>NC_137898.1:59368844-60568844 GCF_963455335.1 Martes martes
AAAATTTTTAAATAAATATGAGGGGAAAACCCCCACAAAAGTTCTTTGCAAAGAGCAAACTAGTCAGTCTTAAAACCTCTATCAGATGATCTTCACAAAGGAGGGTGAAGGGTGCAGGGCTTGGGTCACTGCAGAGCAGATATTCTTTTTTAATCTCACTAATATACCAGATTATTCCTTGTATCTGCAGGCTGTCAGCTTAATTATCAAGGTCCCTTGGCTGAAAAATTATGTCAAATACAAATATGTTTCTTAAATTGTTTCTAAGCAAAAAAACCTAGAAAAAAACCTGAAAATGACAGTGAAGTCTTTGAACATATCAATTTCCTAATTTTCCAACTTTGAGCATCTTGTGTTTTGTTAGGGTATTTGAAGTATTTAAACAGACATTTGCCACTAGATAAAAGCAGGGAATTCATTAGGGCCCAGCACAAGAGTCGGGGAGAGCACATGACCTAGTACAGGCCAGCAGAGGACTGAGTAGTAGCCAGGAGAGGATATAGACAAGGAAGATTTTCAAGGATGAAACCTTGGTTGTTACTCTGTGGTAGAGAGACAATAAATACACAGACCCGAAATAGGGAGACCCAGCTCCAGTATTTCCTGCAAAAACACTTCTCCATCTAAAACGATGGGATACTTTAAGAGGTCCATCTGTTCAGAATTCTTTCTAGTTGGGTTTTGGAAACTTCACAACAAGTCAATGGCTGGCCCTGTTACATTTATGACTCTCAGCTGTCTTGTGAAGAATAAAGTTCTAATGCTTTTCTTTTTTTCTTTTTCAGATGATTACTAAGACCTGAAAAGTTTAATAATTTATCTGACATCACATAATTTTTAAGTGGCAGAATCTAAATAACAAACTCTGTTAATAACTCAGCTGTGAACTGAGCACCAACTATGAGCCCAGCATGGTATCTGAGACATCATAAACATTTTCATGGACCTGTGAACCAATCATCTGTATACTTCACTACCCCATTTTAGAGTTGAGGAAACAAAGATTGAGAAAAATTAAGTAACTTGCCCAAAGTCCTACAGCTAATTAGAGGCAGAGCCTACATTCCACCCCAGATCTGACAGACCCCAAAACCTGTCTTCTTTTCAGCACCTATTTGAGATCTCTTACCATCAGAACATTTCAAGAAAAGAAAAAAAAAGAAAAAGTGTGAAGAATAATTTAGGTCTTGTCTACAATGTAAACTTCTGACAGAGAAATGTTTTGAGGCCTTTCAGAAAAAGAAATGCCCCATTCTGTAGAGCTCCCTGACATAGTAAATCTATGTAAAGGGTATTCAGGTGTTCATTGTACTTCCTATCTTTATTAACCAGCTAAGGTGGCCATAATAAAATACCACAAACTGAGTGGCTTAAACAACAGACATTTATTTTTCACTGTCTGGAGGATGGAAGTATGAGATCAGAATGCCAACCCAATTGGGTTCTAGTGAGGGTTCTTTTCCTGCCTTGCTAATGGCAGCCCTCTCGCTGTGTCCTAACATGGCAGAGACTGAGCTCTGGTGTCACTTCCTCTTCCTATAAGGGCACTAACCCCATCATGAGGGCCCCATTCTCATGACCTCATCCAAACCTAATTATCTCAGAAAGGCTCCCTCTTCAAACACCATCACATGGGAATTAGAGCCTCAACATATAAATCTGGGGGGACACAAACATTGGGTTGATTATACTATCTATGCTTTAAGTGTTTTCATGTATGTGAACATATTCTCTAAATTCTCCTTTCCAAGATGCATGAGGAGCTAATTATAACCACTTCATAGGACTATTGCAAGTATAAAAATATTATCTGTAAAACATTGAGCTCAGTTTTTGGCACACAGTAAGCACTCAGTAAAGGAACTTTAAAAAGGAGGAGAGACGAATATTCTAGGGGTGGGAGACAAGATGGCGGGGAAGTAGGAGGAGGCGCCTTTTCAACCTGCACCCTAAAGTGAGCTGATTACCTACCAAAGAACTCCGATCACCCATGAAATCAGCCTGAGATCAGAATTATACACGTCTGGATCTCTACGGGGGCCAGAAGACGCCAGTGGGCAGGTAAAGTGGAGTGGGAACGTCGGACTGATATCGGAAGATAAACAAAAGGGGGAGGGAGCCACCAGAGGCGACCGACTGGAAAATAATACCCCAATACGAGAGTGCCCGGCATCTGGGGACCAGCATTAACTTGGAGTCTTGTTGAAAGCACTCAAAAGAGCAAAGACTCGCGCGGGGAAATTGTGGGAATCGGGGCGGATAGGGATAGGGGCTTAAGTCCCCAGACCCAGGGCAGCATCCCCTGGCGCTGAGCCGGAGAGTGCGGCGGAGAAACCTGGTCTTTGTCCCGGAGCCGCCAGTGCGCCCGAGAACGGGTGGAGTCCGGCTCCCGTGAGGGGCTGGGGCCACACCAGACGGCAGAACGCGCACCTTCCTGGAGATGCGCGCGTGCCTCAACCTCCCCTGAGAGAGGTGCACGAACGCCCAGCCTGGTGTTCTGGGACCCACGCGGTGATAGACCCACGCGGCGATAGAGCCGATAGAGCTGGAGGCGCCGCGCCCCAAACCATCCCCTGGGAGAGGTGCGCGCAAGCCCTGAGCTCTCAGCCCCAGCCAGCGGGAAAATCTCAGTGTGCGATTGCTGCTTGGAACGTCTCTGGCGGTCTGGAGCTGCCCAGACAGCCACAGCTGCCTTGGTTTTGCATACAAGCAGGAGATCCTGCGTCCCCAGGGACCGTGACTCAGAACCTGCTCTGCCAGCGGCCCAGCGGCTGCAGCACCTGCAGGGGAGCAGACTGAGGCTTCTCTCTGAGAGGGAGGTTGGGGTGCAGTTTTCTTTCCTCTAAACCTCCAAAAACCATCAAAAGCTGTCAAGGCGAGAGAAAAGAAGTGAACAAACATAAAAACCTCCAGAGAACAAAAACCTGAAAAAAACGTTTTTCTCAGAGCCCACCCCCTTGAGGGGGTCGGGAGGACTTAACTCAGGGAACATCATTGACTGAAAACCCACGTAGCAGCCCCCTCCCCCAGAAAACAAATCAGGAAAAAAAAAAAAAAAAGACTACAAGAGAACAACCACCACTACTTCATAGATACAACTTTTATTTTTAATTCTTTCCCACTATTCTGGTTCATTTTTTTTCTTTTTTTATATAGATAATTTTTTAACCTATTTACCATCACAGTGAGATGTCCAGTACATCAAATTCCATGATAAACTTCTAACCTGAATTTTTTGATACATACACATGTGTTTTTCTTTTGCTTTTCTATTTTCTTAATTTTTAAAAAAATTTTTAATTTAGTTTAGTCCAGTTTATTCCTTTTTTATTTTTATTTTCTAATATTCATATAGAGTTAAACTTCAAGGTAACCCCCTTTCTCCAAGCAATGCTACCCCTATAGGTGAACCAATTTTTAATCCCCCTTTTTCTTAGGAAAGTTGAGTCCTTTAACAAAGATATCAAGATACATCCAGGAAGAATCAAAATAACCTTCCTCGCCCACACCGAGAATCTATAACCATGCTCCCATCTTTTTCTTCTGCCAGTGTCTCTGTGTATTTATGTTTGTCTGGATAGTATATAAATCTTATACTTGGGGTTCTTCTTGACGAGGCTCCTCCTTTTTTTTGCTTATATATATATTTTTTTTCTCTCGTCATATACTTTTATCAGTCTTTTTGTTTGTCTGTTTTTGTTTGTATACGTCATAAACCTTACCCTGGGGCCCATTTGGGCTGAACCTTCACTTTTATCTTCCCTTTTTTTCCTGTCTCTCTCTCTCCCTCTTTTTTCTTTTTCTTTTCTTTTTTCTCTCATTTGGGTGGGGAATCCTGAGTGCTCAGAAGCGTTCCAGGGTGCACCTTGACTGCACCACGGTCAATACATCCAGCTACATCTGTCCAGTCATCTCTCACCAAAATGACTAGGAGGAGGAATCCCCAACAGAAGAAAAATACAGAGGATGGGCCTTCTGCAACAGAGCTAACGGCTATCAACATAGACAATATGTCAGAAAGAGAATTCAGGCTAACAATTATCCAGGCAATAGCTAGGTTGGAGAAAGCCATGGATGACCAAACAGAATTGATTAGGGCAGAATTGAAAGCGACCAGAGAGGAGGTTCATAATGTTAGGGCAGAGCTGAAGGCCACCAGGGATGAGGTTCACAACGCTCTCAATGAGTTCCAATCTAATCTAAATTCTCTAAAAGCTAGGGTAACTGAGACAGAAGATAGAATTAGTGATCTGGAGGACAAACAAATAGAGAGAAAGGATCAGGAGGAAGCCTGGAACAAACAGCTTAGAAGCCACGAAAACAGAATCAGGGAAATAAATGATGCCATGAAACGTTCCAACGTCAGAATTATTGGAATCCCTGAAGGGGAGGAGAAAGAAAGAAGTCTAGAAGATATAGTGGAACAAATTTTTCATGAAAATTTTCCCAATCTTGCGAATGGAACAAGTGTTCATGTACTAGAAGTAGAAAGGTCCCCCCCCAAGATTATAAATTCAAAAAAAACATCCAGGCACCTCATAGTAAAATTGAGGAATCATAATTGTAGATACAATCTCTTGAAAGCTGCTAGGACAAAGAACCTCCTTACATACAGAGGAAAGCCCATCAGAATAACGTCAGACCTGTCCACAGAGACCTGGCAAGCCAGAAAGGGCTGGCAAGATATATTCAGGGCACTAAATGAGAAGAACATGCAGCCAAGAATACTTTATCCAGCAAGACTGACATTCAAAATGGATGGAGAGATAAAGAGTTTCCAAGACCGGCAAGGCTTGAAAGACTATGCAACCACCAAGCCGACACTGCAGGAAATATTAAGGGGGGTTCTATAAAAGAGGAAAAATCCTAAGAATAGCATTGAACAGAAATATAGAGACAATCGACAGAAAGAAAGACTTCAAAGATAACACAATGTCAATAAAAACGTATCTCTCAATAATCACTCTCAATGTGAATGGCCTAAATGCACCCATAAAACGACACAGGGTTGCAGATTGGATAAAACGACAGGACCCATCCATATGTTGTCTACAAGAGACCCATTTTGAACCTAAAGATACACCCAGACTGAAAGTGAAGGGATGGAGAAGCATCTTTCACGCCAATGGGCCTCAAAAGAAGGCCGGGGTAGCGATTCTCATATCAGATAAATTAGATTTTAAACTAAAGACAGTAGTCAGGGATACAGAAGGACACTACATCATTCTTAAAGGGACTATCCACCAAGATGATCTAACAATTGTAAATATCTATGCCCCCAATATGGGAGCAGCCAATTACATAAGAAAACTATTAATCAAGATAAAGAGTCATATTGATATGAATACATTAATAGTAGGAGATCTTAACACGCCTCTCTCAGAAATAGACAGATCATCGAAGCAGAAAATCAATAAAGAAATAAGAGCATTGAATGACACATTGGACCAGATGGACCTCATAGATATATACAGAACATTCCACCCTAAAACAACAGAATACTCATTCTTCTCAAGTGCACATGGAACCTTCTCCAGAATAGACCACATACTGGGTCACAAATCAGGGCTCAACCGATACCAAAAGACTGAGATGATTCCCTGCATATTCTCAGATCACAATGCTTTGAAACTGGAGCTCAATCACAAGGAAAAGTTCAGAAGGAACTCAAATACCTGGAAGCTAAAGACCACCTTGCTTAAGAATGCTTGGATCAACCAGGAGATCAAAGAAGAACTTAAACAATTTATGCAAACCAATGAGAACGAAGACACTTCACTCCAAAACCTATGGGATACAGCAAAGGCGGTCCTAAGGGGGAAATTCATAGCCATCCAAGCCTCCCTCAAAAAAATTGAAAAATCCAGAATACACCAGCTGTCTCTACACCTTAAAGAACTGGAGAATCAACAACAAATCAAACCAACTCCACACGTAAGAAGGGAAATAATCAAGATTAGAGCAGAGATCAACGAGGTAGAAACCAGAGATACAGTAGAACGTATCAACGAAACTAGAAGCTGGTTTTTTGAAAGAATCAATAAGATCGATAAACCATTGGCCACACTAATCCAAAAGAAAAGAGAGAAAGCCCAAATTAATAAAATTATGAATGAAAAGGGAGAGATCACAACTAACACCAAGGAAGTAGAAACAATCATCAGAAGCTATTATCAACAGTTATATGCCAATAAGCTAAGCAACCTAGATGAAATGGATGCATTCCTGGAAAACTATAAACTCCCAAAATTGAACCAGGAAGAAATTGACAACCTGAATAGACCGATATCTAGTAACGAGATTGAAGCAGTGATCAAAAACCTCCCAAAAAACAAGAGCCCAGGACCTGACGGATTCCCTGGGGAATTCTATCAAACTTTCAAAGAAGAAATAATACCTATTCTCCTGAAGCTGTTTCAAAAAATTGAAGCAGAAGGAAAACTTCCAGACTCTTTTTATGAAGCCAGCATCACCCTGATCCCCAAACCAGGCAAAGACCCTACCAAAAAGGAGAATTTCAGACCGATATCACTGATGAATATGGATGCTAAGATTCTCAACAAGATCCTAGCAAACAGGATCCAACAGCACATTAAAAAGATTATCCACCATGACCAGGTAGGATTCATCCCTGGGTTACAAGGATGGTTCAACATTCGCAAATCAATCAATGTGATAGAACAAATCAATAAGAGAAGAGAGAAGAACCACATGATCCTCTCCATTGATGCAGAAAAAGCTTTTGACAAAATCCAGCATCCGTTCCTGATTAAAACGCTTCAAAGTATAGGGATAGAGGGAACATTCCTGAACTTCATCAAATCTATCTATGAAAAACCCACAGCAAATATCATCCTCAATGGGAAAAAGCTTGCAGCCTTCCCATTGAGATCAGGAACACGACAAGGATGCCCACTCTCACCACTCTTGTTCAACATAGTATTAGAAGTCCTAGCAACAGCAATCAGACAACAAAGAGAAATAAAAGGTATCCAAATTGGCAAGGAAGAAGTCAAACTCTCTCTCTTCGCAGATGACATGATTCTTTATATGGAAAACCCGAAAGACTCCACCTCCAAACTACTAGAACTCATACAGCAATTCAGTAATGTAGCAGGATACAAAGTCAATGTCCAGAAATCAGTGGCTTTCTTATACACTAACAATGAAAATACAGAAAGGCAAATTAGAGAATCGATTCCATTTACTATAGCACCAAAAACCATAAGATACCTCGGAATAAACCTAACCAAAGAGGTTAAAGATCTGTACTCGAGGAACTACAGAACACTCCTAAAAGAAATTGAAGAAGACACAAAAAGATGGAAGACCATTCCATGCTCTTGGATGGGAAGAATAAACATCGTTAAAATGTCTATACTGCCCAGAGCAATCTATACTTTTAATGCCATTCCAATCAAAATTCCACCAGTATTTTTCAAAGAGCTGGAGCAAATAATACTAAAATTTGTATGGAATCAGAAGAGACCCCGAATTGCTAAGGAAATGTTGAAAAACAAAAATAAAACTGGTGGCATCACGTTACCTGATTTCAAGCTTTACTACAAAGCTGTGATCACCAAGACAGCATGGTACTGGCATAAAAACAGACACATGGACCAGTGGAACAGAGTAGAGAGCCCAGATATGGACCCTCAACTCTATGGTCAAATAATCTTTGACAAAACAGGAAAAAATATCCAGTGGAAAAAAGACAGTCTCTTCAATAAATGGTGCTGGGAAAACTGGACAGCTATATGTAGAAGAATGAAACTTGACCATTCTCTTACACCGTACACAAAGATAAACTCGAAATGGATAAAAGACCTCAACGTGAGACAGGAATCCATCAGAATCCTCGAGGAGAACATAGGGAGTAACCTCTTTGATATCAGCCATAGCAACTTCTTTCAAGATATGTCTCCAAAGGCGAAGGAAATAAAGGCAAAGATGAACTTCTGGGACTTCATCAAGATAAAAAGCTTCTGCACAGCAAAAGAAACAGTCATCAAAACAAAGAGGCAACCCACGGAATGGGAGAAGATATTTGCAAATGACAGTACAGATAAAAGGTTGATATCCAGGATCTATAAAGAACTCCTCAAACTCAACACACACAAAACAGATAATCATATCAAAAAATGGGCAGAAGATATGAACAGACACTTCTCCAATGAAGACATACAAATGGCTACCAGACACATGAAAAAATGTTCATCATCACTAGCCATCAGGGAGATTCAAATCAAAACCACATTGAGATACCACCTTACACCAGTTAGAATGGCCAAAATTAGCAAGACAGGAAACAACGTGTGTTGGAGAGGATGTGGAGAAAGGGGAACCCTCTTACACTGTTGGTGGGAATGCAAACTGGTGCAGCCACTTTGGAGAACAGTGTGGAGATTCCTCAGGAAATTAAAAATAGATCTTCCCTATGACCCTGCAATTGCACTGCTGGGTATTTACCCCAAAGATACAGATGTAGTGAAAAGAAGGGCCATCTGTACCCCAATGTTTATAGCAGCAATGGCCACGGTCGCCAAACTGTGGAAAGAACCAAGATGCCCTTCAACGGATGAATGGATAAGGAAGATGTGGTCCATATACACTATGGAGTATTATGCCTCCATCAGAAAGGACGAATACCCAACTTTTGTAGCAACATGGACAGGACTGGAAGAGATTATGTTGAGTGAAATAAGTCAAACAGAGAAAGTCAAGTATCATATGGTTTCACTTATTGGTGGAGCATAACAAATAATATAGAGGACAAGGGTAGATGGAGAGGAGAAGGGAGTTGAGGGAAATTGGAAGGGGAGGTGAACCATGAGAGACAATGGACTCTGAAAAACAACCTGAGGGTTTTGGAGGGGCGGGGTGGGAGGGTGGGGGAACCAGGTGGTGGGTATTAGGGAGGGCACAGATTGCATGGAGCACTGGGTGTGGTGAAAAAACAATGAATACTGTTACGCTGAAAATAAATAAAAAATTTAAAAAAAAAAAAAAGGAGGAGAGACAATACTGTCAACTGGCTTTAAGACAGCTGTTTGCTGGAATACACGCTATTGCTGTGATACTGTGACTTATAATAGGAAATATAGATTTGGTCTTCATCTTCATTCCTGGAACAGAGTTCCTAAAACCATTGGAATTTTCTAAGTGATAAGAGCCATAAAGATACCTTGATATGTGGGGCGCCTGGGTGGCTCAGTGGGTCAAAGCCTCTGCCTTCGGCTCAGGTCATGATCCCAGGGTCCTGGGATTGAGCTCCGCATCGGGCTCTCTGCTCAGCAGGGAGCCTGCTTCCTCCTCTCTCTCTGCCTGCCTCTCTGCCTACTTGTGATCTCTGTCTGTCAAGCAAATAAATAATCTTAAAAAAAAAAAAAAAGATACCTTGATATTCATAACAAACTCCTTTCAACCACACCTGACTTTATGTTAATGAGATGACTTCTGGAAAGCAATGGGGGCTGGTTGCCAGGGGAACCTGGCACATTTCCAATGTGATTGGAAAGTTGGAACTTTCAGTCCTATCCAATCCCTGACCTATGGGGAGAGGCAATTGACCTATCAATTGTCAATGGCGAGTGGTTTGATCAATCGTGCCTACGTAATGAAGTCTCCAAAAAGGACAAGGTTTGGAGAGCTTCCAGGTTGGTAAACATATGGAGGTGTTAGGAGAATGGCACCTTTCGGAGCAGGCACGGAAGCTTCACGCCCGTTTCTACATTCCTTGCCCTATGCTTGTCTTCCATCTACCCATTCCTGAATAACATCCTTTTATAATAAGCCAGTAATCTAGTGAGTAAACTGGTTTCCTGTGTCCTATGAGCCATTCTAGAAGATTATTTGAACCCAAGGCAGTGGTTGTGGGAACCTCTGACTTACAGGCTATCCGTCAGAAGCACAGGCAATACCATGGACTTGCAATTAGCAACAGAAGTGAGGACAGTTGTGGGAATGAGCCTTCAACCTGTGGAATCTCATGCTATTGCCAGGGAGATATCTCAGAATTGAGCTGAATTATAGAACACCCAGCTGGTATTGGAGAACTGTGTGGTGTGAGGAAAAACTCCATACATTAGAACTGGTGTTGGAATCATTAATTGTGAAGTTATATTTTACTTCCCTCTCAGATTTCACAGATATTTCAAATCAGGAGTTTTCCCAACATCTCTGTTCCCTGTGGCCACTGCCCCATTACTTCTGAAGCGGATGATAGCACAATGCACTTGAACTTCCATTTTTCCTTCTACTGCACTACACTAGCCTACCCCGAACTGCTGGCCAGGAGTAGCCTTCTAGCCCCTCAAAGATGAGGATCCCTAGTCCTAAAACCTCTGAGACTGTAAAACAACTCTCTCAAATAGCTTATCACTGGAAAGAATAAAAAGAGTACATATTTTAAGACAGATCAGTTTACTATAAGGAAGCATGTACACTTTGAAATCACAAAGACCTCTTTCCTTCATCTTTTGGGAGCAATATACACTGGGCAAATCTTACAACCTGAATTAAACTACCAATTTCTTTAACAGTAAAAGATGAGTACTATGAGGTTTATGTTAAGATTGTAATTCATACATAAAAAGTACTTAGCATGTGTTTGCCAAATAATACTCTTTAACATAACCATTACTATTACTAACAATAACAAAAATTTGCTTTAATGCATGATATTTGGCATCTGTTTACAAATTATCTTACTTGGGTCATCTATTTCCAGCACTATGGAGGAGAAGATAACCTGAAAATTTGCCTACTACATAACACCTGGAAAAGCTGGATAAAGTATAAAATATTTCATGTTATATAACAAACATAGGCAGAGTTGAGATTTTTTTAAGGAGATTCTATTTATTTATTTGACAGAGAGAAAGAGAGCACAAACAGGGGGAGAAACAGGCAGGGTGAGGGAGAAGTAGACAGAGGGGGAAGGAGAAGCTCAGCAGAGAGCCCAATAAGGGGCTCAAACCCATGACACTGGGATCATAACCTGAGCCAAAGGCAGACACTTAACTGACTGAGCCACCCAGGCACCCCACAGAGTTGAGATTTTTAAGAAAGAAAAAGAAATCCCAGGGGTGAAAAATTGAAGAGAAAATTAAAAATCAGGAACTCTCACAGCCAATGTTGAACTGCTGTGGGAAGGTTTTTGGTCTGCGCAATTAAAGGGCTTGATTTTTATAGCCATTGGGAGGTGGGAGATGAGGCTTTAGGCCCTGGAGAGGTCATGAGTTGGAACTCAAATTCCCCTCCATAAAGCTTGGACCTTAGAGGAGTTATATTGCCGTTTAAAAAAAAAGGGGGGGCACCTGGGTGGCTCAGTCGGTTAGGGCCTCTGCCTTTGGCTCGGGTCATGATCTCAGGGTCCTGGGATCGAGCCCCACATCGGGCTCTCTGCTCAGCAGGGAGCCTGCTTCCTCTTCTCTCTCTCTGCCTGCCTCTCTGCCTACTAGTGATCTCTGTCTGTCAAATAAATAAATAAAATATTTTAAAAAAATAAAAAATAAAAATTTAAAAAAATTTAAAAAAAGACTCAAAAGTACAGAGAGACACCAGGAAGCTTAGATTAAAAAAGAAAGTTTCCCTAAGAATTTGGAGCTTTGGCTTGTGTGAAGTCAATTTATTCTACTCGTGTGGAGTTAATTTTCCTATGTGGTCCTAGAATCTGTAGCAGAGAAATTAAAATATAGTTTCAGACTTAGTAGAAACAAGTTTTCCCTCTTTCCCTTGGGAAGAATACTAATTATCTCATTTAATTCTCACAACTATTCTATGGAATAAGTAATATTATCCCAGTTTATAACAGACATTTAAATTTAGGGAGGTTAAGCAGCTTGCCCAAAGTCACCTAGCTGTTATCTAACAGAGCTGGGATTTGAATCTGGTTGTTATTCATTCAATCAAAATACACTTACCAAGTTCTACCATGTGCCAAGTAGAAACAAGGTCCATTTCCTTTCCAATATATCACATTGCCTAATCTTTTTTGAGCAAATCAATAGATAAATGCAACTGTTCTCTTCTTTCTCAATTTTAGCAATTAAATGAGAATGAAGGCAGCCAAGATCACAGGAAACCCACAGGATTCCCCTGGGCTCCGTCTGCCAGAGTAGCTCAGTCCTCTCTGCCAAAGGGATTTAGGTTGCTGAGACACTAAACAGGGAAGAAAAAGAGCAACTACTGCTCAGTGGGTCCTATTTATTGGAATTAATTTTATTAGAATAAACATACAACAATTTTAGTTTATAGTAAATATTTTCAAACAGAAATTTCAAAATATTTACTATTAAGGTTACATAGGATAATAAGGCTGTTGTGATAAACACAAACATAGGAAATCGAAAGTTAGTGATAACAGCTATAGTTCTACCAGGCTCAACCTCCAACATATTTCTGAATGTTATTTAGGTTGCCTCGCATTGAGAAAATCCTGATTTACAAATATAAGAAGCTGCAACTACTGGTGTTTTACTTAAATTAACACGCATTCTTAGAAGCTTAAGTTAATACATTGTTCATCTTATGTGTATAAAGATAGTTCTAAGTATTTTCTTCATATTTATAAAAATAGTTCTTTATAAAAATAGTGCTAAATATTTTTTAAAAATCAAATCACATACTTGAGGAATTTCTGAAGCACCACTTTAGTGTTCTTATATAATAAAGTATGGAACAATCAGAGAAAGAGTTCTTGGAGATCCCTCCAGTTTCAGTCTAGGAAGTTATACAGAATACACAGTAAAGTACAAAATTATAAGAAGGAATCAGTACATTCCATTCACTGCTAATGGCTCTCTTCTGGGCCAAAACTCTCTACTTCCCCACCTCCATTCCTGCCATCACAATCATTTTTCATCTACTTCTTGAGCATCATTTCCCACTTTTCTCCTTTTCTTTCTTTCTTAATAAAGATTTTATTATTTATTATATTTTTTAAAGATTTATTTGAGAGAGAAAGCCAGCACATGCATGAGCAAGCCTGGGAGGAGGAGATGTGCAGAGGGAGTGAGAATCCAAGCAGACTTTGTGCCTAGTGCAGAGGCCAATGTGGGGTTCCATCTCACAACCCCAAGATCATGATCTGAGCCAAAGCCAAGAGTCTGGAGCTCAACCTAGGCTGCCCAAGTTTTTTTTAAGTAATATCCACACCCAGGATGGAGCTCACAGAGATCAAGAGTCACATGCTCTTTCTACTCTTTACTCCAGCTAACCTCAAGTATTGACAGTATCCTGACCATACCTTCCTACTTCCCCATGTGTTTATTCATACTGTTGCCTTCACCTTGGAATACTGTTTTCTTTTTTTTTTTTTAAGATTTTATTTATTTATTTGACAGGACAGTAAGAGAGGGAACACAAACAGGGTGAGTAGGAGAGGGAGAAGCAGGCCTCCCACTGAGCAGGTAGCCCAATGCAGGGCTCGATCGCAGGACCCTGGGATCATGATCTGAGCCAAAGGCAGATGCTTAAGGACTCAGCCACCCAGGCGCCCCAAGGAATACTGTAGTTTTGAAGGTGCACGATATGCTAAGAACCATGCTAGACAATCTAAATACATTTTCTCATTTACTTCTATTACCATATTTTACCCATATTTATTTATTTGTAAATAACACTTTAAAGCATTTACTTTGTGCCAGGTATTACACGCTCAGTGCCTTACACTATCTCATTTAATCCTGATAGCACCCCTAAATCAAAACAGTATGACTCTGACACAAAAGGACACACATAGATCAATGGAACAGAAGAGTCCAGAAATACACCCACATTTATGTATTTATATGGTTAATTAAACCATATGGTTAATTAAAAATAAAGGAGGCAAGAATATACAATGGGGAAAAGATAGTCTCTTTAATAAATGGCACTGGGAAAACTGGACAGCTTTTTACAAAAGAATAAACCTGGACCACCTTCTTCCACCATACACAAAAATAAACTCAAATGGAATAAAGTCCTAAGTGTGAGACTGAAATCATAAAACTCTTAAAAGAAAACACAGAGAGTAATCTCTTTGACAATAGCCATTGCAGGGTCTCCTAAGATATGTCTCCTAAGGCAAGGGAAACAAAAGCAAAAATAAACCATTGGGACTACATCAAAATAAAAAGTTTTTGCACAGTGAAGGAAACCATCAACAAAAGGAAAGGCAATCGACCGAATGGGAAAAGATATCTGCAAATGATACATCCAATAAGGGATTAATATCCAAAATATATAAAGAACTTGGACACCACCAAAAATCCAAATAATTCAATTAAAAATGGGCAGGGAATCTGTCTAAAATATATACAGAACTTACACAACACCCAAAAAATCAAATAATCCAATTAAAAATAGGCAGAAGATCCGAACAGACATTTTTCCAAAGACATAAAAATAGCAAACACACACATGGAAAGATGCTCAACATCACTCATCATTAGGGAAATACAAATCAAAACCATAATGAGATATCACTTCCTGCTAAAGTAAGAAAAACAAGAAACAACAAGTGTGGGTAAGGATATAGAAAAAAAGGATCCCTTGTGCACTGTTGATGAGAATGTAAATTGGTAGACACTGTGGAAAACAGTATGGAGGTTCCTCAAAAAAATTAAAAACAAAAATACCACATGATCCAGTAATTCCACTACTGTGTGTTTACCCAAAGAAAATGAAAACACTAATTTGACAAGATATATGCACCCCTATGTTTGCTGCAGCATTTTTTGCAATAGCCAAATTATAGAAGCAACCCAAATGTCCACTGGCAGATGAATGGATAAAAAAGATGGGTGTGTGTGAGTGTATAAATGGAATATTACTTGTCATAAAAAGGAGTAAGACTGGGGTGCCTGGGTGGCTCAGTCATTAAGCGTCTGCCTTCGGCTCAGGTCATGATCCCTGGGTCCTGGGATCGAGCCCTGCATCGGGCTCCCTGCTCAGCGAGAAGCCTGCTTCTCCCTCTCCCAATCCCCCTCTTCGTGTTCCCTCTCTCGCTGTGTCTCTCTCTGTCACATAAGTAAATAAACTCTTAAAAAAAAAAAAGTGGGGTGCTTGGGTGGCTCAGTGGGTTAAGCCTCTGCCTTCGGTTCAGGTCATGATCTCAGGGTCCTGGGATCAAGCCCCACGTCGGGCTCTCTGCTCAGCAGGGAGGCTGCTTCCCCCTCTCTCTCTGAGTGCCTCTCTGCCTACTTGTGATCTCTCTCTCTGTGTCAAATAAATAAAAAAAAATAAAATCTTAAAAAAAAAAAAGGAATAAGATCTTATCATTTGCGACAACACGGATGGACCCAGAGAATATTACACTAAGTGAAATAAGTCAGACAGAGAAGGATAAATAGTACATGCTTTCACTTTATACGGGATCTAAAAAAATAAAAGAAATGAATAAACAAAAAGCAGAAACAGACCTGTACATACAGAGAACCAACTGATGATTGCCAGAGGGGAGTTTGGTGGGGGATGCAAAATAGGACAGGAGGAGTGGGAGACATAGGCTTCCAGATATAAAATGAATAAAAGGGACAGCAGAGGGTTAGTCAGTGATATTATAATAGTGTTATATGGTAACAGATGGTGGGTACAGTTGTGATGAGCCTAGCACAACATATAGACTTGTTGAATCAGTATGTTTTACACCTGAAACTAAAGTAATATCGTATGTCAACTAGACTTCAATTTAAAAAAAACTTAGAATGAGAAAGAATGAAAGAAAGAAAGAGAGGGAGGAAGGAAGGAAGGATGGAGGGAAGGAAGGAGGAAGGAAGGGAGGAAGGGAGGGAAGATAATACTATCGGCCTCATTTTATAATGGGAGCACCAAGGCTCTGGAAGGTTAAAAAATTTTGCCCAAGACCAAGTAAGGGAGAGAATCCTTCCTGGAAGGATGCTGTCTAAGCTCAGAGCTGAGTTCTTAAAGAATAAGGTGAAGCTGAAGGGGAAAATGGCACTCCAGACAGAGGGACAACATACACAAAGAAAAGGAGGAAAGAGCTTGGTATACAGTTTAGGAAAAGTATCAGTCTTCAGAATCAGCAGACCTGGGCTCAAACACCTATTTTTGGTTTTGTTTCATGGTCTCTTACTATGACTATGGTTTTCTCAACTGTGAAGTGGTGATAAGGAGCTGTACCATGAAGGACTGCTTTAAGATTAAAATTAAACATACATGAAAGTAATCACAGGGCCAGGCCTATGGTAGGTACTCAATACATAAATGTTACCTCCCTTCCTTTCCCCTAGTTGACAGTTCAGTAATGCTTAGTTATAAGAACTGGACCCCAGACATATCTCTCTATAAGTTGCCAAGCTTTATTAGAGCTTTTGGAGGCTCTGGTAAAATACACCAAAAGTCATTCAGCAAGTTACCTGCAATGTCCTTAACCACCATTTTTCCAAATGAGAGCAATTCTCACACCACTCACCTGTGTAGGCCATGTTCTTAGGGTTGCCGTAAGGAGCCCCAGGCTGCACGGGGCTATACACTGGGTTCATTGCGGAAGACTGAGGAACCTTCAGAGAAACAAAGAAAACAGCACTGATTACTGACTGCTTATTTTCCCGGACATCAGCTTCCCTTCTATAATCTTCAGTTTATACTCACAGAGAACACATGGTACAGCAGAAAGAGGACTAAACCAAAAGCCGTTTGTTTGTACTTGGCCCTATGCTATACACTTTGCTTATTATACAGATGAACATACTGAGAAGCAGAGAGGAGCTACAACTTGCCTAATGCCAACGCAGGCCTTTTGCCTTTCAGTTCAGAATCAGACCCACTATCCCACAGATGACTCTGCTACTAGTGTACTGTGTGGCATTGGCCAAGTCCAATGTCCTATCGTAAAACCAATTAGTTTAGACTCTCTGAGGTACTTTCTAATTCTAAGGATGCTAGTCCAGGAGCTAGGAAAAGATGCACTTCTACTGCTCACCAGGGGAGCCCAAGAGCCAAACAACGAGCACACACACTATTAGGAAGAGAAGCAAGTGTCTTACCAATCCTTTGCACCTGCAGCGGACAAGATACCAGTTACCAGCAGATTTGGAAAAAATAGAAGTTTATTGACACTGATCTTTTTAATGCAAACAAGGAAACACAGCCAAGATCTCTTTCAAAATTTATCCAATAGAAAGAAATAAACTTGGATATTTGTGTGCAATAAGTATCACCTGCACAAGTGCTCTGTTAATTACCTTAATGAAGCACATTCTCCATTCTGATTAATGGAAAAATCTGTCATTAAACTCTATTAGCCAGCCAATTTGTCCCATCTTGTTTAGGGAACCATCTCTGACATATAGGACAACACATTTAAAAAACTTGTCTCTACAAATACATTATTTACACTTCATAAAAATCAAACAATTCCCTCCTAACTAGGCTCACATGATGGATGGGCAATTTTTTAGGTCATTAACTTCTCTTGTAGCACCTCAGGATAGGAAACAAGTCAAATGTCAAGATAGGCAGTGAACAGCTGGCTTGATGACAATTGCTCTGCAATTAATTAAGTCTCACCAGGGTTCTGGAAGGAAAGGTAGAGTAAAAATAGGTTCCCAAGGAGATGAAGGTAGGGCGGTCAAACAGGCAAAAAGGGAAATGTTGCCAGTCAATTTCAAAGGCTAGAACTTCCTGAAATGTACCCAATGGGCAGCCTGGGCAAATCACCCCAAGGCAACCAACTAAACTACCACCAGTTGACAAACTGAAACAAGAAAAAGTTGAGGATGAAAGTTATAGGAGATAATATATTTCAGCACATCTTAAAGAGAAAATACCCTTGGCAGCCACAGTTATCCAAGAATACAGCCAAGTAACGCACTCTCTCTAAATATAAGCACTCTCCAAAAGGTACTGGGAGAATTAAGAGAGATGTCAGAATGTCAAAAATACATTGCACACTGTTGGGAGGCATGCAGGGGTAAACGATAACCATGGTAATGTAACAACAACAATACAGAAGACTACTTGTATGCTTTCCGTGGCTGGGATCTTTCTTCTGCCCAGCTAGTTCTCTGCTAAATAAGCTGGGGTAAGCAAGGCTATTGAAGTGCTAAGCAGTACAACTAGCTCTATAAACATCTGGTCACTCTCCTACTGAGAAAGTACCTTGTGTTGCTGATTGGGCAAGGTATGAAATTGCTTTTCATAACCAAAGAAATGCATCAGCTTTGGAACTGGTCTCCTGCTGCTCCAAAATGAGGGCCAAAGTCTCAAAAGGAGATCATGCCTGGGCAGCACTCCACAACAGCATCGATTCCAAGCCCAACTCACGACTGACAGAAGTGAGATCTACCAGGGATTCAAAACTTAGATTAACAATGTGACAGCCACGTCTGGGAAGCTGCTCACAGGAAGAAAGGGTTCCTGGCTTTCAAGGGAAGGTCAACCTTTCAGAAGAGAATCCACACACTGTTAACAGTTTCAGGGACAGGCTAAAAATGAGTAGGAAGATCACAAACTCTACGATCAGGCAGATTTAGGTTCAAATCCTGGAACTGCCACGGATCAAATGTGGGACCACAGGCAAGTCCACTGACCTTTCTGAGCTTCAGTTCCCTCTAGCTTCAAAATGGAAAAGAATATTACAGTAGAGTTGTTGTAAGATTTTTTTTAAAAACAAATTTATTAAAGTATAATTTACATATAGTGAAACTTATCCCTTTCGGATATATAATTCTGTGAGCTCTGAAAAATGTATAGTCATATAAGAACTCCCCTACGAGTAAGATATAAAGCATTTTCACCACCCCCCCAAATTCTCTCATCTTTGTAGTCAATACCCTCCCACTGATCCCCACCCTGTGACAACCACTGATCTGTTTTCTGTTGTTCTATATATACACACATATATCAACTTTCACGTTACAGATGAAAAAAGTGAGGCTAAGAAAAGGCAAATTAACAGTCCAAGGTCACAAAGCAAGTAAAGGCAGGGTCAAGACTAGCATCCCAAATGTATCAAAGACCTAAATGAAAGAGCTGAAAATATAAAACTCATACAGGAAAGAAGAGAATACAAGCATAAACCTTTGTAACCCTGGATTTGGCAATGGCTTCTTAAATATGATACCAATAGCACAAACAACCAAAGGGGGAAAAAAATAGATACATTGGATTCATCAAAACTAAAAACTCTGCTTTTAAGGACACCGTTAAGAAAGTGAAAGCCCACAGAATGAGAGAAATCTGCAAATCATTAACAGCTGACCCTGTAACAATGCAGGGGTTCTGCCCCAAACCCCTCTGCAGTCCAAAATTTCATATAAGTTTTGACTCCCTAAAAACCTAACTACCCAAGAACCTTCTGTTGACTGGAAGCCTCACCGTAACAAACATTCAATTAACACATATTTTATATATGTATTACATATTGTATTGTTATGACAAAGCAAGCTAGAAAATGTTATTAATAAAATCATAAGGGAAAGAAAATACATTTACAGTACTGTACTGTAAAAAATCCGTGTGTAAGTGGACCCACACAGTTCAAACCTCCTCTGTTCAAGGGTCAAATGTATAGGATAGGGGATTCGTATTTAAAATATATAAAGAATTCTTATCTTAACTCAATAATAAAAAGTCCACTAATCCAATTAAAATATGGGCAAAGGGTCTGAACACACATTTCTTTGAAAACGTTATATGTGTCCAATAAGCATATGAAAAGATGCAAATCAAAACCAAATCAGATACTTCACATACACTAGATGGCTACAATCAAAAAGATAAATAGTGTTGGCAAGGATGTGGAGAATGAACCCTCATATAATGCTGGTGGGAATGTAAAATGATACAACCACTTTAGAAAAAAGTCTGACAGTTCCTCAAATTGTTAAACATAGAGTTACCATACATCCAACAATTCCACTCCTAGGCATATACTACAGAGAAATGAAAATGTTATGTCCACATGAATGTTTATAGCAGCATTATTTATAATATTCAAAAGAGGGAAACAAATGTTCAACTGGTGAGTGGATAAACGTAGTATGGTACACTGATACAACAAAATATTTGGCAATAAAAAGAAAGGTGTTGATATATGATATACAACATGAATGAACCTTGAAAACATTATATTAAGTGAAAGAAGTCAGTCACAAAAGACCACATATTATGTAATTCCATTTATATGAAATTTCCAGAACAGGTAAACCTATAGAGATAAAAGATCAATTAGCAGTTGCCTAGATTAGTTCATGATACATAAAACTTAGTAACTTCCAAGTCCACATCTTTTTCACAATAATTATTATAACACTCGACCACACATCCATACCCACACACACCCTAGTTCCTGAACATTTCTCCAAATCCACTATACTCAAAACTAAACTCGCCATCTTTTCCCAGGCCCATTCTTCCATCCTATATTGCCTGTCTCAGAGTTACTAACAATCCATCCACCTAGCACCTAAGAGAAAAACCTGGACATAATCCTAAATTCCTCCCACTCTTTCACACCTGATCAATCAGCAACTCCCTTTCTCATTGCTATTGTCTCTGTTTTAAGTTTTAAAATCTCTTGTCTAAACTACTACAACAGTCCCGAGAGGTCTCTTTTTCCAAAATTTCATCCAGTCTACCTCATCCCTGATATTCTTTAGTAAAACACAGGTTGTATGGGTTACCCTCTTCAAAGGCTTTGGGAATAAAATCCAAACTCCTTCACATGGTATACAATATTCTCTATGCTCTCTCTGGGATGGGGCTCGGGAATCTATGTTCCCAAGGAGATTCTGAAGCCCAAACAGTCTGAAGACACTGCCTATGACTCTCCTTCCCAAATGCGATTTGTCCCACATAAGTCTGACAGAGGAACAGCAGTGAACAAGAAAAATATTCCTACTTGCATTTGAGTTGGGGGTGAAGGAGACAAAATTTTCTAAAAAGTAAAATATATTGTATATCAGATACTGGTAAATGCAATAGAGAAATCCACTGCGGGCGATGGACAGAGTGCGCTAAGGGGAGAGAGTGCAATTTTTAAAATAGCTAGAGAAAATGTCATTGAGTGTCATCTAAGCAAAGAATAAGTTGAAGAAGCAAACTATACAACTGAGAGGAAACTGTCCAAGTAGAGGAAACAGCAAATGCAAATGCCCTGAAGTGGAGCCATGTGTGAGAAACAGCATGGAGGCCAGTTTAGCTGGAAAGCAGTGAAACAAAGAGAAAAGAGTAGACAGTGAGACCAGAAAGGTAATGAGGGTCTAGTCATGCCAAGCTTTGCAGGCCAGTATAAGGACTTTGTTTTTTTATCGGAAATGAGATAAGAAGTCACTAGAGTATTTTGAGCAAAAAAGGGACATGATTTGACTTCATTTTAAGATTACTTTGACTGTTGAGCTGAGAACAGATGGCAGGAAGGCAAGAGTTGGAGAAGAAGGGAGATCAGTTAGGATGCTGTTTGAAATAATCCAGATGAAAGATAATGGTGGCTTCAAATAGGCTGGCAGCAGTGGTGGTGGGAAGGAGTCCTATTTTGGATATATTCTGAAGATTTAGGCTGACAAAAATTACTAATGGATTGAATATGGAGTATGAGAAGAAGGACATTAAAAATGACTCCAAAGCTAACTTGAGAAACTAGAATAATAAAAATGCTACTTACTGGGATAAGAACTATGAAAGGAGCATGTTTGGAGTAAAAAACAGAAATTTTGAATTTGGACTTAAATTTGAGATACCTAAGAATTCTCTTTACAATAGTTGATACACACTGAGCATTCTGTAGGGGTTAACCATTACCACTATTATAAATATTACCTCTATTACAGCTACTATTTATTGAACATCCATCATGTGACAGGTACTATGGTAGGGACCTACCTTATCAAATCCCTATAAGTCTCAAAAGGTCACAGTGATCTTGCAAAACAGGTATTATTTTCACTGTATTTATAGTTAAATAAACTTAAGTCCAGAGAAATAAAGTGAACTACTCAAAGTCTCATTACTAAGAATTGAAAAAGTCAGTTTCATAGCCAGGTCTGTCTAATCCCAATGTCCAAGCTATTTCCACCGAGATAGTTGAATTTCCCAGTCTCCCAAACCCAGCACTAGATTTTCCTCTGGAATGGCAGGCTCTGAACCCTTCCCTTTAACTCAGAGTCTCTTGTGCTATGCTTGGACCCTGATAGATCCCACCGTGGAGGCAGTTCATATCTATCAGCTGGGTCCCTGCTGGGCACACATGGTCAGTTACAAGAGAATAAAAGTACTGTCTGCCTGACTTCTACAATCTCAGCTGCCATATACTACCCATCCAATATAATTTCACTTCTTAAATAAGGTAAGTGCCCTCTGTGCACATCCTGCCTGGCTATCTCTCCTGAGCCAAGTATGGAGTTGCTTCTTGGGGCTGAACCACAGCAAGCCTACAATTCTTGTGCCAGCAACCACCCAAAGTCCTTGTAAAACTCTACAATGCCTTATATGACCTGACCTCACATGCCCACATCTCTGATTGCAACTCCTACCACTATCCCTTAGCTTTCTCCACTTGAAAGGCAATGACCTCCTTGTTTCCTGAACATACCATGCAAGCTTATATCTCAGGATCTTTGCACTTGCTCTTCTCTACACCCAGAATACCCTTCCCTCAGATATCCAAATGGCATACTCCCTCACTTCATTCAAGTCTCTGCTCAAATGTCACCTTATCTGAAATGACTTCCTTATTAACTTAACCACCCTACCTAAAACAGTTCTGTTATTCTATGTCCCCTCATCCTCCTTTACCTTTTCTACTGACACCTAACACTACCTGATATATTTTCTTGCTTATTTATTTATTCTCTCCCCCATTAGTGTAAGTTCCATAAGAACAAGGATTCTCTTTGTCTTGTATCCACAGTACCCAGAACATTACTTCGCACATAATGGACACTGAATACATAGTAGTTGAATGCATGATGAACCATCCTTCATGCTTCTCCAAAAAAACAACTTTGAAAAAAGCTTCAAAGTGTTTGGCACTTCTTGGCATACCCCAGTGAACTACCTGGCTCCACATCTCTCCAGTATTTAAATCCGATGTCCACAGAAGCCTCCAAGCCTTCTGGCTTACCAGAAGTGGTAAGCCAGGTAGTGGAACAACATGTGAAAGAGAAAACAGACAGAAGTCCTAAAAACTCTCCTCCTGGTGGAACTAGCTTTCATTCCCAGACTGTTCTGTAAGTGGCCTGGTGCTGCCCATCAAAAACACGTGAACTATTTCTTTCAAAACAACAGCAAAACCCATGAGCATAAAATGACCAGGAAAAAAAAAAGCCCATGTATTCAAGATGAATACTTGGAAATAGTATATGCACAACAGGTTGCAGTGTTAAGAATCAGTGTTGTGGCTTGCAAACTACTTTAAATTTTTCAAAGAATCTTAGAAAGCGTTTATACCTTACAAAATTTTTAACCACTATTTCACTTGATCCTTTGAGGTAAGCAATGCAAGGATTATTAATTTCATTTGACAGATAAAGAAATGAAAGCTCAAAGGTTTAAATCACATTGGATGGATACTGTACAGAAAAGAGAAAGATGGTGTCTGCCCAAAGGAGGTTACGGTCTAGCTGGGGAATTCCTAAAGCTCTGGAATGCTTAAACTGCTTAGCAAACCCTCTCCCCAAAAAGCAACAATAAAACTGAACAAAATGGTCAAAACCAACCAATTTGCACCTCTGAAAATTAACCAAAGGCATACATCAAATTGAGAAATGTCTATCTGAGAAAAATTATTGAACCAGGGCACCTAGGTGGTTCAGCTGGTTAAACATGTGACTCGTGATCTCAGCTCGGGTCTTGATCTCAGGGTGATGAGTTCAAGGCCCACAATGGGCTCCACACTGGGCATGGAGCTTACTTTAAAAAATAAAGAAAAGAAAAGAAAAAGAAAAATTACCGAACCATACTAAGAACAGGGAGAATCTGTAGCATTTTAACCTAGGGCTGCCCCTATCTCCCAACCCCTAGCTCCCTGGGAGTAATTCCATCAGAGCAGGTCCGGTCAGGCCAAGAGGACGACTGGTGCCAGAGTGGGCTGATTTAATCTGAAGCTGAGCATAGAAAATCAGCTCTGGAGATTGCCCAGCATCACTGTCAAAAACAATAGAGGAGGGCACCTGGGTGGCTCAGTGGGTTGGGCCACTGCCTTCGGCTCGGGTCATGATCTCGGGGTCCTGGGATCGAGTCCCGCATTGGGCTCTCTGCTCGGCAGGGAGCCTGCTTCCCTCTCTCTCTCTCTTTGTCTGCCTATCTGCCTACTTGTGATCTCTCTCTCTGTCAAATAAATAAATAAATAAATCTTAAAAAAAAAAAAAAACAATAGAGGGACAATCTGGGGAACAATAGTAAACAATCCAGGAAGGGTACCACTGTAGCTAGACTAAGGTCAGAATACTAGTCAGAGCAGGTTAACAGAGCAGACTAACGACAAATTTACAAGGGAATACAAGGGAACAAAAAGCCATAATGAGTCTTGATAAGACCGACTATGGGATCCCTGGTGGTAAGACTTCACTATTGCTAAGGAGAAACTGGAGGGGGTCCTAGCTATCTACTGTCTCTATGTGAATGTAAGGCCTTGAACACACTGAAAGTAAAGGCTGGAGCAGAGCTGTAAATTGACTGAACTCTGAATGCATTCTCCAAATGATAAACAGATCCATTAGCAAAGGGTATATTCCCTGGCCCAGGGTTTAAGCCAATCATTGAACACTACTCTATGCTAACCCAGGGGTGACTTTTAAGAAGCCAGCTTTAAATATTAAAACAATAATTTTAAAAATATGACCAGAAAAAGCTACTTTCATGTTTAAATCATTAAGTATTCGTGGTTTTTTAAAAAAGACATCAGTAGTCACACACTGCAAAAAGAAAGACACTATAGAATAGTCTAAATAAACAAAATCACCCAGCAACAATACCCAACCTCCATGGCAGAAGAATCTGAATTAAGAGTTGCCACAATAGGGGCGCCTGGGTGGCTCAGTTGGTTAAGTGGCTGCCTTCGGCTCAGGTCATGATCCCAGAGTCCTGGGATCGAGTCCCACATCGTGCTCCTTGCTCAGCAGGGAGCCTGCTTCTCCCTCTGCCTCTGCCTGCCACTCTGTCTGCCTGTGCTCGCTCTCTCGCTCCTCGCACTCTCTCTCTCTCTGACAAATAAATAAATAAAATCTTTAAAAAAAAAAAAAAGAGTTGCCACAATATATTATCTAAAGCATGTAGTTTTGATTGGTGCTAGCAAGATGGCAGAGAAGCAGGAGATCTAAATTTCATCTGGTCCCAGGAATTCAGCTAAATAGTTATCAAACCATTCTGAACACCTAAGAACTCAATAGGAGATTGAAGAAAAGAACAGCAATAAAACCTGACCACTCTGTGGAAGGTAGGATGTGCAAAGAAGTGAATCCTAGGGGATACTTGGAAAGCTAGATGGCAGTGGGGAGGGAGCCTCCATCAGCCGGCTACAAGCAAGTGATAAAGCAGCAGAGCACAAAATCAGAACTTTTAGAAGTCCGCTCAGCTAAGGAATGTCACTCCAGTGGATAAGCAGGGGTAGGGGTGGGCGGTGGGAGCCCTCGTTGGGACAGTATGATCTCAGGACCCTCAGGGTCACAGAAAGACTGAGGGTCCCTGAGCGTGGCAGAGCTCCCAGATATCAGAGCAGGGAAGCCAGCTGCAAAGAGTGATCCAAGGAGTGGGATCTCAGCTCGGGGTTGCCATAAACCAAGATCTGTGGCACAGTCGCAACAAGCAGCAGAACCAGGGAGACTCCCCTTCCTCCCCCGGAGGAGCAGCATGGGAGCGCACCACAGGAATCTGCTGGGTTTGGAGACTCCAAACAGGGCTGTGTGCCACAGATAGAAACACTCAGTCAGGGGTGCCTGGGTGGCTCAGTGGGTTAAGCCTCTGCCTTCAGCTCAGGTCATGATCTCAGGGTCCTGGGATCGAGCCCCGCATTGGGCTCTCTGCTCAGCAGGGAGCCTGCTTCTCCCCACCCAACCTCCCTCCTGCCTCTCTGCCTACTTGTGATCACTGTCAAATAAATAAATAAAATCTTAAAAAAAAAAAAAAGAAAGAAAAGAAAAAAGAAACACTCAGTCACAGGCTGGTTGAGCACAGAGTGTGGATGGAGACCAGGGAGACAGGAGTGATTGACAGCTTTTCTCTGAAGGTGAACTGAGGAGTGGGGCCCCCAGCTCTCGGCTCCTCCAGGCTAGAGATTGGGAGGCCACCATTTTCATTCTAGTTCTCCAAAACTGTACAGAAAGCTTTCAGGCAACAAAAGCTACCAAGAGCAAACCTGAGCGGATTACTTAGCCTGGCCCCTGACAAGGGTGGTTCAATTCCGCCTGGGCAAAGACATTTGAGAATCACTGCAACAGGCCCCTGCCCCAGAAGATCAACAAAAACATCCAGCCAAGACAAAGTTTACTGATCAATGAGAACTACAAAACTCCAGCACTAGGGGAATACAGCACATAGAATTCATGGTTTTTTCCTTATGATTCTTTAGTCTTTCAAAGTTAATTTTTAAAATTTTCTTTGTTTTTTTTCTTCTACTTTGCTATTTTTTCAATTTTTCTTCATTCCTTTTCCAACCAACTTATCAATTCCTTTTTAAACTTTTTTTAAATTTTCATTTTTACAGTCATATTCTATCCCTTTATTGTATCTAACCTTATTTTTGGTATATAGATATGTTTTTCTTCTTTTAAAATTTTGGGATGCAGTTTCTTCTAAAAGACCAAAATATATCCTAAATCTAGCATATGGCTTTGTTCTATTCACCAGTCTAATCAGGTTCTCTCTCTTCCTTTTTAAAATTTTTCTTCTTTCTTTTTTCAACCAACTTCTTATTTTATCAATTCATTTTAAAAAATCTTTCTTAATGTTCATTTTTGCAGTCATATTCCATCCCTTCATTGTATTCACCCTTATATGTGTGTGTGTGTGTGTGTGTGTGTGTGTTTCTTTTTTAAAATTTTAGGAGGCAGTTTCTTCTAACAGACCAAAATACACCCAAAATCTAGTGTGTGGTTCTGTTCTATTCATCAGCCTGATCATATTCTTTTTTGTTTCTTTGTTTCTTTCTTTTCCCCGTGGTACCGGGTTTCTTCTGAATTCTTTAGTGTACATTTTTCTGGGGCTATTGTTACCCTTTTAGCATTTTGTTCTCTCACTCATCTGTTCTTCTCTGGACAAAATGACAAAACAGAAAAACTCACCTCAAAAAAAAAAGAACAAGAAGCAGTACTGACTGCTGGGGACCTAATTAACGTGGACATTACTAAGATGTCAGACCTAGAATTCAGACTGATAGATTATAAAGATACTAGCTGGGCTTGAAAAAAAACATAGAAGATATTTTCTGGAAAATCCCTTTCTGGAGAAATAAAATCTAAGTTGAAATAAAAAAGGCTATTAATAAGGTACAATAAAAAATGGAGGGTCTAACTGCTAGGATAAATGAGGCAGAAGAGAGAATTAGTGATATAGAAGACCAAATGATGGAGAATAAAGAAGCTGAAGAAGCTGATGGGGCACCTGAGTGGCTCAGTGGGTTAAGCCTCTGCCTTCGGCTCTGGTCAAGATCTCAGGGTCCTGGGATCAAGCCCCACATCAGGCTCTCCACTCAGAAGGGAGCCTGCTCCCCCTACACCCCCGCCTACCTCTCTGCCTACTTGTGATCTCTCTCTCTGTGTCAAACAAATAAATAAAATCTTAAGGAAAAAAAAAAAGAATAAAGAAGCTGAGAAAAAGAGAGATAAACTACTGGATCATGACAGGAGAATTTGAGAAATCAGTGATACCATAAGATGAAACAATATTAGAATATCTGGGATCCCAGAAGAAAAAGAAGAGAGAGGGGGGCAGAAGGTATACTGCAGCAAATTAAAGTGGAAAACTTCCCTAATTTGGAGAAGGGAATGGTCATCAAAATCCAGGAGGCACAGAGAACCCCCTCAAAATCAATAAAAATAGGTTAACACCCCAACATCTAATAGTAAAACTTAAAATTCTCAGGGACAAACAGAAAATCCTGAAAGCACCTTGGGACAAGAAGTCTGTCGCTTACAATGGTAGAAACATTAGATTGGCAGCAGACCTATCCACAGAGACCTGGCAGGCCAGAATGGACTGGCATGATATATTCAGGGCACTAAACAAGAAAAGTATGCAGCCAAGAATACTATATCCAGCTAAGCTGTCACTGAAAATATACAGAGAGATAAAAAGCTTCCAGGACAAACAAAAACTAAAAGAATTCGCAATCACCAAACCAGACCTATGAGAAATACTGAAAGGGGTCCTCTAAGCAAAGAGAGAGCCTAAAAGTAACACAGACCACACAGGAACAGACAGTATACAGTAACAGTCACCTTAGAGTAAATACAATGGCACTAAATTCACATCTTTCAATAGTTACCCTGAATGTAAATGAGCTAAATGCCCCAATCAAAAGACAAAGAGTATGAGACCAGATAAAAAACCAAGATCCATCAATATGCTGTCTACAAGAGACTCATTTTAGACCCAAAGACACCCCAAGATTTTTTTTTAAAGATTTTTTATTTATTTATTTGACAGAGAGAGAAATCACAAGTAGGCAGAAGTAGGGAGAGAGCCAGGCAGATAGAGAGGGAGAAGCAGGCTCCCTGCTGAGCAGAAAGCCTGACGTGGGGCTCAATCACCTGGGATCATGACCTGAGCAGAAGGCAGAGGCTTAACCCACTGAGCCACCCAGGCGCCCCGAAACACCTCAAGATTTAAACAGAGGGTGTGGAAAATAATTTACCATGCTAATGGACATCAAAAGAAAACTGGAGTGGTAATCCTTATATCACACAAATGAGATTTTAAGCCAAAGACTATAATAAGAGATGAGGAAGGACACTATATCATACTGAAAGGGTCTGTCCAACAAGAAGATCTAACAACTATAACTATTTATGCCCCTAACATGGGAGCAGCCAATTATATAAGCCAATTAATAACAAAATCAAAGAAACACATTGAACTTTAACACGCCCCTCACTGAAATGGACAGATCATCTAAGCAAAAGATCAACAAGGAAATAAGGGATTTTTATGACACACTGGACCAGATGATCTTCACAGATATATTCAGAACACTCCATCCCAAAGCAACAGAATACACATTCTTCTCTAGTACACATGAAACATTCTCCAGAATAGATCACATCCTGGGTCACAAATCAGGTCTCAACTGGTACCAAAAGATTGGGATCATTCCCTGCATATTTTCAGACCACAATGCTTTGAAACTCGAACACAATCACAAGAGGAAAGTTGGAAACAACTGAAATACATGGAGGCTAAAGAGCATCCTACCAGGGGCACCTAGGTGGCTCAGTTGTTGGAAGAATTTCTACCAAACATTAAAGAAGAATTAATACCTATTCTTCTGAAACTGTTCTAAGAAATAGAAATAGAAGGAAAACTTCCAAACTCATTTTATAAGGCCAGCATTATCTTGATCCCAAATCCAGACAAAGACCCCATCAAAAAGGAGAATTACTGACCAATAACCCTGATGAACCTGAATGCAAAGATTCTCACCAAAAAACTAGCCAATAGATCCAACAGTACGTTAAAAGGATTATTCACCACAACCAAGTAGGATTTATCCCTGGGCTGCAAGGTTGGTTCAACATCCACAAATTAATCAATGTGATAAAATACATTAATAAAAGAAAGAATAAGAACCATATGATACTCTCAATAGATGCTGAAAAAGCATTTGACAAAGTACAAAGCATCCTTTCTTTTTTTTTTTTTTAAGATTTTATTTATTTATTTGACAGAGAGAAAGAACACAAGTAGCAGAGAGGCAGGCAGAGAGGGAGGGGGAAGCAGGACCTCTGCTGAGCAGAGAGCCCGATGTGGGGCTTGAACCCAAGACCCTGGGATCATGACCAGAGCCAAAGGCAGACGCTTAACTGACTGAGCCACCCAGGCACTCCCAAAGCATCCTTTCTTGATCAAAACTCTTCACAGTATAGGGATAGAGGGTACATACGTCAATATCATCAAAGCCATCTATGAAAAACCCACAGCGAACATCATTCTCAATGGGGAAAACCTGAGAGTTTTTCCCCCAAAGGTCAGTAACATGGCAGGGATGTTCACTATCACCACTACTATTCAACACAGTACTAAGAGTCCTAGCCTCAGCAATCAGACAACAAAAAGAAAGAAAAGGCATCCGAATCGACAAAGAAAAAGTCAAACTTGCAGTCTTTGCAGATACTTCATGTGGAAAACCCAAAAGACTCCAGTCCAAAACTGCTAGAACTCATACAGGAATTCAGTAAAGTGTCAGGATATAAAATCAATGCACAGAAATCAGTTGCATTTCTTTTTTTTTTTTTAAAGATTTTATTAATTTATTTGACAGAGAGACACATGAGAGAGGGAACACAAGCAGGGGGAGTGGGAGAGGGAGAAGCAGGCTCCTCGTGGAGCAGGGAGTCCGATGTGGGGCTCGATCCCAGGACCCTGGGATCATGACCCAAGCCAAAGGCAGATGCTTAACGACTGAGCCACACAGGTGCCCCATCAGTTGCATTTCTATACACCAACAGCAAGACAGAATAAATTAAGGAGTCAATCCCATTTACAACTGCACCCAAACCCATAAGATACCTAGGAATAAACCTAACCAAAGAGGTAAACAATCTGTACTCAGAAAACTATAAAGTACTTATGAAAGAAATTGAGGAAGACACAAAGAAATGGAAAACATTCCATGCTCAAGGATTGGAAGAACAAATATTGTAAAAAGGTCTATGCTACCTAAAGCAATCTACACATTTAATGCAATCCCTATCAAAATACCATCAATTTTTTTCAAAGAAATGGAACATATCATCCTAAAACTTGTATGGAACCAGAAAAGACCCCGAATAGCCAGAGAAATATTGAAAAAGAAAACCAAAGTTGGTGGCATCACAATTCCAGACTTCAAGCTCTAATTACAAAGCTGTAATCATCAAGACAGTATGGTATTGGCACAAAAACAGACACATAGATCAGTGGAACAGAATAGAGAGCCCAGATGGACCCTCAACTCTATGGTCAACTAATCTTTGACAAAGCAGGAAAGAATGTCCAGTGGAAAAAAGACAGTCTCTTCAACAAATGGTGTTGGGAAAATTGGATAGCCACATGCAGAAGAATGAAACCGGACCACTTCCTTACACCACACACAAAAATAGACTCAAAATGAATAAAAGACATCAATGTCAGACAGGAATCCATCAAAATCTTTGAGGGGAACACAGGCAGCAACCTTTTTGACCTCAGCCGCAGCCACTTCTTCCTAGAAATACTCCCAAAAGCAAGGGAAGCAAGGGCAAAAATGAACTATTGTGACTTCATCAAGATCAAAAGCTTTTGCACAGCTAAAGAGACAGTCAACAAAACCAAAAGACAGCTGACAGAATGGGAGAAGATATTTGCAAATAACGTATCAGATAAAGGGCTAGTATCCAAAATCTATAAAGAACTTATCAAACTCAACACCCAAAGAACAAATAATCCAATCAAGAAATGGACAGAAGACATCAACAGACATTTCAGCAAAGACGACATCCAAATGGCCAAAAGACACAAGAAAAAATTCTCAACATCACTTGGCATCAGGGAAAAAGCCAAAACCACAGAGATACCACCTCACACCAGTCAGAATGGCTTAAATTGACAAGTCAGGAAATGACAGATGTTGGAGAGGATGCAAAGAAAGGGGAATCCTTCTGGACTGCTGGTAGGAATGCAAGCTGGTGCCACCACTGTGGAAAACACTGTGGAGGTTCCTCAAAAAGTTGAAAATAGAGCTACCCTATGACCCAGCAATTGCACTACTGGGTGTTTACCTCAAAGATACAAATATAGTGATCGAAAGGGGCACGCGCACCCCAATGTTTATAGCAGCAATGTCCACAACAGCCAAACTATGGAAAGAGCCTAGATGTCCATCAACAGATGAATGGATAATGAAGATGTGGTACACACACACACACAGGAATATTATGCACTCAACAAAAAATTGAAATCTTGCTATTTGCAACAACGTGGGTAGAACTAGAGGTTATTATGCTAAGGGAAGTAAGTCAGAAGAAGACAATTACCATATGATCTTGTCACACTGACACATCGAATTTGAGAAACTAGACAGAGGATCATAGGGGAAGGGAGGGAAAAATGAAACAAGATGAAACCAGAGAGTGAGACAAACCATAAGACACTCTTAATCTCAGGAAACAAACTGAAGGTTGCTGGAGGAGGGTGGTAGAAGGGGTGGGGTGCCTAGACCATAGACATTGAGGAGGGTATGTGCTATGGTGAGTGCTGTGAATTGTGTAACACTGATGAATTACAAACCTGTATCCCTGAAACAGATAATACATTATATGTTAATAAAAATAATAAACCAAAATTAAATACAACATGTAGTTTTCAACAAACAAAAAATCATGAATCATCCAAAGAAACAGTGAGGAGTGCCCATTTACCAAGGGAAAAAAAAAAAGATGATTATAAATACTAACTCAAGGGGACCCAGATGTTGGGATCCGCAGAGAAATATTTTGAAACGGGTATTATAAATAGTGTGAAAAAGAACCAAAGGAAACCATATTTAAAGAATTAAATGGAAGAATGATGATAATTCAAACAGAGAATATCAATATACAGAAATTATAAAAATAAAAAGAACCAAGTGGAAACTGTATTCTGAAATGAAATATTCAAGGGGGACTCAACAACAAATCTGAGCTGGCAGAAGGAAAAAATCATCCAGCTCAAAGACAGATCAATATAGATTATGTAATCTGAAAAACAAAAAGAAAATAAAGTGACCTGTAGGAAACTCAAACCAACATACAAGTAATGGGAGTTCCAGAAAGAGGAAAGAAAAATATGAGCAGAAAAAATATTTGAGGATATAATGACCAAAAGCTTCCCAAATTTGATTTTAAAAACAAACATTAAACTACATATCTAAATAATGAACCCCAAATTGGCTAAACAAAAAACATCCATACCTGTACATATCATAGTAAAAACTGCAGAAAACCAAACAGAAGTTTTTGAAAGCGGCAAGAGAAAACAATGTATCAGATAAAAGGGAACAACAGGATTAATAGCTCACTTCTCATCAGAAATAATGGGAAGCTAGAGGCAGAGGAATGATATATAAAATGTGCTGAAAGAAAAAAAGCAAATATTTTAACCAAGATTTATAACCCCCGTGGAATGACAGAAGAGCCTGCAGAGCCAAAGCAATCCCAAGAAAGAACAAAGCTGGAGGTATCACTCTTCCAGATTTCAAGATATACACAAAGCTTTAGTAATCAAAACAGTATGATATTAGCACAAAAAACAGACACACAGAGCAATTGAACAGAATAGAGACCCCAGAAATAAACCCACATTTATATGGTCAATTAATCTATGACAAAGGAGGCCAGAATACACAATGGGAAAAAGTCATGTCAATAAATGCTGCTGGGTGGGGCGCCTGGGTGGCTCAGTAGGTTAAAGCCTCTGCTTTCGGCTCAGGTCATGATCCCAGGTTCCTGGGATCGAGCCCCGCATGGGGCTCTCTGCTTGGTGGGGAGCCTGCTTCCCTTTCTCTCTCTCTGTCTGCCTCTCTGCCTACTTGTGATCTCTCTCTGTCAAATAAATAAATAAAATTTTGAAAAAATGCTGCTGGAAAAACTGGACAGCTACATGTAAAAGAATGAAACTCAACCATTTTCTTATACTATACACAAAAATAAACTCAAAATGGAGTAAAGACCTAAACATGAGACCTGAAACCATAAAAATCCTAGAAGAGAACAAAGGCAACAATTTCTCTAACATCAGCCATAGCTACATTTTTCTAGATGTGTCTCCTAAGGCAAAGGAAACAAAAGCAAAAATACTGGGACTACATCAAAATAAAAAGCTTTTGCACAGTGAAGGAAGTCATCAACAAAACAAAAAGACAACCTACTGAATGGGAGAAGATACTTGCAAATGGGGCTGATATCCAAAATATATAAAGAATATATATATATATATATATATATATATAAAAGAATATATATAAAGAAAATATATAAAGAACTTATATAACTCAACATCAAAACAAAAACAACCCTCAAAAACCACCACCACCACCACAAAAACTGATTTAATAAAGGGCAGAGGAGCTCAACAGACATTTTTCCAAAGACATACAGATGACCAATAGACATGAAAAGATGCTCAATATCACTCATTATTAGAGAAATGCAAATCAAAAACACAATGAGATATTATCTCATGCCCATTAGAATAACTAAAATCAAGAAGATAAGAAACAACAAAGTAAGAACATGGAGGAAAAGGAAGCCCTGTGCACTGTTGGTGGAAATGTGAATTGGTACAGCCTCCGTGGAAAACAGTATTAGAGGTTCCTCAAAAAATTAAATCAGAAATACCATCTGATCCAATAATTCCACTACTGGGTATTTACCCAGAAAAAATGAGTACACAAACTCAAAAAGACACATGCACCCCTATACTTACTACAGCATTATTTACAATAGCCAAGACATGGAAGCAACCTAAGTGTCCTTCAAGAGACAAATGCACAAGGAAAATATATATACATATAAACAATGGAATATAAACACTGGAACATTACACAGCCATAATAAAGGATGACATCACACCATTTGAGACAACAAGGATGCACCTGGAGGGTATTATGCTAAGTGAAATAAGTAAGAATGAGAGAGACAAATACCATTTAATTCCATTCACAAATGGAATCTATAAAAAATGAATAAACAAAAAGCAGAATCAGAACCATAAATTCAGAGAACAAACTGATTGGTTGCCAGAGGGGAGGGGTTGGGGTTGGGGTTGGGGCAAAAGTGGTGAAGAGCAGAGGGAGATACAGGCCTCCAGTTATGGAATGAGTAAGTTATAGCAATGTAACTGGACAGATGGTAGCTATACTTTAAACACAGCATAATGTATAAACTTATCACATCACTATGTATAAACTTATCACATCACTAAGCTGTACACTTAAAACGAATATAACACTGTATATAAACTTTACTAAAAAAAAAAGGAAATAAAAAATAAAATATCCTCATTAAAAAAATTTATAACCCCAGCAAAGTTATCATTCAAAACTGAAGGCAAAAATAAAGACATTCCCACATCAGTAATGACTGAGATAGTTCAGTGGTAATACCCACCTTTCAAAAAATACTAATGAAATACTGGGGTTGGAGAGGGAAATACCTAAAGCTATCAGGCTGAAAGGAAATGGTACCAGAGAGTAATTCAAATCCTCATGAAGAAATAAAGAGCACCAATAAAGGTGATTATGTAGGTGAATATAAAAGTATAAATATTTTTCTCTTATTAGTTTTAAAAGACAGCTATATAAAATAACTCTAAAACCATATTGCTGGTCATATAATACATAAACGTTTAATTTACATAAAAACAAGAGTCCAGGGGCGCCTGGATGACTCAGTCGGCTAAGTGTCCAACTTATGGTTTTGGCTCATGCCATGATCTCAGGGTTGTGGGATCGAGTCCCATGTCTGGCTCCATGCTCAGTATGGAGTCTGCCCTAGATTCCCTCTTCCTCTCCCCCCTCTTCTCTCTCCCTCTCCAAATTAATAAGTAAAATCTTTAAAAACAAAGCAAAACAAAATAAGAGCCCAAGTACAGGAGAAGGGGAATGGAGTTATACTGGAACAAACTTTCTGTATCTTTTTTTTTTTTTTAAGACTTTATTTATTTATTTAACAGAGAGAGACAGCGAGAGAGGGAATACAAGCAGGGGGAGTGGGAGAGGGAGGAGACTCCCCACCCAGCAGGGAGCCCGATGCGGCCTGGGATCATGACCCAAGCCAAAGGCAGACGCCCAACGACTGAGCCACCCAGGTGCCCCAAACTTTCTGTATCTTACTGAAATTAATTTAGCTTGAATCTGAAGTAGATTGCATGTAGATTATAATAAATACAATAATTTGTAATAAGATATATTTAATCGCCAAAACAAAGAAAGTAACTTATAAAATTTAATAAAAATTTCAACAATATCAGCAATAAAAAGGAACAAACCAATGATACATATCACAACATGAATTAACCTTGAAAATAATATGCCAAATAAAAGCAGCAAGAGCAAAAGACCATACACTGTATGAGTCTCTTTATATGAAATGTTCAGAAAAAGCAAAATTACAGAGGCAGACAGTAGATATTTGGTCACCTGGGAGTCGGAGTAGGAATGGGGACTGACAGCACTTGGAAGCAAGAGATCTCTTTGTGGTAATAAAAATGGTCTTTACCTGGATTTTGGTGATAGTTGTACAACTCTGTAAATTTACTAAAACACACTGAATTTGTAGACTTAATTTAAGGGTGAAATTTATCATATGTAAATTATACTTCAGTAAAGCTATTTAAAAATATGAACTGGTGATTCAAGAAATAATTACAGTTCTTTTATAAGCTAAAAGTTGTCATTTAGTTCAAAACCTTCATTTTATATACATGAAGATTCCTCCTGTGCCAGGCTTTGTGCAAAGTATTACAAATTCAGAGATAACAGGACACAATTTCTACCCCTGTGGTATTTATATGAGAAAGAGAGAGACATGGAAATTGACAACAGCAATATAGTACTGTTATTATACTGAGTGCTGAAAATTTAAAGAACAAGTAACTAAAGGGTGGTGGTAGGGGAAGGAACAGTATGACTACCACTAGGTGGCAAAACACTCAGTTAAAGGATTCTAATTCCCAGCCTATCTTGTATAAAGTGTGGTTATGTGATTGGTCCTGCTCAGTAAGACATAACTGAAATATTGTGTAGGTCTTCTGTTAAAGGCTACTTAAGAGGAACAGTGTTATCTGGCAGAGGTGCCCTGTTTCTCCCCTCTTTCCTTTTTGCTATCTAGAATTAGGACATGATAGCTTTGCGCAGTGGCAGTATCACAGCCAATGAGGTTTATCCGAGGCGCGATTATTGCTAATAGAATTAGGACGTGATGATTGGAACTCATCAGCTTTGTTTTAAATGGAGTAACCTTGTGAATGGACGTCTCAAATCAAAGATGGTAGAAAGACCCCAGATCCTTGATGATTTCATGGAACAACCAGGTCAGGTCTAGACTACCCACCTCTGTACTTCTTTTATATGAGAGAATAAAACCCTGATTTTCCAAATCACTGTTATTGCAGAATGTCATTGCCAAACCTAATCCTATTTAACTGGGGGAGAGATACTGAAGATTTCTAAAGAATGTGTTATTTGATCTGTTTTGAAGCATGACAGGAAGTCTACAGAAGGAGCAGGGGAAGGAAAGGGCATTCATGAGGCTATGCCATGAAAAAGCAAGGCACAGAGAATGCTGAGCAGTTCTGAAAGGCTGGAGCATAGAATCTGAGGGAAAACATGGCAGGGATATTATCATTCTGGACCCATTTCTCAATTGTCCACACAGTTCCTATGAAGAATCTCAGAAAACCAGGTTAGACATGGCTACAGGGCATTTTATGATCCCAGAGCTCTCTGAACTTCTCTATTATAAATACTCATTCCAGCTGTAATTTGCTTGCCCAATTCTTTTCTTCCTGCTACATCTGAAGCACCATGAGGTCAAGGGACCATATCTGTTTTATTCACTACTAAATTTCTAGGAAAGGTCTAAAGCAGAGTGCTAACTATTTGTTGACTAGTCAAGATGAATGAATTAATGGGTAAATAAAAAGAAACCTTTTATTGAATTCTTACCTAACAAATTTAAGAAAACTCAGTTTTAGTGGGTTTTTTTCTTAATTCTATCACTATGACGGTATACAAGGCAGGCCAGTTTTTATAGCAGATGTCTACTTCTTTATACTGACTGCCAAATATAATCAAACTACACATCAGATTTCCATTTTTTACAGTTCTGTATATATCATCTCATCTCGGAAAATGTTTCAAGTTAAAGGTGAAATGGAGGAGAACTCTGATTTCTAGGATCTGCCAACAGGATCTCAATATCAAAAAGGTTTCCACAGTTAACAAAAAGATCTTTTCATGCAAAACCTCAATAACCACCTCTTGTGCCTGCCTGTAAATGATATGCTCATCTACAAAATGTCACATTCTAACCACTAGAGCATTCAGCTCATTTGAAATAGCTTTCAGAAGATGGCTTTTTTGCTAATCAAAAACACAACAAAATTGTCTCTCAAGTCAAATGCTTGCAAATAATACAAAATTTCTTCTCAAGGGTTTTTTTTAAAAGCAAACAAATTTCAGAGGGAATTTCCCTTAATATAGAATCCAATTATTCATTAAACCTCACAAGTACTTGGGACTCACCTTGTGTCATTCTCTGCTCTTAAAAGAGCTGTTCTTAGTGGGGAAAGTTGTATATAAGAATTACCATAATAAAAGTGCTATACTGACACAAAGCATTTAAAACAGAGCAAGGATTAAAAAAAAGCTTTCATAGTGTAGCAGTTTTATAGCTTAAAAGGATGGTGCAAGAGTTAACAATTACCATTTTGCAGATAAACAGAATCAGAGAAGTTAAATAATTTGTCCAAGATCCCATAGATAGCCAGTGGAAAGCCAGGGACTAAAATCTGGGTCTTCAGATCCCAAGTACAGTCCTTTCTATGACATCATGCTGTTTCACAATCCAGATGTGATACCTAAAATGGCTGTAATTTCAAAATAGCTTTTTCCTGCCCTCAAGCTTTATAATCCAGCAGATTTTATCTTCTCTGAGTTCCCCTGAACATGACATACTGTCTTGCCCTTGAATCTTTCCACATGTTGTTCTCTGTGCCTGAAACACCACCCTTCTCCATCATTCAGGGGTTCTCCCTAATCTACCCTATCTCTTACTCTGGATCATTCCTACTCTTCTTTTCAGGGCTCTATTAGATGCTACCTTCACTGGGAAGCTTCTGTAGTATTTATCACACTTTAACATAATTATATCACACTCCCAACTCCTGCCAAGCCCATGAAAGAGATTAGTCTTTTTTTTTTTTAAGATTTTATTTATTTATCTGAGAGACAGAGATCACAAGTAGGCAGAGAGGCAGGCAGAGAGAAAGGAGGTCTTGTCAGTTTCATTCCTACTACCTAGCACAAAGTCAGGCACACAGTAGGTGCTTGGAAACTATTTGCTGAACAAACTGATTGCCTACCACAGTTTCACAACCACATAATACAATGACCTTAAATTATCACACACTTCTGAAGCAAAGTTATAATTTGCTAGAAATGGATTGCTACATGCAGACTTGCTATATAACATTCCCAGCTACAAGAAATAGTCATCAGGCATTTCTGGAGAGGCTATAAACCAGCATCCTCAGAGCCCCTCTTTAATGGTTACTTACAAGAGACTAGATTTGCAATGCAAAAAAAAAATATATATATATATATGTGTGTGTGTGTGTATATATATATATACGTATATATATATACACATATATATACATATATATACATATATATATACATATATATACGTATATATATATACACACACATATATATATATGTACCAGATTTTATCTTCTCAGAAAAGGCCTATAATTTAGTATGAAAGTATCAGTGTTACTTTTCAAAAGTACAACTGCCATATTGCCTATCACATCCAGCTGCAGAGAGCTGGATGGAAGAGGTCTACATTCATGCCATCTAATACCTTTTTTTTTTTAAATTTTATTTATTTATTTGACGGAGAGAGAGAGATCACAAGTAGACAGAGAGGAAGGCAGAGAGAGAGGAGGAAGCAGGCTCTCCACTGAGCAGAGAGCCCGATGCGGGGCTTGATCTCAGAACCCTGAGATCATGACCCAAGCTGAAGGCAGAGGCTTAACCCACTGAACCACCCAGGCACCCCCTTTATTTACTTTTTTGTTGAAGAAAAGAACTGAGGCACAGAGAAGGGAAGGAACTACCCCAGAAATACATGGTGAGTCAGGGTCACAGACTGGGTTCTTAACAAAACCCAGGTCTCTAACTTTAGACTGGATCATTTTCTGGATGGACAGAAGAACAGACAATTAGACAGGAAGACAAACAAACAAGTTAGCTGTATGAAAACATATATGTCATGATGTGTCATATATGTGTCATATACTAAGGAAATATAAAGAAATAAAGGTATTCACTAAAGAACCTATTCAAAGTACTCTACCAGAATATGTTAGTTCTCTGCAGCAAATCCACGAAGCCCATCAAATCAGCAATTCTCAACAGCAAGTTTATAGCACATAAAGTTCTCATCTTTCCTAGGGAAGCAACATGTGCAAAATGCTACCTGGAAACTTCACATAATGGTTAAGAACATAGCTTTCTTTTGTTGTTGTTGTTGTTTTAAGATTTTATTTATTTATTTGACAGAGAGAGATCACAGGCAGGCAGAGAGAGGGGGAAGCAGGCTCCATGCTGAGCAGAGAACCTGATGCGGGGCTCAATCCCAGGACCCTGAGGATCATGACCTGAGCCGAAGGCAGAGGCTCAACCCACTGAGCCACCCAGGTGCTCCAAGAACATAGGTTTTTAAGTCATGGCACCTGTGAAGCCTTGGGTAGCAAACTTAATTTCAGTTTCCTCTTTCATAGAGTGGAAATACTAGTGTTAATTACATCCTAGGATTTTAGGGAGGACAAAATGAGCCAATAAATGTTTTGCCAGAGAACATGTAAATACTCAAGGAATGGTGACTTTATCTTCACTGCATCTAGGGAAACATCCTCATCACTTGCAGTTTTCAATGGCTTGGACCCACAATGTCTATAATACACCCAGGACTTTGGACTGTCCTCTTCCTGGGTCTAAGGTTTTAAAAGGGTAATTAGAGAGCCTCAAAAGACTAAGGGGAGTATTAAATTCATCTTGAGGCTATCTGCTACAGGAAGGTAATTATCTCCTCATCTATAACACTGAAATACTACTATTTAATCTAAAGAACTGCTGTGAAGATGGATAGGGAGCCACGAAAGACTAAAGTAACAAAGTGACATATTTCATGAGAAGATGGAGGATGAACTGGCAGAAAAGAAACAAGGTTTCCACTAGAAAGGAAGAATGGAAATAGAAAAAGAAAGAATGAACACGGGAATTATTTTGAATCATAACTGATAGGATTTAGAAACTTTCTGTATGCAGGGCTTAATGAGGGGAAAGTATGGGGTTTCCAGGTAAGCACTGAAAAATGGCAATCTTTTTTTTTTTTTTTTAAAGATTTTATTTATCTGTGAGAGAGAAAGAGCATGAGCAGTGGGGGTGGGGGAGAGGCAAAGGGAGAAGGAGAGGTAAAAACAGACTTCCTGCTGAGCAGGAACCCCAACACGGGGCTCGATCCCAGGACCCTGGGATCATGACTTGTAACCAACCGAGCCACCCAGGTGCACCTAGAGGGCTTCCACTTTTGAACAAGGAGAGGCAAAGACATCCAATGAACAACTGGGAATCAATATGATCTGAGATGATGACTGCTATGAACTAACTACCCACCAACCATTAGTTCATTTGCTTAGAAGTCAGCAGTAGTCCAACAAGGGTATAAAGGCAGTAATGAAGGAACATGGAGGAAGAATAACAGGACAACAGAATATGCTGTCAGATATAATTCAGAGCCAAGTAGGGCTCCTAGAAAGCATGTCTTTAGAACATTCTCAGTTGCTAAAGGAGCAAGCTTGCTTGGCTCCCAATATGCTTGCTTGCTTTCTTCCGTCAACAAACCTTCAATGGGTATTTCTATTATACCAGGCCCAGTACCAACACTATTATGGTACATGCCCTGAAGGACCTTGGAGCTAGCAGAGAAGGGAAACATAAAGAGTCAGATAAAGACACCCACGTGCTTTGGTAGAGACAAGCACAGGGATCTAAAGAACCTAAATCCATGTACCATCTTCTCCTGGATGTCTTCCCTAAATATATTATTAGCTAAAATTTATGGAATGCTTCCTATAAGCCAGGAATACTTCTTAGGGCTTTATGTTAACTCCTTTTAATTTTCACAACAACCCTGTGAAGTAGGTACTATTATTTCGTTTTTACCAGTGGGGAAACTGAACAGCCTGGCCTATGATGAACTCTCTCCTCTGAGTGCCCATAGCCCGCACAAAGCATTTTATATCCTCACAGTACTTTGTATCATCAGCTTTTAAAAAATACTCCTTGAGGATAAAACCATAATTCATTCATGTCTTTATTTTCCAAAGAGCCAGCACAGGAGCAAGTATACACCTCAGGTATCCAGTATTTGCTGAACATCAAAATGACTATCCATTGTCCAAGTTTTACATGAGATCCTTATAAAAGCAATCATTTCTTATTCATTTATCAAGTCCATAGTAAGTATTCAGTCTGAGCCAATTACTGGTGCCAGGTACACCTTAACTAGAAATAAACCAGACATAGAGCCTACTATCAAGTTTATTGTGGCAATCGCTAATATCATCTATTGTTTAAGAAGAACTCTATTTTCTTTAGATATTAGAGCAGAGATACATGTGTGTCTTCTGAGAATAAACTATCAGTTGAAAGAATAAATCAGTGAATGACAGATACTCTGAACCTTGAACCAGACCTTGCTCTGGCCACTAGGAAGCGCAGAGTTGAATTTGCTACTGAATCTTAGCAAAAGTAGGAATTTCTGGTACTAAATTTACCTTGGCTTCATTTACTCTGCTTTCCTTATTATTCCCTTCATTGTGAATCTCCTTATTTACTTTTGATCCTATAATATTATGCATATTTGAAAAACTAATTCCCTTTACGGGCAAAAAAAGAGAGAGAGAGAGAGAGAGAGAGAGAGATGGGCATATAGAATTTAATCAATCCAACTACAGATGGTGTGATCAGTCCCCTTACTTTGTCCAAATGCTCTGCTGAAGATCTGGATAAAAACCAGGCAGAATGTGCAAGTTAGGAATGTAGATCTCAACTGTTCTGCCTCTGAGCTCTAATAAAGGGATGGACTTTCTGCTGAGGGAACTATATTGCTTCAGAGAAAGCCCCCCACTTTTAAGTTTTAAACCCCCTCATTTATGGCTTTGGAGGCTCTGGAACTGGACCATGCTGAACTAGGCACTGACCTCTGTCTCTGACCTACCAGTAGCAAGTCTCTTAGAATCTGTTTCCTTACCTATTTCTGTCTACCTACTTCTCAAGGATGTTCTGAATCAGATATGAAAACATTTACTTAACTACAGAGTAGTACAGAAACATAAGGTATTGGGAAAAGTGGGGTTCGTTATTTGTAATTCAACATAAGAATGGTCAATTAAGTTTAGGCAAGTAGCTTTGTAGGCACTAGACACTCAAAACACAGGAGCTTTTTTTGTTTATGGTCCTAAAATAGATATCATAAAATTTACCATTTTAAGTATACAGTTCTGAGGCATAAAGTACCTGCAGAGTGTTGTGCAACTATTACCACCATCCATCTCCAGAACTTCATCATCTTCCTCAACTGAAACTCTGTACTTATTAAAGACTAACTCCCCCTTTTCTCCTCCCCACATTCTACCTTCTGTCTCTATGAATTTAACTATTCCAGGAACCTCATTTAAGAGGAATCATACATGTCCCTTATGACTGGCTTATTTCACTTAGCATAATGTCGTCAAGGTTTATCTATGTTATAGCATGAAAACAATGGTTTTAAAACATTCCAGACTTTCTGTTTTAGATAAAGATGATCACAAACTGTAAGTCTGACCACCACTTATTAGCTTTTCAAGATAAAATCAAAAGCTCACTGCAGGCTTTTTTCTTCTCTCAAGTGCCACTGGGATTTCCAAATTGATTTGTAATCTGGAACAACTAATTCCTGAATAGATCATTCAGACGAAGCAACCTGCTTCCCTGGAAACAAATTCTAGTATGTCCCTTAGGAAGCAAAATGACTTAGTAAAAAAGACAAAGTGGTATCAATGTTTGAATAAAGAAACTAAGAACAAGATACTGATGTGCTTTGGTATCGCCAAATGTATCTTCTTGCAGGAGAATAAGTGTGCATCTGTCTGGTCTTTATAATACATATATAAATGTTTCTTATTCCAAAGTAGTATGTTTTTAATATTTGCAAATAAATTTATATTATCCACATGGAATTTTTTTTTAACCCAGCAAAATCATATCTTATTCCAAATCTCATTGGAAGACCAATGTGAATAATGTTACTACAAACAATTAGAAAAGACCACCTCCTTCTCAACTGGGAATGTCATTAGCTGCTGCAACCACCCCCACTGCCAGGAACCCCAGGCCCTTCCTCATCTCCCAAACTTTACTCCTAGGAGGCTCTGTACATTGTATTTTCTAACCCTCATCTCTCTCCCTTCCTAACTTTTTCCACTGTACCCTTTGGATCTCAAGGTCAGCAAATCTCTGTATTGTCAATCTCTTCTGTTAATGTCTCCCTTGCCTTCTTTCTCTAAGTGAAATGTGGCTGTCCCTGACAATGTATCTTCAGCAACCCCAGCAAATGGGGCTGTTTTTTCTCTCACTCACCATCTACCACTGAGCTTGAACTTGTAGCTGTTATTTCCACTTATGCCTTAAAGATTGTGGTTCCTAGTAAACTATTATTCTCTCCAATACCATTCTTGCCATAAGTCTTGGTAATTTCAATAACTATATAAATAGTAGTTACAATATATTGTCCTCCCTGTTACTTGACCTCCTCTTCTCTGTTATCTTGAATTGCACCTTGAGTTTCAGCCTCTCATTCCCATGGTTATACTTTTGACTTATCAGTACCAACAACTGTCTATCTTCTATAATCTTAATTCCAAACTTCTCATTCTCCAATCAGTATCTCTTATCTTTCTAGTTCACTCACTATAGTTACTCCAACTTTAACAATCCTTCAGCTTATCAGGACATTGAATCTACTGATCCTACTTGCATTTAATTTCTATCACTTTCCTCACATCCTCACTCCCCTCCTAATCCTGGTTAGTTTAAATTCCTTGGTCAATTTTTATAATCACTCCATTGGCCCTCTATCACCTGTATTAACACTAATTTGATTAAGACACAGCCCTGGTTAAGTGAAATTCATCATCTACTTTCTGCCTACATTGGCACAGATCTTGGAAGGAAGAAAACATACATGACTCTGTTCATTAAAGTTAAACTTTAAACTTTTGATCATTTTCATGTAGGCTCAAAATAGACAATCATCCTGTGTTTGCCAAGACTATTTATAATCCTAACTATCTCATGCTTTCTTTGCTCCTAACCTTGGGAGTTATTCTGTCATCTAGTGATTTTGCTTATTTGTCTGAACAAAATCAATCACCCAAAAGAGAACTTTCACACGCTCCTACATTTACCTACCAAACTGCATCTGTGCAAATACACTCTAACTTCTTCCCTATTACCATGGGGACCAACACCTCTCCAACCCTCCATAGATACATCAGATTCTATCCCCTCACCAAACACAAATGACATTACTCTGGTTATTTCCCTCCTCTTTCTCCCACATTATCAGATTGTCCCCTTTCTTCAGGATTATTCCTTTTAGCATTTGCTCCTTTTGTCTTGCCTTAAAAAAAACAATTAAAAAAATAACAAAAACCCTTTCTTTATTTCATCTAACAGGCCAGCTACCAATCTATTTCTCTACTACCATTCACAACAAAGCTTCTAGAAAGAGCTATTTGTATTTGCTTTTTCTCATCTTTCCTCTCATTCTTTTAAACCCATACCTATCAGATTTTCATTCCCACCATAACACCACAACTGCTGTTCATATCAGTCACCTCCACCATCTTCCTTGTTACATTAGCAGAATGTGACCCAGTTGACCACTTTCTCCCCTCTTTTAAACACTCTCTTCATTTGGCTTCCAATCATATACTTACTGAGTTTTGGTGGAGTTTTGTTTTGTTTTTTTTCCCCATTATTCTGGCAGCTTATTCTCAGTATCTGAACTTCACGGTGACCTAGGCTCAAGTCTTGGGCCTTTTCTCTTTTGTAACTTTATGCATGACCAAGGTCACTTCATCTAATCTCATGAATGCAAATACCATCTATATTTTTATATTCTCTCACCCTCTCCCCTGAAATTTGTTTCCCTGAAGTTTTTTCCCAGTTCAGTTAACGGCAACTCATCCTTTTAAGAGCAGAGGTCAAAATTTTGGAGTCACTCTTCACTTCTCTTTTTCTTATACCTCACAACTAGTCCAATGGCAAATCTTTTTCGGTTCTACCTGAAAAATCAATTCTCACTACTCCCACTTCCACCACCTTAATTTAAGCCACCAATGTCTCTCACCAGGATTGATATAACTGCCTCCTAACTGGTCTCCCTGCTTTGGGATCTATCCGTTCTTCCATCTATTCTCAACACAATAGTCAGAATGAGTTTATGAAAACATATGAAAAAAACTGTATCAGGCAACTCTTCCCATCAATGACTTCTCATCTTACTCCATGGAAAAGCTAGTTATTCCTAAGATCTAGAAGACCCAACAAGATCTGTTCACATCACAATCTTCTCACCTCTTCCATTACTCTCCCCTTTGACCACTTCATTTCAGCCTCCCTGGCCTCCTGCTTGAAACATACCAGGTCTGGCTTCAGAGCCTTGGCACTTATTGTTCCCTTTTTCTGGAATGCTCTTCCTCCAACTCATTCTCTCATCTTCTTCAGGTCTTCATCAAAAGGCACATTCTCACATGAGGCCTTCTTTGGCTCTTTATTTAAAAATTGAAACGTGGTGGGGCACCTGGGTGGCTCAGTGGGTTAAGCCTCTGCCTTCAGCTCAGGTCATGATCTCGGGGTCCTGGGATCGAGCCCCGCATCGGGCTCTCTGTTCAGCAGGGAGCCTGCTTCCCCCCCTTTCTCTCTGCCTGCCTCTCTGCCTACTTGTGATCTCTACCTGTCAAATAAATAAAATCTTTAAAAATAAATAAATAAAGTAAAATAAAATAAAACAAAGTATTACTATGGACGACTCCCCTGGGTGACTCCAGTCAGTTAATAGTTCAGCCCTTGGTTTTTGCTCAGGTCATGATCTCCGGTTGTGGTATCTAGCTCTGCATCAGGCTCCACACTCGGCACAGGTATTTGCTTGAGCTCAAACCTTCACTACAGTTCTCCATTCTTCGCTTTATTTTTCCTCCTTCCCATTTGTCTACCACACTTAATATTTTATCTTATTAACTTTTATCTTGTTATTTGTCTTCCCCCCAAAAATGTAAGCTCCCTGATGGTAAATGTTTGCATCTGTTTTGTTCATTGTTGTACCCCTAATGCATAGAACAGTGCCAAGAACATGGCAGTTAATTTGAGAGATTCCCCTTGTTCTGAGATGACACACAGATTAGGGATAATGAAAGCTTCCATTAGTCACTGCCTACTGTGTGCCAGATGTTAATTCATCCAGACGACCTGACTGATATTATTATACTTACTTATACTCACTCCTTTTGGCAATCCTGAGCTTTCAGGATTGATAAAACACACACACACTCCTCCCAAGAAAGGAAAGGAGATCTGATCAGACATTACTTATAGTAATACTGTTCTAGTGGGAAGTAGCCCTATGAATGGTCATCTGTGGTGGAAGCCTTCATGTTTATATAGCACTTTTTCAAGAGATCCTCTTAAATGGCTTCTATTTCACACTCTCACATGACACAATTCTTCCCACTAAATTAAGAGTTCCTGGGAAACTGTCCTTTCACTTCTGCAACCTCAGAATCCAGTTAGCACTGAGTAGACTCCCATAAATGTTTATCAAACTGAACAATTACGTGAGGCATTTATTCTCTCATTTTTTTAAACAAAATTAATCTTTCGGCAATACTACGCAACATGCTCAAGGATGCATACCCTTTCAGTGACAGACCAGAGATATGAACTCAAGTTCCCTATTCTTTCTCCTGTGTGACAGTGTTGTTATATAAAAATGATAATGGACTGAACACTGACTCTCTCTTCAATTTCATATTATATGTGCAATGCAGATCCTTCACCCCAGTTGTACTCTGAGAAAAGACCTTATAGATGGGACCCTCAGAAGGCAAGCCAAGTTCCCAAATTGAATCCCATTACCTGGCAAATCCCAAATTTAAGCATTTTGCCCAATTCCTCTTCCCTCCTCACTCCCTTAGTCCACTTCCTTTTTTTCCTTTGTGTTCATACTTGCCTGCCAAATTAGCATATAGTGTTTCTGGAGGGCAAAGGCCGTATCTTACTCTTCTTTCTATTCCTCTAACACAGGACTTAGCACACAAGAAGTACTTTGTGAATGTTTGTTAATTAAAAATGCTAAAAGCCAAAAAAAATTAAAAGATCAATTTTTTACTTTTCAAGGAATTTCTGCAGTCATCTAATAATTCAGTGTAGAATCAGACTGGGAGGGGGCGCCTGGGTGGCTCAGCGGGTTAAAGCCTCTGCCTTCGGCTCGGGTCATGATCCCAGGGTCTTGGGACCGAGCCCCATGTGGGGCTCTCTGCTCAGCAGGGAGCCTACTTCCTCCTCTCTCTCTCTCTGCCTGCTTCTCTGCCTACTTGTGATTTCTGACTGTCAAATAAATAAATAAAATCTTAAAAAAAAAAATCTGATAGAATCAGACTGAGATTAGCCTCCACTTACAAACACACCTAGATTTTACCCTGATTCCTCACACTCTAAACCCAGTGTTCTTTAGTTCCTGTCATAATGTTCACTCTCCCTCTTAGAGCCAAGAAGAAGATTGAAGCAAGAAAGAAGGATCAGATTGACCAAAAAACAACCGTGTTACATGTTTAAATTTATCACTTAGTAAAACCACATCTGGAATAAATAACCAAGTATGACATCCATATCAGAGTCAAGAGACTCAGTTTATTTTATTTTTTTTTAAAGATTTTATTTATTTATTTGACAGACAGAGATCACAAGTAGGCAGATAGGCAGGCAAAGAGGTGGGTGGGGAAGCAGCGTCCCTGCTCAGCAGAGAGCCTGATGCGGGGCTCGATCCCAGGACCCTGAGATCATGACCTGAGCCCAAAGACAGAGACTTAAACCCACTGAGCCACCCAGGCGCCCCAAGAGACTCAGTTTAAAATAAGCACACATCTGGGGTGCCTGGGTGGCTCAGTGGGTTAAAGCCTCTGCCTTCGGCTCAGGTCATGATTTCAGTGTCCTGGGATCGAGCCCCACATGGGGCTCTCTGCTCAGCGGGAAGCCTGCTTCCTCCTCTCTCTCTACCTGCCTCTCTGCCTACTTGTGACCTCTGTCTGTCAAATAAATAAATCTTAAAAAAAAAAAAACTTAATAAAAAAAAATAAGCACACATCTAATGACTCTCTACGCTGGGTTATTTGTTATGTAAATCTCTTGGAAGAGGTATAGATGATGAAAGAATAAGATCTATTGTTTGTCCTCATGGAGCTCATAGTGTAGCAACAAAAATGAGACCCAAACACTCAAAGCTTAAAATCCTGATGGCAGACAAAATGAGAGAAGCCACTTGAACTCTTAGTTTCAATTTATACAAAAGAAAGGCTAAAGGAATTTTACATGGAACCTGTACACCTATGCAACTATTGCAAGAGTTTGGACAAGGGAGGAAAGGATTTTTACGACTATGGGTTTAGGTTGTTTGCTTATTTGTTTGTTTTTTAAAGAGTAATGTGATTTGCCATGAAAACTGTAGCAAATTTTAAGAAGGGAAAGGGCCTGGGGACTCATGGGGATGGGGAAAAGAAAGAATAATAGAAGTGAAGACAGCACCAAAGGCTTAAACACTCTCTCCTGCTTGAAGCTTCATAGATCCTTCCAGCTAGAACTAATCACTGTATTCTGTTCAAACATTCCTGGTGATAGTCCCATTCTAGACCTGCTTCAAATTAGACCTGGTTGTTCACAGAAGTGTTTCCCTCCTGGGCTCTGAGCTTTGTGAAAGGAGAGGCTATGTAGTTCCCAATAACTAACAGAGGGCCAAGCATACCAGTACTACACAGTTTAATTAACAGAAAAGGACCTAAGAGTGTAGGAGCTTGTCAGGACCTTGAATATTTAATTCAAGCCCTTCATTTTGCTACAGAGAAAACAGAGACTGAGTGACTTCCTCAAAGTTACACAAGTCAGTAACAGATTCAGGACTGGACCTCAGGCTTCTAGACTCCCCAAACCAGAAGAATGGCAATTAGGCTGTTTTTCTACCTGAAGCACAAGCAATCTCCTCTGCTTACTGTTTAGTTCAAAGACTACTAGGCCCTTGCAATGGGAGGTCTGAGACTCAATCAGGAACTGCTGTATTCCAAATAGTTGAGACTCTGAGTATCAGGCCAAGACCTTTGTCTCAGGATAGAAAGGCTCAGAAAAACAAGATAGAACCATCCCTGTTTGATGCAAAGACCCCAGGAAGCCCTGGACTACAGGCCTGGGTGCAGGATCGGGAAGAGTTTTGTTTGATGAAGCTGAAGATACTTGGCGCAGGGGAGGAGAGGTGGAATGGAAGACAGGAGCAAAGGAGAGATTCCTGCCCAGCAGCACCAACCCTGAAAAATCATGCCTGATGAAAAGTAAAGAGACTGTATTAGAAGCTAAAGGCTCAGGAAATGGAAGAGAGGGTAATTTCAGGACATAGCAAAGTTTCTCCCCAGGGAAGCACCTGTCTAATTTGAGGCTTAATGGTATAGACATAATAAAAAATCAAATTGGAGACAGCGTGTGATGCCAAGAATAATCCAATTGAGAATAATGTAGCTTGAGTGAGCCAAGTCCCCTCACTCTCCATCACAGCTGCTGGCCCACTCACTACCACCCTCCATCAGAATTACCCGGGGTACTTATTTAAAACAGTTCTACAAATAATTTGATTTAAAAATTGGCAAGGAACCTGAATAGACATTTCTCCAAAGAAGATACACAAATGGCCAATCCTCATATGAAAAGATGCTCAACATCACTAATTATCAGGGAAGTGCAAATTAAAACCACAATGAGATACCACCTCACATCTGTTAGGATGGCCGCTATTAAAAAAAAAAATTAAAAAAAAAAAAAACCAACAGAAAATAACCAGGGTTGGCAAAGATGCAGAGAAACTGGAACCCTTGTGCACTGTTTGTGAGAATGTAAAATGGTACAGCTGCTCTGGAAAACAGTATGGAAGTTCCTCAAAAAGTTAAAAATAGAATTATTATATGATCCAGCAATTCCACTTCTGGGTCTAGATCCAAAAGAACTAAAAACAGGACATTACAGAGATATTTGCATAACCATGTTCACCACAGCATTATTCACAATAGCCAAGAGGGAGAAACAACCTAAATGTCCACTGACAGATGAATGGTTAAATAAAATGGGGTATATATATGCAATATATTATTAAGTCTTAAAAAAGAAAAAAATCCTGTCATATGCTACAACATGGATAATCTTGAGGACATTATGCTAAGTAAAATAAGCCAGAAACAAAAAGACAGATAATGTGTAACTCCATTTATATTTAGTATCTAAAGAGTCAAATTCTTAGAAAGTAGAATGGTAGTTGCCAGGGGCTTTGAGGGTTATGGAGCTGCTATTTAATGGGTATAGTTTCAGTCATGCAAAAGGAAAAGTACTAGAGATCTGTTGTACAAGGTACATATAGTTAATGCTACTGTACTTCACACTTAAAAATAGTTAAGTTACCCCCTACACACACACACACACACACACACACACACTTAGGTCCCACACCAAAACTACTAATTCAGACCACCTGAGAATCAGAATCTGGGGGAATAAGCTTCCCCCAGATATTTCTGATAGATGGTCAAATTCAGAAATCACCAGTTCAGAAATAAAGGCCAAACTTTATTTCAGCATCTGAGGCCCTCCATTAGCCACCCCACCCCCCTCTTTTCTCATCACTAGCTCAGGCCTCACTCTCTTTGCCCTCTATTCTGGGCACCCTGGAGGTACTAGAGAAGCATTATCCAAACTGAACATTCTACAGTAAGAGAAATGTTCTACATCTACAATGTTCAATATAGAGCTATTAGCCACATGTGGCAACTGAACACCTGACATGTGGCAGTTAGCAACCATATTGAAGAGCACAGGACTAGAGTAATTGTTAGGACCCTACAAGATAAAGAGGGGCCACAATAATAGAATAACTCCATTTTAACTTTTTTTTTCTCACTTATTATCAAAGTATATTCATTCATTCATTCAAAAATAGTCATTACTTACTATGTACCAAGTACTCCTCTAGGTGCTAAGGAAACAGCACTGAATAAAAAAACACCCCTGACCTCAAGAAGCTTATGTTCTATTGTGGTTAGAAGCAAGGACTGAAGCCAGAGAGCTCAGGTTCAGACTATGACTGATAACCAGCTACATGTTTTTTAAAAAATCACTTAGTGTCCTCATGCCTCAATTTTTAATCTATAATATGGAGATGACAATAGTACCACCACCTAACAAGATTTCTATAAGGATTAAATTAGTTAACATATGTTGAGTGCTTAGAACAGTACCCAACATAAAAGAACTAGCTGTTAATATCATTGATATATTTTGTTGTTATTATTATGAGTGGGGAGCAACAAGATTAACAAATAGCAAAAAATATAACCAATTAGAGGTATGGCAGAAAAATAAAGCAGGGTTAGGGAATAGGGAGTCCCAGGATAGGGGTTACAATTATTAAAAGGATAGTTAGGGAAGCCTCACTGAGAGGGTGATACCTGAGAAAAGACCTAAAAGAGGAAGAAAACACTCCATGCAGGTATCTCAGGAAGGATTTAATCCCCCTGTGAGGGCTTAGTATTACCAACACCATTTTATAGATGGGAGAACAGAGTTTCAGACTAAGGGAGACATGCAAGATCACATGGCTTATAAGTGACTGAGTCTAGAGTCAAATTCGGAACTGATGGACTCTAATTCCTTCTCCACTACTGGACCCTGTTTGACCTCTACTCCCTTCCACAGTGAAACAACAGCAATGCATCCTTTTCACATCAGTTTCCCCTTCTGGCTATGAGATTTATAGATTCATTCAGACTAGACAAGCTCTTTGAGTTAATGCATTGCTCGTGGGCACAGGCCATTAAACCACGCTGCCCACTTCACATGCACTCTCACCCACCGCTTCCTGAACAGCTCCATACCAGGAGCTCCCCATGTTAACTGCAGGCTGTGCATAGAAAACAGGCATTTATCAAGACCAACAAGCCTCAAACACCAGGAAGGAGAGGTAAATTATACATCAGAGATAAAGGCCACTGCTTCCAGCCAGGCCTTTGAGGGAAAAAAAAACTCTGCTAGATATGCACTGTGGGAAAAAGATCAAAAGTTAGGTTCAACCTACTGAACCTTTGTAATCTAAACTTGGTACACAAGGTCTATAGAACTGAGAAAAAACCCAAACCTCCATGTCCTCACTTTACCTGTAAAGAAGTCAGTGATTCAAAATACTTTCAAGAATATTTTCTCTGTATGTTCTAGCTATGCTCATGAAATCTCTGTGAAAACATTGGCAATTTATTACAGAAAATCATTATTGGTGCCAGGAGCAGTGGATCCCAGTCCTCTACAACTTACTAGCAGTCATTTCTGCTTCCTGGGCCCCAGGTCCTTCATCAGTTAGAAGTAGAGGTTAGACTAGATGTTCTTTAAAGGTTCCATTTTTAGCCCTTTATAATATATTATGTCATAATAATGACATAGTACCTCTAAACCCTCATAGTCAGACCCAAAATTCATTCATTCAATTAACATTTTTATGTAAGCAAGGCACAGAAAACACAAATATACTAAATGACCCCACTCATATATACAAACATTCCTACTAAAAACAAAACTTGGCTCCAGAATTCTGTAGTTTTGTTTTTATTCTTTTCTTTTTAAGGTTTATTTATTTGAGAGAGAAAGACAGAGAGAGAGAGAGGGAGAGAGAGTGTGTGTGCGTGCACGTGTGTGCATGCACACAAGCAGGGGGAGAGGCAAAGAGAGTGAACCTGACGCAGATTCCATGCTGAGCACAGAGACCGACACAAGCCTGGATCCCGGAACCAGGAGATCATGACCTGAGTTGAAATCAAGAGTCAGTCGCTTAATTGACTGAGCCACCCAGGTGCCCAGTTTTCTTTTTTTTCTAATCACACTTAAAAGGGTTGTGGATCTTTAATTATCAAATTCTATACTTCACAATCCTTCCCAAAGCAACAACAACAAAACTCCCTATTAAATTGTAGCACACATTTCTATTTCTCTCCTTTAAATGACTCATAGCCTGAGCTCATTTAGGGGGGTTCCCTCCACTTACTAAATAAGTGGGAGCGCTTCTAGTTCTATACATGTCTTTTCCTTACAACCAACCATTAGTTCCCTGAGAACAGACCTAACACCTTATTTTTCTTTGCATCCCCAATAAGACCTTTGTGTAATTTATTTATAATTCATACCAAGACTAATCCAAAAGAATGTGAAGTGGTTCATCTTATTAAGATACAAAAATAAGGGGTGCCTGCTTGGCTCTGTCACTTAAGCACCCGACTCTTGATTTTGGCTCAGGTCATTATCTCAGGGTTGTGAGATCAAGCCCCAAACTGGACTCAAGAGCAGGGCATAGAGCCTGGTTAAGATTCTCTCTCTCCCTCTCCCTCTGCCCCTCCCTCCACCCTCTCTCTCTCACACACAGGCATACACACACACACACACATAAAATAAAACAGTTTAAAATAAAAATAAGTAAAAACCAGTTGGGACATGAGCTCCAAATCAAATAATCAAAATTCAGGTCCTATATCTATCACATACCTATCATACAATTACTGGCAAGTTACAACCTCTCTAGTGAGCTTGTTCATCTGTAAGTAAAGACACATACAATGCCATTTCAGAAGTTTACAGAACTGGCTGTCCGGCCAGGCACTACTAGGTTAATTCCAATCAGAGCGCCATCACATATTAACTGTGTGATCTTGGGCACCTTACTTAACCTCTTTGGGTCTTAGTGTCTTCATCTGTTTCAAATGGTGATAACACTACTTTTACAGCTGATACAAGAGTTAAGTGAAATAATACATGTAAAGCATTCAGCACAGTGTCAGGCACACAGTAAGTACTCACTAAAAAGCAAATACTCATAGTAAGCATCATCTCCAGGTTGTTTAGAAAGGCGTGTTATATAAGGGGGAGGGGAGGCTCTAAACTCTAAGTGCTATGAAATGTCTGGAATGCCTAATGATAATTATTCATATCCAAAACTACGGAGCAAATTAACAAAAATGAGGAGAAAACATGTCCAAAGGCAGCTGTCTTAAACCATATTTTGTAAATATACTTTCCTATAGTTCTCTTTTTTGCATTTTTGGCCTCCTTCCACAAATCTTTAATACAGCAGTAAAGCAGGAGTGGAAATGCAAGCTATATACTTGCAACTGACAGAAAAGGTGAGGCTTGAGGTTCTTCCATCAAGTTAGGATAAAACTGCCATGTCTCCTCCTTCTGGCTTTGCAGGCTGCCTGTACAGAAATTGATAATCTGCAGCTGCCAGGAAGGCCAGGTTAAATTGAAGCAGCTGGTTCAATTTAAAATGTGGTTTTGGGGTTTTTTTTTTCCCCCAGATACTACTAGAATACGGTGGTGTCTTTGGGTCTGTGACCTGCTCTGCAGGATGACAGAAGGCACAGCCAGAATATGAAGGCAGCAGAGACATAAAAGGAACAGGACACAACAAAACTACTCAAAAAACCAGTGCAGCATGATTACGTAACAATGTTTCATGTGCATGTGTTGAATAAGCCAATATGTGTACAGTCACTATGATATAATTATGTTTTAGTGCTCTATGATCTGTGTATATGAAGAGTGTCAAAGAAAAGGCTGATCTGTGTTCCACGCAGAGTCCTAAAATACCAGAACCTAAACAGCCTTTGGAGGTTATCCAGCCCAGCATCATTGTTACTATGGACGCAAGAACTAAAGGAAAGAGGCTTATCCATGGTTACACAATCAAGTCAAGGAGTCGAGCTGGGATCAGAACACAAGACTAGGCTGATTATGGACTTAAGTATAAAATGTAGGAAGGGAATATATTAAAAACCTTGTCATTTGTGGAGAAATCTCAAGATAGTTTAAGAATTCCCAAATTTATGTATGTATGTAAGAATTCCCAAATGTATGTACATATAGTAAGTTATGTACTTACTAACTGCAAGTAGGAGACATTCCTTAGCTAAGTAAATCACTCTCACCCACCACTACTTCATCAAATGCTTTTCAAATGCTCACCTCAAGAAAATAATGAATTACAACAGGTCGTGGACCTTTGAGGCTGCTCAAGTACAGCCAGAGCTGCATATAGTGAGTTCATCCAAAGTGAAATGTCTAAAACAAAGGCCCAGTTTATAAAGAGTAATAAGGCAGAATTCATTACCCAGCTGCTGTCCAGGGTTCCCACAGCTCATCGTTGTAGAGGGAACACATCTACAGTGATACTGATGGAAATAAAAATTAAATCCTCAAATCTAGAATTCTGTGCTTTCTAAAACCTAGCCCCAACCTCCACTCTCTAGAAGTACCCTCTCCTCAACAATGCTCTAGGCAAATTACACAGGGGCTTGGCTTTCCAACTTTGAAGAGGAAGAGAGGTGTACATACACGTTTCTCCACAAATCCTGTGCCATCTCTGTAAATTCAAACCCTAACCATCCTTCAGGCCCAGCTCCCAACTCCAGGAGGCTTTCTTTGGCTCAGTGGGTTAAAGCCTCTGCCTTCAGCTCAGGTCATGGACTCAAGGTCCTGGGAACGAGCCCTGAATCAAGCCCCACATCGGGCTCTCTGCTCAGCAGGGAGCCTGCTTCCCCCTCTCTCTCTGCCTGCCTCGCCGCCTACTTGTGATCTCTGTCTGTCAAATAAGTAAATAAAATCTTTAATAAATAAATAAATAAATAGCACATATAAACGTGATCTGTCCTATTCAAGCAGCTATAGTGTCACTCAATCTCATTTGCTGAACTAAATCAGGAGAATCTCTGAGTTAAGTGGCGCAGGGTATTGTCCCCAGGTGGGGGGAATGGGGAGAGAAAAATGATAGCCATTTTTACATTGTTTTGTACAGTACTTATTGATTCAGGAAACAAACACAAAATTCTGAATAAAATGACTTAGAAACTGAAAGACAAATAGACAAATAAATAAAATAAAGTGATCTTTATAAATAAATAAAGTCCAGACCTTTTCCACCTTTTTTTTCTCAGTGTTTCTTGCTGCCTTCCTCCCAATTCCCTTCCCTTAATCCAACCTGCGCTCTGGCCACATCAGTCTAGTTGCTTCTCTCCAACACTCACTGCCTCTGGGGCTTGGCTCTCTGTCTGGATCATTTTTCCCCTGTCAAAAGCATACCAATCTGGTTATAGTTTACTAGAAAAAAGACAGCACAACTTGGGCTCAGAATATCTGAGTTAGAAACCCAGCTCCACTGACTCCTAGCCAAGATCCCCATCCAGGCCTACCCATTTCTCCCAACTAGGCAACACATTCTCCATATGTAAAATCAGATAATAACAAATCTGAGTACACCTAGTTAACTTGGGAATATAAAGGTACAAAAGGCATGATCTCTGCCATAAGAGCTTATGATTCTAAGTGAGAAAACAGAAGGTAGCAGAATCTAGCAGGGGAGGAAACTGGCCTGGAGTTAAGACATTAGAGTCTTGGTCTTACCACTGCCACAAACTCTGTGGAACCTGGGTAAATATCTTCCCTTTATTGGGTCTCAGCTTTCTTGCTCTGCAGTATGAGCAGGGGTTAATCAGGGTTTTTTAAGGTCCTCCCAGCTTAGCTATTTTGTGGGAAACAACCACACTGCTAGCGCATTCATGAGATGAGCCAAAAGGGCAGTATGATAATGCCTAATGTAACCAGAAACAAAATGCTGAATTGAATGGAAGCTGTTCTGTGACTGGCAGATCCAATGGAACCTCAAAGGGGAGGTGGGAAAGTTGAAGCCAAATGACGAAAATATCTGCTGCTAGGAGGTCATAGCTAATCGCAGGGACACTTCTCATTCACAGAAAGTTCTGCAATGACTCTTCATTCAGGTCCCAAGGTCCCTGCCAACACAAAGGAGCCTTGCTGCCTAGAGAAGAAGTACTAGTCAGGAGCCTCGTGGGACAGGCAATGGATAAAGTCAAATGGGGCACAGCCCATCCTGCCCAAAGCTGGAGCCACATCTACAGCCTTCCCAGTAATCAGGTTTTCTCTTGCCAGAGCAGATAATGGGAGCAAGAGAATGCTGAATTTCAGATGTTGAATTTTTTCAAAATATGTACTGTATCTCAAGTCCTTTGAGCGAAAAACACAGTTTTTGCTTTGTAGGACTTACAGATTTCAGAGAAATAGCAACAAATTCTTTTTCTAAGCATCAGAAATGGCACAAGCAGTTTTTGCAACTGGTCAGATTCAGGTTTAAGTCCCAGCAACTATTTATTATCTATCTGACTGTGGGCAAGTTATTTAACACTGACCATTAGTTTCCACATCCATAATAGTGTGACTAAGAATCTCAAACTCACAGAGCTGGCCTGATAATTAAATGAGATAAATGTGAAGCACACTGCAGTCATTCAAAGTGAATGTCTCCTTCCTTTCTGCTTCTATACCATACTGTATTTACTTCTAATATAGCACTAATCCCACTTTCTTTGTTATGTTAGACACCATACAGAACACCATTAGTTTTTGACGTAGTGTTCCATGATTCATTATTTACATATAACGCCCAGTAGCACTAACCCCACTTTATTATTCATATATATATATATATATATATAATATAACATATTTACATATAATATACAGACAGGAATCCTACCTTCATGGAGTTTATTGCCCAGTGGGGAAGACCAATATAGAATAAATATGTGTATATATATGTATGTATGTTTATATATGTACTTGTATATTTATATACTCCATATATCTAGCTCTGCCATGAGATTGTGAATGGCTTAAGAGCAGGGACAGTATTTTCATCCATACTGGACATCTCTTAAAACAGTGCCTGGCATACAGTGGGGCCTTAGGAAATTTGAGGAATGTGCCTGACGTGTTTAGTCCTATGCTAAGTGCTATAAAGGGAACAAAACAGGATCACAATAATGTTAAACACAACAGAACACAGCAACAACCAATACATAGCATTTACTGTTTCAGACACAATTCTAAAGCCTTTACATTAACTCTTTTCCTGATCGTATTACTGATCATATTTCCTGATCGTATTACTGTCCCCACTTTGTGATGAGAAATTGAGGCAAAGAAAGGTTAAATAACTTACCCAAACCTGGAACAGGCAAATCCACAGAGAAAGAAACTAGTTTAGTGTTTTCCAGGGAAAAGCCACCTGAGTCTGTGCCTAGCAGTAAATGTCTAGAGTCTATGAATATATCAATGGGCCTCTGGTACTTTAAAGAGTAAGAATGTCTGCATGGTAGAATACCCTTCATTCATTCATCCAGAAATATTTATTAAGTGCCTTCCATGTACCTGGCAATGAATAAACAGACATGATTTCTCCTCTCATGGAGTTTATTGCCCAGTGGGGAAGACCAATATGGAATAAATAATTACAAATACACTAATAAATTACTTAAAAAATAAATACGGATTGCTATGGGAGCTTAGAAGAGACAAGAACATACAGGTGCAGAACATTTAGATTGTAAGGCACCTTTAAGGTCACTGAGTCCACATAATTTTTTTTTCCTTTTTTTTTTTTTTTTTTTTTTTGAGAGAGGAAGAGAAGGGTTAAAGACAGAAGGAGAGGGAGAGAGGGAAATCCAAGCTGAAGCAGGTGCCACACCGAGCACAGTGCCCAACACAGGGCTCAATCCCATCATCCCAAGATCATGACCGGAGCCAAAATCAAGAGTCAGATGCTGAACCACCTGAGCTACCCAGGCACCCTATATACCTTTCTTTCTTAAGCAGTTGAGTAGTAAATAGTCTCTGCCCATCCCAATCTCTGTACCCTTACCCCTCAAGCAGGTAGTCTAGAACCCAGGCCACCTAATTACTACAGGCTATTGCTCTTTTTGCTATTTCAATTCATAGATTCCTAAATTCAACAGAAATAGATGCTATATATTAACAGTTAAAAGACACGGTTTATTTAGGGAGGGAAAGTCTTATTATATAGGTCATGATGGATTATGCCTGCCCATTATTATTTCTCTGAGGGTACATTTTTTCAGAAATAAAAATTTCTGTTCCTAAAGAAGACCAGGGAAAAACAACAACTTGTAAGTATCTTACATACTGCACAAACTTGGTTTGGCTCAGGGATACCAATAATTTTTTTGAAATACCTAATATCACCTTGAGTGTTTTTGAACATGAAGGCAGACACTAATACTTCAACATAATACAGGAAGTATATACCGCTCATGTTAGAGTCAATTACAGTATTAGAAGATGTGGAACCATTCCTTTCAGCATGGGTCATAACTTAATAGTAAACGCCTATAAAAAAGGCAGTGGGTCTTAAAGAAGAGCAAAATATATGTGCTGCCGAAGCGAGCACAAGAAGAGCAAAATAAATGCAAAATAATCAGAAGAAATAATGAGAGCAGAAATCACCAAAATTGAAAACAGTAAATCAATAAAGAATATCAATGAAACCAAAAGCTGGTTCTTTAAAAAGATCAATAAAACTGATACTAAGAAAAAAAGAGAGAAGACACAAAAGACTAATACCAGAAATGAAAGAGGGGACATCACTACAGATCCCCCAGAAATTCAAAGGATAATGAAAAATACCATAAACAACTCTAGATGAAAAGACCAATTCCTTGAAGGACACCATCTGCCACAATGCACACCAGAAGAAACAGATGATCTGAACAGACCTCTATCAAATCGATAATCAATAGTCTTCTAAAACAGAAAGCAGCAGGCCAGGATGGATTCACAAGATGGGGGTGAATTCTACCAAACATTTAAAGAAACAATGATATCAATTCTCTGCAATGTCTTTCAGAGGATAGAGGCAGAGGGAATACTTCCTACCTCATTCTGTGAGACCAGCATTACCCTAATACCAAAACTAGACAGAGATATTACAAGAAAAGAAAAATATAGACCAATCTCTCTCATGAACACAGACGCAAAATATTGGCAAATGAATTCTTAAAGAGTATCAAAAGAATTATACACCATGACCAAGAGGGATTTGTCCCAAGTATGCAAGGGTGCTTCAACATTCAAAAATCAATTAAGATAATCCATCATATTAACAGGCTAAAAAGAAAAATTACATGATCATACCAACAGGTGCAGAAAAAGCATTTAATAAAATCCAATACCCATTCACGATAAAAATTTTCAATAACCGGGGCGCCTGGGTGGCTCAGTGGGTTAAAGCCTCTGCCTTCGGCTCAGGTCATGATCTCAGGTCCTGGGATCGAGCCCCGCATCGGGCTCTCTGCTTGGTGAGGAGCCTGCTTCCTTCTTTCTCTCTGCCTCTCTGTCTGCTTGTGATCTCTCTCTCTCTGTCAAATAAATGAATAAAATCTTAAAAAAAATTTTTTTTCAATAACCTAGTTAAGATAGGGGAACAGTCTCAACTTTAATAAAGGCTGTCTATGGGGTGCCTAGGTGGCTCAGTCAATTGAGCATCTGGCTCTTGATTTTGGCTCAGGTCATGATCTCAGGGTCATGAGGTAGAGCCCCCTGTTGGGCTCCACTCTGGGCGGAGTCTGTTCGAGATTCTCTCTTCTTCCCTCTGTCCCTCCCCACCCCTCACACGCATACTCTGTCAATCAATAAGTAAATAAATAAACAAACAAATAAATATATATTATCTACAAAATCTACAGCTTAAACAGTGCATAGTGAGAAATTCCAACTTTTCCCACTAAGATCAGTAACAAGGCAATGATGTCCCCTCTAGAAATCTTCAAAATCAAACTAGAAGTCCTTGACAATGCAATAAGGCAAGAAAAAGGAAATCAAAGGTATACAGATTGGGAAGGAAAACATAAAACTGACTTTGTTCACAGATTAAATGATCATCTACACAGAAAATCCAAAAGAATGAACAACAACTACAAACTCCTGAAACTAATATATAGTAACAGCAAGGTTGTAGAATACAACAAGGTTGCACAATACAAGTAAACTGCTTTTCTGCAGATTAACAAAGAGGAAGTGGAATCTGAAATTAAAAATACAATACCATCTACATCAGCACCCCTAAAAAGGAAATATCTAGGTATAAATCTAACAAAATATATATAAGACCTACTTAAGGAAAACTAAAAAGTCTGATGAATGTAATAAAAGAACTAAATAAGGGGATATTCCATGTTACTGGATAGAAAGACTCAGTATTGTCAGAATGTCGGTTGTTCCCAACTTGATCTATAGATTCAATACAATCCAAAGAAAAATCCCAGCGAGTTATCCAATGGATAACAACAAACTGATTCTAAAGTTTATATGGAAGGGCAAAAGACCCAGAATAGCCAATACAACATTGAATAGCCAATACAACACAGTAGTTGTAGGACTGATGCCACCTGACATCAAAACTTACTACAAAACTACAGTAATCATGACAGTGTAGTACTGGTGGAAAAACTGACAAATAGAACAATGGAACAGAAGAGATAGCCCAGAAATAAAGCCACATAAAAACAGTCCACTGATCTCTGATCAAGGAGCAAAGGCAATACAACGGAGCAAAGACAGTCTCTTCAACAAATGGTGCAGAAAAACTAGGCAGCCATATGCAAAATCATCATCATCATCATCATCATCATCATCTAGATACAGACCTTACACCTTTCACAGAAATTAACAGAAAACGGATCACAGACTTACATATGAAACACAAAAGTACACGACTCCTAGAAGAGAACACAGAAGAAAACCTACATGACCTTGGGTACAGGGATGCTTTTTTATCTACAACATCAAAGATATGACTCATAAAAACCTGATAAGCTGAACCTCATTAAAGTTAAAACTGCTGCTCTACAAAAGACAGTATGAAAAGAATCAGAAGACAAGCCACCAGTAGTGAGTTATCTCAACTGACTGTTCACAGAAAAAAAGCCACAGACTGGGAAAAAAATATTTGCAAAAGACACATCTGATAAAGGATGTTGACCATAATATACAAAGAACTCTTAAAATTCAACAATAACAGAATAAACAACCCAGTAGGGGCGCCTTAGTTAAGTATCTGATTCTTGAAGATCTCAGAATAGTGAGATTGGTCTCCACACTGGGCATGGAGCCTGCTTAAGATTCTTTCTTTCTGGGGCACCTGGGTGGCTCAGTGGGTTAAAACCTTCTGCCTTCGGCTCTGGTCATGGTCCCAGGGTCCTGGGATGTGGCCCTGCATCGGGCTCTCTGCTCAGCAGGGAGCCTACTTCCCTTCCTCTCTGCCTGCCTCTCTGCCTACTTGTGATCTCTGTCAAATAAATAAATAAAATCTTAAAAAAAAAAAATTCATTCTTTCCCTCTTCCTCGGCCCCTCTCCCCACCCCTGTTCACATACATGCACAAAGCTTGCTCTCTCTCTCTCTAAAAAAAAAAAAAAAGAAAAAAAGTAAATAAATAAAAAATTTTAAAAATTTAATGGCCCAAAGACCTTAAAAGGCACCTTGCTTATGCAAGTAAGCATGTGAAAAGATGCCTCACGTCATAAGTCATCAGGGAAATGCAAATTAAAACAATGATGAGATACCACTATACAATTACTAGAGTAGCCAAAATCTAAAACACTGATAATACCAAATGCTGATAAGGATGTAGAGCAACAGGAACTCTCATACATTTCTGGTGGGAATATAAAAGAGTACAGCCACTTTGGAAGACAGTTTGGCAGTCTCCTTCAAATCCAAACATATTCTTACCATGTGATCCAGCAATCATACTCCTTAGTATTTATCCAAAGGAAGTAAAAATGTATATCCACACAAAAACCTACAAAAGGATATTTATAGGCAGCTTTATTCATAATTGCCAAAACTTCAAAGAACCCAAAATACCCTCCAATAGACGAATAAATAAATTGTAGTACATCCAGACAATGGACTATTATTCAGTGCTAAAAAGAAATGAGTTATGAAAAGACATGGATGAAACTTAAATGCATATTACAAAGTGAAAAAAGCCTATCATAAAAGGCTACATACTGTATGATTCCAACTATATGACATTCTGGAGAAGGCAAAACTATGGAGACAATAAAAACATCAATGGTTGCCAGAGGTTAAGAGGGATTAGACCTTGTCACTTTTCTTCCTTGTGAGGACAGTGAAATATTCTGTGTGATATAATGATAGCTATGTCATTATATATTTGTCCAAACCCAAGAATATACAACACAAAAAGTGAACTCTAAGGGAAAGTATGGACTTCATGTGATTATAATGTATCAATGTAATTTCACCTTTGGCAAAAAATGTACCATTCTTATAAGTGATATTGGTAAAGGAGGAGACTATCCATGAGTGAGGGAAGGGGGTATATGGGAAATCACTGAACCTCCCTCTCAAATTTAGCTGTAAACCTGAAACTATTCTAAGAAAATAAAGTCTTAAAAATTTTTTTAAATGAGGTTAGGGGAAAGAGTGGGGAGTCCAAGTGATTCCACTTACTGCTGTGTGTTTTGGGGGCAGGAGCAAAAGCTATCTAATTCAATCTTGTATTCTCAGTGTCAATGTCTTGGCACATAGTAGTACTCAAAACACATTTGTTGAAAGCCTGACTGAATAAAGAAACTGCTTAAATTTTTTTGATAGGTTTTATTTTGCTATCTCTAGTAAGTGACAGAATCAGGGTATGAATCTCTGCCTCTCTATCCTCCACGAGTGTCATCCGGGGATTTTAGACAGTATCCGGGGATTTTAGACAGTAGTATACATGCCTATAATAAAGCTGTATCCATTTCTCAGAAAAGATATCAAGTACCCAGCCAGAAACAATGTCCTGGTGACAGATTATGTCTCCCAAAGATTGCCACAACACATCAAGAGGTAAAGCTTAATTCTCCTCCTCCTGAATCTGAGCTCGACTGACCCAACCAATAGCATGCAGCGGAAGTAATGCTATGTGACTTTCAAGGCTAAGTCAAAAATGGCCATTCAGCTTTTGCCTGGTTCTCTTGGATACTCCCTAGAAAGCATCCTTCACTCATCATTCATTCAAGCTTCCAACAAATATTTGTTATGAATTCCTACTATATAGCACACCCCAGAATTGTTTTAGTCACTGATAATCCAACAGTGAACCATTCAGCCACTGCCCTTGTCCTCACAGAGTTTATACTCTAAAGGAGGAAAGAGAGGAAGGGCAGGTAGGACAGCTGAATACATCCTATAATTACAACTTGTAAAAGATGCTCATAAAAAAGGAAACAGATTTTCTTGAGACTTGCAAGTCAAGAAAGGACACTCCAAGATGGTGACATTTAAACAAGCATAACAGAAGAGCTGTTAGCCACAAGGTTAGCTGTTAGGAAAGGAACAGCATGGGCAAAGGCACTGAGGCAGAAAAGCATCCAACATGCTGCTCTCAGAGGAACTGAGACACAATGAGTGTGGCTGGAACAGAATGAACACAGTGGAGAATGCAGAAGGACGAGAGGATAGATTTTTGAAGCAATACTGGTAGAGTTAATCATAGATCAGTGAGAGTAGCATAACAGTAAACCACCTCTCAAAATTATAATTTAAATACTATTTTAAAGCCAGCTTTATACAACTTCAGATATAAAACAAAGGAACTCAAGGAATAAGTGTTGATACTGAATACTGTATTAACTAGGTACCATCACATAGCAAGCACATTATGCAAAAATGGGAATGTTTCCAAGACAAAGGAACATATGGTTTGAAGGCCTTCCTGTAATTAACCTCTTTAGAATTTCAAGACACAGAAAGAACTGACTTTCTTATTGACTCATTAATGGTGCATTTCATAAATCATACCTGATTTGACCTAGTTTCTTTAGCAGTCATCTCAAAATGTTTTTTGGAACCATAACTCATAAATGGGGAGGATGATCAAGCCTGTCACCAAAGGATACCCTGTCTAAAAAGAAACAGTCCCTTTATAGAATTCAGAACATCAAAGAGGCTCCCTACATATTCTGCCCAAAGGCTTTGTCCTCTTATCAGGTGTCAAGGCCATGAAAAAGAAGAGATGGGCTTACACATTATTTCACACTACTGTCAAACATCTGTTCCTGCACCCAAAGATAACTAAAATAACGAGCTGAAAAAACCATTACTGGCAATGGTTCCCACAAAACCACCTCACAAGCCTGAGACCTCCCAGCAAATACTACCTTAACAGCAAGGTCTTTTGGTCTAGAAGACTGTTTCTTAAATTGGTTGAAACCAGTAAGTTCCAAGTTACAAATGAGCTGACTAAAATTTTATTATGGTAGTTATTATTTTAATAATAAGATGGATTTTAGTATTATAATTTGAAAGGGTTGGTGGCTTTTTCTGCACGTGCAACCTAGCCTATTTTTGTGGCTCTCAGGAGGAGCCACGGCCCCCTCTCCAAGAACAGTCTGAATAACAGGATGGGGACTCCCTACTCTTGTCTGGACTGTTGTTGCAACACCTGTGGAACTCTCTGCAGGCACTGCTCCTCAGGGACAACAACGCTGAGACACATGCCACCTCAAGCATCCTAACCACCTCAAGATCCTGAACACTTGACCAGTTTAAAGAATCCTCCCTTTGGGGCGCCTGGATGGCTCAGTGGGTTAAGCCTCTGTCTCCGGCTCAGGTCATGATCACAGGGTCCTGGGATGGAGCCCCGCATCGGGCTCTCTGCTCAGCAGGGAGCCTACTTCCTCCTCTCTCTCTGCCTGCCTCTCTGCCTACTTGTGATCTCTCTCATCCTGTCAAATAAATAAATAAAATCTTAAAAAAAAAAAAAAAAAGTACCCTTCCTTTTCTTCTCCATGAGCCCAGGGGTGGCAAGAGATAAAAATAAAGCTCTGCTCTTGTTTTTGCTAATACCTGGTCATGATGTTTGCTCTGCTGGCAAATGACAGCTCTTATTTTCATCTTCAGAACTAGGATATAGTCTTTCACAAACACAAAGCAGCCTCACCAGTAAGCAAAGAAGACCAAAGGAGCTTGCCGCTAATGCCTGTGAACAAGAATGCTTTAATGGTAATAGCAATGAAAAGGGGATAACCTGGTATGTGAAGTAAACCACTAGGGCACTGACTCATACCGAAGCCTTCACCTTAGGTTGAATCTTGTAGTTGATACCTGAGGGCAAAGAATGATTCCCCAGCACTAGATAATAGGATTCCTCACTGAGAATAAAATTCTCACATATGATGGATGGGCAATAAATCATTTGCAGAAGTGACCCAAAGAGCTACCTGGAGCACAGGAAATTGAGGAGCACTAGAGTCTAAGGAAGATGCCAAAGAGGGAATTCTCAAGGAAGCTTAAATTGCAGCTTAGAAAAGGAAACTACCTTGCCATAGGAGGAAGGAAAAAAAAAGAAAGTAGTGGATAACAGCTTGCATTCACGTTCTCTGATTCCCATGCCTAGGCTGTGAATACCCTCTTTTATGACAAGACTATTTTGTGGGGGGCCAACAACTGATTTTTAAACATTATCTATCTAACCATCCACCCACCTACACATTCATCCATCCATTCATCCAACTATCCATGCAATTCCTATAAAAGAGCTATCCCTAGTCCATTAAAAGGGAAAACAAAACAAAACACAGCAAAGCTATCAAGCTGGCCTTCAGAAAGCAGTTTTATGGTAATTTATTATCCCAGCATCAGCTACCCAGGAACTGGGTCATCAGGACTCTTGCTTGCTATGTCAGACCCTTCGTGGTGTCCCAGATGCAGAGGCTGTAACGACCAACATAAAAAATACCGAGAAGGCCCTGTTGGAAGCACAAGTATTCACTTGTATGAACATCATCAGCAAACACTCTAAGGCAGGCTGGAGCATTGGTGAGAGTCGGAGAGCCAGAGCTGGAGTCTCAGCTTCTGTAGATATTCATTCTAAAACCTAGGCCTTATTTCTTTGTATGTTAATAGCCCTTCAACTTCCTAGGTAAGTAGTACTATAAAGCTTATAACCAAAAAGCAGCAGCCCCCTACCTTACTCCTGATTTCCCCTTCCCAAGGGTAATGACTTTCAACTTTTAGCTCTTTCTCTTGGCATTTATCTCTATATTCCCCCCTACAAAAAAACCCCCCAAAACAAAAAACCCATGCTTATTTACTGGTTATTTATTTAATTTGGGGGGAGCTATCAATTTTAGTCACTATTATCTTTCTGTATAACATGATCGTCACCTCCACAACTATCCATACATATGTATACACACTACCCCTTCCACTAACATAGTCACATCATAATTTTTAGTTAATATTTAAGAGATACCCATACCATGGGATATTTCTCAGCAATCAAAAGGACTAAACTATTGATATACACAACCACTTGGACAGATCTCAAGGGCATTACGCTGAGTGAAAAAAAAGGCCATATGCTGTATGATTCCAATTATATATTTATTTTGAAATGACAAAATTACACAGATGGAAAACAAATTAGTGGTTACGAAGAGTTGGGGGCGGTGGGTGCTATGACTATAAAGGGATACCAGGAAGGAAATCTTTGGAATAACAGAATATTCTGTATCTTCACTGCAGTGGTGGTTACCCAAATCTACATGTGATAAAATGGCACAGAACTATAAACACACATTACACCAACATCATTTTCCTGGTTTTGATACTGTATTATAGTTATATAAGATCTAACCATTGGGGGAAACCGGGTAAAGGGCGTATAGGACCTCTCTGCACTATCTTTGCAACTACCTGTAAATCTGAAATCATTTCAAAATAAAATGCTTTTAAAAAATTTATAGTCAAGTTTATATTATTAAAATGATTTTCACAGCTAAGCCACATAATGTATTATGACTGCATTGCCTTTCTTGGATGACTAGAATTCCAGTTTTAATGGTTGCTCAGTTTTAATTGGCTTGGTTTTAATGTCCTTTTCCCCATTTTAGCTCCAATATTCTAAAATAACATTAAGGCTCCTTTTAATATCATCAAAAATATCAGATAAAATATTCGCTGCGTTTTACCTTTACTTTAAAACATCCCTTTGGAGACCTCCACCCTCTGGTTCCAATCTGGTAACTCTAGTCTCTAGACCTCCTGAATAGCTGTGGTCCTGGAATATCTCTTTACCACCATTCTGGGGTTTCAACCCACTTTTCTCTTTTATATTGGATTCCCTTGTTTCTGGATCCATGCCTTCCTTTTTCTCTTCCATCCCATTTTGATATATCAAACTACCAAGTTTCCTGAGATAGCATACATAGGAAATAAATCTTCTGAGATGCTGCATTTCTGAAAATATCTTTTGGTTTCTTCTACCTTCATATTTGATAGTTACTTTTGACTGGGTATAGAATTCTCAGTGGAAAATCATTTCCTCTCAGAATGTAAGTCATTTTTTCACTTTCTTCTAGCTTCCCATATTGCTTTTGAGAAATCTAATGTCTTTGTGTATGACCCGTTAATTCTCTCTGGAAGCTTTCACAATATTCTCATCCTACCCAGTGTTTTGAAATTTCATGATGATGTATTTCTTTTTTTTTTTTAATTCATTGTACTGACTATACTTGATAGAGTTTTCAATCTAAACATATGTATGCTTAAGTTCTGGGAAATTGTATTGCTTCTTTGATGATTTCCTTCACCCTATGATCCAACACCTAACTATTAGGAGATCCAGAGATCTAAAGGGAAGAAACTAGAGAAGTTGGAGAGAAGGAAATCATAAAAAATAATTAAATCAATTCTTTTAAATTTAAATAACTTTTATATTTAAATAAATTTTAAACTGATCTTTTATCTTATTTCCTTCATCATCTCCTCTTTCTTACTTCTTTCTTTTTATTATTTCTGATACTTTAAAATATTTTTTTTATTTAGTTATTTGACAGAGAGAAAGAGAGCACAAGCTGGCAGAGTAACAGGCAGAGGGAGAGGGAGAAGCAGGCTCCCCACTAAGCAAGGAGTCCGATGTGGGGCTCGATCCCAGGACCCTGGGATCATGACCCGAGCCGAAGGCAGCTGCTTAACCAACTGAGCCACCCAGGCACCCCTATTTCCGATACATTTTTAAATGTCAAAAAGTTCTTTCTTATTCTCGGGCTATTCCTTTTTTATAATAGGATGTTATTCTTGTTTTTCACAGGGGCAGTATCTCCTCTGATCTGAGGTGTTTTTTTTGTTTGTTTTTTTTTTTTCCAAATTTTCTTTTGCTCCCTATATTATCTCTCTTGTGCTCTCCACCCACCCACCTTTTTTGGAGGTAGAGTTCATTTCATCTGTTTATTTTCATTCTGTTATTCATGTTACAGGTTTTTGTTATTTTCTTTTTAAATATTAGGTGATCGTTGCCTATTCTTTCATACTTAAGAGTAAGGAACATACAGATACACTGTATGAGCAGTAAGGCATATTAACTTCTAGGCTTCATTGTAGCAAGCGAAAATAACAAACTAATGCTTTATTGGGGAGGCCCTCAACATCTGTGAGTCAGTTTCTCAGAGAGGAATCCTCCAACTTCCCACCAGAGGAGAACAAGCCTGGTTACCTGTATGTCCAGGAGCTAGGAACTGGATGAAGATCTTCACTTAATCTTGGGTTTCAAAATGTCACCACTCTTTTTCTCTCAGCTAAATGTTCCCAAGTCCAGAGCCTCCCAGATTTTATTTCCCTAGAGAATAAACCTCCAATGTTCTGCTGAAATAGCAAAAAGATGTGGGGTTTTAACTGTTCCTTCTATAACCTTCGAATTCTTGTTTTCAGTTCCACCTGTCGGCCTAACATTCAAGATGCTGAGAACCTCTGATATCTAGAGCTTTCTAGGGTTCCATACCACAAATGGCTCTCTTTGTTCATACTCACATTCCTTCTGCAGCCTCAATGTTTTGCCTTCCTTAATCCACTACATCATTCACCACTTGTGCCTCTTTTCCATGTTCTCCTGTTCTCTTAGCCTTTGTGAGTTAATAGCACTTTTATTCTTCTTCCATGGAGTTTTTAAAAGGAGGTAAAATGTACATGCTCAATCCACTTTATTTTAATCATAAGCCCCCTCATGAAGATCTTGAGAGAACAAAAGATAGAAAGAACATGAAAGTTCTTTTTACACTTGTAAATGCTCAGTAGTAGTATTATACATAGGGGTAAGTAGTATTATACATAGGGGTAGATGTGATTTTTAAATAGTTATTCCAATATAAAGGACTTTTCTCTCTGGTGTTCTAGAGAAGCACCAAATTTCATAAAGAAAATGGCAAAAATATTTGCAGTCTATATATCAAAAGATGGATACCTTTAATATACAAAGAGCGCCCCTCTCCAAACTGATTAGACACAAAGAACCCAGCAGAGAATATGCAATAAATGACATACAATTCACAGAACTATAAATGGCCAATAAATATGAAAAAATATTTAACTGGTCTAAAACAATGAGGACTTTTTCTCTCAAGGAGCATAGCAGAAGCTGTGGAGAGTGATAATATCCAGTGTTGACAAGGTATGACGATGTTCCCAGTGATAATCAAAAGTCTAATAATAAAAGGGCCTTTTCACTCCTGAGTAGTTTTTTTTAAGATTTTTATCTTTTTTTAATTATTATTTATTTTAGAAAGAGCAACAAAGATAGAGAGCACAAGCAGGGAGGAGCAGGGAGCCCTACCCGGGGCTCGATCCCAGGACTCTGGGATCATGACCTGAGCCAAAGGCAGATGCTTAACTGAGCCACCCAAGTGCCCTGTGAAAGAGTATTCTTAAAAATAAACTGCTCACTAAACATTCTATGAAAGAAACAGTGAATTTTCCCAAAGAACTACAGAAAAAAAATTTAAAAGAAATGTAGGTTCTAGTTTTGCCACAGGACTTTAAACAAGTCCTCTAATCTCTGTTTCAGCTTTAAACATCTCTGAAAATCCTATAACTCTGTGAGAAAAAAAGAAATGAAACCCTTGATCTGAAACTTGGAATTCAAACTTGCCAGAGTCTCCTGCCTGAAGAGGCTAAGTAGATCAGAGGCCAGCTTTGTAGAGACATCCAGTTTGCTGTTCTGTAAAACATTTTTTACTAGCCAACCCTCCTTCTTGGCTTATACCAAAGAAACAGCAAAATAATAGCATGATCATACGTCTTTAAAGGCCTCTGACAGGCCCTCCCTTAGTCTTGTGTACAAAACAATGAACCCAGAAATACAAGCTAGTGGAAGTTTTGAACCACAACCCAGTCTTTGTACTCCACTTTCCTCTACAGAGAACAACCTGGAATATCAACAGCAGGACTACAGCTTGGGAAGGAAACTCTCAGGGGAAACAACTCCACAGTTCTGTCTGGAGACTGGTAGAAAAAGGAATACCAACAGATCAAGTAAAAACAATTCCTGAAGGAAATGACAAGACCACCCCCACTGAAAGAATTAATGAGTGTTTATTAAGCCCTGATCCATCCCACAGGAACTATCATACTCCCAGGGATCTTTTCCTTCAGATCTCCTAAGAACAGTCATAGCCACTATTTAGCACTTAGCATATGCAAATACTATGTGTCAGGCACTTCACTAGACATTTTCATTTGCACTAGCTAGTTTCCTTCTCAAACCAAACCTATTCTTGAAGAATTACTAGCTCCACTTTATAGACAAATAAATTCAGAACTTGGAGAAATTAACAGATTTACCCCAAATTATGGATCATTATTACTGCCATTATTATTTACCATTATTCTCACTCTAGTGAAGAGGAAACTGAGGCTGAGACAGGATAAATACCTATTAAGTTGTTAAGTAGCAGAATCGGGTTTTTGCCCAGGTGACCATGCTATTACAGTTCATGCTAATTCCACTACATCGCTTTTCCTGTTCGATGCTAAACCACGAAATGAAAATAAGATTTCAACTCTAATGAGTATGCAGTTAAAAAAAATGACATGTACAGACTCCTTCTTCAGTTCCTTCCAAAGAATAAATGTCATCACTTCTGAAAAGCAGTTAAGCAGCAGCATTTACTGCCAGGAAAATCAAAGGGGAAGGTAACTATCCTAAGATTCCCTAATCACTGGTAGTACCAGAAGAAATGAAGAAAAGGTGACATTGGCCCAAGGGCTTCTCACTGTCATGATGAAATCATATGCTCACATCAGCAACCAGTGGCCATCCCAGTGGATAATCACAAAATAACTAGCTGAATAATCTGATTAGCAAGTCCTGACATTATTGGTTGCTTCCAATGCTCTTTTTTATTTTTTTTTTAAAGATTTTATTTATTTATTTGACAGAGAGAGATCACAAGTAGGCAGAGAGGCAGGCACAGAGGGAGGCAGGCTCCCTGCCGAGCAGAGAGCCCAATGCCAGAGAGCCCGATGCGGGGCTCGATCCCAGGACCCTGGGATCAGGACCCGAGCCTAAGGCAGAAGCTTTAACCCACTGAGCCACCCAGGCGCCCCCACTTCTAATGCTCTTAACGGAAAGCTCTTCTTGTAACAGTATCTCTCCCAGGCCATATGCAGTACTCTGACCCTTCAAGCAGTGAGACAGGCATCAGCATCCCCAACTTGGCCTGGCTGATGACCAAAGAAAGGAATAACTGACTCTCAAATCTAAATAATTTACCTAAAGGTTTTACGTGTCCTGGCTCAGAAGCAACAAACACACCAACCTCATAAATTTTGCTTCCTAGTAATAATTAAGTGATCTATCTAGTTTCAGGCCCCAGAAAAGGAAAGAAACTTGTAGGAGCAAGAGAAGAGAAGCTTAATGCAAAGAATGCATCAGAACTCTTTTGTGAGCTGCTAGATGTGAGATTTCAAAAAAGAATACACTGCTGCCAGAAAGCAAATGCTTCACAAATCAGGTATCTGAAGCCTAGGCTCAAACTGGCTTACTGAAAAGGCCAATTATTGGAAACACTTTCATTGCAGCCTTGCAAGTGCTGCTATTTTGCTCTGTTGTTACTTGCCCAGCCCCAAATGACCAGAAAGAGAAATCAATTCCACAGATTTATATTGCCATCAGCTAACAAAACTTCTGTGCTTGTGCCCTCATATGCTGGGACAAAGGGATAGAGTGTTGCTCTGTTCAAATTTTATAACAATCAAACCTGAGCTCATATCCCAGCTTTGCAACTTACAGGCTGTAAAACTGATCAAGTACCTTGATGTTCCTGAATCTCAGTTTCTTCTTTGGTAAATGGGGATAATACAATGAGTTCTAGGGATGAAATGAACTAAATTGCACATGGCACATAATACACTAATCTCTTTGCCCTTCTGAGGAATATACTTATGTGTACAGTAACTACCTCAGATTTCAGAGTGTCACCTTTTAGGAAAGGGGAGATGTTTAATTTTCTAGAATATATCAATATTAACAGGAGAAATGTTCTCACTGTCTTCACTAGCATCTAATGCAAGGTAGGCACAAGAGAAATGGAATTCAATATGGTTTTAAATGCCAGGGAGGATGCTTAGCTCCAATTCCTCCCTGGATAATCAGACTTAAGCCAACCTCGAGAAAATCTAATTTTCCCTATCTTACAGTCCTTCCTTCATCCAAATAGTATTCATTGAGCAACTCTTTAGTGCCAGGTCCTTTCTGGGGCAATGCAGATATAGAAACAAATATGATACTTTTCCAGCCACTATCAAGCTCATGGTGCAATGCAGAAAATAAGTATCAAAACAGATTATTACAATATGGAAATTATTATTTACTTTCAACTTTACTTACTTTATTATTTATTTACCAATTCTTCACTGCCTTGTTTTGTGATACTGGACTGGACCCTATAGGCTACATGTCTCCATTCCCAGTGGGGTCATGTCAGATTTTGCCAATAGAGGGTGCTGGAAGGAGACTACAGAGCTAAGAAAGAAAGAGGGATTTTTTTTTTTTTCTCCCCAGTGTTTGGTTTTCTTACAAGTCAGCCAAGTAGATCAGCAGGCAGAGGGTCATGGTAGACTTCAACACAGTAGCTTTCCAGGTTCTGAGGCAAGCGCCCTCCAGCCAGTTTCTTCTTCACCACAGCAACAAGCAACACATTCCTACAAGCATACACTCTCCTCTGAGGCTTGCAATTCTTTTGCAATTAAACACTTTTTATTTAAAGATTCTTTGTTTTAAATTGTACCTGTTCAAATTAGTGGTATGGCTTCTAATCTCTTCAACCAGACCCTGACTACCCTAAGTAGGATAAATGCCTATGATACTGGTCATGGAGTCCAATCTCCATATTTTACAGATAAGAAAATTGGAGTTTCAAAGATGGGAAGTGACCTACCCGCCCAAGGTCACATGGTGGTAGAACTGGAACCAGAACTCCTGTATCCTGGCTCTCAATAAACAATAAGCATGTACCAAGCACCTATTCTGTGTCCAGGCTCTATGTTGGCTGTTGGAAACAAGAGATGAACTATACCAAAATCCCTCCCCTTGGGGGGCTCACTACCTAGCTGCGGAGGCTGACAGTAAAAAAAAGAGAGTTCTAGGGCAGAGTGACAAGCCCCAAGACAAAAAGAAAAGGAATTACTAGCTCTGGAGGGTCAGAGAAGACTTCCTAGAGGATCTCACTGCACCACACTTCATTCTCTAACTTGAAGGTTCCCTGATTAGATGGCTAAACAACCTCAACATAAGCCTATAACCAAGACTTAAGAATACAAGTAACCAGGACTCTTGGGTGGCTCAGTTGGTTAAGCAGCTGCCTTCGGCTCAGGTCATGATCCTCAGCGTCCTGGGATCGAGTCCCACATTGGGCTCCTTGCTCCGCAGGGAGCCTGCTTCTCCCTCTGCCTCCATCTGCCAGTGCTAGCTCTCGCTCTCTCTCTCTCTCTCTGACAAATAAATAAATAAAATCTTAAAAAAAAAAAAAAAAGAATACAAGTAACCACACAATAAACCTCCACTCTGGGCATAATCAGAAATATCACTAATGGCAAATCCTTCTAGAATAGAAAGCAATATAGAAACAAATTATGTTTCTTTTAAGTTAGTATTAAGTTAGAAGAGAACTGCACTGGCTTACAAAGGGCAACAGGAGTTGGAATAAGACAAGTACCAGCTATCAGCCTAGAAAGCTTTTTAGAGGAATGTGTAATTGTACTAAGCTCTGAAGAAAGGCTAGCAAGATGAGAGGAGATGCAGCCTGTCTCAGAGAACACCTGTATACGAAGAAAAATACACCTAGTGAGTAGTTACTGGCACAGCCTAAGAGGCCTTGATAAAGTCCTAGACCAGAAAGGAGGCCCAGTTTACCTTACTCTCCAGTGCTAGCTGAATCAAGCTACACAGAACTGTTCTACTGAAATGTCTAGAGAAACTCAGCCTTTCAGCCTTAGAATGAGCAGATTTCAGAACCCTAACGTTTCCTGATTCAATGACAAATCCCTCCTGGAGTCTAGAACATTAGGCTGTACTAGAAACTCAGTAAAGATTTCTGCTTGAGAGTTTAAGTATTTCCATGTGCCAAACTGGCAATGCAACTCTGTATCTTTAGTGTTTCCACTAAGGGAATTAAAGTTTGTTGCAAGTCCAAACACAACAGTTCTTTATCTTCCTCCTTTACATGAACTGGAAAAACAGACTGAGAATTCCAATCAGCTGAAACCTTCCCAGGGAAGAAGACTTGGCTGTTTATTAAGAGTTCAAACCATTGCTATTACTAGCCATGTGGCTGGCATTATTTTCTCTTTTGGTAGTTCATTCAGATTGAGGGAGGAAGTATCATGCCCTACAATCAGAGAGCAAGATCTGGAGTCAAACGAAGAGAATGAGTCCCAGCTCTGTTACTCTTTATTTTGCCAGGTGACCTTGAACAAGTCATTTAATCTCTAAGCTTCAAATTTCCCAGACAGGAAATAGAAAAAATATTACCTGTTCCCTGGGCTATCATAAGGATCAAACAAGGGGCACCTGGGTGGCTCAGTGGGTTAAGCCTCTGCCTTCGGCTCGGGTCATGATCCTGGGGTCCTGGGATCGAGCCCCACATTGGGCTCTCTGCTCGGCGGGGAACCTGCTTCCTCCTCTCTCTGCTTGCCTCTCTGTCTACCTGTGATCTCTGTCTGTCAAATAAATAAATAAAATCTTTTTAAAAAAAATAAGGATCAAACGAGGACTATTCTTTCTTGCACTGGACTTTAATTTTATGAATTTGACCCTTTCTGTAGAATGTCACATACAGAGAAGACAGAGAACACTAGGGGTTGGAGTCAGACAAACTGAAATTAGGCCCAGCTCTTCTACTCAATTATGTGATATGAACACATAATTTAATCTCCCTGAACCTCAAACTGCCCTATATATAAGAAACAGGAATAATGCTACCTACCCTACTACCTTGTAGAATTACTACGAAGCTTAAAATAATGAGATGATATGGATGAAGACAATTTATTTGACAAGCCATGAAGTTTTATTACAATACCTCACTTGTGCGGAATTCAGTAATTCAATAAACCTGTCTTCTGGATCACATGGAGAACTAAAATTACTGTAAAAAGACCTCTTCAAAGACAAAATAACTATCTTTAATTCTTCACACTTTACTGCTAGTAGAATCCCTAGGGCCTCACTTTTCCTTTAAAAACACATCTAAAAACACATCTAATAAACTTAGTAATTTGAGAGCACCACATACAGTAGGTAGGAAATGACAAAGTAAGAAAGGAGAATAAACAGCAAAGAGAAAAGGCAGAAATAGAATTCCAAAATAATCACAAGATATAAAAAGCATGGTACTCACCAAAAAAAAGGCCCTTAGCTTTTGTTTTATACAGCACCAAAGTATTTAGTACAGAATACAAAAGTACCCATGGCATCAGTATAACACAAAAAGACAGGATAACTAATTTTATAATGATGAACTTGAATCTCAGAAACAATTAAATAATGTTGTCTATCCTGAAGAGTGGGTATATAGTGTATTTAGACCCCACTTTTGGACTTTTTATAAGGCATAATGTCATAAAAATAAAGAAAAATGAGAAGCACAACAGCGACAAATTACTGAAAGCTAGCTCTGTTAACATCTAGGAAGAAGACTAAAAGATCCTTCCAGAGAATCTGACCAGCCCTAGTGGAAAGACCTCATGCTACTGACCCTGTAGGTACACCACAAATATTCCAGGCAGATCGCCACACAGTGAAGTCTACAATCGGTAAAACTCACCCTAGTATTTAAAAATTTCCAATCAGTTTTTTAGTATCCCATTTTAATATGAACAGACAATCAAGGATCACCAGATATTTCAAGAAAGCTCCTGGATGAAAAACAGAATTCAGATCCTGTTTATATCAAATCTGAGGATCCAATGAAAAGTTATTTGAAAAAGAGCGTACGTATAATGATGATGCTCTGTCAGTGATTTGTCAAAGGTTGTCAGTTATTTAAAAAATCAGATCAGGGGCGCCTGGGTAGCTCAGTAGGTTAGGCCTCTGCCTTTGGCTCAGGTCATGATCTCAGCCCTGGGATTGAGCCCTACACTGGGATCTCTGCTCAGTAGGGAGCCTGCTTCCCCCTCTCTCTCTACCTGCCACTCTGCCCACTTGTGATCTCTGTCTGTCAAATACACAAATGAAATCTTTTTTAAAAATCAGATCAGATGGAGCTACATCATCAACCTGATAATGAATAGCTTTTTCCAAACCTAATGGTTCATTTTACTAGCGGCTATTCACTTCCTTGGGGGGAGACATATAATAAAATATAATTTGCTAAGTCTGGCAAAATGCTGTCTTGTATCTGGGTTTATTTTTCTAATTCTAAAGACATCTGTTGTGAATCAACCTACACATGAATGGGGTATCCCAATGAAGGCACTAAAGTAAAGAAGTCAATGGGTCATAAATAAAAGCATTAAGAGACTGTTTCGGCTAATCTTTCATGCTACAACATGCAGTTATATTTTTGTATGTGCAAAATTCTAGATGAACCTAGAGGAAGGAAGTCTCTCATCCCATGGTACCTCACCTTCAGAAGTCAGGGAGAACTTCACAGAAAACACAGTTCTCGAGAAAAGTTTTAAAGAGCAGAAGTTTGTCATGTAAAACAGAGAAGAAAGAGGGAAGTAAGAATAGCAGAAAGACTACCATGGGACAGAGCACACATGAGGGCAGAAGGGATGAGAAGCTGTAGATGAGTGTCACTGGAACACAGGCAAGAGCAGCAGGAAATGAGGCTAAAAGGGTAGGTAGAGATCAGATTAAGGGAGACCTCCTATGTCATAGAAGGAATTTGGGCCCTAACCTAGAAGTAACTGAGAGCCAGTGAGGAGTTTTAATAGCCAAATAAGATTATCAGATTTGAATCTTGGAAAAGATCATTCTAATGATGATGTTACAGATTTTGGGGGTGGGAAGGGAAAGGTGGTGGCTACAACCTTCCAAGTAATGCTTACTGTTCCCAAAAGGCAAGTCTCACACTTACAAAGGTTCTACTCTCAGCTTACTGTGAAACAGATTATTCTACCTCTAAGAGGCCAATAGCTAGCAGAGACACTTTAATGGTCCCCCTGAGGAAACCAGCATCCTAAGGCCTGCACTGCCAGGTTCTTTCTTTTTCCCTCTTAAGGTCTTCTTTAAAGGCACAAAGATGGGGTGCCTGGGTGGCTCAGTTGGTTTAGCATCTGCCTTTGGCTCAGGTTATGACCTCAGGTTATGACCTCAGGGTTCTGGGAAGGAGCCCCACATCAGGCTCCCCGCACAGTGGGAAGCCTGCTTCTCCCTCTGCCTCTGCCACTTCCCCTGCTTATGCTCTCTCACTCTCTATCAAATAAATAAATAAAATCTTAAAAAAAAAAATACAAAGATTATGTTATGTCACCAGAGTATATCTCTCAGCCTGGTTTCAAGGAAGATACGCATCTACCCCAAGGCCTTACCTTCCGATTCCCAATGACTGTTGCAAATTCCAGCCACTTCTCAAAGTTATGTTAAACACACACACATACACACACATATACGTGTCTGATTTCTTCATATACATTCCTTAAGGAGATGGGAAGAAAGATGCAAGGGAATACTTAATGAGCACCAACTTAAAGCTTGATTCTTTCCTGTAAATTCTCATTTAATCCTCACCACAACCTTAAGCAAGGTAGATATTTATATTCCCACTTTTAGAGAGAAAGAAATTATCACTCAAAGAGATTAAATATATCCAAAATCACAGAACCAGTGTAAAGCAAAGCTGAGATTTAAAGCCACAATTCCTATGGGTTTACCAAGGTTCTTCTACCACCTCACACTAGGTTTCCCATATCTTATTTTACTCATTACTTAATGTCTCCTTTATGCAGTCTATTGAACTGCATTATACTGAGCCACTCAGAGAACAGAGCACCAACCTGGAAAAACAACAACAAAAGTGCAGATTGAAAACTTGGGCAACAGCTGTAGGGAGTAGTAACAGCAGAAGCAGCAACAGCAAACCCACCAAGCTGTCTGGAGCCCTAGTGGATACTAGCAAGGACAGAAATAGCCAAAACCCATGTTGACAGACCTCCATTTCAAAATTTTATCTCCTCTTCAGCAAGCCCCAGCAGAGTCCTTGGTAAAATACAGCCTCACCAGGCACACACCACAAATGAATTCCAATAAGCAGATGCAATCTCTCCCTGAGGCATTCCCACTCTTACAAAACCACTAGGAACTGGAGAAAGCTTTTGTTCTCCATCTGAACAACTGCCTACAAGCACCTGGTGGTAAAAGGAAATTGGGTTTGAGAAGCAGATGGCTTGTCAAAGAGCCTAAAACCTAAGGTGAAAAGGAAACAATTTACTAAAATCAAACACTCCAAAAGAGAAACCAAGCTTCTCTGGGATGACAAAGAATACCGTCATAGTCGTGATTTGCCCTCCAAACAGAGGGTCCCCAAAGCACCTTGTAGAAGCAGAAGCCAAACCTTACACACCAGGCTCTAGGTACACTGGTCCATAGTTATCACCATCGGTTAATACTAATATTCTGAATTTTTCTAAAAATAAGCACCACTTGTTTACAACAACTTTGTTTAATGATGGAGATTTGACTATGAAGGGCTCTGTCATAGAAGGAAAGTACTATTATACTGATTAGATCCTCAGTATAATAAGGGGAGAGAGGAAGGAACTTAGAAGTTAAATAAGATAATGTAAGTAAGAGCCTAGAAATGGAGCTGGCACAAGGCAGATGCCTAATCAGTGTTTGCTCAACTGAACTGAAAAAGAGGAGAAATTAGCATTTATTTAGTACCTTCTTTTGATTTTTTTTTTCTTTAGTACCTTCTGATTATCAAAAATGACCTTACCAGCTTAAATTTATTTAACCCTCAAAACAATCCAGAACAAGTGTTAATAATCCCCTTTTACACATAAGAAGAAAGGTTCAAAAAAATTAAGCTACTTACTTGGTCATTCAGTTACTAAAGGACAAAAAGTTCTGATTTGTTCATAGTATCAGCTTACTTGGTCATTCAGTTACTAAAGGACAAAAAGTTCTGATTTGTTCATAGTATCAGCAAATTATACTGAGGAAAAAATAATAATGCCACCTCATATTTGATAATACTTTAAAGTTTTTTATTGCACAACAAAACATGTGAAGGTAAGCAATGAACTCGGAATTGGAGTACCTGAGCTCTACTGTTAACTGTGCCAAACTGCCATGCAGCTTAAACTAAATCCCTTCCTCTCTCTGGATTTTAATTTTCTCACCTAAATCAACAGTGGTACATTTAACTTAAAGACAAGTTAAATTATCTTGAAACTCCAGGAATACAGGACACACAGTCAAGACCCCACTAGACAAGAAACTCTCCCTTGTTGCCTAGTGTTCGCTCGGCTCTCCCTCCGGCTACATTCTCAGTACTAACAGCTTACCTCCACCTGTCTAGCAGCCATTTCTAAGCCAGAAGCATCCTTTCTGGCACAGTTCACTACCTGTGCTGGATGCTTCATTAAGTGTAAAGCTGATACTGTATTTTACTGGAAGCTTGGTGCACAAACGTTACCTGGAGATGAATAAATCATTCCAGTTGTGTTGGGTTGCAATTGTAAGGGCAGCAGCTGTGGGTCTAAAAACAGATGGTCTTATAAGGATGGAAGACTTCTCTATCTGATTTTCCTATGGCAAGCAGGTTTGGGTCAGCAGGAAACCTGTTTGGGAAGTGCCTAAGTAGAGCTAGTATCCAGTGATGAGGAAAGATGACAGAAATGCACAAGCAGTTTCTTTCCATAAAAAATGACTATATTAGAGGCTGCAATTACCAGAATCCTAAACCCTTATTTTTATACCTACTCATCAACCTCTAAACCATTTTCTTTTCAGTCCAACACTTCTTTCCTTGATTTTAATACAAAGGTGAGCTCAGGGAGAGTGCCTAGCCTGGGCACAAAAACAGAACTTTAAGACCTGCAGACTAAGACAAATTAAACACACACACACACACACACACACACACACACACAGAAACAGACTAAACATATTGGAAGACAGTGGAATGAGTGCCTAGGACTTGGTCAATAATAGTAGGAGTCCAATAAACATGTTTAATAAAGTAACATGCCAGGCACACCATCCTAGGTATTTTACATAATTCTGTCATTTAATTCTCAAGATAGCCTTTATTTTATTATCTCCATTTTATAGATAAGGTAATTAAAACTCAGAAAAGTCAGGTACTCTGCCCAGAGTCACACAGCAAATTGTGAAGGGAGTCACAACAGACCCCCAGGACTAAGTGAATCCAAAGCTCTCTGGATCTTGTTTGTCAACCTCCTATCCTACCAAGGGTCTTCCTGCCGCTCCTCAAACACATCTAACTCATTCCTACCTCTACACCTTTCTGTTTCTTGTTTCCCTCATCATATCTTCTCATGGCTTTCTACTTTTGATCATTCAGGTCTCTGCTCAAATGCCATTACTTCAGGAAGACTTCTCTTGATCATTCCCCCAACATATCCTGTTCCCTCATCTTGCTTTGTTTTTTTAAATTAACTTATATTATTATATTAACTTATATTATTAGTTTACTTGTTTACTGTCAGTCTTACCCACTAGACTATTTTATATATATATATATATATATAAAAAATACATGGTATATATTATGTATATATAAGTTCCATAAAGTTGTTATAAAAATTAAATGTGATAAACACATGAAAATGTTTTATGCAAACCATAAAGTCTGTTTATCACAATGATGGAAAAGTTTCAAGCAATCTAATCAAGACTTTCACTTTAGAGATCACCCCAACCCCCCAAAAAAGTAACATGAACTATCCAATGGCCCACGGTTACTTAGAACCAAATCATGGTTAGACTCTAGGACTGCAGGCAACCAAGTGGGGACACTTGCCACTACCCTCCACAAATTACTTGGCCTCTGATACCACTTTCTCTTGATTCTTCTTTTACCTCACTGGCTAATCCTTTGATCTCAACCTCCCTATCTCAGAATATCCAGGGCTCCACTGTCAAATCTCCTCTGCTCTATCTATACACATTTCTTAGGTGATCACAGGTACTCCACAGCTATACCTATGCTAATGACTCCCAGATTTAGATCTCTAACCTGGATTTTTCTGAATTCTAGATTTGTAAATCCAACTGCCTACCTGACATCTCCTTTTGTTTGTCTAATAGCCATCTAATATGTAATACGTCTAAAACCAAACACTTGATCCTTCCCTATAAGTTTGCTCCTCCCAGTTTTTCCCATCTTTATAAATGGTACCTCCAATCTTATAGTTGCTCAAAGCAAAAACCTCCCCATGATTACTTTCTTACTCTCACAGTCCTCATTCAACCTACCAGCAAACTCTGTAAGCTCACTTCCAAAACATATCCTAATTCTAACAATTTCTTATCACCTCTACTGCTACCACACTGGCTCAAGCTGTCATTATCTCATTCCCTAATTCTTGTAACAGTCTCCTTTCTGATATCCCTGCTTCTGCCCTCGCCATCTATCTATCCCCTGACCCTTTCTCCTCGGAAGCCAAAATGGCCCTTTAAGGGTTTTTTTGTTTTTTGTTTGTTTTTTCACTTGAGAGAGAGAGACACAGTGAGAGAGGGAACACAAGCAGAGCAAGTGGGAGAGGGAGAAGCAGGCTTCCCGCCGAGCAAGGAGACCAATGTGGGGCTCGATCCCAGCGCCTGGGATCATGACCTGAGTCAAAGGCAGATGCTCAATGACTGAGCCAACCACACGCCCAGCAAAATGGCCCTTTAGATTCAATTCAGATCATGTCACTCCACCCTGTTCAATACCCTGCAATGGCTGCTTATCTCACTCAGAATAAAAAATACAAGGTCACTACCATGGCCTACAAGACACTATGATCTCTGGTTCCCTTCTACCATCTATCTTACATCCCTACCATTATCCTCTTTGCTCACCACATTTCAGCCACACTGCAATAAAATTAAATTTTAATGCCTTAATTCATGTTGTTTAGAAACTGCTCCAAAGTGGCCAAAAACAGACCAAAAGAACATGCAAGTCTCAGATTCCTTAATGTGAACAGCAGGGACATTCTTTATTCTTTCCCTTCTTGTTTACTGATAACCCTAGCACAACCCCACCTCAGGAATTTAGCATTTATAACCCTCTCTGCCCATTCTTCCCTTGAACTATCAATATGACTTGTTCCTTCATTTCATTAAGATCTCTAATCAAAATTTCACATCACTAGAGAGGCCTAGGTTAACCAATCCTATCGAAAATAGCCCCCCTCCTTCAATAACTCCCTTTCCCTATATATTGCCTAATTTTTCTTGTCTCTACCCACTAGAGTGCAACTAAAAGCCAGGGGTTTAATTTATTCACTGCTGTGTCCACAGTGCCAAGATCAAATTTAAGTGCTCTATAATCAATACCAGTCATCAATTCAACCATTAACTGTTCTTTAATTAACACCTTATGACCTCAGTGTGGTCTTGCTCTAAACAGACTAAATATTATTTGAAATTTTCTCTTTTTTTGAATGTCCTTCCTGAAGATTTTCAATTCAACCACTGATAGAATTAACTAAAAAAAGGGAAAAAATAAGATGAAGCCGTATTTTCCTTCTTCTGGAATCCTCTTATAATCAGCTAACAAATCACTAAGTATTAATAAGCACCCCTGGGTGCAAAGCACTATTTTATTAAAGAAAGATATTACAGAGCAAGTTAGTAAAACACAGAGAGCTACATAAAAAATAATAGATGGGAAATAAGCACATAAAAAGATGCTCAGCATCATTAGCCATCAGAGAATTGCAAATCAAATCACAAAGACATACCATATGTCACATTCGCTAAGATGGCCAAAATCAGAAAGACACCAAGTCTTGGGGAGGATGTGGAGAAACTGGAACACTTTTTTAAAAAAGATTTAATTATTTAAGTAATCTCTACACCCAACGTGAAGCTCAAATTCATGACCCCAAGGATCAAGAGCCACACGTTCCACCAACTGAGGCAGCCAGCTGCCCCAGAAATTGGAAACTTTATAGACTGCTGGTGAGAATATAAAATGGTACAGCCACTTTGAAAAACAGCTTGGACTTCTTCAAAAGGTTAAACATAAAGTTACCATGTGATCCAGCAATTCCACACCTAGAATGCATTTCCTCCATTTGAGAAATGAAAACATATGTCTACATACAAACTTATATAAGAATGTTCATAGCAGTATTATTCATAATAGCTAAAAAGCAGAAACCACCTAAATGTCTATTAATGATATGATGAATAGATTAATAAATGTGGTATATATCCATCCAAGGGAACATTAGGAAATACAAAGGAATAAAATATAGATACGTGCTACAGCATGGATAAACCTTGAAAACATTACACTAAATGAAAGAAACCTGGGGCGCCTGGGTGGCTCAGTGGGTTAAAGCCTCTGCCTTCGGCTCAGGTTATGATCTCAGGGTCCTGGGATCGAGCCCCGCGTCGGGCCCTCTGCTCGGCGGGGAGCCTGCTTCCCCCTCTCTCTCTCTTTGCCTGTCTCTCTGCCTACCTGTGATCTCTGTCTGTCAAATAAATAAATAAAATCTTTTAAAAAATAAATAAATGAAAAAAACCCAATCACAAAAGCCCATGTATTGTATGACATTTATGTGCAAGACCCAGAATAGACAAGTCTACTGCAGAAAATAGATTAGTGGTTGCCTAGGGCCAAGAGAGATGAAAGTACAAGGTGACTGTTAAAAAGGGTATATATTTCTCTTTGGGGTAAAAACATGAAAATGTTCCAAAATTAATTGTGATGAGGGTGGCACAATTCTGTGAATATACTAAAAGCCACTGAACCATACACTTTAAATGGATAAATTGTATGGTATGTGCATTATTGCTCAATAAAGCTGTTATTAAATTTTATAATGTAATCTGGGGGTTCATTTTAGGTTTCATTTACCAATATCCTTACCATTCATATTCAACTTAACATTTACTGAATTTTTTCCAAGATTTTATTTATTTGACAGAGAGTACTCGAGTAAGAGAGCACAAGCAGGGGAAGCAGCAGAGGGAGAGGGACAAGCAGACTTCCCACTGATCAAGAAGCCTGATGCAAGGCTTGTCCCCAGGACCCTGGGATCATGACCTGAGCCAAAGGCAGACCCTTAACCAACTGTGCCACACAGGCAACCCCAACTCTCACCATCTTTATTTCATTTAATATACACGACTGAAAGTACTATGAGATAGGGGTTATCAGCTCACCCATTTTGCAGGTAAGAAACCTACAGCTCAGAGAAATTAAATAATTTAAAATATATAGAAGTCATCAGAACCAAGAGTTGGTCCTGCATTCAATATTTCCAAATCTAAGGGCTCTTTCTCACCTCTTTTACCCCACTTCTTATTAGTGAGCCTTATTAAGATCTAGCTATAGCACTTACTAATCAAAGCTATGAATTAATGGGACACCTGGGTGGGGCAGTTGGTTATGCATCCAACTTTTGATTTCATTTGGCTCAGGTCCTGATCTCGGGGTGATTAGATCAAGACCCACACTGGCTCCACCCTCAGCACAGAGCCTGCTTGGGAGTTTCTCTCTTCCCCTGCCCCAATCCCCTGTGCTCTCTCTCTCTCTCTCTCTCCATCTCTAAAATAAATAAATCTTAAAAAACAAAACAAAACTATGAATTAATAAGCCAAGGACTAAGAGATCATAAGAACATATATTTATAACCACAGACTGAGAGAATGATTACCCAAACTGTGTATCATAAAATCCAATATCCCTGCATTTAGTAACTTGGTCAGCAGTCCAAGTTTCATGCTACATGAAAAGAGGGGGGTAGGTCTGATTTCCAAGGTCACTATGTGGGGGAAAAAAAGGAGAGAAAAAGAAAAATAAAAAGTATATAGTATTCTTCACCAAACCAATTAAGAGCCTTAAGCACTTCACACTGGTTTGCAGTGTGAAGTGTCTTGAAATAAGAGAGCTTCCCAATAATACCACAGGAAAGCACTTACTAAAAAGCTAGCTGTGGGGGCGCCTGGGTGGCTCAGTCAGTTAAGTGGGTGCTTTCGGCTTGGGTGGTGATCCCAGGGTCCTGGGATCAAGCTCCACATCAGGCTCCTTGCTAAGTGGGGAGCCTATTTCTCCCCTGCCTGCCGTTTCCCCTGCTTGTGCTTGCTCTCTGTCTCTCTCTCCCCTTCACTCTCTCTCTGTCAAATAAATAAATAAAATCTTCAAAAAAAAAAAAAGCTAGCTGTGATGAGCAAGTTTTTTTGGGTGATCCTAACCGTGGTAGTGGTTACACAATCTACATATGTGTTAAAATTCATAGAATTATATGACCAAAAGGAAAAGCAATCTTATTATTATTACCTTAAAAGTAAAATTTGAGAGGGCCACCTGGGGGGCACAGTTGGTTAAGTGTCTGACTCTTGGTTTCAGCTCAGATCATGATCTCAAGGTCATGGGATTAAGGCCCATGTTGGGCTCCACACTCAGTGAAGGGTCTGCTTGGGACCATCTCTCCTTCTCCCTTTGCCCCTCCCCACTATGTGTGCATGCATGCACTCTCTGTAATAAATCTTTAAAAAATAATAAAGGTGAAATTTAAGAAAAAACACATTTTAAAAATAAGCTTTTGTGCATTAAAAGACATAATCAACAGTAAAAAGGCAACCCTTTTTGGAAGAAATTATTTACAAATCATATATTGATAAGGGATTAAAATCCAGAATACATAGAAAACTCTCAAAACTCAACAACAAAAACCTGACTGAAAAATGGGCAAAGAACTTGAATAGACATTTCTCCAAAGAAGATATACAAATGGCCAACAAGCCCATGAAAAGACACTGAACATCAGGGCGTCTGGGTGGCTCAGTGGGTTAAAGCCTCTGCCTTCAGCTCAGGTCATGATCCCAGGGTCCTGGGATCAAGCCCCACATCGGGCTCTCTGCTTGGCAGCGAGCCTGCTTCCCTTCCTCTCTCTCTGCCTGCCTCTCTGCCTACTTGTGATCTCTGTCTGTCAAATAAATAATAAATAAAATCTTAAAAAAAAAAAGAAAAGACACTGAACATCACTAATCATCAGGAGACTGCAAATCAAAACCACAATCAGCTACCACCTCACCCCTACCTGGATAGCTACTACCAAAAAACTAAAAAATAAGAAGTGCTGGTGAGGATGTATAGAAATTAGAATCCTCATGTTAACTGTTGGTAGGAATGTAAAATGGTGCAACCGCTGTGAAACATGCTATGGAGTTTCCTCAAAGAATAAACACCGAATTACTATATGATTCAAAAACTCCACTTATAGGTATATACTCAGAAGAATCAAAAGCGAGGTCTCAGAAAGATTTGTACACATGTATTCAGAGCAGCATTATTGACGACAGCCAAAATGTGGAAGCAACCCAAGTAACCACCAAAAGATGAATGGATAAGCAAAATGTGGTGTATATATACAGTGGAATATTATTCAGCCTTAAAAAGGAAGGGAATTCTGACATATGCTACAAACATACATCAACCTTGAGGACAGTATAAGTGACATAAGCCAGTCGCAAAAAGACAAATCTGTATGATTCCAGTTATATGAGGTAGTTACAGTAGTTAAAATCATAGAAAGTAGAACAGTGGTTGCCTGGGGCTGGTAGGAGGGGCAATGGGGAGTTATTGTTCCATGGATACAGAGCTTCACTCTCACAAGATGAAAAGAGTTCTGGAGATGGATAGTGGGAAAACTGCATTAAGAATATGAATGTAAACAGACGCCTGGGTGGCTCAGTCAGTTAAGCGCTTGCTTTCGCCTCAGGTCATGATCTCAGGGTCCTAGATTGAGCCCCACATCAGGTTCCCTGCTCAGCAAAGAGTCTGCTTCTCCCTTTCTCTCTCTGACCCTCCTCCCACTTGTTTGTTCTCTCTCTCTCTCTCAAAGAAAGGAAGAAAGAAAAAGAAAAGAAAATGAACATAGGGGTGCCTGGGTGGCTCAGACATTTAAGTGACTGCATTCCACTCAGGTCATGATCCCAGGGTCCCAGGATTGAGTCCCACATCAGGGGGGAGTCTCCCTGCTCAGTGGGGAGTCTGCTTCTCCCTCTCACCCTCCCCCATCTCGTGCTCTCTCCCTATCAAATAAATAAAATCTTGAAAAAAAAAAAAGAGCATGAATGTACTTAACATCACTGAATTGTACACTTAAAAATGATAATGACGGTGGGACGCCTAGTAGCTCAGTCAGTTGGGCAGCTGACTCTCGATTTCAGCTAAGGTCGCAATCTCAGGGTCATATGATTGAGCCCCACGTCAGGCTCAGCAGTCAGTGCAGAGTCTACTTAAGGATTCTTTCTCTCCCTCTTCCTAGGTCCCCCCCACCTCCCCATGCTCACCCATGCTCACTCTTTCTCTCTCTCAAATAAATAAATATTTTTTGAAATGATTATGATCAGGTACCTGGGTGGCTCAGTCGGTTAAGTGTCTGCCTTCGGCTCAGGTCATGATCCCAGGGTCCTAGGGCTGAACCCTGCATCGGTCTCCCTGCTCAGTAGGGAGTCTGCTTCTTCCTCTCCCTATGCCCCGTCCCTGGCGCGTGTGCGCGCACATACGTGCTCTCTCTCTCTCTCTCTCTCTCAAAATAAATAAAATCTTTTAAAAAATGATTATGATGGCAATGCATTATATGTATATTCATAATTTATTTACTTATAAATAAATAAGTTGGGCATTATTTCCGGTAAAACTATTATAATAACTAATATTTAATGAGGGTTTAGTATGAGTAAGCATGTTATCTCACCCAACTTTGACCATAGTCCTATAAAGTGGGGCCTATTATGATCTCTCACAAATAAGAAGTCTGAATCTAGTAAGAGCAAGTCAGTTGCTCAGAATCACATAGCAAGTAACTGAAACTAAATTCAAACTCAGGGAGACTGACTCCAAAGCCCCAGGACCTTAACTGTTATACTACAATATAAAATACTATATAATATACTACAGGTATAAGTTGACAAAGACAACTACTCCAGTCAGTCCTGACAACCTAAACTATGAATTGGAGAGACCCACAGTAGAAGCAGAAATATTGTACAACCAATGTAGCAGATCAGAAGCACTGTGGAGACATCAAGATTATTCTTATTAAAAATGGGATCAATGAGATACCACCTCACACCAGTCAGAATGGCTAAAATTAACAAGTCAAGAAATGACAGATGCTGGCAAGGATGTGGAGAGAGGGGAACCCTCCTACACTGCTGGTGGGAATGCAAGCTGGTGCAACCACTCTGGAAAACAGTGTGGAGGTTCCTCAAAAAACTGAAAATAGAGCTACCCTACGACCCAGCAATTGCACTCCTGGGTATATATCCTAAAGATACAAACATGGTGCTCTGAAGGGGCACGTGCACCCGAATGTTTATAGCAGTAATGTCCACAATAGCCAAACTGTGGAAAGAGCCTAGATGTCCATCAACAGATGAATGGATAAAGAAGATGTGGTATATATACACAATGGAATACTATGCAGCCATCAAAAGACATGAAATCTTGCCATTTGCGACGACGTGGATGGAACTAGAGGGTATCATGCTTAGCGAAATAAGTCAATCGGAGAAAGACAACTATCATATGATCTCTTTGATATGAGGAAGTGGAGATGCAAGGCGGGGGGGTTGGGGGGAGGTAGGAAAAGAAAAAATGAAAAGATGGGATTGGGAGGGAGACAAACTATAAAAGACTCAATCTCAAGAAACAGACTGAGGGTTGCGGGGGGGAGGGGGGACGGGAGAGGGTGGTGGGGAAATGGACATTGGGGAGGGTATGGGCTATGATGAGTGCTGTGAAATGTGTAAACCTGACGATTCACAGACCTGTACCCCTGGGGATAAAAATACATTATATGTTTATTAAAATAAAAAAATTTTAAAAAAAATGGGATCAAGCCCCACGTAGGGCTTGCTGCTCAGTGCGGAGCCCGCTTCTCCCTCTCCCTCTGCCTGCTGCTTCCCCTGCTTGTGCTCTATCAAATAAATAAATAAAATATTTTTTTAAAATGTACACACATAAATTTAGTGGGCCCCATGATCTTTCTCTTTGGAACCATGCCCCAACCCAGTCCATAAAAGAAAGAGCAAAATAATCTCAGTTCTAGATCACAGGTGGGACACACACACATCTACTAAGACCCCAATCTTTAGCATCCCAATTACAAAACTGCCTTCCAGTACTGTAAGATTCAAGCATCACTTGCTTCCTTTGCTGGCACCTGGAACTTCGGAGTAGTTTTCATATTTGCTTTAAGGCAAAAGACTCTCCCCTTACACCCAAGACTTTGCAGAACAAACATCACCCTCTGTATCTTCATCCAACAAATGCATGCTAGAACTTACTCCATCCCCGACGCTAACCTAATCTCCTGTGTCTACTTAAATTCTTTATTCCCTCATACGTCATAGTTTATGAGGTTTATTCATATGAAAGGCAGAAACCTTTAAAAAAAAAAAAGGCATAATAAGCCAAATTAAAGTGCCAACAGCAAAAATGGGGGGCCGAGGAACCTGAGCATGGAAGAGGGACATGGAACTAACTTTCTACATAATTAGTCCTCATTATTCAAGGAAGGACAATGAAGGCTCCTCAGCACAGGTTCCTTTCTCTCTGGTAGCTTCTATTAAATAAACATATTACATAATAAATATACTTGTTAGCTGTATTTATTAAATCATAGGCCACATTTTAAAATTCTCCACATTTTTTATAAAATTTTCTTGGTCTTCTTGGGATTTTTAATCCTTTCCTTAAAAAGAATTGCTGCAGGGGCGCCTGGGTGGCTCAGTGGGTTAAAGCCTCTGCCTTTGGCTCAGGTCATGATCCCAGGGTCCTGGGATCGAGCCCCGCATTGGGCTCTCTGCTCAGCAGAGAGCCTGCTTCCTCCTCTCTCTCTCTCTCTCTGCCTGACTCTCTGCCTACTTGTGATCTCTGTCTGTCAAATAAATAAATAAAATCTTAAAAAAAAAAAAAAAAGAATTGCTGCAAAAAGAAAAAGAACTGCTGCTTAAACAAAGAGCAAGAGGCTCACGTTCAACCAAACTTAACTGAGCACCTACTACGTTTCTGAACTAGATTTTTTTCATAGGAGGTTTCTCATTTAATCCTCAAAAAGAATGCCTTGGCTAAAGTATTACCAGCTGCCACCCTTTCTTTTTTTAATTTTTTTATTTTTTTAAATTTTTTTAAAAAGATTTTATTTATTTATTTGACACAGAGAGAGATGACAAGTAGGCAGAGAGGTAGGCAGAGAGAGAGAAGGAACCAGGCTCCCCGCTGAGCAGAGAGCCTGATGCGGGGCTCGATCCCAGGACCCTGAGATCATGACCTGAGCCGAAGGCAGAGGCTTAACCCACTGAGCCACCCGGCACCCTCTTTTTTCTTTTTTTTAACTACTAAGTAAACTGAAAATGATACACTTAAAATAACTTACAAAGATCTTACAACTAAACAGCAAAGGAAAAAAAAAAATAGAGGAGCCAGAATTCAAACTCAAACCTTTTATCTCACCTCTCTGAATCTCAATTTCCTCATCTGCAATTTCCTCATGCACTGTTGGTGGGAATGCAAACTGGTGCAGCCTCTGTGGCAAACAGTACAGAGGTTCTTCAAAAAATTAGAAATAGATTACCATATGATCCAGTAATTCCACTCCTGGGCATTTACCCAAAGAAGACAAAAACACTAATTAGAGAAGATTATGCACCTGTATGTTTATTTACAATAGCCAAATTATAGAAATAGCCCAAGGGTCCATCAGTAGATGGATGGATAAAGAAGATGTGGTATATATACACAATGGAATACCACTCAGCCATTAAAAAGGAATGAAATCTTGCCATTAACAACAACATGCATGGATCTAGAGAGTATAAGCCTACGTGAAATGAGTCAGTCAGAGAAAGACAATACCATAGGATTTCACTCATATGTGCAATTTAAGAAACAAAACAAATGAACAACAAATATAGGGGATAAACCAAAAAAAAAAAAAGACTCTTCACTATAGAGAACAAACTGATGCTTACCAGATGGGAGGGGGGGAGATGTGTGAAAGACGTGAAGGGTATGAAGAGCACACTTACCATTATGAGCACAGAGTAATGTATAGAATGGCTGAATCACTATATTGTAGACCTCAAACTAATATAACACTGTATGTTAACTATACTGGAATTTAAGAAGGTTGAGGTAGGAATCTACTACTACATGCAAAGCACTCAGATCAGTGCCTACTTCCTCAATAAACATTAGTTCTTTTCTTTTCTTCCTTCATGCCTGAATTGTCCATTTTGTTGGCTTATTCCAAACAAATACAATTGTCAAAGCTTACTCTGGTTTTCTTTCCTTTTTTTTTAAAAGATTTAATTTATTTTTTTAAATTTTTTTAAAGATCTTATTTATTCATTTGAGAGAGAGAGGGCATGGAGGGGAGAAGGTCAGAGAGAGAAGCAGACTCCCCATGGAGCTGAGAGCCCGATGCGGGACTCGATCCTGAGAGTCCGGATCGTGACCTGAGCCGAAGGAAGTCATTTAACCAACTGAGCCACCCAGGTGCCCTAAAGATTTTATTTTTAAGTAATCTCTATATGCAATGTGGGGCTCAAACTCACACCCCTAAGATCAAGAGTCACATGTTCCCCCAACTGAGCCAGCCAGGTGCCCCAAAGTTGATGGTTTTTCTAAGCTATCTTATTAATTGGCTTGTCTTGGTCCCCACAAGGATGTTCATAATATGATGTGACTCTGGGATAATAGGAGCATTTCTGGCTCACCTGGCAGTTGGGATGCCTGAAGTAGAACTCTTTATGCTCTGAGATTTGCATAAGGACTACTCTCTCTTCTCTGTTCTCCCTTGGATGAACAGATGCATATGCAGGTGGAAAAACTTTTAAAGCCATAATTAGCTTAATTAACACACAGTGACAGAAATAGAAAAAGCCACAGTGTTCTGGCCAGGCAGTAGGCTCCAGGGGAAACAAAAATTCTCTGGCTAGCAAAGTGAGGGAAGAAACAAGCACTCTCTAGGGAGAAAAAGGAGTCATGGCCAAGTGGCAGGAACTAGGAAATGTCTAAAATGAAATGTCAGCACCATCCACCACAGCCCTTACTTCTGATCCTCAGGATGGGTTAGGTGTCCAGATCTATCCTACAAGAATGAACACTAGACAAAAAGTCTGATTATGAGCTCCTGGCAGGCTAAAACTGTAGCTTACTTCGAGATCCCCAGGGCACAGAACAGTACAGACAGTCACTCATATTTGTTGAAATATAAATTAATGGGTAAGTGAATAAAGTCAGATTTAAAAGTGTTCTCCATCTTTTTCACAGTGTACTAGTACTATACAAGGAGGGTTCCTATCAACATCTATCATTCAATCCATAACTATAAATACCCACATGCACAAAAGCATAGTGCACCTGCAGGACATTTCCCAAAAACTTCTAGATAACCCACAACCATTTCTAAAAAAAGTGACAGCAAATCCCAAGTAAACCTTCAGACAGCTACCTATTACCTTCAGAATAAAGTCTGTATCTTAACCCGCACATAAGGCCCTTCTGCAAATTGACTCTCGCCTTTCTTTCCAAATACACCTTTTTAGAACTCTGAACACCTGGTGAACATGAACCCACACTGCCCCTTAAATATGCCCCCAAAGTCCTGCCTCAGCACCTCTATTGCCACTGTTCCCACAGACTCACTGCCACCAAAATTTGATTCACCTAAATTCCACCCACCAGTCATGGAACAACTCAGGTCCCATCTACTTTACAAAATCTGCTATAACTGCCCAGGTCACAGTGTTCATTTCTTTTCCTAACTTAAGGTAGTAATGTCCATAGCACTCATGCCACATTCAACAATACCCTGTTATTATCTTTATATAGAGGATATATATGCACAGACATATTAATACAGAGTATGGTGTGCTCTTCCAATCAGTAAATCTTGAAAATCTCCTATCAAGAATATACTTATGTTACTCTATTGCCAGTAGCTAGGAACCAATAGTGTTGCCTAATCATGCAAAAATTGAACATTTTTTCCATCTTACAGTTTAAGTGCCAACTACTATCAATTATTATTTAAAAAGGCATTCTCAATTTACCACCCTCCTAATTGACTTTACACAATAAGTACTCTAATAATAATAACGAGAAAATCCCTACATTTCTTTCTAAATCAAAGAGAAGATTACATTATGTATAGTGAGGCTTAAGGAGCAACTATGTTTCATTATATCTTTTTGAGTTTGCTTTTTGTTTTAGGTTTATATTTTCCAGCTTTATTGAGATATAGATGACATGTAACATATAAGTTTAAGGTGTACAACACATTGATTTGAGACACTTATATATTGCGATGATTACCACCACACCATTACCTACCACCTCCATCACATAACTACCATGCTTTTCTTCTGGTGAGAACATGTAAGATCTACTCTCTTAACTTTCAAGTACATAATACAGTATTGTTAATAACTATATTCATAATGGTATGTATTAGATCTTCTTACTAGACTCATCTTATTCATCTTCTAACTGGAAGTCTGTATCTTATCATAACATGATTCTTAAAAAACTGACTCTAACCTAGTTCTAGGACAGTGGTAATTCTTTTTTAAAGCTTAGTTATTTTTTTAATAATCTCTACACCCATTGTGGGGCTCAAACCCATGACCCCAAGATCAAGAGTTGTACACTCCACCAACTGAACCAGTCAGGTGCCCTGAGAGTGGTAAATCTTTTAAGCTAGCATATGTGACAACCAGGCATACTCACTCATCTTTTAAGATTAAGGTTCTTAAGGGTCTTAGCCTTTTCTTGATTTCCTCTCCCCACTCCCAGAAATCCAGAAATGCCTAATCTACTTCTTTGGGTTCCACTTTACCCCAGGTGCTTCTGACCTAATTCTAGATAGAACCCTAGATATACACTTCTATTATAGCACCTATTATACTTAATTTACTTCCTTATTTAAATATCTCATTACAGATTTGCCCCTCCAGATCTATGCTTTCTAGTACAGTAGCCACGAGCTACATGCAGCTACTTAAAATCAAGCAAGTTACTTAAAACTAAAAAAATTTAAAATTCAGTTCATTAGTCTCACTTGCCACCTTTCACTCAAGAGCCACATGTGGCTGTCTGGTGACTACCATATTGGGTAACACAGATATAAAACATTTCCATTAGTGCAGAATACTGTGTCTAGATCATGTACGTGCTGCAAGGCACACCAGTCTAGCAGGCAGTCTAACAGGAGCTATGCCTAATTCATTCTGGTAACCCAGCCCTTGGTAAATTCCTAGTAAATGTCTCTTAGGAATGACTGATGGCTTGTTCTACCTTTCTTATTAGTACACACCACCAGGGCCTCTGTTTCTTAAGTTCAATGTCCCTTACAGGATAGAATCAGTGTAATAATTCACCATCATCCCAACTTACGGAAAGAGGTAGGAACCACAATAGTTAGGGGTAATCAGAAAGCTCTGTTTGGTCCCTCTCCTCAAACCAAAGCTCCACTACTTAATGTGAGACTTGGTGAAGAAGAGGGCTTATTTCTTATATCTCTTTTGGCATGTAATTAAACTCCACGTAATTCCAAAAGAATTTTTTTTTTCAAATATTGGAACAATCCTACAACTCAGGAGAAATAAAAATAGGGAGACACTGTTTGAGATTTATCACACTTTTTGGCCACGAATGAATATATCCTCAGTAGGGGTACATGTGCGCGCGCGCACGTTCTCTCTCTCTCTCTCTCTCTCTCTCTCCATATATATAGTCTTGACTTATTAAGGGCTGAGGGCTTAAAAAAAGAAATAAATTCTAGTGGTGGACAGAAACAAATTAGAATAATACAAAGTGATAAGGAGAAGTACCAGGAAATATGAAGAGCACAAAGGAAATACTGAGAACCCAATGGTGAAATGTGGTAGAGGGTGAGAGAACCACAAGGAGGCTGCTCAAAAATATGCCCAATGTTAAGTTTTAAAGGGTAATTCAGAACCTGGGAGATGAAGGGTGGAAGGTGTCACAAATAGAGACACTGGCATTGAAAAACGTACAGGCAGACATGTGACTTGGACAGTAAATGTTAAGTAGTTCAGTATGGCCAGAGCAACATCAGAAAGAAGTAAGATTTGAGGCTAATGAGGCAGGCAGAGGTCAAATCATGAAAAAGCTTTTGCATGCTAAATTAAAGGGTTTGAATTTTAACCTCAAAGCTATGGGAAACCTATGAAGGTTTTAAAGCAGTTAAAAGGAGTGCAACCTATATTCAACAAAGCTCACAGAGAAGCTGTATGGAGGACGATCTGGAGAAGGTAAAACAGGAGCAGGGAAGTTGCTGCAAAAAGTGAAGAGATGGTCAGTATATTTTACCACCACCACCGCAACAACAAAAACTAGTTTAAAAAGTGATAAGATAGGGCCCATCTTATCCAAATAGTTTTAAACACAACCTATTTTAAATGGGTCTCTCTCCATTAGTCTACACCTCTTGAGGCTGTAACACCATGATTCACTTATATAAGCACAACTACAGAACAACAGTTCAAGTCAGTTAGATAAACTCTAAAAATTTACACTGCACTCTTTATTCAATAGCCATTCTTTGAACTAAAACTGCACATTTTTCTCTATTCCACTGCACACAATTTTGGAAAAACACTTTAGCCAGCTGAGCACATCTGTGCAGTGTGCAACAAGTGTAAACAATTTAACAGGAGTTTAATGAAACATTTCCTATTCTTTATTAGAAAAAAATTAGAATATTCTAACATGGCAACATCAGGTTGCAAATTGACATTTTTAAATTAGTCTTTTTTTTTTTTAAATGAACATGCCAATTTTTAAATCCCATCTGGTTGCATGGTGCAGCTGTCCTGAACGAATACAGCATTTTCAGTCATTAGGCACTTGGCAAAAGCATTCAGAACTGCCATGTGCTATCAACAGCAACAGCCCCAAGTACAGTACTTAAGAGGTACCTACAAACTCTTACTGGTATGAGAGGATTTCTTAGTCTATGCTGAAGAAGAGGGGGCAGACCAGGAAATGAAAAGAAACAATCTTGCAATTTTAACAAAGTATCTTTCAATTTTACCTCCTATTCCCTTAAAAGGCAATGGGCTCTGAGTGGCCCTGGCAGGCTCAGTCAGTAGATCAAGAGATTCTTGCTCATGAGTTCAAGACCCACAATGGGGAGCCTACTTTAAAAAAAAAAAAAAAAAAGAGAGAGAGAGAGAGAGAGGCAGTAGACTCTGATAACTTTGATCCTGTAGTTCCTTAGCCTAGAGAGTTTTACCTACTCCTCCTGCCTTGTACCAACAAAGTCTTAAGAATGAAGGCTTCTGAATTAGACTAAAACCAGATTCTATTCTAACTCTCTTACAAACTACATGAACTTAACACATTTCTTAATCTTCCCGAGACCAATTTCCTCATGTGTAAAATGATAACAACTAACCTGGCAGGGTTGTGATGAAGATGATAGAAAATGTATGTAAAATATCTATGGAACATCTGGGCTCATATGGGCATTCAATAAATGTTAACTATTTTTACACTCTCCTTTGTACCTCACTATTATTTGTATATAACAGTAACTATGCACTCACCTTAAAAGTTTATTACGAGAATTAAGTAAATTAATACAGATAAAGGGCTTAGAACAGTGCCTAGGCACAAAGCAGGCAATCATTAGTGGTTGGCTGCTGCTGTTGTTACTATTACACAGCATTATCATAGCACATTCCACACTGTATTGTAATTTCTTTATTTGCTGTCTTCCTCCCTAATACTTAGCAGAAAACCTCATAAACACCCGTTGAGGAGATGAATAAATAATGGCTGAATGCATGAACTGAAGCTTTCATAGTTCTGTGACAGGAGGAAGACCTTTCTGAATTTATTACACAATTGCCACACAGTAGCCATTCAATAAGAATGTATTGTTTTGTGAATCATTCATCCCATCAAGCCTGTGTGGCAAGTAGAAGTACTCTTGTGGGCTGTTTTACAGATAAGAAGGTCTCAGAGTCATTAAAGGTTAAGACCACTCACTGAGGGTAAGAACTAGAATCCCCTTTTGTCTCTCAGAAACTTGGGGGGGGGGGTAGTTCAGTCAGTTAAGTGTCTAACTTCAGCTCAGGTTATGATCTCAGGGGCCTGGGACAGAGCCCTGAGTCCAGCTCCACGTTCAGGGGGGATTCTGCTTGGCCTTCTCCCTCTACCCTGGCTCATGCTCTGTCCTTCTCTCAAATAAATAAAATCTTTAAAGAAAGAGAAAGAGGAAGAAAGAAAGAAAGGGAGGGAGGGAGGGAAGGAGGAAGGAAGAAAGAGAAAGAAAGAAAGAAAACCAAATGAAAAGAAACTACTTCTAAATTTTTTTTCTCTCCTAGGGCTTGCTCTCTCTGTATATTTTACAAATTACCTATAGAATCAGTCAAGTTTTTCCAAGTTTTTCTCTATGGTTGCCAGAAGAGACCTCTGAGTTAAAAGATCCTACCAATGGATGATGGAAAGGTAAAGCAACATGACCAAATAAGGAAAAAATCAGTCTCCTCTTTAAGAGAGAAAAAGCAGAGACCAGATTTCATTTGGCCAAGCATAAAGAAAGCAATTAAATCTGAAACTAATAAGCGCATAAAGCCATAACCATGACAAATGAGGACAGAGGACACTTAGAGGGTCAAATACAAAACACAGTATGGTGGTTACAAGCACTCATCCCCTTCTGTGGAAAGCATGACTAAGTATAGTCTTTCTGGGGAGTATTCATTCTTTCATTTAACAAATACTCATCCCTGAAATGAACTAGAGTAACTTGACAGTACATAGCAAGAACCTTAAAAAATTTATACCTTTACTCCAATTACAATATTCCTAAATTTTTATCAGAAGAAAGCTATCAAAAAACACTCATTAAAACTGATATTTAATAAAAATATTTTAATGACACCAAAAAATGCTTATGACCTAATGTTAAATTAAAAAGCACCCCACAAAATCTAGAATACAATCTTTGTATACAATAAATAGGAGGGATGCCTGACTGGCTCAGTGGAGCATGTGACTCTTGATCTTGGGGTTATGAGTTTGAGTTCCACATTGGATGTAGAGATTACTTAAAAATTTTTAAGTTTAAAATAAATAGGAAAAAACTTAAAAAACAAATGTTGAAAGTTTTGAAAAGAATCTCTGCATGGTAGGATACAGAGAAGATAGGATAGAGACAGAGATTTGTCAAGTCTTCAAATTTTCCATAATAGGCGTTTTTCAAAAATCCACAGGGCAGAGGAGATTTACAGAAGAAAAATGAGGAGTTAAATGCCATCAGGACTGATCAAATCTTTGAAATCTCTGCTAAGTGAGAAGGATATAAAAGGTGTATTGTTTTTATATAAAAGGATTATGTTAACCCTAGTGAGAACTGACACAACTACAAGGGTAAAACACAATGGGACAGGAATAAAGAGTAAATCCAATCAGATTCCCAGGAGGTCACTTTCATTCTAGAATGTCTGTTAGCAGCAAGGCCAAGTTCAATGAGTGAGAGGAGGAATGAACTTTGATGGGTAAAGAAGATGGCAGAAATATGGCTAAAACCTAGTGCTAAAATTTGGGGATTCCTTAAAAGCACAGTACCTGTCAGTTACCATTCAGTGTGATAAAGACCATCAGGGAAGATAGCAGCAACAATGTGGCAAAACAGTATAGGAAAGGTCCAGGAAGGCTTAGTGGAAGAAGACTACTTTAAAAGAGAAAGAGGCATGAACCTCGAGAAAGGTGAGAAGGCCAGTCTAGGAAAAAGGGGGCAGCCCAGAGAACAGAATCAATTTAACATGCCTAGGGAAAGGACATTCATTTCAGTGTTGCCAGAATACAAAGTACAAGGCAGGCAGTGGTGAAAGATGTGGTTTCAGAAGTCATCAAGGGCCTGTCACAGAAGACCTGAATGCCATGCGTGTTAGCCAAGCGGCTTCACATTAATCAATCAACAAGGGCACCAGCCCAAAAGCAGCTCACTCCAGCAAAAGAAACTGGCAGTGTTGTGGTGAAGATAAGTGAAATCAGATAGTACAGGAAAAAGCAACTAATCTAACCTGGGGGTTCATAAAGTTGAGACAAAGTTGAGAGAAGGTGCCAAAGTTGAGACACAAAAGAAAAATGGGGCGAAGGGCAGTAACATCCAAGATGGTAGCACACCACTGATACCTGGCCTGGCCTGACACAAACTCTGCAAATTAGGTAACCAGTCCCTCCCACAAGGGTTCCAAAGAGGCAACCATTCTCATCACCAGAATACAAGCTCCAAAGACCTCATTTGCCTTGTTCACTGCCATATCTCTAATACTAAAAATATCAAGCACAAAGAAGCTGCTCTATAAATACTTGTGAAGAAAAAGAGACAGAGGTGCTTGCTATTGTATTAAAAAGCAAAAAGGGAACTGGCGAGGGAGACAAACCGTTAAGAATCTGAATCTCAGGAAACAAACTGAGGGTTGCTGGAGGTGGGGGGATGGGGTGGCTGGGTGATGGACACTGGGGAGGGTATGTGGTATGGTGAGTGTTATGAGTTGTATAAGAGTGATGATTCACAGACCTGTACCCCTGAAACAAATAATACATTATATGTTAATAAAAAGAAAAAGCAATAGGAATTCACAACAGCCAAAAGGTAGAAGCAAACCAAGAGTTTATCAACAGATAAATGGATAAAAAATAGATGTGGCATATACATACAATGAAAACTTATTCAGCTTTAAAAAGGAAGGGAACTCTGACATATGCTACAGTGTAAGATAGACCTTGAAGACATTACACTAAGTAAAAAAATCCAGTCATAAAAGCACAAATACTATATGATTTCACTCATATGAGGTACTTAGAGTAATCAAATTCATAGTGACAGAAAGTATAATAGTGGCTGCTGAGGGTTGGAAGGAGAAGGAAATGGAGAGTTACTGTTTAATGAATACAGTTTCAGTTGTGCAACATGAAAAAAGTTCTGGAGATGGAGGATGGGATGGTTGCACAACAATGTGAATGTACTTAATGTCACTGAACTGTACATTTTTAAATGGTTAAAATGGCAAATTTTATATTCATATATTCTACCACAATTTTTTTAAAAATTACAAAACACACCCCAAAAATGTTACTTAAAAACAAAGCAACACGAAGGTGCCTGGGTGGCTCAGTTAAGAATCTGACTCTTGTGCTGTGAAGTGTGTAAACCTGGTGATTCACAGACCTGTACCCCTGGGGATAAAAATACATTATATGTTTATTAAAAAATTAAAAAAAAAAAAAAGAATCTGACTCTTGGTTTCAGCTCAGGTCATGATCTCAAGGTCGTGAGATCGAGCCCCGCATCAGGTTCCATGCTCAGCACAGTCTGCTGAAGTTTCTCTCTCCCTCAGCTCCTCTACCCTACATGCCTGTGCAGGGATGCTTTCCCTCTCCTTCTCTAAAATAAATAAATAAAGCTTTAAAAGGAAGGAACAAAGGAACAAAGGAATGAAGGAGGAGGGAGAAAGGCAGGCAGGCAGACAAAAGAAATGGAAAAAAGGTTAAAGAAGTAAAAGTGTAACTAAAGACTAAGGCCAACTCTTAGAAGCTTGGAGTCAAAGATAAATAGCAGTGTCTTCAATCCCTCTCTTCAACTGCCATTTCCATTCACATCCAATTTAGTAATTTTACATGCAAGTGAGTCCCAATTAAAACAAATACTAAGTGTGGAATCCCCAAGGGATCACAAACAAGCAAATCCATGGGCAACCTGAGAGATGCATTATAAAAGAACAGCTCATTGACTTTACCCTTTATTTATCTTTGTTGGTAACAGAAAGGAAGGGTCATTTACTTGAAAACCTAATATATGCCAGGCACTATGGTTGTTTTATGACCATTATCTCTAATTGTAACAGTAACCTTGAAAGGTAAATGTTACAATTCTATTTTCATACTGAGTTATCTAGGATGAGGTACCTTTCTGTGTTACTGTAAGGGCTGAGGCCCCCAGCCTGTCCTGCCTTCCAGGTCTGCAGAAGTTACCATCTGGGAGTAACTACATTAAGTAATCACCAAATGCTTTCTAGGTAATCCCCGATGGCCAGAGATGCAGATGCTCTAGACATTGAGCCATGGGAGGAGCAAAAGAGGAGTGGCTCATCACAGGTCTTTTCAGACCCCAAACTGACCAAGCTGAACAGAAAAACAATATTTGTAACAGTGTTTCCTCTAGGAGGGTAAACATGCCACTGGCACTACCTAAAATAATAGTGCTGCTTAACAAAAGCTTCAATTACTAATAGCCCTCACTCCCTTTCCTCCCCTAGATAAACCCTAGAAATCATTACCAGTTCTAGTCTCCTTCTGGCCCATCTGACCTCAGGCCTCCCCACTCCCATCTATGCCACCCCCAGCACCACCAAGTTCAAGGCTAATCTAAAGAAGCCCCTTTCTGCTTCCATGTACCTTTCAAAACATTCCAACCCTGCTCATTCCTCTGCTAGATGACATCTAATACTAATTCTAAACTTAAGCCTGCCATGCAGGCTTTGCTAAGAGACTGCCTCTCCCCACCCTTCAGTTTTCCCCTCAGGATTAAGAGACCACCTAGATCAGTGTTTTCAAACTGGTCTTCAGAGAGCTAAGGGTTATGAAATGGTACCCAGGATCAGAAGAAGTAAACAGAAGGGGGATACAAAGGAATAGTGTTACAAGCCCCACTCCAACTAGAGCAGCTCTCATTTGATTTCTTTGTATGGAACTTCATGTAACATTTGACAGAAAAAAAATTCTAGTAACTTATAAAAAAATTTTACTCCATAGATGACCAATAATATCCTTTTCAGATTAACACTCTACTTTTCAATGAAACAGATATCAGCTGAACAATCCCCCATTAATCACTTCTTAGTTCACTGAAGTTATGAATGACCTTCACAATGATAAATCCAATGGAAATTATCTTTATTTTTATTTGATCTCTCAGCATCATTCAGCATTGTTGTTCATCTCCTCCTTATTGAATCTCTTGGCTTCTGAACATTACAGTATTCTCCTAGTTTTCTTCCTGCCTCTATATCTATCCCTTCTCCATTTCCCAAGGTTATCCTCTTCTGCCCAGTGATAAATGTTTAAGATTGCACTATTCCCTATTCTTTTCTCCCTCTATTCTCCCTTCCTAGACAATCTAATCCATGTCCATGACTTTATTTACCATCTAAATGCCAAACATATAACCAATTTTTCTCTATTACCTTTCTCTAAGTTCCAGGCATGCTTATCTGACTACTCAACATCATCCTTTAGATGTCTTTTTTGTTTGTTTTTTTTTTTTAAAGATTTTATTTATTTGACAGACAGAGATCACAAGTAGGCAGAGAGGCAGGCAGAGAGAGAGGAAGGGAAGCAGGCTCCCCACTGAGCAGAGAGCCCGATGTGGGGCTCGATCCCAGGACCCTGGGATCATGACCTGAGCTGAAGGCAGAGGCTTTAACCCACTGCGCCACTCAGGCGCCCCATCCTTTGGATGTCTTAAAGTCACCTCAAGTTCAGCACATCCAAAACTGAATTCATAATATTCTATTCCAAACTGGTCCTTTCCAGTGTGCCCATTTCAGTGAAAGACATCACCATCCTAGTTATTAAGGCAGGAACTTGGAGTGATCCTTATCAACTCCTTCTCCTTTATCCCCAATATATAATTTATCACAAAGTTCTATGAAGTTCACCCACAAATCTCTCTTGCATTTCTCATCTCTACCTATCATCCTCCACATCCAACCTACCACCTTGCATCTCACATGGACCACATCTCAATAGCAGCCTTGCATTTACTGATACTCTTCTATAATCCTTTTAGCAATGGATTCTTAGACAAGACACCAAAAGCATGAGCAACAAAAGAAAAAATAAATTAGAATAAACTGGACTTCCACAAAATTAAAAAGTTTTGTGCATCAAAAGACATTATCAAGAAAGTGAAAAGACAATACAGAATGGGAGAAAATATTTGGAAATCATGTATTTAATAAAGTTCTGATATCCAGACTATATAAAGTACTATTATTCAACAACCAAAAGGCAAAACACCTAATTTAAAAATGGGCAAAGGATTTGAATAGATATTTCTCCAAAGATACACAAGTGACCAGCAAGCACATGAAAAGATGCTTAACACTTGTCATTAGAGAAATGCAAATCAGAGCCATAATGAGATACCATATTATACCCACTAAAATGACCATTTTGGGGGGGAGGGGAAAGGAAGATATAACAAGTGTTGGCAATGATGTGAAAAAATTTAAACCCTCATACATTGCTGAGGGGAATGTAATGTGGCACAACTGTTACGGAAAACAGCTTGGCAGCTCCTCAACAACCTACACAATTATTTTATGACCCAGCAATTCCACTGTCAGGTATAGAGCCAAAAGAACTGAAAAAAGGTACTCAAATAATACAGGTCCTCACATGTTAAGAGCCGTACTATTCACAATGACCAAAAGGTAGAAACAATCCAAATGTTCACCATCTCATGAACAAACTGTGATATATCCATACAGTATAATATCATTCAGCTATAAAAAGGAATGAAGTACTGATACATGTGACAATGCAGATGAACCTCAAGAATATTATTCTAAGTGAAGAAAGCCAGACACGAAAGTCACATATTCTATTAATTCATTTATATGAAAATATCAAGAATAGGTAAATCCAATGAGACAGAAGCACACTGGAGGTTGCTAGGGGATAGGGGTAGGGAAGAATGGGGAATGACCATTTAATGTATGGGTTTTCCTTTTGGGGTGACAAAAATGTTTGGAACTAGATAAAGGTGGTTGCACAACACTGTAAATGTGCTAAATGTTGCTGTATTATTCACTCTAAAATGGTTTATTTCATGTTATGTGAATTTCACCTGAATCAATCAATTGGATAAGAGAAATCTCCATCACAAGTCCACCCTAAATACTGAGTTATTGCCTTTTCTTCCCATGACCCAAGTTGTAACAACAGACAGAGTATATTTCTTGATTCTCACCAGGAAAGAAAACAAGAGCTCCACGGAGTTGTCACAAATGAAAGGAACATATACAAAATCCTCAATAGCATTAAATAAATCCAAGAGGCTAAGTCTCACTTCAGGAAAGCCCAATGAAGACACTTTTGCTAAGACACCTGTTGCTGGGATTCAGGAGACATGCAGAGCCAAAGAGAAAACTAAAAAAACTGAAAGAAGTGGCTTTGAAAGCCTTCAAAATGTAAAGTACATTAAAAAAAAAAAAAAAAAAAAAAAACCTGGGGCGCCTGGGTGGCTGAGTCCTTAAGCATCTGCTTCAGCTCAGGTCAGGATCCCAGGGTCCTGGGATCAAGTCCCACATCCGGTTCCCTGCTCAGCAGGGAGCCTGCTTCTCCCTTCCCCACTCTCCCTGCTTGTGTTCCCTTTCTCACTGTATCTCTCTGTCAAATAAATAAATAAAATCTTAAAAAAAAAAAAAAACTAATGCAATGGATATAAACAGAAAGTGTGAAAAGCTAGACTGGACTAAGGCTATCAATTTGCTTTGTGCTTAAAACAAATGTAGCTTAATCAAAGAAAAACTGAAAGAAGTACTATGTATTTATAGCCAAATAAAATACAGTGGTAATACTAAATGCTGGCAAGGATGCAGAGAAACTGGATTTCTTATACAATGATGGTAAGAATGTAAAATAGTACAGCCACCATAGGGAAGTTTGGCAATTTCATACAAAACTAAACATGGGCGGCGCCTGGGTGGCTCAGTGGGTTAAAGCCTCTGCCTTCGGCTCGGGTTATGGTCCCAGGGGCCTGGGATCGAGCCCCGCATCGGGCTCTCTGCTCGGCAGGGAGCCTGCTTCTTCCTCTCTCTCTGCCTGCCTCTCTACCTACTTGTGATCTCTGTCTGGCAAATAAATAAATTAAATCTTTAAAAAAAAAAAACTAAACATGAACTTACTATATAACCCAGCAATTGAACTGTTGGGCATTTATCCCAGAGGGTTTAAAAAAAAAAAAAAACCTATACATAAATGTTCATAACGGCTTTCTCTGTAATAGCAAAACCTGGAAGCAACCCAAATGAACTTCAACAGACAAATGGTTAAACAAACTCTGGTACATCCACATTATAGAATTCTATTCATCAACAAAAGAGAACAAAACAATGGTAGATGCAATAATCTCAAGGGCATTATGCTTAGTGAAGTCAATCTCAAAAAGTTATATCCTATATGATTCTATTTACATAGCATTCAAATGACAAAAATATAGAGATGGAGAACAGATTAGTGGTTGCCAAGGGACAATGATAAAAATAGGCTGGAGAGAAAGGGAAGTATACGCAATAGGGGACAGTATAAGGGAGTTTCTTTGTAGTGACAGAACCACCTCTGTATCTTGACTGTTACAATAGCTATATAAATTTATACATGGGATAAAACTGCACAAAGCTCTACACACACACAAATGCATACATGTGAAAAATTAATGAATATGGTCTACAGTGTAGTTAAAATATTGTACCAAGGTCAATTACCTGGTTTTGATATTATTCTACATTAGGTAAGACATCACCACTGGGGAAAGCTGGAAGAAGGACACATAGGACTTTACATCTATTTTTGCAACTTCCTGTATGTGTATAATTATTTCAATACAAAAATGGATTTTTTAAGCAATACAATTAACAAACAATAATGAGTATCTATAATGTCAGGTTCTGTATTAAGTACTATATTCTGTAATGAAATGCTATTCATCAAAAAATTACATAGTATAATATAGTCTAAAACAAATTTTTTTTCAATTTTGATATCCCTGACTCATTCATTCACTTTAAAAATTAAGACACTTTTTACTAAGACTAACTACTAACTATCTACTAACTACTATCTACTAACTTCTCTAATACGGCAACTACCATAACCTTAATTTATTATTAACATACTTAAGAAATTCATTATTACTACTATATACCAAAACACATTCTTTATATCATCAACAAATATATCAAGAGCTCAGAAATACAAAAAAAAAAAAAAAAGAGCTCAGAAATACAGCACCAGCCAAAAAGAGTCTGGAAGGTGCAGATATATGTGAGCTGGAAAGGGAAAAAAAAGTCATTTAGGGAAAAAAAGAAAAACCTGAAAAAGTTAAGTACACTTAAACATGTATAGGAGGAAAAAGTATCTTCTTGGAGTATATCTATCCTGAGAGATGAGACTGAGTCAGACCACAAAGGAGGGCCTTGGCAAAAGATATAACTGGTATAAAAAATGAGAAGCCTCTGAATCCCTAGGAGAGGCAAGAAGGTAAAACCTCTCCTGCAACAGGAGTCTCTGAATGCCTAAGTGTCTGGATGATCTGGGCTCCTAACCTGAGTCTGCATTTCAGACAAAAAGATCTTCCTGCTGGACTCCCAACCTATCTAGTGCTCTACTGGGAAGTCTTTCCTCATTACACAGGCTAAAAAGTGGTCTCTGAGCTCCTACAATTGCAGAAGTATAAATTAAGGACCACCTCTGGGAACTTACCCTATCCTACTATAAACTATAGCTTGTAGTACATTTTAATTTAATGCTGTACATTTAATGCTGTTCCCTCTGTCTGAATGATAAACTCGTAAGTGTTAAACCGTTTTTCCAGAGGAAATCTTCTATTTTCTCCCTTTTTAAAAAAATTTATTTATTTGACAGAGAGAGAGATATCACAAGTAGGCAGAGAAGCAAGCAGAGAGAGAGGAGTAAGCAGGCTCCCCAGGCTCCCTGCAGAGCAGAGCCCGATGCGGGGCTCCATCCCAGGATCCTGAGATCATGACCTGAGGCAGAGGCTTAACCCACTGAGCCACCCAGGCACCCTCTTTTTTTTTTTTTTTAAACTACCAAGTAAACTGAAAATGATACACTTAAAATAACTTACAAAGATTGGATTTTTTTTTTTTAGAGATTTTATTTATTTATTTGACTGGGTGGGTGGAGCAGGCTCCCTGCTGAGCAGAGAGCTGGATGGGGGGCTCGATCCCAGGACCCTGAGATCATGACCTGAGCCAAAGGCAGAGGCTTAATCCACTGAGCCACTCAGGTGCCCCTGCTATCGGATTCTTGTTCTCAAGGTACAATGCTGCAATTTTAGGAGGGACCGTGATTCAAAACACTACAGGGGAATATTTACAGCTATATGACCAGTCAGTCTCTCTCTCTCTCTCTCTCTCTCTCCTTCTTTTTAAAGATTTTAAGTAATCTCTACACCAAATATGGGGCTCAAACTTACAACCCTGAGATCAAGAGTTGCAGGCTCCTGTATGACCTCTCTTCATCTCTCTGACCCTTCTCATAAATGGAAGAGTAATAGTTACTCTGATGAGCTCTTTTGGAAATTATAAAAGACAATATGTGCAAATCATCTAGCAGGTCCTCAGTAAATTGTATCATCGGATTCAGACCTTGGTCTACAATCTAGATGTCTTGCTTCAAAATGAAAAGTGTTTTCCAGCATAGAATGAAGTCTATAATGCTAGTTAGACTTTTTTCATTTGATTTCTGCTTAATCTGGTTTCAAACTTTAAATCTCAATAAAGATCTAAAGATTACCTACTGACAGGGTAACTCTGCCAGAACATGGGCAAAACATTCCCTGGGTACCAGTCAAGCATATTTAGTAAGGCAATAATTCAGAAGAGACCAGGGAGGGAGAATTTACTAAGCTATTCAATAGGATATCACCATACTATACACTACTCTTGTGACCAGAACTTCCAATGCCATTACTCTCTACATCTTTCATCATTTAATACTGATGCAATGGCTTTATGAAATCAATGAAACTATGCTAATCAAGACAAGACTCGCAGATGGCCTTCCAAGCAATTTCAGACCAACACTTCATCCCTATCAGGTATTTACTCGTCATCCATCTCTAGCATTTACCTAAGCTGGAATGCTCACACATTCTTAGTATAGGGGCCCCTGGGTGGCTCAGTGCTTAAGTGTCTGCCTTCAGCTCAGGTCATAATCCCAGGGTCCTGAGATGGAGCCCCACATCCGCATCGGGCTCCCTGCTCCACGGGAAGCCTGTTCTCTCTCCCACTCCCCCTGCTTGTGTTCCCTCTCTTGCTGTGTCTCTCTAACAAATAATTAACTAAAATCTTAAAAAAAAAAAAAATTTTTAGTATATGCTCTGGAAGAATCAATCACTCTATTTTCCATCATAACACAACTGACAAGGTCAGAGCTCTCACCTATTGACTGATAACTTAACCACTGAAGACAACACTACTTATCTAATAGCTATCTAATAGGTAGTATTATTAGCTAAGTGTGGTTTAGAAATAATTTCTGGGGACGCCTGTGTGGCTCAGTGGGTTAAAGCCTCTGCTTTCGGCTCCGGTCATGATCCCAGGATCCTGGGATCGAGCCCCACATCGGGCTCTCTGCTCAGCGGGGAGCCTGCTTCCTCCTCTCTCTCTGCCTGCCTCTCTGCCTACTTGTGATCTCTGTCAAATAAATAAAATCTAAAAAAAAAAAAAAAAAGAAATAATTTCTGTAGAATGCCTATACAATGTGCAGCCTAAAGAAAGTACACAATAAATTGTAGATGCTACTGTTATCATCAATAACTATTCATGAATGCCCACTATTCTACCAACGTTGTGCTGAGCCTAGGGGGAAACAACAGGTATAGATGCATTCTTATTCTCAGAGAGTGTACAATCTAGTTGAGAGAAAACAAGGTAACTGTTATACATGTATATAATTAAATGGTGAAAATTGTATGCCATAAACTATATGCTGAAGGAGACCAGAAAGCTTTCCTTCTATTAACTCATAAAAACTCTGGGTCAGGCAGCAGAAATTATTATACTCATTTTATAGGAAAAAAAAACAAGCAAACAAACAACTGAGACCACGAAAGAAAAAACTTCCTGCTAATGTTCATAGAGATCATTCATTTGCGCATTTAACAAATTCTAGGCCATGCACTATGCTAGGTGTGGAAGAGAAACAGATCAGTTAGGACTCTTTCTATTGCAGATGACAGAAAACTTACTCCAAACTAGTCTAAACAAAATGTCTAATTATTGGTTTAATTAACTGAAACCCATCATTAGGGAAGACAAGGGAGGAACCTCAGTTTAGAACTCAAAGTTACCATCTTTATCTCTTTAGTCTCCCCTCCTTGATGTTGGTTTTATCACAAGCCAGACTCTCCTCTTATGGTGGTAAAACAGCTTAACAGCTTCTAGTCCTTCTAGAAACTAACGTTCTAGTCCAGTAAGATCGGGAGAGGGTCTTTTGTAGTAGCTCACACAAATGTCCTATCTATCCAGTTTAGACCAGCTTGGAACATATATTTACCCCTAAACCAATCACTGTGGCCAGAGGAACGTGATGTGCTAGTTAGCTTGGGCCTGGCTCAGATACCCCAGAGCTAAAAAGTTACTACCCAAACCACATAGAGCAAAACAGGGAGGAGGTATGGTTCCTAAAGCCAACATCTGAGGCCATAACCCCAAGATAAGAGGGAAGCTAAAGAAACTATAAATGTCCACTACAAGGAACCCTGTGACTGTGCTCTCATGGAAGCCAGAGTTTAGGGTAATGGTTTGTAAGTGCAGACGTCTGATATTGAGAAGTACCACAGTGGATATGTGAACATTCATAAACAAAAAGGCACTAAGGCCACCTGGGGTACATAGGGATACACACACACACACACACACACACATATACATATACACACACACACACACCCCAACCTCAGTCCTAAAGGGAACAGGTCAGGAAGCAAATCCCAAGCAACAACAGCAGCAAGAACAGCACAACCAAGGTTTCGTGACTCCTCTCAGCCTTTCTACTACCAGGTCCTAATGGCATGAGAGGAAGAAGGTACTGAAGCATCGACAGAGGTGACTGCCACAGAAGCTCATCTAAACTAGCTATGATAACTGCTCGGTACTTAAATACACTGTAAAGGCCTTGTCCACACAAGCAGCAGAACCACCAAGACCCGGCTGATCCCACTGAAAGATGTTCAGTAGATACAGTCATGATCCAAACATGGAACTAGACAATCAACTAAACTTTTCAACACGTTAGCCTCTTCACCTACTATCATGCCGTCTCTTTTCCACAATATGTTAAGGGTTAAAAGCTCAAAGTCAAAAGTACCAAACACACAAGCTGGGGCCACATTATCATGTGACAAAACAAGTTAAAAGAAAGTCCCACAAAACTGACATCTCCACACATGCAGTTTATGCTTATGAGATAGCACGATATACCAAAAAGGAGGAAAAATTTGAGATCTGTTTTGGTCTCCACAACTTACTAATTGTGTAACCTTGGGCAAGCCACTTTTCTGACCCTCAGATTCCTCACCCATCAAATGAGAAACATGAGTATAACACCTTCCTTCATGGAGCTATTATAGAAGAAATATATATAAAGCAAGGGAAAGCACTTGGTCAAACAGTAAAGCTCTGTGTAAATGTTAGTTACCATGTTCTTTAACTTTGTGGAATAATGTTTCCAAGTATTGTATTCTACTTTTATAAAGAGCAAAAGCCTCAATGTTTCAAAACACAGGGACTTAAAGACAAAAATGTTTCCAGGGAAGGCTTATAATAAAAACAATACCTCACTAAACATTGGTGATTTGTTTTAAGAGCTGGTATGCAATTAAGAGGATTCCACTATTTCACCAGGCTCTTGTAGCATCCAATTAAGTAATACTATGAGAGAGGAGCTCTTAATTATGGAGGAAAACTTCCACAAGACAGTGACAGGTGTGCAGGGCTCAAGCTGAGATCAAAATAGTTGACTACAGCATTAATCCCCTCTTCCCTTTTTCCCAAAGACACTTAGTTTGCATGCAATTAGTTGAAAAGTAAACCAGACCAAATGACTGCCATATTTCAAGTTTTATTACCCTTTATCACATTAACATCCACCAATTGAGTTTTAAAGGATTAACACCAAAACAGATGGTTTAAATCCACAATAAGTGAGTTTCAGTGATCAGAAATGATAATGGCTGAGCTGAATTTATAATCACTAAGATGTTACCATGTTTCCCTAAATTGTACCAATTGTAAATTGAAGCTATTCCTTTTTCATTTTCATATACTTTATAAAAAATCTAAAGAATGAAATCTTTAAGGGGATACATTTTTTCCAATTTGCCTATCTTCCCTCCATATAGCAAGCCTCTTTTGTCCCTTGATTTAATCAATAAAAATTAAAGTCAAATATCCAACATTTATTTTGCACATTACAATGTTTTTAGCAGCACCTGCATGAAAGGCAAATTAAGCACATGCCCAAAATCCAAAGGGAAAAATAATTTTCCCACAAGGCTGATTATTCTAAGGTCCAAGTGTGACCTTTCAAGGAGATAGACTCTTACAAATTAAACTGTTTATGTAAATTCTAAACACATGACAGAGTGATGAGGATGCCTCAAAGCACCCATTTGTTGAGACAGCCCTTTCCAAGCAGGGTTACTCTTGACTGCCAAAGTAAAGAGTTCCCTGGAGGTCAGATCTCCAAATGTGGTGTTGGGAAATAACTCCCAAGAAATATGTACACACATAGGATGAGTCATTATGATAAGAAAAACACAGGATTTGGATTCAAGTACTAGTCTGTCACATACTCCATTCATGCAAACAATTATTGAGTAGCTGCTCTCTACCAGGAAGAATACTGAGTGCTGATGGTATAAGAAAGACACATAACAAACTAGTACAATAAAGTATTACAGGTCCTATGACAGGTATCAACCTGGGAGAAGCATGAAGAGAAAACAGTCAATTCTACCTGGAAAAGAGACCAACAGTTTTATAAGAGGAAATGATGTTGGTGCTAGATTTTTTTAAATAAATAAAATGTGTATGCCAACCTGAGAAGGAGGACCATTTGGGCAGAACAAACAGCATGAGAAAAGGTTTGGCAACGTAACATTATATGTTAACTCCTGGAGATGCCAAGTGGTTTGGCAGGGTGAGGTTGAGAGAGATGTCACGAAAGGTGACCCTGGCAGCAGAGAGAAAAATAAAGACTACTATCTGGGCAAGAGATGCTAAAAGTTTGAGCTGAGGCAACAGCTTTGGGAATGGAGAGAAAGGCACAGATTTGAGACATGTAAAGGTGATACTATCTACACAGCTTAGCAACTACAGAAATACGGCAAGATGAGGAAATCCCAAATTTCTAGTTTGGGTGACTGAGAGAATGGTGGTGTCATTCACTAAGATAAATATAAACACAAGAGAAGAAGGTTTGGGCAAGAACAGAGTTAAGTCCAGTTTTAAGCCAATCATGTGATTTTAAGCCAATCACTAAATACTTCACAATCAGTCTCCTAGTTAGTAAAATGATTATAATACCAAATGCCTCAAAGGTTGTGGTAAGTATTAAATAGAGTAACAGACGGGGAAGGGGCGCTGTTATTATTACCTTCTGCCTATGACTCTGTAGAAGAGACTGCTATTAGTATCCATCTTCCTTCTCTTCCTTTTAGTATAGACACTCCCCTATCCTCATTTTCTGCCAAGATTTAAGGCACATGCAACTCAGCTGGAAGCTACATTTCTCAGTGCTACTTACAACTAGGTATGCCATATTTCTAAGTACAATGAATGAGATGCCAGAAGTGACATACTAATTTCCAGCTCTTTTTTTTTTCCAATTTTTTATTTATTTTCAGCGTAACAGTATTCATTGTTTTTTCACCACACCCAGCGCTCCATGCAATCTGTGCCCTCCCTAATACCCACCACCTGGTTCCCCCACCCTCCCACCCCGCCCCTTCAAAACCCTCAGGTTGTTTTTCAGAGTCCATAGTCTCTCATGCTTCACCTCCCCTTCCAATTTCCCTCAACTCCCTTCTCCTCTCCATCTACCCTTGTCCTCTATATTATTTGTTATGCTCCACCAATAAGTGAAACCATATGATACTTGACTTTCTCTGTTTGACTTATTTCACTCAGCATAATCTCTTCCAGTCCTGTCCATGTTGCTACAAAAGTTGGGTATTCGTCCTTTCTGATGGAGGCATAATACTCCATAGTGTATATGGACCACATCTTCCTTATCCATTCATCCGTTGAAGGGCATCTTGGTTCTTTCCACAGTTTGGCAACCGTGGCCATTGCTGCTATAAACATTGGGGTACAGATGGCCCTTCTTTTCACTACATCTGTATCTTTGGGGTAAATACCCAGCAGTGCAATTGCAGGGTCATAGGGAAGATCCAGCTCTTTTTTAAAGGCAACTATGTGCCCTCTATTCTCTCTTCTCCCTTCTCATGAGTTAGAAGGTGGATATGCTAATAAGCTGTCTTAAGCTTGTCCTCCGATGAGCACATCATTCTGGTAGTGCAACAAAATAAAAAGTATTCTGGATCCCTGGTTGATTTCATGGAGCAGAACTTCTGCCCACACTGGTCATAACAGACCTCTCTCTTAACTGTTTTAATGTAAGAGATAAACGTCTATCTGGTTTGAGCCACTCAATATTTGTTTTGTGCCTTTTTTATTGATATGTTTTGGAGATTATGTTATATTTTGTTGTTTTCATCTTTTTATTAATTATTTTTATTAACATATAATGTATTACTTGCCCCAGGGGTACAGGTCTGTGAATCGTCAGGCTTACACATTTCACAGCACTCACCATAGCACACACCCTCCCCAATGTCCATAACCCAGCCACCCTATCCCTACCCCCCACCTCCCAGCAACCCTCTGTTTTGTGAAATTAAGAGTCTCTTATGGTTTGTCTCCCTCCCAATCCCATCTTGTTTCATTTTTTCCTTCCCAACCCCCTAACCCCCTACCCTGCCTCTCAAATTCCTCATATCAGGGAGATCATATGATAATTGTCTTTCTCTGATTGACTTATTTCAGTCAGCATAATACCCTCTAGTTCCATCCACGTCGTTGCAAATGGCAAGATTTCATTTCTTTTGACGGCTGCATAGTATTCTATTGTATATATATACCACATCTTCTTTATCCATTCATCTGTTGATGGACATCTAGGTTCTTTCCATAGTTTGGCTATTGTGGACATTGCTGCTATAAACATTCGGGTGCATATGATCCTTCAGATCACTACATTCGTATCTTTACGGTAAATACCCAGTAGTGTGATTGCTGGGTTGTAGGGTAGCTTTATTTTCAACTTTTTGAGGAACCTCCATGCTGTTTTCCAGAGTGAGCCACTCAATTTTTTAGTCTGTTTCAGCAACTATCCTCTACTCTATATAACCTCCCAAGCTTGTAAAACCTGCAAGAAAACTGTGCAAGACAAATTTAAGGACCCTAAAAATTTACTTAGATATTGGTAGTACCTTCAAGACTTGAAAGGGGCAGACACCTGGGTGGATCAGTTGGTTAAGCCTTCGGCTCAGGTCATGATCCCAGGGTCCTGGGATCAAGGCCCACATAGGGCTCCTTGCTCAGCAGGGAGCCTGCTCTGCTTCTCCCTCTCCCTCTGCTCACTGCTCCTTCTGCTTGTGCTCTCTCTCAAATAAATAAATAAAGTCTTTAAAAAAAAAATAAGACTGGAAAGGGGAACATTCATGAGTACATATGCACATGTGTACTCAGACATGAAATGAGAAAAGAGTTGGAATGATATGTGCCAAATGACAGAGCAGGACCAGGCCTGTAGTCAACTAATCAAGATTGAAAATTCTAATTTTTCATCTCATACAGTTTCCACATTAGAACAACTCTTAAAAGATCCAATAATATGTAGATTATTACCTGACACTCAAATCTACAATCTGGAACAAAGGAGTCAATTATGACATTCCTAGGTGAGGGTTAATTTAAATGAACATAACAATCACATCAGGCCAAAATAAGAAGAAAGGCTTAGGAATTCTCAAACATTCTGAACTATAATCATACCTAAAAATAATTTAGGGCAATGTACCCAGGAAACCAAGTAGCTAGGCTATGACATGACTATTTGAATGTGATATTGCCTAGAAGCTAAATGAAGCAAAACCGGTTTCTTCCCAAGGACATGGAAGGAGGCTATTCATGGAACTGGTTACTATTAGGATGTTCATATCAAAGCCACATTGTTTATATGCAGGACAGATGAGCCAATACACTTCAGCCTGTAACTCTGGCCATGTGACATCACCTTAACTGCAATATCTGTTTCAAAACTGCCAAAATAAGAAAATACCTTCCAAAGGAAAAAGAGTGTTTTGTGCAAAAAGTAGAGAAACCTATGTTCTAGTCTCAGGTTCTCCATTTTCAAACTATATAACCTTGGACAAATTAACTGACCTCCCTGGGCTTCCAGTTCCTTCTCTGTAATATAGGAGAGAGGGAGGGTAGAGCAGATGATGATATCTTCCAGGCCTAGGAAGTTCCAGAGTTTTAAAATACTCTAATGATATACTACTGAGCTAGCCTACTATTATTTTAATGTCAATATTTCAATGTTAAAAAGAGAAGTCACAAGATAACATCACTTTAATTAATTTAAGATGCAAACTTAAAGTAGTACTGGAAAACTAATTTGCCACTATCACATCTTCTTCATAGAAATACACAGAGAAGAAAAGGCAGGAAAAGAAAAGAAAAAAGAAAGAACCTGACAAGGCAATCAAAAGTGTCCAGAACAATTAAGTCCACACAACACCAAGAAAATCGCTTCTTCAAGGATTACAAATGCGTAATCTGCATTTGTAGATTTGTAAACTGCAATCTCTCTCTCACATGAAGACTCTACTATAGACAATGACCATATACTAGGTTTAACGATATTAAATGCCACTATAATTACTGTATTTTATTATTATTTACTATAATATATTACTGTATTAGTTACTGTAATTCTCAAACACAAATAGCGGCCAAGAATGAAGCACAGGAGAAAGCGTAAGACCAAAGTAAACTAGCAATTTTAACACTATCACTCTTTAATAATAATAATAGACTTAGCAAAAATTCTTGCAATCATGGATTCAGCAACCTTTACAGAAAATGTGCTCTGTGCCAGGTACGAGGAAAAGAGACACTCTCTGTCTCTCTCTCTCTCATTTTCACATGCACACATGTGCAGACACACACACACACACACACACACACACACACACACACACACACAGTTGTCCTCTCTACGCTCGAGAAGTTCTCACAGTCTACCTACCAGGGAATTTTGTTCCTTGGATTTAAAAAAGAAAGGCACACAGAAAGATTTTTTTTTTAAGATTTATTTTTTTATTTGAAAGAGAGAGAGAAAGCAAGCACACAAGCACAGGGCGGAGGGGCCAAGGGAGAGAGAAGTCCAAACAGCCTGACTCTGCACTGAGTGCAGAGCCCAACGCAGGGCTCGATCTCATGACCCTGAGATCATGACCTGTACCAAAACCAAGAGTCAGACGCTTAACTGACTGTGTCACCCCGGCATCCCCAGAAAGATTTTTTTTTAAGACTGCCTCTTATCTTCACTTAGTCCAGATAAAGGAATCTATTTTCCATATCTAAAAAGATTACTCTGCATTCCTAAGAAAATAGACGTGTAGCTCTAACCAATAGCAATAGCATGACTGAGGGGAAAAAATACAGGAGTCGGGAGTCAGGAGATGTGAGATTCAGAATCCAGAGTCTGACACACAGAAAGTGTATAACCTATACAATTAATTCACTTCACTTTTTCCCCACCTATAAAATGGATGCAGCAACATACCTGCTTCACAGAGGTTTAAGGCTCAAGTAAGACAGTGCACACACTTTTACATATACCTATTACATATACACATTTTACATATACCTATATATTCTTACAAGCTGTTTCTGGGAAAATATAGTGCAGGGGTTAAGGACATAGACTCTATAGTCAGACTGCTTGAGGGTTTTTTTGTTTTGGGTTTTTTGTTTTCTTTTTTAAGGAGATAGAAGTTTATTGAATATACTGCAGGGGAGGAATGGACAGGACTGCAGAGGAGAGGCTGTTTGCCCAGACTGCTTGAGTTCTAAACACAGGTGCATCCCTTTGTTAATTGTGAGACTGAGCACATTACTTCCTCTCCCTGAGTTTGTTTTTTCTTCAATAAAATGGGAATAATGAGGATTAAAATAAATACTGCACTTGGCACAATGCCTGACATACACCAAAGTGTTAGCTTGCATCATCATCAGTAGATACGCGTTGAATACAGTGAATGTAAGGACGAAAAAACACATGGTCTTACCCCAAAGAGCTATCAGTTTAGTGCAAGTAACGGGTAAGTAAAAAGAAAAATATTACATAACATAAAATACTTAAGAAATAATTATGCAAATATCAGTTGACATTATTATATATTACATAAGAAGTTAATATGATAAAATAAATCTCACTGATTCTGAATGGGGCCTATGGAAATCCATCTCCCACCTAATCATGGCAACACCTTCATACTAGCAGAACAGAAGTCTAAATGTGTTCTTATAATCAAATAAAATGAAGACTTTGAAACTATCCTGTACAATACTCTACCCCAATACCAACAAAAAAGGCAATGATCCACAAAACATAATGCAGTCACTTGTAGTAAAGAAAAACTGACAAGCCTCTGAAAGAAAAATGAATAAAACTAGTGGAGCACCAAAAGACAGGGCTTTCTTCATATGAAAACATCTTTAACTCATACACTGCAACATTAAGACACATCAATAATTAAACACATTAAAAATTTTGGTTGATGTTCCACTTAGGAAAAATATCGTCTGCATTACTGAAACGCTGGAAACAGAACTAATTTTCAGGGAAGAAATAACCTGAATATGACTACATAAAATTAAGCTTTCCAGTCTGTGAAAAGAGATCCCCCACTTGCCAGCCACCTGCACCTCTTTTAAATGAAAATATGCCAACATGCTCACCTGAGAGCCACCAATCGCTTCATGTACAATAAGCACAAGATTTGCTTGGAACTTGCCTCCAAACATGTACATACTTAGCTGTGGGGGGCGGGGGGGTAGGGAGAGCTAGGAATGAAATAAAACCTATTTTAACTTCTGTACATATTCCTAGAAGATTTAAAACTGGGATTTCAACTTGAGTGTCCTCATGAGAGAGACTACAGCCGTTACCACCATCCTTACTCTTTCAACCAATTCTCTACACAATGCCCAGTGTTCTAAGTTTTTTTAATCAAGGAGCCTCCACCTTCCTTGCTCTATGAATCAAGATTAGAACAAGATCCAAACCTCATATCTGGCTCTTCTCCAAATCCCCTTGGCTGGCCTCACAGTTGTACTCCCACCCCACCCCATTCTTACCTCCACCATCTAGTAACATTCATTCACCCAATACTTCCTCTGCTCAGGGACCTCATTCTGGCCTCTTCTCTTCTACTACCCCAAGAGCTAACATAAAACTCATCAAAATATCTCCTTTTTATAGTTCAAGTGAAATTTAAAATTTCTCTCTTCAAATGGTAGTGAATTCTCACTAAGCCCCACCTAAACTATGAAAGTCACATAATTACTATCTCACCTAGCATTCTTAAATTTATTTTTTTTTAAGATTTTATTCATTTATTTGAGAGAGAGGGAAAGAGAGAGAGCCAGGGGCAGCGGGGGGAGAGGCAGAGGGAGAGGCAGACCCTTTACTGAGCAGAGGAATGGATGTAGGACTCTATCCCAGAGCCCTGCCATCATGACCTAAGCCAAAGACAGATGCTCAAGGGAATGAGCCACCCAGGCACCCTGCATTTTTTAATTTAAAAGGCACTGTCCCATCTATTATCTCATTTGATCCTCACAACAGATGAGAAGGTCAGATAGTATTATCCCTATCCCAAGTCTTAGCCAGAGAAAGTCAGTTGTCCCAAGAAACTCAGTAAGTAAGTAGCAAGGATGGAACTTCAACAAGTTTGTATGATCACAAATTCAATTTCCTTACCACATATGCACTCACTCTTTTGACCAGAGTGTAAACAACAAACGAATTACCTAGCTTGGGCAGGAAGTTCCTCAAGAAAAATGAACTCTGTCAATCTAACAGCATCGACATAAAATATAACACAGTGGCACTAGAAGTCGGCCAGCTTTTAATAAATCCTACAGCCAATAATAACAGAAACATCAAATTACTCCAAGAGTTCGCTACTACTAGAGTTAGTCTAAAAGAATAAAAGCTTCTTCTTAACATAGCTTCCACTATGTTACAGGCATATACTAGGCACTACCACATACATTAACACTACTATTCCTAGTAAATGGGTATGCTATCCCTATTTTGCAGATAAGCAAAATGAGGCTTAGCCAAAGGCTAAGCGTTAGCCAACGTGGGTTAAGAGATTCACCTAAGATCACCCAAGAAGTGGCAGTGGCAAGATTTAAAAACCCAGTCCCCAGGGTGCCTGGGTGGCTCAGTTGGTTAAACCACCCACTCTTGATTTCAGCTCAGGTCATGATCTCAGGGTTGTGAAATCGAGTCCCAAGTAGGGCTCCAAGCCCAGTTTAAGAGTCTCTTTCTCCCTATGTCCCTCCCCTACCTCTCTCTCTAAAAAAAATTAAAAATAAAAATACAATCCTCAAACTCCAAATCTGAGGCTATCTGCAGACATTATACTATGCTTTGGCACTTTTCAAAGCGTTCTTAAGCAGTGTTGTTTGGAAGGCCTTTAACTTTGGTTAAGATAATCAAAATACTCCAGGTACCTTACCGTTGTCATACAAGGTTAGAAGACAGGAAGAACAATCAGATATATACATATATATATCCATATATATATATATATATATATATATATATATATGAATCTGATGGTTGGTACTAATTCATGTATATTACTGAGCCAATTTTTATAATATCTAGGAGTTTAACAAAAACTTCAAGGTCGCTTCAGAATGTCTTATACTATAATTAAAAACCTAGCATGAATTCTGAATCTGGTAAACTGCCTGCCACTTATTAGCTAAGAAACCTGAATTTGGTTACTTCTCCAAATTTAAGTTTCTGCTTATGTGAAACAGAAACAATACCACCTCTCAGGGTTCTAATTACAATTTAGAGATAATGTATTTAAAACACCTAGGGGCAATGTCTAGATTGTGGTAGCTATTATCATCCTCTGCCCTCTGTGGATGTATTTCCAGCAAAAACATGTAGATGAAAATTAAAAATTCAAACAGATGATTTTCCAAAACTAATGAGATGTCTGGTAGCGTGGAAAATAAATATTCAGACAACTTAAATTTTTTATTTTCATTCAGATATTTTGGGATTGAATACACAAAACCTTAAAAAAAATCCAGATGACAATCAAAACCAAATTCAGCTATTTTTCTCTGAATCCCTAAGCAGAATTTCTTCACTGTTCAGAAGATCCTCTAGTTACCTAGTAACCACCTGCCAGCCCCAAACTAAAGAAAATTGGCTCTGCACTGGGCTAATTACTCAACCAGCCTGAACAATCTAAAACGAAGTCTAGAATAAAGGGAATTGTCAGCCAGAATGTTAGTGAAATTATCCACAACAGGAGACCTGAGAATCCAAATACCACCGGGCAGTTATTTCCATGAGAATAAAATCACAATTTATGAGCCCTGCAAATTATACCATTATTAAAACAAACATTCCATTGAGGCTACAGCTATCAGATAAATGGCTTTATTGTCCCCATTGTTTCATCCACTGCAGCAAAGAGGTGCAAACTGAATGAGCAGTTACCAGAAGCAGCAATTTCTAGGAAATTACAATGCAGACCTCCATCTTAAAGTTCCCTTTGTGTTGGGCTGTAAACGCTCTGAAGGGGAAAAGGGGAACAGAGAATCAACTCTTCTCCACCGCCCCCAAACTCAAAGATCCTGACAACTTTACAAGCAGAACACACCAGTCCCCCCACTCCAACTCCCCCACCCCCGCCCCAGTAGGTCATTCCTGGCCTCGCCCAGGAGGAAGAATCTGAACTAAGCAAATCCACTTTATTCACTGAGAAACGTTTAAACAATTCTCTAACCCAAATAAACACAAACAGAAAAGACAAGAAAATGGCCCCGGTTTCCCTGACTCCCACAATACAAAGTATCTCTAGCTACAGCAATGAGAATTAATGAGAAATTACAAAAGCATGGCATTGGCTCCTCCCATTATTAGGCAAAAAAAAAAAAAAAAAAAAAACCTTTACAATAATGGCTAGCATCATAAACTTCCAACTTCATTTCTAGACTTATATGAGAAATCTGAGACATTAGCTAACAGCCATCCTGGGCCAAACTGCATCAAGGAATGAGGAAGGCAAAAGTAATCCTTTCAGTAATAGCTCACTTGAACTCCACAAATCTACTAACTTCGGAAATGGAAGGAAAGAAACTAGCTTCAGAGGGCATCTGCTATACTCCAATCACGACACATTCATTATTTATAATCCTCACAACAACCCTCTGAGGCAGACTAGATACCCTTTATTGACAGGTGAGAATTTTAGGCTCAGAGAAATTAAATAACTTGCCTAAGGTCACACAGCTATTAACATAATACTTGAACTTAAATTCCTCTGACTTTAAATTCTAAGCACTTTTAACCTTTGGTTTTTGCTTTTTTGTACTAGTGGTAAAACCTAATAAAATACAGTTTTTGAAAACAAAAAACAAAAAACAAAACTTGTAAGACATCACGTTTAAATGCTACCTGAGCATTTTACAAAGTTCTAACAATGCAAAGCAGTCATGGGATGATGCATATAAACGAAGACTTCACATACAATTCATTTTCAAAATTCTTTAATCCTCTCAACAAATTTGTGTGGTATGATCCTTCCCAACGTAATATGTGAGAAAACTTTGTGTCAGGCTCAGAAAGATTTTATGATTTGCCCAAGGCAGCCTGGAAACTAAAACTCAGAACTCTGTAAGTTCATTGCTCATGCAGCTTTATCACAATGCCAGACTTAAACATAGGCATCAAGAATTCAAAAATCTTTTGTGGAGTTCTTTGCTTATTTATGAAGAACATCTGTTCATAATTAATAGCATGTGGAACACTGGGCATGGGGGAGGAAAGGACAGAGTACCAAAAGCCATTCAGGGCCTCAAGCGGCCCAAATCTAAATGTTACTATTAAATGCTCATTCAATGGGAGGGAATGACAGGGTTTAAGGTGATAGAAAAGCATTTTGGAGCTCTGAACTCCTAAGTGTACTCTGGACCACTAACTGAAAGCTGGCTGGTGATACTGACTTCCAGTGACTGAAGACTGCTATGTGTCAGACACCATGCCAGGCTTTCTACACACTATTCCTATCTTCCTCATGGTCTTCTGAACAGATGATAGAATTCCTACTTTACAGATGAGTAAACTAGGCTGAGAGAAGATATGATTTCTCCAAAGATGCCCAACCAGTACAGTGGCAGACTAGGAATCTGAATCCTGATTGGACTGACTTCTAGACCATCTTTAACTATAGTAACAGAAAGCAGATCAACGGTTGTTTGGATGGAGGATCAGAGAGTAGGAGGAAGAGGTTACAGAGGGATGCCAGAAACTTTTGGGAGGTGATGGATATATTCATATCTGAACTGTGATGGTTTCACAGGTATATACATACGCCAAAACTTAGCAAACTATATTAAACTTCTGTCACTCGCTGTCAATTTTACTTCAGGAAAGCTGTTTCGGAGGGGAAAAAATACACACTGTTCTTTTTAGTAACCACTGACCACTTTTTACTAACCAGAATATCTGCCTTTAAACTGTTTGCTCACAGGGAAGCTAGGCCAAGGAATTCTTTCCCTAACAATTTAGTTTGGAGTTTATGTAAACTATTAGTAAAACATCACTGAAAGAAAGTTTTAAGTATCCAAGAGTAACAGATTTTTTCCAAGCACTCGACAGCATCTTATAATACATTTCCAATAAATGTAATATTAATTACAAAACATAGCCTAGTAAAAGGATAAAGAGTGAAGGCTTTGGCATTACTTAACCTGGACTAAATCCCATCTTTGGTTCTTACAAGTAAATCTAGTCAGGTTGCTAAATCTCTATCCAGCTCCTCACTTACAAAATGAAAGTAATAATAACAACCTTTCATTTGTTGAAATTATCAACTATATGCCAAACACCAAACTAAACACGTTATCTAATTATCTCATTTAATCCTAATAACTATATACTGTAAATACTAATATATTCCCTCAAAGATAGATAAAATGAGTTATAGAAAGACTAAGTAACTTTGAAGGTCACAAAGCCAATAAGTGCCACAGCTGGTAAACTCACCTTGCAAAATTATTCAGCGTAATAAATTTGAAGAAGGAAGTAAAATACTATTAGTATTAGTACAATATAAATGACAGAAAGCTCCCTCTATTCTGTAAAGCAAGGTTCTCTACAAAAGTCTATCGTATTAAAAGGAAAAATGTTTTTAAATATTCTACAAATTAAGCTTAACTAAGGCTAGTGGTGTGCACTTTACCCAATTTATCCCTTAATTCTCAGTCTGCAAAGTAACTACTATTTTTCTCTGCTTTACTGATGAGGAAAATGTAATTCTGAAACGTTAAACTCCAAAGTTGACACAGAAGTAAGAAAGGACCTCTTTCCATTTTGGCTTATTGCCATCCAAGCCACTCAGAACCACATTCAGTATTTTTTCGGTGACCACACCGTAAGTATCTTCAGCAGTATCTTCCATAATATCACAAAACCAAAGTTTCATGTATGCTAGACTTAAAAGTCTTTGCCCTAATTCATGATGCCAATAGTGTTAGTACTTAAAAAAATGACATCTACACATTAATATAGCCAGTCTTTTTCTCACTTATTTCTAGACTGGATAAGAAAACTGATACTCCAATCTGTCAAAATACTAATATCACTGAATAAAAAACAAAAACCAAGAAAACAATATTTGTGTAGAACATTTATGAAGTTCTTTCTCATGTCTTAAATGATTATTCATGATTATTGACATTATTATTGATATTATTATTGACAATAATTATTGACATGATTATTCTCACTTTAGAGGGTAAAAAACCTGAAATTCAGAGTACTTCAACAACTTTCCCCAAGTCAGAGAGCTAGTAAGTGGCTGAGCTGGAGTTCAAATCTAGGTTTTCTGACTCTACAGCTAGAATCTTACACACACCAAACCCATTCCTCTTCAGAAATAAGCTCAGGTGTCTACTCCTCCAAGAACTCTTCCCTGAAAAAGGTACTAACACCTCCCTCTTAGCTAGTTATTTTACAGCATCTATAAAACACTGAATGTAATATATTTGTTTATACCTTTTCCCTTGCACCAGGGAGCCCCTTGGAGACAGAGACCACATCCTACTCATCTCATCAGAACCTACCTGGCACATGGGGTGCCTGGGTGGCTCAGCTGGTTAAGCGTCTGACTCTTAATCTCAGCTCAGGTCTTGATCCAGGGTCATGAGCTCAACCCTTAAAAGAAAGAAAAGAAGAGAAAAGAAAAGGGAAAAGGAAAAAGAAAAAGAGGGAAAAAAAAGAAAAAATAGGAGAAGGAAAGAAAGAAAAAAGAACTTTCCTAGCACAGAGTGTAACACCCATGTTAACTAAATGAATGCATCCATAAATGATTATTTTTATCCGCTACTAAGACTTTAGTTAAAACCTTTTTTGGAAGCCATAATTTAAATCACCTGTCAGGAGCCACTAAGGGCTTAACAAGACAGTCATAAAACCCCACATTTCCTGAAGTCTCAGTCATCCCACCACCATAACTGATAAGTCAAATCCTATACTTAGGGTCAAAAAATCAAATGCACAAGCTGAGTACTGATAAAATTTAGTTTTGTGGCATTTGTTTTATGTTACCTAAAAGTTAAAATTGACCCAAAGGTTAGTAAAGAGGAAACTTGGAAGCACAGAAAAGAACCAAGAGTTAGAAAAGCAATCAAAAGGTCCCAACTTTTTCATTTACCAATAAACCCTGACTCATTTCAAGTGAGATTCTAGGATCTAACACAAATCAAGTTCTGAGAATCTACAAGTCTACTGCGTACACAGCTCCACTGATCCCACCACGGACAAAGAACAGCATGAGAGTGGACTGAAGCGTAGCAGAGACAAGACTGGGGGGAGGGGGGTCAGAAAAGCCATTCTACAAAAACTAAGCCTAGAACAATATGGAGTAAATGCAGCCAGTTGGGAAATTACAGCTGCTACAGACTAGACAGAAACTATGGATTCACTCAACAAGATCTTACTGATGTCCGAGTTCCAAAAATGGGCCCTTGAGAAAAAAGGTGATCAGATACAACCCCTGCTCCCTGCAAGTGGAGGAAATCAATAGATAATAAATACACAATTACAATCAGAGCAACCCAGAGATAGGGTACCCAATCCCACCCTGGGAAAAATCAAGGAAAGCTTTCTAGAAAAGGTTAACTCCTAAACTAAGCCTTAAAGTCCAAGTAAGAGTTAGGTCAATTAAGATTTACAAAGAGATTAGGGACCCCTGGGTGGCTCAGTCTGTTAAGCTGCTGCCTTTAGCTCAGGTCATGATCCCAGGATCCTGGGATCCAGTCCCACATCCGGCTCCTTGCTCAGTGGGAAGCCTGCTCTGTCTGCCTCTGCTGCCTGCTTGTGCTCGCACTCAAGCGAGCGCTCTCTCTCTCTCGCTCTCTCTCTCTCTCTGACAAATAAATAAATAAATAAAATTCCTAAAAAAAAAAAAAAAAGATTTACAGAGATTAAAAAAAAAAAAAAGATTTACAAAGAGATTTAAAAAAAAAAAAAAAAGATTTACAAAGAGATGTCCAGGCCCAAAGAGGAACGTGTACAAAGACACTGAAACAAGAGGCATGGCACATCTGGAGAACTGAAAACACAGCACAGCGTACATTTCATTAGTATTAGAGATAAAATGTGTAACACAGGAGGAGAGGCAAACAATGACAGTCAAGAGGGAGACAGGGAGAGGTTATTTAACAAACTGTCTTATATACTGTATTAGGGAACCTAGACCTCATCTCAAAGGTTTTAAGTGTTCAAGAGTTTCATGCTAACTCCCATCTAGGAGACAGTGTACTTACACTGATAACTTCACTGAAGGGGTGTCAGGCTTTCAGATATGTTCATTTAGAACAGGTAAGTTTTTCCTCTCCATAACTCCACAGCTTGACCAAAATGTACTGTCTAAGCCATTAAGTCCCCAAAAGATGGATACTACCACCACCATAAATAAATGCAGAAAAATTTAAAAAACACACGCCTCTTTGGTTCTGGGTACCATGGAGAAATACTGCATCTTCTCACTGATGACTGGTATAGTTAGAAAAAATTTAGAAAGGGGTATTTGTCACATTCACTGACATTTTTAAATTAGAAAAAACTATCAACCTCTGTGAACTCTCCAGAACAATCCAACCTATTTCATCTAGACTACAAAGTTTTAAAAGTTGATGGAGAGTTAAAGGTCATCATATCTGCTCTGCTCTGGCTCACCAAGAAATTCAGGCAAACAGCGAAAATTAGAGCTTCATTGCCAGGAAGACCAAGCAAACTACAATCAGAAAACAAATCCCAAAATACAAAACCCAATAAATTCAGTGCTTTATTTCTATAATATAAATGCTTTAGGGGCAGCTAGGCTGACTCAGTCAGTGGAATATATGTGACTCTTTATCTTGGGGTTGTGAGTTCAAGACATACATTGGGTGTAGAGATTACTTAAAAATTTTTTTTCATCTTGGGGCACCTGGGTGGATCAGTGGGTTGAGGCCTCTGCCTTCGGCTCGGGTCGTGATCCCAGGGTCCTGGGATCGGGCCCCGCGTCGGGCTCCCTGCTCAGCACGGAGCCTGCTTCCCTTCCTCTCTCTCTCTGCCTGCCTCTCTGCCTACTTGTGGTCTCTGTCTGTCAAATAAGTAGATAAAATCTTTAAAAAAAAAAAAAATTTTTCATCTTTAAAAAATGCTTTAAAAATCAAAACATTGTTCCAATAAGTCATATTAAATCCTATACTTCATTCTAGAAGAATAATATGAATAACAGCTAGCATTTATTGAGTAATTAATATATGCTTAAACATGGTATTAAGGTTTTTATATGAATTACTTCACTCAATCCTCATAACTACCAGGAATTATCTGCTAATATTACCGCCCTTCTATTTTCTTCTTAATTTTATTTATTTATTTGAGAGAGAGAGAGCGGGAGAGCACAAGCAGGGGGAGTAGCAGAGGGAGAGGGAGAAGGAGGTTCCCTGCTGAGCAGGGACCACCTCCCTCCCCACAATGTGGGGCTCATCCCAGGACCCTGGGATCATGACCTGAGCCAAAGGCAGATGCTTAACTGCCTAAGCCACCCAGGCACCCCTGCCCTTCTCCTTTTAAAGATTAAAAAAACAAAGCACAGAAAAGTGAAGTAACGTGTCCAAGGTCTCACAGCTAGTAAGGGGGAAAGCAAGAGCAAAATAGATGTATTACCTATTTCTGAAGAGATCAGTATCAGTGCAAGGAAAGTTCACCCTATTAGGTCTCTTCGATTCCTAAATATCCAAATTAAATAATTTTACAGAGCTTATCACCAAGGTTGACCTTTTCCCCCACAGCAAATGGTGACCAGACCCTAGAGGGCAAACTTTGTGGCATCAATATCAATCTACACAGTAGCCCAGAGGGATTAGGTTATATCCTACTCTGTGGATTTTTTTTTTTTAAGATTTTATTTATTTATTTGGCAGAGAGAGAGAGAAAGAGAGAGAGGGAGAGGGAGAGCACAACCAGGGGGAGTGGCAGAGGGAGAAGCAAACTCCCCACTGAGCAGGGAGCCCAAAGCAAGGCTCGGTCCCAGAACCCTGGGATCATGACCTGAGACAAAGGCAAATGCTTAACCAGCTGATCCACCCAGGCGCCCCTACATCCTACTCTGTAAAAACTGGTTCACTCATTTATCACTTACTCCTTTGTTAAACAAAAATGTACTAAGCTCTACTAGGTCCCAGGTATCAAAGATACACAAATGATCACTAAGACACTGTCCTTGGAAGATAGCAAAGCACTCAGGCTTTGGAGACAGAAAAGTCTAGGAATAAATTTCACACTAATTACTTACTGGCTCATGGACCCGAGCAGCTTCCACATCTCTGAGCCTAAGTTTTCTCTTGTATAAAATAATTGTGACGACTCTACAGGATAAGTGTGAGTTAAATAAGATAACATACATAAAGGACTAGCACAATGTAGATACACAATGAATGTTCATTCTCCCCTCAGAACTGAGGTTCCAGGCTGTTTAAGTGTGCTGACAGAGGGCACCTGGGTGTCTCAGTCAGTCAAGCATCTGCCTTCAGCTGGGGTCATGAGCCCAGGGTCCTGGAATTGAGCCCCACACTGGGCTCCCTACTCAGTGGGAAGTCTGCTTCTCCCTCTGACCCTCCCCCCACTCGTGATCTCTCTCTCTCTCTCTCTCAAAAAAAAAAATAAAATCTTAAAAAAGAAGAAAAAAAGCATGCTAGCAGAAAGGTAAAATAATGCTTAGCACTACAACTTGTCTAACCTACCTCCTGCATTCTCCCCTGCCCAATCACAGTGAAAAACCCAAGTCATTATGCAACAACATTACTTGGCAGTGGCTTCATCTGCATCTTTTTTCTTTTTCTATTGCATATTATCCAGGTTAAAAGCAGAGAGACTAAATACACCTAGAGAACCACTTTTATGCATAGTTATGCACCATTCTCTAAAGGCCATTTCATACCTTTCCTTCCCCACAAGGTGGTGAAGAATAAGTACCAAGCCCAGTGATTTTCTAACATCCTGACAAACCTGTGAAACTGCTCACTCTAAAGTATTTTGGTTCTACTAAGCCAAGGAAAAACGAACTGCATTCATGCTGGCTGTCAAACAGTATTGTTAGTAAAGGTTTAACAAAACCATCTACTCCCTCAGTAAGAAATAAGTAAAGTCTGGAAACATAATCATACTAATAAATAAAAACACACCATCTTGTATTGAATGATGGCAATGAGTTACAGTGACAACTGTAATAGTATCTATCCATTCTTCATAACCATGCCAAAAAAAAGAGAGTTTCAGTTTCACTAAAGAATGTTCTTGATGAAGCCACAAAAATGATTAATTTTATTAATCTCAATCATTAACTACACATCTTTTTAATTTCTGTGATGAAATGCAAAGTACACATAAAGCACTTTTCCTGCATACCAAAGTACAAGAATTGTCTCAAAGAAAGCATTAAAGCACTTGTGCAATTAAGTTCCAAGGTGAACTAGCTTTTTTCATGAAACACCATTTTTACTTGAAAGAACAACTGGCAGACAAACTATGATTATTCAGACTTCCATGTTCAGCAGACACTTTTTCAAAAATGAACAATGTGAGTCTCACTTCATGGAAAACAACTGTCACTATTTCTTGCCAATGCTAAAATTCGAGCTTTGAAGCAAAAATTAGAAAAGACTTGTCTGATAAGATTGGTGGAAATAGGGGCGCCTGGGTGGCTCAATGGGTTAAGCCCCTGCCTTCGGCTCAGGTCATGATCTCAGGGTCTTGGGATCAAGCCCCACATCAGGCTCTCTGCTCAGCAGGGAGCCTGCTTCCCTCTCTCTCTTTCTGCCTGCCTCTCTGCCTACTTGTGATCTTTCTCCCTGTCAAATAAATAAATAAAATCTTTAAAAAAAAAAAAAAAGATTGGTGGAGATATGAACTAATGTGATTTTTTTGACATTATGTATTAGAATGCATCAACATTTAGAAGATCTGCATAATTCAATAAACCAGTATTTTCCAAATGACCAATGCATGATGCTACAAAATCATGCACAGGTAGATCACTCAAAGTACAAAACAAACTGATGATTTTAATGTAACACAATATGAAAAGCTCACTGATATAGTTTCAGATTCTATAACATAATGGACCTTTAAGAAACTAACAGTTGTCAAGTTTTGGTGTAGTATCAAAAAGTAATATCCATAATTATCTAAAAAGGCAATTAATAAAACAGTCCTTCCTCTTCTAGCCACATTATCTATGTGGGACTAGATTTTTTAAATATATTACATACAAAACAATCAACTGCAAAACATTTAATGTAGAAGCAGATATATATCCAGTCAGGTGTCAACTATACTCCAATTAAAAATAATAAATAAATTTAAAATATATATATATATGTGTGTGTGTATATATATATATATACACAGACAGTAAAAAGACTGGAAAAATGTAAAATATTATTCTTCTAATAGTTCTGACTTGGAATAATATAGTTACTTTCATAAAAATATGCTAATATTTAATGTATTTGATATTTTTAAGTAAGTTAATACTTTTTAAATTTCAGGGGGTTTTTTTTGGTAATCTCTACACCCAATATGGAGCTTGAACTCACAACCCCAAGATCAAGAGTACCATGCTCTTCCAACTGAGACGGCCAGGTGCCCCCAGTTTTAATCTTTAATACAGCAAAATTGATAGATAAAACCCACAAATGAAGGCTCTTTGTAGTCTTCAATAATTAGCAAGAGTAAAGATATTAAAATGCTTGAGAACTACTGCTAATATGTAAATGAGCATAAACAATCTATTGTTATACACAAGAACGTAAATAAATCACAGTTGAGTGCAAAAGCCAGTCATATCTTATGAAAGTTCAAATAGGCAAAAATAATCTACGGTATTAGAAGTCAGAATATTGGTTATCTTGGAGGAAGGGGTAATGTTCCTTTTCTTTTTTTCTTTTTAATTTATTTATTCATCAAAGTGAGAGAGAGAAAAAGAGAGAGTGTATACAAGCAGGGGGAGCAGCAGGCAGAGAGAACAGCAGGCTCTTCACTGAGCAAGGAGCCTAATGTGGAGCTCCATCCCAGGATCTTGGGATCGCGACCTGAGCCAAAGGCAGATGCCCAACCGACTGAGCCACCCAGGCGTCTCCCATGTTCCCTTTCTTGATCTGAGTGCTGGTTATACTTTCTGAGCACTTTTTTCTATATAGGTTACATACATCTCAATACAATTTATTTTTTTAATTCCAGTATAATTAACATGCAGTATTATACTAGTTTCAGGTGTATAATATAGTGATGCAACAATTCTATACACTACTTAGTGCTCATCATAATAAATATACTCTTAATCCCCTTCACCTGTTTTACTCCCCCCATACAACTTCTTATTAATTTATACATTCTATATAGACATACACACATACACAACCAACCTTAGGTTCATTTACAAAAGTTCTGTTAGCACTGGTTGGGGTGGAACTGGGGCATGTCTCTTCATCTTTCTTTTTTTTAAACAGCTCCTCCGGTGATTCTAATGTGTAGCCAAATACTTACCACTCATCTAAGTAGACTAAAAAATACTGACCTCAGAGTTTAAAACTACAGAGTTTAAAACTACAGAGGACTTTGGAACAAGGCAGATTGGATTTTTAATACACGCTCTCTTCTCTTCCTAGCTATGTAACCAAATGCAAGCTACTTTATCCCTACAAGCCACAGTTGCTTCAGTTTCCTCTTCTGTAAAATAGGCACAATACCCTATAAAGGGTAAATGTGACAATTAAATTATATAAGGGAAAGAAAATACCCAGCACATTACCTACTACAAAAACTCAAGTTTTATGTCCCTTTTATCTTTGCATCTTCATCCCTACTCGTCCTAAGGCCAGTCAAATTACCCTTGAATCTTGATTTCTTCATCCTTAAGGAAAATAATTCAACATGACACACCTATGCACTACAGGTCAAGTAAAATACAAAAATTATGTTTGCAGGAGTGCAGGGGTGGCTCAGCCTGTTAAGCATCCACCTCTAGTTCAGGTCATGATCCCAGAGTCCTGGGATCAAGCCCCGCATCGGGCTCCCTGCTCTGCAGGAAACCTGCTTCCCCCTCTCCCACTCCCCCTGCTTGTGTTCCTTCTCTCTCTGTGTCAAAAAATAAAATCTTTAAAGAAATAAAATAAAATTATGCTTGCAGAAATATAAGTATATTTACAGATAGAAATTTTTGCTATAAACTCAAAATAAAAGAAGAAGGACAAATTAGAAAACTTTGATATGTGGGGCACCTGGGTGGTTCAGTCAGTTGAATGTCCAGCTCTTGGTTTCACTTCAGGTCATGATCTTGGGGTGGGGACACCGAGCCCCAAGTAGGATTTCTCACTCAGCTCAGAGTCCACTGGAGATTGTCTCTCTCCCTCTCCCTCTGCCCCTTCCCTATGCCCCTCTCCCAACTCACAGAAGCATGTACTCTCTCTAATAATAAATAAAATCTTAAAAAAAAAAAAAACTAGGCTATGTGAAAAAATGGTAAAACAAAGGCTAGAAAATATGAGCATCAGAAGAAACAGTCAAGCTTGAAGGACATGATCAGAAGGCAAATCAAGATCATAATCTTGGGTCAGTCAGGGATTGAAATTTACTGTAAAAAATTTATCAGCCACAATTCCTTCAAAATCTTCATATCTGGGGTGCCTGGGTGGCTCAGTCAGTTGAACATCTGACTCTTGATTTTGGCTCAGGTCACAATCTCAGGGTCATGGGATTCGGTTCGTTGCTCAGTAGGGAGTACGCTGGTGATTCTCTCTCTCTCCCCCTCTCATTCTCCCCCTCTCCTCACCACGCTCTTGGCTCACATTCTCTCTCGAATAAATAAATAGGGGTGCCTGGGTGGCTCAGTTGGTTAAGCATCTGTCTCCAGCTCAGATCATGATCCCTGGTCCTGGGATCAAGCCCTGTCAGGATCCCTGCTCAGTGGGGAGTCTACTTCTCCCTCTCCCTCTGCCCCTATCTCCCCCACCACTTAATCTCTCTCTCAGTTAATAATATATTTTTTAAAATAACAAAAAAAATATTTAAAAAGAAAATGTCCACATCTAAGAAACAACACAATCTATATCATCATAAAAATAGGCATATTCTGACAGGACCTACATATCTGCTTGAAGAGGTAGGAAGGGGAGTTGTATTGGAGCTTTATAAACCAAAGTGTCCTTACAACATCTTCATACAAAGATCAATGGCCCATTTAATAAAATGTTCAACTTTTAGATAAACAGCATGGTAGTTTGACCAAAAAATTCCTATATAATTGTTCTCTACACTAAAGATATGTATAATTACCAAGGCACTAAATTTTATAATAAATAAAACAAGGGGCGCCTGGGTGGCTTAGTCATTAAGCATCTGCCTTCAGCTCAGGTCACGATCCTAGGGTCCTGGGATTGAGCCCCAACATCAGGCTCCCTGCTCTCCACTGTGTCTCTCTCTCTGTCAAATAAATAAATAAAATATTTTTAAAATAATAATAATAATAAATAAAACAAGAAATATGACCTTTCCTTAACCTCTTTGATCTTCAATATTCTACAACTTAAAGTTTGATTTCTGATAGCCTGTGAGTTAAGAATGAAACATAAGAGGAGAAAAGAGGAAGAGCAGGAAGAAGATGGGAAGGGAAAGGAGGAAAAGGAAAAAGAACTAATGTAGACTGCATGTGAGACAATCAACAGAAAGAAAGACTTCAAAGATAACAAAATGTCAATAAAAACGTATCTCTCAATAATCACTCTCAATGTGAATGGCCTAAATGCGCCCATAAAATGACACAGGGTTGCAGACTGGATAAAACAACAGGACCCATCCATATGTTGTCTACAAGAGACCCATTTTGAACCTAAAGATATACCCAGACTGAAAGTGAAGGGATGGAGAAGCATCTTTGATGCCAATGGGCCTCAAAAGAAGGCCGGGGTAGCGATTCTCATATCAGATAAATTAGATTTTAAACTAAAGACGGTAGTCAGAGATACAGAAGGACACTACATAATTCTTAAAGACTGCATGTGACCCACAAAGCCTAAAATTTTTACTGAAAGCATTTACCAACTCCTGAATATACCCTCTTACTATCTTCTACTTCTGAAGCTTGTGCTACACACCATCATCATCACTAAACCCTTTATCAATCCAATTAAATTCTAAATTCCATTCTAAACAAATTAAAAAACCACATCGAAAAAAATATCACCTCACTCCTAAGTAGAATCTCACAGTACTGGCTTGTCATCTGTCCTTACTAGGTTCAGTACAAAAACTACTCACTCGCTACTTGGGATGCACCCTCCAGGAGCGAAAACTATGACGAGGACACAGTCCCTGCCATCAAGACACTTCGAGTTAACTGAAGTAGCAAACAAAAACAGTTCACTTACATAACAGAGTATTATGACAGAAGCATGCACTGGATGACCCCCGGAACAAAATGGGGCACTTAGGGCAATCTTAAGGGTTCTGAAAGGTTTCTTAGGAGAGATGCACCCAACCCCCAGGAAAAATGGCACGAACAAAGGTCTGAAATTGCAAGGTGTCTGTAGGAACTACACACTACTCAGTATTATCAGCCATAGGAAGAGTACAGGTTGGAGAAGTACACAAGAACAGGTCACAAAGGCCTAATAGGTTATGCTAAGGAGCTAGCATAGAAGTCCTAATAGTCATGCTAAGGAGCTTAGACTTTACAGCCAATAAAAGGATTTAAGCAAGAGAATGATGTAGACATATAAATCTACTGGATACATCCTAGCTGCTGAGTGAAAGGTTTACTAGATGGGTAATACAGAAACCAGTTAGGAGACTATTGTACTTGTCCAGGTGGGATCAGGGTCTGAACTAAGGTGGTAATTACGAAAGAAAAGGAAAGATGAATTTCAGAAATACTTAGGAAGATTTATTTTTGGCTGTGAGAGATAAGGCAGAAGACTAAGGGCACAAGAATATGCAATGGGAAAAAGACCGTCTCTTCGACAAATGGTGTTGGGAAAACTAGACAGCTACATACAAAAGAATGAAACTGGGCCGCTTTCTTACAGCATACACAAAAATAAACTCAAAATGGATAAGGACTTAAATGTGAGACCTAAAACCTTAAAAATTCTAGAAGAGAGCAGAGGTAGTAATTTCTCTGACATGGGTCATAGTGAGATTTTTCTAGAAATGTCTCCTGAGGCAAGGGAAATAAAAGCAAAAACAGACTACCGGGACTAAATCAAGATAAAAAGCTTCTGCACAGCAAAGGAAACAAAAGACAATCTATTGAATGGGAAATGATAGTTGCAAATGACATATTCAATAAATGATTAGTTTCCAAAATATATATAAAGAACTTATACAACATCAAAAAATAATAATAATCCAATTTAAAAACAGACATTTCTCCAAGGACATACAGATGGCCAACAGATACATGAAAAGATGCTCAACATCATTAATCATCATGGAAATGCAAATCAAAACCACAATGAGATATCACCTCACACCTGCCACGCAAGAAACAACAAGTGTTGGCAAGGATGTGGAGAAAAAGGAACACATGCACACTGTTGGTGGGAATGCAAACTGGTGTAGTCACTGTGGAAAACAGTATGGAGGTTCCTCAAAGAGTTAAAAATAGAACTACTCAGTGATCCAGTAATTCCACTACTGAGTATTTACCCAAAGAATACAAAAACACTAATTCAAAAGGATACATACAGCCCTATGTTTATTGCAGCATTAGTTACAACAGCCAAATTATGGAAGCAGCCCAGGTGTCTGTCAACAGATGAATGGATAAAGAAGATGTGGTATATATACACAATGGAATATTACTCAGCCATAAAAAAACTGCCATTTGCTACAACATGGATGGCTCTAGAAGGTGCAATGCTAAGTGAAATAAATCAGAGAAAGACAAATACCATATGATTCCACTCACGTGTGGAATTTAAGAACAAAACAAAGAAAAAAAAAGAAATAAACCAAAAAAAGACTCTTAACTATGGAAAACAAGCCAATGATTAATAGAGAGGAGGTGGGAGGGGGTTAAGGGTGAGCAGAGAAGGGGGTTAAGAGTACACTTATCATGATGAGCACTGAGCAACAGAAAGAATTGTTGAATCACTGTATTGTACACCTGAAACTAATATAACACTGTATGTTAACGATATTGGAATTAAAACTAAAAAAAAAAAAAAAAAAGACATGGCACAGATTCATTAGCCTGTATGACTGAATGGAGTGCATTTAAGTTACAAAACTACAGGAAGAGACGATTTTAACTTTTTGTTCGGGGAGGGGTACAGAATGGAAGAGCTTAGAAGTAGACAGCAAAATGAACTATGTTTCAGACCTACTGAATCTGAGGTAAATCTAAATGGATATATGTAGATAGCCAAAAGCCAGTGACATTTACAAGTCTGGAGCTCGGCAGAGAGCTCCAAGCTGGAGATATTTCATCAGCATATAGGCAGCAATTAAAGCCAACAGAATGGGCAAGACTACTTAAGGAAAGAATATTAAAAAGTCCAATGAGGGGCGCCTGGGTGGCTCAGTGGGTTAACGTCTCTGCCATTGGCTCAGGTCATGATCCCAGGGTCCTGGGATCAAGCCCCGCATTAGGCTCTCTGCTCAGTGGGGAGTCTGCTTCCCCCCTCTCTCTGCCTACTTGTGCTGTCAAATAAATAAATAAAATCTTAAAAAAAAAAAAAACTTAAAAAAAAAGTCCAGTGAGCCAAGGAGCCAACCCTAAGGAATATCAATGTTTACTAAGCAAAAACAATAAAGATTTCTTCTTAAATACCAGCTAGTTTCTTTTTTTTTTTTTTTAAGGTTTTATTTATTTATTTGACAGAGATCACAAGCAGGCAGAGAAGCAGGCAGAGAGAGAGGAGGAAGCAGGCTCCCTGTCGAGCAGAGAGCCCGATGCAGGGCTTGATCCCAGGACCCCGAGACCATGACCTGAGCTGAAGGCAGAGGCTTTAACCACTGAGCCACCCAGGCACCCCTACCAGCTAGTTTCAATAGCTTCAAAAATCTCTTCCTGCTAAATAACAAACTGAAAAGAACAAAAACCAAAAAACGTGTTCATTAGTACAACTTGTCTAATGGACAAAGTAAAGATTAAGAAATTCAGTAGGAGAGGGTATTCCAGGTAAAAGAAATAGAATACAGAAAGAAAAGGAGCATGACAGTACAGTATATTTGGGGATTTGCTTATTTGGTCTTACAGTAGGTATGCATGTTAGAAAGGCCTTAAAAAGGGGTACAAACCAAGGCCTACAAGAACTCTGGGAGGGAACAATCAAGACTGTGGTTTGACTTCATGAAACTTTCTTAAGCTCTCCTTCGCAACACATCCAAATCTCCTTCAAGTCTCAGCTCAAGCATTAACTCCTTCAAGCACCTCTCTCTTCCCTGCTCCCCCAGGCAGATTAGGCCACAACCACCACTATCCTCCCCATGCCCCTTGTTCATGTCCCCACTGTAGCACTTATCCTACTAAGCTATGCTATGGCAATGTGTGGCATGTCTATATTCCAAAAAAACTGACTATAAACTCCTTAAGAGCAGGGAAATTTAATTTTTGTATCCCATATTTCCAGCACTCCTTCACTGCCATCTAATAATCACTCAATATGTTATTTGTTGAACAGATGTCTTAAACATATCTGACACAGACAAAACTACCAGCTCTTTGGCCTTGGAATGTACTGCAGTTGTGGATTTAGGTTTTTGTTCTGCTTTACTTGTGATAATATTAAAATAATGTAAAATGAGTGTGAGGAGATACAGCCCAGGAAAACACTGAATAACAAAAGAACAGCCTACAGGAAAATTTAAACAATTCATAAATTTAAACAATTCATAAGTAAAATAAAAATAATAGTCATAGCTACCATATTAAGTACCAATTATATGTGTGCCAGTCAAGGTTCCAGGTTCTCTGTCCTTCTTATCTCATTTAACCCATAGGACAAATCAACAATGGAGTATTATATCCCTTCTACACATGCACAGATAATTTATCTCACTTTACCACCCTATCTTGGTAATAAGTTACAGGTAGAAAACTGAGTTTTGTCAGGATAATGAAGAGCAAACATTGTATACTGCATTCTCCACTTTAATACAGCCTCAATTATTTCATTTTGAGCTAGCCAGCACAGTTACAGCAGAACCATGTCCCATAAATTAACTAGGAGAAAGTCTTCTAGCACCTTCTCTGCCCCAACAATTTTCAAGTCTCAAGGGAGAAATTGTGAACTGTCCATATACTCCCGCCTCCAAGAAGAACCTTTCAGAAAAGCAATAAACCAAACATAACAAGCTTTGTACCTCTGCGTGGGGATTTCAATTTTGTAAACTAGGAGGGGAAAAAAAAAAAAACCTAACATTTATATAATCCTTTATAGTTTAAAAGGTATTTTCACATTTATTATCTCATTTGAAACCCATTTCACAGATAAGTAAACTGAAGCTCCAACAGACTATTAATGAATTTGGATTTCATATCTCTTAGACAAAAAATTCTTGGTGTTTATGTTGCTGAATTCTGGTATGTATAAGTGATGACTTCCTATTCGTGGTACTCTCTGTACATCAGATGACAGATCCTCCTGGACAAACAGGAAAGGATCAATGTACTAGGCACAAAAAAATGCACAAAAATTCTGACCCAAAGAGTTAAGTGACTTATCAAAGTATGAAATGAAGTGCTAAGGTGATAAAACAAAGAATTAGTATTTAGTAAATAAAGAACTGTCAATGAGGTAAAAGCTCTAAGAAAGTGCTGTTTTGGGGTGCCTGGGTGGCTCAGTGGGTTAAAGCCTCTGCCTTCGGCTCAGGTCATGATCCCAGGGTCCTGGGATCGAGCCCCACATCAGGCTCTCTGCTCAGCGGGGAGCCTGCTTCCCCCTCTCTCTCTGTCTGCCTCTCTGCCTACTTGTGAACTCTGTCTGTCAAATAAATAAATAAAACATTTAAAAAAAAAAAAAGAAAGTGCTGTTTCACAGCTCACAAAGGCTGCTATTTACCCCCTCCCATTCCTATTTCCAAGTATGATTGACCCACATCTGGATAATCTGATTAGCCATAAATGCAAACTGGCTTCCTCTTGCTATCTAGACTATGCCTGTGTGTGTGTATGTATGTGTACACATACATCTACTCATATGTGTATTTATTTTTTTATTTACACATACATATAAATAAGAAGTATTGACAGATAATGGGATTATAGAAAATAATTTTGCCTCCTTTTACTTATTTTTTTAAAGATTATATTCATTTATTTATTTGACAGAGACACAGCATGAGAGGGAACACAAGCAGGAGGAGTGGGAGAAGGAGAAGCAGGCTCCCTACCGAGCAGGGAGCCTGATGTGGGGCTCGATCCCAGGACCCTGGAATCATGACCCAAGCTAAAGGCAGACGCTTAACAACTGAGCCACCCAGGAATCCCTCCTTTTACTTTTTATAATTTCCAACTTGTACCATGTGCATATGCTATTTTAATGGTGGAAGAAATAAAGCTCCTTTAAAGTTAAAAAATAATAGATAAAAATTGGGGCACCTGGGTGACTCAGTCAGTTAACCACCTGCCTTCGGCTCAGGTCATAATCCCGGAGTCCTGGGATTGAGTCCTACATTTCTCTCCCCATGCCCTTCCTCTTCGCTAGTGCGCGCTCTCTCTCTCTCTCAAATAAATAAACCTCTTGCAAAAAATAATAATAATAATAGAAAAAATAAAGCAAGTCACAGAAGAATACTTACACTATGATTCTATTTATATAAAGTTGCAAAGGTAAAAAATATATATTATTTAGAATATGCACTTGTTTTGGTAAAACCATAAAGAATAAAGACAAGAAAGTGAATGATTCACACAAAATTCAGGGAAGTGGTTACTTATGAGGAAGAAAAATGGAGAGACATTCAATCAGGCAGGGAATCACAAGAGGCTTTAAAGGTACTACAAATTTCCTTTTTAAGCCGAACAGGAAAAACATCGATCTTCAATTTGTTCCATTCCTTAAAGATGTATGTTATATGCACTTTATACATACGGTTTAATTCACAATTTAAAAAGATACAAACAAAGTTAAGAAATCAGAATTTGGGAGCTGTAGCCCAGACTCTTCCACTTACTGTGCAACCTTAAGCCAGTCATTTAAAACCCTCAGAGCAGTTTTTCTTATTTTATAGAAGAGGAAGCGAACAATTAAGACATATGTTTAGTACTTTACTGATTAAAGTTCCTAGACTGTGGGGTGCCTGGGTGGCTCAGTGGGTTAAAGCCTCTGCCACGGGGCGCCTGGGTGGCTCAGTGGGTTAACGCCTCTGCCTTCGGCTCGGGTCATGATTCCAGGGTCCTGGAATCGAGCCCCACGTCCGGCTCTCCGCTCAGCGGGAAGCCTGCTTCCCTTCCTCTCTCTCTGCCTGCCTCTCTGCCTATTTGTGATCTCTTTCTGTCAAATAAATAAATAAAATCTTAAAAAAAAAATAAAATCCCTTATTTTAAAAAAATAAATAAATAAAAAATAAAGCCTCTGCCTTTGGCTCAGGTCATGATCTCAGGGTCCTGGGATCCAGGCCCACCCCCCCCCCCGCTCAGCAGGGAGCCTGCTTCCCTCTCTCTCTCAGACTGCCTCTCTGCCTACTTGTGATCTGTCAAATAAATAAATAAAATCTTAAAAAAAAAAAGTTCCTAGACCGCAAATATGTAAACATGAAAATATCCAGATAAACTGTGAGATGATAATCCAAAGTAATCCCTCTTTAATAAATTATAGAACATAATACCAAAAACTCAATGGAACGATATACAAGGCTATGGACAGTCTAATATCTTCCTATCTCATAATAATGGCAACAATATTTTTTAATGGGTACTATGTAACCAACCCAGAGTGTTAAATACTTTCCATGGATTATTTTGTTAAATCCTCAAAACAATCCTATGAAATTATTCTCTTAATGCCCACTTTACAGATAAGATCATTGTGCCTAAGGTCACACAGCTAACAGTGGAAGGTGGACCCACTTCAGAATCCACACCTTTAACCACCACATTAGTTATGCCTCACCTCTCTCACTATATTTAAATCATCTCTCTCCCAAAAATGAAAACTCCTTGACAACTCTTTTTTGTTGATTTTCATTTCCCCTGACATTTAGCAGGTAATAAGTAAATAAACACTGAACCAATAGTTCATATATGCAGGGTTTTCAGGTCATAAGGTTATTTTAGGGCATAAACTGAGTTGTTTCCCTTGACAGCCCTGCAAAGTATAAAAGTTTTTGTTTTTACTATTTCAACCATATTTAAGTGAACAATTCAGGAGAAGTAAGTACATTCACAATGTTGTGCAACCATTACCACTAAGTATGAAAGGTTTTTAATGACTTTACTGAAATCACTTAGCTATCAAGTAGTGGAATGGGAAATTTGAACTCAGGACTCTCCACCTTTAAATTCACAAGCCATTCATTACCAAGGGGCCTGTCTACCAGTACCTCCTCTGTTCTCTCCTTACCAGAACATTAGAAGAATCAAACAAACACTTTATATACATTTCCACTGTAGAGGTACCCATAGCTGTGAAGGAGGGAAAAATCCACTAAGACATTTCTCCTAAGCGATTAGTTTTCATTTTGAGCTTCCAAAAGCCAGAGCTTTAATATAAATATCTCACCTCTAGCTCAAGCCTGCAGATCCACAAAAGCAATGTCTGGACCCCAGAGTAAAGTTATGAGAAATGCTTGCATTAGTTAGAGTACACTCTCATCAAATTACAGGTAACTGCTCAAACCTGGTCTTTATCATAATAAAGCTTCCTTATAATAAAACACTTTCAATTCCAAGGACAAGGCCAACCTTCCATCATTCTGCCTATTTTGGAACTACAAAAAAGAAAAAAATCCTAAATTTTGGGCATTTTTATGTGCTCCACTGTCAAACCAAAGAAAATGGCTTGTTTACAAGCTGAACTCTGAAGCCTGAACAAAAACAGAATCATTTGATCCTGTTGATGCCAGTTTTATCCTCTTTACATCCCTCCCCATGTTTTCTCAGTCTGAGCTCTAATCAACAGCCACTTCATGTTTAACATATCATAGTTAATGCAATTAAGTGCAGAAAATTGGTTCCCTAAAGCTGTTTCCCCCAGTCACACCCCTCTTTACCTTCCAGCATCACCAGTCGGCTGTAAGAATAAACATATCATGAAGCTTTAAATAAAATTGCTGATGAATAGATGGAGACATTGTTGCTGCAGTTAATGCAATGTGCCTACATCAATACCAACCCTTAAAAAATAAAATAAAAATGATTCTACATGCTTTATTTATCCACATCTGACAGAATTCTGACCACCTGAATTCCTTTAGAAGAAAATTCAATCTATAGAAATATAGTCCAATTATTTTAAATCTTATCTAGTAATGCCAAAAGAGAATCAAATGAAAAACTCCATCAATACCAAACCATTTCACCAATGAATATTTATGACATTTTCATATTTCCTGTCTTGTCTCTGTTTACATAAAGCAGTGGTGCCAAGATTCATCTCAGGATTATTAGCCTGCAATACAATGATGGGCCTAATTGCCTTGCAAACCAGGACACCAATAAATGGAGTCTTCAGACAATCAATTTTGAGAGGAGGGGGGGAAAAAAAGGCCTAAGCTCTTTCTACATACGTGCACATTGCCTGACTAGAAAATAAATTCAGCCTCGTATTTTTCAGTGTCATTCATGGGTTCTCAAGCAAAGAATGCTCCCTTAAATACCTCAAGCTCATCAAATCTATTTAATTCCAAATTCCAGGACTAATTTTTAAATGCACCAAGGGGACGGCGGAAAAGAGAAGGCAGAGACATCACACAGAAAGATTATCTATCACGTTTCAGTTTTATCTTCTCCACCTTTAGTTCAAGAGTAGGTTTTTTCCCCAAACTTTCTTTTTATAATAAATGAATAGAAAACACCCTCCCCTGCTTAATTTTGCTTTAACTGAAGCCCCTCTTAACTTTACCCTTAGGGTTGATTTACTAATGATATTAATACAAATGAAACAAAAAGACTGAAATAACAGCTTAGGATGTCCTCTAGGAAAGAGTCTTTAATGCACCTTCTCTGTCCCTTGCAAAGTCTCCTCTGATTACTGTTCCTCCCGCAACGACAGCCTCCAAAGCTGTCCATTTAAGTCCAACCCCTGACCCTCCTGTGTCTCTTGGAGGACATCAGAATCCTTCCTCTCTAGAATCATCCAGTGCACCTCTTCCCAGCCCTGCTCACTGCCCCACTCCATCCTCCCTGCCCCATCCATACCTACAACTCAAGGTTTCCCACTCGTTAAATAGCCTCTTTGCCACCTTACTATCAGCAACCACCTCTGCAGTCCTATGAGTTCATCTCAGACACTGCTTCTCTAAAACTCCCTCTGCCACCTCAGCCAAGGGACATTTTAAGATACCATCCCCCAACCTGGTTCACCACCTGCCACTATTCTTTCAGTGAGTCTAGCCCAGCAGCATCTTCTGAGCCCTCTGCCTCAAGCCTGCACTCAAGGAGCCATCATGCCTTTTCCAGTCGTTCTAAAATCACCCTAAATCCCATCTCCTGTACCCGCCTCCAATTTCAATCTCTGCCTGCCCATTTTGGGCCTAACTTCTAATTTACCCCCCTCCTGCCAGCTCACCATCACACTCCTCTCACTGAAAGTCCCACCCCCACCAGCTCCTATTCCAACCTCCATGAGCATTCCCCAGAAAAACCCCAAAGTCTACCTCCTCTGTCCTCCTAACCCACGCTTATTCCATAAGTCTCCACAAATCCCACCACCCAGAGATGGCAAACGCCCACTTCCAGCTCAGGTCTCAACCGGTGCCAAGCCCCTTACTCCCAGCTCTACCACCTCCATCAGTCTGCCTTAAGTCCACCCCAAATTCCACTCTCATGAATTAACACCCCTCCCCCAGGGTCCTATCCAAACCTGCAATCCCACTGTGTATTGAAATCATCCCCCTACCCTGCACCCCGGCTGGATCCCAAGCTGTCAACTGCTCCAACCCAACCCCAAATCCATCACCCTCATTCAGTCCCCTCCCCCATTAAAAGCCATCCCACTCCACTCTCATCATCCATCTCGCCCAAAACCATCCCAAATTCCACCCCGACCTCCCAATCTCACGCTCCTGTCCCATATCGGGTCAATCGCTATTAAAAGTCCCCTTCCCTTGTCGCTCCCCCCCAACCTGCTTGGGTCCCACCCTCACCCCACCCCCAGCCCCGCGCCAGGACAAGTCTCCGCTGCCAACCCGCCGTTCCATCGCAACCTCAACCCCCTTCCCCCAACCCGCGCGGGGTCTCAGCAGCCCCCACTCTCATTCTCCATAAGTACCACCGGCCCAGGCTCCAGGAGAGCGGACCGGGGGAGGGGGGGCGGTCTCCTCACCGGCTAGCCGCTGCAGGCGAAGACGACGGCGGCGGCGGAGGCGGCGATGCCCTTGTCTTCTCTAGAGGCTACAGTGGCGACGCTCTCGTTCCCCCGCCCGTGTCCAGTAAGGTGGCTGATGGCGCGCAGGGAACTGGAGCCTCCTCCTCAGACTCGGCTCTGAATCCTCTGCAGTAGCCGACGAAGAGCCCGACGGGTGGGGGGAGGGGACGCTCGGCTGCGGGCGAGGGAGAGGGAGGAGGAGGCGGAGGGAGGGGGCGGGGGACCGCTAAGAAGGGCGGGGAAGGAGGAGCCTGCGCGGCGCCGCGACACGTCCCACAGCCTCAGCGCGCCGGGACCACAATTCCCAGCATGCCTTGCTCCGGCCCGCGCGTGGCCTGCGCGGCCTGCCCTGGCAGCCGCGCGCCTTATACCGAGGGGCCGAATCCTTCCTGGTTACGGGCAATGAAGTAAAATCCACCATCCGCTGGCGGATTTTGTAGGCTCAGAGACCACTTGTGAGGAAAGTTAAGTGCCCTCTTCTCCAAATAGCAATGTTTGCAGCGTCTCCAACCTCTACGCTCGGACATACATCCCCGCCTTAGTCCCTGCTGGACTACATTTCCCAGCATGCCCCCAGAGTCTCCCGGCCTTCTTCCGGACCCTTCTCAAAACGCGGTACTACAGTTCCCAGGGGGTGTGGTGCCTGCGAAATGCTGGGAGATGCAGTTCTCAGTTCTTCCTCCATGTTAAGAAAAAGAAGTGAAAGAGAAGAAAAAGGGTAGGAATATGCCAACCCACTGAGAAGAGGCCTAGATGGGATAGATCACCTGACTCTGTATTTTCTTCGCCATCCCCGTTGCCACTGTCACACCAAAACTAATGCAGCAGCTTCTTCCTGGTCTCCCTGCAATTCAGAGGACAATTTGGCAACTGAAATCCAAATGTGAAAAGAAGTTCTTGACCCCGCTCCATTACTTTCCAATTTTTACCTTAAAAAGAGAATGAAACATTTTAGGAAAGATTAATGCACAAGGTGGTTATATGGGATTGCTGATTACAGGGGTAATGTAAATGTCCGTCAATAGGGCTAATTAAATTATATATACAAACAATGCAGTAGTAAGCAGCTATTCAAAATAATGATATAGGTCTATTTATTGACATGAAAAGCTATTCACAATTTATTCTCGAGGGAAACAAATTGATTACAAAACGTTTAAAATGGTATAATTTATGTGATATTTGAGAGGATATTCTATAAGCATAGGGGAATTTCAGGAAGGAGGTTCCCAAAATATTATTAGTGATTATCTTGAAGGAAAGGGTGTCAGATTTCAAGTAATTTTCATTCTCTTATTGCCTGAATTGTTTAAAAAGAGCGCATAGTTTTTTAAGTTATAAGACTATTTTCAAAAAATGTAATTTCCAAACCCAATAACCATACTTTGCTGCCTAAAAAGCTTATCATGGGTTCCTATTGCCCTCAGTGGTGCTTCAGGATGAGGCCTGTCTGGTTTTTCTGTGAGCTCAACAGTTCCACTATTAAAACAAATAATGGTGGTAACTTACAATTCATAAAAGACCATTAAATCAGTACAAAGAATGTTCTCTATTTTCATTGTCTATTCTCAAAATTTTCCTCCTTCTGGTCTTTCCACAGCCATTTCCTCCTTTTCTCTTCATTCTTGAAACTCAAGCCAAAGTCCTACCTTCCCTAGAACATATTTTAGGCACATTGATCTTCCTTGTATCTGAAATCTTATAGCACTGGTTTTTAATCTGTGGGCCAAATATCTCTGTGGAGATGGGGAGGGAGGAGGGAGGAACGGAGTTATTGTAAAGGGTCTGCAAAGCTCTACTTAAACAAAACATTGTCTATAGACTGAATAAATAAGTCTTATACTTAAAAACATAATTTGCCTTCTTCTGTGTCCAGCTCTCCTAATATATGGAATATGGCATCAGACGATTTCTGATGTAGCATAAATCCTGTATCCAATTACAATATTTTTAGATTTTATAAGTCATTATTCCTTGATGTTCTGAAGACCAAAACATTCAAGCTTCACTAGCCAGTCCACTGGAGAACTGCAGGCCTATCTGAGAAAGGCCAGCTTTCCTGTATCAGAGGTTAATGCGGTCCACAGCCCTGCTGCAGCCAATCTCTTCAGCTTCACTCCACCTACTCTAATAACACTCCTATTCCTTATGACTCACTTTCCCCAAGTATATCAGGCACTGTCATTTTCAGACTGCCTATCTCATTTTTCAACCTATTAGCCCAGCCTTAAAATACCAGTCCACCCACACACGCCCCCCCCCCAAAAAAAATCCTAGCCCCTCTGCTCCCTTTTCTGAGAATAAGAAAAGTACCTATGATATGTTGACTATGTGACAGGCAAGTCCCTTCCCCTCTCTAAGTGTTGCATTGGCCACGCCTTCTCCACTTCTTTTTTCCCACTTCTCCTACTGGCACAAAATGGGGACTAGGTGAAGATTAGAATTAGAAGGGATCTAATCTGGCGAGCAAGTAAAGCATTATCAGAGTTAGGGGCCTAGGTATGAGGAAGTTTACCAGACTAGGAATCTGGGAATCAGATGATAAATCAGACCTTGCTATGAACATGCTAGGTGACCTTTAGTAAGTCTCTTAACTTTTCTGAAGCTCGGTGTTTACATCTGTAAATTGGAAGGAATGACTCCTGCCCTGTCACTTCAAAAGCTTATTAGGAGAATCCAATAAAGCAATGAGTATAAAAGTGCTTTGAAGACTGTAAAGTGGCATTTATAGTCCAAACCCTTCATCTAAAAGGAGGATTCTCTCTCCAAAACCCTGCCAAGTGTTGGCAGGTAAACTATTTACTCAGAATTATACAATTATTAATGAAATTATTAAAGTATTTCAGGAATCAACTCTATTAAGTCAATTTTAGCCCTTGATAAACTTTCCATATAGCAAAAACAATTTCTGATTTTTCTAAATTTTTTTCTTTATTGAATTTTCATCAAGATGTATTTTTTCTATTAATTTTATAAGAAAGGTTAGATTCATCAGTTATTTTATCTTTATCGATTTTTACTGATTATTCCTTCAGCTATTTTGAAGTTTCTAGTCATTATTTCCACCAATTCCACCTTTTCCTGGAAGAGATTTGAACCATTGTCATTTTTATTTTGTGTCGATTATTTCCACCAAGTGGAATTTTCCCAGGGGTCAACTTTGCAATGTTTAATATTACCAATGAAGATGGGATCATTCAGTTTGCTTTTCCATCCATAATAAATTTTTACCACATGTAGTTTTAGCCATTTTCAGCTTTATTTTGTGCTCATTATTTCTACCACATCTATTTTTTTTTTCCCTCTGCGACCCAACCCAAACAAACTCAGGAACAAAATCACAGTGTCAAAACACTAACCTTTGCCTATTACTATCTGATAACTGGGACTGTGAGATGGTTTTGTATCAGCTATGTTAATGAGTCTGTTTGAGCTCTCTTTTTCTCTCAGAGCATCTCTTTAAGAGCATTGACACATATGTGTGAGCTGGACTATTACTTTAAGAATTGCTTTAGGGTTGCTTGGGTGGCTCAGTTGATTAAGCAGCCCACTCCTGATTTCGGCTCAGGTCATGATCTCAGGGTCCTGGGACCAAGCCCCATGTTGGGCTCCATGCTCAGCAGGGAATCTGCATCAGGATTCTCTCTCTCCCTCTGCCCCTCTCCCTGCTTGCTCTTTCTCTTTCAAATAAATAAATCTTTTTAAGATTTTATTTTATTTATTTGTCAGAGGGAGAGAGAGAGAGCACAAGCAGGTGGAGAGGCAGGCAGAGGGAGAAGCAGGCTCCCTGCTGAGCCAGGAGCCTGATGTGGGACTCCATCTCAGGACCCTGGGATCATGACCTGAGCCAAAGGCAGATGCTTAACAGACTGAGCCACACAGGCGTCCCTAAAACAAATAAATCTTAAAAAACAAACAAACAAACAAAAAGAATTGCTTTAGAATTGCAGGAAAGAGGTGCCTGGGTGGCTCAGTTGTTAAGTGTCTGCCTTCAGCTCAGGTCATGATCCCAGGGTCCTGGGATGGAGCCCCATGTCAGGCTCCCTGCTTGGTGGGAAGCCTGCTTTCCCTCTCCCATTCCCCCTGCTTGTATTCCTGCTCTCCCTCCCTCTCTCTCTCTGTCAAATAACTAAATAAAATCTTAAAAAAAAAAAAAAAGAGTTGCAGGAAAAATGGACATTAGAGACCATGTTAGGAAAACCAATCTTTAACGAGCCAGGTACTGTGCTGGCATCTAAGATCCATTATCTCATTTAATCCTTCAGCCTAATTTCCTTCACATGCCCACTTTCTAGTAGAGAAAATTGAGACTCAGACAGAAAAAGAAGCCAAATTAGGATCAGAAACCTGGTCCTGGTTTAACACTCAGCACAATTTGAATGTTTATAAGTTCCAAAGTTATGTAACTTAATTTTTAACTTTTGCAATCATCTTAATGGAAAATTAAATGATTTTTATTTTAGCTAAGACAAACGAGAGAAATACATGAATATAAACAAAGCATCCACAAAGAGTTTTTGTAAATTAAAAATAGAATTACTGTACAATCCAGTAATTCCACTGCTGGGTACTTTCTCAAAGAAAATAAAAACACTGATTCAAAAAGACACGTGCACCCCTATGTTTATTGCAGTATTATTTACAATAACCAAAATATGGAAGGAGCTCAAGTGTCATTGATAAATGTCATTCATTGATAAATGAATGGATAAAGAAGATGTGGTATATATATACAACGGAATAGTACTCAGCCATAAAAAAGAATGAAATCTTGCCATTTGCAGCAACACAGATGGATCTAAACAGTATAAAGCTCAGTGAAATACGTCCATCAGAGAAAGACAAACACTATAGGATTTCACTTGTATGTGGAATTTAGGAAACAAAACAAACAAACAAAACAGGATTTTTTTTTTTTTTAACAGAAGCAGGGGGAATAGGAGAGGGATAGCAGGCTTCCCGCAGAGCAGGGAGCCTGATGTGGGGCTCGATCCCAGGACCCTGAGATCATGACCTGAGCTGAAGGCAGACGCTTAACTGACTGAGCCACCCAGGCGCCCCAAAACAGGATTTTTAACTCTAGAGAACAAACTGATGGTTACCAGAGGGGAGGTGGGTGGGAGATGGGTGAAACAGGTGAAGGGGATTGAGAGCACATTTACGGTGATGAGCACGGAGCAGTACATAGAATCGTTGAATGACTATATGGTACACCTGAAACTAATAGATACTGTATGTTAATTACACTGGAAATTAAAGGTTTTAAAAATGTATCGACAAGAGATTTTTATAACAGCAAATGAGACAAGGAGTGTGAAAATGGTGTGTAAATGACCAAATGCTGGGCAAGTGGAAGTTACTGCCATTTGTGATGCAGGCTGTTATATGAACCTGTTATGCACTTTGTCAGAGTCCTAGAGAATGAGTAACATAATAACATTCAATACATGGGTGTCGAATGACCATCCTAATATGTAATTCTAACAACCAATAGTAGGGGAATAAGATTACAGCCTGCCCATCTATTCTTTAAGACCCAAGTCAGACTTGAAGTCTCTCCCGATCCCCGGGCTAGGTTAGAAGCCTACTGGGCTCCCATAGACTGCTCACACTATATGTTCACTGTCTGTTTACCATCCTCAAGGACAAAGACCAAGGTGATCTGCTTCTCTGTGGCCCACCTAAATCAGTTCGGCCTTGGGCTTCTACAAGTGTAAGGCTTCCATAAATAGTGATTGAATGAATGAATAAATCACTCAGTTAGGGGCACCTGGCTGGCTCAATTGGTAGAGCCTGCAACTCAGGATCTCAGGATTATGAGTTTGAACCCCACACTCAGTGTAGAGATCACTTAAAAATAAAATATTAGGGGCACCCGGGTGGCTCAGTCATTAAGCAGCTGCCTTCGGCTCAGGTGATGATCCCAGGGTCCTGGCATCAAGCCCCATATCGGCAGGAAGACTGCTTCTTCTCCCACTCCCCCTGCTTATGTTCCCTCTCACTGTGTCTCTCTCTGTCAAATAAATAAATAAAATCTTAAAAAATAAATAAAATCTTTTAAAAACTAAGGAAGTTTATTTTTAAAACTAATTAATTACCATGGTAATTAGTCAATTAAAATGACCGGGTAGGGGCGCCTGAGTGGCTCAATCCATTACGCGTCTGCCTCTGGCTTAGGTCATGATCCTGGGGTCCTGGGATCCAGCCCCACATCAGGCTCCCTGCTCACCAGGGAGTCTGCTTCTCCCTCTCCCTCTGCCTGTTGTTCTTCCTGCTTGTGCTCTCTCTTTTTCTGTCAAATAAATAAATAAAATCTTTAAGAAGAAATAAATAAAGTAAAATGACAAGGGAAATACCAATAAAGCTGGGGGAAAGAGTTTTTTTAAAGGACAAGGGGAAAATGCACATTAAATAAAATTAAGGTAGGTGCGCCTGGGTGGCTCAGTGGGTTGAGCCTCTGCCTTCAGCTCGGGTCATGATCTCAGGGCCCTGGGATCGAGCTCCGCATCGGGCTCTCTGCTCAGTGGGGAGCATGCTTCCCCCTCTCTCTCTGCCTGCCTCTCTGCCTACTTGTGATCTCTCTCTGTCAAATAAATAAATAAAATCTTTTTAAAAAATTAAGGCAAAGGTAAATCATAAATAAATCTGCACAAACCGATTATAGCTCCTGAAACGTCCGTGAAGCAGCAGGCAGTTGAAGAAAAGAGCCTTGACATTCTGGGTCCAAATCCTAACTCAGCCAGGACTGGAGGTGAAATCACTTCCCCTCCTACACCTGTTTTCTTTTTTTTTTTTAAGATTTTTATTTATTTATTTGACAGACAGAGATCACAAGTAGGCAGAGAGAGAGAGGAAGGGAAGCAGACTGCCTGCTGAGCAGATAGCCCAATGTGGGCCTCGATCCCAGGACCCTGAGATCATGACCTGAGCCGAAGGCAGAGGCTGTAACCCACTGAGCCACCCAGGCTCCACTACACCTGTTTTCTTATCCATAAAATGGCTGATCTTGCACAACCTCCCCTCGCCCCAGGGCAGGTAAAAGAATTAAGGTACCAGATGTTTTGCAGGTACTGAAAAGCTGAAGTGAGGATTGTTATTGACAAAGACCAGAAGAGAATTAGCAGGGAAGTTTATGTTTAGGATAATTTTTTACATAAAGTCGCTCAAGTTCATAAACTTAAAAAAACAAAAGAGCATTCCAATTATAGTGAGTTAAACTGTGTCTCCCAAAAAGATAATCCAGTTTTAACCCTCGTACCAGACTCCTGATTTCAACTCAGGTCGTGATCTCAGGGTTGTGGGATCAAGCCCCATGTTGGGCTCTTCATTCAGCGGGGAGTCTATTTGAGATTCTCTCTCTTTCCCTCTCCCTCTCCTTCTGCCCCTTCTGCCTTCTCTAAAATAATAAATAAATAAATCTTTAAAGAACAAGAAGGTAGAATCTTGGCTGTTAAAAATCTTAGGATGATGGGGCGCCTGGGTGGCTCAGTGGGTTAGCGCCTCTGCCTTCGGCTCCGCTCGTGATCCCGGGGTCCTGGAATCGAGCCCCGCGTCGGGCTCTCTGCTCGGCGGGGAGCCTGCTTCCTCCTCTCTTTCCTCTCTGCCTGCCTCTCTGCCTAAAAAATAAATAAAATCCTTAAAAAAAAGGAAAGCCTAATATTAAAAAAAAAAATCTTAGGATGAGATGAGCGGGGACTTAGTGGGGGCCCTAAATCCACTGATCAGAGCCGTCTTTATGAGAGAAAAGAGGTTTGAGACACAGAGACACTGAAAGGGAAGGCCATGTGAAGACAAAGGCAGAGAGGGGCGCCTGGGTGGCTCAGTGGTTAAAGCCTCTGCCTGTGGCTCGGATCATGATCCCGGGGTCCTGGGATGGAGCCCCGAGTTGGGCTCTCTGCTCAGCGGGGAGCCTGCTTCCTCCTCTCTCTCTGCCTGCCTCTCTGCCTACTTGTGATCTCTGTCAAATAAATAAATAAAATCTTAAAAAAAAAAAAAAAAGAAAGAAAGAAAAGAAAAGAAAGGCAGAGATTAGTCACGCAGCCCCAAGCTAAGAAACACCTAGGACCACCAGCAGCCACTAAAAGAAGGGAGGCAGAGAAGGATTCTCCCTCAGCCTCCTGGAGGAACCAACCTTGCTAACACCCTGATTTCAGACATCTGGCCTCTCAACTCTGAAAGAATAAATTTCTGTTGTTTGAAACCACCAGCTTGCGGTAATTTGTTAAGGTAGTCCTAGGAGACCAATATAGCAGTGAAGCTGGAAAGCCAAGTAATCAAGTAATTAACAAATATTTTGAGACACCCCCCCATAGATTCAGAAGATTATATATATTGGGAAATATTTATCAGTTCCACTTAATTTGTCCACTCTAACAGCAGCTATGAAAAATTTGTGTTAATGTCCATTGTCTTCGAACCTGTGCCCTTTCTCTTTTTAACTCTTAGTTCTTGACATGTCTCCTGGGATGGCCCATACTTCAAACAGGTAGAAAGAACTCTGGTGTCATACGAAGTGCACAGACAAAGGAGACCAGATCTGGGTTCATATCCTAGCTCAGTCACTTAAAGGCTACAACACTGGGAAAATCATTTGTCCTCTTTGAAACTTCATGTCTTCCACTGTAGGATGTGACTAATATCATCTCCTTTATAGGGTGAAATGAGTTAATTCATGGAACATGCAGTGCCTGACCCAGAAATTTCATAACTGCCTTGTCCAGAGGGCAATAGAGATCTTTTCTTTCTTTTTATTTGGGTGATGTTTAGATGGTGGGGAAAGGGAAAAGAAGGAGCTCCCAACTTTGATTTCAACTAGAAGGTGGGAAAGCTTTCCAGAAAGAGAGGAAGAATAAAAGTACTTTTATTCCCAGAAAAGCTGAATTTCCTCTGGGTGGATGGGGCCATGGACCCCCCTGGAAGAAGACAGACAGTGTTGTATACTTAGTCATTATTCACTGAGCATAATAAGGTACTGACTCCTACGTTAAAGTATTGACCCCAGACCTTTGCTTGCAGTCTAGGGGAACAGTTACATCTCAGTGTGATCAGTGCTATAGTGGGAGAAAGAAAGGGGCTGTGGGAATCTAGAGGGAAAGCCTAACCCAGGCTAAGAGGTCAAGTAGAAGCCCAGGGTTACCACCTGCAAATTCTCCTCAAGACATTATAAGCTCCAGGAGGTTCCAGGATTTTTATCTAGTTTACAGCTGTGTCCCCAGCACAGCAACAGGGCCAGGCATGAAGTAATCATTCAGGAATATTTGTCACGTGAATGAATATAAATTAAGTCACATCGCATAGGACTTTAGCTCCTACAAAAGCCCTTCCAACTGTTCAACCACACACACAGGTATAATCTTATATTCATTCATTCATTCATTCATTCATCAGGATTTTCCTGAGTACCCACTATTTGCCAGACATGATATCAGATTCTGTGTGCCAAACAGACAAGATTTCATGAAATTCAAGGTCTAAGAGAACAAAAGGTGTTCCTTATGTAATCTCCATGACCTCTCTGCCCTGGCCTAGCTCCCCTGTGCCCTGTGTTGATGTTCCCACAGCTCAGCCACAGGCTCCAGGAAAGCACCAGATTCCATTCAGAAGAGGAGAGATGGGTCCTCTCCCCTGCCCTGTGCTGTCCAGTCACCTGAGCCCCCAAGAAGTCAAGGTTCTCATACCTGGAGCCTCAGCAAGACCCTTCTCCAGCTTCTGACTCCATAAAGGATCACAAGCAAAGCAAATCTCCTTGCATTGCCAAAGAAATAAGGATGCTCCACAAAGGGACTCCTGCAATGGCTGCCGGGGATTTGGATGGAACGGCGGCCAGGAGAGGGGTCACCAGCCCTGTAATTATGAAGTTCCACTCTGGACTGAGGTCCTTTTGGAAAGTTTACCAAAGCGGAAACTCTCGAATTATACTGTGAAGGATGAAAACAGCAGACAGTGAAGGAGCATGTTGGGGGCGGAGGAAACCTCCCCCGAGCTCAGGAAAACTTGAGTCAGGGGTTCCCAACTTTTTTTGTGCCTTGGACCCTTTAGGCAGGCTGGTGAAGCCTATGAAGCCCCTCTCAAAAGAATGATTTTAAGTGCATAACTTAAACACGAGAAAAGGAAACCATTTACACTGAAATACAGTTATCAAGATATTTTAAAATCTCATCAGTAATACATATATTCATTAACAAATTAATAAGATCTCACTGCCTGTCTAATAATTGCACAATTTCCAAGTGGTGATGAACAAACACAAACAGTATTTCAAGATGTTTTGCAACAACTGTAATGTGATGGGGAACATCTGTGATTTCTGTTGATGACGAAGTCATGGGTGCTGCTATTTCTGTGGTTTGTTACCTATATTCAAAGTGGCAAGAAAAACTAATTTCTATAAAGATTAATGAATATAAAAGGTAGTTCTCCCAGGTAGTTCTGTTGGTTAAGTGTCCAACTCTTGATCTTGGCTCAGGTCTTGATCTCAGCTGGGGTCTTGATCTCAGGATTGTGAGTTTGAGCCCCACATTGGATTCTACGCAAGGCATGAAGCTTACTTTAAAAAAAAATGTAGCTCTTCATCCAAGATCACAGCCCACTGGCCTCTCAGGCCCCAGGTTAAGAACCTCTGTCCCAAGTAACTGGACTAGAATGTAGAGTATGTAGGAAAGGATGACAAAGACTGGGGACTTGTGTTTGTGATAGGATTTTTTTTTAAGATTTTATTTATTTATTTGACAGGATCACAAGTAGGCAGAGGGAAAGAGGAGAAAGCAGGCTTCCTGCTGAGCAGAGCACCTGATGCAAGGCTTGATCCCAGGACCCTGGGATCATGACCTGAGTTGAAGGCAGAGGCCTAACCCACTGAGCCACCCAGGCGCCCCTGTGATAGGAATTTTCATTGGAGTGTGGGGTTGAAAAGGTAATGGGATGCAGCTGGCAGAGACTGACAAGCCAGAGAGAATTGAATTCCAATCCTCCTCCCCATCTCCATTCACAGAGGCTGTGTGACCTTGGGCAAGTCATTTCATTTTCCTGCAAAATGTGGATATTCATACACACCCTACAGGGCTGTTATAAGAGTCTCAAGTAAATTTCTCTTTAGTCCTACAACTCTGTATAGAGACAAGGATTTTGCGTTTTGTTTTGTTTACAACTGTATTGTTTTGGTTCCTTATGAAGGGCACAATCTCTAGAAGGGTTGGCAGGAGGCACTTGTGGGTAGCAAGGATGGATAGAGCAAAGTGGACAAGATCAGACAGAAGAGAAGTTGTTTCAGGATGGTGTGATATTGGCACTTCTCATAGAATACAATTAAGGTAAGCAAATCAAAGCAAAGAGATCAGGACTGAGGCAGGAAATCCCGTGGGGGTGGGGGGGTTGGGTGGGGGGGAAGCCTAGAAGTCAGGATACCCACAAAGGCTGAGGCTCTGTCCAGATACCTATGACATGCCATGTTGTTAATGAAATGAAAGACATGGAGGGGCACCTGGGTGGCTCAGTGGGTTAAAGCCTCTGCCTTCAGCTCAGGTCATGATCCCAGGGTCCTGGGATCGAGCCCCGCATCTGGCTCTCTGCTCAGTGGGGGGCCTGCTTCCTCCTCTATCTGTCTGCCTCTCTGCCTACTTGTGATCTCTCTCTGTCAAATAAATAAATAAAATCTAAAAAAAAAAAAGAAAGAAAGACATGGAAAAGTTCTGAGAGTAGAATACCAACCACCTGTGTACCTACTAGTCCATCCCATTGTGGTCTTAAGGGGGGTTCCTTTTTTCTCTAATTTTAGAAAGTCTTCATATATTGTGGACAATCACCCTTTGACAGTCAAAAATAATTTCAAAGAGGAGAAATTTGTGCCCCTCCACCAAATGCATCCCTTCCAGCTCTCACATTTTCTTCTAGGCATTTTGTTTTCTCCTAAACTGCTCTTGAGATACTTAATCCTAACCTAGAGGAATTAACAGGAAAAGAAATTTGTCTGCTTCTCACCCAAGAAGGCTTGGGAGGCTATTTTCTGGAAAGGCCATGAAGGAGCCAATGCCTTAGAGGGTAGCGAAAGAGAAGAGATTCCCAGAGCTCGGAAGGTCTGGAGCATGGACGTATGTGTGGCCTACTCTCTAGACGTGGAGGAGGAACAGCATATGGTAGACTGAAGTACACTGGTATCCATTAAGCATGGGAGGGGACCCATGAAATATTTTTCTCTACAAAAGATTGGATCCTTTGCAAGGGAAGGACCCCATATAATTTAAGTTCTGAATTGGACTTAATTTGATTTAAATTGAATTAGTATGTCATTTTTTACTTCCCTAACTTTGTGAAGTAAGATTCATACCCACTATATAATCAACAGAAAAAATTAAAATGGCAACATCTAAATTGCACACAGTGAAATTACTCCTTGACTAAAAATTGATGAAAAAAATCAAGTAAGTCTTCTTGACAAAATGTAGATCTGCAAAACTCATCCCAGGAAAAGTAACTTCATAGAATATAGAAATAATGACCACAAAAGATAACTTACAATGGCAGGAGCTATAATTATTAAACTGTGATATGGATTTTTTAAATTGACTGATAACACAAGTCATCATTATGCAATTTATACAGAAAATTATTTTTCAGATGAAGATAATTATAGCTCAATTTAAGAGAAAATGAAAAGGTTGGAAATAGATTTAATAGCTGTGTAGAAAAATCAAAGGTATTGAACTGGCTTAATGGGATTTGTCCTGGGAAATATTTTCTCAGTGAAAAGTAATCAATGTAATATAATTTCATCAAAAATCTGTATTCATGGGGCACCTGGGTAGCTCAGACAATTAACCTCAGGTTATGATCCCAGGGTCAAGGGATAGAGTCCTGCATCAGGCTCCCTGCTCAGTGGGGAGCCTGCTTCTCCCTCTGCCTGCTTCTCCCCTAGCTTGTGCTCACGCTCTATCTCTCTCTTTCTGTCAAATAAGTAAGTAAGTAAGTAAATAAATAAATAAATAAAATCTTAACCAAAAAATCTGTATTCATAAATACAAGACAAAAGCACCCATAGGTGCAGGCCACCTGGCTGGCTCAGTTGGTAGAGCATGTGACTCTTGATCTCAGGATTGTGAGTTTGAGCCCCCCGTTGGGTGTAGAGATTACTTAAAAATAAAAATCTTTAGGGGCTCCTGGGTGGCTCAGTCAGTTAAGCGGCCAACTCTTGATTTCAGTTCAGGTCATGATCTTGGGGTTGTGGGATTGAGCCCCCTTCCAGCTCTGCACTTAAGGGGGGAGTCTGCTTGGGATTCTCTCTCTCTCCCTTTTTCTCTGCACTTCCCCACCACATGCTCTGTTTCTCTCTCTCCTTCCCACTCTCTAAAATAAGTAAATTAGGGGTACCTGGGTGGATCCATTGGTTAAGCATCTGTATTCAGCTCAGGTCGTGATCCTGGGATCTTGGGATCAAGTCCCACGTTGGGCTCCCTGCTCAATGGGGAGCCTGCTTCTCCCTCTCCCTCTGTCCCCCCAACCATTCGTGTTCTCTGTCTCATTCTCTATCTCAAAGAAATAAATAAAATCCTTTTAAAGAATAAGTGGATAGGGGCGCCTGGGTGGCTCAGTGGGTTAAAGCCTCTGCCTTCGGCTCAGGTCATGATCTCAGGGTCCTGGGATTGAGCCCCACATCGGGCTCTCTGCTCAAGCGGGGAGCCTGCTTCCTCCTCTCTCTCTCTGCCTGCCTCTCTGCCTACTTGTGATCTCTGTCTGTCAAATAAATAAATAAAAATCTTTTTTAAAAAAAGTAGATCAATCTTTTTTAAATATAGCAAAATAAAATAAATATCCTTAAAATTAAAAATAATTTTTTAAGGATTTTTTAAAATCCTTAGGGTCAAAGCAGGGCCAAATATCTTTACCTCTCTACTGAAGCTCCTAGAGAGAAAAAAGAAATGGACACAGTGGCCAAGACTTTGCTGACCTGTATTTTATCAGGAAGATTTCCCTGATTCTTCCACCAATTTTTTTTATCAATAAAAAATTTCACCATGTGCAATTCACTGTTGTTTTATTTTTTCTGTTGATTATGTAGTGGCCAGTGCCCCTGTAGTATAGGACCATGCCTTGGGGCCCCATTACTTAACATTCTCTTTGTCCATCCATTGCTCCATCTGTCGACTCAACAATTATCCACCAACCAAACATCTACTCTGTGCCAGGTCCCAGCAGAAGAATCAAGCCAAGCCCCTGACCTCAAATAATTATAATTTTAATTGTTTTTTTTTTCTAATTCTACACTCTTTCTTGTTATTTCACAAGGGACAGCACAATGTTGAATAGAAGGGGTGGTAGTGGGCACACTTTTCTCACACCCATCTCAGGAGGAAAGGCTTTTATATTTCATCAGTAAGTATGATGTTGGATGTAGGGTTTTTTTGTGCATGTCCTTTATCAGATGAAGGAAGTTCCCTTCTGTTCTTAGTTTGAAAAGTTTTTATCATAAATGGGTGGTGACTTTTATAAATTTTTCTACATCTCTTGAGATGATCCTATGGTTTTCTTAACTTTATTCTGTTAAAGTGGAGAGTTACATTGATTAATTTTCAAATGTCAAATCAACTTTATATCCTTGGAGTTAACAAAACTTGGTTTTGTAGTATTATCTTACTTTTATTTTTTTTTTTTTATCTTACTTTTAGATCTTTGGGTTTGGTTTGCTGATATTTTGTTTAGAACTTTGCATCTTTGTTTGGCCTGTAATTTCCCTTCCTTATAATGCCCTTGTTAGGTTTTTGTGTCTAGGTAATGCTGATCACATAAAATAAGCTGAGAAGTACTCCTACTTTTTCTATTCTCTGGAAGCATCTGGACCTGGAGTTTTCTTTGTAAGGTTTTTTTAAATAAAAAATTCGATTTTTTTAATAGAAATAGGACTACTCTGTTTTCCTATTTCTTCCTGTGTCAGTTTTGGTGGGTTATGTTTTTCTAGTTATCTGTTCACATCATTCAAATTTCAAGTTTGTTGGGATACAGTTATTTACAATATCCTCTCGCTGTCTTTTTGATTCATGTGGGATCTGTGGTCATGGCACTCTTCATTTCTAAAGTGATAATTGTGTCTCCTCTTTTTGTCCTTCATCTGTCTAGCCAAAAGTTTATCAATTTTAGTAGTTTTATCAGAGAATTAACTTTTGGTTCTTTGATACCTCTCTTTCATACCTTCATTTTTTTTCTTTTTTTTAAAGATTTTATTTATTTATTTGACAGAGAGACATGGTGAGAGGGGGAATACAAGTGGGGGAGAGGGAGAGGGAGAAGTAGGCTTACCATCGAGCAGGGAGCCCCATGCGGGGCTTGATCCCAGGACCCTGGGATCATGATCTGAGCCAAAGGCAGACGCTTAATGACTGAGCCACCCAAGTGCCCCCTTTTTCTTTTCTTTTTTTTTTTTTTTAAAGACTTTACTTATTTATTTGAGAGAGAGAGAGAGAGAGCACAAGTAGGGACAGAGACACAGAGAGAGAGGGAGAAACAGACTCCCCACTGAGCAAGGAGCCTAATGCAGGGCTCCATCCCAGGACCCTGGGATCATGACCTGAGCCAAAGGCAGACACTTAACCCACTGAGCCACCCAGGCGCCCCTTCATTTCTATTTTATTAACTTATCCTGTCAACGTTATTATTTTCTTCCTTTTACTTCATTTGGATTTAATTTCTGAATATTTTTCCTAACTACTTTAAGTAGATACTTAGATAGTTTATTTTCAGCCATTTTTGGGGAAATATATTCATTTAAAGCCACAAATTTCACTCTAAACATGGCTTTAGCTACATTCTACAAGTTTTAACATATTATATTTTCATCGCCATTTGAATCAAATATTTTCTACTTTCTATTGTGATTTCTTTTTTGACCTTTGGATTATTTACTAGTGTGCTGTTCAATTTCCAAATATTTTGAAATTTTCTAGCTTTCTTTTTGATTTTGATGATTAGTGTAATCCAACTGTGGTCATTGAACATACTCTATACAATTTTAGACTTTCAAAATTTGGTTAGATTTACATGACGGCTGAGCATATCAATAAATACTCAATGTGCACTTGAAAAGAATATGTATTCTATAGTTATTGGATCCAGTGTTCTTTTTTTTTTTAAAGATTTTATTTATTTATTTGACAGATAGAGATCACAAGTAGGCAGAGAGGCAGGCAGAGAGAGAGAGAGGAGGAAGAAGGTTCCCTGCTGAGCAGAGAGCCCGATGTGGGGCTCGATCCCAGGACCCTGGGATCATGACCTGAGCTGAAGGCAGAGGCTTAACCCACTGAGCCACCCAGGTACCCTGGATCCAGTGTTCTATTATGTCAATCAGGTCAAAATTCTGAAGCATGTTATTCAAATTTCCTGTGTCTTTATTGATGTTTTGATTTCTATCAGTTACTGAGAGAGCTATATTAAAATATCTCAGCTTAATGGATGTGTCTATTTCTTCTTGAGAAATAGGCCCTGCCCTAGAGGTTCACACAGTCAGAAATGAGGGCTGACACATAGTTCTAGAATAACTGTGGGTACGTGTTTAGACATTCTAGCAGAGAGAAACCCAGGGAACACTCAATGTTTTGGTCATTCTGAACTCCTAAAAGTTCCCTGAATACAGATTTCATTTTTCCCTATAAGAACTCTATCTAAACCATGTGTCACAAACTCAAATGCCGACATTTGAAAGGGAGAGGGACAATATAAAGGGAGAGGGACAATATTCCTTAACATGTACAATAGTTTAGGAAATGGGCTGAAACAACCCCTCAGCTGCAAACACTGGTCACCTTTCATGAGTAAGGAAGGATGATTCAGAGGACAGAACCAAGACCCACAGAGAAGTATTCCTAAGTCTGATCTGAATCATAGAACTGCTTGGTTTCAGAATTGCTATGGACAGTGGCTCCTGTGTGCCTGTTTCCTCCCTATGTGAGGAGGAGGGTCCACAGCATTTACCATGGGCCTGCCTGTGTGTTGGATAGGTAGAGAACAGATAACTTGTTGTCTCTCATTTGCAGTGTTTGGATAAAGCAGTACTGCACCTGGTGAGGACAGCTAAGGAACTCCCTCCAAGAAGCCCTGTTTTCATCAGAACTTGACTAAAGTGACAAAATTCAGGATTTCAGGTTGATGCCCTGATAGGATGAGACTTTTAGGGCCTTAGGGAAAGGTCAGAGTATTTTGCATGTAGGAGAGACACAAATCATTGGGGTCAAAAGGGCAGATTATGGGGGTGCCTCCGTGACTTAGACGGTTGGCATCTGCCTTCGGCTTAGGTCCTGATCCCAGGGTCCTGGGATGAAGCCCCACGTCAGGCTCCCTTCTTAGTGAGGAGCCTGCCTCTCCCTCTCCCTCTCCCCCTGCTCGTGCTCTCTCTCTCACACTCACACTTTCTCTTAAATAAATAAATAAAATCTTAAAAAAAAAAAAGGCAGATTGTGTTATCCAGCCTCCAAGATGGCCCCCATGATTCTTACCTTCTTTTTCTTTTTTAAGATTTTATTTATTTATTTGACAGAGAGACACACAGCGAGAGAGGAAACAAGCAGGAGGAGTGGGAGAAGGAGAAGCCGGCTTCCTGCCAAGTAGGGAGCCCGATGTGGAGCTCATTCCCAGGACCCTGGGATCATGACCCAAGCCAAAGGCAGACGCTTAACGACTGAGCCACTCAGGAGTCCCATGATTCTAACCTCCTGGAATTCACACCCTGGACAGAGGGTGACTTCTGAGACTGTGTAATAAAAACCATTGTGGCTTCTGCCTCACTCTTTCTTGGATCACTTGCTCTGGCAGAAGCTGGCTGCCATGTCATGAGAACAGAACCACATTATGAAGAACTGAGACCTCCTGTCAACAATGAAGCTTCCTGTCGAGACTTTGGATGACCACAGCCCTGGCTCATGTCTTGACTGTAACTTCATGAGAACCTTGAGTAAGAACCATCTAGTTAAGCCATTTCCAAATCCTTGACCACAGATAATATGTGAGACAATAAATGTCTATTGTGGGCGCCTGGGTGGCTCAGTGGGTTAAGCTTCTGCCTTCGGCTCAGGTCATGATCCTGATCAGGGTCCTGGGATCAAGTCCCACATCAGGCTCTCTGCTCAGCAGGGAGCCTTCTTCCCTCTCTCTCTCTCTGCCTGCCTCTGCCTACTTGTGATCTCTCTCTGTCAAATAAATAAATAAAATCTTTTTTAAAAAATTAATTAATTAAAAAAATAAAAAATAAATGTCTATTGTCTCAAGCCACTAAGTTTTGTGAGTTCTTACGTAGAACTAGATAATTTATATTCCCACTTGGACAGCTCACACTTGAACTTTAAAGATCTATACCTATTTACATCATAGAGGATTATTATCCTAGCAGTTGAGTTTACATTATCACTAATACAAAGCTGTCCCTTCAACTGAGCCATTTCTCTAGCATCATCACACACCCCACTCTTCACCTGGCTATCTCCCACTCATCTTCCAGGACAGATCTCAGCTATTGCCATCTCTAAGAAGCCTCCTGTTCCCAGGGACAGAGAGGCCCTGTGTTTTCCTCTGCAGCAGCACTGGTCACTCTGAGCAGAAACTGGCTATGTCCATGTCTGCTTTCTGTAGCAGATGATGAGCTCCTTGAAGGCACGACCTAAGGCACTAAGCCAGGCATGGGACAAGTAGGAAGAGTGAGTGTTTTCTAAATGATTTAATGAGTTTGGAAGCACCTCTCATCCCTGAGGGCCTTGGTAAATTTTGAGCACCTCTGTGAAATGGAACTCTTGTACCCTTGGGGCCTTCAGGGACCTTAAAGGAAGACTCAAAGGACCCCTGGAGGACTCCTTTGTTAGGCCCATAACCAACTCAGAAGACAGACATCTCTAAGGAGACTTTCAGGAAAGTTTCAGGGATTCATGGTTTTGTTGTTTGCAGGTATCCAGCAACAAAAACATGACAAAAATTTCTGGCTGATTTAAGAGAAGGAATTCGTTAAAAGAATATGGGAGGGGGACCTAGGTGGCTCAGTCCATTAAACATCTGACTCTTGGTCTGAGCTCTGGTCTCATCTCACAGCTATGAGTCCAAGCCCCACATCGTACTCCAGGCTGGACATGGCATCTACTTAAAAAAAAAAAAAAAAAAAAAAAAGGACACCTGGGTGGCTCAGTCAGTTAACTGTCTGCCTTCAGCTCAGGTCATGATCCCACAGTCCTGGGGTCAAGACCTGCATCGGGCTCCTTGCTCAGTGGGGAGTCTGCTTCTCTCTCTGCCTGCTGCTCTCCCTGCTTGTGTTTTCTCTCTCTCCCTCTCTCTCTGACAAATAAATAAAATCTTAAAAATATATATATGGGAATAAGCACATGAAAATGTGCTCAACATCATTAGTTATTAGGGCAATGCTAAATCAAAAGCACAATGAAATAGTTTCAACTCCCTGGAATGGCCAATAATTTAAGAGATAGAAAATAACAAGTGTTGACAAAGATGTGGAGAAACTGGAAACCCCATACACTGTTGGTAGCAATGTAAAATGGTGTAGCTGCTTTGGAAAACAGACTGGCAGATCCTCAAAATTAAACAGAGAGGTGCCATAGGACCCAGCAATGATATTCCTAGGTATATATCCAAGAGAAATTAAAACACATGTCCACACAAAAATATGTACAGAATGTTCATAGCAGCACCATCTGTAATAGTCAAAGAATGGAAACAACCCCAAAGTTCCTCAATTAAGGAATGACTAGACAAAATACGGTATATCCAAACAACGGAATGTTATTTCAAACAAAAAGTAATGGAGTACTAATACGACATGCTACAACATGGATGGACCTTGAGAACATTATGCTATGTGAAAAAGTAGTCACGAAAGACTACATATTGTATGATGACATTGATAGGAAGTGTCCAGAGTAGGTAAATCCATAAATACAGATAGTAGCTTAGTGTCTGCCTAAGGATGAGAAGGTGTTGTGGGCTGAATTATGTCCCCCTAACAGATACACTGAAGTCCTAACCCCTGGTACCTGTGAATATGACCTTTTTGGGAAATAAGGTCTTTGCAAACATAATCAAAATGGAAACTAAGATAAGGTCATATTAGAGTAGGATCTGTTCTTCATCTAGCCAAGGGGCATGGAGGAATGCTGGCAGCGTGAGAAGCTAAGAGAAAGGCATGGAACAAATTCTTCCCGAGAGCCTGCAGAGAGAGTGTGGTCCTACCAGCACCTTGTTGGGGAGCCTAACTTCCAGAACTGTGACAGAATCAATTTCTGCTGCTTTAGGCCACCCAGATACTTTGTTATGGCAGCGCTCGCAAAGTAATATCAGGGACTAGGGCGAGATGGGGAGTGACTGCCAGAGCTTAAAGCCTTTCTTTATGGAGTGAGGAAAATGTCCTAAAATTGATTGTGTTGATGCTTGCACAATTCTGTGAATATACTCAAATCACCGAATTGTTTCTTGAGCTGTATTGGTTTATATTTAAAACACAAAAAGCGCTATTGGGGCGGGGTGCCTGGGTGGCTCAGTGGGTTAAGCCTTTGCCTTCAGCTCAGGCTATGATCTCAGGGTCCTGGGATCGAGCCCTGCATCGGGCTCTGCTCAGCAGGGAGCCTGCTTCCCTTCCTGCCTCTCTGCCTACTTGTGATCTCTGTCAAATAAATAAATAAAATATTTTTTTAAAAAGTGCTATCGGGGAGCTCAGAGAATCACAAGAGACCTAGAGAAAGGTATAGAGGTATAGAGCCAGAAATAGCACCCCAAATCATATAAAACTGGTCTGGGGAGAACCCCACAGTTGCTTTCTCAAGCACTTGCCACTAGAATTAAAAATTATTATTCAATGAGGTAGTCCTCTTTTTTATATCAAGGTGATGTGTCACTTACATATAACAGACCGCACGCATTTGAAGTGTATAGTTTTGATGAGTTTTGACTAATCCCAGATGACCACTCTCACAATCAAGATACAAAATATTTTCATCATCCCCAAAAGTTTCTTTGTGCCCCTTTCCAGGGAGTTCCCTGTGGAAGGAACCTCCATCTCCAACCCCAGGCAACTACTGATCTGTATCCTGTCCACTTCCTGAGCCTGGTTCTCCATGCAATTTTCCCAACAATTCTGCAAACCACCCAACACACTTCCAATAAATTCCTTTCCTTTAAGTGAGCCAGAATTGGTGTCTGTGTTCACGACAAAACTTCCTGACTGATAAAATAGGGAGAAAACAAAGAAAGGAGAAGGGAGGAGAAACGTAACTCAGAGAAAATATATCCACTTGGAATCCATTTATATAAAATTTAAAATCAGAGGAAGACAACTAATATATTACACAGAGACACATCCCTTTCTGGTAAAACCATAAAGAAAACCAAAGGCATGTTTGTGGCAGTCTGGGTTATGGCTTAGCAAATGTTCGGGGTACCTCCCTCTGTTGTGAAGGGAGCGTACTTTCCTGCTCCGCTGAGGTTGGGCTTGGCCATATGATTTGCTTTGGCCAGCAGAATGTTAGTAAACAGGGCTTGAGCAGTGCCTTAAACGTGCTTGTGCTGCTGTTGGACGTGGTTCTCCCATGTCAGGGAGCTGCCAGGAGGAGAATATGCACCAGGTACACCCTGATCCTAGTAGGATGAGAGACATGTGGAGTAGACCTGGGTCCAGCCTGCAGTCTGGAGCCAAACTCAGACAACCCACCACCTGAAGGAGAGCCACCCCATCAAGCCCAATCTAGATTAGTGCACCTGCAGACCGTGAGAGTGAGGTGAATGCTTGTGGAGTTTTGAGGCAATACGTGGCATTTTTGTGGCAAGAAATGACTAACGCGATAAAAGCAACAGCCAGTTCAGGAGGGGATGGGACAAGGGCTCCAAAGTATTCAGGCTGAGTGGGCTCACAAGCGTTCATCACATCATTATTTAAACTATACACATTTGGGGCACCTGGGTGGCTCAGTGGGTTAAAGCCTCTGCCTTCAGCTCAGGTCATGATCTCAGGGTCCTGGGATTGAGCCCCGCATCGGGCTCTCTGCTCAGCAGGGAGCCTGCTTCCCTTCCTCTCTCTCTCTCTCTCTGCCCACCTCTCTGCCTACTTGCGATCTCTGCCTGTCAAGTAAATAAATAAAATCTTTAAAAAAAATAAACTATACACATTCATTTTACATACTCTTTTAGTTACAATTTTTTTTTTCACAGCTTTAAAAAAAAAGCAAGGGAGGAATTTGGGGCCAAGGTCAACAAGCAAGTGTTTCTGTGCAGAACCGAAGGTGGTTTGGGAGTGGGTGGGCAGAGATGAACGGCTGGTAGAGGTGGAGGATGGAGGGGGCTGGATGTAGCAGAGTGCAGAGAGGGGTAAAAGCAATGCAATTATCATTATAAGACAGTGCTTGGATCCAGTGATAGAGTAGGAGATTTTATTTTCTACTTCATCCTTCTCTTGATTTCCCAAATTTTCTACACTGGACAAATCTGACTTCTGTAATCAGAGAAAAGAACAAAAATGTAACAGCAGACACAGGGGGTCACTTCCCAGCAAGCATTCCCTCTTCCCTGTTGGTAGGATGAATCATGGTCCACTCCACCCCTGGTAACAGTCCCTGTTCCCTGAGGCTGGGTCAGTGGAGCCTGCGTGCCCCAGTTCTGACCAGTGAAGTGAAAGGGGACATCTCCTGGTGGGAGGTGGGGATGGGTTTTTAAGAAAGCTTGCCCTCTGTGATTAACAGGAAAAAAGAGGAGAGGTAAGGAGGGAAGATTTTGGATGTCGTTGAATGATGGTGTGATATTTGGATCTGCAGCAGCCACCTTGCCACTTGAGGGAAGATCTTGCCAAGGAGGGTGGGTGAGCGGAGAGATGGCAAGATCCCGGAGGGACAGGCTAAGCCACTGAGTCAATCTAGGGACTGTTCTGCTGGCTTCTTGTGAAGCAAGATTATGAAAATTCTACAGTTTAAGTTGTTTTTGTTTTGTTTTAAAGTTTATTTATTTTAGGGGTGCCTGGGTGGCACAGTTGGTTACACCTCCAGCTCTTGGTTTCGGCTCAGGTCATGACCTCTGGGTCATGGGATGCAGCCCCAGATGGGGCTCTGTGCTCACTGTGGGGTCTGCTTGAGATTCTCTCTCCCTCTCCCTTTGCCCTTCCCACTCATGCTCTCTCTCTCTCTCTAAAATAAACAAATCTTTAATAAATAAAGTTTTGGGGGTTTCCTTAGTAATTTCTACATGCAGTGTGGGGCTAAAACCCATGACCCTGAAATCAAGAGTCACACGCTCTTCTAACTGAGCCAGTCAGGTACCCCTTAAGTCAATTTTGGTTAGAAAGACTCAATTACATCCAAAAGCATCCTAATTGGTGCAGAATATTTTTTCAAGTGTAAGGAGAGATATATCTGATGACCTTAGAGGCTCATTCATCCCCCAGACAGCTAGCTCAGTACGTCTGAATTAGCCCCATGATATCAGCCACCGGGTTCTAGAGGCTCCCCCCTTCTCACTACGCTACTTACTAAACAGTGATATTTCCAAGGTGGCCTAGTCACATAGTTGTTTCCACCCCATACCCACTCTATTTAAAAGTTCCTTTTTTTTTTTTTTTTTAAATCATTCACCTCACCAAAACACGTTTCTCCTCCATTTCAACATTACTGGAACAGAACCCTTTCTACTGGGACTCTGGCGACACTGCCATGGGAAATGAGTTCCAGCGGCTGCCCGTGCCCTACTCTCTGCCTGTATGGTTCCCCCCTCATATCCTTTTTGGTAGTTGCACTGCTGAGTAGGGCTAGTGGAGTGTGTCCCATTCATGACAAAATATTACACAAGGAGGAAACCGAAAGATAGGGACTGGAAAACAGACATAAACTAGAAATGACCAGCGTCAATATTTACAGATTGCAACTGGTTCTGTCCTCTGGACCAGCCCCAGGTGGGAGCAGCAGGAGGTGAGGCCTGCTTGTGGAGACCTCCCCGGTGGGTCCACTCCCCAGGGCCCTCCTCTACCAGGTCTCCTCTCAAGAAGTCACCCAGTTGCTTCCATCTCCCCAAAGAGTAAACTTTTAAAGACAGAAATCACATCATGTCATTTCTTTGTCAGCTCCTGGGGCACTCATGTGTGTAGCTCCTAGCTTCCTGCCTCTGCCCCCGCCCCTCCAGGCCATACCCTGTAAGTCCCAGGTCTCCAGGGCAGGCCCCAGGTTATATTTTTTTCTAAAATTTTATTTATCTACTTGACAGAGGGGTGCCTGGGTGGCTCAAACATTAACCATCTGCCTTGGGCTCAGGTCATGATCCTAGGGTTCTGAGATCAAGCCCCACATTGGGCTCCCTGCTCAGTGGGGAGCCTGCTTCTCCCTCTCCCACTGTCCCTGCTTATATTCCTTCTCTCACAATGTCTCTGTCAAATAAATTAATTAAATCTTTTTTTAAAAATTTTATCTATTTGACATCGAGAGACACAGCAAGAGAGGGAACACAAGGAGGGGCAGAGGGAGAGGGAGAAGCAGGCTTCCTACTGAGCAGGGAGCCAGATGCAGGGCTCGCCATTCCGGGCTGGATCCCAGCAGCCTGGGATCATGACCTGGGCCGAAGGCAGACGCTTAACCGACTGAGCCACCCAGGCGCCCCCAGGTCCCTGGTTCTTACTGAAGCTTCCCACCCACCTCGCCTTCTCCACAGCCCCTGACAGGAAGGAGAAGCTCCAGAGAAGCAGGGCTTCAGGTCTTTAGCCACATAGGCAAGCCCAGGAGCATCTACCAACCACGAAGGCAACCTTACAGGTGCTACCTAAGCTGGGGACGGTCAGGTCACTTCGGCCTACAAGGGTGGCTCTAAAATGCCAACCCAGAGCGGAGCCCGGTTTATCTGGTTCTGCACCCTGGCTTAAGTGTTGGCAAAGTCCTGGACTGACCTGAGTGCCTCGCTTGGGTGCAGTAGCCAAATATGGCCACAAGAGGGAGGAACGCAACTACCCAGCCGCAGGGTTTTGGTTTCAACCAGGAACAGCTCTGAGGTTTTCACCTGCTAAAGCAGAAGGGCCAGATGGAGATCGGCGGGTGCTGTCGTGAAGGCAGATAACTCCAGGTGCCTTTAAAATGACATTCTTTAAATACTTGTTCAAATATATTTAATGGAGAGGAAAATAAACTGTTTTACTAAATACATAAGAAACAATAAAAAATATATGTGAATACATTTATAAATATAAGTAAATATATATATTATATGTGTGTATATGTACACATACACTGCTTGTGGGTAGCAGCTAGGAGCAGCACGAAGGAGACTGGTGGCAGTTCTTGATCTGGGTCCAGTTACACAAGTATGCTCACATTGTGAAAGTTCATCAAGCTGTACTATTATGATTTGTGTACTTTCCTGCAGGTATGTTATATCTCAAGAAAAGTTTATTTAAAAACCAGTGGTGGGGCACAAGAGTGGCTCAGGTCACCCTTAAGCATCCAGCTCATGGTTTCAGCTCAGGCTGTGATCTCATGGATGGTGAGATAGAGCCCCAAATGTGTTCCATGCTCAGTGGTGAGTGGGCTTAGCATTCTCTTCCTCGCCCTCTGCCCTTCCCCCTCACTTATATGCACACTCTCCCTCCTCTCTAAAATAAATAAATCAACCTTTTTAAAAAAATCGATGGTGGGGGGGCGCCTGGGTGGCTCAGTGGTTTAAAGCCTCTGCCTTCGGCTCAGGTCATGGTCCCAGGGTCCTGGGATCAAGCCCCACATTGGGCTCTCTACTCAGCCGGGCCTGCCTCCTCCTCTCTCTCTGCCTGCCTCTCCGCCTACTTGTGATCTCTGTCTGTCAAATAAATAAATAAAATCTTAAAAAAAAATCGGTGGTAATGATGAGTCAAGCACTGTACTCCTTATGTTCAGAATAAGAGATGTATTCATCAAATGTGACAAAAGTTTTTGAGAATTTTTAAAAATTCCAACATTTTTTTCTTTTTCTTTTTTTTTTTTTAAAGATTTATTTTATTTATTTGACAGAGAGAGAGATCACAAGTAGACAGAGAGGCAGGCAGGTCGGGGGGCAGGCCCCCTGCTGAGCAGAGAGCCCCTTGTGGGGCTCAATCCCAAAACCCTGAGATCATGACCTGAGCAGAAGGCAGAGGCTTAACCTACTTAGCCACCCAGGCACCCAGTTTTTGAGAATTAATAGGTAATATATTCACAAGTTTTAAAACTCAAATGACACAAAAGGGAAAATGAAAATCTCTCCTATTCCTGTTCTTTAGCCACTCAGTTCCCTCCTATACCGGTTATCTATTACTGTGCAATACATTGGCCCAAAACTCAGCGGCTTAAAGCAGCAACCCCTGTATTTGCTCAGGACCCTGTGGGTCAGTGATTTGGGCTGGACACAGCTGGATGGTGCTTCTGCTGGTCTGACCTGGCATGAGGCATGCTGCTTTGGTCCTTTGGCTGAAGGACTGGGACTACAAGGTCTACAATGGCCTCATTCCCATGTGTAAGGCTGGCTGTCCAGGGACACCTCCTTCCCTGTGATCTCTCATCCTCACAGAGGCTTCTCTGAATGATGGTAAGAATGGAGGGATACTGCAAGGCACCCTGGGCTCAGAGTTCTGAAATCACCTCAGTTGCATTATACTGGTTAAAGCAAGTTACCTGGCCAGACAGACTGGGGAGTGGGGAAAAGCAGGCTCCACCTCTTGATGGGAGGGACAGCAAAGTCCCATTGCAAAAAGTCAGAGACACAAGGATTGGGAGGAATTTGTGGTCATCTTTTTTTTTTTTTTAAAGATTTTATTTATTTATTTGACAGAGAGAGATCACAAGTAGGCAGAGAGGCAGGCAGAGAGAGAGGAGGAAGCAGGCTCCCCGTGGAGCAGAGAGCCCGATTCAGGGCTCGATCCCAGAACCCTGGGATCATGACCTGAGCTGAAGGCAGAGGCTTTAACCCACTGAGCCACTCAGGCACCCCTGTGGTCATCTTTTTGCAATCTACCACATCTCCCATGGAAATTCTTATATAGCCCTCTAGTAGAAGTATTTTGCACATATTTAAACAAATGGATGTATACATATATGCGTATGTATATGTATGTATTTTTTTTTAAGAAGGCTCCATGCCCAGCATGGAGCCCAATGCAAGGTTTGAACCCATGACCCTGAGATCAAAACCCGAGTTGAAACCAAGAGTCAGACACTTAACTGACTGAGCCACCAAGATGCCCCAATATATATATATATATATTTTTTTTTTAAGATTTTATTTATTTATTTGACAGAGAGAGATCACAAGTAGGCAGAGAGGCAGGCAGAGAGAGAGGAGGAAGCAGGCTCCCTGCTGAGCAGAGAGCCTGATTCGGGGCTCGATCCCAGGACCCTGGGATCATGACCTGAGCCAAAGGCAGAGGCTTAACCCACTGAGCCACCCAGGTGCCCCGCCCCAATATATATTTTTAATATTTATATAAAATTCATATATATGCAAATATATAAAAAATTCATATATATGCAAATGCCTTCACTTCACAATAGAAACCTAAGAGCCTTTCCTAAATTCTCCCTTTCCCTCAAGATCTACACCCAGTCCATCAACAAGCTAATAAAAACTCCAAAATGCACACAAAATCCATGTACTTCTCACCAACTCTTTCTTGTGCTTGTGAAGTCACCCTTGACTATTGCTGGCATGATACTCGTGATTCAGATCCTTACACAGGCCAAGGGAACCTTTCACAAGGTCAGGCCCTCCTGCTGGTGTCATTCTGAATCTGATGGGCACACTGAGTTCTTTCCATTCCCTTCACATGTTCAGTTATTGTCCTCAAAACATACACACACACACACACACATTAAAGGGAACACACATGTGAGTGGGGAGGGAGGGGCACAGGGAAAAAGAGAGAATTTTATGCAGGCTCTATAGTCAGTGTGGAGCCTAACATAGGGCATGATCTCATGACCCTGAGATTATGACCTGAGCCAAAATCAAGAGTCAGATGCTTAACCAACTGAGCCATCCAGGTGCCCTGTCAAAACACATAAATATTTTCTATATGGAGAGATGGAGTACAGAGCCCTAATTCCAGCCATGAGCTGTGGCAGAATAGTGACCCATGTTCTGGTATATCACATGTGAGGGAATTGAGGCCTTGGTGTCTTTTTTTTTACAGGCAGAGCTCAGTTAGTTCCCATTTTCATCAACTAAGAATGTTGTCATGATGTGACTTCACTGCTTCTGGGAGGTTTCCTGGCTAGAATGCAAATTTTTTTTTTTAAAGATTTTATTTATTTATTTGTCAGAGAGAGAGAGAGAGAGTGAGCGAGCACAGGCAGACAGAGTGGCAGAGGGAGAATCAGGCTCCCTGCAGAGCAAGGAGCCCGATGTGGGACTCGATCCCAGGACGCTGGGATCATGACCTGAGCCGAAGGCAGCCGCTTAACCAACTGAGCCACCCAGGCGTTCCATAGAATGCAAATTTTTCCACTTCCTCCCTAGGGACCAGATCAGGGGGTATAAAGAGGGGATGTCATTTTCAAGACACCAGGATCCAGTGTCACCCTTTGCCTAGAACATTGGTATCTACTTACCCTACATTTACCTAACCAAAGGAGCCATTCAAGTGACTTCTTCCTGAATAAAGTTCTCCTCCCAGGAGTCTTGCTGTCTTAACCCAAATGTATTGGCTATTGTTCTCAGCAGCCCTTCCTCCCCTCCTATCCCTTCTTTTTTGGAAACAGAACCTACCCTAGATGGACACATGACAGAAACTGAGCCAATCAGAATCCTTCTCTGTGACTTTTTTCTTCCTGGAGCTGGCAGATATAAAAGAATACAATAGACACACAGAGCCTGGGGCAAAGACCGAAAACATACTTTTTGCTTAAGCAAGAGTCAGCTTTCTGCATGTACAACCAGAAACTGCTTCATACAAGCTGTTTGCGAAAGTTCCTCCTGATCAGGCACACACATCTGTAAAGGGTCAGGATTTATGCCATTTTTATGACTAGAACATAAGTGTCTAAAATATCCACACTCCTCCTGCTAAAGCATAACTCTAAAATGTAATCTCAAAAATACGTACTGTTGTCATCAAGTTTTCTTCCCATTTGGAAGTGGGATGGGCTGCCGAGGCAGGATGTGTGTGTAAGGGGCCATGGGACAATAGATTGCAAGCCACTGCCTTGCACAGTCAGATCTTAAGAATATTCTGACAACACCAGGACCGTGAGTCCTAACCTCTGCACCTTACCCAACCAGCGTATTGGAAATGTCAATGGCAGGCCCAGATACAGACATGACCTGGAAAAATCCAACAAGACTGACCAAGGAAGCTGGTGCAGCTGGGATACACATCACTGAGATCAGCCGAAGGGACAGATGTGGGAAATTCTGGAGTCCTTCAAAAAGGCCTCACTGAGGAGACATGGCTACAGATGATGAGTCTGAGTGAGTAGAGGTCCTACCAGGCCTTCTGGACTCTCAACTGCCTCTCCTTTCCTTCATAACTGCATCCCCAGCACAAACACAATACCTGATACAAAGAAGCATTTGGTAAAACTTGGTTAAACTAGTAAGTAAATCATTAGTCCTCACTTAATTCCTAGATCAGCTGCATTTTTGAAAAGCAGCATATAAGCCCAGGGCTGGATAGCCACATCCACAAAGAACATGAGAGAGCATACCCTTTTTGAAAAAATTCAGTCATCCAAGTCTACTTCCTGCTGGCGTGGGTTCAAGGGCCCAAGGTGTGTTGTAAGGGAGGAGCAATCAGAGGCTTCTACAGGCAGGGTTTGAGGTTTCCTTGATAGCACAATTTCTTAAAAATTCAGTAGACCTTTGGTCTAGTTGGTTCTAGTCAGTTCAATGTGAGTTACCACAGCCAAAGACCTTATCTGGACATGGTTTTCAAGTCTGAAAACTCTGATATTTTCCTTATTGGCCATTCTCCCAACTGGATGATGGCTCTCTTTGGATCTGACACAACACACATCCTTTCTTGCCAACAGGCCCACTGCTTTACTGAAGAGGGCACTTGTCTTAACTCCTCCTTAGGCTTCCACTTTGCAGTTAACCCTCTTAAGTGCTTCGGTGCAGAAGCAATGGGCTTCTGCAAAAACTCTATGAAACTCAAAATTAAAGGATTCTTGGTCAACCCAGATTATAGGTAATAGCAAAGTGTTCCTCCCTTAGTAAAGCTGTACAGAGTAGCTAACTCCAGTTTGAGCTTCTGTATTTCTTTCTCTCTAGTAGGATTTTGCTAAAAGTAGCAAGAAGGAGCCAGAAAACATCCACATAATAAACTTCCCTTCCTCTCTACATTGCTATGCTGCATTGCTACCTCAAGTAGCCTATGATCTGCCTTTCAAGGTGAGGTAGCTAGTGCCTGAAACTTAGCCCCGATGAACCATCTCTTCCTGGATTTACAACCATGTACTACCCTCCCTTTAAATCTGGGCTGGTCCTGTGACTAACTTTAAAACCTTAAGAAGGTCTGGCAGCTTTCACATTTGCCTAATTGGGATTCAGCTACCAGGTAAAGAAGCCCAAGCTAAGTCACATGGAGAAAGAGGTGACAGCCCTTCCAGCCATCCCACTCACACATGCGATGAAGTCATCCTGGATATTCCATCACCAGCCACCATGGACTCATTAAAGACCCCTGTGAGACCAGCAGAAGAACCACCCAGTTGGGAACATCACAGTCAACCCACAGAATCAGAGAGGTATTAAAATGTTCATTGTTTTAACCATCAAGTTCAGGGACGGTTTGCCACACAGTAACAGGCAACTGACACACAATTTTTTGATCAAAAGTTTTACTACTGTATAACAAGAGTCACAAGCTTTCCAGTCTGCAAAGCCGGAGTCCTTGCCATCTGCAGCCCAATACACTCATTAATTAAGCACCTCAGTTTTGTCACTTGCAGTGCCCTATTTCTAGATGCCAAATACAGCATTAACTAGAATGAGGTTTGCCTGTGACAGAAAAATTAAAGTGATAGTGGCTTAAACTAAATATTAATTTCTCTCTCACATGAATTTAGCTGGGAAATAAATAATCTAGAGCTGACTTGACCCTCCACCGTTTCAGGGACCCCGGTTTTTTTTTCTCTTGTTCTACCATCCTCAGCACATGGTGTTTCTCTCATGATCCAACATGGCTGCTCAAGCTTCAGCCATATGGCTCCCTTTCAACCAACAGAAGGTGAAAGGGATAAAGAAATGTATGTCTTTCCCTCAGGGACATTTCCTGAAGTTGCAGAGGACACTTCTGCCTATATCTCATTTGCCAGAACTTACTCACATGGCCACAATAAACTGGATGATATGCTGAGAGAGGTGACCTTAATTCCAAATGGCTATGTGTTCTAATGTAAATCAAGGGTTCTACTAAGGAAGAGAAGAAGAATGAATATTGGGGGTAAACTAGCAGTTTCTGCCACATATTGCTCTGATTACACTGGCTTTCTAGGCAATCCTGTTTTCTGGAGAGCATGTCTTCGCCCCTGTTCTTATTATTCATACTTCCTTTGTCAATTCCAGAAGAAGAAGAGGGAGAAGGAGGAGAAAGAGGAGAAGGAGAAGAAGGAGAAGGAGGAGGAGGAGGAGGAGGAGGAGGAGGAGGAGGAGGAGGAGTCCTCAAGGAGCACACCATTAACAATTCAGCATAGTTTAGTAGAATGAAAGCTCCTGTCAGTTTCACCCTGAGATGAAAGAAGATAAAAGCCCAGAAGTGCCTGAGGCCCTGATACATCTAACTCCATGATTTGGTCCATCTTCTGCCTAACAGTAAACCAGCTAGGAAATAAAAAAAAATCAATGTTCAGATCAAAATAAGCCACTCTCTTATATCATGAGAAAGATCCACAATCCATAAAAAGTCAAATCCAGGGGCGCCTGGGTGGCTCAGTGGGTTAAAGCCTCTGCCTTCGGCTCAGGTTGTGATCCCAGGGTTCTGGGATTGAGCCCCACATTGGGCTCTCTGCTCAGCAGGGAGCCTGCTTCCTCCTCTCTGCCTGCTTCTCTGCCTACTTGTGATCTCCGTCTGTCAGATAAATAAATAAAATCTTAAAAAAAAAAAGTCAAATCCATACAAAGAAAGCAAATCTATAAAAGTACAACTGGAAAAAGCAAAAGTAAATTTAAAACCATACAGGCAAGAAAAGACTCAGGACCTTCATATAGAACTCCACGGCCCATGTGAAGAGTCAGATCAAGTCTCTGGAGGAATGTTAGCTGAAGATGAAAGACCTGATAGCTTACCTTGGAGAAGGAAACATGGGTAATGGGTTGGAATCAGGAGGTGGAGACAGTATTTATGACCAGACAAGAGGAGCCAGGAGGATATTGACTAATGTTGAAAAGTCTAGTGTGCATTTAAATACCCAAGATGGAGAGAGACATCAAGTCTACATCAACATTGCTAGAGAGGGAAACAGAAAAGCCAACATGACAGGTCATCTTAAAAGTCTTCAGGCTGATGGGCACCTGGGTGGCTCAGTGGGTTAAGCATCCAACTCTTGATCTTGGCTTGGGTCATGATCTCAGGGTCACAGGATTGAGCGTCGGGCTCAGCGGGAAGTCTGCTTGAGATTCTCTCCCTCTCCCTCTGCCTCTTCCCTCCTCTCTCTCTACAATAAATAAATTTTAAAAAATTCTCCAGACTGAGCAAATCTCTACTGAAAAAGTATAGATCAAAATCTTCAGGGGAGAGGAAATGAAGTGACTGAACTTGTCATGAGAAAGAAACGGAGTCTCTTGAGGAATTACCAGTCCAGGAAGATAATTTTTTGGAGCAAGAGGAGGAAAGTCCTAGAGGAAATGACAAGATGAGCATGCAAATGAAGAGCCGAAGGCCTTCAGAGTGCAAGTCAAAGACCTTGAAGAAAAGCTAGAGAGCATCATTTATCCTTCTCAAAACCTAATTACTTCTCTTGAAATAAAAGGTCATGATCATTGGACAAAAGTACAGGAGGCTGAAAGAAACCTTTTTATATCAAGACAAGAGATTGCAAGCATGAGACACAGAACAGTGGAACCACTTATTAAACTTGGGCTTCTAGATGATGATCCAAATGGACCGATTTTCAGGGAGCAGTTGCTCTGGGCATGGGGTGCTATGTCCTCTGCGATGGGAGGGTCTCAGGGCTCCTCCCATCAGAAAATCTGGTGTTCCCAGTAGATTCAAATGGGAAGTTTAAGACAAGAAGACACATACTTCCTCCCTGCATCAGTGAGAGTTCTGCAGAGAAACATCACCAGTAGGCTACTTGCGCATATATAAAGATTTATCTCAAGGAATTGACTTACGTGATTGTGAGCTCTGGCAAGTCTGAAATCTGTAAGGCCGGCCCACAGGCTGAAAACTCTCAGGCAGGGAGGGTTTAAACTATAATCCCTAGACTGACTATGTACAGCAGTCTTCTTCCTCAGGAAAATCTAGGTTTTGCTTTTAAGGCCCTTCAATTAATTGGATGATCTTCAAGGATAATCTCCTTTACTTAAAGTCAACTGATTATAGAGGTTAACCACACCCACAAAATAGCTCACAGCAACTCCTAGATTAGTGTTCAATTGAATAACTGGGTACTATAGCATAGCCAGGTTGATACATAAAACTAACCCCTCTGCTCCAAGAAGACTGGATGAATGAGCGTCCCCACCCGTCCCGCCCCAGGTGGCTTTCCTCCAAGAAGCAGTTGTGCTCCTTATCCTCTCTCATGGGCTGGGTTTTTCTCTGGACACTCCCATCCAGGAAATGGAAGTATGTCACCTTCTGGGCTCATTGAGCCTCTGCATAACACTTCTACTCAAACCCATGAAACATGAAGGACCTTATACCATTTCACTTATTTTTTCTTCAAAATTATTTTTGAATTATCTACAATATTCTTAGTTTAAAAAACTTTTTATAATCCAATTAAAAATGAGCAAAAGATTAGCATCAACAGGTCTTCAAAGAAGATGTACAAATGGCTAATAAGCACATGAAAAGATGCTCAATATCATTGGCCTTTAAGGAAATGCACGTCAAAAACCACAAGATAACAATTTCCCCCTAGACAGAACAGCTATAATAAAAAAAGATGGACAATAACAAGGTTGGTGAGGATGTAGAAAATTGGAACTCTCATAGGCTGCTGATGGGATTATAAAATGGTGCAACCGCTTTGGAAAGTAGTTTGACAGTCCCACAAAATGTTAAACATAGAGTTACCATATGATCCAGCAATATCACACCTAAGAGAAATAACAACATATATCCACACAAAAATTCTCACAATGTTCTTAGCAGCATTATTTATAATAGCTAAAAAAGAGGAAGCTACCCAAATGTCCATCAACTAATGTATAAATAAAATGTGGTATATCTATACAATTGAATATTATTTGTCAGTGAAAGGGACTGAAGTACTGGTTTATGCTATAACAGGAACCCTGAAAACATCATGTTAAATGAAAGAAGTCCATTACAAAAGTCCACATATTACATGATTCCATTTATATGAAATGTCCAGAATAGGTAAATCCACAGAGACCAGGTAGATAGTGGCTCTTCCCAGAGGTGGGGGGAAAGGGGTTTGAGAGTGACTGCTAAAGGGTAAAGTTTCTCTTTGGGATGAGAAAATGTCCTGAAATTGGATAGTGGTAGTGGTTGCACAACCCTGAATATTATTAGAACACTGAATTGTACACTTTAAAAGACTGAGGCATGCCTGGGTGGTACACTCCATTAAGCATCTGACTCCTGGTTTTGGCTCAGGTCATGATCTCCGGGTCGTGGGATCAAATTTTGCATTGGCTCGTGCTCAGCGCAGACTCTGCTTGAGTTTCTCTCTCCCTCTGCCCCTCCCGCTCATTCTCTTTCAAATAAATAAATAAATTTTTAAAAATAAAATAAAATTTTAAAATAAAATAAAAATTTTAAAACAAAATAAAAGATTGAATTTTATGGTATCCATGTCACTAAATTATTATTTAAAAACCTTTCACATAACTGCTTTTTACTTCTGCTCAAATTGCACCTTAATATAAATTTCAGAATTTTAAACTAGAGATAGCATGTCATTCTCATGATAGCATACTCTCTAGAAAATAAAAGTAGCAAATTTTAATTTGATGAGTCAGTCCACTATTCTCTAAACAATATATTGTATGAGCTGTTCACCCACTAGAGACATTTGATATAGCAAAATACTTTTTTTCCCCTTTGTCAATAGTTCTGTGCTCTAGTTACGAGAGAAACCTGAAATTTACTTTTGAGCTTGTTGGTCTCAATACATTTTAGTTGATTAAACAAACCACCTCTCAAAGCCAAGACTCTGGGAGCTGGGATTCCTGCTATGCTAACAGAGTCTCTCACCTGTCAGCCTACACTCTTTCCAATGGTCTACACAGCTCTCGAAATTAAAAAACAATCTGCAGTAATCGTCAGGGCTTTGGGGTCTACAAACTCCTAGGAATTATATGCAAAATGTATTATGTGTGTGCATTTTTTTCCCTGGGTAGAGTCTATACCTTTTATCAGCTTCTCAAAGACGGTTGGGAACCAATATTTCAGAGACACAAGCCAGATGGGGCTGCATTTGGATTCTGTAACAGGATCGGTGGTTTTAGTTTACCAAGCACCATTCCCTTTTTTCTTGCCACAGCACCTGCTCTTTGGGGAGTACTGGTGGGGGGGCGTCCTCCCTGTGAATTCCACAGTGCTGCTGGAGAATCTTCCCCCTTCATCTAGTTGCTAAGTCCAGACAATGTCATCTAGAAACTGTCTGCACTGTTCCCCCATTCTTCTATGACACCAAACGGCCCTTCAGAGAGGAGCAAGGAGAGCTGGGGAGAGGGTCAGAATCCAGATCCAGATTTCCTGAGGCCGGCTCCACTCCTCCCTCCCTCCCTTCTTTCCTTCCTTCCTTCCCTCCTTCTATCTTTCCACGCTTCCTCCTTCTCCTTCCCCTTTACTCTACCTCCCTTCTTCCTTCCTTCATTCTTTCCTTCCTTTCTTCCTATCCTTTCTTCTCTTCCTTCCCCTCTTTGCCATCTTTCTTTCTTCCCTTCTTTACTGCCTCCCTTCCTTCCTTGCACCGTGAGGCTCAAATTTTAGCCCGAAGGCAGGGGTGGGACATTCCAGGGTGAGAAAGGCACAGGGTCAGAAACAGCGTGGTTTGGGAGTGGGGGTTCCTGGGGCTGCACAGAAATGGTGAGCTCAGCGGCTAATAGGATTGGCCATGGCGAATCCCCCAGCAAGGCACGCGCTGCACGAAAGGACGAAGCGCCAGGGTGACTCAAGGTCAGGATTACAGAAACTCCGAAGCGAGAAGGAAGCTTAAAGAGCCAGGCGGTGCAGCCAGGCTGGGATGATGGCACTGTCCAGCCTGGCGGGAGAAGGCAGATTTAGCCCCGCCCCGACCGAGGGAGGAGGACTGGCCCAGCCCCTCCGCTCTGGGAATCTTAGACAAACGGGACCAAGACCACCTCTGAATCACGGATGATATGTTATCCAGCGAACTGAATGACAGTCAGCGACTGAGATAAGTCGGGAAAGTTGGGGAGTGCCTGGAGAGTGAGGACGATTTTCTCTGGGATCTGTGTGCCTCCTCTTTGCCTCCCCCTTCCGGGTCCCACTTGGTAGCATCTTCCTGATCCCCTTATCTCTTAAGGCGCTCAGGGAAATGCCCCCCTGCAGGAGCCTGCTGGGAAATGCTACTCTGACTGGCCAGGAACCATGAGTCCTGCAGCCCCGGTAAGGAACAGTCCTCTGGGACAGGAAGAAGGGCCTAGGGTGGAGTGGGTGTCCCTCTCAAATAGGGTTTGGGTCCAAGAGCCCTTCAGGATCCCCAACAGTCCCTGTTCTCTGAATGACATCCTAGGTCTGCTCTTAGGTGGGTGCTTATGGGTTTGAGCTATTCAAGGAAGTGATCATGGAGGGGCAGACCCAGGTGGTCGACACAGAAACAGTCTTCTTTTCCCAGTTGGTCCAACTCCAATCATTTTATGCCCTAGAAAGATCTTTTGAACCCACAAATCAGACCACCTAACTCTTGAAACCCCCACCCCCAAGCTCCAGCCACTATAAGAGCTGTAAGAGCTCATAAGAGCCAAGCAAGTCATGAGCCTGTCATCCAAGTCTTCATGTTACATCCTTGCAAACCCTATAGCTCCATCCTCTGCCACTCCCCATGCCCTCCCCATCCCTGCACTCTATTTTCCAAACACACTGAAGTACTGGACATGCTTTTGAACTTTCTGATCAGTGCTCATATGATTCTCTTAGCTGTCCCCTGGGAAACTCCTACTCATCCCTCAAGGACCCTTTTTAGCCTCCTTGGGAGGCCTTCCTGAACCTCTTGGGCAAAGTGAGACTCCTCTCCCATGGTTAAATCATATCCTGTGTTTACATTTAGCCTCCCCCCGCCCCCACCAGACTGGAAGCTGAGGAAGGAAGGAGGAAAGGCCTTGTCGGATGCTCCTTTGTGCCCTCCACTAGCGCCCAGTACAGTGCGTGGCACAAACTGAGTATTGAGAAAACATGGCAAAACTAGGAGCCTGGCTCCTCCTCGCAACCTTACTTTTTTTAGAGAGTGAGTTCATGATTTTTAGGTAATGTATTTCATGATAAATGAGCGCACAGATGTCTTGGCAAAATAAAATTACAGGTGCAGCTTCTCACCTGTGCTCCCGGTCAGCACAGGGTTACCGCCCAGGAGAAGCCTTGTACATCCCAGCTATAGGGCTGCAGACTACAAGTCCCAGAAGCCTCGTGGGCGCCCATCTCTCCCCGCCCATCCCCTCTTGGAGGTGGGGCGGGGCCAAAGGGCGGGGCCCAGGGCTAGCCTAGCCCAGGGCGCAGCCTGGGGATTGAAATGCCCCAGGCGTTGTGGGGCACACAAAGCGCAGGCGCAGCAGGTTGGGTAGCCGCAGCATCAAGTAGCGGCGGTTTTGGCTGCAGCATCCGCAAGAGGTGTGGACAGGTGGGTGCATCCAGGGGAGGCTGGAGAGGGAGTTTGCACCTGACCCTCTGTCTGACCAGTGTTAGGACTTGGAGAAGGGAGGGAGACGCAGGAGAAGCATGGACAAAGTCAGGCCTTCCTGCTCAGGTGTGCCAGCCCTTACTACGCAGCAACAGGTGTGAGCAGGTGGGGGAGGGGTAGAGGCACCCGCTCGCAAGTAAGTCGCCCTCAGAAAGAGAGTGAATCTGGATCCCAGTCCCAGCTCCTTCACATACATGGACAAGTCATTTGCTGTCCCTCAGTTTGTCCACCTGTAAAACAGGAAAGATTCTGCCCATCTAATGGAGTTACAGTGGGGACAAGGTGAAGTGGTATAGTATGTGCAGCGATTTCCGAACTTTGCTGCACATTAGAATCCCCTGGGATCTTTAAAGACTATCAGTGCTCGCCTCTCAGCCCCAGACCTTCTGATTTCGTTTTTATGGAGCATGACCTGGGTATCGAGAGTTTTAAAATCTCCTACTGGTGTGATGGTTAGAAACTGGGACTGCTGGGCGTGAAGGCAGGTTCCCCTGCTTTCTAATCAGGGAGATCTGCATGAGTGATTGAACTTCTCCATGACTATTTTCTGGTAATAACAAGGATTTTTGTGAGGCTTCAACAAGATAATAGATGCAAACACTGAGAAGCCTGCCTGGCACATAAGGCTCGGGCAATCAGAGCTGCTTTTGAACTATCGTTTTACATACTTCATAAATGCCTCAGTTGAGGTGCAAGTGGGAGGGAGGCTTTTCTTATCATGAAAGTCCCTCATTCATTGCCCTGGTTTTAGTAGTCTGTGCTGCCAGCATTTTGAAATTCGAGGGTTTCCAACATTGTAAGCGTTCCTCACCCCCACCTCTACCTGCCTCATAGACATGCCTTCACAGATCCAGAATCAGAAGCCAGGCAGAAGGGACATGGTCAAGGTTATGGAGCTGAGGTTGGAATCCAGGCTCCCGGGCCCCATTCTCACCCCCGCACAATGGGTGGCTGCTCTGCTGACCCCACAAGAACAGTGCTCTCATTATCCTGCTGGAGCAGAGAAGGAGAAGGAGACAAGCAGGCTTGCCCTTGTTTGTTTACGAACACTCCCTTAAAGGTTTCCTCGGTGGCTCCCCCAGGGAGGACCAGGGAGGACAGGGCTGGGGCTTCTCTCTGGGGAGCTGCCCGGGGGGCTGCTGATGAGGCCTCTGTGTCCCGTGGCTCCTCTCACAGGTCCCGCCTGACCCCACCCTGGAAAGTCCTTTTGAAGAAATGGCCCTGGTGAGGGGCGGCTGGCTGTGGAGACAGAGTGAGTGACCCTGGGCCAAATCCTTGTCTGTCTGTACCTTGTCCAGGGGCAGGAGGGTATAGAAGTGGCTTGTTGGGTGTGCCCCAGTGAACCATTCTCCCAAGAAACAAGACCCTCTTTCCCCCCTCTACGCCTTTGTTCGTACTCTTCCCACTGCTTGGAATGTCCTTCCTATTTCTGACTGCTTGGTAAATGTCCCCTTCTGTGAGGAGCCTTCTCTGACTTTGCCTCTAACCCCTGCTGCAGCCTCTGCTGTAGCACCAACAGTGTAAGTTCCCCACACTGTTCCCAATGCTTCATACATACCTTCGTGATAGCATTGATCCCCCTATAAAAGAACCACCTTTACCTATGGGTCTTACCCCTCCCCATACTGGCCCCAGACTGTGAGCTGCTTAAGAGCAGGGGCCGGGTTTGAGGCTCAGCATATCCACAGCACCCTAGCCCAGGGCTGGCCACAGAATAAGGCTTAGAATAAAATCAAAACGCCTCTGTGCCTTGGAATCTGTAAAGCTCGAAGAAGCTCCCATGTCTTTGCCCTTTCTGTTAAGATTTTCAATTGTAAAATGGCTGAAGGTAGGGCTCAGGCTTCCAGACCCACCTCTGGCCAGAATCGTGATCTGAACAAGAGCTACCCTGGGTTAGGAGCTCTCCAGCGACCCACTACCATACTCACTTCATTCAGTTCAGCAAACACTGAGCCCAGGCCCTGCTGGGTGCCAGGTCCAGTATGGGGAGCTGCAGGCCCCCCAGTCTGGTAGCTACACAAAAGGCTGTCACACAAGTGGGAGATAAGAGATAAGATGGAGGCTCAGATAAGGAGAGGTCTTTGTCCTTGAAGAAACCTGGGGCTTGGCCTTGGAAGCCCCCAAGGAAGGAATCTGGTTATTCATTTACCATTGAACACATTATGGGGTCTCTGTTATGTATTAGGCCCAATGAGAGGCATTGGGTGAGCAAGGCAGAAAGAGGCCCTGCCATCATTTCAGGAGGTAGATAGATAAGAAAGGGGGAGGTCACAACAGTGGGGGTTGGGGGTAAGGGGGGTTCCTGCCCCCCTGCAGGCTCTGCTATCAGCCCGCCTAGCAAATGTGGACCATCGCACAGGCTCCATCCTCCGCCGCTGGAAGCGGAACTGGTTCGCCCTGTGGCTGGATGGGACCCTGGGCTACTACCGTGACGAGACTGCGCAGGACGAGGAGGACCGCGTGCTCATCCAGTTCAACGTCCGCGACATAAAGATTGGCCAAGAGTGCCATGGTGAGAAGCCCCTTCCCCTCTGGCACTGTGACTCTGGCCACGGCCCTCCCACTGCATCTGTCTGATAATACCTGCATCAGGCTCTTTGCCCCTTCAGAGGGCTTCCACAGACAATGCTTCTAGGCCTCTATCAACACCAGCTTGTGTGGGTGCGAATTAAGAAATGAGTTCCTTATTAAGTTCCGGCCCTGTGCTGGGCCTGGGTCCTATACTGGGATCACAGAGGTGAGTCTGACACAGTTCCTGCCTTCCAGGTGCCAGGAACTAGATAAAGATGAAGCAAAATAAGGAGGATCAGAGAAGTTCAGTAACTGGCCCAGAGTCACACAGCAAATCTCCTCCACCAAGACTCAGGCCACAATTATAACAGGGTCACTGATAGATGTCTCTAACAAGGGCTGTAGGCAATGTGGAAAGGCTGAAGGGTTCTAAAGAGTAAAGCAGAATCCCAAAAGAAAGTGTGTGGGATCAGAGGAGGCTGGCAATGGCCTAGAATCAGGACCCAGAGGTCGATTCCTATTCTTGTTTCTATTTTACTGGGGGACCTGGGACCTGTGCTTCGTGGAAACCCCATATGCGTGTGTCTGCCTTTAGATGTGCAGCCCCCAGAGGGCCGGAGCCGAGATGGCCTGCTGACCGTGAACCTGCGGGAGGGCTCCCGTCTCCACTTGTGTGCAGAGACCAAGGATGATGCCATGTGAGTCCTCCCAGAGAGGATAGGGCAGAATGTTGGGGAATGTACCCAGATGCCTCCTCCTGTTGGGCCTTCTGATTCCCAAAGGGTAGGAAGGGGGGAGGGGACAAAGATTGTCAGCAGGGCGGAGGCTGGGCGGAGTGCATCTGAATGGCTCACCGTGATTGGTAGGGTACCCAGGAAAGTCCTCACCCAGAATGTGATGGAACCCGTATACTTGCCTCAGGTGTGTGGTCCCCGATCATAGAGAGTCATGTATTTATCCGACAGAGATGCGCTCTCACTCGGGCTGATACAGGGGAAAAGACAGCTCACTGACATCCATAAAGGGTCCTCCTTCCCACTGCCTTCTGAGAAGATGCCTTGGTGGGTGGCTTTCATCTGAGGCACAGACCCAGAACCGCCTCACTGAGGCAGCCCACTATTGTTCCGGGGACACCCCAATGTCAGGTGCAGGTCCACACTGCAATACGGGGTGTGCCTGCTTCCTCACATTCTTTCCCTTCCTACCCTCTGGCTGAGGGTCAGTCAGCCTTCACATTTAGAAGAGAGAAAGAGATGGGGTGTGTGGCAGTGGGGGAAGCTGAGCTCCAGGCAGACAAAGCACAGAGCCGCCTTGTCCACCCCAGCCAGGTGCCATGGCAACCAACAAAGGCTCGATTGTCTGGTGTCCACTGGGCCTTCACGGGCTCTGGGGTCAGAGTGTTGGGGAGCTATGTTGGTAGGTTTGGGGTGTGGAGGTGAGCTGCAGTGAGAGGACCAGCCCAGGCGTGCCAGAATCTGAAGGCCCCTAGGAGACCACCCAAGCCCAGCCGTCTGTTGTCTAGACAGGGAAACTGGAAGAAGGGAAGGGTGTGGGCTAAGAATGAATCAGGAGGCTCCAGCTCCAGTGAGGGCTCTGTCTGTGTGACTGGGCTGGGAGGGGGGTCACCTCTGTCAAGGGAGTCAGGAGGCTGGTTGAGGAGGAAAGTAGGGGCCTACATCTCGGGGCCTGACCTCTCACCTTCCTCCTCATGCTTTGGGGTTTGCTTTGCAGAGCGTGGAAGACGGCGCTGCTGGAGGCAAACTCCACCCCGGTGAGCAACCCCATTCTCTCCTTTTCTCCTCACCACCCCTTCCTGCCATGGAATCATGGGTGATTCAGACTCGGTCTCTGCCTGCCAGGAGTTCTCAGTTCCCCTAGATGCGAGCGAATAGGTTTGTGTGGACTCAGATGTGCTAAGTCCCGAGTGGAAAAGGACAGAAGACAGACAACTGGTGCTTGGAGGAAAGAGAGAAAGGAGGTGGCCTGTCAGTTGGGCGAAAGGAACCACCTTTTATTGAGCAGCTATTATATGCCCGGGGTGATGTGGGTCCAGTTCTGGCTGCTCGAGGCAGTCCTGTGAGGTGGGGATTCTTGTTCCCTCCCTGCAGATGATAAGATTGAGCTTCATTCAGCCACACAACAAATATTTACTGAGCTCCTACTATGTGCCAGGCACTGTGCCAAAGGGCAGGGGTCAGAGGTGAACTAAGTTGGGAGGTGTAGGCCCTGCCTTCCTGGACTCAGCCTAGTGTGCAGCCGGACGGGAAGCAACTAGGCACATAGTTCATGATTCTGTTGCAGTCATGGGAACTGCTCTGACAGGACGTGCCGCGTGCACTCAACGTGTGACCACCTTGGTGGCCTGATCCTGGTGGGAGTTCAGACAAGGCTAAAGATGAAACCTGAAGGATGGACAGAAATCAACTGGCTGAAAGGGGTGCGGTGGGGTGAAGGGAACAGCTTTCCAGGCAGAGGAACTGCACATGCAAAGGCCCTGAGAAAGGTTATGACTTTAGCAAGTTCGAGAACAGAATGAAGGCTGGGGCAGCTGGAGATTAGGGATGGAGAGCAGGGGAGAGAGCCTGGCATGATGGGATGTGTTCCCGACATTGGTTTCTGCCAAGAACAGCAGGGGGTCATTGAAAGCTTTTAAGCAGTGGGATGAGATGAACAGATCAGACCAGATTTGTATTTTTTAAAAAGATAAGTCTGGCTGGTAGGTAGGGAACAGACAGCAGAGGGTTAAGAGTAGATGCCAGGAGACTAGTTACTTCTAACTAGGCTGGGACAGAGTTCTGATGACTGGCTGGAGGTCTGGACTAAGCTGATAAGGATCAGACATATTTAGGAGGTAGAGTCAATGGAGCTTAGTGATGGATGAAGGTGTGGGTTTGAGGAGCCGCCCAAAGCCCACAGCTCAGGGGTGCCCCAATTTGGCGCATCTGCCTGACTCCACGTTCGGTGCCTGCTCCTTCTGTCTGTGGCACAGGGGAGCCTGATCTGATCTAGAGAGAAAGTCTGGGGAGAAGTAGCGGAGAAGACATGATTGTGTTTAGAACCCTTCTTGGGCCTGCATCTGCTGAGGGCGGGGCATCGTGCTCGGTGCCTGCCATTGTTTGTACCATTTAATCTCCCAACAGCCTTGGTAGGGTAGGTACTTTGAGTCCCATTTTACAGATAGGGCAGGTGACCTTCAGAGAGGAAGTGACTTAGCCATAGCCTCACAGTCTTAAGTCAGTGGAAGAACCTGTACAGCACCTCGGCCAGTGAGACGGGGAGGGAAGGGCATCATCTGCAGAAAGAGCTGCATGAGCAGAGGTGGACAAGTGGGGTGTGCACACACACACGTGTGTGTGTGTGTGTGTGTGTGCATGTGTGTGCAAGGGGCCGGAGTCTGGCCTGGCTGAACTATAATACATGGAGGGAAAGAAATGGGAGAGCTGACCTCTGAGGAGCAATGAAGGGTATTAAGCAGGGAGGACTGTGGCCAGACTTCAGGGAGCAGACCCCAGCTTCTGGGTGGAGGTTGGATCAGAATCTGGGAGTGAGGAGGCAGGGGCAGCACTCAGCAGGGTGGAGGTCCCCCTGTTAGCTAACCTGCCTCTGAGCTCCAAATCCCCCCGATGCAGGCAAATCTGTCCCACCCGAAAGAGGCGGAAGGAGGTGAGGGCTGACCGTCTGTGCTCTGTGACTCTATGAAGCTGCCTTGTCCTTTCTCTGCCTGTGCACCTTCCTGCCACTCTGCTTCCCACAGCTCTCTGCTCTGACCCTCTCTCCACCTCTCACTACCCCTGCTTCACACACACCCCTCTGGTCCCTGGGCTTGCTCGAGTAGAATGTGTTTGTGCTTCTGTCTCTGTACCAGGGGCTGCCTGGCTCCGAGTGTCCATGCCTGCCCATGGCTGCTCTCTGTTCTGTGCTTATGGAGGAGTGACCTGCACTTTGTCCCTCCATGTCCTGCAGATTTATCCCCCCTCTGGATGGAGGCTGTTCCAGGGAACACAGGGCCAGAGATCCGGCCAGGGGCAAGGCTGGAAGGCCAGTGAAGGAGGGAGGTGGGTGGGAAGGTAGATCAGACCTGTTCTGTCCTCCCTGGAGACTGGGAGCCTCAGCAGCCTAAAAGAGGCGAAGCTGAGCTAATTTTGGAGACTCTACCGATCCTTCTCTGTGTATCTTTGGCAAAGTCACTGCCCCCTCTGAGACTCCCTCCATTACCATGGGCTGAAGAGGAAGAGGACAACTCTTCCCCATGACCAGCTGACAGAGGGGGCTGGTAGGGCCTGTTAAAAGCTCTGAGCTTCTCCAGATGTAGAGGGCCTCTGACAGCTCCTTCCCTCCCTCCCTCCCCCTTCTTGGGTTTCTGTGGCTTAAGCAGGCCCCAGCTGGAGCCACCGTCCCTCCCAGGAGCCGCCGAGTTTGCCCCAGGGTCAGGTGTGTGACCCGCTCGTGGAGCCCCTGTAAGGTTGAGAGGCGGATCTGGGTAAGTGCTGGCTCAGCTCTCCCTGCCTCTGTTCTGGCCATGACGATGCGCCTCCAGAACTGGGCCCAGTCGCCTCCCTTCCCTGCTCACAAACATTCCATGGCTCCCTATCACCCACAGGACACCACCCATAGCCCCATTTTCAAGGCCCTCAGGATCCGGCCTGGGCGAGTCTCGTCTACCACATCTTCCTCCTCCCCTGTGCTCCAGGTGCTCTGCTGTTTCCTCTGTTCCCAGCTGTGCCAGACCCATTCCCTCCTCCCAGGCTTTGCATGTGCCATTCTCTCTGTGGTGAAAACTCTTAGTTTCCTTATTCACCTGACAAACTGATGTTTAGCCTCTAGGAGCCACTTCAAAGGCTGCCCCCTCCTCAGGGAGGACTTCCCAGACCCCCACTCACAGCCTGCTGCACTAAATGCTTAGTATTGTCTTCTTAGGCCTGGGTACAAGTCCCTGTATTTTGGTCTCTATTCTCCCACGAGACCTGGGACTTCCTCCAAGGTAAAGACCAGGTCTAATCAGCTCTGCCTCTAAGGTGTCTAGCACAGTGCTGGATATACAACAGGTACTCAATGAGTGCTCAGTGATCGGAACAGTCTTTTGACTCTCCTTATTCCTGGTGCATGGAGCTAGGGCAAAAGTGGGCCTCAGACAGTGTTCACCAAATAAGCAAATGACCAAAGGGAGGAAGGAGGTGGGAAAACCCTCTGTAATGGCATCACTACCACATATCATAATTTAGTCCGTATTTGTCCCCCTTACCCACCCCAGAATCTCTGGAAAGCAGGAGTGGGAGATGGATCCTCTCTCTGTCCCCAGTGTTCAGCAGGGCACAGGGTGGGTGCAGGGGAGGACCCTCCTCTTATAACCAACTCTGAATTTCTTTCATGGCACAGTGGTGCTCAATGTGGCTGTGCCTTTGAATCAATTCAGGACTTATTAAAAAAAAATTAAAAATTCAAGCATTCAGATCCTACCTCTGGATGCTCTAATTCCATAGGTCTGGAGTAGGGCCTTGGAAATCTCTGGTTTAAAAAACTTCAGGTAATATCGATGTGCAGAACCACTGAACTGAAGTGCCAGGCCCACACAGGTCCAGTTGCATAGACATGGCTCGGCTGGATTCTCATTGTGCCTTAGAATGGGCACTGTGGGGCAGACTGTTCCCATCTGCAGATGTGAAAACTGAGGCTTTGAAAGGCAATATAACTGGACCAGGTCACTTGATTCATCAGTGGCAGGACTAGGACTTCTATCCCAGCATTCTGAGTCCTCCCCCTTGCCTGAATGAGGATATAAGTGTTTTAGGCATCCCCGTGTTTAAAGCGGGGGAAAGGTTGTATTTGTATGTGACCCCCTGATTGGCTGACCCTGTACTTGCAAAAGGGGCTAGGCTTTTAGGGAGGGAGAGGATCAGGGATCAAGGCCTTAGGTTCTATCCATGAGGTCTCCGGAGGATCCCCTGCCCTGTTGCCAGGCGACCCGTGTGAGTTTTCCTCTGGGCCAACCAGGCCAGAGGGTAGAAACAGGTGCCGCAAGGGGTATGAGGTGGTGTTTTCCACTCTCTCCAAGGCCCAACCGCGCCCCTGGCTTACTGTGCAGCTACTGGGCAGGTGCAGGCTCTAGACCTCAAGTCCTCTACAAATAAAAGTCAAGGATCTGAGTGCTTGGCTCTCTGTAGGCCCTTCTAGGTATGGAGTGCAGATCCTGGCCACCCTCCACTAGAAAGCCCAATTGGATCACCTTTAGGGGAGAGCACAGTAAGGGAAGTCACTTGAGACTGAGCATTGATTGTCTGAGCCTCCTGCATTTCCTTGGGACTGGTCACTGTCCCTAACTTGAGGCTGGACTTAGAGCTGGGTGACTCGCTGGTATTTGACTCACTTGAGATTAATTCAATCCATTAGGCACCTATCATGTTCAGAGACATGATTAGACCTTTCTTTATGGGGTGGGGGGGTCTCCCAGTCCGATGGGAGACATACACACTCGCAGGGATACAAACAATGACACTGTAGAGTGATTGGTGCTGTGATAAGGGGAGTCTAAGGGCCCCATCAGAACCTGAGGTTCAGGGAGGGTGATACTTGGGTTCAGTCTGAAAGAGAAGTTAGGTAGGTAGATGAAAAATGGGGAGAAAGGCAACCCCATCAAAGAGAAATGGCATGGAAATCTGAAATCACAGTTGTGCTTGGAGAACTCCCCTTTATAGCCAAACTTTTTTTTTTTTTAAATTTTATTCATTCATTTGAGAGAGAGAGAGACCACAAGTCGGCAGTAGGCAGAGAGGGATAAGCAGACTCCCTGAAGTCAGATGCTTAACCGACTGAGCCACCCAGGTGCCCCCACATAGCCAAACTTGTTTTTTTTTTTAAGATTTTATTTATTTATTTGACAGACAGAGATCACAAGTAGGCAGAGAGGCAGGCAGAGAGAGAGAGGAAGGGAAGCAGACTGCCTGCTGAGCAGATAGCCCAATGTGGGGCTCGATCCCAGGACCCTGGAATCATGACCTGAGCCGAAGGCAGAGGCTTTAACCCACTGAGCCACCCAGATGCCCCTATAGCTAAACTCTTACAAGAGTTGTCATGACATGTTGATTCCATCCTTTACCTCTCAATCATTCTTCAACTCTCCATAGCGTAGATTCTTAACCCAGCCATGCCACTGAAAAATTTTTTTTTTCAAGGTTACCCACAACTTCCAAGTTGCCAAAGCCAATGGCTTATTCTCTTGGCACTGGCCAAAAAGATGGACAGAAGAGCATATTTAGAAGTTAAAATCATGAGACTTGCCTGGTAGCTGTCGTGATGTGGAAGACAAGTGTGTGAGGACAAGGGTGCCAACCTGATGTCTTGGTTTGAATGCATGGTGGTGACATGTAGAGAAAAGCACTTATAGAAGAACAAGTTTGGGAGATGGAAAGATGATGACATCACTTTGGGATTGGAATTTAAGACACCTAGACTGCTAAAGGGAGTTGGACCATTCAGGTGTGACACCCAGTTAGAGATATAATGTGGAAGCAGGGAGCTAAGAAGAAGGGACCAGGAGAGAAGGGGACCTGCCCCCTCTTCAGGTCGGCTCCCCTGGGGATAAAGTGAGGGGCTTGGGTTCTGACCTTCCATTTAATTCAGCATATATTTATTGGTTCTTGCTATTCATTAGGCCCTGCATGTAACAGAAATTAATCAGAGTCCTTGCGTATAAGTAGCTCACATTTGGCGTGCAGGCAGGAAAGGACAGGAGGAAAGATGGGGAAAAAAGGTACTAGCAGAGTCCATAGAGAACTCAGGAAGAAAGAATTTTTTCTGAAACCAGAGGGTTTCCTGGAGTGGGTGGCTTTTGAGTTAGGCTTTGAGGGGTTGATAAAATCCTAATGGAGAGACTGCATACCTCCCTCCCAGAGACAGCAATGACCCCTCTTTTCTGAGCCCCCCTCCCCAGCTCTGTGGTAATGTGAAGATAATAGTGTCTGCAGTAAGGACTAGAGGAAATAATACATGTGGACACCTCCCTCAGGGCCTGGTACATGACAGATGCTCAATAATACTTTACTTTCCATCCCTACCCTTCCTTTCCTTTCTTTCCTCCCCACCCTTTTACTTCTGGGCCTGGGGCTTGGCCAGATGCCCCACCCCATGATGAGGAGAGTAGAGATTTCTCCAAATGGGACCATTGGAGAGCGGCTAGCAAATAGTAGACTGTGTATGGAAGTTGGGAGCCATGGAGAATTTTTGATTAGGGGAGTGCTAGCTAGGAGGCCAGGGCAGGAAAATGGGATCACTGGGAGCTGGATGTAGGGCTAAAGTTTTAGAGGACAAGGACCATGGACCATGTGGAGGAGGCAGGGCCTTTTTCCAGGAGCTTGCTGGTTCCTAGGGAACCATTTCTAAACTTGGGGAAGTGGTTTTGTGGGTCCAGAAGGACCTAAGCCAGGTGTGTGGGGTAGGAGACCAAACCGGGGACAGAGTTCCCAGGCAGTTAACCCAGTCGAGCTCCTCAGGTGCGTGTCTACAGCCCGTACCAGGACTACTATGAGGTGGTACACCCCAACGCGCATGAAGCCACATACATCCGCAGCTACTACGGACCGCCCTATGCAGGTAAGTATCCCGCCCAGTCCGCCCCCTGCCCCCACCCTCTGCCCCATTCCAGTGCCAAGCCCCGCTCTTGTGGTGACCACGGATTTTCCCAGGCGGGACCCTCCACTGGGCCCTCCCCAACCGGAAATTTGAAATATCTCGTGGACCAGCGGCCCCCACACTCCATAGATCTGACCTTTCCTCTCAAGGCCGGCCCTCTTTCAAGGGCTGTCCCGCAATACCCGTTTCTGAGCTCGTCGCGACCCCTGGTGGCTAAACATGGGAACGACCGCCTCCCGCCCAAAGGGCTGGCGGTTGGGAAAGCCCACCCTCTGGTGTGTCAAGGAGGTTCTTCAAGATCCCGGAGTTTTCTCGCTGTTGCACCCTAGACCCGCAGCCTCAGAATGTCCGTAGCAGATTTAAGGCTTGTAAGCCCTGGGGAAAGAGCGCAAGTCCTTTCCGAATCCAGGCCTCAGTTTCTCCAACTGAGGTGTAGGAGAGTGGGCTCAGCCCCTTGTCCTGGGTTGGGTGTGAGTCTAGGGGAGGAGAGGGACAAAGATCTCTCTGCTCCTAAGTCCCCAGCCCTCATGGCTCTCTCCACAGGCCCCGGCGTGACGCACGTGGTAGTGCGGGAAGATCCCTGCTACAGTGCTGGCGCTCCACTGGCCATGGGCATGCTTGCTGGGGCTGCCACAGGTGCAGCCCTCGGCTCGCTTATGTGGTCGCCCTGCTGGTTCTGACCCCTGGGACTCGGAGTGTGGACCCTGCGCATAGACCGACAAACCCCTGTTCTTACTTGACCCCACCCACTGCTACTCTAAGCTCTGCCATACTTTGGCTCCTTCCTCTCCATTAGCCGCTTCTGGACTTGGATCATCCATCCCACTCCCCAACACTATATTGGAAGAAGCTATCATCCTAGGCGCAAACATAGCTCAAAATCCTTGTATCTCCTGCCAGACACCCCAGAATTTTGTTATAGACATATATGGACAGGTTTCCTGCAAATACAACAGGACACAGAAAACACAGCTCATGTGACTTCAAGGTCCCATGTGCTGGAGACACAGGAGTCAGGTTCTTTCCTCCAGCTGCTCCAGGGTTTGTAGGAAAAACAGAAGTAAATAAACACTTGACAAGGCAGACTTATCCATCCTTTGGCCCATGAAGGTAAAAGCAGACGAAGGTAGGCTAGGAGTAGGGTTGTTGGCAAGAGTGCAGAGCAGTAAATATCACGGCATGTCCAAGGACTTAAGAGTTCATTTAGGCTGGGGTGAGGACTGGGATCAGATCATGATGGCCCTCCAGGCTAAAGAGCTTGCTGGATAAAGGCGAGATGTTAGCTCTTTGAAGGGAAGTTTCATGATTGTGCCTATAATGAATATATTGCCTGTTTTGCTAATATTGACACATACTCAAATCCAAAACATTCTCTGAAGTTAGCCCCATCCTTTCCACTACCAGCTTCCTGGGTCCCTTGTTCTTTCAGTGCTCAGAAAACATCTATTCCCTATGTTAGGCTGCCTGGAGCAGCAATTGAGCTGAAGCTGGGGTCTCTTTGCTGGGGGGCAGATGAGCTCTGTTTGGAACCTCCAGCCCTAGGATGGTGCCTCCATCAGGAAATGCATTCCTGGTCCCCAGGAACTTGGACCTATCTCCGTAACTGTGGCTGTCAACCATCTCAGGCTTTGTCTTTTCCTTCACTCTGGGGGAGATGGCAGTGTTCACCTCTTGGGCCTGATCCACTGGGAAGCCCCACACGTGCCTTCCTGTCAAGTGGCCCAGCAGTCTCTCCATTTGGCTTGCTTCCAATTTCTTTTCCCATTCTGTACTAATAGAAGTGCTAACATTCCTGGCCAGTAGCCAGAGTAGCCTGCTAAATTTCCCTTGTAAACAGGGGCTCCAATGGCCCTGCTGCAGGGACTAATAAAGATGTGATTGGCTCTAGCCCTGGCTCTGGCTTTTTTATCTATAAACCACATCCTGGCCCCGCCCTGGGGGCCTTGTTCCCCCTGGGACATCTTGGTGACTCAGCACCTACTAGTGCCTTCTTTGGTGTACTGGGAAGAATGTGTAGATTCTGCGGGCAAGTAGAACTGGTGACAGCATGTTAACTGAGCAGTTTGGGGGCAACTCACTTAACCTTTCTGGATCTTGCTTTTCTCACCCATAGATAAGGTGGTAGGTTGAAGGTGACCATCCGCAAGGGCTCAAAGGGAGAGGCTGTATCTGGGTCTCTGCCATCTGATCTGTTGGGTGATCCAGGTTTTGCCCTGTCTGCTGAGAGTCTGGTGGTGTAGGGGTCTTTTCCAGTAGGTTCCCATCCTTCTAGAGGTGAACCAATGAGTTAGTCTCATAGAAAGTAGGTGTCTAGGGAAGGAAACACAACCATCTTGCATCAGGCCTTTTAAGGCTGCAAGTAACAGAAACCCCCTGCTCAAACTTTTTAAGCCAAAAAAGGGAAAGCACTGAGTTATTTAACTGAGAAATCCAGAAACTGTTTGATGCAGGGATTCAAAGAGTGTCCCTCAGACTTTGTTTTCATCTTTACAGCCACAGGGCTGGCTCATTCAAAGGCTCCAGTGACATTCAGCAGCTCCAGACTAATGCCCTTCTGGGGTCAAGTCTAGCCAAGAGAGCTCTTCTTCCTTCAACAGTATGAACAAAAGTCCTAGGACTGAAGGACCTTAGCCCAAATTGGGTCCTGTGGTCATCCATAAGCTATGGTGATCTGGAAAAGACAGCCTAAAACAACAGGGCTTAGAACAGGGGTGGAGTGATGTCCCCAAGTAAGTTTGGGGCATCATTGCCAGAAGTAGGATGAACAGATAAGAACTAAGTGGCAAAAGCATAGGGTGTCTGCTCCAGCCATATCCCCAGAGATGCCAACTTAAAGGGAGGCATTAACACCAATGATTCAATGAGGTAAGGTAAGTGAGGAACATGGCAGAGTGGGAGCTCTGAGGAGAGGTATCCAACTCTGCCAAGGAAATGGGAAAGCTCTGGGACAGGAAGTAGAAACTTAGGATGAGCCTTGAAGGATGAGTAGGAGTTTGCCAAGCAGGGAAGGGAGGGAGAGTTTTCCACACCGAAAGAACACATGCAAAAATGGCATGAGCAATGGCCTTAGAAGACGTTGGTCTTGAAAACACTGTGAAGGGGGCACCTGGGTGGCTCAGTGGGTTAAGCCTCTGCCTTCGGCTCGGGTCATGATCTCAGGGTCCTGGGATCGAGTCCCGCATCAGGCTCTCTGCTCGGCAGGAAGCCTGCTTCCTCCTCTCTCTCTCTCTCTGTCTACTTGTGATCTCTCTCTGCCAAGTAAATAAATAAATTCTTTAAAAAAAAAACAAAACACCGTGAAGTTCGGTCAGTCTGATGTCACAGATTGCATGGTGAGGAGGGATGGTAGATGAGGCCCTATTACAGAGAATCTCCCACAGCTGGGTTAAGGGCTCTTTGTTCCCCTATAGCCTCCATTTATCATAATCCTGATGATGCCCTGGTTCTTTCCACCCACCCCACTGAACGGGGCAAGACAAACACAAATGGATGCTTCAGGTGCCGTTTGCTTCAAAATCTCTCCACCAACAGGATGATAGCATGATTTTTTACTCTTCCAGCTGTTCAGTAGACAATTATTAAATTATTCACACATACATTAAGACAAACATTCTCAGAAAACACAGTCGGACCTAGAAGTGGCTTATGGACCACATCTGGCTCACATATTCTTTTGTTTGGTCAATACAGTGTATTTGAGAAGTTTGGAATTAAAATGTGATACCACTACATACCTACCTAAGTGGCTAAAGGTGAAAAAGATAGACAACAGTAAGTACTGCTGTAGAGCAAATCGAAATCTCACATGAGTGTAAATTGGCACAACTGCTTTGGAAACTATTTGGTAGAGACAAATATATGCATACCTTATAATCCATCGATTATACTCCTCAGGTACACCAAACAGAAATGTGTACATGTTTACCAAATAATAATAGGTGCAAAAGTATAAAAGCAGTGGAAAAAACTCAAATTCTAGAATAGGTGGATCTATGATATGTTCTATTCACAAATTGGAATATTCAATGAGAATTAATTACCCATAAGTATATGCAAAATTGGGAGTGAATCCAAAAAATAGAACAAGGAGAGTGGAGGGGAGGTGGGAAAATAGAGTTATACTGTGGCAAGTTTTCTGTATTTTATGTGAAGTAGTACAATATTAAGTGTATGCTGATAAGTCAAAGATGCACACTGGAAAAAACAAGTGTTGGTGAGAATGTGGAGAAAAAGGAACCTTCATGCACTGCTGGTGGGAATGCAAACTAGTGCAGCCACAGTGGAAGACAGTATGGAGTTTCCTCAAAAAATTAAAAATAGAACTACCCTATGATCCAGTAATCACACTACTGGCTATTACCCAAAGAATACAAAACACTAATTCAAAGGGATACAGGTGCCCCCATGTTTGTTGCAGCATTATTTACAATAGCCAAACTATGGGAGCAGCCCAAGTGTCCACTGGTAGACAAATGGATACAGAAGATGTGGCATATATATGCAATGGAATATTACTCAGCCATAAAAAACGGAAATGTTGCCATTTGCAATGACATGGATGGATCTAGAGAGTATAATGCTAAGAGAAATAAGTTAGTCAGAGAAACGCAAATACCATAGGATTTCACTCATATGTGGAATTTAAGAAACCAAACAAAGGAAAAAAGAGACAAACTGAAAACAGGACTCGTAACTATAGAGAACAAACTGATGGTTATCAGAGGAGAGGTGGGTGGGATGATGGGTGAAATAAATGATGGGGACTAAAAAGTATGCTTATCATGATGAGCACTGAGTAATGTACTGAATTGTTGAATCACTGTATTATACAACTGAAACTAATATAACACTGTATGTTAATGATACTGAAATTAAAATTAAAAACTTAATAAAAAATAGAATCCTATAGCAACCACTGAAAATATAATGCAAGGAGGGTAAGAAAAAATGCCAATAGAGGAATTTAAAAATAGATCCAGCAAACAGATAACAAATACCAAAATGGCAGACCTAAATCCAAACATATTAATACTTACATTAAATGTAAGTGGACAAGATATACATTAAGGGGTACCTGCATGGCTCAGTCAGTTAAGCGTCTGCCTTTGGCTCAGGTCGTGGTAGGAGGTAACTTAGAGATGTAACAACAAAAAACTGGTAGAAGGAAACAATACAGACTGCACAGAGATAAATGAAATAGAGTATAGAAAATAAAATAGAGAAATACAATGAAACCAAAAGTTGGTTCTTTGAGGTCAACAAAATTGACAAACCTTTAGCTAAGGAAAAAAAAAAAATGACTCATGAAAAAAAGAGGAAAGACTCAAATTACTAAACTCAGAATTGAAACTGGGGACATCACTACCAAATATACAGAAATAAAAACAATTATAAAAGAATACAGTGAATAATTGTATACCAAAAAATTGGATGACCGAGAGAAAATTGGCAAATTCCACACAGACTATCCAACAATTCATAAAGAAAAAGAAAATTTGACTAGATCTATGACGTAAGTAGATCAAATCAGTGATCAAAAAACCTCCCAATAAAAGCCCAGAACTAGATGGCTTCAGTGGTGAATTCTACCAAACATTTAAAGAATTATTTAACTCAAAATGGATAAGGACCTAAATGTTAGACCTGAAACCATAAAAATTCTAAAAGAGACTGAAGGCAGTAATTTCTCTGACATTGACCACCGCAACATTTTTCTAGATAGGTTTCCTGAGGCAACAGAAACAAAAGAAAAATAAACTATTGGGACTACATCAAAATGCTTCTGTACAACAAAGGAAACAATCAACAAAACCAAAAGACAACCTACTGAATGGGAAAAGACATTTGCAAATGACATATCCAATAAAGGATTGGTATCTAAAATATGTAAAGTACTTACAAAACTCAACACTAAAAAACCCCAAATAATCCAGTTAAAAATGGACAGAAGAAAGGAACAGGTATTTCCCCCAAAGAAGACACACAGATGGCCAAAAGAAATGTGAAAAACTGCTCAACACTACTAATCATCAGGGAAATGCAAATCAAAACCACAATGAGATATCACCTCACACCTATCAGAATGGCTAAAATCAAAAACACAAAAAAGTGTTGGTGAGGATGTGGAGAAAAAGGAACACTCGTGCACTGCTGGTGGGAATGCAAACTGGTGCAGCCACCGTGGAAAACAGTAAGGCGCTTTCTCAAAAAGTTAAAAACAGAACTACCCTATGATCCAATAATCACACCACTGGCTATTTACCCAAAGAATACAAAAATACCAATTCAAAGGGATACAGGTACCCTTATGTTTATGCAGCATTATTTACAACAGCCAAACTATGGAAGCAGCCTGAGTGTCCACTGATTGTTAAAAAAAGATGTGGTACACATACACAATGGACTATTACTCAGTCATAAAAAAAGAGAATGAAATGTTGCCACTTGCAATGACATGGATGGATCTAGAGAGTATAATGCTAAGTGAAATAAGTCAGTCAGAGGGGTGTCTGGGTGGCTCAGTTGGTTGAGCATCTCACTCTTGGTTTTGGCTCAGGTTGGGCTCTTGGGGTGGTGGGATCAGGCCCTGCATCATCTCCATGCTGGGCGCAGACTTTACTTGGTAATCTCTCCCTCGCCTTCTGCCCCTCCCCACTCACTCTCTCAAATAAATAAATTAATAAATATCCTTTTAAAAAAGTCAATCAGAGAAAGACAAATACCATGGGATTTCACTCATATGTGGAATTTAACAAAACAAAGAAAAAAAGAGACAAACCACAAACAGACTCCTAACTATAAAGAACAAAGTGAGGTTTCCCTTAAGATCAGAAAGAAGACAGAATGTCCACTTTTGTCACTTGTATTCAACATAGCACTGGGAGTTGTAACCAGAGGAATTAGGCTAGAAAAACAAATAAAAGGCATCCAAATCGGAATAGAATAAAACATCTCTGTTTACAGATGACATGATCTCACACATCTGACCCTAAATAGCACAGGTTTGAACTGCATGGGTCCACTTACATGGAGATTTTTTTCAAATAAATACAGTACAGTACTGTAAATGCATGTTCTCTTCCTTATGATTTTAACATTTTCTTTTCTCTAGCTTACCTTAATGTAAGACTACAACATATAATACAAAACAACATGCAAAATATGTGTTAATTGGCTGTTTATGTTATTGGTATGGCTTCTGGTCAACAGTATTCATAGTTAAGTTTTTGGGGACTCAAAAGTTGTATGTCGACTTGTTTTAATTCCAGTTTCATTAACATAGTGTTCTTTTGGTTTCAGGTGTACAACAGAGTGATTCAACAATTTTGTACACCAACCAGTGCTCATCACCACAAGGGCACTCCTTAATCCCTATCACCTGTTTCATCCACTACCCCACCCACCTTCCCTCTGGTAACCATCAGTTTGTTCTCTATAATTAAGAGCCTGTTTTGTTTTTTTGTTTGTTTGTTTTGTTTCTTAAATTCCACATATAAGTGAAATCGTATGGTATTTGTCTTTCTCTAATTTCTCTTAGCGTTTTATTCTCTAGTTCCATCTATTTGTTGGAAATGGCAAGATTTCATTCTTTTTATGGCTGAGTAATATCCCACTGTGCGTGTACACACACACACACACACACACACACACACACACACATCATATATATCATATCATACATATCACTTTTTTTTAAAGATTTTATTTATTTGACAGACAGAGATCACAAGTAGGCAGAGAGGCAGGCAGAGAGAGAGAGGGAAGCAGGTTCCCTGTTCAGCAGAGAGCCCGATGAGGGGCTCGATCCCAGGACCCCGGGATCATGACCTCAGCCAAAGGCAGACACTTTAACCCACTGAGCCACCCAGGTGCCCCTACATATCACTTCTTTATCCATTCATCTATCAATGGACACTTGGGCTGCTTCCATAGTTTGGCTCTTGTAAATAATGCTGCTATAAACACAGGGGTACCTGTATCCCTTTGAATTAGTGTTTTTGTATTCTTTGGGTAACTAGCCAGTAGTGTGATTACTGGATCATAGGGTAGTTCTGTCTTTAACTTTTTGAGGAAACTCCATACTGTCTTCCACAGTAGCTGCACCAGTTGGCATTCCCACCAACAATGCACAAGGGTTCCTTTTTCTCCACATCCTTGCCAACACTTGTTTCTTATATGCAGATTTTTGACTGCAGAGGAGTCAATGCCCCTAAACCTTGTGTTGAACGTTCAAGGGTCAACTGTATGATAAAACCCTAAATATTCCATAAAAACATTGTTAGAGCTAATAAAACAAATTTAGCAAAGTTGCAGTATACAAAATCAACATAAAAATCAGTTGCATTTCATACACTAGCACTGAACAATCCAAAAAGGAAATTAAGAAAAAGATTCCACCAAAAGGAATAAAATACTTAGGAATAAACCTAACTACCAACGAAGTGAAAGATTTGTATGCTGAAAACCAAGACACCACTGAAAGAAACTGAAGATATAAATAAATGCCATGTGTTATGGTCTGAATGTTTATCTACCTCAAAATTCATACATTGAAATCTTAATCCCCCAAAGATGGCATTCCTAGGTGGGGTTTGGGAAGGCCCTTAAATCATGAGGGTGGAGTCCTCATACATGGTATTAGTGACTTTATTAGAGAGGCTCCAGAGAGGTCCCTTGCCCATTCTGCCATGTGAGTATACTACAAGAAGTCTGTGACCCAAAGGAGGTCTCATGACTATGCTGGCACCCTAATTTCATCAGACTTCTGGGCTCCAGAAGTGTGAGCAATAAATACCTGCTGTTTATGAGCTACCCAGTCTGTGGTATTTTCTTAGAGCAGACCGAAAAGACTGAGACAGAAAAACTGGGACCAAGAAGTGGGACTGCTCCTAAAACAAATACCTAAAAATGTGGAAGAGGCTTTGGAACTGGGTAATGGGCTGAGGTTGGAAGAGTTTGGAGGTGCATGCCAGAAACAGCCTACATTGATTGCAGTGAATGGATTGTTAAGGATAATTCTCCTGATGGCTCAGGAGAAGATAAGAGCTGTAGAGAAAAGTGTCAATCTTGGAGAATACTTGCAGTTGTGATCAAAGTAGTGGTAGAAATATGGAGGGGAAAGGTCATTCTGATGAGGTCTCTGACGGAGAAAAGACTATCCTTAATATAAGGTGCCCAAGAACTTGGCTGAAATTGTGTTCATGTCCTAGCTTTTTGTGGAAAGTAGAACTTGTGAATGATGAATTGATATTTGGCTGAAGGAATTTCTTTTTTTTTTTTTTAAGATTTTATTTTATTTATTTGACAGAGAGAGAGATAGAATCACAAGTAGGCAGAGCAGCAGGCAGAGAGAGAGGGAGAAGCAGGCTCCCCGCTGAGCAGAGAGCCCGATGTGGGGCTCGATCCCAGGACCCTGAGATCATGACCCGAGCCGAAGGCAGAGGCTTAAACCCACTGAGCCACCCAGGTGCCCCTGGCTGAAGGAATTTCTAAGCAAAATGTTGAAGGGGTAGCTTGACTTCTCTTGAATGCTTACAGTAAAATGGAGGAGAAAAATGATTTAAACTGCAGAATAACGGACATACGCTATTACAAGCTTCAGGTGTACAACATAGTGATTCAACAATCATATGCATTACAAAATGCTCACCAATGTGGTTACCATCTATCATCATACAAAGTTGTTACAATATTATTGACTATAATTTCCTACCTTATACTTTTCATCCCTGTGAATTATTTTGTAACTTAGAGCTTGTATTTCTTTTTCTTTTTTTTCTTTTGTCTTTTAACATATTTTGTTTTTATTAACATATAATGTATTATTTGCCCCAGGGCTGCAGGTCTGTGAATCATCAGGCTTACACACTTCACAGCACTCACCATAGCACATACCTTCCCCAATGTCCATAACCCAATTAGTTTATATTTCTCAATCCCATTCAACTATTTTGCCTATCCCCCCCGGCAAAAAAGTTTGCTCTGCATTTATATCTACTTGTTTTTTATTTGAAGTGTAATTGACATATAATAATAGTTTCAGAGTATACTTATCATGATGAGCACTAAGTAATGATTCAACAATTCCTAAAGGTGGAATTCTTAATCAAAAGGGAGGCAGAAATTAAAAATTCAGAAAATTCTCAGCCTATCAGTATTGAAAGAATAAGAAAACTAATTTCTGGAGAGAAGACGAAGGGTGTGGCCAGATTTGATAAGATTAGTGTGAGACTGCCATCTCACAGAATCTAAGAAATATTCATCAAGACCTGGGGAAACTGGCTGGCCAGTACCTATTCTGTGGACATCTGTACCAGTAGTCTGGCCTGAGGCCTCCCTTTCTGTAAGGGAAATAGCTATCATTTGTGCCAAGGCAAGAGTTGGCCCTTTTTCTATAAAGGGCCAGACAGTAAATATTTTTTGGCTTTTGGAGCAGTAAGTTCTGTCACAACTACTCAACTCCACCTTTGTATTGAGTTCCAATAAAACTTAATTTAAAACACGTAAAAGGTTGGATTTCGGGGTGCCTGGGTGGCTCAGTGGGTTAAAGCCTCTGCCTTCAGCTCAGGTCATGATCCCAGGGTCCTGAGATCGAGCCCCACATCGGGCTCTCTGCTCAGTGGGGAGCCTGCTTCCCTTCCTCTCTGCCTGCCTCTCTGCCTACTTGTGATCTCTGTCTGTCAAATAAATAAATAATCTTAAAACAAAACAAAAACAAACAAAAAAAAGTTTGGATTTCGTGGGAAGGCAGTAGTTTGCTATCCCAGTCCCTATGCCAAGGTGGGTTAGGAGGAGGCAAAAGCAGAACATAAACCAGGTTTCTTAATATGTATTATTGCCTCCACCAGTGGCCCTGTCTTTCAAGTTGTAGCCACTCTCTCTCATTCTGAACAGCTGAAACCCCACTGGTTTCTTCTTATTGTTGTTTTGTTATTTTTCTGGATTTCAAGTTCCCTTTATAGCTCTAAGGAGGAAGTAGGAAACTCATGCTAATTTACTACCTTGGCAGGAATAGAAAACCAAGTCAATAATTGTTTTTGTTTGTGTTTTATTTATATATTTTTGGCAGCAAAATTGTTTATTAAAAAAAAAATGTGGACTATGAACACACTTCACTGCTTCAGTTGAAGAACCCCAAGCCAAATAAAAGGACCAATATTAAAAAGCAGCATAACTGGTTACTGTTTTAAAGATACATAAAAAGAGTCAAACACTACAGTGTAAGAAGACAATCACTCCCATGTCAGAAATCACAACTTCTTCCAAATAAAGAATATGACCCATCTGCCATATTGAATTGATATTTATTTCAGGACATGCCATGTCAAAATAAACAAAAGAGTCAACCCTTGCCTTTAACAATAATATTGTATTATATAAAAGCACTTTACAACTCCATCCCATCTTTTAGTATAAGTTACTGGTATGTGGGCTAATGATTATCTGAAAGCATTTCTCTATTCAGACCCATAATCCAAGTGCTCTCTGAATATTACAAGGTGACAATTAGTGGGAATTAGAGAAGGAAGAGGAAAGAGAGGGGAATAAGGTTCTCCCAGTTAAGGGTTTTGTTGCAATGAGGGGATGAAGAAGTATGAATTTTGTTGTCTTTTCATCTTTATACTGTGTTAAGTAATGCTTACAACGTAAATTCAGCAGGCTTTTCCTGAGCTGTAACTCAGAAATTTTCTTCCTGCAAACAATGTATTTACAAATGTGTTTATTAACTTACACAGCAATCTCACAATAACTAGTAAAGATTAAAATGGTGCACTCCTAATATATTTGTTTACAGTGTTTTAAGGGAAATATATATTGCCATGGTAATGAAGCTCTAAACAGACTGGACAAAACATCTAAAAATTGAAAGTAGTTAAAAAAAAAAAGGCAAAGAAATAAATATCACCAAAGAAAAAAGATTAACTGTAGCTTAAATATAAAACTAAATCACTGGTTAATTAACCAAACTATACAGACCTAATAAAAAGCAAAACCAGCCTGAAAGACCCAACATTAAAAAAAAAAGTTAAAAAATAAGGCATAAATCTGCATAATATTGAGTTTTATTTCCATTCTCTCCTTTCCCTCTTCTATGTATGCTTATCCAGATCTGCCTCTAGGGACTTTATAAGAAAACTGTTTCTATTTTCAATCTGACCTCAAATGTCCTGAGCAAAGTAGAGTATTTGTTATTTTGTTGAGGATTCTTTTGTTGGTAAACTTTAGATATCATTGTTTTTACTGGTTATTACAGTTCTGATCAAGGTGCCAAGTTTAAATTCTTCCACTGGTTCTTCTTAAAGGAATTTGATTCCTTATAGCGCCTTGACTGCATAGCATTTTTTGAAGGAAAAAAAAAAAAGAAAGAAAACCCCAGAGAAATCTATTGCTTACAAAAGTTTTCTTTTCTTCTTCCCCCCCTTTTTTTTAAACAAAGAGAATAACTTTTATCTTGACAATTTTTAAAATCCTGGGAGAAATAGTCCACTGGAAGAATTCAGTATTAAAAACATGTTCTGAACATGAAAAACATGTTCTCTCCCAGAGACTAACATGTGAAAGGGTCATCTGTTTTGGTCTGAAACACATTTTATGTTCACTTGACTTGTTAAGTACTCAGTGTGTTCATTAGGACTCATTTTGAAGATGCAACAGAACCCGTCTTATCCAAGCACTGCCTACTCATGATAGTTGAGTTTTGACCTCAAATAAAGTCTAAGTAATTTATATCACTACTCAACAATATTTTTGGACATCTTGGTCCAAGGCTAGAACAAGTGGTATCGCTAAATTTGAAGGATCCAATGGGCCTGGTCTGATTGCTGCTTTGTCATACCTCATTTGTTTCGATAGAGAGTAAGAACAGGGAATACAGTAAAGGAGAGGTGAGAAAAGCAGAAAGAGATCAAGTTGGTAGGCAAGTGCTGCTATGAACAACTGCTCCTTAACCAAACCACATACTGTTGAATTTCCATCATTTTGAAATACATTATCATTAACATTGAAAAGGAAAAAAAAAGTTGAGAAAATGTATCTAATTTTTAAAGTTATCACTGGAATATGTTGTAATCATTTGGCTTTTTGTAAAATATAAATAATGAAGACACTGAACTTTTTTGTGCTTGTGAAGCTAATAGATCATCTCCACGAGACAGGCAGCAATGATGAATTGCAATACGTTATTACTGAAGGGAAAAGGTTCAAGCCAATATTCACACTGCAGTCAATGAAAGAGTAAGGGGGCCAAAGCAGTGAGCTTCTGGAGAAAAGTTAAAGATGCCACGGGGGATTAGCAGGAGCAGCCTCCTTCACTGACTGGTTGCTCCTGAGGCTTTTCCAGTTTTATGTCAATCACTGAAACAAAAGTTAAGGAGCTATAAATGGGAAAGTACAATTCTAACTCTGCTGAACACTGACAACTCTTGCAAGCCCCTTCCATTCCTATTGGCTTCAGAGTAGATACAGCCATTATTTCCTATATAGCTAGTTCACTGTATGAGGTGCTCAAATGAAATAAACTTGCCTGTATCTACTAAATGCAACAAGGGTCAGAATAAGGTTAAGCCCTATTCACGGGAATCTGTTCTAAGGAACTTACAGGAGCAAGAAACCATGTAAAAGATGATGCTCCTCATGGGATTATCTATAATGAAAATCTGAAAACAGCCTACAAAAGAATTCTAGCAAAGGAAGAGAATTTAATAAATGATGGGACTTCAACTCTGTAGAACATATTACCTATTAAAAGTAATAAAGGCGGGGCGCCTGGGTGGCTCAGTGGTTTTAAAGCCTCTGCTTTCTGCTCGGGTCATGGTCCCAGGGGCCTAGGATGGAGCCCCGCATAGGGTTCTCTGCTCAGTGGGGAGCCTGCTTCCCCCTCTCTCTGCCTGCTTCTCTGCCTACTTGTGATCTCTGTCAAATAAATAAATAAGATCTTTAAAAAAAAAAAAAAGGTAATAAAGGCTTAGAAAACAAACATTTAGCAGTGGGGAAAGCTGAACACAAAGTGCCATGACTTCTATGGCTTAATAAAAATGTATATGGAGGGACACCTGGGTGGCTCAGTTGGTTAAACTGCTGCCTTCGGCTCAGGTCATAATCCCAGGGTCCTGGGACTGAGTCCCACATTGGGCTCCCTGTTCAGTGGGAAGCCTGCTTCTCTCTCTGCCTCTGCCTGCTTGTGCTCCCTCTCTCTCTCTCTCTCTCTCTCTCTGAAGAATAAATAAATAAATAAAATCTTTTAAAAAATGCATATGGAGAAACACTAAAGGTAAATATAAACAATTAAAATATTAAAATTAAAAATCCTTTAAAATAACTATTATTAGATGTACTTCATTATGTCCTGTTTCTTTCTGAAAACAGAGGCCACGATAAAACTCCAGACTGAGTTATTTCCTGCCTATGCCAAGCAGAAAGCTTGAATGTTAGAAAAAGCAAGGGAGGAAAATAAAATATATATTGTAAGGAAAAAGCCCAGAGCCAGCAGGACTCTAAATTAAAGGGAGGGCTAGGATTCTAAGTTTCCTGTTCATTAAAAATCAAGCACATAAACAAACATACACCTTCTCATTGATTAACTGTAGTGAGCACCAGGCTGCAAAGGGTACACCTGAATCACCAGATCTCTTTGCTACAGAAAACCTTGGAGCTTCTATGCTCCTAAGCCATTAATTCCCAGCTGTAAAAGGCAATAGCATAATATTCCTTAGCTAAACAAGTGGAGCTCTAAAGACTAGTTAATAATAAAATTATCTGATGAAACAAAAAGGATACTGTCTTCTCTGCTTCTATCCTGTGTGCTTTCCATTCCAGGCAAAGCCGCTGCAACACGTCGGAAGAGCTGTGGAAAAAAGAAATGTGGTAATTGGAAGGGAAAATTTAGCAAATGGTATCAAGTGAAAGTGGATGACCACTGGATGGGTAAGTTAAAAGAGCTTCTGGGTTATTTCTCACTTAGACCTAAGCATAATGAAAGCATGTAAAAATGTCTATTTATTTTTTAAGTGAGTACTATAGGTTGTATGCCATATACAGAGAGGTATAAAGGTATGATCCTTACTTTCCAACTGGTGAGATCAGACATGAACAAACAGCTAAGAAATAAACAGCAAAAATGTAATTTGAGTCATAAAAACATACTCTTAACAACTGAAAGTAAAGATAGAAGATTGCTCGTTTAGGAAAACTGTAAGTGGCATTCCTATCTTTTATAAACAGTTTCTAAAGTCAGTGAGCATACAGTAAAAGTCAGTCTAGTCAAAATTACCGTGAATAGGGAAAGCATTATGTTGGAGACCAACACACCATCTCTCAAATCCAACACAGATGGCTTTTCCTCCATCAACAGAAAAAGTACCAGTGGAAGTGATTGGCTTGTGTCTGAGGTATGATTTATGAAAAATATCTTCAAAAGGAGAATCACACTCAAGCCTGACAAGATGGTCACTTTGAGAGGCATGTGGCAACAGAAACTGAAGGAACAAGACTCATACCCCTATTATGTGTCCAATACTAAGTATATACTCACTGGGTAGAATGGCAGGTGAAACTGGCTCATTATTTCAATCATTTCTCTTTTTGGCATGCAGTATAAAATTCCTGAAAGTTAAATGCATGTGTGATGTAACTCCCTTGTACTAAATACCTGCTTGTTTGAGTCATTGTCTCAGGTTTTCTAGGGACAGAGAATTGAATAAAATGTAGCTTTATAATTCAAGGGAGCTCACAGTCTGGTAAGGGAGACAGATGCAAACAATTTGTTATGTTACAGTGTGGTAAATGCCACAAACCAAGGAAATACAAAATGATATAAGAACACAGATATAAGAAGGGCCTTCTCAGGACACTGGGAAAAATTCTTTAGGTGGTGACATTTCAGTTGGGATTTAAAGGCAGTTTAAAAATTTCACTTGGCGGGCACCTAGGTGGCTTAGTTGTTAAGCGTCGGCCTTTGGCTCAGGTTTTGATCCCAGGGTCCTGGGACTGAGCCCCACATCGGGCTCCCTGCTCAATGGAGTGCCTGCTTCTCCCTCTCCCTGCTTGTGCGTTCTCTCTCTCTGTCAAATAAATAAAATCTCTAAAAACAAAATTTCACATGGCTGAAAAACATACTATGCAAAAAGTTCTTGGAACTTGAGTGCTTCATATATGTTGCTGAGTTAAAAATGAGAAGGAAGAGAAACAACAGAGGATCAGAGATGAAAGACTAGAACTTTACATAATCTGTTCAGGGAAAGGAATATATAACAGGAGCAAATTTTTATCTGTAGGAATTGTCTGGTGGGGAAGGATTAGGGAAGATTTGAGAAAAAGTGTAACTGTTTTGGTTCTATAAGGTTTAGTGGCATTTTAGAGGTGTGTCAAAGTTAGTCACTAGCCTCAATATTCTTTTCCCTGTCCTTGAAACTACTAAAATCAGAAATGTGTTGACTATACATTATGGTTAGATGGCTAAGTGTTAAAATTACTGAGGCCAAGACTGAGTATCACTATTACAGAGTCAATTTCTGGGATGCACAGTGCCCTTGTATGCCATCTGGGATACAGTGCCACATTTGTCACTACTAGACAATCAAATGCCCAAAACACGTTCAGAGAAAAGCACAAAGTATATTCAAGAATGTTTAGGTAGTCCAGACTGGCTAGAGCACAGAACATGTAATAGGATTATAAAGAAGCTCTATATATTAAAGGCAAGATGAAGAAAGACCTGTAAAGGATAGAAACTTTGTCCTATGGACAAAAGAAGGCATTAAAAACAACAGTTTCCATTAGGACTTTTATCAGTGATTCTAGTTCTTTTACTATGGCTACAAAGATCTACAAATCACATATTGAAAGTGCTTTACAGACAGGACAGAATGGCAAAAAGCTAAAAACTAAAAGATGAAGTACAAAGTTTATATTCTGGGCAGGCCACTTAGGTGGTGAGGAACTTTATGTTTCTCAGTTTTCTCATCTGTAAAATGGGCTTTAAATAATAGTATACTTAACTGACTAGATTACTGTGAAAATTTAAGGGAGATCATTAGGTAAACTGCTTAGAACTGATCTGTTATATAGAAAGTCTGTAGTAAACAGTAGCTCTATTTTTACTAAAGACTATTCATATAATAACTCATGGTCCTGTGGGCTAGGGGAACAGAAAATTTTTCCAAATGTTATGAAATTCTGGAGTGAATTCTAGGACTGTAACAAATGCCAAGAGGTGTAACACTCTGTTATGAAGGTATTTAAAACCGGTCAGAAAGACCTTCAGAAAATACTAGAGCAGAACTGAAATGTTCTTTTTTAGGAATATCTAGAAATCTTCCCCAAGATCTCATAGTTTGTCTCTAACATGAAATATTTATTAAGCTACTTAAAAGTTCAAAACACACAATCTTTTCAGCTCTTAAGGATATCAAAGTTTATTATAGGCTAGCTTAAAAATTTAACAACATGGTTTGTAAGTTTTAATGCTTTAAAAAAGTACATAATTAAAGAAGTCTTTCAGAGATGGTACTGTTATATTCTTACCTGTCTACCTAGTCTCAGAATATAACACAGTATTTAATGTGTTTCCAGAAAGAGTTTAAAATTCCAATCAAGAAACTGTAGTACTAAGTACTCCATTATTATAGCTTTGTGACCTCAAGGATATTAATTTCCCTAATCCTTAGATTCTAATAAAAATGGGGCTACACTTAAAGTTCAACTTTTTTTCACCTTTGAAAGTAGTCAGAAACAAGTATTTTAGGGAAGTTTCCTTAAATGGTTATGTGTAAAGTCCTTCCCTCTATACCAGTGGTTCTTAATATCTACCATGCATCAACTAAAAGCAAACAAAACCAGATGCTTGGGTCCCACCCACAAAGATTTAACTAACTTGGGGTGGGGTGGGGCCCTTAGTGTTTCACTGAAAGATCTCTGGATGATTCTAATATGCAGCCATGGTTAAAGACCTATGCTGTAACACTAATTGTAAGAGTGTGAAGTAATCAAAAAAGCTAATACTGAGTGCTTACTTTGTCAGAATCTTCATGTTTTCTCATTTTAATCCTCATAGTAACTTGTGAGGAAGATATTAATATCCTTATTTTGAAGCCTAGCAGAACTGAGATTTCAAAGTGTTCTTTTTTCTACTGCCTTATACAGTTTAGTATAAATGGAAGTTTTGTCTATATGGAAAAGCATTGTGGAAAGGCCTGTGTGAAGAGACAGCTAACAATCCTGAGTAAGAGGAATTTGCTTTGTGAAATATTATTACCCATATAAATCACAAACATAAAAACTTAATCTGTTTTCTAGTACTTAAAAATTTTATCTGTAGTTTTAACCAGTTTATTTGAAAAACTTGGTGTACCCTCAAAATATTTCAATTAGATTAAAGGACTCAATGCCACTAACTTAAACTCAACCCAGGACATCCTAAAATGAGCTAAGTAAAAGCTTTACAAAAAGCAAAGTTCTATCCTTACAGAAATGTATGTAAGACGGAAGGAAAAGACCCTAGGGGATTAAGATGTTTTAAATCATCATTAGAGGAAAATCCATTTCTTAAAAGCCAATGATACGCTAAGAGAGGCTTCTGCTTCATTAGGAATCACATTTGACTAAGACAGGGCCTCCCTTGATCATCCTATCTATATGTAATCTTATTCATTTCTTCAACAAATATACCTCCCTGTGACAGCACTGATTTTACATTTCAATAATTTCTGTGGATCTTACTGTCTCTGCAGTATTGGTTAGGCATTTATCATGTATTACCTACCCTTTACTACATAATTTTCATGAGAATGTCACTTTTCTCAACTATATCATAAGCTTTTTAGAAATTAAGAATCATATTTTACATAACTTTAAATTCTTCAAAGAAAACTACAATGGTCTATAGACTGTAGGTAATTGACACATGTAAATTAAGGTACATGATAGGGGCACCTGGGTGGCTCAGTGGCTTAAAGCTACTCTGCCTTCGGCTCAGGTCATGATCCCAGGGTCCTGGGATCGAGCCCTGCATCGGGCTCTCTGCGCAGCAGGAAGCCTGCTTCCCCCTCTGTCTCTCTGCCTGCCTCTCTGCCTACCTGTGATCTCTGTCTGTCAAATAAACAAATAAAATATTAAAAAAAAATTAAGGTACATGATAAAAGTATAAGATGAAGACCTATTATGAGCCAAGAACTATGGCAGACATAGGCTATAACAGTACAGAAAAGTCACTATCCCTACCAATGCTTTAAGTACATATGCTTCTCAGCAGGTGTAACACTATTTACACGCACGTGCATGTGTGCACAACCCCACTGTATGTAAGCTTTCATTGATCTGTTAGTACTGATATACATCAGCTATCACTGATTTTCTTTCAAACAAATCTTTTTCTTCTGACAAGCACTGATCATTTTAGAAGTTAAAGATCAAGAAGTGTTTCTCTTCTTTTCCCATTTGCCAGTACTGTAAAATTAGAGAATATAGTAAGAAAGGTGACACCCACATACTTAATACTTCACTAAAAGAATGTATTAATTCTCAGATGAAAAGTCAAGGGAAGTCTTAACTAATTACCTTTTCATTACCATTTCCTTCAGCAATTTAAACACTATACCACTTTCAAAAAAGAAAGCAGTATTACTGCATTTTAAAAAGCAGAAAAGTAAGGGTTAAAATATTTACCACAGGCTATTTTCTTTTACACTTGATCTTAGCCAAAAGGCCGAGAAGCGACAGGTTATTTTTTTTTTTAAAGATTTATTTTAGAGAAAGAGAGACTGCTGGAGGGGTAGAGAAAGAAGGAGAGACTCCTCAAGCAGATTCCCTGGTAAGTACAGAGCCCAACATGGGGTTTGACCAAGGGTTGGATACTTAACTAACTGAGCCACCAAGGTGCCTGCGTAGGCTATTTTTCTATGAAATATTGAATGTAATGAAAAATATTACTTAAATATCCTGTATAACATAAATGATCATGCTAGGTATTATTACTTATTATAGTTCTAGCCCTCATGTATTTTTATTTAAAAAAAAAACTATAACAATATTTTTTAAAGACATAAACAGGGTTTTAGAGTTAAGTGCTTATACAAGGTTAAAGAGCAAAGGGGTTAAGCACAGAACATTTTTAAATAAGAAAAAGTAGCAGTATTGGTCAGGAATAAATTTGTTTTATTTTAAGCCAAAATTTTTAGGCATTAAGGCCCAATCACCTGAACCACAGTCAGACATTAATGATGCATCATTAATGAAATTTCTCCTAGAATTGTTTAAAAAGTACACAGAATAATTGAGGAAGTCCATTTTCAGCTTTTATTATGTGTATTATACTCCAGTATACATGGTAGTAGGGAGAAGGAATCCAATTAGCAAATTAGCAGAAAGCTAGAAAACATCTCTATATGTGGAAAATACAACTAGATGGTACCTTTAATACTGATAAACACATCTATACAAAAAGACTACCATGTAATTTCCAGTGAAAGCACATGATGATTTTCTCAAATAAAATGAGCACAATGCACAATCATCAGAAGTAATTGTGCTTTGCAAACATATACGGCTGAACAAACACACACAATGCTTACTTAACAGGCATGTAAGACTGTGATTCCCAATGTTTTTTAAGACAGTGACTGGACTATAAAATTTACCTGGTAAATTTCTAAATACCAGCACCATTTCTGAATTGTGACTGACCTACAACAAAAATCTCAGAAGGGGTCTGTGATTATTTCTTCACAGTAATTTCTGTTAATATGTATTACTGACTGACTATATAATTTAGGTCAAAAATCCACTTATTTTGATGATAAATAACAAACAGAATTCAGGAATAAACTGGCCTTCCATGTTAGAAAAACCTAACTATGTACATGCTAAATAGTCTCAGTTGTTACATTTATCAGATATTTTAAGTTTTACCTCCCATAAGTTTAATTTTTTTAAAGATATATTTATTTATCTGAAAGTGAGAAAGAGAGAAAGAGGGCTCATGCACACTAGGGGTGGGGCAGAGGGAGAGGGAGAGAGATCTCCAGTACTCCTCAGTGAGCAAGGAGCCAGATGTAGGGCTCAATCCCACAACCCTGAGATCATGACCTAAGCTGAAATCAAGAGTCAGTATCTTAACCAACTGAGCCACCCAGGCGCCCCTACCCCCCATAAGTTTAATATCGCCTCCAGTTTGGGTAATTTCAGACTAAGTTGTATAGGACTAACACTCTTGAAGATGGCAATTATTAACTCTGGAGAACTAAAAAAATTTTCCGAAGGCTCTCAAGAGCAACACAAAGCAGATACAAATTAGGGAGAATTCAACCCTGGGAAGAAGGGAACCCACATTCATTGGGTGAGATCCATGTTTATACACGTGTTCCCAAGAGCCATTCCTAGCCTGTGCAATATGAGGTGGTCAGAAGTCATGCAGAAAACTAGAGTGTTAAAGTTTTGCAGTGTCAGTGGACTGCTAGTGTGGCTGGATTGAGGAAGGAAATAACTAAGGAGGAAGCCAAAAGGAGGAACCCTAAATTCTACACATAAACTTCCTGCAAATCTCAGCTGACTCTTGAATGGTACATATGTAGGAGAGACTGCAAGAAGCCCATCTGAAAGCAACAGTTAGAAGGCTGGAAGAAATGAGCAGAGATTTTAGTTACTGTCTGCTCCAGGGATACATTTTAAAACACTTTAGAGTCTGAATCCCACCAAGTCAGAAAAGCTTGATAAATACCCCAGGCTTCCTACAAATCCACCCAAACAAAACATAACATCAAGACTCCACAAATTCAAGGTAATCAGCCAGCAATATAACAACCTGCCATAATAAAACTCAGCATTTTGCAGAGAACAATAACAGAAACCAGAGACTCTATGTATTGTAGACAATGCTGAGCATACAAACAAAAATGACTAGACACACGAAGAAAGGAAAATTTACCTGGCGGCAAGAGAAAAACAGCCAATAGAAACAGACTCAGAGATGACTCAGATGTTGGAATGGTAAGACAACAATTTCAAGGCAACTATTATCAATATGTTCAAGAACTTGATGGTAACAATGCCACAATGATGAGATGAGGTACACCAACACAGAAATGGAAACTTAAAAGAAATAAAGGAAAAATCTAGGACTGAGTAGAGTATCTGAAATGATAAATTCACTGGATGGACTTAATAGCAGTTTGGATATGGGAGAAAAGGGCTGCTGAACCTGAAGACACATCAGTAATATTATCCAATCTTAAAAAGAGTACAAAAAGGATAAAAGATAATAGGCAGGGGCACCTGGGTGGCTCAGTGGGTTAAAGCCTCTGCCTTCGGCTCAGGTCATGGTCCCAGGGTCCTGGGATCGAGCCCCGCATCGGGCTTTCTGCCCAGCAGGGAGCCTGCTTCCTCCTCTCTCCCTGCCTACTTGTGATCTCTTGCGCTCTCTCTGTCAAATAAATAAATAAAATCTTTAAAAAAAAAAAAAAGATAATAGGCAAAGCTTTGGGGACTAGTGGGACAATATCAAGCCATTTAAAAGATGTGCCATTGGAATTCCAGAAGAGGAAAAAAGAAAATGAGAAAGGAAAAATACTTTAAGATAACACATTACAGGGGCGCCTGGGTGGCTCAGTTGCTTAAAGCCTCTACCTTCAGCTCAGGTCATGATCCCAGGGTCCTGGGATTGAGCCCCGCATCAGGCTCTGCTCAACGGGGAGCCTGCTTCCCCCTCTCCCTCTCTGCCTGCCTCTCTGCCTACTTGTGCTCTGTGTCTGTCAAATAAATAAATAAAATCTTAAAAAAAAAAAAAGATAACACATTACATACAGAGAACATACAAATTAGAGCTCACTTCTCACTAGAAACAATGGAAGCCAGAAGACAATGAAGTGTATCTTTACAGTATTGGAAGAAAAATATCTGTCAGCCCCAAATTTAATAACAAAAACATTCTTCAAAAATTATTCTTCAAATGATTTTTTGGGCTACATGAAAGCTGGGCAAATTCATCACTAGGAGATGCCAATAAGAAACAATAAAGTTATTTAGGCTAAAGGGAAATAATACCAGATGAAATGCCTATCTGTAAGAAGAAACGAAGAGCACTGGAAATGGTAAATATATGGGTAAACAGAAAAAGCTGTCCTTTTCCTTCTCTTAATTACTGTTTAAAGCAAAAATTAAAACATCTATTAGAGGATTCACAATGTATGTAAATATAAAGTATATGACAACAGTAACACAAAGCAAAAGTGCACAGGTACAAAGGATGAAATAATATATTAACTCTAGTTTAATCTGTTGAGCAACCACTAACAAGTTATGAGGTTAAGCTAAAAAGAGGAGTTAAAATACAATATAAAAATATTTGATGAAACTAAAAATGACAGACAAGCAGATAACAAAAAGCAAATGACAGACATGAACCCAATTGCATTAATAATTACATTAAATCTAAAAAAAACAAACATTCCAAATAAAAAGCAGAAATTTTTAGACTGGATTTTAAAAAACAGTGAGATCCAACTAAATGCCAATCCAACAGTGACCTACTTTACAATGAAAAACATATACCATGCAAACAATAACCAATGAGAACTGGTATGGCTATATTAAGATCAGACAAAGACTTGGAGACAAGGAGTATTATTAGAAAAAAAAGAACTTTTCTTAACACTAAAAACAGAACAAAACACACAAAAAAACAATGCATTAGGAAAACAATAATAATCCTAATTACATAAGCACTCAATAACAGAATTTCCAAATAGGAAGTAAAGCTGACAGAACTAAATGGCAAAACAGGCAAATACAAATGTTAATTGTAAATTTTAATACCTCCCTTCTCAGTAACTAACAGAACTACAGACAAAAAATTAGTAAGACTATGTAAGTTATGAACAATGCTATCAACTGTCTTGATATAACTGATACTTATAAAATGTTATACCTGACAACTATACAAAAATATTATTTTCCAGTTATGTCTTATGTCTTATTCACTAAGACAGACCATATGCTAGGCCATAACACAAATATCAATAAATTATGAATGACTAAAATGTTACATGGTATAGTCTATGACCACAACAGAATTAAATCAGAAGCTGTAACAGTAAGAGATCTAGAAATGCCCCAATTATTTGGAAATTATTTCTATATCTTCACTGATGTAGTCCTTACATCTACATAAACATTTATCAAAATTCATCTAAATATAAACTTAAGATGTGTACATTTCACTGTACGTAAATGTTTACCCCAATAATTAATGGGAAAAAAAGTTCAATGTATGTTTAGCTGAATTCAAAGAAACTCAAGGGGTAGGAGTATCTACATCTAAATTGCAGTGAAAATACTGAAATATAATACCTCATGTAACCTAGATTCTCTAAGCTTATTCCATGTCTTGGAAAATTCTTAAGACCGACTCAACCTCATTAAACAGATTTTTTTCTTACAGCATAACATGGCAGCTCTAAGTATCTGCTAAAAAAATACAGCATATTATTCTTCCATTCAATAAACATTAATGAGTTCAGTATGATAGGAGGCAGAAGTGACAAAAAAAACTTCTCTATTAAAAGAAAGAAGGGGTGCTACTTCAATAATTAGGAAAGGCATTTGATCTACACTTGATTATGTCTGAACCAAGTTTTTAATTACAAATAACAGAGAAGAAACAGTATTTTGGAAGAGGGACAGTAACACAATGGAAATATGGGAACACTGTAAACCTGGGGGACTTTAAGCAGTGTAGTACACTGTGTAGTATACAGTGGCCGAAGATCAAGATTTTGAGCAGCAGGGCATAGCATACTAAGGACTTGGTTTAAAATTCAGCATAAAATTCACAAGTAAACTGATTAAATCTGCCATTTTTTAAAAAAGATTTTATTTATTTATTTGACACAGATTTTTATTTATTTATTTATTTATTTGACAAGTAGGCAGAGAGGCAGGCAGAGAGAGAGGGAGAAGCAGACTTCCTGCTGAGCAGAGAGCCTGATCTGGGGCTTGATCCCAGGACCCTGAGACCATGGCCTGAGCTGAAGGCAGAGGCTTAACCCTCTGAGCCACCCAGGCGCCCCAAATCTGCATCTTAAAATAATCATTGATAGCGGAATGGAGGGTAATCTAAAGTGGGGTAAGATTTAAGGCAGGTATCAGTTAATAAGCTATGGTAGCAGGCAAGGCAACAGACAAAAGCAGAATCAACAAGAGTAGGTATCTTTAAAAAAAAAAACAAAACTTTTTTTTTGACAGAGAGAGATAAGAAAGAGAGCACACAAGCAGAGGGAAGAGCAGAGGGAGAGGGAGAGGGAGAAGCAGACTCCTTGCTAACAGAGAGCCCGACATGTGGCTCAATCCCAAGATCCCAGGATCATAATGGGAGATGGACACCCAACCAACTGAACCACCCCGGCGCCCCTTGTGAAGACATATTTTGGCACTGGAATATGTAATATTTAATTCCTCGTATACAAATCTGGATTCTACCTAAGACTGAGCCTCTTAAATGCAGGAGTCTCGGGGCACCTGGGTGGCTCAGTAGGTTAAAGCCTCTGCCTTTGGCCCAGGTCATGGTCCCAGGGTCCAGGGATCAAGCCCCGCATCGGGCTCTCTGCTCAGCGGGGAGCCTGCTTCCCCCCACCCCCCTTGCCTGCCTCTCTGCCTACTTGTGATCTCTGTCTGTCAAATAAATTAAAAAAATCTTTAAAAAAAAAAATGTAGGAGTCTCTCTTTGGTATCTAGCACGGATTAGAGAATTAGAGAATTAATACGTATCCAAACAATTACCAAACTGAACAGATTTGACATACTTGCTCAATCATATCCGTGGCTTACCAGGTTTTTTTTACAGAGTATAGTCTGCATAAGAAATCCAGAGATTCTTATTAAAAATGTAGATTTTCAGGGTACTAACCTAGCCTTCCTGAATCATTATCCAGAAGCAGTGCCCCAGGAACCCATTATTTTATATAAGTTCTAGGTAACTATTACGCACATTAAAGTTTAAAATCATTAAGCAATTCTCGGGGTGCCTGGGTGGCTCAGTGGGTTAAAGCCTCTGCCTTTGGCTCAGGTCATGATCTCAGGGTCCTGGGATCGAGCCCCGAATCGGGCTCTCTGCTCAGTGGGGAGCTTGCTTCCTCCTCTCTCTCTGCCTGCCTCTCTGCCTACTTGTGATCTCTGTCTGTCAAATAAATAAATAAAATCTTTAAAAAAAAAAAACAAAAAAAATCATTAAGCAATTCTCTAATCCTAGGAGATCTTCCTAGGACATCTGCCATTCTAAAAACCTCTGTCCTTTCTTACCTTTGTTTGGATATCAGGTACTCTATTTTCTACCAGAAATAGGATGGAGGAAAAACACATTCCTAATCTCAACAGTAAGTAAGCTGTATGAGTTTCAAAAATACCTGTCTTAGGAAAAACTTCTGTCACCAATTTCCCCCCTACTGCCAAAGTTTCTAATGGCATGATAAACATTAGATTTGCAAAATAAGCACTGAACTCAAACCACACAAGGTACACTGTCCAGAGTTAGGAACTGGACAGTGGTTATTTTGTAGATTTGATTTAGATTTCATTCAGGAAAATTTGAGTTTTTCCATATACCTAATATATCAAGTGATATCAAAGGGAATGGTTTTGTTTGTTGTTGTTGGTTTTTTCCCTTAATGCTGGGGTGATTTGTAGTGCAACTAAAAGAAAAAAAAATTCTTCCATTTCTAGTCACTTAAATAATTTTTTTAATGATACCCTATTTGATTAGTTTTTAAGCTCCTTTATAAAAACAAATTTTAAAAAATTTTTTTAAATTAAAAAAAAACACACAAATTCAAGGAATAGCCAACCCATAATAAATAATGTTTTCTATTTCTTAGCTAATATTTAAAATCAGTCAGTAATTTTCCCACATGATAGAAATATATTCTGTAAGATTAATCACCGACAAAGGGGAAGATTTTAACCTATCATTTAAATGTACTTATTAACATAAAATTTAAATTCTTTTCTTGGTTTCATCCTCTCAATTGATAGGGGGAAGAGGCCATGTGTCCAGAATTTTTGTCTTTTTTGGGGGGGGGTAAGGTTTTATTTACTAATTTGAGAGAGAAAGAGAGCATGAGCAAGGGGAGGGGCAGAGAGAGAGGGAAAAGCAGCTCAGCAGAGGCTGAGCAGGGAGCCTGATGTGAGACTCAACCCCAGGACGCTGGCTTCATGACTTGAGCTGAAGGCAGATGCTTAACCAACTGAAGCAACTAGATGCCCTCAGGATTTCTGTCTTAACAAAATTACATATGATGACAAAGCGAAGCTCTATAAATATTGAAATAAAATTCTGATATACTATCGTACTCCCTATAAAGTAGAAAGTAATGGTTTTTTTGAGTTAAGAAAGAAGCTACAAAAAAAAATTAAAAGGCAGCTCTATTCCAAAAATTAAAAACAGTAATTTTGATCATATTAATATTTAAAAGATAATAAAATCAAGTCCCAACAGAATCAGGAACTTCACCAAAATCACATGTTCAGACATATCATCTAAATAAAGAAAAATAATAAAATAGCAAATAGGTTTTGAATTCAGGGTAAGGCTAATTTGTAAAAGAATTCCCTCTTCATTATCACTGGCTTGCTGTATCTATTTGTATGGGTCAGGGCTTTTAGAAAAAATTATGTGCCTATTCCAAAAAAAGTTTTAAAATCAGATTGTGGAAATGGTTCCACAATGCTTTACATCTACTAAAAAAATCTCCCGAGTTGTACATTTAAAACAAGTGAATTTTGTGGTATGGAAATTATGCTTCAATAAAGCTGTTTAAAAAATTATATGTGTTTATAAAATATAGCAAATGAATGCCAAATCTCATTTTCTCAACATCCCGAGAAGCAATTAAATATCATGAAGATACTAGCTATCACTAGTGACCACTGTATGCTGATGATCTGAGACCTCCGAACCTGTGAGACTACGCAGAGTCAGGTGTAGGGGTCCACAGTGTAGACATTAATCAAGACTGAAAAACGTCTCAGAAGGCCATACTTTGACATATAATATGCAACTAGCTCATTCATATCTATATCAAAATGTCATTATTAGATGAAAGCTAGATGAAGTTACCCACTGCTTTGTCCTTGAACGGTGATAACACTTCTGTTACTCAAGTTTTTTAACTATCTGTGGTTCCTATGAGTTCATGAGTTCATTTACTTATCATTTTCTAAATTCCACAGACATTGTAAGTCCTGGGAATATATAATTTTGATGGGAGAAATATTTCCAACATAATGTGGTAAGTTCCAGGACAATGGTTTCACAAGGGTCAGGGGTCTGAGAAAACACAGAAAAGTACCATTTATTATTGGTAAATAAAATAGCCTACAGGTATGGTATGGTAGAGAATGTCAATAAAAATTTCTTTGAAGAACTGACATCTAGACTGAAACTTGAAAGGATGAGTAGGTATCAGTTAGGAAAGGAGAAAGTGAGTATTCTAAACAAAGAGAACAACAGCATGAACAAAGATTTAGAGGCATGAAAACATATACTACAGGGAAGGAATCAGTGCCAGTACGAAGTTATTTACATATATTTCAAGGCAACAAGATATGGGAAAGAAAGTGAAAACAATATAAAGGATTTTTCATAAAGGTCAACTTATTGGGGTTAAACGATTTTATTTTAACCTTCTACTGATCACTTAGAAATGAAAAAACTACTTATTGGTTTGAAAATCCTATAAATCTGGGACCACTACTCTATCTTTTAGAAAACGGTTTGATAATGTGAGGTGTCCCCCCCCCATTTTCCAGCTCCCCCAAAACATTCCTTTATAAACACTGTTAAAACTATAGCAGGTTACTAAGGATGAAGTTACCAGAATATACTTTCACAACTACAACCAAAATATCACTCCCGACAGCAAATACTTGCTTTATCATTAGACCCTTAAAAATAGAAAAAAAAAAATTTTTTTTTAATTTACCTTAAAACAATCCAGTAGGGATGTAGTGAGGGTAGTAAGTTTACAACCTTGCAATTATAATGAAATAGTTGTCCTGTGCACAATCTTAAGTTTGTCAACCCTTTTCTCCTTTTCCAAAATCTATGCCACATTTGTATTTTTTCACTGGGTAATATGTTGCTAGTTCACGAGACCTGCTGTTCCCAACTAGAAGAAAATCTTACAGCAGGTATACTCACACAATTATTTCATAATAGTTTTTCAATTTGATAACCTCAACCCAATACTCCAAGATCACTTACCTGTTTAACATTGTAACCTGCTTTTGCACTTGTTTCAATAAACATAACATTCAGCTCTTTGGCTTTCCTTTCTCCTTCCTCAATTGATACTTGCCTGTAAAAAAAATTTTAAAGATAAATTCTTCTTTTTGCAAAACTGATATTATAAAGACGATGAACAAGATTCTGAAAAGAACTTTTCTTGACAGGGGTGCTAGTTATCAGGTGAGACTAGTTTGAAGATTCATCAAGCCGCAGTACACTTAAAATTTGTGCACTTCAGGGGCGCCTGGGTGGCTCAGTGGGTTAAGCCACTGCCTTCAGCTCGGGTCATGATCTCAGGGTCCTGGGATCGAGCCCCGCAACGGGCTCTCTGCTCAGCGGGGGGACTGCTTCCCCTCTCTCTCTCTGCTTGCCTCTCTGCCTACTTGTGATTTCTCTCTGTGTCAAATAAATGAATAGAATCTTTAAAAAAAAAAAAATTTGTGCACTTCAGTGTATATGTTATACCAACTAAACAATTTTTTAAAAAGGAATTTTTTTTAGTGATTTGCTTTTACTTGGCAGGGCTCATCCTATAATTTTTTTGTTTTTAAAAACTTAATACCTGACTATTTTCTGTCATATCAGATCATAAGAATTTAGCCTTATGATTAAAAACTTCAGGTAAAATAATTTTTCATGAACAATTTGTCAATCTGCTACTATAATTTACGTAACCACTCCCAAACTGTTAAAAATGTTCTTTTTCCCAAGATTTATACTACTTTGAAAATGCTACTATAAACACCTTGACATAATATTTTTGCACTGTGGGTCATTTCTTCAGGATGGATTTTGCGGATTTCTCTAAGTGGAACAAGTGACTCAAAAGACATGTATGTTAAAGTCTCTTGATAAATTTTATAGGGCTTTTGGTAATGCATTATAATTAGCAGTGCCTCTCAAAATGTAATACACTCTTCAAGTGAAACACTGTCACTTATCTTGGTATTCCTAGTGCCAAGCGGGCACACAGGTATTTAATAAATATGCAAATATTCTAATTAAATGGATCTAAAATATCAGCTGACAAACCCTGCTTCCTACAATACAGAAAACCAAAGCAATACAAGAGAATTTCCACAAGCTCTCACCACATCTATCCACTGATCTACATGTGTGTATACTTATATTCTACCTCTAGTCCTGCTACTATGGAGGAAACTGTCCTTACTCCCCAGACTTACACCTCTGTACTAGATTCTACTATCTTCTTATTTATAAGAAGATACTACTCCAGAAATTCTCCACTCTCTGGAAAAGTCAGGAAAGAAGAAAATGAATATTCTAAGCAAAGAGAACATCACAGATATTCTTTTATTTTTATCCTCATTCTCTATGTATTTACACGTGTATATACTTTTTTTAAAAAAATATTTTATTTATTTGACAGAGAGAGATCACAAGTAGGCAGAGAGGCAGGCAGAGAGAGAGAGAGGGAAGCAAGCTCCCCACCAAGCAGAGAGCCCGATGCGGGGCTCGATCCCAGGACCCTGAGATCATGACCTGAGCCAAAGGCAGAGGGTTAACCCAATGAGCCATGCAGGCGCCCCCGCGTGTATATACATTTTAAAAAACACACATCTGAAAATAAGTTGACAATCTGCAGATCTTTAGTCCTAAATATATCAACAATTAATTAATTGGCTAATTAATTAATTTAAGATTTTATCTATTTACTTGACAGAGAGAAACCGCGATAGAGAGAACACAAGCAGGGGAGTGGGAGAGGGAAAAGCAGGCTTCCTGCAGAGCAGGGAGCCAAACACTGGGCTCGATCCCAGGAACCTGCCCTAAAATTTACTCCTTGGACCTTGTCTCTATTTACAATCTCTCCTTTGGTATCTCATACAGTCTTGTGGCTTTAAAAAACCATCTACATGGTGATTACTTCCAAACTTACATATCTAGCCTGGACGGCTAATCTGAACTCCAGACTCCAATATCCAACTGCCTACCTGACATCTAATTAGATGTTAGGATATCTAATATCAAGTCTGAATGAATGAATGAATGAATGAATGAATTTATGGGGGGGGGGAGGGAGGAAGGGAGTGGGGAGTGAGAGAATCTTAAGCAGGCTCCATGCCCAGCTCGGGGCCCAAAGCTGGGTTCCATCTTACAACCCTAAGATTATGACCTGAACCTAAATTAGGAGTGAGACAATTAACCAACTGAGCCACCCAGGCATCCCCTAGCAATTCTAAATTTAAAATGACCAAAACTTGGTTGGGCAGCTCTGCCTTTGGCTCAGGTCATGATCCTGGAGTCCCAGGATCCAGTCCCGCATCGGGCTCCCTGCTCAGCAGGGAATCTGCTTCTCTCTCTGCCCCTTCCCCACCTCATGCTCTAACATGCTCTCTCATTCTTTCAAATAAATAAATAAAATATTTTGAAAAGGTAATAATAAAAGAAAAGAAAATGACCAAAACTGAAGTCATGATATACCATCCCAAACCATCTCTTTATGTAATCTCTCCCTATCTCAGTTAATGACAATTACTTAGGCTAAGAATCTAAGTGTCATTTTGACTTCAACTTCTCCCTCACTGCATATTCTGTCTATCATTATGTATTCTATCCATTACATGAGTGTATCTTGACAGTTTCATCTTCAAAATATATCTGAACTTGACCACTGATCACCACACAAGCTGCCACTATCCTGGTCCAAGTCCATCATTTCTTGCTTGAATTACAGTCTGGATTACCCTCCTTACTTCTACTCTTACATATTTTCAACAGAGCAAACACTGATCTGTGAAAAGTTACTCTTCTGCTCAAACCCTCTGAGATCTCATTCAGAGTCTTCACTTTGCCCCACTTGATCTGGCCTTTATGATCTTGTTTTTTTTTTTTTTTTTAACCTCATCACCTCCTACACTTTCCATGATTCTCTTTACCACCTATTTGGGCTCCATGCTGTTCATCAAAAAAACGAAGTATATTCCCAACTCAGGGATTTTGCATTTTCTGGGCCATGAGTTTAGAACCTTTTCTCCTCTAGATATTGGCATAGTGACTCCTTTCCTTCCTCAGCATGTGTACTCAAAAGTTATCAGTCATCTTCTCAATGAAGTTTTCCACTGCTCTCCCATCTAATATTTCAAACTCACACTTGGCATTTCAAATTTCTTTTTTCTGCTTTATTTTTTACTCTTAGCATGTATCATTATAGAAAATACTGTGTAATTTTAAAATTATTATTTTTTTTAACTTATTTATTGTCTGGTTCATTCTCTGAAATAAAAGTTCCTTGGAGACTTTTCTTTTTTTGTTCACCATTCTATCCTAGAGTAGCATCCTCTGAAACATAAATGATACTCAATAAATACTTCTGAATGATTATTGTAAGTGAATGATTATCCTACACATAAATGATTCCAGACAGAAATTCTTCCTAGTTAAAAAAAAAAAAAAAAAAAGAAATTCTTCCTAGTTTTAGAACTAGTAGTCACCCTGATAAAATGGTTGAAGGTTAGCTATAGCAATGGTCCCAACTATGGTTTGATTTTGTCAGAATCACCTAGGAAGACTCATTAAAATATAGATTCAAGGGTCCCACGCTGAACTAACTGAATTATAGTATCTAGAGATAGAATTTAAAACCCTAAAATTTTTAAAGTTGACCATGGTCCTTCACAGCCAGAATCTTAAAAGAGGGTCTAAGAAGCCATATTTACCAACTGATTCTCAGGTTTGGAACATTTGGGAATCACTGGCTACAAAGGACAGAAAATACTACACAATGGGGTGCTTATATTGAAACGCTGAAACAGATATACTCTGGTATTTCCTCCAAGTTTTTACCAAAATAATATAATTCTCAATGTGATAAAGACATTTAACTTTGAATCATTTTTATTAAAACATTTTCTCCTGATTACAAAGTAATTTTTTAGAAGACCAATCATTAACAGTCAAGTCCTCCATAATCCCAATCCCTTTCCAACGATGTACAGTGACAGTTAAATTCCATGTATGCTTACGCAGATTTGTTCTAAGCAAAAGAACATATAAACATATCTACCATCTTTTTTTTTTTTTTTAACAAAAAGGATATCATGCTACACATGATAGCATATGTGACTGAGCCACCCAGGTGCCCCAAGTCAATGAATATTTTAAATTCTGATACTGTTGAACTGTTTCATCCCTGAATTGTATTAGTTACAGGGTGTCTGGGTGGCTCAGTCAGGTAAGCATCTGCCCTTGGCTCAGGTCATGATCCTCGGGTCTTGGGATGGAGCCCCATGTCAGGCTCCCTGCTCAGTGGGGAGTCTGCTTCTCCTTCTCCCTCTGCTCTCCATCCCCTTCCACTTGTGCTCTTGCTCTCTCTCAACAGGTGAATATGATCTTTGTATTTATATATTCAGACTTAACCAATCTTTCTCTTTATGGCTTTAGGATTTCATGCCATGCTTATAAAGAGCCACCCACCTACTACCAAAAAATTTTTCTTCTAATGCTTTTTTAAATAAACATTTAAATCTTTTATTCATTTTAAAATTAAAGAGTGATGGTCTGGCAAAAACTGCTGAGAAACAGTAATTCCAAACCAATGGACAAATATTACCTTGAGGAAAAAAATCACTTTAAGTATAATTTAGGTAAGTCTCTAGCATTTGTGTACTCAATTGAAATATTACACAATAAAACAGATGCTATATGCATCCTTTTAGATAACTCTGGCTATTATAACAGGAAACAATTCACATATACAATTTTCCTACTTAAAAATGAACCAGGGACTCTCTACCAGAAGAATATATACCTATATGATCTACAAATTCTCACAGTGGAGATAAATAAAATAGTGAAAACTTATAATGCCAATTGATGTCCAAATAATTATTTTCATAAAGGAAAGATGCTCATATTCTGAGTTTACTTTTAAATCAAGAAAGACTTTTTTGTCATTCTACTGCCAATTCCAAATGAGGTACCATGGAAAAAATGGGCTTAACATTTCTACAAGCCTTTGAACATACTGGATTTTCTTTGCAACATTTTAATTAATAGTACAAGTTCAATACCTGAATTTCAATATCCAACTCATGAATAAAGGAACAGCAAATAATAAAAGCTTCTACTATTAAGTAAAATGGTCAAGACTATTTAAACCAGAAAAAATATCCAGTAGATTACTTGGGATGCTGAAAGCAGATATTCAAGCCACGGGTTCTACAGTGAATGTTAATTTTGCATCCTGTGACTTGAATATGGCTTTGCTCATTTGACTAAGGTATCACAATCAAGCTATTCAGTTCAACTACACAGTCTGGTTCAACCATACAATTTAAAAAAAGAAAAACTACACCACCGAATTATAATGAATATTTATAAGACTACCAAAAGAGTGTGCATTTCATCATTATGAATAATTTTTAAAGATAGGATTTGCTCTTAAAATATTTTGTTCTTTAACAGAACATTGTTCATGTTTATGAAGCCTAAAAAATGCAAAACAGTTACCAGCTTCATGTGTAAATAATCTTTTTCCCCCCATGTGTAAACAATTTCGCACAAAAGCTATTTACACATGGACTTCCACAAAACAAAAAAACTCAGTTTCCTTTGAGGACTGAGTTTAATGTTTACATTTATATTTCAGGTTCTCACACTGAAGAAAAGTAGGGTATAAACTTAAGAATTAAACATGTTTCCTTTCAAAACAATTCTTCAGTAATAAAAATAACAAGCTGATTAACGAAGAAATCAAACATCTGATACACACACAAAATCACTCTATACCTCTTGTCAGCAAGATCTGTTTTATTTCCTACTAGCATGATGATAACATCACTTCCTCGTTCTGTTCTGACATCATCAATCCATTTTGTAGTTTGCTGGAATGAGTTAACATCTGGTATAGGAGGGTGGACAAAGAGATTAGTGTTACTGCAAAGCCTCCCCAAGTGATAAACCAAAACCAAAACCAAAACCAAACAAACAAAAAAACCCCAAAAAGTTGGGGAGAGGGTGGCACATTAGGACCCACTTTTAATGTGCCTGCAATATAACTCCATTTTATCTGAGTACAACTGTCAGTGATATAAACAAATAAGAAGACTAAAGTCCTCAAGGTTCCTTTTATAGTAGTTTAAAACTTTTGAACATGACCAATGAGTGTAACGTACCAGATGTAATGGGGGGTGGGGAAAAATTTTTTAAATGTTAAGGACAGCTATGGCAGATAATATGGTGTCACATTGCCACAATGTTTTTTTTGATAACTTACACATACCCAGCATGACAAAGAAAGCATCTCCAAAAGTAGGTCAGCCAATAAATCCCAACACATCCAGAAAATTTATGAAGCCTTTAATCAGCTTTCAACACCACTCTGTTTGCATTGCTTATTCAGTTTGTGATCACTTTAACTTGAAGTTCATTAGTTTAATGCACCAAAATCACTTGTAACAAAATCCATTTTTCCTAGCACTAGATTCTAAGTAGAATACTTTAGTATTTTTTACAGCAGCTTCAGAGAACAGTTTACTAATATTTTAACCACATGTGCACAATTTTTAAAGAAAAATACATAAGGTCTCACTTGCTTTGGTTAAAGTAAGCACAAACATTTTAAAGCTGCAAAACTTGTCAATGCACAATAATGAACATACACTTTTTTAAACAAGTAGCAACCCAAAGTAAAGCTTCAAGAAAAGAAAGATTGCATATAGCCCCTAATCCACCTCCAAAAAAGGTCTCTGAATGCAAACTTATAATTCTGCCATTGCAATTAAGTAGGTATCACTTCTGGTTGAGCAGATACGAAAAAATGTACAGTAAGAATATACCTAGCTCAAACCAATAGTTTATGTAAGATTCTTTTTAAAGTAAGTTTAAGATGTAACATTATTCTGGTTTTATTTATTTAACATTATTCTGGTTTTCCTACAAATTATGGACCACTATGTGGAATGATGGCTTAATATTCCCTAGTATCTATAATAAATCAATTTACAAAGACAATTTTAATCAGAGAGCATTTCCCTGTCAGTTACCATATTCTGTGGAAAATTTATAGGCACTTAAAATGCCAAAGGCATTACTCAGTCTTAGGGAAAAGAAAAGGATCATTACTTGTTTTAATCTCCTATTTAAAATTTCTTGTTGGAGAGAAATTAAAGTGCAATTTGTTAGCAATAAAGTCAGTCACAGAATCCAGATAGGATTCAAATGAAAATGATTACTAGAAAACTGCACATTATTATGTTCTCTCTGCCTTCCTCTATAGAGAGGATGGCTGGAAGCGGAAAGCAGAGAAAAGTTGGCTAGCAGAAGCTTTTAATAGCCTCAACAGAAAGCCTTGGAGGATCTGAAAAATTTTGGCAAGAGGCTTAAATGCAAATTATTTTATTTTTGAGAAACCTGAGATAAAGTTAAATTCTTCCAACCATAATTATGGTGTGACTTAGGGATATCAGGATACTAAGAGAGCCTGGGAGAAGATTCATAATTAGATCTAAAGGAAAATTTCCAGGCCAAAAAAATCTGGCACAGTGGAAATAAAGAAAGTTGGTACAAACATCAAAGCAAATATTTCTGACCTAGCTGGTATATGATAAGGTTTACCATGACAAAACTCATTTTTACATGCTAGTATAGAAAACAAGCACAAGACAAGAACATGCATGCAGCTAGGCTAAAGGTTGAAAGATTAGAAATGCATAATTCCCCCCCACTCACTTGTGATATCATAAACAACAACTGCCACAGTGGAGTCACGAATGTAGCTAGGAATCAAGCTCCTGAACCGCTCTTGACCTGCTGTGTCCCATAATTGCAATCGTACCTAACAACAAAATCAGTCAAACAAGCAAGAAAAATAAGAAAGGTCAACCCGTTGCAAAATACCTACTTGTGATATCGTAAACTACTACGGCTGCAGCAGAATCACGGATGTAACTGGGAATGAGGCTACGGAAACGTTCCTGACCCGCAGTATCCCACAGCTGCAGCCTGATCTGTGGGATGGGAAAAAATAAATAAAAAAAAAAAAAACCAAACTCATACTAAAAAGAAAAAAGAAATAATGTTTTTAAAAGGGGGAAGGTGGGAAGAAGGTAAAAAGCAGACTCATGCAAAAGGTTGTAGGGACGTGAGGAATGAAAATAACACAAAATTCCTTTTTCAAAAGGGAGTAGTATTAAAAATTTGCTTGCTCTGAAGATACGTGACTTAAATACGGCAATGTGAAAGATTTCACAGAATCAGAAATACACCTTTTTTTAAACTCCCTATAATGTCTCTTTGAATCTTATGCCTTCCAGATAGCAAAAAGTAGACTGTTGATGTTCAAATAGTGAGCATAAAACGGAAAAACGAAGGTAAATGCCAATGAGCAGCCCTGGCTATCAGAGTAAAGGAATGAATGCCTCCCTGAAAGCCTCTCTGAAGCTAGAATGTGTCTCTTTTCTATTGGATCCAGAACACTTTGAAATTGGGTCTCTGACTACTGTGCTAATGTTTCTCCTATATGTTTCTTCCCAGAACATTGTATATAACCTGAGAAAACAGAGAAGTATCTTTTTGCAACTCTCTATAAAAATTTCTTTGCATTCTTACTTTATCATATCTACATTTGAGGAAGAAAAGCCTGAAAACAAGCATTCAGTTATTTTACCATTATAAACAATTTCTAAGCTTTGAAAATTTAAGAAATTACATGCTATATATTAAACCATAAAAGAGAATATCCAAAAGAAAAACTTTCACACACTAATAGGAAATAGCATTAGAGATACAATAATGTTTTTTGGGCCTAAGTCCCAAAATATTACATTTAAGATAGTCACTATTTAGTTGATAGGAATCTCTTCCAGGGACAGTGGGCTAGAGTACAGAATTTATACTATTGCGTAAAGGGAGCATTCCAAAAGACAGGTGTCTAAATCCAACAAATAAATACACATTACCTCTATCTATTCACTATCACTTCAGTATACATCACATTCTGACAAATAAAATTCTGAAATTCACAAATTATGTCATAATCAAATGAAATACTTCTGAATGCCTCAAGAGCAGCACTCAAAAAGTCTTTAGCAGCTCTAATGTCTTTATGAAAATACACTTTTCATTATCACAAAGCTGCTTATCATTTTTCCAAATCAGAATGACAAATTTTATTTATTTTATTTAGCAGGCCTAGGGCATTCAGTATTTTCCAAACAACTTGACTTTCTCTCCTCTTTGGATTTCACTTGCTAGGTCAAAATGCTAAGTACTACCATTCCATTAATAATAGTTTTTCTCAAAGCCTGTAAACTAACTCTCTCAACTTTGCTAAGAACTTCTTATAGTGATAATCATCGATTATAGCTTTGATTATCGTTTTGTACCCTGGAGTGTTGCAGAAAATTGCACACTGAAAGCATTACTCACTGTTCGATCCTCCAAGTACATTGTTTTTGATAAAAAGTCAATACCAATTGTTGCCTGTAAAACAGAATAAAACAAAGAAGTTAAAAACTAAAATAAAAATTAAAATAGTTTAGGGGGTGCCTGGGTGGCTCAGTCAGTTAAGTGTCTGCCTTTGGTTCAGGTCACGATCCCATTGGATGGAGCCCTGTGTGGGACACCCTGCTGAGTCTGCTTCTCCCTAAACCCCTCCCCCCACTCATGTGTTCTCTCTCAAATAAATAAATAAAATTTTAAAAAATAATAATAGTTTAATGGCAGTTTAGGGTTCAAAGGGTAATTATTATTGTAGGAGAAATAATGAATAAACACGTCATAGCCAAGTACAAATGAATAAAATTTTCAGTGATAATGGTTCCTATCAACTAAGCACATGTGCTGAAGAATTCTTTTAGGCCTTTTACACCATCATCGCTAATCTTCACACATCTCTGCAAAGCAGCTACTGCTATCCGTATTTTTTATCATTCTAACAATACTGGAAGTTAGAAGTTAGAAAACTTGTCTAGGGGAACAAAGCTTCTGCTGTGGAGTTGGGAATAAAAGTCCAGCTCTTTCCAATATATAATGATTATTATATATCTATATTTATTATTATTTTATATTTTATGTTATTATAGTTTATATATTATTTATTATATATATTTAAGTTGTGATAAAGTTGTGATAAAATGAAATTAACCATCTTAACCGTTTTTTAAAAATGCTATTTTTAGATTTTGACAGAGACACACCAAGAGAGGGAACACAAGCAGAGGGAGTGGGAGAGGGAGAAGCAGGCTTCCCACCAAGCAGGGAGCCCAATGCAGGGCTTGATGCCAGACCCCGGGATCATAACCTGAGCTGACGGCAGATGCCCAACGACTGAGCCACCCAGGTGTCCCTAAAATGCTATTTTTTGAGAGTAGTTTTAGGTTCATAGCAAAACTAAAAGGTGCAGAGAATTCCCATATACTCCTTTACCCCCACATATGCATAACACTCCCTATCGTCAACATCCCCAGACAAAGTGGTACATTTGTTACAGCTGATGAACCTATTCTGACACTGATATATTTTTTCAGATAGATTTTATTTTTAAATTGTGGTAAAACATTTATCATAAAATATGATATTCTGAGGCACTGTGTGGCTCTGTTGGTTAGGTGGCTGACTTCAGCTCAGGTCATGATCCCAGGGTCCTAGGATCGAGCCCCGCATTGGGCTCCCTGCTTTGCGGGGTTTCTGCTTCTCTCTCTCTCTTTACCCTTCCCCCAGCTCATGTGTGTTCGCTCTCTCTCTCTCAAATAAATTCTTTTAAAATAAAATGAAACATAACCATGTTAAATGTACAATTCAATGGCACTGATTATATCCATGATGATGTATAACTGTCAATATTATTTTTAAAGCTTTTTTATGACTTCAAACAAAAACTGTACCCAATAAGCAATATAAATAAAATCTTAAAAAAAAAAACTGTACCCAATAAGCAATAATTTATCACAATGTATGGATATCCCACAATTTCTTTTTCCATTCATCAATTAATGGACATTTAGGTTGTGTCCACCTTTTGGCTGCTGTGAGTTCCTATATTCAGTTCTTCAGTATATACTGAACAGTGGAATTGCTAGGCCATATGATAATTCTATTTAAACTGTGAGAAAATGTCACACTGGCTTCCACAGCAGCTGTACCACTTTTAAGTTTCCAAAAGCAATGCATGAAGGTTCCAATTTTTCCACATTCTTGCCAGAATTTGATTTTTTTTGTAATACTCATCTTTAGCAGGTAGGAAATGGAATCTCTTTGTGATTCTGATTTGCAGTTCTCTAATGACTAATAATGTTAAGCATCTTTTCATGTGCTAACTGGCCATTTGTACAACCTCTCTGAAGAACTATTCAAGTCCTATGCATTTTTATTTTTTTATTTTTTTTTAGATTTTTTTATTCATTTATTTGACAGACAGAGATCACAAGTAGGCAGAGCTGCAGGCAGAGAGAGGGGAAGGGAAGCAGGCTCCCCGCTGAGCAGAGAGCCCGATGCCGGGCTCGATCCCAGGACCCTGAGATCATGACCTGAGCCGAAGGCAGAGGCCTAACCCACTGAGCCACCCAGGCGCCCCAAGTCCTATGCATTTCTAAACCGAGTTTGTCATTTTATTATTGATATGCAGTTCTTTATAGATCCTAGATATTAACCCTACTCCTGTATGTAATTTTCAAGTATTTCCTCCCACTCTGTAGGTTGAGCCTGGTGCTTTTATTGAAAATCCCTTGTACGGCATCAGCATGGCTTGGTCTGTTGAATGTCCGACTCTTGATTTTTGCTTGGATCATAATCTCAGGGTCCTGGGATCTAGCCCCACATTGTGCTTCACACTCAATGGGGAGTCTGCTTGAGTTTCTCTTTCTCCCTGTGTCCCTCCCATGCTTTGTGCACAAGTTCAGGCTCACACACTCTCTAAAATAAATAAAATCTTTTTTTTTTTTTTAGATTTTATTTATTTATTTGACAGACAGAAATCACAAGTAGGCAGAGAGGCAGGCAGAGAGAGAGGAGGAAGCAGGCTCCTAGTGGAGCAGAGAGCCCGATGTGGGGCTCGATCCCAGGACCCTGGGATCATGACCTGAGCTGTATGCAGAGGCCTTAACCCACTGAGCCACCCAGGCACCCCTAAAATAAATGAATCCTTAAAAAAATTTTTTTAAAAAGAAATTGTCAATAGGTATGTGGATTTACTTATGAACTCCCAATTCTATTCCATTGGTCTATGTGACTATCATTGCTCTGATTACTGTAGCTTTGTAATAAATTCTGAAATCTGGAGTATGAGTCCTACCTTTTTTTTTTTTTTTTAAAGATTTTATTTATTTATCTGTCAGAGAGAGAGCAAGCATGAGCAGGGGCGGAGGTGTGGGAGGAGCACGCTCACCGCTAAACAGGGAGCCCAATGCATGGCTCAATTCCAGGACCCTGGGTTCATGACCTGAACTGAAGGCAGAAACTGACTGAGCCACCCAAGAGCCCTACTTTTCTTTTTCAAGATTGTTTTGGCTTTTGGAATTTAGAATCGGCTATTTCTACACAAATGGCAGTAGAAATCTGATAGGGACTGCATTAAATCCATAGATTACTTTCAGTAGTTAGTATCGACATCTTAACAATATTAATTCTTCTAATCCCTTTGCCTAGGATGTCTCTGCATTTATTTAGGTCTTTAATTTTTTTTTAGTGTTTTGTAGATTTCATTTATACACAGACTTTTATTAAGAAAGCAAGCAAGGGGAGCGCCTGGGTGGCTCAGTGGGTTAAAGCTTCTGCCTCCGGTGTGGGATCAAGCCCCCCACCCCAATCCGGTTCTCTGCTCAGCAGGGAGTCTGCTTCCTCCTCTCTCTCCCTGCCTCTCTGCCTACTTGTGATCTCTGTCTGTCAAATAAATAAAATCTTAAGAAAAAAAAAAAAAAAAGCAAGCAAGCAAGCAAGCAAGCAAGCAAGGGGTGCCTGAGTAGCTCAGATGGTTAAACATCTGCCTTTGGCTCAGGTCATGATTCCAAGGTCCTGGGATCAAGACCCACATTGGGTTCCCTGCTCAGTGGGGAGTCTGCTTCCCACTCTTCCTCTACTGCTCCCCCACTGCTTGTGTTCTCTGTCAAATAAAAATCTAAAGAAAGAAAGAAAGAAACCAAGCAACCTAGCTTTCCCCTTTATCCTAAACTATGTGACTATTTCAATTACATTTCTATATATAGGGCTTAAATACACATAACCTAGGTACGAATTCCATCTTACAACATCCAGTCTGAAAATGTATATCCCGTTCTGCTATAGGCTGGGATAATGGGTTCATAAACTTGAATTACTGTGCAAAAGAATCTAACTGACAAACCTGTGGAAAGCACAGGAATAGTATAGGACTACATTTAACAAATCTCACCCATAGAACCTCATTTAATCAGTCAAGGTGACAGAAGCAGCTAATTTTCTACACAAATATCCATCGTTCCGTTTCTTACTAAAACAATCATTGATTTAAATCCATACTTTCCCAGTAAAAAGACTACATTTTCCAACCTTCTTTGAGCTTTAAATAAATGGGGTTGACTCAGTTGAGAGGTGCACTCCTGGTTTTTCTCCTTTCCTTTTTCTTGCCTGGATGTGGGACACCATGCACAGAACTCCAAGAACGATTCAATAACATGAGGCAACCTCCATATGGAAATCATGTATTATATCTGGTTAAACAGTCAGAATTCCCAGATGACTATGGACTATCTGAACTACTCTACTTACAGACTTCTTTTATATGGAAAAAAAACATTCTCAAGTCACTAACTAATGTTATCTTGTGCTTGTTTTAAACAGCCCAAAATAATTTTTAATAGCTACAAACAGAAATATGTCTTGTCAGATCTCACAGCCAACACATATAAATGTTTTCAAAATTAGTACAAGATAAAATTTTATGTATAATAATCCCTTCCCTTCCACTGCACTATCCTAGTTTTGGAACATAATTTATACACCAAACTCATAAAGATTAAAATTAACCTGAAGGGGTGCCTGGGTGACTTAGTGGGTTAAAGCCTCTGCTTTCGTCTCAGGTCATGATCCCAGGGTCCTGGGATCGAGCCCCACATCAGGTTCTCTGCTCGGCAGCGAGCCTGCTCCCCCCGCCTCCCCGCCTGCCTCTCTGCCTTCTTGTGATCTCTGTCAAATAAATAATTAAAATCTTTAAAAAATAAAAAAAAATTAAAAATTTTTAAAAAATAAAATTAATCTGAAAAACATAGCCTGATTCTGCTCTTCTTTTCAGTTAATTTTATTCCAAGCAGAACTACTAAAGCAAAAAGTTAATTACCCCAAAAAATTAAGCCAACAGCAGGAAAAATAGAAAGAATGGATGCAAAACTAAACATTATCAGCTATTTCAGCATCTTGAATGTTACTGATGTGGAACTAATTCAAATCTTCATAAAAGACGGATGACACATTAGTGCTGCCTCTTGCTGATCTTCTTTATAGAAATGCAGAAGACAATTAATTGTATAAGAAACCAGAGGTTAGAGAAAATTCTCCCACATAATTTACAGCTTCACATCATTTTAAGTGTTGATTAATTCATTATGTTGGGAAAGTCTACTTTGTTAAAAAAAAAAAAAAAAGAAAGAAAGAAAGAAAGAAAAGAATTAAACTGAGTACTTTTACTGTGGGAGCACACAATTGAAGGTTGAACAATGGCTTGCCCAAATATATCAGCATCAAGTCCTGAGATGGTTTCCCTGCTCAGCAGGGAGTCTGCAACTCCCTCTTCTTTTGCCCCACCCCTCCGCTGGTGCTCTCTCTCTGTCTCAAATAAATAAATAAAATCTTAAAAAATAAAAAAATAAATGTTTCAATGTTTTAAACTATGCCACAAAAGGGGCACCTGGGTGGCTTAGTGGTTTAAAGCCTCTGCCTTCGGCTCAGGTCATGATCCCAGGGTCCTGGGATCAAGCCCCCATCAGGCTCTCTGCTTAGCAAGGAGCCTGCTTCCTCCTCCCTCCCTCCCTCCCTCCCTCTCTCTCTCTCTCTCTCTCTCTCTCTCTCTCTCGGCCTGCCTCTCTGCCTACTTGCGATCTCTGTCTGTCAAATAAATAAATAAAATTAAAAAAAACAAAAAACAAAAAAAAACCTTTAAACTACGCCACAATGAATTTATGTTTGGGTTTTGTTTTTTTTTCCATTTAAGACAGGAAATACTTTATTCAGTTTTTTTTTTTTTAATTTATTTATTTGACAGAGAGAGACAGCAATTGAGAGCGAGGGAGCGAGAGCAAGCAGGTGCATGTGAGCACATAAGCATGAAGAAAGGGAGAAGCAGGCTTCCCGCTGAGCAAGGAGCCTGATACAGGACTCCCTCCCGAGACCCCGGGGTCATGACGTGAGCCAAAGGTAGACACTTAACCAACTGAGCCACCCAGGCACCCCTGGGAATACTTGATTCAAACCCATCAGAGAAATGGACATCTTGGGTCTGTAACAAAGCATTGTGTTTTAAAGCACAGGTCAGTAATTGTATATGAAGAATATACATTGCTACATATGAATTAACTGATCAGAGCTCAACTTTTCAACATACAAAACAGAAAAAGCGGGCGCCTGGGTGGCTCAGTGGGTTAAGCCTCTACCTTCAGCTCAGGTCATGATCTCAGGGTCCTGGGACTGAGGCCTGCATCAGGCTCTCTCCTCCGCGGGGTGCCTGCTTCCCCCTCTCTCTGCCTACTTGTGATCTCTCTGTGTCAAATAAATAAAATCTTTTAAAAAATAAATAAATAAGGGTGCCTGCGTGGCTCATTGGGTTAAAGCCTCTGCCTTTGGCTCAGGTCATGATCCCAGGGTCCTGGGATCGAGCCCTGCATCGGGCTCTCTGCTCAGCGGGGAGCCTGCTTCCCCCCCACCCCCCGCCTGCCTCTCTGCCTACTTGTACTCTCTCTCTCTCTCTCTGTGTCAAATAAATAAACAAAATCTTTTAAAAAAAGAAATAAAATAAAAAATAAATAAATAAATAAAACAGAATAGGCTTCCCTGCAAAAGCACCACCTTTGTGACATTTTTAACTTTAGTACTCCTCTCCTTCAAGCTCTCCATCAACTAAATCCACACCAACCTCCTCATAATCCTTTTGAAGGGTAGCCACATCCTCACAGGCCTCAGAAAACTGTCCTTCCTCCATGCCCTTACCCACGTACCAGTGAACAAAGGCATGGTTGGCATATGTCGGGTCTAACTTGGGGTGCAGGCAAGCCCAAGACTCAGAAATGTCTCTGATGTTGCTTACCATGCACACAGCTCACTGTACTTTGGGCAGGTCTCCACCAAGTACCACAGTGGGAGGCTGGTAATTAATGCCCACTCTGAAACCAGTGGGGCATCAGTCCATAAACTGGATGGTACACCTAGGTCTTCTTGATGGTGGCAATGGCAGCACTGATATCTTTGGGAACCATGTCGCCACTGTACAACATGTAGCAAGTCATGTATTTATCATGGCAAGGATCACATTTAACCATCTGATTGGCTGGTTCAAAGCATACAGTAGTGATCTCTGCTATAGAAAGCTGTTCATGGTAGGATTTCTCAGCAGAGATGACAGGATCATTATGTGGCCAGAGAGAAGCAGATGCAGGGATAGGGCACCACATTAATCTGGAATTCTGTCAGTTCAATATTCAGGACTCCATCAAATCTGAGGAAAGCAGTGATGAAGGACACAACTTGACCTATAAGGACGCAACTTGACCTATCAACCTATTTAAGTTAGTGTAGGTTGGGCATTCAATATTGAGGTTTCTATGACAGATATCACAGATAGCTTTAATGTCTACCATGAAGGTGAATTTATGTTTACTGTCGATCTGTAATAGCTTTTGGAATAAGAAATCTCCTAAATTCCAAGTAATCTCAAAAGTTAGTCTGAGCAATATAATCTTTCTCAAATAGAAGAATGAGTTTAAAACAAACAAAAAACAGGAAAAAGAATGAATCTAACTGTGGGAATCTTTCTTCAGCTTATTTATATTAGGCTGAACCATATAAAACTAACAATATCCTATCATTTTTCAATTATAAAAATAGCAACATAATATGCTTCAAGCTCATATACTCTAAACTGTTAGGAAAATCTGTGGGTTTATAACTGGAAAAAGAAGATTAGTGAAAAACAAGAGCAACTGTAAGAGACTCAATTCTAGACTCTAGTTAGAAAGAATAGTTTTTTGTTTCACTCTGGAATACTGTCTAAATTCTGGACAGTTAAAGACTCTTTAGGCCAACCAGTTTCCTCCTTTTTTAAATGAAATTAATTCAGGGAAAGGAATCATACCTAGAACAAGAATTATTAACAACATAATATTTATCATTTTTGTGAATTAAAACTTCACATAAACTAAGTTTGATATATATATTACATATGGCTCATATAAGCCCAATAATAAATTTCTAGCAAAGAGACTAGCTCCTTATCTTTCTATTGTGTGTGTGGTGGGGGTGGGAATAGAGAATCTTCAAATGATTCACCGAAGAACTCTTCACCTGAAAACTAAGTTGGCAGCTAACCACATAAAGGTCAATTCTTCATATTCAAAGATAATACTTAACCATACTATCAAGCTGATTTCTCTAAATAAGGATCTAGGGTACTATACCATCTAAATTTTCTTGTTAGAGCTAAATTAAAAGAACATCTAGGACTGTATCTACTTGTTATAAAAACTTAACTCACATTGTTAATTAGCAAATCCAATGAATGCCAAAGTATAATGATACTTTAGCTTTATTAGCAACAATTTTCCCACAATCACAATCTTTCCTTATCTGTCAAATTCTATCAATATCACTACCCTTATGTCAAAATCACTAGCCTTTATATGTCTGACTGAACAGCAGCAAGAAAGAACACGTATGTACTTTCAGGTATGCCCGAAAGATCTTAATTTCACTCTCAACATGGGTATAACAAAATCCTTTAGAAACACCCAGAGAACCCTAAAAAGACTCCAGCTAATAAGTCTTTTAGCCTAAGACTCTGACCCTAGTTCAGATTTTTTAGCTCATGGTAGTGGTTCTACTCCCAAAGATCTGAGCTTACACTTTTCAGGAATTTTCCACATGTGGCTCAAAGACATCAATCCTTCTGTTAAATCTCTGAAATTGGCATTTGTAGCTCTTCTGATGAGAAGAGACAGAGCACTGCTCAGAATCAAGACACCATACACAAGAGAAGGTCCTCTAGGTGAAGCCTCTAGGCCGTAGAGTTGCAGAGACCTAGAAAATCTGGGATATTTGACCTAAAGGAGTCCAGAAGAAACTGAAGCATTCTTACTGACTGAACTCTTTTTCATTTCTTTTTTTTTCCTCCCTCTTTTTCATTTCTAAATCTACTTTTTTCATGTCATCAGGTGGTTAAACTATTTCTGAAATATTCTTAAGAATGATAATAAAATATATACAGTATATACTAATTAGCTTTTTAAGAAGTAACTTTCCTAAAATGTCAGATTTATATATATCAGTCATTTCTGTTCTATGATCTTTATGGTTTTTAGTAGAAGGTTTAATTAAGACAAATTCCTTTTGGGATGATAAGAAGGTCCCTAATTTTGATGGTGGTGGTAGTTTCTCAGGTGTACACATCTATCAAAACTTGTCAAAATTAGTAATTCTTTACTATTATGTGATTTTAAGAGTCCTGTGTGTGTTGGATAAAAAGTTCTTTGTCATGTGTCTTTTGCTTGTTTTAGGTTTAGTTTAATTTTCTAGTTTCTTAAGGTAGAAGGTTAAATTATTGATTTAATGTATTTCTTCTTTTCCCTATAGCACTGCTTTAGCTGTATCCTATAAATTTTGGTATGTTGTGGGGTTTGTTTTTTTTTTTTTTCATTCCATTTGTCTCAAAGTATTTCCTAAATTTCTGTGAGTTTTTTTTTTCCTTGACTCACTGATTATTTGGGAATGTGCTGTTTAATTTCCACATTTTTGTGAAAATCCCAAATCTCCTTCTGTTAATGATTTCTAATTACATCATTCATTTATTCTTGACTTTAAGTATGGATCAAAAGGTCGCAGAATCCTAGGCTTGAACCACATAAGAGAATATCTACAATCACTCCTACTTCAATCCCAGATGGTAATCAGTGATTATTTTTCAATGGACTTTGGGAGAGGAAATAAAGAAATCAAGTGCAAAGATTGAGGACTATGAGCAAAATCAGCTATACGTGGTATTTATACAGCATTTTACAGATTACAGAAAGTGCTTTTATGTAAATAAACAGATTTTTAAAAAGATCTTAAATACTTCTAACACAAAACAGAGACAACTACTAAATTACCAAAAATAAAATACCTGATAGGTGTTGTCAAAACTGTCATACATGAATCTGGTGATCAAGGATGTCTTTCCAACTGAAACGAAAAGGAGAAAAGATTCACTCAGATAACATATTACACTGGGTTCTCAAGTGATTCTTCTACAGAGAACAATTAAAGTCACTGGGAAATATCTGCAATGGTTCTACTAATAATAATTTAAAAACATATAGCCCCTAGCTTGTTGAAACGCCTTTCTTTAATAAGAGATAACAATCACTCAAATTAAGAGCATAGGTTAAAGAGAGTTTTATTTAATAAAAGAGCTGAGGAAAATGAAAAGATGGAGGGAAATAATCAATTATGTTGACATCTCTAATTCACAAAAGACCAAGCAGATACTACTTGGGCCCTAACAAAAAGAACTAGGATTGGACTTGAGAAAAAGCCTCTTTACATAGCAACAGTTGAACTATTAATTTATTAGTAAACAGTACATATAGTTTTCACTTTTTAAAGAAATGCTCACCATCTTTTTCACATAAAAGAGTAAAATGAGGGGGGGGTGCGCCTGGGTGGCTCAGTAGATTAAAGCCTCTGCCTTCGGCTCAGGTCATGATCCCAGGGTCCTGAGATCGAGCCCCACATCGGGCTCTCTGCTCGGCAGGAAGCCTGGTTCCCCCTCTCTCTCTGCCTGCCTCTCTCCCTACTTGTGATCTCTGTCAAATAAATAAAATCTAAAAAAAAAAAAAAAGAGTAAAATGTATATATTGCATTTTACTGGTGGTACAGAAAATGACAGGAAGTGAAAATTATGTATATCATACCACCCATATATAATTAATGTTGGTATATGTTTTCTGAAAAAAAATTTTTTTAAGATTTTTATTTATTTATTTATTTATTTGACAGAGAGAGAAATCACAAGTAGGCAGAGAGGCAGGCAGAGAGAGAGGAGGAAGCAGGCTCCCCGCTGAGCAGAGAGCCCAATGTGGGGCTCGATCCCAGGACCCTGAAATCATGACCCGAGCTGAAGGCAGAGGCTTTAACCCACTGAGCCACCCAGGCGCCCTGTTTTCTGAAATTTTTTGATACATAAAAATATGTACTTAAAAGTAAAATTCTAGAACCATTCACAGGAAAGCCAGGAAAAATATACATACTACTATTTTCAACAATGACTGGATCTGTAAAAAGTATGTGTAAAAATCTGAGGAGATAAAAGGCAATATGCATTTCACAGAGGGGGAAATAGTGGTGGATAAAAGGAACTATATAAAATACACAATAAAGAAATATAAAATAGCTTGTTAAAATTTTTATTCAAAAGATTAAAAATTATTAAGCATTTTACTTTAAAAGATCGTAATCTCTACACCCAATATGGGGCTTAAACTCACAACCCCAAGATCAAGAGTTGCATGCAAGATCAAGAGTTGCATGCTCTACTGACTGAGCCAGCCAGCTACCCCTAAGCATTTTTAAATATGATTCAATATGGAGTCCTGGTAAATATACTGCTCTTGTTAACCTCAAACCTCCTGTAAAATAGTATGCCAACTTATAATGATTTGCTATATGTTGTTTTTCCTAAAAGATTATAAGCTCCAGGGGCACCTGGGTGGCATAGTCATTTAGTGTCTAACTCTTGGTTTCAGTTCAGGTCATCATCTCAGGCTCCTGGGATCAAGTCCAGAGTCAGGCTCCCTGCTCAGAGGGGAGTCTGCCTCTCTCTTTTCCCTCTGCCCCTACCCCTGCTCATCTCGCTCTCTCTCTCTCAAATAAACAAAATCTCTTAAGAAACAAAATTTAAAATTTACATACATGTTTAAAGTAAAAATGATAACATTATAATTTACAACATAGAGAATGTAATATATGACAACTGTAACACAAAAGACAGGGACATAAATACAGTTACACTGTTGTAAGGTATCTATAGTTCATGTGAATAGTACAGTACAGTCTGTGAGAGGCTGATGATGCATATCACAAGCCCTGGCAAAATCACTAAAAATATATGCAAAAAGAAATAGACAACAAGTTAACAGAGGAATCAAAATGGAACAGTAAAATAATTACAAAAATCAAATGAGACAAACCCAAATCCAGCCCTATCAATTTATATAATATATGAATAGTAGGTTTAAAAACTCCAACTAAGGGATGCCTGGGCGGCTAGGTTAAGAGACTGCCTTCAGCTCAGATAGTGATCCCACGGTCCTGAGCCCCACATCTGGCTCCTTGCTCAGCGGGGAGCCTGCTTCTCCCCCTCCCTCTCCTGGTTATTCTGTCTGCTTGTGCTTCTCTTTCTGTATTAAAAAAAAAATCTTAAAAAAAAAATAAAAATTCCAATTAAAAGGCAAGATTTTCAGAATAAGAAAATAAGAAGATATGATAAGACACAAATATTTGCTTTCTGAGAGAGACACACTTTAAATACAAAGAAACAAAAAAGTTTAAAACAGAAGGGCATAAAAATCTCCCAACAAAGAAAACTCTAATTAATCATTTAAGGGGGAGCACCTGGGTGGCTCACTGGGTTAAAGTCTCTGCCTCCGGCTCGGGTCATGATCCTAGGGTCCTGGGATCCAGCCCCGAATCAGGCTCTCTGCTCAGCAGGGAGCCTGCTTGCCCCTCCTTCCCTTTCTGCCTACCTTTCTGCCTACTGTGATCTCTGTCAAATAAATAAAAAAAATATTTTTTTAAATCATTTAAGGGATTAGGACCGATCTTACATAAACTCTTTTTTAAAAAAAAGAGAACAAGAACACTTTCGAATCATGACATGGGATGAGCAGAACCCTAATAACATTACAAAAAAAAAATCAAAATTATGGATCAGTACCTCTCATCAACACAGACTCAAAATTCCTTAACGAAATATTAGCAAATCAAATCCACATATAAAAGAGTATTTATTTATTTTAGAGAGAGACTGTGTACAAGAGTGGGGGTGGGGGTGGGGGGGAGAGACAGTCTTAAGAAAACTGTGCACAGCACAGCCCACAGCGGAGCTTGATCTCACCACCCTGAGATCACAACCTGAGCCACAATCAAGAGTCGAGGCTTAACCAACTGCACCACCCAGGTGCTCCCAAATCCATATGTATATACAAAGATACCTCATAAGTAGGGATTATCCCAGGAATAAAAGGCTAATAAATCATACAAAATCATTTAATGTAATCCAAATGTTAACAGAATAAAAAAGAAAATCCTAAAGTTCACCTCAATATACTCAGATGAAGTATGTGACAAAACTCACCAGATTCAGGTGAACCATGAGAGACCATGGACTCTGAAAAACCACCTGAGCGTTTTGAAGGGGCGGGGGATGGGAGGTTGGGGGAACCAGGTGGTGGGTCTTAGAGAGGGCACGGATTTCATGGAGCACCGGGTGTGGTGCAAAAACAATGAATACTGTTACACTGAAAAGAAATTAAAAAATTAAAAAAAAAAAAAACTCACCAGATTCATGATGAAAACTCAAAGCAAACTAGCAAACCAGAAAGAAGATGGCAACAATCAGATAAAGAGCATTTACAAAGAAATTTATAGTTAACATCATATATAATGCTAAACTCTAAATGGTTTCCTCCAAAGAAAGAAAGCAAGGATGTCCAATCCACCACTTCTATTCAGCATGAGCACTGGTGGTCTTAGCCAGTGCAATAATGGTTAAGAAAAAGAAATAAAAGGCACACAAAATGATATTGTTTTTTTCACTGATGACATGACTAGTCGTGTAAAAGAATCCTAAGACACTAATTTTAAAAATCTACTAAAACTAGAGGCATCTGGGTAGCTCAGCTGGTTAAGTGTCAAGACTCTTGACCTCAGCTCAGGTCTTAATCTCAGGGTTGTTGAGTTCAAGCCCCGCACCGGACTCAACACTGGGGGTGGAGATTATTTAAAAAAAAAAAAAAATCAACTACAACTAGTAAATTTGGCAAGGTCTCAGTACAGAAGTTTGATATACAAAAATCAATTGCATTACTAATACTAGAAGCAAACAGAAAACCAGACATTTCAAACTATACTTGTGGTAACAACAGAAAATATAAAACAACTGGGAATAAATTTAATGAGATGTGTAAAAATTCTACCTTGAAAACAAAACACTGTTGAGGGAATATCAAGAAAATCTAAATAAATATAATAGCATATACTAGTTTAAAAGTAATCTATACTGAGATATCAATTCTCTCCAATTTATAATTTCAACATAATGTCAGTCATAATCCCAACAGCCTCTGAAAAACAGCAAATGACAGGATGGTTCTGAAGTTCATATGAAAATGCAGAGGATCTAGAATAGTTAAAACAATCCTGAAAACAGTGAATAATTTTTAAGATTTTACCATATTCAATCTCAAAATTTACCATGAAACTGCAGTAATCCAAATAGTATGGTATTTGCTTAGAGACAGACAAACAGATCAGTGAAACAGAACAGGATCCAGAAAAAAACAAAAAAAGATTTTCTAGGCTGTTAATAAACATCTCTATCCCTGTGAGACAAATACTTTTTGCCTACCTTATCCCCCAACAAAAGGGCCTGAAAACTGACAATTTTAATTTTCTCACATTAGCACCTCAAGGACATTCTAAGAAAATTAACTATAAATTTTTTAAAAATCTTAAACAGCTTTCCAATATGAAATTAACATTTTGTTTCCAAACCTCTACACTATAATGACACTATTAAAATATCACAAATGCGAGGCACCTGGGTGGCTCAGTGGGTTAAAGTCTCTGCCTTCGGCTCAGGTCATGATCTCAGGGTCCTGGATCAAGCCCAGCAACGGGCTCTCTGCTCAGCAGGGAGCCTGCTTCTTCCTCTCTCTCTGAGGCCTGCCTCTCTGCCTACTTGTGATCTCTGTCAAATAAATAAATAAAAATCTTTAAAAAAAAAAATCACAAATACTTTAGGTAACAAATGCTTTCATCCTAATCCCTAACCTTTCCAAAAATTAAGTAGAGATCTAATTCTTTTCTGCCAATTCTTGTTTAATAGGTAGTTTTTTTTTTTTTTAAGATTTTATTTATTTATTTGACAGACAGAGATCACAAGTAGGCAGAGAGGCAGGCAGAGAGAGAGGAGGAAGCAGGCTCCCTGCTGAGCAGAGAGCCCTACGCGGGGCTCGATCCCAGGACCCTGAGATCATGACCCGAGCCGAAAGCAGAGGCTTTAACCCACTGAGCCACCCAGGCGCCCCTCTGCCAATTCTTGTTTAAAGAAAAGCTTTAATTTTGCTAGCAACAGAGAAAAGTAGCACTGGGATGGAATTAATGCAACACAATTAACCTGAAGAAGTGAAATTTTCTAAGTGATATGGCAGCAAGGAAGATTTCAGAGAAATTTCAAGGTAGCTCTATTTCCTTACTGCCAACCCTTATAAAAACTCTTCATTAGTAAAAACAGAACCTGCAATCAATCCTAATTCTGGGTAATTTGTCTCTACAACTGCCATAAGATCTAAGGCCTAAATAAGTTTATTTTGTAGAAATAAATTTTTAACGCTCTTTTATGTACTTATTTGACACAAACGGAGAGTACATAAGCAGGGGGAGCTTAAGAGGGAGCAGAAGCAGGCTCCCCACCAAGCAGGGAGTTCAACCGGAGTTCGACGTGGGACTTGATCCCAGGACCCTGGCATCAGGACCTGAGCCAAAGGCAGACACTTAACCAACTGAACCACCCAAGATCCCCTATTTTAGAGAAATATTTAAGATGTTGCCTGGATGGTTCAGTCAGTTAAGCGCCTGCCTTCAGCTCAGTTCATGATCCCCGGGTCCTGGGATGGAGCCCATCAGGTGCCTTGCCTCAGCAGGGAGTCTGCTGCTGCTTCTCTCTCTGCCACTTGCTCTCTTTCTCCCAAATAAATAAATAAAATTTAAAAAAAAAAAAGAAAGAAAGAAAACGATGGGGCACCTGGGTGGCTCAGTGGGTTAAGCCTCTGCCTTCGGCTCGGGTCATGATCTCAGAGTCCTGGGATCGAGCCCCACATCGGGCTCTCTGCTCAGCAGGGAGCCTGCTTCTCCCTCTCTGCCTTCCTCTCTGCCTACTTCTGATTTCTCTCTCTGTCAAGTAAATAAATAAAAAATATCTTTTAAAAAAAAGAAAAAGAAATATTTAAGAATAACTTAAGAAGGGATGGGTAAATGTCTTTGTTTTTTTTTTTTTTAAAGAGGGATTCAAGGGGCACCTGGGTGGCTCAGTGGGTTAAAGCCTCTGCTTTCGGCTCAGGTCATGATCTCAGGGTCCTGGGATCGAGCCCCACATCAGGCTCTCTGCTCCACAGGGAGCCTGCTTCCTCCTCTCTCTGCCTGCCTCTCTGCCTACTTGTGATCTTTGTCTGTCAAATAAATAAATAAAATCTTAAAAAAAAAAATCTGAGAAACCGTCACAGCCAAGAGGAGCCTATGAAGACATAAAACTAAGAAAATAGGATATCTGATAGAATCCTGGAACAAAGGACACTGGGAAAAACTAAGGAAATCTAAATAAATTAAGGATTTTACTTAATAACATACAATATTGGTTCATTAATTATGAAAAATGTACAATATTAACAAAGATGTCAGTAATAGGAAAAACTGGGTACAGGTTTGTTTACAGGAACTATACTACCTTTTCAGTTTTTCTGTAAATCAAACTATTCTAAAAAATAAAGCTTATTTAAAAATCGTTTTATTCATTATTCATATGCCTTTAAAATAAACCAAACAAAAAGGCAGATCAGTGGTTTCCTAGGGTTAGTAGACAAAGTAAGGAATCTTTTAAGGATGACAGAGATGTTCTTTATTTTGTGGTGATTGTTGCACTGTCAATACTCACCAAACTGGAAAAAAAAAAAAAAAAAAAAAAACCTCACCAAACTGTATAATTTAAATAGACGCAGTTTATTGTCTACATACAATAGGCTTCCTTGGTAAACTGATAAGGAAAACTAATGTGTCACAAAACAGCCTCAAAAAAACCAAAAGAGCAAAGGTTTCATGTGGCCAGTAAACTTCTAAAATACAACCTTCTGGGAGAGTGGGCTCCTAGGTGTTCTGACTGAATACCAAAGAAATACATTTAAAATCCTAACCCAGTACACAATTACATAACTGAAATAAAAGTTTTATGAAACAACTGCTATGGACTATGCATTCTGATTATTTTCTCTCCATTGTCTTCTCATAGGCTAGTCGCTGTAACAGTTATTGACAAGATGTTAAGATTTCTGGGATTGGCTTTAAAATATTACTATGGGGCGCCTGGGTGGCTCAGTGGGTCTCTGCCTTCGGCTCAGGTCGTGATCTCGGGGTCCTGGGATCGAGCCCCGCATGCGGCTCTCTGTTCAGCAGGGAGCCTGCTTCCCCCCCTTTCTCTCTGCCTGCCTCTCTGCCTACTTGTGATCTCTACCTGTCAAATAAATAAAGTCTTTAAAAATAAATAAATAAAGTAAAATAAAATAAAACAAAGTATTACTATGGACGACTCCCCTGGGTGACTCCAGTCAGTTAAGTGTTCAACCCTTGGTTTTGGCTCAGGTCATGATCTCCGGTTGTGGTATCTAGCCCTGCATCAGGCTCCACACTCGGCACAGGTATTTGCTTGAGACTGTCTCCCTATCTCCGGTTGTGGTATCTAGCCCTGCATCAGGCTCCACACTCGGCACAGGTATTTGCTTGAGACTGTCTCCCTCTGCTCCTCCCCCGGCTAGTGGGAGAGAGAGAGAGAGAGAGTGTGTGTGTGTGTGTGTTTTATTTTTACTTGAGATTCTCTCCCTCTGCTCCTCCCCCCGCTGGTGGGAACGAGTGTGAGTGTGTGTGTGTGTGTGTGTGTGTGTGTGTGTGTTTTTACTCGGGCATGTGTTCTCTCACTAAAATGACTGAGTCAAATCTTTAAAAATATTCCTATGGTCATTAGTGTCTGCTTCCCAAACTCAAAGGGTATGAGGGTCAGTATTTTATCAAGTGTGATATTATTTGTAGGGGTTTTTTGGGGGGTGAGTGGGAGGGGTATGGGTACATATGTTTAATCAGATTTTAATACGTTCACTTCTGCTGTTAATTAAAAGTTTGTAGCTAATTACAAACAGGCTTTGAATTTTGTGAAATGCTTTTTCTGCATCTACGGAAATTTTACTCCTTTATGTTAATGGAGTGAATTAGAATGACTTTCAAATATTAAATCAGTCTTGCTTATATATCTGATTTTTTTCTTAACTGATTTTTTTTTTTTTTTAATGACAAGATTATCAGTGCCTGGGTGGCTAGGTTGGTTGAGTGTCCAGCCCTTGATTTTGGCTCAGGTCATGATCTCAGAGTTGTGGGATTGAGCCCTGCACTAGGCTCCACCTTCAGCAGGGCATCTGCTTGAGATCCTCTCCCTCCCTCTATCCCTCCCCACCAATGCTCTCTCTCACATTAAAAAAAAAAAAAAAAAAAAAAAAAAAACTTTAATAAAAAATAAAAATAAATGGCAAGATTATAAAAAAGGAAAATTACAGGCCAATACCACTCATGACCAAAGATGCAAAAGAATCTACAAAATTTTTAAATAAGTAAATTTAGCAATGCCCAGAATACAAAGTCACATACAAAAATCAACTGTATTTTCATACACACTAGCAGCAACTAAAAAATGAAACTTTAAAAATACTGTTTATGAGAGTATCAAAAACAAGATACCAGAGGCACATGGGTGGCTCAGTTAAGCATCTGCCTTCGGCTCAGGTCATGATCCAGGGGTCCTGGGATTGAGCCCCACTCGGGCTCCCTGCTCATCTGCTTGGCCCTCTCCTCTGCCCCTTCCCCCCACCACCCCTAGTGCTCTCTCAAATAAATAAAATCTTAAAAAGAAAAGAGAGAGAGAGAGAGAGAGAGAGACCTAGGTACCTAAAACAAGTATGTGTAAGAATTCTACACTGAAAATTGCAAAACATTGCTGAGAGAAATTATAGAAGACCTAAATAATAGAGAAATATACCATGTCCAAGGATTAGAAGACTCATTGTTTCAATATTGCTAAATTCAATGCAATCGCAATGTTAAAAAAAAAAAAGGCAGGGTTTTGATTAGTTTGGGATAAACTGACAGATTCAAAAACTTACCTATAAAAGCAAATAACCTGGGGGTGCTTGGGTGGATCAGTGGGTTAAGCCTCTGCCTTTGGCTCAGGTCATCATCCCTGATCCCAGGGTCCTGGGACTGAGCCCTGCACTAGACTCCCTGCTCAGCGGGGAGCCTGCTTCTCCCTCTCCCCCTACTTGTGCTCTGTCTGTCTCTCTAATAAATAAATATTAAGAATTTAAAAAGGAAATAACTTAGAATTGCCAATCTTAAAGAATAAAACTAAGGAACTTACATTACCAGATTTCAAGATTTACTATAAAGCTACAGTTCTAGGGGGCCCTGGGTAGCTCAGCTGGTTGAGCATCTGCCTTCGGCTCAGGTCACAGTCCCCAGGTCCTGGAATTGCACCTGGTGTCAGGTTCCCTGCATCTGCTTCTTGCTCTCCCTCTCTCAAATAATTAAAATCTTAAAAAAAAAAAAAAAAAGCTACAGTTATAAATAAGACAATGTGGTATTAATATATATACAGACAAATAGGCCAGCAGAACAAAGTCCAGAAACAGATCCACATGTGTATGGCCACTTTATTTATGACAAAGTTGTGTCAAGAGAATTCAGCAGGAAGATAAGGGACAACTCAATATCTAAATGGAAAATAAAAAAGAACCCTGGCCCCTACAACACTTCACACAGGACACAAAAAATTAATTAAGATGGATCACAGGGGCGCCTGGATGGCTCAGTGGGTTAAGCCGCTGCCTTCGGCTCAGGTCATGATCTCAGGGTCCTGGGATCGAGTCCCACATCGGGCTCTCTGCTCAGCAGGGAGCCTGCTTCCCTCTCTGTCTACTTGTGATCTCTCTCTGTCAAATAAATAAATAAAATCTTAAAAAAAAAAAAAAAAAGATGGATCACAGCCCTAAATGTAAAAGCTTAAACCCTAAAGCTTAAACCTTAGAGCTTCAAAAGTACAGGGTAATACCGTTATGTGCCAGGGGAGGCAGAGATTTCTGAAACAGAACTCAGAAAGTAGTAAGAAAGAAAACTATTTAAAAGATGAACTTCATCAAAATTAGAATTTCTGTTCATCTAGAGACAAAGAGTGAAAAGGCAAACCCAGCTTGGGAGATCCGTGACAGAAATAGTTCCACCATGACACTGTAAGGAGCTACTTAACACCCACTCTCCAACGAAACTGGTAAGAATTTAAACAAAACAAAACAAAAAGAAAACATTTAAAATCTCTGGAAACAGTCCTAAAGGCATAAAGCAAATGACAAAACATTTCTCAAGAAGATATATACTAAAACTCAAAACCATGGTACTTGAACCAAAAAACCCCATGCACAAAAATGTTAACAGTTTTATTCATAAAGGCCAAGGATCAGAAGCAATCCAAATTTTATCAATAGGAGAATGGATAAAGTATGGCATAGCCGCAGGAAAAAATAACATCTTATTCATATAAACAACAATATGGACAAATTTCACAGACATTACAGAGTAAAAGGGGCCAGATACAAAAGAATATATACTGTATGATTCCACTTATATGAAGTTTAAAATGGGAAAAATTAATTGATGGAGACAGAGGTCAAAATAGTTGTAATTTCTGAAGTTTCTAACTGGAAAAGAGAGCCAGGGGAAATTCTGAGTGCCAGAAATGATCTACATCTTGATCTGAGTGGTAGCTATAAGGATGCATAAGTATGTTAACTTTTCAGTAAGTCATATACTTAAGATTTGTCCCTCTTCTGCCCTTTACTGGATGATACACTTCGAGAATCTTAAAAAAGAAAAAAAAAAGTAGGGGCGCTTGGGTGGCTTAGTTAAGCTTCTGACTCTTGATTTTGGCTCAGGTGGTGATCTCATCGTCTTGAGATAAATCCCCACATTAGGCTCCCCACTCAGTGGGGAGTCTGAGATTTTCCCTCTCCTCCTCCCGCTACTCCTCCCCACTGCAAGCATTCTCTCTCTCTAAAATAAATAACTAAAGGGTGCCTAGGTGGTTCAGTCTTAAACTTCTGCCTTTGGCTCAGGTTATCACCTGAGGGTCCTGGGATCAAGCCCACCACCAGGCTCCCTGCTCTAGGGAGCCTATTCTCCCTCTCCCACTCCCCAAGCTTGTGTTCCCTCTCTTGCTGTGTATCTCTCTGTCAAACAAATAAATAAAATCTTTAAAAAATATATATTTTATTTATTTGTTTGACAGAGAGAGAGCACAAGTAAGCAGAGTGACAGGGGGAGAAAGAACCAGGCTCTCTGCTGAGCAGGGAGCCCGATGAAGGGCTCGATCCCAGGACCCTATCATGACCTGAGCTGAAGGCAGCCGCTTAACCAACTGAGCCACCCAGGCACCCCCCAAAATAGATAAAATCTTAAAAAAATTAAAAAATAATAAAATAAAATAAACCTAAAAAAGGGTAAAATGCTTCATTATATGTATGTTATTTTAAATAAAAAGTGTATACCTGTATGAGGGTTTTATTTACCTTCTGCTATATTGTCAAAGTTGCAGTCTAAACATGAGGAAAAAAACAGACAAACCCAAACTGGGGGGATATTCTTAAGGAAATCTGGCCTCAAGAATTGTTAAAATCAAACAGAACTATCACAGACCAGAGGAAACCCAGGAAATGGGAAAACTAAATACAATGTGGCACCTGGACTGCATCCTGGAGAAAGGAGATTAATGAAAAAACTAGTAAAATCCAAATAATGTCTAGAGTTTGGGTGTAAATATTAATATACCAATATCAGTTTCTCAGTTTGGGTAAAGTTACCATAGTAATACAAGATGCTAAAAAGGGATAAACTAGTTAAGGGGTAAATGGAAACTATACAATGTTTGCAATTTTTCTGTAAAGTTAAAATTAATCCAAAATAAAAAGTTTATCAACAAAGGTAAAGCATATATATACGATCTCTAAATAAAAACTTTCAGGGACACCTGACTGGCTCAGTCTGTAGAACATATGACTCTTGATGTTGGGGTTATAAGTTATAAGTTCAAGCCCCACGTTGAGTGTTACTTAAAATCTTTTTTTAAAAAAGGTATAAAGATTTGTATTCTTCACTATATATACATTATGCCTAAATTAAAAAAAAAAAATCTAACAAGCCTCAGAGCTGGTACTTATACTACGGCTTGATCCCTAAACAGTCTCATCCCTAAACAATGGGTCACAAGATTCTGGTTACCTGATACCAACAGTAAGCTTAGGTAACAGTATCCTGACTCTGAAGTATACTAACATCCATTTGAGTAAATCTGTCATTCAAGTTCAGTAAGACCACAATAAAAGTCAGAAAGCAGAGACTTCATCAACTTTACATAGACCTATGAACTATTCTATTCTTCAGTGCTAATAAATGGTTAATAAACATCTATTATGTATGGCAGAAAAAGGGAAAAAAGAAGGAAAAAAATGATGTAGGGAGGGAGGTGGGTAGCTAACTAAATCAGGGTACCACAGAGGAAGCAAGTGAGAGAAACAAAATAAGAACTGGCAAATCGTTAATAACTGAAGTTCTATGATAGTATTTGGGGACTGAAAACTGAAACCAATTACACTCACAAGGCTTACTGTCTGCATAAACATGACTTTACCATTCTACTGTTATCAACCTGACTTTACTATTCCAGGAAATTCTTCTCTAGGAAAATAAAAGTTGCAAATAACTATTATTCCTTTCTGTTAAGCCACCCAATTTGTAGTAATTTGTTAATGTAGCCCCAGGAAACTAATATAGCTACTAAGTATTATCTCACTTACCATGGTAAGCAATAAACTCAGATTTACCTTAATAGTAGGTTGTCTGGGTGCCTATTTTTAGGAAGTCAGCACTGAATGGAGTTCATTATACTATCTGAACTATTATGATATATGTTTGAAACTATTCATAATAAAAAGTATTTTAAAATGTTTTCAGAACATCATGGCCCCAATGTGAAAATCACTTCACAATTAAACCATGACGAAGAATGTTCTGTCATATTCTAACTCAAATGTCCTATTTTCTGCAAAGCCTTTACCCAAATACCCTAAGTCTTTGCAGCTCCATCCTCTATGCTATTCTAACACTTGGTACATACAGCCTTAACTACAGCCCTTTTCCTTAGGTTGAATGGATCCTTCTCTGAATGAGTGAGCCCTAACTATAATGGTAACAAAGGCTATGAATCCTAAATAGTACTGTGTTACTTTTTCTCATTTAAAATGGAAGAAGCATTCTGGGCATTTTATTTCAAACTCCAGTATTAGTAAAGCTAACAAAAAACACTCCATGAGGAGTCTAAACCAGAACAGGGACAGCCCTTCCTACCGCTCCACTTAGCAGTATTTATCAAAAACAGCAATGTGCAGTTGGATTCAGCATGCAGTTTAATCTGAACAGGTATCTAAAGAAAATAATTAGACAAGTACATAAAGATTTAGGTGTAGGGGCGCCTGGGTGGCTCAGTGGGTTAAGCGTCTGCCTTCAGCTCAGGTGGTGATCTCAGGGTCCTGGGAACAAGCCCCGCGTTGGGCTCTCTGCTCAGCGGGGAGCCTGCATCCCCGCCCCCCACCCTGCCTGCCTCTCTGCCTACTTGTGATCTCTGTCTCTCTAATAAATAAATAAAATTGTTTAAAAACAAGATTTAGGTGTAAAACTAGTCACTATAAGAGTAAAATTTAGATACAGCTTACTTTTCAACAGGACCATGGTTATATAAATTATGGTATCTTCATAAGGTCCACAGTATTATATATCTATTCAGATTGCTACAGAAATCTTAGTGCCATCAAGTTGTTTAAAAAAAAAAAGCTATAGCTACAGAGCGGAGAGAATGAGGAGGCTGCTTCTGGCTCCTGCTCTCACAGCCATTGCAGTACACTGAGCTCCATAGAGACAGAGCCAGGGCAAGTGAGAGCCAGAGGGGCACTGGCACTCTGTGCCTCGCTGAGGAAAATAATTAAACATGGGCAAAGGAGATCCTAAAAAGCTGAGAGGCAAAATGTCATCATATGCAATCTTTGTGCAAACTTGCCGAGAGGAGCACAAAAAGCAGCACCCAGATGCTTCAGTCAACTTCTCTGAGTTTTCTAAGTGCTCAGAACGGTGGAAGACCATGTCTGCGAAAAAGAAAGGAAAATTTGAAGACATGGGAAAGGAGGAAAAGGCCCATTATGAAAGAGAAATGAAAACTTATATTCCCCCTAAAGGGAAAACGAAAAAGAAGTTCAAGGATCCCAATGCACCCAAGAGGCCTCCATTGGCCTTTCTCTTGTTTTGTTCTGAGTATTGCCCAAAAACCAAAGGAGAACATCCTGGCTTATACAATGGTGATGTTGCAAAGAAACTGGGAGAAATGTGGAATAACACTGCTGCAGATGACAAGCAGCCTTATGAAAAGAAGGCTTCTAAGCTGAAGGAAAAATATGAAAAGGATATTGCTGCATACCGAGCTAAAGGAAAAGCCTGATGCAGCAAAAAAAGGAGTTGTCAAGGCTGAAAAAAACAAGAAAAAGAAGGAAGAGGAGGAGGAGGAGGAAGATGAAGAGGAGGAGGAGGAGGAGGAAGATGAAGACGAAGAAGATGATGAGTAAGTTGGTTCTAACGCAGTTTTTTTTCTTGTCTATAAAGCATTTAAACCCCCTCCACACAACTCTCTCCTTTTTAAAGAAAAAAATTGAAATGTAAGGCTGTGTAAGATTTGTTTTTAAACTGTACAGTGTCTTTTTTTGTAGAGTTAACACACTACGGAATGTGTCTTTAGATAGCCCTGTCCTGGTGGTACTTTCAATAGCCACTAACCTTGCCTGGTACAGTAAGGGGATTGTAAATTGGCATGGAAACTTAAAGCGGGTTATTGTTGGTGCACAGCACAAATTAGTTATATATGGGGATGGTAGTTTTTCATCTTCAGTTGTCTCTGATGCAGCTTCTACGAAATAACTGTTGTTCTATTAACTGAATACCACTCTGTAATTGCAAAAAAAAAAAAAGTTGCAGCTGTTTTGTTGACTTTCTGAATGCTTCTAAGTAAATACATTTTTTTGTATTAGTATTGTCCTTTTCATAGGTCTGAAATTTTTCTTCTTGAGGGGACGCTAGTCTTTTGCTTTTGCCCATTTTGGATCACATGGATTATTACAACGTTTATCTTTCCATATAGTTAGCTCATAAAAAGCTTTTGTCTGCACCCTGCATACTCATGAGGAGGGTAATAAAAGTTGAACTGAGACAGTTTTCACCCAGAACTGAAACTCAAATCTTGATCAATTGATACCAGAATCTCACATGGCCCAGGCATGTTTATAAAGTGAAGAGTAACGAGTCTACTCACACCATGGGATTAGTAGAATCAAACATTTTGAAAAGTCTGTCCTTGAAGGACTAAGAGAAAAGTATGTTCTAATCTTTACATAAGGACTCTACATTCTTTAACTCCCATTACCATGTAATGGCAGTTACAGTTGCAGTCCCCACACTAAAGAAGACCTGAGAATGTATCCCCAAAAGCATGAGCTTAAACTGTAAGACTGCCACATTAAATTTTTTGTTGACAGTCCCAGCAAAGGCTCTGGGGGAAAAAAAGGGCTGGCTGTAAATGTCTTCTCCTATTTATCTGAATATGGATTTCTTAGGAAACCTGACTTTCATTAAAAGTATTTTGAATTAACTGGGCCAACTTATAAAATGTATGCCGCATTTAAAATCAGGTATATTTTCCTATATTATAGTTTGCTCCTTTAGATAAGTCAAACAGACCTGAGGGAAGAAGACACTTGAAACTTTGTATTTCAGTATGAGTTACCTGATCTGAATTTGATTTTTCTTTACAAAACCCTAACCCAGGGACGCCTGAGTGGCTCAGTTGGTTAAGCGGCTGCCTTCGGCTCAGGTCATGATCCCAGCGTCCTGGGATCGAGTCCCACATCGGGCCCCTGGCTCGGCAGGGAGCCTGCTTCACCCTCTGCCTCTGCCTGCCACTCTGTCTGCCTGTGCTCTCGCTCTCTTTCTCTCTCTCTCTAATAAATAAAATCTTTAAAAAATAAAAAAAATAAAAAATAAATTTATCAAAACCCTAACCCATTCATTAGACTCATGTTTGTCTACATAGCAGTTTAGTGAACAATGTGGCAATTTTGTGGTTTTTTGAGATTATCATTCTCTTAAAGTGCCAGTGTTTTAAAATAGTGTTCTTGTAATTTTACATGCTTCTGTGATGGAGTGCTGTTTTGTTGTATAATTTTGACTTGGATTCTTTCCATTTGCATTTGTTTATGTAATTTCAGGAAGAACACTGAACATCTGAGTCCCGGATGGTACTAATAAATTAACAATTGCAGAGGTTTAGAAAAAAAGCTATAAATTCATTACAATTTTGCTAAAGCAAAAATATTCATCATCCACAATGAAGAAAAATTACATCTAAAATCCCTGCACACATGTGGATACACACATGCATGCTTGCTCTCTCAAATAAATAAATCTTTAAAAAAAAGATTTAATTTATTTATTTCACAAAGAGAAAGAAAAAGAGCACAAGCAGGGGGAAACAGCAGAGGGAGAAGGGAGAAGCAGACTCCCCACTGTACAGGGAGCCGGATGGACTCAATCTCAGGACCCTGGGATCATGACCTGAGCTGAAGACAGCTGCTTAACCCAGAGAGCCACCCAGACTCCCATCAAATAAACAAATAAATCTTTAAAAAAAAGTTTTAAATACAAAAAGATATATATTCACTCAAAAGATAACTCTCTAAATAGCTTACTTCAGATTAGCAGACTACAATGAAATGTTGTAATATCCCATTCTGATACATATATTTGTAAGTAATCTCTAAAAATTACAATGTCACTTACAATGCCACCTTAATGCCCCTCCAGAAACAAAATAAAAATTCTAGCCCAATTTCAACATTTATAAAATAATTTCTGAAATGAGACCTTCTGCAAAATACTATATATTCTCTTATGATTCTCTAAAGAACAGGCTTAACAATGATCTCAGTGGGACTCCTATTCCATTTTACTCTACTGACAGCCATGGCAAACAATTTAGGAATGAAATCGAATCCAAATGGTAGGGCTGTATCTTTTATTTGTAGTCCAAAGCAAATATAAGAAAAGATCATATTCATATTTCTTCATTTTAATGAGCACATAATAAACGCCAGGGATGATGAAAATACTGAGATTAAAAAACAAAAACACAGTCCCTGTTCAGTTTAAGTGGGGGAGACAGAAAAAATTACTGCAGTGTGATAAAAAAAATATAGAAGTGGGGCACCTGGCTGGCTCAGTCTGTAGACTATGAGGCTCTCAGTCTTGGGGGTCATGAGTTTGAGCCCCACACTAGGAGTAGAGGTTACTTAAAAAAAAAAAAAAAAAAGTACAGTAGAAGTATGCACAGAATGTTGTGGGTGGGAAGGGAAGAGTCTTCTAGATGGCTGGAAGGTCAGGAAAAACTTCCCAGAAAAAAATGACTTTAAAGCTGAGGTTGGAAGTTGAGGTTAGCTAGCTATAAGAAAGCAAATGGCATCACAAGTCTCTAGCAAGGACCATGAGCTATCCTATATAGGAGTGCTTCCTTGTACAGCTTTATTTATTTTTTTAATCTTATCTAGAATGCATCTAAAATGAAATAAATTTAAATATAAAGCTCCATTTATACATGGGGGTATGTGAATTCTTTAAAAACAAACCAGAAAATAATAAGCCATAAATAATAAGCCAATAATAATGAGCCATAAAAGACTGTAACTTTAAATTACAGTCTTTCTGACAAGATTTTACTTCTAATATTGAACGTGTCCCAACCAAAAAAAGCTATTACTGAGTGAATAAGCAATATTTGAAGAAGCAGTTTCTGGGTTGGAATCCCTGTTATTCCTTTTTTTAAAAATTGAGATATAATTCACATACCATAAAATTCACCCCTCTAAAAAGCAAAATGCAGTGGTTTGTAGTATATTCACAAAGTTATGCAACCATTACCCTAATTCCAAAACATTTTCATTACTCCAAAAAAATCCCATATCCATTAGCAGTAAATCCCTAAAAACCCTCATCCCTAGCAACCATTAATCTTTCTACCCTATGGATTTGACCATTTTCCAGCCCACATTTTACCACCTATGTAACTTGTAACCTATGTTACCACCTATATAACTACCTAACTTGTCTTAATCTTTCTGTGCCCCAGTTTCATCTACAAAATAAGCATAATAATAATTCTGTATCAAGGAATGGTTAAGACATAAAAAGTGGTTAATATGACTGATATGCTTAGTGAACATAAACAATTCTTAGAAAGCATTGTAGAAGGTAGTCCTCTTTGTAACAATCTAAGATTTTACCTGAAGAGTGAAGATAACCCTACATGAATCCAGAATTTAGGTATTTCCTAATTGAAAACAAGTGCTGGGTCATAAAACAAGGCCAACAAATTTAGAGGCATAAAATCATATAGTATATATGTTTTCTGCCCTTGGTGAAACTGAACAAGAAATTTTAACTAAGATACCTAGAAAGTCCCAAAGTGTTTGGAAATAAAGTAATGTACTTATAACCTATGGGTTCAAAAAGAAATCACAAAGGAAATTTAAAAATAATCTGACTGAATGATAATGAAAATATGTAATATATGGTATGCAATATTCATAATAACCAAAAAGCAGAAGCCAAATGTCCATTATTTGATGAATGAAACAAAATGCAGTATATCCATTCAATGGAGTACTATTCAGCCACAAAAAGGAACAAAGTACTGATACATGTCATAAGGACGAATCTTGAAAATACTGTACTAAGTGAAAGAAGCCAGTCACAAAACACCACATAAGATAGGATTCCATTTATATGAAACATCTACAATAGGCAATTACACGGAGACAGAGAGATCAGTGGTTGCTTAAGGATAAGGGACAGTAGGGGAATTGGGTGGTGATGGCTAAGGGACACGGAGTTTGTTTTAGAGGTATGATGAAAATGTTCTAAAACTGTGGTGATGGTTACACAACTCTGTGAATATATTTAATGCCACTGAAACATGTATTTATGAACAGTTAAAATGGTAAATTTTGTTATGTCCAGTAGTACCACTTTATGGTTTCATTTTCTGCCGTTTGAGCTACTGAATGTCAACTACATTGCAGAAGCAGATGATCCTCCTGACATACCATCAGGAGGTCAATAGTAGCTTAATGCTCTGTTACACTGACTACATCAATCCCCTCACTTCATTTCACCATATACGCATTTTATCATCTCACATCATCACAGGGTTAGTATGGTAGTACAAAAGGTATTTTGAGAGAGAGATCACACTCATTTAACTTTTATTAGGATATATTGTTATAATTGTTCTATTTTAATATTAGTTATTGTTGTTAATCTTTTACTGTGTCTACTTTATAAATTAAACCTTATCATAGGTATGTATATATAGGAAAAAACATGTATATATAGGGTTTGGTTCTATCCAGTGTTTTAGGCACCTACTGAGGGTCCTGGAACGTATACCCTGTGGATAAGGAGGAACTAGCATATATTTTACCACATTAAAAAACCCTCTCACTAGTCCTCCCCCCCACAAAAAAAAATTACAGGGGATTTTAAAAACCTAATATTGGAACACCACAGATAAAAGGAATGCTTTAAAAAGGGCTGATTATTTATTATACATTAAAGAAACTAAGTAGGGCGCCTGGGTGGCTCGGTGGGTTGGGGCCTCTGCCTTCGGCTCGGGCCATGATCCCAGGGTCCTGGGATCGAGCCCCGCGTCAGGCTCTCTGCTCAGCGGGGAGCCTGCTTCCTCCTCTCTCTCTGCCTGCCTCTCTGCCTACTTGTGATCTTTGTCAAATAAATAAATAAAATCTTTAAAAAAAAAAATAAAGAAACTAAGTATTGGGCCCCTAGAAAACCAAAGTATACTAATTTAGGACCAAATTTCTAGAAGCGATAAAGTAATTCCTAATATAATACACTCTTCAAGAATCTTTGGGTTCAGGGGTGCCTGAGTGGCTCCGTCGGTTGGGTGCCTTTGGCTCAGGTCATGAACTCAGGGACCTGGGATCTAGCCCCACATCAGGCTCCCTGCTCATTAGGGGCCTGCTCATTAGGGAGCCTGTTTCTCCCTCTCCCTCTGCTTACTGCTCCCCCTGCTTATTCGTTCTCTCTCTCTCTCTCTCTGTCAAATAAATAAATAAATAAAACACTGGGGGAAAAAACCAAACCTAGGTTTCAAAGAAGACTAGTGTCTGCTTAAAAAAAAAAAAGTCTCTGTTCTATAACATATATATATATATATATATATATATAAAAAGATGTATGAAATGCTTCAAAATTCTTAGCCAGTTATATTGGTTAGATAATACTGAAACAAACCAACTAGATCTTTATATTTTTTTAACTTTTTCCCACAAAAATAAGCTACTACAAACGATTAATGTGCTATGGTAATAACTGTAACTTAAATCAGATACCATGATTTAAGTAATAGAGCTAACAAAAAAACCCTATCTGTAGATACTATTTCATCATGGTAACAAAGACAGCTAAAAAAGGTACTTAGGGACCACAGCAGAAAACCTCAGCTGCAAGCAAAATCCAATGCAATACCATATCTAAGGTATCTGATACATAGGTGGTACAATTCTATGGCAAAACAGAAAACTGGTGCTGGCTCAGCTTGCATAGCATGCGACTAGATCTCAGGGTGGGTAGTTCGAGCCCCACATTGTGGGGTAGAGTTTACATAAACATAGACACCAGAAAATCAATTAATCAAGATAATGCTACTTCAATGTAGCTAACCTAGTCAACAACACTAAAGTTCAATAAACCTAGTGGCCTCTCTCTAACGACCTAAACTGAATAAAGATTTTGTTTCTCTTAAAGTTAAAAAAAAAAAAAGACAACTACAGTTACATTTTAACAAACATAACTCAAAAATGGGGATTATGAGTTTGTGTAGAATATTTGTTGAAATCAGTTTCATATCTGTAGCTCAAAAGTAGTTTTTAATAAAGGTGCTTTATCTTTTTAATAATATTTATGTGAGAGGCATAAAACCTATAGTATGAGTTTCCAGGATGATGAAATGGAAACACCCAGAGTAAAAAACAAACAAACAAACAAAAATATTTGTGACATAAGAGATGAAAATAGAGAATTAAAATAAAAACGTAACAAAAGAAAAAAAAAAAAACAAACACTGGGTAATGTATGGAACTGCTGAATCACTATTTGTACACCTGAAACTAATGTAACATTGTATGTTAACTAAAAGCAATTAAAAACTTAAACCAAAAGATGAAGACAGGAAAGATACAAAAAGGTAAGGACTGGCTAATCCTACCAAAGATAAATAAAAAGTAAACAAATATTTTAATGCTACTATTTCTCACTTCATTCCAAAACTACTAAGTACTAGGGAACATGGAGGTTGGGGGATAAGAACAAAAAATTATGAAGGCACACACCAGAGAGAGTTCACATTCCCCTGAAAGAGACAAACATGCACATATACAAGAGAATGAACAAGAGAAGAAAGCACTGTTCAAAGTGTCCAGCCTCTATACTGCCAGAGATATCTTTTCTTAATTTATAAAACCTTCCAAGGCTCCCCACTATCCATAAGCTAAAGTTGAAAATCCTTTAGCAGGCATTCAAGAACTTTTACAATCAAACTGGAATCAAGCCTTCTGGACTCATAACCTACTCTTGCCAAACAAACTTCCCTCTGACAATGATGAAAGGCTATTAATTATTCTTCAAGCATAACATGTACCTTGGAACCTCTGAAATTTTGCTCATATAAACTAATTCTGTGAAACTTTTCTTTCCTGGTTAATTATGAACTTATAAATTCAGTATCAGATATGGTTCTACCTGAAAAAAAAAAAAGATTATATTACTTCTCAAAATTACTTTCAGCCTAAGATTTTATTTCTATTAAGTATTTTAGACAGCAGCACAGCTTTTATAGTATTCCTACAACAAAGTGAAAATCCATCTTTGAATGTATCATAAGGATAAAAAGATGAGTTGGAAATTATCTGTACCATCAAGGAATAGTCCAGTGGAAAGTTCAAACTAAGTACTAGCATAAGATTCATTTTACCAGCATTGACTTTACACAAGTCTTTATATTAAGTCTAAGTGCAGAAATTTAACATAAGAAAAAGCATGATCCACTCTTCTTATGGGGGAAAAATAAGAAAAACTGGCAATATAAGAAATACTTAAATTATCTTGTTTGTGCTTTATATACTAGTTTATTTCTTCCAAATTACAAATGGTAAACTGCAGAATAGGAATTTCATCTTGTTCATGGCCATCTATACTCGTATCCATCCTGTCCAGCACTGAATTAACCAATGAACAGAAACTTCAAGTAGACAGCATCCATTTACTAAGGCAGCCCAGAGTCTAGCATACAACAAGCTAAAGCAGCAGTCTTATGTCCTTATAAACATGAAGGGAGATGAGGCTCATAGAACATACTCCATAATAAAGCTCAGGATAGACACTGAGGTTTTAAAATTAGAAGGCCAAATTTACTAATTTACAGAAAGAACTTTCATTAAGTATGGCAATATTAAAGTCAACTAGCAAATTTTCTCATTTAAGCTATACACATTATTTGCATGTTTAACCTGTTGTAGTTCAATAAAGTTTTCCTTATTTAAAAAAATCTAAAAATAGGGTGCCTGGGGGCTCAGTCGCTTAAGTATCTGCTTTTGGCTCAGGTCACAATCCCAGAGTCCTGGGATGGAGCCCCCATCCGGCTCCCCATTCAGTGGGGAGTCCGCTTCTCCTCCCTCTGCCCCTCCCCCTGCTAGTGTGCTCACTCTCTCTCCCCTTCTCTATCTCTGACAAATAAATGAAATCTTAAAAAAATAAATAAATACTTAGCCAAAAGAAAGATGGTACACCTACACTAACACCACAGTAAACTTTAGGGCCAAAAGCACTATTAGAAATGAAATGGAGGGGCACCTGGGCGGCTCAGTGGGTTAAAGCCTCTGTCTTCAGCTCAGGTCATGATCCCAGGGTCCTGGGATCGAGCCCTGCATCCTGCCCTCTGCTCAGCAGGGAACCTTCTTCCCAGTCTCTCTCTGCCTGCCTCTCTGCCTACTTGTGATCTCTGTTAAATAAATACATAAAATCTTTAAAAAAATGAAATGGAACACTTGAAGATGATAAATGGTTCAATTAAAAAAAAAATGGGGGTGCCTGGGTGGCTCAGTGGGTTAAAGCCTCTGCCTTCAGCTCAGGTCATGATCCCAGCACCAGCCCCGCATCGGGCTCTCTGCTCAGCAGGGAGCCTGCCTCTCTGCCTACCTGTGATCTCTGTCTGTCAAATAAATAAATAAAATCGTAAAAAAAAATAAAAAAGGAACACTTGAAGATGATAAATGGTTCAATTCACCGAGAACCTACAACAATTCCAAATTTGTATATGCCTAATTTTAAAGTCTCAAAAACACATAAAATAAAAATGAAAAGAACTAGAAGAGTAAATATACAAAGCCACAACCACTGTGGGAGATTTTAACATACCTCTTTCATTAACAGATAGACAAAAATTCAATAGTTAACACAGAATATTTGAATCACATGATTAATAAAACCAATCTAATAACCTTACACAGAATTCAGCACCTAACAACCAGTAAATACATTCTTTTCAGAGGAACATGGATTATTTATTAAAATTGATAACATGGGGACGCCTGGGTAGCTCAGTGGATTAAGCCTCTGCCTTCAGCTCAGGTCATGATCCCAGGGTCCTGGGATCAAGCCCCACACATCAGGCTCTCTGCTTGGCAGGGAGCCTGCTTCCCCCTCTCTCTGCCTGCCTCTCTGCCGACTTGTGATCTGTGTGTGTCAAATAAAGAAATAAAATCTTTAAAAAATAATAATAATAATAAAACTGATGACATGGAACATAAAAAAGTCTCAAAAAATTAAAAATACTGAATATATACTCTCTGATTACAGTACAATTAGAGTAAAAAAGAAAAATATAAAGAAAACCAGAAAACCCTAAGTGTTTGGAAATAACATACTTCTTTTTTATTTATTTTTCGGGGGGAAAGAGAGACAGAGAAAGAGAGGAGGGGCTGAGGGAAAGGGAGAAAGAAAATCTTAAGCTCTTAAGCAGACTCAGGACATGTAGGTGGACTCAGTCAGTTGAGCATCAGACTTCTACAATTTCAGGCTAGGTTGATTTCAGGTTAGGTCGTGATCTCAGGGTCGTGGGATCAAGCCCTATGGGGAATGTGGATGGGCTCCACATTCAGCACGGAGTCTTCTGCTTGTCCTTCTCCCTCTGCTCTTCCCCCACTTCGCTCTCTCAAATAAATAAATCTCTTGAGGGGTAAGAAAAACATCTTTTGTTTTTGTTTTGTTTAAAGATTTTATTTGTGAGAAGGAGAGCCAAATGTGCACAAGCAGGGAGAAAGGTAGGCAGAGGGAGAAGGCTCCCTGCTGAGCAAGGAGCCTGATGTGAGCCTGGATCCCAGGACCCTGGGATCATGACCTGAGCGGAAGGCAGGTGCTTAACTGACTGAGCCACCCAGGCATCCCAGAAGAAAAAGATCTTAAAGTAGGCTCCACACCCAGTATGGAGCGCAAGGTGTAGCTCAATCTCACAACCCTGAGATCATGACCTGAGCCAAAATCAAGAGTCAGACACTTAACCAACTGAGCCACCCAGGTGCCCCTTTTTTTCCTCACCCCCCCTTTTTCTTGAAATAATACACTTCTTTTTAACTTAATTTTATTTTGTTGGTTTTCCAAGATTCATTGTTTATGCACCACATCCAGTGTTCCATGCAATACATGCCCTCCTTTATACCCACCACCAGGCTCACCCAAACCCTCACCCCTGTCCCCTCCAAAATGGAAATAATATACTTCTAAATAACCAATAGGTCAAAAGAGAAATCTCAACAGAAATTAGAAGTATTTTGTACTGAATAAAAAAGACATAAGGGGGGGGCACCTGGGTGGCTCAGTGGGTTAAAGCCTCTGCCTTCGGCTCGGGTCATGGTCCCAGGGTCCTGGGATCGAGCCCCGCATTGGGCTCCCTGCTCCGTGGTGAGCCTGCTTCCCCCTCTCTGTCTGCCTGCCTCTCTGCCTACTTGTGATCTCTGTCTGTCAAAGAAATAAATAAAATCTTTAAAAACAAACAAACAAAACAAAACAAAAGACATAAGGGAAATTTATACAACATATACACTTATATGCAGATTAGCTTAAAAAAAATCAGTAAGCCACATATATATCACTCAAGAAGTTGGAAAAAAACAGCAAAGGAAAGCCAAAGAACCATAACACAGGAATTAAAGAGTAGAAATGAAAGAGAAAACACCAAACTGAGAGGACTGAGAAGGCTGATGAGTAGTCTCTGGAAAAAAAAAAGTATTAGATTTATAAACCTCTAGTGAGTCTTTTTTTTTTTTTTTTTTTTTTATTTATTTGACAGAGAGAGATCACAAGAAGGCAGAGAGGCAGGCAGAGAGAGAAGTGAAGCAGGCTCCCTGCTGAGCAGAGCCCAATGGGGGGCTTGATCCCAGGACCCTGAGATCATGATCTGAGCTGAAGGCAGAGGCTTTAACCCACTGAGCCACCCAGGCACCCCACTAGCGAGTCTTAGTAAAAGATACAGATAATGACTATTAGAAATTGATGAAGTAAGATTACAGATTCTGCAGACATAAAAGAGCAATATGGATAATTTGTGCTAATAAATTTGAAATCTTAGATGAAATGTTCAAAATCGTAGAAAAACAAGAAGCAAATAAGCAGGGCAAAATCTTACAGTCTTATGACTACTAAAGAAACCGAAGTTCTATTTTAAAATACTTCCCCATAGGGGCGCCTGGGTGGCTCAGTGGGTTAAAGCCTCTGCCTTCAGCTCAGATCATGATCTCAGGGTCCTGGGATCAAGCCCTGCATCGGGCTCTGCTCAGCAGGGAGCCTGCTTCACTTCCTCTCTCTCTTCCTGCCTCTCTGCCTACTTGTGATCTCTGTCTCTCAAATAAATAAATAAAATCTTAAAAAAACCCCAAAACTTCCCCATGCTTGCAAAAGGCCTAGAATTGCCACGCCACACCACTCTTAAAAGAATAAGGAGGGAGGATTTGCTCTCTCCGAAATGAGCCATCTTTATATAGAGTTATAGCAAATTCAGTAATGTTACAAGGATAGACAGACCAATTGGTAAAATAGATATTCCAGAAACAGACCAATTAATTTATGTACAGGTGATTATTACAAAAATGACACAGCAAGCAATGCGGAAAAGCACTGTGTTTTTTAATATATGATGTTTGGGTAAATATGTACCCATGCTGAAAAAATTTAAACCTGACATCTATGTCACTCTATGTCACAGTACACATCAAAATCAATTTCAGATAGATTATAAACCTAAATGTGAAAGACAAAGCAAATAAGCAAAAAAATTCAAACACTTCTAAAATATAATACAGGAGCCTATCTTCATTACTCAGGAGATGGAAAAACTTCTATAGGACACATCTACCTATTTTAAAACTAATATTTTCTGTCCATGAAAAAGCTGCCATTGAGTAAAAAAAGCAAGTAAGCATACGTTGGTCTGTTCAAAAGACCAAAAAAAAAAATAAATAAATCAAACCTTTTGTTTTCCTTTATGGAGAATGAAGAACACACTTCATAGGAGGGTGAAACAGTTTAAGATTCTACCACACAGTATCTGTATCATGGGTTAAAAGTCTCTCTTTAAACTGTGACTACAATCTCTCTTATGTGTATCTTAACTTTTCTCCCTGTGGCAAAATTTAAGTAGTAATGTTTGACTTTGGAAAAATATTTCTGGATATTGCAATAACAAATCAAAACAAAAACCCCAAAGAAAAGGCTTGAAAAATTAAAAAAAAAAAAAGAGGAAAAAAAGAAAAAGAAAAATCTTGAAAACAATCTTTCAACTCTGATAAAACAAATTGTACAGCATACCAATTTTGTTTTAAGTCCCAAGACATAAAGAAATGAAAAATCTTTGCTTGCATGGAGTTTAAACTAGGAATAAATACACCTTAAAATATAGGTTATATAACATTTAGGTATAGAAAATAAAAATAAATTCTTTTATATTTTAGTTCAAGTTAGTTTTGTTTTGTTTTAAAGAAGTAATCTCGGTGAGCCTGGGTGGCTCAGTGGGTTGAGGCCTCTGCCTTCAGCTCAGGTCGTGGTCCCAGGGTCCTGGGATTGAGCCCCACATCGGGCTCTCTGCTCGGTGGGGAGTTTGCTCCCCCCAACCCCCTGCCTGCCTCTCTGCCCACTTGTGATTTCTGTCTGTCAAATAAACAAACCAAAAAAATCTTTAAAAAAAAAAAAAAAAGGAATCTCCAAATAGTAGATCAGGATCTCAATTTCTCATGGGGTCAGCATTCATTCGAGTTGTTGCATCCTTTTTATATTGAGGTTACCCCAAAATTCCAGAGAAAGGAAGTAGAATCCACTTAGGTGACCTCTTTACATCATCCAGGGACATATTTTAGCACCCTTTCATGTACTCCTACCCACTCATGACCACAAGACTTCTAGAAATTAAAATGCCTCCTTTTCACATAAAGATTAGATATATTTAATTTTAAGACAGCATTTCTACTCTATTTGCATTTCTTCTATATTCACTCGAAGCTCTTTAAGCTAAGCTTATATTCTTCTCCAAAATACTTTTCAAAATCCCTGATAGTTCATTCATTATATTTTTCTATATAAAGCAGTTTTATATGACAACTTCAATCAGATCCTAACTAATCTTTTTTTTTTAAAGGGAGAGGGAGAGAGAGAATCTTTTTTTTTTTTAATTAAAGATTTTATTTATTTATTTGACAGAAAGATCACAAGTAGGCAGAGAGGCAGGCAGAGAGAAAAGGGAGGAAGCAGGCTTCCTGCTGAGCAGAGAGCCCAGTGGGGCTCGATCCCAGGACGCTGGGATCATGACCTGAGCCAAAGGCAGTGGCTTTAACCCACTGAGCCACCCAGGCGCCCCAGATCCTAATTAATCTTATCCCGAATACTGCGGCTGTTTATTTTTTGTCCAACATTATTTTAACATTTGTACCTAAAACTCCCGTGCAAACAAATACTAATACTTCTACAACTTTTTCAGCTTTTCTCCTCTTGTTCAGATCTTAGAACTGCAAAGTAGCTAGCTATTATCTTTTTTGTATAGTATCATTGCAAACATAAAGACTTTTTTCAGGGGCACCTGGGTGGCTCAGTCAATTAAGTGTCTGGCTCTTGATTTTGGCTCAGGTCTAGATCTCAAGGTCCTGGGATAGAGCCCTGTGTCAAGCTCCATGCTCAGCATAGAATTTACTTGTCTCTCTCCCTCTGCTCTCCCCTCCACACCTCCCCCACCCCACCCCACTCTCTTATAAATATAAAAATCTTCAAAAAAAAAAACAAAAACAAAAACAAAAAAACAAAACTGGAGCGCCTGTGTGGCTCAGTGGGTTAAGCCTCTGCCATTGGCTCAGGTCATGGCCTCAGGGTCCTGGGAGGGCTCTCTGCTCAGCAGGGAGCCTGCTTCCCACCCCTCCCCGCCTGCCTCTCTGCCTACTTGTGATCTCTGTCAAATAAATAAGTAAAATTATTTTAAAAATCCTTTAAAGGATTTTTTAAATAGCACATTTTCATTTAAACAGCACATTTTAATTCCATGATTAAATAAATCTATGGTTTTCCTTGTGTATAAACAGCATTTTGAAATGATTCTGTGAACTCAGTAATACAATCATTAACAAAGCAAATTTTATCAAAGCCACTGAACTTTACTAAAAACGAATGTTTCTCATCTTACTCTCAACTGTAAGTTACATGCATTTAGAATTGTCATATGGGGACACCCGGGTGGCTCAGTTGGTTGAGTGTCTGACTTTTTTTTTTTTTTTAAGATTTTAATTTATTTATTTGAGTGCTCGCTTTGGCAGCACATATACTAAAATTGGAAAGATTTTATTTATTTATTTGAGATAGAGAGCAGGAGCGCGGGAGCAGCAGGAGGAGCAGGCTCCCTGCTGAGCAGGGAGCCCAACACAGGGCTAGATCCCAGTACCCAAAGATCACGACCTGAGCTGAAGGCAGACACTTAACTAAGCCACTAAGGCACCCCTAGCATCCAACTCTTGAATATGGGTCAGGTCAAGATCTCAGGGTCCTGGGCTCTATGCTCAGTGGGGAGTCCGCTTGAGGATTCATTCCCTCTGCCCCTGCCCACCTTCATGCTGGGGCACGCGCTTCCCTCTCTAAAGTAAATAAATAAATCTGAAGAAAAAAATTGTCATATAAATTAATAAAACAGTCCAGTACTGCAAAATACCTGAGAAACACTTTACTTAACCTAACAAATTTAGTTGATATAGCTCAACTTTCCAGAGATGATTAGTTTTTCACCACTTTGGTTTGGGGAACATCTAAGTACTCTATATTTTCTGCACATATTTCACCTATATAAAATTTATCAAGGAGGGTGCCTGGGTGGCTCAGTCGGTAAAGCATCTGCCTTTGGATCAGGTCATGGTCCCAGGGTCCCAGGGTCCCAGGGTCAAGTTCCCTATCAGGCTTCCTGCTCTGAGAGGAGACTGCTTCTCCCTCTGCCTCTGCCTCTCTGTCTCTCTTGAATAAATAAATAAATAAATAAAATCCTAAAATATTATCAAGGAAAGGTAATAATATAAAAAAAAGTTTAGTGCTTTAGTGCTAGAGCTCTAGAACCAAACTGTTGAGTTGAAATCCCAACCTGGCCATTTACTAATAACCTTATAGAATTGGGTCAAGTTCCTTAACCTCTCTGCACCTCAATTTCCTCAAAGTAAAATGGGAATAACACTAGTACCTATTTTATAGGACTATTTTAACTTTCTCTTTTTTTTTTTTTAAATTTTATTTATTTATTTGACAGACAGAGATCACAAGTAGGCAGAGGCAGGAACCCGGCTCCCGGCTGAGCAGAGAGCCCGATGAGGGGCTCGATCCCAGAACCCTGGGATCATGACCTGAGTCGAAGGCAGAGGCTTTAACCCACTGAGCTACCCAGGAACCCCTATTTTAACTTTCTTTTGGAAATAATTTTAAGCTTACAAAAAAGTTATAAAAGTGGTACAGAGAATTCCAGTATACCTTTCACTCAGCTTCCCCTAATAAGAACTCTTAAATAGCACAATTATCAAAACTGTGAAATTAACAGTGATACAATGCTATTAACTAAACTACAGAACTTATTTGAGTTCCATCAGTTTTTCTACTAGTGTTCTTTTTCTGTTCCTAGATCCAACCCAGGACCACACACTGTATTTAGTTGCCATCTCTCTCTAGTCTCATCTCATTTGTGACATTTCCTGTCTTTCCTTGTTTTCCTTGCCACTTCCGAAGAATACTGGTCAGTTATTTTGTATATGCCCCTCAACTTAGATTTGTGTAATGTTTTTCAGTAGATTGAGGTCATGCATTCTTTGACAAGACTACCACAGAACTGATAAGCCTTTCTCACTGCATCATAACTAGGGGAACATGATGTTACACTCTTATTCCTGATGTTAACCCTGATCTCTTGGTTATACTGATCTCTACATAATTTCTCTACCATAAAGTTACTGTTTTCCTCTTGTAAATAATAAATATCTTAGGGGAGATACTTCGAGACTATACAAATGTTCTGTGTCTTCTCAAACTCTGGCCCACTAATTTTAGCATTCAAAAACAGATGTTGCCAGGGGTCCCTAGCTAGCTCAATCAGTAGAGCATGCGCCTCTTTACCTCCGGGTCGTAAGTTCAAGCACAATGTTGGGCATACAGCTTACAAAAAAAAGAAAGAAAAAAAAAAAGATCTTGCATACACCAATTATTACTGTGGTATTCTGTGGGTGATTCTGTATTTCCATCATTCCATCTACATTTATTAATTGGAATCCTTCTATAAGAAGAATGTTTCGGGCACCTGGGTGGCTCAGTTGGTTGAGCGACTGCCTTCAGCTCAGGTCATGATCCTGGACTTCCTGGATCTAGTTCCGCATCGGGCTCCCAGCTCCTTGGGGAGTCTGCTTCTCCCTTTGACCTTCTCCTCTCTCATGTTCTCTCTCACTCAGTCTCTCTCAAATAAATAAATAAAATCTTAAAAAAAAAATGTTTCTTATTTATTTAACTACGGATTCATGGATACTTAATTCTGTGGGTTATAATATAATAACATCTTTTTTTTTTTTTTTTGCTCAAATTATCCCAACTTTCTCTATTGGGTGTGCTTTCACACTGGTTCCTGTGCCCTTTCAATAAGCCACCATTCCTTCTTAAACACTTTCTTAACTTTGAGCACTAGAAGATGCTCCAGGCTCATTCTGTATTTTCCCGGCCCAAGCTCTGAAATCAACCATTTCTTGAGGAGCTTATATGGCTGGCTTTAAGGATTCAATCAGTTAGGATTGTACAGTACTTAAAGCAGGGCCTGGTATGTAGTTAGTAATCAAATGTCAGTCGAACTACTTTTCATGCAAACAAATATATTAATGTCAGCAAACCACAAAACATGGATTTACTTACAAAATTAAGGTAGTCTTGACTATTCAAAAAAATTTAGTGGTTTGACAAGAAATACGTATTTTCCAGGTACAGTTGTCAGGAGGTATTACATGGAGTTTTATGTTCAGCTGCAAAGGGATACTGAGCACTGTATTAGTTTGCTAGGGCTGCTATAACAAAGCACCACAAACTGACCGGCTTAAACAACAGGAATTTATTAGAGGATACAAACCCCCAAATTCTGAAAAATAAAACTAAATTATCACAGTTTTTAAAATAATATCGATCAGGGGCACCCGAGTAGCTGAGTTGGTTAAGCATCCAACTCTTGGTTTTGGCTCACGTCATGATCTCAGAGTTATGAGACTGAACCCCTCCATCAGGCTCTGTGGTGGGCATGGAGCCGGCTTGACATTTTCTCTCCCGTCCCTCTGCCCCTCCCCGCCTTCTCACTGTCTTTCTCTCTTCTCTAAAGAAAACAAAAGATGATATTGATCAGATTGAGGTTGAAATAACTATTTAGCCTGTTTACATAAAAGACTAATTATTTCACTATCAGAGATTTTAAAAAACAAATGTACAATATTTGGGAGAGGGGGGCACCTGGGTGGCTCAGTTGTTAAGCTTCTGCCTTTAGCTCAGGTCCTAATCCCAGGATCCTAGGATCCAGCCCCAAGTGGGGCTCCCTATTCAGTGGGGAGCCTACTTCTCCCTCTCCCACTCCCCCTGGTTGTGTTCCCTCTCTTGCTGTATCTCTCTCTCTGTCAAATAAATAAATCTTTTTAAAAATTAAAAAAATATTTTGGAGAGAAAAGTAAGTTCAACTAAAGAACTCTGAAAGTTCAGAAGGAAAGCAGTAATGTAGTCAATCTTTTTGTAGGAAGTAACTACTTTCAATTTCTGGAAGCTTTGAGAACATTAAATATGTAGAATAAATAAGAGTGCCAACATTAAGTTTGTGGGTGGAACCTGCCAAGGACCATCTATGCAATTCATACTATATACGGGGGTGGGGAGATTCTTCTCATTTTACATATAAGGAAACTGAGGCATAGAGAAGTTAAAGTGAACTCTTTAAAAGCACATAATTGGGCGCCTGGGTGGCTCAGTGGGTTAAAGCCTCTGCCTTCGGCTCAGGTCATGATCCCAGGGTCCTGGGATCGAGCCCCGCATCGGGCTCTCTGCTCAGCGGGAAGCCTGCTTCCTCCTCTCTCTCTGCACATAATTTATAAAATGGCAGAGCAAAGACCACAATTCAGTTCTCCCAACACCTTTTGTAAGACTTTCCCCCCATATCTTATTAAGTATAAAAGTTTCACAGGTCAGGCGCCTGGGTAGCTCAGATGGTTAAGCATCTGCCTTCAGCTCAGGTCATGATCTCCAGGTCCTGGGATCCAGCCCCACATGGGGATCTCAGTTCAGCAGGGAGCCTGCTTCTTCCTCTCCCTTTGCCTTTCCCCCTGCTTATGCTCTGTCTCTGACTCTCTCTCTCAAATAAATAAGTAAAATCATTAAAAAAAAAAAAGTTTCACAGGCCAAAAGAAAGAAATGTTTCATATTAAACAACTTGATAAAGAGAGAGAGTTTACAAATGAGTAGTAACTTTAGTAGTTATCTAGTTTTTCCTATTTACTCAATGTCAATGTGATGATGCTTCTGTCACCTTAAAGAAAGACCACCTTACCTGGAGCACCAAAGAAAGAGAAAAAAAATAAAATAAGCAAAAAAGGAAGAAAGATTTTCCAGCTTCCTAATGACTGGACAGATTCATTATTTTATGGTCACCTATATGAAGGACATTATGCTAAATACCAAGGACAGAGATCTAAAAGACTAAGCATCATCACATTCTCTATTTCCTTATCATAATCAATTTAATTCACCTTAATTATATAGATAATTTGAAGTATACATGCATAAATTTCTGAAGGGACAGGCTTCAGTTTTAAGAGAATGGTTAAATCTAGATCCAGGAATAATTAGAGGCTACTTACATTAAAATGAATTAAAATGAAATTAAATTTAGAAATCAGTTTCTCAGTTGAACTACCAAACATATTAAACGGCACAAATATAGAACAATCCCATCAACACAAAAGGTCAATTGGACAGTGAGGATCTAGAGATTCTGAAATATTGTCTCAAAAACACTTAACAGAAAGGAAAGCAGGGGGGGCACCTGGGTGGCTCAGTGGGTTAAAGCCTCTGCCTTCGGCTCAGGTCATGATCTCAGGGTCCTGGGATCGGCCCCGAGTTGGGATCTCTGCTCAGCAGGAAGCCCTGCTTCCTCCTCTCTCTCTCTGCCTGCCTCTGTGCCTACTTGTGATTTCTGTCAAATAAATAAATAAAATCTTAAAGGAAGGAAGGAAAGAAGGAAGGAAGGAAGGAAGGAAGGAAGGAAGGAAGGAAGAAAGAAAGAAAGAAAAGCAGGGGCACACCTGGATGGCTCAATTAGTTGAGAGTCTGCCTTCTGCTCAGGTCATGATCTTGGAGTACTGGGATAGAGCCCTGTGTTGGGCTCCCTACTCAGGGGGAAGCCTGCTTCTCCCTCTCCCACTCCCCCTGCTATGTTCCCTCTCTTGTTAAGTCTCTCTGTCAAAGAAATAAATCTTAAAAAAAAATTTTTTTTAAAGATTATATTTATTTATTTGAGAGAGAGTAAGTGAGAGAGAGAGACAGAGAGAGGACGTGCACGAGAAGAGTAGCAGAGGAAGGAGAAGCAGCAGACTCCCTCTGAGCAGCGAGCCCATGTGGGGCTTGATCCAGGGACTCCAGGATCATGACCTGAGCCAAAGGCAGATGCTTAACCAACTGAGCCACCTAGTTACCCCCGAAATAAATAAAATTGAGGGAAGGAAGGAAGGAAAGAAAAAAGGAAAGAAAAGGAAAGGGAAAGGAAGAAAAGGGTAAGAAAGGAAGAAAGAATCCCAGAGTGCCTGGGTAGCTGTCAGTTAAGCTACCGACCCCTGATTTTGCCTCAGGTCATGATCTCAGATTCAAGAGCTGGAGCCCCAACCCCCCAACCCAGTGCTGCTTGGGATTCTCCCTCTCCCTCCGCCTACCACCCCACCCAGCTTGCAAGAGCATAATGTCCCTCAAAAGAAGGAAGAATCCCGAAATAATGGCTTCTGTGGGCAACTGTATCCCTTAATGTCAAAAATGTACCAATAAGGGGCGCCTGGGTGGCTCAGTGGGTTAAGCCTCTGCCTTCGGCTCAGGTCATGATCCCAGGGTCCTGGGATCGAGCCCCACATCGGGCTCTCTGCTTGGCAGGGAGCCTGCTTCCTCCTCTCTCTCTCTCTCTGCCTGCCTCTCTGCCTACTTGTGATCTCGCTCTGTCAAATAAATAAATAAAATCTTAAAAAAAAAAAAAAGTACCAATAAGAAGATTCTCATCTTTTAGCAGACATACCAAAATACTTACAACAGGATATATAGGATTTACTTCAACCCACTTTGGTGTGGGGGGTGGGAAGGGAGATAAGTGCTATAGATGAACAAGTCATGAGTTGATAATTATTGAAGCTGAGTAATAGTTCATGGGTTCTTGACGCTATTTTCTGCATTTCTTTTTAAGTTTAAAATTTTCCATAATAGGGGCAACTGGCTGGCTCAGTTGGTTGAGCATGGAAGTCCTGACCTCTGGGTCATGAGTTCATGCCCATGTTGGGCAGTTTACTGTAAAACATAATAAAATAAAAAAATAAAATTTTCCAAAATAAGTAGTTAAGTAATATTTTAAGAACCCAGACACATATTTGGTTAAATCACAAATCCACTTTTCAAATGTTATTTATACCTACTGCTTACTTCTGAATTCTTCTTGACTCTCCAAAACCCTACTGAAACTTTTTATTTTGTTACTTTTTAAAAAGATTGTATTTTTAACTAATCTCTATACCCAACGTGGGGCTTAAACTCACAACCCCAAGATCAAGAGTCATGTGCTCCACCTACTAAGCCAGCCAGTGTCCTGAAACTACGTTTTAAAGTTGGCTCTTGATAAATCCAATGGCCTTTCCAAGTTATCATTTTCCTCAACTTCAGCCACTGACTGATTCCAGCTTCATACCAGACACTTAGCATATCAAACTTTCCTCCTCCTAAGTTAGGTTTTTTTGTTTTGTTTCATTTTTTCTTTTAAGTATCTTCTTTTGGGGCTCCTGGTGGGTGCAGTTGGTTAAGCATCCCACTCTTGGTTTCGGCTCAGGTTGTGATCTCAGGGTCAGGAGACTGAGCCCACAATGGGCTCCATGCTCACTGCAGAGTTTATACCCTCTCTCCGTCTCTACTCTCTCTCAAATAAATAAATATTTAATCATTTCCCTTTATGTGCACTTATTACTGTAAGCAACCTTAAGGCTTTTCTGAAGCTAAGTAGGGAAAAAAATCATAAATGATTTACTAATTCAAATATATTAAGTGAGCTTCTGCTACATGTCAAACATTACAATGTGCTTAGAATATAGTAAGGAATAAGAAATTCACGATCACCATCCTTATAGAACTTACAGAACAAATGTAAAACAGAAATTTTAAGGGTCCCGAATATAAGGAATGGAAACCTATTCTGAGGAAGTCAGCAAAGACTTCTTTGAAGAGTGACTTGAAGTGAAAAGCTAAAGGATACAAGGGAGTTAACCAGGCAAAGGGGAAGAGGGAGTCTGTATCAAGACAGAGATTAGAGAAAAGTTCCAACTGAAAAAAGGCCAGTTTGACTGAAACAGAGAGAGATGGTGGGAGATATATTCAAGATAAGAATGGACAGATGGAGAAGAGCCATGTTATGCAATGTGGGTCGTATAAATCATTTAGAAAGATTTTAGACTTTTTGAAACCAAATAAAGGAAAACTTAAAATGAAGTCAGGCGGCCAGGAGGGGGAGCTCTTACACCATACCATTCATTGCAGGCCTTTGCAGACCCAACAGGAAGAGACTTCTATGGCATTTCCAACAAGAAGCAGCCTTCTTCAATACCACAGCAAGATAATGGAAGATTTTTTTGCCTGCCTGGCAATAGCAATAGCCCAGCCAATAAGAGATTGTCCAACTCAGCCAATGAAAAGTCACTACACTTTCAACTCACAATTTACTCCAACAGATTTTTTGTTTATAGCAGGCCTTCCAAACTCCTTCCCTATCTCTATAAAAGAATGTTCCCCTCCCCGTTGCTCTCCAGACTTGCCTACGGTTTACCATGACTAGCTTTTCCTGAATTGCAATTCCTCTACGATTTCCAAATAAACCCGTTTTGCTAATAAAATAACTGGCTGTTTTATTTTCAAAGTCAACATTACTTGGTGATCAGAAGTAGAATCCAGAGAAGCCCCTAAAAACTCCAAGGCTGGTGAGCAAACAATTGCTGATACCCACAGAACCCAACGAATTCACTGCTTTCTCAATGACCCTAAAGTCTGAGGGTCTCTCCTGGATCTGAGTTCTGCTCTCCTTCCATTTAAGCTCTCTGGCATAAAAGCCTTTAAGTTTTTTCCTTCTTGTTTTTATGAAGGGATTACCCTAGTGGTTACTCTTTTCTATTTGTTTCATTTCTGTTTGCTGAAGCTTCATGGTAAGAAACTCATCCTGTTCAAAAGGGGGAAAACAAGTGATTCCAGTGTTCTATTTTTTTTTTTTTAAGATTTTATTTATTTATTTGACAGAGAGAGCCAGCGAGAGAGGAAACACAAGCAGGGGGAATGCAGGGAGAGGCATGCTCCCTACTGAGCAGGGAGCCCCTCCTGGGCTGGATCCCAGAACCCTGAGATCTTGACCATAGCCAAAGGCAGACACTCAAAGACTGAGCCACCCAGGAGCCCTCCGGTGTTTTAGAACAGCTGTTGGGAAATAGCATTCCTGTTCCTCCTAGTTAAGATATCCAAAGACAATGGGGCGCCTGGGTGGCTAGTCATTAAGCGTCTGTCTTCCGCTCCGGTCATGGTCCTAGGGTCCTGGGATCGAGCCCCGCATCAGGCTCCCTGCTAGGCGGGGAGCCTGCTTCACCCTCTCTACTCTCCGTTTGTGTTGCATCAGGCTCCCTGCTAGGCGGGGAGCCTGCTTCACCCTCTCTACTGCCCCTGTTTGTGTTCCCTCTCTCACTGTGCCTCTCTGTCAAATAAATAAAAATCTTAAAAAAAAAAAAAAAAGATATCCAAAGAGAAGATAGATTCTACCTGGTCCTTGGACCAGCATCTTGTGCCTTTCTGGAAAAATGGGTAAACTCTTGGATAATTTGGAATTGTAATGGTCATTTGGGGGAAGCTCTGACTTAAATAAATCCATGTTAAGGGGCACTCTTTAAAATGCAGATCCCGGGGCACCTGGGTGGCTCAGTGGTTTATAAAGCCTCTGCCTTCAGCTCAGGTCATGATCGCAGAGTCCTGGGATCGAGTCCCACATGGGGCTCTCTGCTCCCTAGGGAGCCGGCTTCCTCCTCTCTCTCTCTCTGCCTGCCTCTCTGCCTACTTGTGATCTATCTCTCTCTCTCTCTCTCTGTCAAATAAATAAATAAATAAATAAATAAATAAATAAATAAATAAATCTTTAAAAAAATGCATATCCTAAATCTCTCAGAGAAGAACTGTATTCTCCCTTTGGTATGCAGAAGCATCTAAAAGACATAATGACTTAAAAAACAGGTCTGAAAGGATCCTTACAGCATGCCAATAAAAATGTTTCATTAAGGGGCACCTGGGTGGCTCAGTCATTAAGTGTCTGACTTTGGCCTGGGATTGAGCCCACATCGGACTCCAGCCCACATCGGGCTCCCTGCTCAGTGGGAAGCCTGCTTCTCCCTCTCCGACTCCCCTTGCATCTACTCCCTTTCTCACTGTGTCTCTGTCAAATAAATAAATTAAATAAATAAAATCTTTAAAAATTTTTTTTCATTAAAAAAAAATACTTTGGTCACCTAAACAGGTTAACTTTTGTCAGTCCATCTGCCAGAAGAAAAACTATTTTTTTTTAAAGATTTTATTTATTTATTTGACAGACAGAGATCACAAGTAGGCAGAGAGGCAGGCAGAGAGAGAGAGAGAGAGGAGGAAGCAGGCTCCCTGCTGAGCAGAGAGCACGATGCAGGGCTCAATCCCAGCACCCTGAGATCATAACCTGAGACGAAGGCAGAGGCTTTAACCCACTGAGCCACCCATGTGCCCCGAAGAAAAACAATTTAGATCCAACTGTTCTTTTTAATTTTGTACCTAAAAGAAGGATAAGATTTTTTTTTTAAGATTTTATTTATTTATTTATTTATGAGAGAGAGCGAGAGAGAGAGAGCACGCACGCGCGAGTGTGCACGAGAGCACTGAGCATGGGTATGGGGAGGTGGGCAGGAAGAGCAGAGGAGGAGGGAGAAGGACAAGCTGACTCAGTCCTGAGTGCAGAGCTCTATGCAGGGCTCAATCCTCCGACCTGGAGATCCTGATCCCAGTGAAAACCAAGAATTGGGAGTACTCGGAGGAAAGTGAGGAGGTGGTGGCGGCGGTCAGCAGTGGCTAAGTTGCTTAGAGGGGAGTCCAAGATGACCGGTTCTAACGAGTTCAAACTGAACCAGCCACCCGAGGACGGCATTTCCTCGGTGAAGTTCAGCCCCAACACCTCCCAGTTCCTCCTGGTCTTCTCCTGGGACACGTTGGTGCGCCTCTACGACGTGCTGGCCAACTCCATGCGGCTCAAGTACCAGCACACCGGCGCCGTCCTGGACTGTGCCTTCTACGATCCAACACATGCTTGGAGTGGAGGATTAGACCATCAGTTGAAAATGCATGATTTGAACACTGATCAAGAAAATCTCGTCGGAACCCATGATGCCCCTATCAGGTGTGTTGAATATTGCCCAGAAGTGAATGTGATGGTGACAGGGAGTTGGGATCAGACAGTTAAACTGTGGGATCCCAGAACTCCTTGTAATGCAGGGACCTTCTCTCAGCCCGAAAAGGTGTACACCCTCTCAGTGTCTGGAGACCGGCTGATTGTGGGCACTGCAGGCCGCAGAGTGCTGGTGTGGGACTTACGGAACATGGGCTACGTGCAGCAGCGCCGGGAGTCCAGCCTCAAGTACCAGACTCGCTGCATCCGGGCATTTCCCAACAAGCAGGGCTATGTATTAAGCTCCATAGAAGGCCGAGTACTTGGACCCAAGCCCTGAGGTGCAGAAGAAGAAGTACGCCTTCAAGTGTCACAGACTGAAGGAGAACGACATCGAGCAGATCTACCCGGTCAATCCCATTTCCTTTTACAACATCCACAACACATTTGCTACAGGTGGCTCTGATGGATTTGTAAACATTTGGGACCCATTTAACAAGAAGCAGCTGTGCCAGTTCCACCGGTACCCCACCAGCATTGCGTCCCTGCCCTTCAGTAACGACGGGACCATGCTCGCAATAGCATCGTCGTATATGTATGAAATGGATGACACAGAACATCCCGAAGATGGTATCTTCATTCGCCAAGTGACAGATGCAGAAACAAAACCCAAGTCCACCTAATCATCTCGTGAAAGTGGTTTCTCTATGGCAAGCTTTGTTTTGCTTCCTACAAACACATACTCAACCCCTAAGGGATGCGTTGTAGTCATTGTGGACACCTTATTTAGTATGTGGATTTCTCTGTTTTCTGTCTTAAAAAAACTTGTCTTTGTGCCCTTCCATGCTGACTTTGTGTAGGATGAGGAGTCTTTGTGTCCTTGGGTGATAGTCCAAAGAATTGTTTTTACCCCCAGAAAGCCCAGTTGCTGTTTCAGAGCAGCTTGAGCTCTTTTTGTAAAATAATCTAACCCTGTTACTGCCGTGCTGTCTAATAAATCAGAGATTCAGAACCCTTAAAAAAAAAAACAAAAAAACAAGAATTGGGACACAACCAAATGTGCCACCCAGGCGCCCCAAGGCTAAGATCTTTTTTAAAAAACAAAAGCTATAAGATTTCTGTATCTGTATGTTTCTGTGTATCTATATATACACATGACACTTTTCTACCTCTGGATGGTATTGCCAAAATTCATTTGTAAAGAGCTCTACTTGATTGGCTTAAAGTAAAGTAAGTGCTTATAAAAATTTAGTAAACTAAACCAAATGTTTTTCAAGTTCACATGATCTGGGATAATCTCTGATAAATAAAATCTAGTTTAAGTTTGTTGGGGTTTCTTTGTTGTTTCTGGGTTTTTTTGTTTTTGTTTTTATTTGTCAGAGAGAAATCACAACTAGGCAGAGAGGCAGGCAGAGAGAGAGAGGAGGAAGCAGGCTCCCTGGGGAGCAGAGAGCCTGATTCAGGGGGCTCGATCCCAGGACCCTGAGATCATGACCTGAGCCGAAGGCAGAGGCTTTAACCCACTGAGCCACCCAGGCGCCCCTCTGGGTTTTTTTTGACAAATTTGTTGGTTTAATTAAGACAGACATGTCTCAGAGTTATCAACATTGGATATAATACAAACACGCAACTTTTATTCCACTTGGGCTTATTAGTTAAATAAGTTCATGACATCTCTGTTGTGAAACTTGATGGCTGACTTTGACTAATGCCCCATGAAGTTTCTGTAACCTAAACCTAATTGTTGGTTATGAAATTATTCAGATAGACGAGTGAAAATGGGCTAAGAGTTTTTAAGGTAAAATAATGGGCTAAGAGTTTTTAGGTAAAATAAGAAGCAGCAGCTTTCCTAAATATTCCCTGGTAACTCAAAACTTTATAGATTTTTGCCAAGTTAAATGATATAATTTCATTATATTACTAAGATCATTTTCTAAATATGATAAAATACTACAACATTAATTACTAAATACAGATTATCCATTTTGGCTTCTTATTAGAGAAACTAAAGATATTTGGGTCTACTAGTAAACATGTTTTATGCCATGCTGAGAAAGCACATTTCTAGAAATTATAAAATGTATTATAAACTTGCCAGATTGCTTACATCTTAGTTTTCACTGAGAATTAAGGATTCTAAGAATTAGGAATTCCAATTAATATATGTAAAGCTACTAAAAACCAATAAAGATGAAAGAAAACAACTGTACATGAGAAGTATAAAGTGGTATACAATGCCCGTTTTCAGTAAAAGAAGGTATGAGGAACGCAAATGCACTGTGGTGAAGGAAACAAAAGTGATTCTGTCCTAAAGAAAAGCTGGTTATTTTGGAAAGGCAAAGAATAAGGGACAAACTAAAATGGACACAGAAAGTTATAGAAGGTTTTCAGGAAAGAAATCTTGGGAGAGGAATCATATGTATAATTAAGCTAAGATCAAAATGCATTTGTTTAAAAATAGATTTTAAAATTAGGGCACCTGAGTAGTTCAGTCAGTTAATCACTCAACTCTTTTTTTTTTTTTTTTTTGAAGATTTATTTATTTATCAGAGAGAGAGAGAGGAGCGAGAGTGAGCACAAGCAGACAGAGTGGCAGGCAGAGGGAGAAGCAGGCTCCCTGCTGAGCAAGGAGCCCGATGTGGGACTCGATCCCAGGACGCTGGGATCATGACCTGAGCCGAAGGCAGCTGCTTAACCAACTGAGCCACCCAGGCATCCCAATCACTCAACTCTTGATCTCAGCTCAGGTCTTGATCTCAGGGTCGAGTTCAAGCCCTATGTTAGGTTCCACTTTAAAAAAAAAAAAAAATGTAGTATCAGAAGTATACTGGTACAAAACTGGAATGGCTTTGTTAAAAAAAAAAAAAAACCAAAATTTCTTAGACTATCAGTCTGTTCTTAATAAATTGTAAGCAAAGTTTCTTTACTGTTATGTAATCTGCCTAGGAAACAAGAGATTCTGTGTTTTGTCTTTATCACATCGCTGATTACTTAGAAAAACCAAGTCTTCTCTACTCAGAAAGAACTAAAGCTTTTGCAGCTATATAACCTTCTGTATTTGTCCTTTAAGTATTTTTTTCACTTTGGCCAAATAGATAGTTTCATAATTTTCTCTGATCCTATTTAGCCAAGTGTCCAAATCTTTCAATATTCTTGACAAACTTCCCAAAATTTAAATTCTAAGTGAAGTTTTTTTGACCTTGAACTATCTTTGAGAATTTCCAGAGGGTCCTTGGAGTATCTCAAAAGATTTGTTCTCTCTCCCTATACAGAGAGATGTTACACAAATTATTCAATATGTTATATTATGTAAGAAACATTGTCAAATAAGAATACTGAGCCTTCATGGACTGGAAGAAAAAAATATTGTTAAAATGTCTATGCCACCTAGAACAATCTACACATTCAATACAATCCCTATCAAAATACCATCAACTGGGCACCTGGGTGGCTCAGTGGGTTAAGCATTTGCCTTCAGCTCAGGTCATGATCTCAGGGTTCTGTGATCGAGCCCCGCATCGGGCTCTCTGCTCAGTGGAGAGCCTGCTTCCCCCTCTCTCTCTGCCTGCCTCTCTGCCTACTTGTGATCTCTATCAAATAAATAAATAAAATCTTAAAAAAAAAAATCAACTTTTCTCACACAGCTGGAATAAATAAGCCTAAAATCTACATGCAAACAGAAAGACCCCAAATAGCCAAAGGAATGTTGAAAAAGAAAATCAAAACTGGTGGCATTATAATTCTGGACTTCAAGCTCTATTACAAAGCTGTAATCAAGACAGTATGGTACTGGCACAAAGACAAAAAGATCAGTGGAACAGAACAGAGAACCCAGAAATGGACCCTCATCTCTATGGTCAACTAATCTTCAACAAAGCAGGAAAGAATATTCAATGGAAAAAAACTCACTTCAACAAATAGTGTTGAGAAAACTGGACAGCCACATGCAGAAAAATTAAACTAGACCATTTCCTTACACCATACACAAATACAGACTCAAAATGGATGAAAGACCTCAACTTAAGACAGGAATCCATCAAAATCCTAAAGGAGAAAACAGGCAGTAACCTCTGTGACCTCAGCCACAGCTACTTCTTGCTAGACACATCTCCAAAGGCAAGGGAAACAAAGGCAAAAATGAACTATTGGGACTTCATCAAGATAAAAGGCTTTTATACAGCAGAAGAAACAGTCAACAAATCCAAAAGAGACAACTGACAGAATGGGAGAAGATATTTGTAAAAGTCTTATTAGATAAAGGGATAGTATCCAAAATCTATAAAGAACTTATCAAACTCAGCACCCAAAGAACAAATAATCCAGTCAAGAAATGGGCAGAAGACATGAACAGACATTTCTCCAAAGACATCCAAATGGCCAAAAGACACATGAAAAAAATGCTCAACATCACATGGCATCAGGGAAATACAAATCAAAACCACAATGAGATACTACTTCACTCTGGTCAAAATGGCTAAAACTAACAAGTCAGGGAACGACAGATATTTGGTGAGGATGTGGAGAAAGGGGAACCCTCATACACAGCTGGTGGGAATGCAAGCTGGTACAGCCACTCTGGAAAACAGTACAAATGTTCCTCACAAAGTTAAAAATAGAGCTACCCTACGACCCAGCAACTGCACTACTAGGTATTTAGCCCAAAGGTACACACACAGTGATCTGAAGGGGCACCTGCACCCCTATGTTTATAGCAGCAATGTCTGTAATAGCCAAACTATGGGAAGAGCCCAGATGTCCAACTACAGATGAACAGATAAAGAAGATGTGGTGTATACATATATACAATGGAGTATTATTCAGCCATCCAAAAAAATGAAATCTTGCCATTTGCAACGACACAGATGGAACAGCAGGGTATTATGCTAAGCAAAGTAAGTCAATCAGAGAAAAGACAATCATCATGATTTGACTCATACGTGGGATTTAAGAAACAAAACAGGATCACAAGGGAAGTGAGGGAAAAATTTAAAAAGATGAAATCAGAGAGGGAGACAAACCGTAAGAGTTGTTGATCACAGGAAACAAACAGGGTTGTTGGAGGGGGCTGGGGGGATGCAGTAAGTAGGTGAGGGACATTAAGGAGGGAACGTCATGTAATGAGCACTGGATCTTATATACAACTGATGAATTCTGAATTCTACTTCTGAAACTAATAATACACTATATGTTAATTAACTCAGTTTAAATAAAATAAAAAGAAAAAAGAAAAAAATACCGAGCCTTCTTTAGGCTGTATTTCTATAGGCATATATTAACATGTTTCAAAAATAACAAATTCTTAAAATTCTGATATGTTCTAGTATAATGTTATCAGTCATCATTTTAAAATGTACAAAAATTCTGATATCGGGAGGGAGACTTAATCACAAAACAAACTGAGGGTTGCTGGGGGGAGGGGGGTAGGGAGAGGGCGGTTGGGTTATGGACACTGGGGAGGGTATGTGCTATGGTGAGTGCTGCGAAGTCTGTAAACCTGGCGATTCACAGACCTGTACCCCTGGGGTTAATAATACATTATATGTTAGTAAGAATTAAAAAAAAAAATTCTGGGGGCGTCTGGGTGGCTCAGTGGGTTAAAGCCTCTGCCTTCGGCTCAGGTCATGATCCCAGGGTCCTGGGATCAAGTCCCACATCAGGCTCTCTGCTCAGCAGGGAGCCTGCTTCCCTCTCTGCCTGCCTCTCTGCCTACTTGTGATCTCTCTGTCAAATAAATAAGTAAAATCTTTAAAAAAAAAAAAAAAAAAAAAAAAGAGTCTGCCTTTGGCTCAGGTCATGATCCCAGGGTCCAGGGATTGAGTCTTGTATCTGGCTCCCAGCTCAGTGGGGAGCTTGCTTCTCCCCCTGCCTGCTGCTCCTCCTACCTGTATGCTCGCTCGTGCTCTCTCTCTCTGACAAAAAAAATAAAATCTTTAAAAATAAATAAAACAAAATGTACATCACAAAAATAACCAAATTTACTTGTTAGTTGCATCTTTTTTTTTTTTGGTACATGCATGTGAACTCTCATGGATCTTTGTGGCCACTTTAAAGTCTTTCATCATTTACAATTATTGTTTTACTCTGATAGTTTACCAATAAATGTCCATTCTCAAAGAGATTCACAAAAAAGAAATTTGATATATACTCTAGAATACAGGTTTTTGAAAACTTTAAGATCATAACACTGCACGGAGTGAGAATGCCTAAAACTCTAATGGAAAACTGGGTTTAGCTTTAATGTTGTTTCCAGATTTATCCCCTCCTCTTGTTTAAGTAATGTATAACTTAGAGCAATCTTATAAAGTGTGTCTTTCCAACAAAGACTGAAGCATTTATCTTTTTTCCCCTATTTGATCCCTCCAGAATTCCTAAGCTCTTATTAAATATTCTTGATTTTCACGACTATATATGTATTTCCGTAAGTTCAATGAGAATCTAATCTTCCTTGTAGCAGCCTGCCCTATCTATGCACCTAGACCCTACTCCCTTTGATCCACAGCTGATAAAAGGGAATATACTTCAGTTTTGCAAAAACCTCATCAAATCCATACAGAGCAATTATACTTTGGTAGGACAATCTTTCTACAGTTCAGTCCTGGATGACGAAAGCCTCATCAGATGTCAGAATCTATAGCCTGAAGATTTCATCTATTGGAAAAGACATCCCCAAGAAGACTCAAATCCATTGGAAAGGCCCTTACAGATACTGTTAAACCAACCCTTGCACCATCTTGTGCCACCAAACTCCAAGGACAGATTCTTGGATTCATATATCACCTTTAAAGAAAGCAACAAAGCCTGACTGGACCTGCACACCAACTGGTGTCCTGAAAGACTTCCAGGAGTTGAAGCACATGACAGAGGAGGAGACAGCTTTTCCAAAACGACTGAACCAGGCCTATACACTTTTTTCTGGCTGCTGCTTCTTATTTCTCTCTCTCTTTTTTTTTGGAAGACAATGATCTTACCCATATTCCTCAATCTACTACAAAAGGGGGGAACCTTTCTGACTGCTGGATCCATCACCAAAAACTCTAATCTGTTCATAATGTCAGAGATTCCTTGGTCTTATCTGTAGGCAATTTTTCCAATGATCTGTTACCCTGCATTCAAGAGAAATACAAATGGGCTAACTCCTTTTTGCAAGACTTTTAGAAAAGACCCCTTTAGCATGGGACGGTAGCTCACAGAATGACATCCCAATTCTTCTAATCCCTGGCTTGAAAAAGGTCAATCTGGACCAGCTAATGGATCTATCAACAACATACTGTAGCTGGAGTCCTCCGCACTCCAACTGGTTTCATTTTGGCCTACAGTAGATGGCATTTCCCATGGGCATAAAAATGTTCAGATAGCTGCCAAACTGGAGATCAATGCTTATTGGGACTTTTAACTGTCCCGGTCAACAGCCATAATAAATCATAAACCTGACACTGATTCACCCCATTAAACCTCCACAGCTACCTTAAAAAGGAACTTGCAGGAGGACTATATGACTCCAGGTGTGCCTGCATATAAAGAGCTTTCTCCTTGGGCTGGAATAAGAGCCAAGGGATGCATCATCAGAAAACTCTAACTTTAGGACAGTCACAGGCAAAGCAACAGCAGTCCAACAATGATCCCCTGAATCACTAGCTAAAGTAGGTCTGGATAATAACATAGTCCCTGATTACCTGCTTGCTGAACAAGGAAGCATCTGTGCAACAGCAAATACCACCTGTTGCATATGGATAAATGTATCTGGAGAAGTAGAAATTCAATTACACAACATCAGGAAACAAACCCATTAGTTACAAGAAATTTCACCTAATGACGCCTGGTCTTTTAACCTATTTAGCTGGTTACCTTCAGGTTTGGGCTCCTAGTTTTCAGAGAAAGATCTTAATGTAAAGGGGGGAAAAAATAACAGAAACCACATTTAAAATGGAGTCAGGAGGGCAGAAGGGGGTGCTCTCATGCCCTACCAGTCACTGTAGCCCTTGGCAGACCCACCAAGAAGAGACTTACTTACCCTGCATTCCTAACAAGAAGCCTACTTTACTACCCTAGAAGGATGAAGGAAGATTTCCTCCTTACCTAGCAACACCCCAGCCAATAAAAGACCGTCACAACTCAGCCAACGCTGTGAAATGTGTAAGCCTGATGATTCACAGACCTGTACCCCTGGGGGAAGTAACACATTGTATGTTAATTTTTTTAAAAAAGTCACTTTGCTTCAAACACCCAGTTTATTCCAATGGACTTTGTTTATAACAGCCTCTCCCCATTTCCCTTCGTCTACAGAAGAGCATTTCTCTCATTTGTTCTCCAGACTTGCCTATGGTTCATGATGGCTTGCCTATCCCAATCTGCTATTCTGATTAAACCCATTTTGCTGGTTTATATATCAGTTTTACTGAAATTACTGCCTGTTTTATTTTCAAAGTTGACTTTATTCTAAAAGTGAACAAATAAATAAACTTAAAAAGTAGGTTTGAGTTTTTTGAAAATTAAAATTTTTACTGTGATAAACTATACATGTCATAAAATTGGCCATTTATAAATGTACAATTCAGTGGAAATAAGTACATTCACAATGTTTTTAAGGAAGTTACTCTGATTTACATTTTTATAAAGTTTATTCTGATAATGTAAAGGATGGACTGGAGGAAAGGTTCAAGAACAGAGGTTGGAAGGTACAGAACAATGTAAAAGATTTAAACCTAATTTACTGCTAGACTGTTAAGCAAGAAGAGAACAGAGATAATATCTGATTTATTAACAACTATGTCCCCCAGGACCTAGCCCCATGCCTGGCATACAGTGACCATCTGTTAAATGGATAAATGATATTTAAGATTCTAGGATTCTGAGAATGGAAGACTTGCATTCCCCATAGGATGTAACATCTTAATGATGATTAAAAACATTTTTTTGTAACATAGCATAAGGAGGCCTAACAATAAAGGGTAAAAAATGAATGCCAGGAATAAGATTAGAGATAGGAGAGTACAAATAGGACTATAAAATTAACCCATGCAGGAGATTTTGGACTTCATCTCAAAAGCCAAGTCTATTAGGGTATCTGGGTATATGCAACCTCACAATGGCAGGACGGGATAACAGTACTGCTTACCGTAAGTTAATTTAAAGTACTACGCAGTATTCGTCCTTTAGTGACTGGCTTATTTCACTCAGCATGTCATCAAGATCCAGGCATGTCGCATCATGTATCAGAATTTCCTTCCTTTTTAAGGCTGAATAATATTTCACTGTATGTATATAAAATATTTATCCATTCATCCATCCATGGTCACTTGGGTTGCTTCCATCTCTTGGCTAATATGAATGCTACTATGAGCATGGTTACAAATTAGTTGGTTTTATGTTTCAAGATTTTATTTATTCATTCGACAGACAGAGATCACAAGTAGACAGAGAGGCAGGCAGAAAGAGAGGGGAAAGCAGGCTCCCTGCTGAGCAGAGAGCCCAATGCGGGGCTCGATCCCAGGGCCCTGAGATCATGACCTGAGCTGAAGGCAGAGGCTTAACTCACTGAGCCACCCAGGCACCCCGAACTGGTTTTAATTTTATAAGATGTATTTTTAAAAAAAGAAAGGGGGGGCACCTGGGTGGCTCAGTCAGTTAAGCATCTGCCTTTAGCTCAGGTCATGATCTCAGGGTCCTGGGATGGAGCTCCACACTCTTCCCCTGCTTGTGCTCTCTCACTAGCTGTCTGTCAAATAAATAAATAAAATCTTAAAAAAAAAATAAAAAATTCAAATTCAAAAAGAAAAGGAAAAAAAAAAAAAACAGAAACAGAAAACCCTAAGCAATTCTAAACTTCTAAAAGTAAGTACTGGTTCTCAGAAAACTTAAATCATCCAAGTTAGAAGGTAAAAAGTAAATGGCCAGGTGGTAATTAATCTAATAGGTTCTATAAAGGCCAACTTTAAACTGACAATAGAGAAAGCTAAGAAAAAATCTGATTTGTACTAGAGAACCCCCTAAATGGTTCAGGAATCACTGGCACCAAGTATATCTAGAAATAAGGATAAAGGTGGTGATAAAAACCAAAGTCTTTTTAAAACGTAGACTGACACCCTCTTATATTCCCTCCACAGTTCCACACAGTGGAACAGGTCCTTCTCCCACCTCAACAGAATAGACGATTATGCTATGAAAATGGAACAGGGGAGAGCCTGGGTGGCTCAGTCATTAGGCATCCAACTCTTGATTTCAGCTCAGGTCATGATCTGAGTCATGGGATCAAGCTCCACGTTGTCTTTGGGATGAAGTCCAAACTCTTCTGCGTGGGTTAATTTTATTCAAAAAACAAACAAAATGAATGGGAAAGCTGTTTTCATATGTACTAATAATATGAAAAAAACCCTAGGATATATATTAAGCAAAAAAAGGTGTGGAGTTAAAGTCTGATACATCTTATGTAAGAGAGAATAAGAAATTATATTCATATTTGCTTGCATTCGCATTAAAAAATCCCAGAATATACACAAAAACCAATATATATACCTACTAAAGGAGGAGGGGGTGGAGTGGAGAATGGAGTCACAGGAACACGGGTGGTAGTAAGTTTTCTAAGTACACTTTTTATGTTTGTATTACCTATTAAAAATAAAGTTAGAGGGCAGCAAGGTGGCTCAGTTGGTTAACCATCTGCCTTTAGCTCAGATCATGATCTCAGGGTCCAGTGATGAAGGCCCATGGGCACCCTATGTGTGAGCACGCTCTCTCTCAAACAAATAAATAAAATCTTAAATGAATAATAAGAATAAAGTTATATAAGAATAAATAAATAAATAAGAAGAAGAAAGTTATATAAGAATAAATAAATGAACCTGGGTGGCTCCTTTTGTTTTGAGCACCCAACTCTTTTTTTTTTTTTTTAAAGATTTTATTTATTTGTTTGACAGACAGAGATCACAAGTAGGCAGAGAGGCAGGCAGAGAGAGAGAGGAGGAAGCAGGCTCCCTGCTGAACAGAGAGCCCGACGCGGGGCTCGATCCCAGGACCCTGAGATCACGACCCGAGCTGAAGGCAGAGGCTTTAACCCACTGAGCCACCCAGGCGCCCCGAGCACCCAACTCTTGATTTTAACTGAGGTCATGATCTCAGGATCAGGGGATGGAGACCTGAGACAGAGTACCCACCTAGCCAGGAGTCATTTTCTCTCACTGTCTGCCACCCCCCCGTGTGCTTGCATGCCCACTCACGTGAGTGTGTACGCGTGCTCTCTCTCTCTCTTGCAAGTAAATCAATATTATCTTTTAAATAAATAAATAAATAAAATTAGGGGGGGGAAAGTGATCCAGTTTTAAAGCCCTAAGAGAAATGGATTAGGTGACTTCTCAAAGTCTCCTCCAACTCTGGAATGCTCTCATTCAAGAATTTCAGCTAAAAATTGATTAATCATTTATAATGATTTATACTGCATCTTCCCTAGAACTCCATGCTCTGGTCATTTCTTTACACCTTTTAACTCTATTTTTCTAAGCACTTATCACACTATACTGTTTTAGGTATTCTTTCTTTCTTTCCCTATAAAATGTAAATTTCTTAAGCTTATGCTCTACTAAATCGCTTGACAGCATAATAATTTTACATAAACATTTGTTAAACTAGGGATGCCTGGGTGGCTCAGTCAGTTAAGTATGTGCTTTCAGCTTAGGTCATGATCCCAGGGTTCTGGAATACAGTCCCATGTCAGGCTCCTTGCTCAGTGACAAGCCTCCTTATCCCTCTGCCTGCTGCTCCCCCTGCTTGTGCCCGCTCTCTCCCGATCTCTCTCTCTGTCTGACAAATAAATAAAATCTAAGGGAAAAAAAAAAGAGTAAATATTTTATTTTAAAAAATTTGTTAGGGGCGCCTGGGTGGCTCAGTGGGTTAAAGCCTCTGCCTTCGGCTCAGGTCATAATCCCAGGGTCCTCGGATGGAGCCCCGCATTGGGCTCTCTGCTCAGCAGGGAGCCTGCTTCACCCTCTTTCTGCCTGCCTCTCTGCCTACTTGTGATCTCTCTCTGTCAAATAAATAAAATCTTTTAAAAAAAAATTTTGTTTAACTAATTACCGAGAACTTCCCATGTGCCAGGCACTCTTTTAAATGCTTCACATTTATTAACTAATTTAATCTTCAAAATAACTCCACACAATAGTTCCTATTACCTTTATTTTATAAATAAGGAAACTGAAGCATAGAGAGGTCAAATAATTTGTCCAAAGTCAGTGGCCAGTGCTAAAATATAAAACCCAGACCATGTGCTCTTAATCACTAGCTCTATTGTTTAGTTTTAAGGCTCCAAAACCAGGTATGGAAAACATTCTTCTTGATTGCCCTAACTTGCAATATGAAGCTCCATAGTACAAAAGGCTTAGTATCATCCAACAACAGTTCTTAAAGTGTGGCCCACGGACTGCCAGGATTCCCAGGACCCTTTAGTGGGGGGGTCTACTACCCTTTGGGAGTCAAATCATTTTCATTACATTTAGATGTTATTTGGTTTTTTCACTCTCATTCTCTCATGAGTAAATAGTGGAGCTTCCCAGAATCTATACCATGTGTTATTACAGTAGACTGAATGCAGAAGGATCTATGAGAATCCGGATGTCTTTTAATAAGTCAAAGACATTAAAGAGATTTGTAGGGACGCCTGGGTGGCTCAGTCAGTTAAGCATCTGCCTTCAGCTCGGGTCATGGACCCAGGGTCCTAGGATGAAGCCCCACATGGGACTCTCTGGTCAGCGGGAGCCTGCTTCTCCCTCTCCCTGCTGTTCCCCCTTGCTTATACTCTCTCTCTGTCAAATAAATAAAATCTTTTTAAAAAAAACCTTTAAAAATAAGATTTGCAAATATGTAAAGCAATGCCACTATCACTAAATCTTTGTTTGGAAAATGGTTCTTTCATATAATGGACTTAAGACTAATATTTTTGGGGCGCCTGGGATGCTCAGTTGGTTAAGCAGATGCCTTCGGCTCATGATTCCAGGGTCCTGGGATCAAGCCCCACATCAGGCTCCCGGCTCAGCAGAGAGCCTGCTTCTCTTTCTCCCGCTGCCTGCCACTGGGCTTACTTGTGCTCTTTCTCTGTCAAATAAATAAAATCTTTCAAAAAAAAATAAATAAATAAAACTAATATTTTTAAATGAATTAAATATATTTTTAAAAATTTTATCTATTTGACAGAAAGACACAGGGAGAGAGAAGGAACACAAGCAGGGGGAGTGGGAGAGGGAGAAGCAGGCTTCCCGCTGAGCAGGGAGCCCAACGCTGGGTTTGATCCCAGGATCCCAGGATCACAACCTGAGCGGAAGGCAGAGGCTTAACGACTGAGCCACCCAGGTGCCGCTGAATTAAGTATTTTTAAATGTTGTTCACTTTCAATACAGTAACTACTGATAAAAACCATATAAACAGTGTTCTTTAGGGGCCTCAACAATTTGTTTTAAAAGCATAACAGGTAACAGGTCTTGAAAAGAAAAAGTTTAAGATCACTGATCTAACCAATCTAAACTGTTCAGTACTCCCGGTCTCTGATGGTAAGACACATTTTCCCTACCTACCATATTTTAATTCAAAAGAACTGATGTAAAAAGGGTAACATAAAGTGAAAAACTAAGCAGTAGGAGGCCAGGTATGTGCTTCTACCTGAGATTACACTTTCTAATTTGTAACCCTATTTTGTAACATTTGTTTGTAGTAATATCTTCTACTATAAAACATGAATGGCAATCCTAAAAGTGCCTCTGCATTTCAAGAGAGCAGCCAGAGGTAGCAACAAAAAAGATTTCTCAAGGAAACCTCAGATTTAAACTGTATACTTCCACATCCCTTTATTAAATCAGGTATACTACTGAAATATAAAGAGACCCTAAGAGTTTGTAAAAAAAAAAAAAAGACTGCCAACACTGTGGGCATTAACTCAGTCTGAAGCGTCATATGCTGAAACAATTCATCTTTGTTTACAGAGACAGAACCTTAATTTTTGATAAGCTAAATAGAAGTCTACTAAACCCCAAATCAATTCCTTGAACACGTCTTTAATGTCATTTGACATATTTTTAGGTGCTATGCTAATAGAAAATAACAGTATCTTTAAACAAAACTAATTTTGCTCAACACAAAAGTACAAAATCCTGGTCCTATTTTTTTTTAAGCAAAAGGGAGAGAGCTATAAGTTATTGGGTTCCCTGTCCCCTCCAGCATCTAGAGTACCCCTGCATACAATCAAATAACGTAGGTATAAAATGCTATTGTTAAACTATTAACAGCATAAGGTAAAAACATAGATTCCACCATAGCAAAGATTGATACAGCTTTGGTTCCTAGTAGATTCAACCACCATTCATTTGCCAAATATTTCTGAGTACCTACTATGAGCCCGATATGCTAGGCACTGGGGAATACAATGAACAAAAAAATAAGTTTTAATCTTCATGGGACTTGCATTCTGTTGTGGGTAAGATACACACGCGCGCGTGCGCGCGCGCAACATTTATAAATGTGGTAAATGCTTTGCCACAGATTCATTTTTGAAAGCTGAACTGTGGAATTCTAAAACCTAAAAATAAATAATTCATGAAGAGTTACATCAAGATGACATGGGTTCTACAGACCTTTACTAATGCATAAGGAAACTACAGACACTGCCCATGAAAACAAAGATCAATCTTTCATTGTCAAAGCTATCAAATGGCATTACTTGGCCTTAAAAGATAACTGACCTCACAGTTCCACAGAATTAAAAATCATGTAAACACAGTCCTTAAAAAAACATCTAAGAGGAGCCTAAAGAGACACAGCAACTACATGTAATGTGGTATCCTGAACTGAATGCTTAAAACAAACAAAAAAGATAAAAACGAAGGAAATCTGAATAAACTATGGACTTTAGTTAATAATAACGTATCAATATTGGCTCACTCATTATAACAAATGTAACATACTAATGTAAGATGTTAAGAATACTGAAGAATGGGGCGCCTGGGTGGCTCAGTGGGTTAAAGCCTCTGCCTTCAGCTCAGGTCATGATTCCAGGGTCCTGGGATCGAGCCCGGCATCGGGCTCTCTGCTCAGCAGTGAGCCTGCTTCCCCCTCTCTCTTTCTTTGCCTGCACCTCTGCCTACTTGTGATCTCAGTCTGTCAAATAAATAAATAAAATCTTAAAAAAAAAAAAAAAGAATACTGAAGAATACTGGGGAAACTGGGTGGGGCTATGTGGGAACCCTCGGCACGATCGCAATTTTCTGTAAACCTAAAACCATTCTAAAAAAAAATAATGTCCATTAAAGAAAATCTAACATGACTTCAGGAACTATGTGTGTGTGGAGGGGGGATGCTGTCAAGACATAAAGTAAAAAATGAAAAGTCACCAAACTCTGCAGTGTGAATTAGAAAATAATTACTTAAGGAATTCAAAGGAAACCTGCAGATACTGAAGTTATGATCACTACTCACAATCTTCCTAAGACAGAGATTAATGGATTTTTCATGCAAACTAAATAGCTCTGCATCAAAACAAAAGGCCAGCAATAACATCCCCAGAGTCCACAATAAGCACTTTAGATCCTATTTATCAATAATGACCAACAAACTGTATTTTATGCATAGCATTGTCCTGAAATTGCTATAAAATAGCAATAGACTGGGATCACCCTCATGGATCTTACCAAGTTACTTCAAGAAACAAGCTTATACTTGCTTCAGGAAAATTCATAAGCAAAGAGGAAACTATATTTTTCCTTGGTAAGGAGGAAGGAGGTAAAGATTACATACTGAAAAGAGAAAAATGATTTCTCAGCTCCAACTGGAAGCAATTTTGCAACTAATGTTAACCTATTTTAATGTCATATATGTTACTATAAACGTTCAAGGTAGTAGGAAAAGCTCTGAATTTGTAAGTTATCTGCTTTCCAATAAAAAGAAATTGTCTTCTCTACAGCCTAACCTAAGGTACTTAGCTGTTAACTTAATGTCTGATGATGGCTTGGGAGGACTAACCTCTCAATGTCTGAATTTTAAAGACCATCATGAAATATGTGAGAAAAACAAAAGACGGCGATAATCTCTACACTGTCCAGTGCCAACTTTCATAATTCAGCATAAAATTGGAATCATGAGAAGTAATTTTAGAAAAAACCATCACAAAACTAGGATCTTGTATATAACACAAAGTAAGTAACAGCAGAAGCCTGATCAGGTAAGATCATTCCACTCACCACCTACTATGAAACATTAAGCAAAAAGGGTCATTTAGACGAAACGGTATTACATACTGAAATCTAATTTAGATAAGTAGATGATGAATCTATTCTACTCTACTCCATTACTCTCTAGCCCAAAAGGAAATCCTACAAAACAAAGATGTTCGTTATTCTCAGGCCTCTCACAGGAATCCTAAATATAACCTGGGAAACACTCAAAAGAAGTGGAATAATTAACATTTCTCCGGTAATTCCTGTTTGCACCACCATAAAGAGAAACAGACACTGCTTCATGTTGAAAGGAGAAAAAGGAGAGGTTAGATGTGAAAAATTCCAAGTAAAACGATCATGACATAGCATCTGGCAGAGACCAGGAAAGCATCAACAGTGCCAAAAGAATTGTCAGGGATCAAAGTCATGAGAAGAAAATGAGGTTTTCCAATAACGCGCAGCCTAACCCAAGAGGCAAAAATCGCCACTGCCACCGCCACCCCTCTTATTCCCCAACCACTCCATCCTCAAGTCGCCTCCAATTCAAACATGCACCCTCCATATCCCAAACTAATTCCCCACCCAAGTGAAACAATCCAAGAATTTCTACGACCCCCCACTTCCCACCTCCCACCAGATCTGCACTTCCCAAGGCCAAGTCTCTAGGGAAAACAACGCCCTAATCCCCCCACCCTCCTTGTCCAAGGTTGAAGAGGGTCGGATCCCCGGAGTGGGGCTTCCCGGGGTGGGCCTTCATAGAGCTGACGAACTGGGATAAAAGCCAAGAATAAGGGTGGGGCTCAAGGAAGGGGGCTACGGTTGGTGAGACGACGAGGACGGGAGAAAGAAAAGGATGGACAGAAGGCTGGGGCTGGGCCGGGTGAGGCCTGGGGCGGGGGGGCGGCGGGGGCAGATCGACAGGAGAGGCCCGGGCTGCAGGGAAAGGAGACATCGTAGCCGCAGACGGAAGGATCAAAATCTGACCGACTGATCAAGACGAAGAGGAGCTGGTGGCTAAGAGGGGTCGGCAAACACCAGGCAGCGCTGCGGGCTAGCACGGAGCGCGAACGCGAGGCGGGGAGACAGCCTTCGCCGACAGAAGGGCCGCACTGGGGGCGGTGCGGGGAAGCCGCGGCCAGCTGCCAGGAGTGGGGGAGCCGCACACTCACCGCTCTGCTCCCCCAGGAACACCAGCTTGAATTTCCTCAGCGGATTCCCGAAGTCTCCGCCCGCGGACATGATGGAGCCGGAGGAGCTGCCGCCGCCTCAGCCCAGAGACCTCTCGGACTGACGCTGCTCCAACCGGTTGACGAAATAGGAGAGAGGAAGGACCGGCGCCGAGCTCTTTCGGACCCTTTAAGGCCCGGCTGCGGAGCAAGGCTGCAGGGCAGGACTCCTCCCCACAGACTGGCAGCGGTCGCCGCCGCCTCCCCGCAGAGTCGCCTAGCACCGAGCGAGGCCCGCGGCTGGGAAAGGAAGGATGGCGGTGTAGGAAGCAGCCAGGGGTGTGCTCGAGGTTCCCAACGCTAGCGCCGTTCCCTTCTCCGCACCCGGCACCGAGACTGGGGTGAGAGAAGCGGAGGGTGGCGGAACTGGAGCCGCAGACGCGACTGGGACCTCTCACGCGCACGGTCTCAGCTCCCACAGCTGCCGCCGCCGCAGCCCAACCTGCCGAGTGCGCGAGCCTCTGGCGCGGCGCGCGGCGAGTCCGGGCGCGAGCGTGCCGCCCCGCCGGCCGCCGGCGTACGTGCGTGCGTGCGCGCGTGCGCGTGCGCGCCACAAGCCAGCGCCGTCCTGGTTTAGCTTGCTCTCCCGGCTCCTCCGGCGCTGCAGAGACGAGGGCAGGTTGGGTTGCCACGCGAGTCGGGAGAAGCAAAGAGGAGGTGGGGCGGAACCCTGGGAAGTGATGTGGGTGGAATAAGGAGCACTTACGTCACTTACGTGAGAACCAATCGGAGGAAGCCAAGGGCGGGCAGAGATGGCAGTGAGGTGGCAGCGCGAGAGCGCGCGCGGTCCTTGCGCAGTGGAAAGCGTCGCGCTGTGACTGCCATGAGAAGTGTGGCTAGTTTCAGCCTGATGGGAATGGAGAGGGCGGGGGAGGCGGGGCTGGCACGTAGGTAGTATTGATCCCAGCGCTGTGCGGGTGTGGTCCGATAGCCCTAAGGTGTGTACTATAATCCTTTTTCCAGAGAGCTCAGCTCGGTCTCCCTTTCCTTAAGTCCGCCCTTCACTAGTGCACTAAGCCATCCACTCCATCTTTTTTCTTCTCGTAATTCCTTACACGATATCTTCCTAGGTACATTGTCCGCTGTTGTTCCCAGGAGTTTCATAACTACCAGAAGCAGAGCCTCTACATTTCTGCAGATGAGGAAATTGAAGCTCAGAGGAAGGAAATGACTTAGAAAATCCACAAAGCCATAAAGTGGAACCTAGGTTTTGTATTGTCCCCCATTGAACCTTTGCAACCTCTTAATTGATAAACCCGTCTACTTTCCTGGCCTGACCTGCCTTGATCTGTTATCAGCCTTTGTTACTCTGATGTAGACAATTGTAGGTGACGCCCACCTTCCAAAGTGCTAGAAAAGGATTTAGACATCCTGTAAAACCAAACCCTTCATTTCACAGATGGTGAAACGAAGGCCCCTGTAGGAAAACAGCTATGCAAAAAGGTCACACAACAAAGTAGAGCCTGACTTTGAGCCCAAATGTAGGGGAGGGGATATTTTAAAGATCACCTTTTCCTCCTAGACCGGTGCTTCTGAATATGTTATGGATGGACCTCCCTTCAATTAGACATCTGAAGCACGTGCATTTTTCTGTGGAGAAGATCCATAACTTTCATCAGATTTTCAACCCAGTTTATGACCCAAAAAATGAAGGTAATGCCACAGCCAAGAAGAACCTAAGCCGACATGGCAATTAAGTGTAATGTAGATATAACATGACAGCTCAACGTGGGTTTTAAGCTGATTGGTATTCTAAAAGAGAAAAGACTTTAGGCAAAAACTTAAAAAAAAAGAATATGGATTTTTAGTAATTACAGTGTGTATCGATATTGGTTCATTAATTGTAGCAAATGTGTCATACATACTAACAATAATAAAGGTAACTGGGGAAGGAGAGGTTATATGGGGACTTTCTGTACTATCTGCTCAATTTTTCTGTTTTAAAAAGATAAAAGATTAAGAATCACCAAATTAGAGAATTCGGCATTTATGCCTCACCATACTATGGGACAGCATCCAAAAAAGTAATCTCTGTCCTTGAGGAGGACACTTCAAAAAACTAGTATCAAAAAAAAGTAGGGAGTGACAACCTGGCTGTCTCAGTTAGTAGAGCATGTGACTCTTGATCTCGGGGTTGTGAATTCAAGGCCCATGTTGGGAGTAGAGATTACTTTAAAAAAAAAAAAAGAAAAAAGAAAAGAAATCTGTCAAAAATATGTCTGGGGATGTGGTGCCTGGGTGGCTCAGTTGGTTAAGCAACTGCCTTCTGCTCAGGTCATGATCCTGGAGTCCCAAGATCGAGTCCTGTGTTGGGCTCCCTATTCAGCACGGGGTCTGCTTCTCCCTCTGACCCTCTCCCCTCTCATGTTCTCTCTCTCACTCAATCTCGCAAGTAAATAAATCTTTTTAAAAAAAGAAATACTTCTGGGGGTGTCTGGGGGGCTCAGTCAGTTAGACATCTGACTCTTGATTTCAGCTCTGTTCATGATCTTACATCAGCCAGCTTCAGGCTCTGCACTAGGCGTGGGGCCTGCTGGGGATTCTTTCTCCCTCTCCTTCTGCCCCTCCCCCCTGCTCAAGAGCCCGAGTTCTCTCTTTCTCTCTCTCTCAAAAAAACCCAAAAAACAAAAAAACTTCCCAGGTTAGTGATAAAATAAATCCTTACGTTTGTGTATAGTGTCTTACCATTCACATAACACATCTGTATATATTTGCTCATTATTTGGGAGTTATTATTTACTTAGCTACAGAAATGGCAGGATCAAACAAGTGCCTTCTCAAACCTGGGGATGAATAGCTAAACTAGAATTAAGGAGAGGAATAAATTAAAGGGAGCTTTTTCATGAAAGCTTAAAATACTATCTATTCTGGCCAATCAAGACAATAGTTATATCCCCAAACCTCCTTCTCTATCAAAATTTACTCATTTTGGTTCCTCTCAACCAAATGGCAAAAGGATTTTGGAACATGTATCTAAAATGAAAGAACAAAAAGAAAAAATAATCAAGAAATGAAATGGTAGGGGCGCCTGGGTGGCTCAGTGGGTTAAAGCCTCTGCCTTCAGCTCAGGTCATGATCCCAGGGTCCTGGGATCGAGCCCCGCATCGGGCTCTCTGCTCGGCAGGGAGCCTGCTTCCTCCTCTCTCTGCCTGCCTCTCTGCCTGCTTGTGATCTGTCTGTCAAATAAATAAGTAAAATCTAAAAAAAAAAAAAAAAGGTAAGTATCTTGTTATCAGTTCAATAAGGAGCTGAGTATCTACCATCAGCTCCTCCTGTTCTAGGTTTATAAATAAAATAATATTTAAAAAAAAAAAAAAGAAATGAAATGGTAAAAACCTGAGGCATGACATGGACATTTGTGTGTACATGTGGTTTTTTTAATGTTTAATTTAATTTAATTTATTTATTTGACAGAGAGAGGGAGCACAAGCAGGGGGAGCAACAGTCAGAGGGAGAAGCAGCCTCCCCACTGAGCAAGGAGTCTTTGGGATCTTGGGACCCTGGGATCATGACCCAAGCCAAAGGCAGTTGCTTAACAGACTGAGCTGCCCGGGTGTCCATTAATATTTGATTTTTAAAGTAGCTTGTCAGGTCTGGTTAGGCCCTCCCCACCAGTAACCCAAAACCCCGCCACACACAAAGAGCAGCCCATACCAAGAGAACATTTAAAAAGAAAACCTCTTGTAAACATAAGTGAGTGGGTATTTTTTCTTTCTGATGTATACCAGGTTTTCATTATATTCCCTGAAATAGCTTTTAAAAAAAAAAAAGATTTTATTTATTTATTTGACAGACAGAGATCACAAGTAGGCAGAGAGGCAGGCAGAGAGAGACAGGGAAGCAGGCTCCCTGCTGAGCAGAGAGCCTGATGCAGGGCTCAATCCCAGGACCCTGAGATCATGACCTGAACCAAAGGCAGAGGCTTAACCTACTGAGCAACCCAGGTGCCCCCTGAAATAGCTTTTAAAGTAACATTTGAGGATTGGAGCTATAATTACTTTGTACTTCCTCCAGGACTTTATGAATCAATTCCTCCCTGTTGCTTTGGTCTCTGTAGTCACCTAGACAGGTGATGCTTTTCCTATCATTTTGAAGAGAAGTATGCTATAATCCACCTCTTACCTCAGATATTTTAATGTTTTAAGTTAGCATTTTTCATGGACATAGATACAGCCTCACTCTCCTCTGAAGCGGCAATCACATTTACCCAGTACTCTGTATAAGTCATATGTTTTGCCTTCAGAGATCTTATGCCCTAAAAATTGTGTATCAAGGGGCGCCTGGGTGGCTCAGAGGGTTAGGCCTCTGCCTTCGGCTCGGGTCATGGTCTCGGGGTCCTGGGATCGAGCCCCGCATCGGGCTCTCTGTTCAGCAGGGAGCCTGCTTCTCCCTCTCTCTGCCTGCCTCTCTGCCTACTTGTGATCTCTGTCTGTTGAATAAATAAATAAAATCCTTAAAAAAAAATTGTGTATCAAGTGCTACGGGGGTCATCAAATGGAGAAATTACTTAGGGGAAGGAGGAGTTAAAGAGGCCTTTTTCAAGAGCACTTTCACTAACACTTTCACTTCCATGGTTTCCTATACACGATTCTCTTTACCTTGAACACCTTCACCTCCCTTTCTCTCTCCAATTCCTACTCATCCATAGGTATCATCTTTAAAAAGCCTTCAAGTAGACTTCTCTGTCTGCTTCTAACACCACCAATAGTGTAAATACCCCTGCCTGTCCTCTGCTTGTACCTTATTCTTCCTCATCCCTTGTTACTGCTAGTTGTCAGTATTCCCCTCCTGACCGTAAGTTCCATGAGGTCAGAACTCATGTTTTGCATCCCCAACAATTTCAGCGTGCTTGACATTGTAAGCATGCAGCAGATACTTGCTGAACAAATGAAATAAGTGGGAAGCATTATTTTTTAGCTTTCATCAAAGGATGAATGAGATGTGGGCATGTGAAGGTGTAAGGGCAAGAGCATTTTGGAGAAAGAGTACATCACTTAAAATCATATTATGTAAACTTGATACTACATTTCATAACACCGCTTATTAAAAAGATGGTCAGAACAGACTTGTGACTAAAAATTCAGAGAGGACAGCTTTGGCAACTCCAAATCAAAAGTATCTAGAATGGTTTTCTTTAACCAATTTAAAAGGGATTGTTAATTTGAAGCCCAGGAGTGTTCCCAGGAAGCTACCACACAGAAACTGTGTTATAGTTACGGCTTGTTGTTCCACCCAGAGAGACACAAGCTTCTTTAGGGAGGACTGAGATTCCATCTTATTCCTTGTGTCAGACACTATTGGTTGCCTATCTAACAACACACACATGAAACACACACACACATCTCCACAATACATATTGGAAATGACAGATAATTTTCTAGCTTCTCGTCACTAAGCTAAAGACACCTAACTTGATCTGAACCAGAAGAAAATGTGCCAGAGACTTCTGAGATAAATTTGCTTGCCTGACGTAAAGAGGTAGATGAGGGCACACCGCCATTCTTCTGCCATTATACATGGTTATATAATGACATGATATCTAGAGCAAAGGTATCTTATGAACATTGACATATAGTCCTTAAGAAAAAGCCAACCTGGGGCACCTGGGTGGCTCAGTGGGTTAGGCCTCTGCCTTCGGCTCGGATCATGGTCTTGGGGTCCTGGGCTCAAGCCCCACATAGGGCTCTCTGCTCAGCGGAGAGCCTGCTTCCCCCTCTCTCTCTCTGCCTTCTGCTCTGCCTACTTGTGATCTCTCTCTCTGTCAAATAAATAAATAAAATCTTTTTAAAAAGGAAAAAGAAAAGAAAAGAAAATGCCAAGCCATTGATGATGGCTAAGCTACAAGGCATCTTTGAGCCATTGTACCAATCCTGGCACTGGCTTTCTTCTAGATTTCTTTTTAGCAAAATAATAAACATCTTTGTACTTAATATTGTCTTTATATGTTTCTGTCATTGTTACTTGCAGCTGAAAGCATCTGACATTCTCATCTGACATTCTCATCTCTCTTAAAACATCTCATACAGGGGTGCCTGGGTGGCTCAGTCAGTTAAGTGACTGCCTTCAGCTCAGGTCATGATCCTGGAGTCCCAGGATCAAGTCCCACATCAGGCTCCCTGCTCAGCAGGGAGTCTGCTGCTCCCACTGACCCTTCCCTCTCTCATGCTCTCTCTCCGCCCCCCATTCTCCCTCTCTCAAATAAATAAATAAATAAAAATAATGAAAAAAACACAACATCTCACACAATTCCCTGAACGCTGGTTACTCAATACTGTGTGTGTATACATAATACAGTAATAGTTATCAAATTGGAACTGCCTTTTTCTGTTTACTACTCCCTAAAAAGGATTTATTATTCTTATAGAGGCAGGAAATCAATAGAAGGAGAAAATTGCCCAGGTAAAAGGACTGGAATCATATTGCTCATATTTGAAGCAAATAATAGCTCTGGCAGGAATTCAAGTTCCGTCAAATGTGAAGCCCTTCTAACCCACTCTGCAGGTTATTATAATCATCACTGCTAAAAATAATAGTGGGTCAATATAGAAAGCATAAAAATGACAAATGCTCAATAATTCAAGGTGACCAATTAAATAAACACAATTAACACAAGGTATGTTTAAACAAGAATCACTTTTAAAAGATAACGAGAGGAAAAAAAAGAGGGAGGCATCATGTCAAAGCCAGTTTTCTAACTACCTTGACCTACAAAGATGTGCCATGGGAAAAGTATAAAGGTTATTCAATCAAGGTGGAGGAGAAGATGGTAAAACCTCAATGGAATCATCCTTCCTGTGATTATAGCCAATTCATAAGCTAAGTCAGAAGATATTTTTGCTACCGATTAATCTACAGAATCTATTTTTGATAATTCCATTTTGTTCTGTTCATATGAATCATGGTCCTCGTTATGAATAATGTGATTTCTCAGAGCCTTAGATGTGGGGTGTTCCTTCCAGGCTTCGAAATTCCAGTGGGGGAAGAGGTTGCTTCTTTTTATGCCAGTCCAGAATGTGTAATACCTGACATATTGCTGGAGCTCTCCTCTCCCCGACACTGTATCCCCCACAAGTAATAAAGTCTCCTCCAAAAGGTACAGGAGAATGAATCACTCCACTTGCCACTAAGAGATAATCACCCTCAGAGTAGAAGAGAACAACTGCTTCTCCTGCTGTTTACGTAAAGAATAGAGCATCTTAGGACAGAAAAGTGGGACCAATACTCTTTGCACTGAAATGCCAAACAGACTGTACAGCCAAATTGTAACTTGCCTAAGATGCCAGGAGAAACCATCTTTTTGTAAAAATTTCTCCAGATTTTTGAATAATACAAAGGGACTAGGACTTTTTTATTTAAAAATCAGAAGATATCAAAGTCATTACAGTAGTGTGTAACCGAAACTATCCAGTGAGATAATAAGCCTCATCATTTGGGAAAATTAAACAAATTTCCAGTTATAGGATGATAGACTAAAGATGTTTCCGCTTCCTTCCTTTTCTGAAATTTTCCAAATAAAAAATAAAAATGCAGGCTCTGGCTTTGACATCTCAAACCCGGAACTGTCATATTTTAAGTTGGAAGACGAAGATAGAGCAGTGGTGACTAAACAGAGCACAGAAAGTGTTCACTGAAGGGGAGAGTAACAAGAAGCAAGTCAAACAGAAGCCCAGAAAGGCTCAGGAATGTGAAGTAAAGGGTACTACAGAAGGTAGAGGTAAGGAAAGGGACCCAAAACAAGGGAATTGTATCAAAGACTATATAAATAGTAGTTATAAACCTATCCAACTCTACAGAGGAATTAAACACAAAAGGCTCCAGGCTCAATAACTAGGCATAGTGGAATACTAGGGGGAGGTGCTGTCAGAAGATAGGGGCATTGGGGCGCCGGGGTGGCTCAGTGGGTTAAAGCCTCTGCCTTCGGCTCAGGTCATGATCCCGGGGTCCTGGGATAGAGCCCCGCATCCGTCTCTCTGCTCCGTGGAGAGCCTGCTTTCTCCTCTCTCTCTGCCTGCCTCTCTGCCTACTTGTGATCTCTGTCTGTCAAATAAATAAAATAAAATCTTTAAAAAAAAAAAAACAGAAGAAGAAGATAGGGGCATTGATAACCAGTGGTCTCTCCCGAAGCACCTTACATAACACTAGCAGCGTCTTATATTCCTCCCCGCCCCAGGTAAGTTGAAACATCCCAGCGAAAGGACCTGTAAATTTTTAATGTAGCGGTAACTTCAATGAAAAAGCCAGTTCAGGGCACCTGGGTGGCTCAGTTGGTTGGGCAACTGCCTTCGCTCTGCTCATGATCCTGGGATCCGGGAATCGAGTCCCGCATAGGGCTCCCAGCTCCACGGGAAGCCGGGTTCGCCCTCTGACCTTCTCCCCTCTCATGCTCTCTCTCTCACTGTCTCAAATAAATAAATAAAATCTTTTTATTTATTTTAAAGGATTTTATTTATTTTATTTATCTTTTAAAAGATTTTATTTATTTATTTATGTGACAGAGAGATCACAAGTAGGCAGAGAGGCAGGCAGAGAGAGAGTAGGGGGAAGCAGGCTCCCCACCGAGTAGAGAGCCCGATGCGGGGCTCGATTCCAGGACCCTGAGATCATGACCTGAGCCAAAGGCAGAGGCTTAACCCACTGAGCCACCCAGGCGCCCCAATAAAATCTTTTTTAAAAAAAGAAAAAAAAGAAGCCAGTTTGCCACATCATCCTATAGTAAACCCTTCTAATCAGTACATGCCACCCACTCACACTGACTTCCCAATTAATTTGGTGTCTTCTATCAAATAGGAACAAAATTAAAGGTTTCCCATATATTTGATAAAAGCCTCCAATATGAAATAAAGAAAATAAAACAAATAAACCAGCAAGAAAGAATTAAGAAAGCCTACGATGAGAGAAAAGCATTGCATAATTACGAAGGAAGAACAAGATCATTTTTTTAAAAAAGGAACATTGAAACAAAAACAGCCTTTCTTGGAAATTAAAATGACTACAATCAAATTTTAAAAAGATGATAAAAGAGGGATTCCTGGCTGACTCAGTTAGAAGAGCATGCAACTCTTGATCTCAGAGTTGTGAGTTCGAGCCCCATGCGGAGTGTAGAGATTACTTAAATAAAAATAAAACTTGAAAAGAAAAGAGGGGCACCTAGGTGAATTTTGAATGGCAAAGGACTTGGGGAGGCATTTCTTCAAAGAAGATGTATGGATGGGGGTACCTGGGTGGCTCAGTTGGTTAAGCTACCAACCCTTTTTTCTGCTCAGGTCATGATCTCATGGGTCATAGTCTCATGGATCATGAGATCAAGCCCTTTGCCAAGCCCCACATTAGGGTCTGCTTGAAGATTCACTTCCTTAGCACCCCCCCAACATGTGCTTGGTCACTTGCTCTCTCTCACTCAAACAAATAAATAAATAAACAAACAAACAAATAAATATTTAAATATTTTATTTATTAATTTGACAGAGAGTGAGCAAGCATAAGCAAGGGGGAGCTGCACAGAGAGAAGGAGAAGCAGGCTCCCCGCTGAACGGGGAGCCTGATACGGGGCTCAATCCCAGGACCCCGAGATCATGACCTGGGTGGAAGGCAGACGCTTAACCGACTGAGCCACCCAGGTGCCCCTAAATAAATAAATCTTTTCTAAAAACTCTACTTCTAGGTATACATTTAAGAGAATTGAAAATATATGTCCGCAAAAACTTGTATGTACAAGGAGCTCCTGTGTGTTCACAGGAGCATTATTCCTATTATCCAAAAAATAAAAACAACTCAAATTTCTTCTTTTTAAAAGATTTTATTTGTTTATTTGAGAGAGAGATCCTGAGCAGGGGAGAGGGGCAGAGGGAGAAGCAGACTCCCCACTGAGCAGGGATCCCAGTGTAGGACTTGATCCCAGGGCCCTGAGTTCATGACCTGCACTGAAGGCAGGCACTTAACCAACTGAGCCACCCAGGTGCCTGCAACTCAAATTTCTATCAACTGATAAATGGGTAAACCAAATCAGGTATATCCATACAATGAATGGAGTATTATTTAGCCATAAAAAAGAATGAAGGGCTGATACATGGAATAACATGGAAGAAACTGGAAAACATTATGCTAAGAGGCTGGACACGGAGGGCCACATATTAGCCTTTCATTTTGGGACTGATGAAATGATCTGGATTTAGATATTCGTGATGGTTGCACAGCATTGTGAATTCAGTACAAATCACTGAACTATACACTTTAGAAGCATGAATGTTATGATATGTGAATTATATTTCAATTAAAAAAATAAACGTAGGGAACCTAGGTGGCTCAGTCTGTTGAGTGTCTGCCTTCAGCTCAGGTCATGATCCCGGGGTCCAGGGATCGAGTCCTGCATCGGGATCCCTGCTCCACGAGGAGTCTGTTTCTCCTTCTCCCTCTGCCCCTCCCCTCTGCTCATGCTCTCTCACTCTCTCTGTTAAATAAACACAATCTTAAAAAAAAAAAAAGTAAACATAAATACCTATAGTTTATGCTATGTAGAAGCATTGTCACAGGTATGGTTTCTTCTTTATTTTTTTATTTTTTAAGTAATCTCCATATCCAGTGTGGGGCTTGAACTCACAACCCCGAGATCAAGAATTATGTGATCCACTAGCTGAGCCAGCCAAGCATCTCTTTTTTTATCCTGATTGAAGGTGGGATGAAAAAGATTTGGTTTTTGTGGGTTTTTTTTTTTAAGGTTTATTCATTTATTTGAGAGAGAGAGAGAGAGGAGAGGTAGAGGGTCAGGGAGAGAGAGTCCCAAACAGACTCCGAGCTGAGTGCAAAGCCCAGCCTGGGCCTCAACCCCATGACTCTGCAATCACAACCTGAACTGAAACCAAGAGTTGGACGCCCAACCAACTACGTCATCTAGGTGCCCCCAAAATGAGCTTTCAATGTTCGTGTTAACTGGATGTTTATGTTAAGTGTTCATATTTCTGGAAAAATCTAAATTATGGAGACTGCAAAAGATTCAGTGGTTGTCAAGGGTTAAGAGTGAGGGAGGGTTGAACAGGTGATTTTTAGGGCAGTGAAACTATTCAGGAGGATACTATAATGGTGGATATGTGCCATTATACATTTGCCCAAATCCACAAAATGTAAACTATTGTCTTTGGGTGACAATCATGGGTCAATGTGGGTTCATCATTACTAACGTATGTGCCATTCTAGTCAGGGATATTGATAACGGGGGAAGCTATGCATGTGTCTTGACAGGAGATATTTGAGAAATCTTTGTATCTTCCTCTCAGTTTTGCTATGAACATAAAAGTGCTCTAAAAAATAAAGCCTGTTAAAAAAACAACAATACAATAAATACCCAAGAAGTTATTCCCAAGTCTCTACACATTTGTCTAATGTGTTCCAACATTTATTATGTACACGTGAAACACAAGGCAATGTGCTTTGTGCTGAGGAGATGGGAGAGAAAACAAAGCATGAGGGTCAACTTCATATAAACACTAAAACAGATTCTATCTTATTTGATTCTCCATACCTATTACCACTGAATTATTATATGCTTTAAGAGGTAAAGGAAGGATATTTTTGTAATCCGAAACATCTGTTTAGCTCTCAGCAACAAAATACAAAGGAAATTAGATTTCTAACTCCTTTGCTTAATCTCTTCCTTCTACACATTCTTAACATTTTAAATTAAAAATTTACAATAAAACAAATAATCATTTGTTTATTTATTTTTGGAAGACTTTATTCATTTATTTGAGAGAGTGAGAGAGAGAGAGCATGAGTGGGGTGGGACAGAGGGAGAAGCAGGCTCCCCTCAGAGTGTAGAGCTTGACATGGGGCTCGATCCTGGGACTCCAGGATCATGACCTGAGTGGGAGGCAGATGCTTAACCAGCTGAGCCATCCAAGCGTCCCAATAATCATTTCTTTATTTGATAATTTAATAAATTGACAATTTATTATCCAGTAGATCAGGTGATTGTGTGAGGATATCTTGATACGTATTCAGCCATGGTAGAACTTACAATGTAGCTGAAAAGGAAAGACATATGAAAAGCTTAAATGTTAACTATACTGGAATTAAAATAAAAATAAAATGAAATAATTTTTAAATTAAAAAAAGTTCTTTTTCTTTTTTTAGATTTTGTTTATTTATTGGACAGGCAGAGATCACAAGTAGGCAGAGAGACAGGCTGAGAGGAAGGGAAGCAGGCTCCCCACTGAGCAGAGAGCCCGATGTGGGGCTCAATCCCAGGACCCTGATATCATGACCTGAGCTGAAGGCAGAGGCTTCAACCCACCAAGCCACTGAGGCACCCCTAAAAAAAAGTTCTTAAATAAAAGTTTAACAAAGATTTGAACAACATTTTAAAACCATACATTGAGATCTCACAAAGCATTGCATGACCAACTGCCAAATAAAGTACTAAGGCAATTAAGAGATTAGAGGAGAGGTTATATTATATTTATGATAAGGATGAAATCTCAGCTGCATCTTGACATATTAGCAGAATTTGTGTAGATGGAAGAGAAGAAAAGGTAAAAGTTCTGAAAATTGTATAAAAATATTATAATAATTACAAAGAACCAGTATCAATACATATCTTCAAGTCTCCTGAAAATAATTACTATTAGGACTGTCCCCTTGTGCTGAAAATGCCAGCATTGTGTATTAGAGCCACGCTGGAAAGCCTTGTTATTTTCATCAGCAGAAGCAAGATCCTAAATTGTTTTTTTGTTGCCCAGATCTAAGATTGTCAAGTTTAGTGTACAGTCTTTCCAGAGGAGGTTTGCAAGAATGTCTACATTACAGCTGTATCCCAATACAAACAGGACCAACACGTGCCCTTTGTCCACAGTCCAATGTAGTCAGATGAGAAAGAGAGAGAAAAAAAAGACATAGGTTGTTTGCTGTGTTATTCATTTACTAACATTATCCGGTAGGAATCCTTCAGGGGAAACAGAAAGCCCAACACTAAATAGCTTAAACAATAGGGAAAATCACATTAAGAGGTTCCTAGCTATGGCACCTTCAAAGTTGGTTAATTTCCACCTAGCAGTGTCTGCAAGGACCATGTTCCTCTGCCTTTACCCTGCTTTCCTCAGCATATTGACTTTTTCTTTAGACATCAGCTTCCTCAATAATGACAAGATGGCTGTCATAGTTCAGGTTGACACATGTAGACACTATGAAGTCCAAAGAGAGAAGATAGCTCTATGTAGCTCTATAAGTGAAAAACTCTCTGTGGAATGCCCCCAGCAGACTTCCTATTCCGCCTCACTGTCCAGAATTTCTTTATATACCTATCCTAAATCTGTCACTGGAAAGAGAAATGGGATTACTATGACAAATACAAAAGTATATGGCTTTGTGGAGGGAGATGGATTATTGTAATAAAACTGTAATTTTTTTATAGGAGGAAAAGATTGAAAATGACATTTGGCAGCCCACCACCAGTGTTCACTAGATTAACACATCAGTTCAGTTTCAAGTATGCTCTGCCTGATGCATTCATTTGTTTATTTATTCATTCTACAAACACTTTTGCCTATTAGGTACCAAGGTCTGTGCTTTCCTAAGGAAAGGACAAAGCGGAAAAAGATTTGGTCCCTGTTCTTGGGTTTACATCAATCTCCTGGTGAGACAGCTGTGAAAAAAATAAATAAATAAAAATAAGTTAGAATAAAGTAACTAACAGAGATTCAGGTACATTCAAACTCTAACAACATCTGCTAAGAAGAGTATAGTATGGTTTATAGACTTCAAAGATCATATATATATTTCTTATTTCATCCACTACTTTGAAATTTAATTAGATATGGGTAAATCATAATTTCCTCCTCCAAGAAGAACAGGATTTATGTCCTATTTTAATGAATTTTCTTTTTTAATATTTACTCATTTGTTTTAGGGGGGGTTGGGGTAGGGGACAGAGGGAGAGGGAGAGAGAAACTCAACCAGACTCCAAGCTGAGCATGAGCCTGACTTGGGGCTCAATCTCATGATCCTGAGATCACAACCTGAGCCAAAACCAAGAATCCGGGGCTTAACTGACCGCACCACCCAGGTGCCCCAATGAGTTTTTATTTACATTTTTTTATAACCAGAGCTGGAGAGATGACCCACAGTTGGTGATAAGTCTTTCACTACTATACTATACTAGTCGGGAGTTCAGAACCCAAACCTAAGCTAGAAACAGATTTTGGAGTTGTCACCTTACGGGTGGCAATTAGAGTCATGAGGATGGATGTGATCACCTAAGCAGAGGGTAGGCCGAGAGGTCAGGACAGAACTCTCTGGAATAGCAATATTTAAAGTTAGAGAAGGTAAAATAAAATAAAATTAGAGAAAGTAATCTGGTAAGAAATACCAGAAAGTTAGGAGGAAAACCAGGAGAGAGTCATGATCAGAAAGAAGGGAAGAGAAAGTTTCAAAAGGAAAGGTGTGGTCAGCAGTACCAAATGCATCAGAGCAAAAACATGCCTTGTAGATTGAAAATTACCCTTTGAATCTACTCTCAAAAGGTGAGAGGCTGCAAATGGACACAGGGATCTTTTTCAGGTAAGAGAAATTTCTAAAACTGGGTCATGGTGATGATTGTACAACTCTGTAAATTCATTAAAAAATCAGTGAATTACCGTACACTTAATACGGGTGATTTTATCATATGTAAATTATATCTCAATAAAAGTGTTTACTTATTTTTACAGATTTTAATATTTGTCAGAGAGAGAGAGCACAAGCAGGGGAAGCAGCAAACAGAGGGAGAAGCAGGCTCCCTGTTAGAGCTCCATCCCCAGACCCTGGGATCATGACCCAAGCCGAAGGCAGATGCTTAACCAACTGAGTAACCCGGGCATTCCTCAATAAAGGGTTTTTGTTTTTTTTTTAAGGGGTCACTGGTGGCCTGAGTCAGAGAAGTTTCAATGGAATGAGGAAGACAAAAGCCAGATTTGGATTTAGGAGGAAATGGGAGATTAAGTAGAAGCAAGAAGTGAAGATCCATTTAAGGAATTTTAAGTTTTTTAAGAGAAGGAAAGAAAATAAAAAGGTAGCAACTAAAGAGGCAGACAAGGTCAAGAAAAAGAGGACAATAGTTTAGTTTTAGGCATATTCCATTTTAAGTAAGAACCCAAATAACTAGAGGTAAATAATTATCACCATTTGTTTTAGAAGTAGGCATTGCAACAGATTGCAAGGTAGTACAAGGTTCCACAATAAGTGTAGGTGGGGCTGAAGCTATAAAGAAAACAACACAAAGCAGATAAAGTTCCCCTCTTTGGTCTCTAGGCAAATTCCTTTTCCCAGAATTACCGAGCCAAGAGAGTATCTGTAGGGCTTTTTCATCTCTATCAGCTTCCAGGCATATAGGTATCGACTAGATTCTTCAGTATATATACTGAAGACAATCTCTCCACTCTCCTCCAGTTCCTCAATATCTGGAAGTTGTTCCTAATATTTAGCCCAAATGTCTCCTTTCATAATTGAGTGCTTTAAAACTCTTCATCTGGGGGGAAAAAAAGTATGTTGTTGTGCTTTCTGTTGTCACTGTTTACAAGGTCACCAGTTGTCCTCCAAAAATAATGAATCACGTCTCTAATCTCTCTAGCCTTGGTTTATCTGTAAGAATGAAATTAAGTAATGCCTGTAGAGCATTTTGCACATTACCCATACAGAAAAAAACCTCAATAGTTACTATCATTTGGAAGGAGAGAGATGAAAAGATGGTGGAAAAAAAATTTTTTAGAGATGTTTCTCTCTTCCCCCTTAGAATACCATCCCTTTTATAGTATTTTATGTACAACTTAACATTAGTATCTGAACTACTAACCCATTTTCCTTATAAACGCATAGAGAATGAAATTACTCACGTTGCAAAACAATTCATCAGTTGCCAAAGGGTTACAACGTTTCTTTCTTCCTTTTTTAAAAAGATTTTATTTATTAATTTGACAGAGAGAGCACAAGTAAGGGGAGCAGTGGGCAGAGGGAGAGGAAGAAGCAGACTCCCCACTGAGCAGAAAGGCGGAAAAGGGGCTTGATTCCAGGATCTTGGGATCAAAAACTGAGCCAAAGGCAGACACTCAACTGAGCCACCCAGGTGCCCCTAAAGATTTTACGTTTAAGTAATCTCTACACCCAACATGGGGCTCAAACTCACAAATCTGAGATCAAGTCACATGCTCCACTAACTCCGCCAGCCAGAAGCACCCCTCCTCCACCTTTTTAAAAGATGTTTTAGGAGCGCCTGGGTGGCTCAGTGGGTTAGAGCCTCTGCCTTCGGCTCAGGTCATGATCCCAGGGTCCTGGGATTGAGCCCCACATCGGGCTTTCTGCTTGGCGGGGAGCCTGCTTTCCCCTCTCTCTCTGCCTACTTGTGATCTCTATTTGTCAAATAAATAAATAAAATCTTTTTTAAAAATTACATTAAATTCCTAACAGAAAGCAAAACCAAAAGCTCAGGTATAACAAACTACTATTGATTAAATATCAATCACAAATTAAGATGAAGCACATTTGAAATGTTAATGAAAAAAGAGCACTCAAGTGTCTAATTCTCTAATTTTTCATTATACCATACAAGCAGTTAAAATATTGGACAGTCCTGTTCAATACCAGATATTTATGCTTTGGTAGCAAGGAACAGGCAAAAGCCATGCTGATTCCAAGACTGAGCTTTACTACAGAGGGAGTACTCTTGCTTTTACGAGTACAAATACTGGAAGGGATCAACATTCAAAATTCGAAGAAATAAGCTACACACAGATTGACAGCACTTTGTAGAAATATTATTATACTGTAGTTTTTGTTTGCTTATATATAATTTCAGTGTCCTGTCTTGTATCTGCCAATAATTATACATTTTTGAGGACACAAATTTTACCTTCATTTGACCTGCAAAGCCTACCCCAATGTTTTACTCTAGTGGTATTCACTAAAGACATTGAAATAATAAACGTAAAATATTGTTGTATTATGGATTGGGTTGCCAGATAAAATATAGGATGCCAGGGGTGGCTCAGTCAGCTGGGCCTCCAACTCTCGATTTTGGTGTGATCTCAGCATCAGGGGATTGAGCTCGGGTTGAGCCTTGTGTAAGGCTCCATGCTCAGTGTGGAGTCCGCTTGTCCCTCTCCCTCTCTCCCTCTGCTCCCACCCCATCCCCTCCCCTCTCTGCTTACATGCACACGTGTGAGCTCTCTCTCTTTCTCTCAAATAAATAAATAAATAAATAAATAAATAAAATCCGTAAAAAATATTTAGGTTGCTAAATTAAATTTCATTTAAAATTTTATATTCAAATTTAACTAAGCATCCTTATTTTTATTTACTAATTCTGGCAACTCTAAATATGAGTAACTTGTTAAGGAACAAAATTCCACTGAGTAAATTTGAAAGATCTTATTGGCTTTATTCAATGATTCATGAATCAGGCAGCATCCAAGCCAGAGAATAGCTCTGAGGAGCTGTACAAAGTGAAAGACTTTTATTGGAGTAGAAACAAGGAAATTACACTAGACAAAAAAGAAAATTGGTTATGGCACGATCACTTTCCTTTAGGGAATGGTAAGGGTCTATCAGGTAGTTACTTAACTATTGCTGATCAGGCAATGTCTGATTGACTGATGTAAGATTCAATTTCTGGGGGAGCCAACACTTAAATTTGGTGGTATGGGTCTTAGCGTAAGTGACTCCACTGGGGCCTGTTATCTTGTTTTTAACAAACCTTTGGTAAGAAATCAGATCTTGCAGCCCCACAGATTGGCTAAGGGCTTCTTGGGAGTGAGACTGTTCTAGTCTAAAAACCAAAGGATCTCATATGCTCGTGAGAGAGATTGAACTAGAAAATGTGTTGTGCAATAATGGTTTCATTTTATGGGGAGGATAGAGTAAAATACTATTATTAATTGCAGAAATTTTGGGAAGGAGCAAAGGAGATAAATACTATGCTTTTTCATGTTCCTGAGAAGAGATATGCTCTGCAGGTACAAAAATCATATTTATACCCACTTTTCTTCAGATTTGTATATTTTTAAAGCTGATTCTGATAGAAGATTGGCTCAAGGGGTGGAAAGATTTAAAAGAGGAAGATATTATTGGCAATTTCTCCACTTAAAAAATTAAATGCCGAGTGAATGCAGCTTCTGTTTTGGACAGAATTTTTTTTTTTAATTTCCAAAAGTAAAAGCTTCCATATTCTTTTTAAAAGCACAACATAATATATCAATGACCCCACCACCATTACCACTTATAACAACAATAATAAATACATTTTTTAAAAATTTAAAAAATAAAAAACTCCTACAACTCAACAGTTCAAGAAATGGGCAAAGGACTTGAATGGAAATTTCTCCTGAAAAGATACAAAAATAACCAACAAGCACAAGGAAATGTGCTCAACATCATTAGTCTTAGGTAAATGCAAACCAAAACTTACAATCAGATACCATTTTACACCTACCAGGATAGCCATAAAAACTAAAGACAAAAAATGGAAAGTAACAAGTGTTTGTGAAGATGTGGAGACTGGAACCCTCATACACTGCTGGTGGTAGTATAAAATAGTCCAGGTACCATGGAAAACAGCACAGCAGTTCCTCAAAAGGTTAAAACACAGAATTACCATAAGATCTAGCAATTCCATTCCTAAGTATATGTACGAAAAATAATTAAAATCACAGAGCCATGGGATGCCTGGGTGGCTCAGTGGGTTAAAGCCTCTGCCTTTGGCTCACATCATGAACCCAGGATCCTGGGATCAAGACCCGCATCAGGCTCTCTGTTCAGCGGGGAGCCTGCTTCTCCCTCTCTCTGCCTGCCCTTCTGCCTACTTGTGATCTCTGTCTGTCAAATAAATAAATAAAATCTTAAAAAAAAAAAAAAAGCACAGAGTCAAATACCTGAATGAAAGTGTTTATAGTTGCATTTGTAACAGTCAAAAGGTGGAAACAACCCAAGCATCCATCAACTGATGAATAAACAAATGTGGTATATCCATACAATGTAGTATTATTCAGCCATAAAACAGAATGGAGTACAATATAAGGTATGACACAGATGAAACTTGAAAACATCATGCTAAAATAAGGTAAACAGAAAAGGACGAAAGTGTGTAACTCCACTTAGGACATGTGAAATATCAAGAATAGGCAAACTCAAAGAAACAGAAAACAGAATAAACAGTATCAGGGGCTAATAGGAGTGGGTAATGGGGAGTTATCACTTAATGGGTAATTTCCATTTAGGGTGATGAATATTTTTGGAAATAATGGTGAAGGTTGAACAACATTGTGAATGAAATGTATTGTACACCTACAAGTGGTTAAAATGGAAAATTTTGTTATAGACCTTTTATCACAATTCAAAAAAAAAAAAAAAAAAGCTGGGCCTGGGACCAGGTGATCTCTAAGTAGGGTGGCTATTTAAGTTACAGAACAGCCCACAGTTATGACTGTTGTGCCAATCGTAATTATTAATAGCATCCTCTTGGGGTCTCAAAGCTATTTAGTTTGGACAATATGACGGGCATCTTATTTCTAAGGATTTCTGATTTTCAATGGCTCTGAGATCCTAACCACGGGCATTAGGACCTCGGAAAGGTTTTGTGATGACATCACCTCTAGAAAAAAGTCCACCGGCCTCCAGGGAACTGGGGACAGAGCAGGAAACCTCCGCACTTCATACATGGCCCAACTCCCAAGTGGTAAATCACTCTTCCCACTGCGTCCGTATACTGCGCAGCGAAGAAACACTGGAAGAATACGGCGGTGGCTGTATAAAGAGCCAACTGCCCCACCCTTCCCCGCCTGCCACTCTCAGCATGGCTGCCCCTGCGGAAGTGGGGGAGGGAGCGAGCCACCTCTCTCAGGTCCCCAAAGGGGCGGGCCCCGGAAAAACCAATGAGCTTCAGCGGACCAATGGGGAGTGGCAGGGGGCGGGAACTAGCCGGGGCGTTGGCTAGAGGGCGGAGGGGGTGGCTTGGATCTGGCTGGCCTTAAAGGCGAGTTGCGGCTGCCACGTTATTCCCGGCTTTTGCGGTTGGATTTTGCCCCGTCGGTTGCCGTCGTCGGCGCTTCCGGTTTGAACTCTAGCAGAGCTGATCTGTCCTCACCCTATCTAGTGCTTGTCCCTCCCCTTCATAAGCAGCTCTAGTCAAAGCCCAGCTGTCCCCTCCCTCTCCTTTTAAGATGACTCATCTCCTCATCCCAACTCTGAGACAAATTGACGGCTCCAGGTGTGGGCTCACACGTTTGAACTTAAAACATTTTTTTCCTGATTATAAAAATAAAAAATAATATAAAAGATTGGGATAAAATTTTTTTTAAATGACGTATCCCACCAACTAGAATCAATCAAGATTACCCACCGTTTGTCATTATTTTTTTTTCCACTGTGTATTTTACACAATTGAGACAATGCTGCATAAAGTTACCTGTTTTTTGTTACATACGAAGTATTTTTCTTTGTCATTTTAATTATATGCATAGTATAAACTATTCCATGAATGAATAAACTATAATTTTCATATTTCCCCCATGGTCATTTAAACATTTGGAATTTGAAGTGAATAGCCAGTTGGAGATGGGGCAGGTAGAGGGGAGCTAGCTAAGAGCTGGCTCTTCCACAACCTTAGCCTCCCTTTTGAGTTGTAACACAAGAATTAGAAGATTTTAGAGCTTTCAGAGACTCTACAGTCCTAAGTTTCTAGAGTGCTATAGTCTTGAGAAACTCAGAATCATTTTATCTTGGAGTGGTAAGGATTCTGAAGAAACAAATCCAAACTTTCACCAAAGATAGAAGTGTCCAGAGTTGGAAGGTCCTCTTAGCCAGACTTGAATAATTTATTCACTTGGACTGTGCCTTAGTTTCTTCATCTATAAAACAGAAATAACAACCACAGAATTGTTTTTTAACTGGTTACAGTCTATCTAATGGCAGAATAAAGGAATCCATAGGCATTAGAGATGGAAGGGCTTTAGGAATTTATATATGTAATTTAGACATACATAAATTATATATTTATATAATTTGTGTATTTATTACATTATATTTCTATTTCATGTAAATATGTGTTTCATATGAATATTATATTTCATATAAATATTTCATGTATGTAACACATATATGACTGGATAAAAGGAAGCTCTTCTAGATAAAGCAGAAATTAGGAGTTTGGGAGGGTAGCCCCATTAACTTGAACTTTTCCTTGATCTTGGAGCTTCTATTGCATCACCCTCATTTTATAGATTTGGGTACATAGTTTTGGGTACAAATTTGAGGTGTATAAAATAGAAATGACTTGCTCCATGTCACATAATAGTAGCTTTTTATGATCTTTAGAATGGTGCTCTTTCCCTGAACATAAGCTGCTTCCTGAAATGTAGGAGTGTGTATAAAAGGGTGAGATTGCAGAAATAAAAGTATTAAGACCCCAAAGGATAAAGAGGTAACAGACATGAACTGGCCATTCACAAAGGAAATATAATTGGATAACAAAAGATAGGGGGAAGGTTCAACCATACTAAAAAGAAAACAGAATTTATGAACTACTAATACGCAAAGATTTATTTTTATTAAGATATAATTGCTATATAACATTATATTAGTTTCAGGTATATAATAATGATTCAGTATAAGTATATATTGTGAAATGATCACTACAATAAGTTTAGTTAACATCCAGCACCACGCATAATTATAAATGTTTTTCCTTATGATTAGAACTTTTAAGATACACTCTCTTAGCAACTTTCAAATATACAAACAGTATTATTAACTATAGTTACTGGCTTACATATTATATCCCAGGACTTATTTATTCTGTAACTAGAAGTTTATACCTTTTGACCACCTTTACCCATTTCTTCCATTCCCCTACCCACCTGGCCTCTGGCAACTACCAAACTGTTCTCTGTATTTATGAGGTATTTGGAGAGATGTTTTGTTTTTTAAGATTCTTTGTATAAAAAAAAAAACTCTGTATAAGTGAGATCATATAGTATTTGTCTTTCTCTGACTGATTTCACTGAACAGTCAATCTGTTACCACAAATGGTAAGATTTCCTTTTTTTATGGCTGAATAATGTTATAATTATATGTAACATACACACACATATATGTCACATTTTCTTTTTTTCACAAGGTTTTTTTATATACAATTTTTTAAAAGATTTTATTTATTTATTTGACAGAGAGAGAGAGAGATCACAAGTAGGCAGAGAGCCAGGCAGAGAGAGAGAAGGAAGCAGGCTCCCTGCTGAGCAGAGCCCTATGTGGGGCTCAATCCCAGGACCCTGAGATCATGACATGAACTGAAGGCAGAGGCTTAACCCACTGAGCCACCCAGGCACCCCTATATACAATTTCTTCAATTGTATATAGTTTTCATATATATTAATATTCAATGCTTGTGAAGATGTGACAAAAACAGGATTTGGTGCCTCTGGAATAAAGTTTGGCAAAATGCATCAAAAGTCTCAAAACAAATCTCTCTAGAACTAATTCTGTTTTTCATGATAGCTACTATAGAAAAGTAATCTTAGGGGTGCCTCGGTGGCTCAGTGGGTTAATCCTCTGCCTTCGGCTCAGGTCATGGTCTCAGGGTCCTGGGATTGAGCCCCACATCAGGCTCTCTGCTCAGCAGGGAGCCTGCTTCTCCCTCTCTCTCTGCCTGCCACTCTGCCTACTTGTGATCTCTCTCTGTCAAATAAATAAGTAAAATCTTTAAAAAAAAAGAAAAGTAATCTTAAATATGAACATTTAGTCTGTAGTATAGAAAAATATATTGAACAGAGTTATCAGTGCAGTAGGAGCAATGGGTATGTGAGAGAAGTGGTTAGAATGGCAAATTGGAGATGGGTCATGAGAGCAATGAATGCCAAGGTAAGGAATGTGTTGTCAAATTAGAGGGCTATAAGTAGTTAAGGAAGGTTTGATTTGATTTGATTTATTTTATTTCTAAATCATAATCCCCATAATATGTACTTCAGGAAGACTGCTTTTGGAAATGAACTAGAATGGGGATTAGGCTAAAGGTTTGATTAGAGGGCCAGCACAGTAGTTCAGGTAGAAGACTGTGAAAGTAGAGGTAAAAATGATAAGGCATTCAAATAAAGACATAGAGAGGTGGGGTGCCTGGGTGGCTCAGTTGGTTAAGCATAAGGTCATGATCCCTTGTCCTGGTATGGGGCCTCCTGCTCAGCGGGGAGTTTGCTTGTCCCTCTGCCTATGCCCCTTCACCCCCTACTCATATGCACTCTCTCTCTCAAATAAATAAAATCTTTTTTTTAAAAAAAGACATTGAGAGGATAGTTGGAGAAGATGAAAGTTAGAAATTCCTATCTCAGTAGGTCAAGAAGGTAGTACTCTCTTCTGGGGAATTTATTTTAAAATCTTCCTCCACATCATGATCTTATGAAATCTGCACCTGTGTCTCCTAATCCCAAGATGCCAAGCAGGAACATTACATTAGAGGCTATGAGTAGCTTGGTAGAGTGAAATTATGAAATTATGTTTTTTCTGTTTTTTTTCCCCCAGTATACATTTGATATCTGGGGCTTGGATAGCAGCAACACAAAGGATTCTTCCTACACCACAAGAAAAGTTTTTCTAATGTCAAGTAATGGTGCAAGCTGTAGAAGGGAGTGGGGGAGGATAGCCTCCCAGGTGTCCAAGTATCCCAGTGTCCCTGTGCTGGAGGAGCTTTGTACAGCAGGTACTTTCCCAATACTCCTGTGCTAGAGTCTGGGTGGACCAATCTGAACACAGGTCCTGGGCTTATGGAAAGATTGACTGAGTTGCACACCTAGCTGCCTGGTAGGTGGTTCTTTGTAACCTCCCTTCTAACAGCCTTCTGTGATCTCACTAACCACTTGAGCTTCCCTCTTGCAGCCTCTTTCATCATCCTTTCTCCCTTTCTCCAGGGTTAGGCAATCCCTGCTCTCTGGGCCCAACCCTGCACAAGCAGAAAATTCCTGGTAAAGTATGGATTGTGGAGTCAGTATCATCCCTTTCTGGCTTTCTTTTGGTAGCCAGCTCTCTTTCACCTCTGGCCTTTTATCTTTTTTTTTCTTGTAAGTATGATTTTCTTTGTACCAAAACCATACCACAAAATAGAAGCAGAGAAGTTCTACTGAAGCTAAAGTAGTTTTCAATTGAAGGTAGCTTAATGCATATATTTTTACCTTAGCCATAAACCAGAACTATTTGGCACCTTTGGGAAACTTTTTATGACAGGGTACCATAGAATTATTACTTTAAGGGAAGTTTAATCTGAGATCAAACATATTCTTCAAAAGGGCCTCCCTTTGTTCTCTCTTCTTCCCTAAGGCTTTCTCTGATGTGGTTGTGCTGTGGACTGGATCAGTTTTGTTTTTTTTTTTAAAGCTTTTATAGAAGGTTGACTTGTAAAAATAAAGCCAGAAAGGTAAAGTTCCTCCAGGTTTTTTTGATGGTGCAATATCTTGGAGAAATCTAAACTCCATAATTACCTCTAAGAACTTTTAAATACTCTTTCATTCATTATTTCATTCAATATTTATTGGAGCCTCGTGTTCTATGACCTGTGCCAACTTTTTGGAATACAAAGAAAAATGAAGAATATTCCTGTAAGCATACACTGTTCAGGACTATGTATGAGATGAAGTTGACGCACCTAGCTGGCTCAGTGGGTAGAGCACATAACTCTTGATCTCAGGGTTGAGTTCCAACCCCACACTGGGTGTAGAGACTACTTAAAATTAAAAAAAAAAACAAAAACAAAAAACTTACGGGGTACCTGGTTGGCTCAGTTGGTTAAGTGTCTTCCTTTGGCTAAGGTCATGAGCTCAGGGTCCTGAAATGAGCCCGGCATCAGGCTCTCCGCTTAGCAGGGAGCCTGCTTCTCCCCTCTCTCTCTGCCTACTTGTGATCTCTCTGTCAGATAAAAAAATAAAATCTTTTTAAAAAGTTTTAAAACCTTAAAAAAAAGATGAAAAGAATATTGAAAAACATCTGTCTGAAAGGGAGAGGGGAAAATTACAAGGTTTGAGTGCCTTTAGTTTCCATTCTTATCTGGAAAAAGACTGACTTCACTGTTAGTTTCTCTGTAAAGTTGCTTGTGGCCGAAATTCATGTGTACTGTGTAAATGCCAGATCACCAAGTGTTGGTTTGAGATTTAGGGTTGGCCACAGGAGGATCTCAGAGCCTCTAATTTGCTTTTGGTGTTGTTGACTATCAGACGGAACATCCAAAGCTAGAAATATACATTACCCTGTTTTTTGCCCTGTGCAAGTTGTTTAAGCTTAGGCAAGCCACTTATCTTCTTCCCTTTGGTTTTATCTGTAAAGTGAGAAAACTTACCTATCGTAACTTTGCTAAAATTGCATAATGTTCATGTAAGTTGTTTGAGAAGTACAAAACAATAAAAACAGTAATATCTGTGGTCCATCTTTGAAGTGAAAGAAAATAATACTCCTTTTTTTTTTTTTTAAGAAATTACTCCTTTAAAAATGCTCACAATCTAGTGGGCAAGATATACAAGTGAGCAAATAGTTATGATACCCTGTATTGAGGACGTGAAAAGGGGGCTGTGTAAGCACAGTGGAGGGACCACAGAGACCACACCATTTCTGTGAAGTGGATGCAAGGAGCTAAATATAACAGGTAACATTTGACTTGTGTCTTGAAAGAGAAGTTGGGATTTTCCAGGTGAGTGAGTAAAGAAAGGTCATTTCAGCAGAAAGAAATGAGGTACAAAGGCAGGGAGAAATGAAGATATGATAGACTATGTCATGATTAAAGAATTATAGAAGTTTTTTTTGACTAGGACTAATATTTGTATTGAAAAGAGTGGGAAATGAAGCTGGATAGGTAGGTAGGAGTAGAGAGTAAAGATCTCAGTATTTTTTTCAAAGATTTTTCTCATGTTAGTCTTTTGTTGTTGTTGTATTTATTTATTTTAAGTAATCTCAACACCCAGTGGGGCTCAAGGCCACGACCCTGCAATCAAGAGTTTCATGCTCCTCTGACAGCCAGCCAGGCACCCCTCAGTAGGTCTTATTCAAGAGTCTGGACTTGATCCTATAGGCTACTATAGGGAGCCACTAGCCACATATGGCTATTTAAGATAAAATTTAAATAAAAATTAAATTAAAATCCAGTTCCTAGATTGTGCTAGTCGCATTTCAAGTTCAAGTGCTCAAACATCACATGTGGTTAGTAGCTACCATATTGGACAGAGCAGATATAGAACATTTCCATATTTGTAGAAAGTTCTGTTGGGCACCATCGCTATAGTCAGTGTGGGGGGAGCATTAAATGTTCTTGGGTAGGGAAGTGACGTGATTATATTTGTATTTAGAAATATTACTCTCGTGGCGCCTGGGTGGCTCAGTGGGTTAAGCCTCTGCCTTCGTCTCAGGTCATGATCTCAGGGTCCTGGGATGGAGCCCCTCATCGGGCTCTCTGCTCAGCGGGGAGCCTGCTTCCCCCCCCTCTCTCTGCCCGCCTCTCTGCCTACTTGTGATCTCTCTCTCTCTGTCAAATAAATAAATTTTAATTAAAAAAAAAAGAAATATTACTCTCATGGCAGCATTAAGAATGTTTTGGAGGGAGGGAGAGGGGGATTTGTCAACCATTTTTTTTAAAAGATTTTGTTTATTTATTTGACAGAGAGAGATCACAAGTAGGCAGAGAGGCAGGCAGACAGAGAGAGAGAGGGAAGCAGGCTCCCTGCTGAGCAGAGAGCCTGACACGGAACTCGATCCCAGAACCCTGAGACCATGACCTGAGCCGAAGGCAGCAGCTTAACCCACTGAGCCACCCAGGCGCCCCTTGTCAACCATTTTTAAAGTGAAATGATCACAATTTACTATTCAGTTCTCTTTTCCTTAGCCCTACTATCTTAGCTGCCTCTCTTCTAATATCCACTCATCATGAAGGCAAAACTATGCAGAATGTAAACACAAAGGATTTGCTTCAGGCAGCCTTTACAGGTGGCATTCAAATGCTCTGCCCTTTTTCTTCTATTTCTCCCACTGGGGAGGTCAGGAGGGATTTGGGGAGCCTCAGTCTATTTCTCTTTCTAGGATGATGGCCCAAGGGCCTTCCAGGAAGTAAAGAGAGGGGCAGCTGCCAGCCACATGCCAGGGAGAATGGGAAACCAGCATATCTGCCAACTATTTATAGGACACCTCTCATATTATAACTCAAAATGTTCTTTACTATACACATCTAATCAGCTAACCATTTAACCAAATCTTGCCTATTATACCTCTTTAACATCAATTCTTCTTCATCTCTATCAGGCTCTTAATTTGGGCCCTCCTCTTTCTCACTTAAATGACTCCCCTGGTCTTCTGGGTAGACTCCCTGGCTCCATTCTCTCCTCCACTATTCTACTCCTTACAGGTTCCTGACTGGTCAAAACTGCCCCAACCCTATGGTCTGGAATTTAACACTTTGACTCTATTCTGCCTCTCTGGTATCCTTTCTCACCACTTTTTTCTCTATATATATACATTTCAGTCAAACTTGAAGTCCCTCAAACATTCACTAGTCTCTCTTTCTCAGTATCACGCAGTGAGTAAATGGCAGAAGCAGGGTTGGATCTGAGCCCATATTCTATACACATTCTCCCATCCTTATATGTCTATTGTGCCACTAATGGGTGTGAGACAAGAATGCCATTGTAGAGGGAGGAGACGAAAGAGAGAATAGGAAGCTTTCGGTTCAGTACACCAGATGCATATTACCATGGGCCAGGCCCTCGATTTGATGTCAGAGATAAAAAGACGAATAGGGTACATCCTTTTGGGAAGCTCATAAAGAAGGATAAAGCAAGAAAGCAGGGGCTTTGGTACCTGGAAGGTGGCCTTGTTGAGCTGTTTTGATTTCTTCATGGGAGGCTTAGTTTTTAATGGCTGGAGACAAAATATGCCAGAGAAACTACAGAATAATGGATATACAAGGATTTCTGGCCACATCTGTAAGAAAGTGTCTTTTTGGGAAGCTCAGTAAGCTCATCTTCCTTTATAACACATGACATCATTGGCAGAGGTTGGCAACAATAATATCCATTCTGACACATTAAAGGATATTGCTATGGTGTCTTTACATCTACATATGCTGATTTCACCTTCCTTTTGGGTCCTAGATTCCTGACCTTTTAAAGTATTCTAGTTGCTTGAGAATCCTTGTGCTTTGCTAACAGAATTAATTGTCCTTTTCTTCCTTCTTATCCCTCTTTCCCTCAGCTTTCTCCCTCTTTAGAGAGTATGAACAACACAAAGATGGATTTGTATCTTACCGGGTTGCATTTACCTGGACTAGGAAAGGAAGGAAACTCCCTGGCCTAGCCAGTCTACCCTTTTGGAAACCTATAGTTGTAGTTCTGTGCAACAGACGGAGCACAGGCACTGAAATCAGACAGGTCATCATTTGCAGTGTGACTTATGTTAACGAGGTAACTTCTTCCTGCCTCTGTTCCTCATTTATGAAATGAATGATTCTCAACTTCACACAGTTATTGGGGAGGTTTGAATGAAACTCTATACCTGAAAGGATCTGACCTGACACAAACTAGGATCTCAACAGACTTTTTTTTTCCTATTTAAAATATTTTATTTATTTATTTATTTGACAGACAGAGATCACAAGCAGGCAGAGAGAGAGGAGGAAGCAGGCTCCCCGCTGAGCAGAAAGCCCGATGCGGGGCTCGATCCCAGGACCCTGAGATCATGACCCGAGCCGAAAGCAGAGGCTTCAACCCACTGAGCCACCCAGGCGCCCTTTTTTTCTATTTAAAAAAATAAAATAAAAATTCACTTCTAAAATCTCAACAGCTTTTAGATATCCATGCAGGCAGACCAGTCACTGTGGTGGAGGTATGACTTGTCTGTTATTTGTCTAGGCAGAATTAATTCCTATCTCTTTGTTGTCTCAATTAGCAATGATCGCGCCTCAGATAAACCTCATTGGCTACGATACTGCCACTGCGCAAAGCTTATCTCTTTGTTGTCTCAATACTTTGCACACAATTCTGCCATTTCATCTACTATACTATGTGTGAGTTCCTCAAGGACTGAGATCCTATCTGATTAATTTATTTCAGTGGGTAGCAGAGGACATGGATATCTGTCTTCTAGCTTTGATATAAAAGCTGATTGAGGGGCACCTGGCTGGCTCAGTAGATAGAGCATGCAACTCTTGATCTTGGATTGTGAGTTTGAGCCCCATATTGGGTATAGAGATTACTAAAAGAAGTAAGTAAACTTAAAAAAAAAAAAGGTGATTGACTCTAAGTGAGCCTCTCCAACATTCAGTTTCCTCAAAATAATTGATAATAACTACCTTCTATTGAGTGGCCACCATGCACAATGCATTATGCTCAGAGCATCACTTAACTGTGAGTTTGTCTTTTCAGATAATCTCTTAACAACTCTGCCCCAAAAGGGTTAAGGACTACCTTTGGGGGACATAGATTTTCCTACATATTCCTTTGTAGCTCCTTGGAATTTCGTCATAGGAAAAATCGATTTTAAAAAAGTAGGATAATGGCTTTTAAAAAAACCAATTTCTTTATTTCTGAGAGAGAGCAGGGGAGGGGCAGAGGGAGAGGGAGAGGGAGCATCTCCAGCAGACTCTCCACCGAGCAAGGAGCCTGATGCCTGCTGATCTCACAACCCCAAGATCATGACTCGAGCCGAAATCAAGAGTCAGATCCTCAACTTACTGAGCCACCCACCGAGGCACCCCAATAGGATACGAGATCCTGACAGGGTTTCTGACAATAAAGCAAACTCCCTGTCACTGAAGCCCCATTTATATTTACCAGGTTTTACATCTTTGCCTTGCTAAGAACAACAATAATAACATCAAAACAGTGGAGCAATAATAATAAAAGCAACAATAAAAACAACTGCAGATTTGTTATTTCACTTGATGTTGACTTTGTGACCAGGTACTCCTTTCATACACAGAGTTTAGGTGTGTATCTCTGTAATTAGAATTCATCATTGCTTTCTAATGATTTGTTTATGACTTGGCTTCCCTACTGATCTCTATCAGCCACTTAAAAATTGTATATAATTAAGGCATACAATATGATGATTTGATATACATCTACATAGTGAAAAGATTACTTACAGTCAAGCTAGTTAACATATCATTTCCTCATATAGTTGTCTTTTGTGATGAGAGCACCTAAATTTATTCTCTTAGCATATTTTCATTATTCCATACAGTATTATTAGTTGTAGCCATCAGGCTTTGATCTCTAAGCTTAATTAATCCTGAATAACTGGAACTCTGTACCCTTTGACTAACACTTCCCCATTCTGCTCTCAACTCCTGCTCAAATGCCTGGTAACCACCAATCTGTACCCTGCTTCAATGAGTCCCAACTATTTTATTTTGTTTAAAAAATTAAAAAAATTTTTTAAAAATATTTTATTTATTTGACAGAGAGAGCACAAGCAGGGGGAGTGACAGGGAGAGGGAGAAGCAAGGGTCCCTGCTGAACAAGGAGCCAGATGCAGGAATCGATCCTAGGATCCTGGGACCATGACCTGAGTGGAAGGCATATGCTTAACTGACTGAGCCACCCGGGCATCCCTCTGTGACATATTTTATAACTTCAATTTGTATCTCTTAATCCCCTTCACCTATTTTGCCCATCCCCACCCACCTTCCCTCTGGACCATCAATTTGTTCTTCAAATTTAAGAGTCTGTTTTGATTTTTAGAGACCACATATAAGTAAAATCATATGGTATTTGTCTTTCTCTTTCCAACTAATTTAACTTAGCGTAATATCCTCTAGGTCCATCTGCGTGTGGCAAATGCCTTTGCCTATTTTAAAATCAAGTTACTTGTTTTCTTGCTATTGAGTTGAATTCCTTATATACTTTGGATATTAACCCCTTAAAAGATGTATGGTTTGCAACTGTTTTCTTCCATTCTGTAGGTTGTCTCTTCACTGTTGATTGTTTCCTTTGCTGCACAGAAGCTCTTTAGTTTGATGAAATTCTCTATGAGCCGCTTAAGGGCAGGGACTATGTATTATTCATCTCTCTATTCCCAAGATTTAATCAAAGGACTGGCACAAAGTCATGCTAAGTAAAGGTTAATGTGTGTAAAGTAAGTAATTGAATGTGCAGTGACATTATTATCTCATGTAGAAGGGATGTGTCAGAGGGAAAACGCTGCATAAACCAGACTGAGTTTGAAATTCAGCTCTGCTTCAGTTGGTTGGCCCCAGACAAGTCTCTTAACCTCTCGGAGTATCTTTATATGTAAAATTAAGTGATAATATTTCTCTAACAGGCTTGTGAGGGATAAATTAAAGGTTGCTCTGAGCATAATGCATTGCAAGTAATGGTCAGTCAATAGAAAGTAGTTATTATCAATTATTACGAGACAACTGAATGTCAGAAAAGCTCACTTAGGGCCAATCAGCTTTTAAGTCAAGGTTAGAAGTCAGAACTCTCCATGTCTTCTGCTAGCCACTGGAATGAATTCATCAGGATCTCAGTCCTTGAGGAACTCACAATCAAGTATGTGAAAGAGACAGTAACAACTAATACACAGTATGGTGGATGACATAGCAGAATCGTGTGCAAAGCTTCGGCACAACACAGAGGTGGCAATTACGCCGGAAAGAACCGCAGGGAAGGTAACACTTAAGCTGTAGCGAGGGCGGAGTCTGGAGTTTTCTAACTTCTGAGTTTCAGAAGCTACCGGAACCAAGGTGCTGCGGGGATTGAGTGACTCTCGGTCTCATATTGTTACTGGACACGGTCGAGGCGTTCCGTCAGTGTTTTCAGACGCCCGGGGATCGCGGCAGCTTGGGCAGGTTTTCAGCTTACAGTTCCCGGCCGCAGCAGCAAAGGATGAACGGAGCTCTGGGAAAGGTAACGTAGGTTCCAAGCACTCTTGGCGCGGCGGAGGTGGTGGGGAGAATAGAGCTCGGAGGTGGCATCCAGGCTATCACCGCCTCTGTAGACATCCGGGTATGAGAGACCGGCGAGAATAGGCTCTACCGGCAGCACAGGCGGCGCTTTGTCGTCAAAGGGTTGTGTTCCCTCCACTCCTTCCCGGGCGCACTCGGAGGCGTTTGCCTGTGGGCCACGCCCCCTCCACCAGCCACCCTGGCAGCCCATTGGCCTGAAAAGAGAAGAGCTCCGCAGTGGGAATCTCGGAACCGCGATCAGTTCCGATAATCTGAGTGACCTTGAGGAGGTCATATTATTTTTGCACTTCCAGAGTGTTTTCTAAGTATACCGTTTTGACTTGGTGACCAGATTGGGATGTGAGGCTACTTGGCGATATGAAAAGGGAAATAACCTAAATTTTTGCTTATAAAACCTTATTTAAATGACTGCAGTAAAACCGTCTGAATCACGATGAATGCATTCCTTGGTCTTTCCTTGTCCTCTTAACAGATTTCAGTTGTGTTCTTTTAGTTGTATAATGCTGCTCAAAATGATGACTTACTTTTAGCAATTTATGTTTAAAATTTTATTTTAGGCATTGTAGAAATTTTATGTCCATGATATATATATAGGTCAGCATGATCTTTGCTGCTCATGGGTCTACCATTAGTAATCTTGGGGCGGTCCCTGAATGTCTTTAGGCTTGTTTCCTTAATGGCTCAAGCCTTACATCTTTATGAAATAACTCACTAATATTCACTTTTAGTCTAATTGTGAGAATTTGGCCAGATCTGGTAAAAGGATAATTTAAAAAAAAATCAGGGAGTTTCAAAATTCCACTGTTAAAGATGGTCAGATTGGTGACTCCATGGCCCTGTTGTATTTGCTTTGATTCTGAGGACTGCTGAAAGAGAGGCCTAAGTTTTCAAGGAATACTGTTTCCTACCGTTCTAGATTCCAGGGAGCCCATGTAAATCTGTCATTAGGGCATCACCTAAACCTAAAAGGACATATAGGGCATCTCCAAGTCCAATACCACTGCTACCTTCCAGATGCCTTTGTTACTGATTTTATTCTTCTACTCTGCCCTGCTGCTTTGGCTGGTCTCACTTGAAGTACCCTCACCCTTCTCACCACCTATCCAGATGCTCCATCCTTGTACACCCAGCTCAGGTCTCATCTTTTCCATAAAACCTTTCTGACTACTCTGGCTAAAATGATTATTTTCTGAACTAGCTGGTATTATCTCTTGGCATCTAATCATATGTAGTCTTGTGACCATCTTTGTGACCATCTTCAGCCTGTCTGGAAGTGTTAATGTTTTACATTTATAAGCAAAACCCAGGGGTGTGTCTGGATGGCTCAGTCAGTTAGGTGTCTGCCTTTGGCTCAGGTCATGGTCCTGGGGTCCTGGAGTTGAGCCCCATGTCCCAAGGGGAGCCTGCTTCTCCCTCTTCCTCTGCTGTTCCTTCTGCTTGTGTCCTCTCTCTCTCTCAAATAAATAAATAAAATTAAAAAAAAAAAAGAGAAACCCAGGGGATTTGCATCAGCCCTGGGTTCTATATCTTGCTATGTATGTCACCTTAGATGGGTTATTTGACCTCTCTGCTTCAGTTTCTTATTTGTAAAATGCAGATGATAATGCCACCGTTAGAATTGTTGTAACAATTATAGAAGATAATGTAAATAATAGTACTTGTAAGGTGTGAAGGCCTGTATATGCAGGAATATTGGTAGTATTCTGCAGTTTATGTACTGCTTTCATTTTCATAGTTTCATTCGGTTGTCACAGGCACAAGAAATGAAATGGAAGCTACTGGCACAGTGTCTGGTACATGGTAGGTTTTCAAATGTCCTACTGAATGCCTGAATTAATGAATGCTTTTTAAAAAAAGATTTTATTTATTTATTTATTTATTTGACAGAGAGAGAGAGAGAGTGCGAGAGAGGGAACATAAGCAGGGGTAGTGGGAGAGGGAGAATAGGCTTCCTGCAGAGTAGAGAGCCCGAGGCCGGGCTTGTTCCCAGGACCATCATGACCTGAGCCGAAGGCAGATGCTTTACCATCTGAGCCACCCAGTCACCCCTGAATGCTTTTTTTTTTAAATAGGTCAACAGCCAGTTGAGTGAACCATAGAGCTGAGACTGGAGCCTATTGTTTCTATCTCTCCTAAAACCCCACTGCTTTTCCTTTTTTGAGTATTTTATGTTTACTTAATTGGTTAATCTTGCTTTTCCTCGTCTGTGAAATGTGGAATGAAAACTTTTGTTCGCCTTTCCAAGTTGCCAATCCTTCCCTTTCCTATACAGCCCATTCCCGGGATCTCACATTGCAATGTAATAAATAATTTGCACATCTACTTTCTTCACTAGAAAGATTTGAGGGTAGGCAGCTATATATATATGTGTGTGTATATATATATATACACACACATATAAATATAAATATATATAAATATAAAATATATATAAATAAAAATATTCATATATGTATATTTTTGTATGTATATATGTATATACATATATATGTATATTTTTATTTATATATATTTTATATTTATATATATTTATATATGTGTGTGTATATATATATATTTTTAAGATTTTATTTACTTATTAGAGAGAGAGATCACAAATAGGCAGAGAGGCAGGCAGAAGGGGAGGTGGAAGCAGGCTCCCCGCTGAGCAGAGAGGTGGATGCAGGGCTCGATCCCAGGACCCTGAGATCAGGGCCAGAGCCGAAGGCAGAGGCCCACCCCCCTGAGCCACCCAGGCGCCCCTATATTTTCTTTATATGTATATGTACCCAGCTTACAGTGTACTTGACCTAAAGTAAGCACCTGATACATATTGAGCGAATAAGTGACTGAACAAAAGTTCATGCCCTGAGCTGAAGGCAGACACCCAACCGACTGAACCACTCAGGCATTTAAAGATAAGGAGGGATACCTGGGTGGCTCAGTTGATTGAGTGTCCGACTCTTGGTTTTGGCTCTGGTCATGATCTAGGGGTTGTGGGATCGAGCCCTGCATCAGGCTCTACACTGGGTGGGGGAGTCTGCTTGGGATTCTCTCTCTCCCTCTCTCTCTGTCCTCACCCAGAGTAAATAAATAAATCTTAAAAAAAAAAAAATAAAGATAAGGAAGTGAGGTTTGGAGGGATTTATTAATTCAATCAGCAGATATTTACTGACCACCCACAATGTGCCAGAAAGTATGGTAGATGTTGGGATGTAGCAGTTTCCTGTCTTTATGGAGCTTGTATTCTTAGCAAAAGAGACAGGCTAATTAAACATTTAACTACTTAACTAATTTTGATAAATGCCATGAAAGAAGTATTCTGGGTGCTATGTGAGTGTACAACAGCAGGATCCAAGTAAATCTGAGCAGTAAGGAAAGTTTTCTTGAGGATGCTACATGACTAAGACTTAAAGAATGATAGAATTTAAACAGAGAGAGTATGTGCAAAGGCCCTGAAATGAGAACATATTTGAAGTTCCAGAGGTCTCAGAAGAAATTGGGAGGGAGAGAAGCAGCGGGGCTTGGATCAAGGGACAATATGCAGACAAATATGTGAATGAGACTTGGGGAGATGGTCGGATTGGACTTAACCTTTTAGGTAACCATGGGTATTTCTAAACAATTTAGTCCTGGAAGGAGGTAGGATATAGGCTTAACAAAGCTCAACTATGGCCGGGAAATACAATCCAGCAGTTATGCCAGAAGGTCAGATGTTTCTTTATTTTTTTCTTTTTTAAAAAATTGGGATATAATTCACATACCATAATATTTACCCATTTAAGATGGACAGTTCGGTGGTTTTTGGTATGTTTACAAAGTTGTGCTGCTATGATCACTGTCTAATTCCAGAACATTTTCTTCACTCCCAAAAGAAACCCTGTACCCATAAGCAGTCATTCCTCATTCATCCCCTGCCCATCCCCATGTAACCACTAATCTGCTTTCTTTCTGTATAGATCTGTTTGTTCTGGTCATTTCATACAAATTTAATCATATGTATGGGAGGCTAAGTATTTCTTAAGGGATTTGCCAAAGATCATACAACTATGAACGTGGAAGTTTGATATTCAAACCCAGGTTTGTATGAATCCATAACCTGTGCTCCTAAGTGCCATAAAGACTCAGTGCAAAAACAGACTCTGACAGTCACCAGATTAAACATATTTTTAAAAAAGATTTTATTTATTTATTTGACAGAGAGAGACACAGTGAGAGAGGGAACACAAGCAGGGGAAGTGGGAGAGGGAGACGCAGGCTTCCGGTGGAGCAGGGAGCCTGATGTGGGGCATGATCCCAGGACTCTGGGGTCATGACCTGAGCCTAAGGCAGACGCTTAATGACTGAGCCACCCAGGCACCCCAACATATTAAACATATTAAGGGGCACCTGGGTGGCTCAGGCGGTTAAGCATCTGCCTTCAGCTCAGGTCATGATCCCGGGGTCCGGGGAGGGAGCCCCGTGTCGGGCTCCCTGCTCAGAGTGAAGTCTGCTACTCTCTCTCCCTCTGCAGCTCCCCCTCCTTGTTCGCTCTCTCACTCTCTCTGTCAAATAAATAAAAATCTTTAAAAAAAAATTAAAAAAAATAAACATATTAAGAAAAGACTTGGGAAAGACTATGAACAAAAGTGGTTTTGAAAGAACTTAGGAAAAGTCAGCTAAAACACCACTAGCCAGCTGTGTGCTTAAGGCATATTAATTCACCTTTCTGAGCTTTGGTTTCCTCGCAATAAAATGGGGGTCAAAAAACCTACCTCACAGAATGGTTGTAAGGATTAAAGGAAATGATGTTTGGCAGATAGCAGTTACTCAAGAAATGGTTGGATTATTGATGCTATTGTTACTAGCATATTAATTTCAGTAATTGGTATTACTCTGTTGAGAGGTAGTATGGTAGAATGGAAGACATGGGCTTTGGATTCAGTCAGCCTTGGGTTTGAATTCTTGGCGCCTCTTATCAAACCTATAACTTCAGGCAGTTTTCCTAAGCCTCTGTTTTTTTTTCCCTCTGTAAAATAGGGACAATTATCTTAATTATGCCTCTATCAGAGGATTGATAAAGAGAGGAACTGAAATAGTATGTGTCAAGTGATGATCACAAAGGATGTACTCAATAAGTGATAGTAACTGGTATTTAAAATATTTATTAAAGGGGCACCTGGGTGGCTCAGTGGGTTAAAGCCTCTGCCTTTGGCTTAGGTCATGATCCCAGGGGCCTGGGATTGAGCCAGCATCGAGCCCACTTTGGGCTATCTGCTCAGTGGGGAGCCTGCTTACCCTGCCCCTCTGCCTGACTCTCTGCCTACTTGTAATCCCTGTCTGTCAAATAAATAAAATCTTTTTTTTTTTTTAAGATTTTATTTATTTATTTATTTGTCAGAGAGAGAGAGAAAGAGCGTGCACACACAAGCAGGCAGAGTGGCAGACAGAGGCAGAGAGAGAAGCAGGATCCCTGCTGAACAAGGAGCCGGATGCGGGACTCAATCCCAGGACCCTGGGATCACGACCTGAGCCAAAGGCAGTGGCTTAACCGACTGAGCCACCCAGGTGTCTCTCAAATAAAATCTTAAAAAAAAAAAAAAAAAGTATTAGTACACAAATGTACTTTTTTTTTTTTTAAATATTTTATTTATTTATCTGACAGACAGAGATCACAAGTAGGCAGAGAGGCAGGCAGAGAGAGAGAGAGAGAGGAGGAAGCAGGCTCGCCGCCGAGCAGAGAGCCCGATGCGGGGCTCGATCCCAGGACCCCGGTATCACGACCCGAGCCGAAGGCAGAGGCCTTAACCCACTGAGCCACCCAGGCACCCCCACAAATGTACTCTTAATAGCTATTTTTTAAATGTTTTCTTTTTTCTTCTTTTTAATTTTTAAAAAATATTTTATTTATTTATTTGAGAGAGAGAGAGCAAGAGAGGGAGAGAGCATGAGCGATGGGGGAGAGGCAGAGGGAGAGGGAGAAGCAGACTCTCTGCTGAGCAGGGAGCCAGATGCGGGACTCGATTTCAGAACCTTGGGATCATCACCTGAGCTGAAGACAGCTGCTTAACTGACTGAGCCACCCAGGAGTCCCTCGGCTAATACTTGTAAAACGGCTTTCAGTTGCTTGCCTCATGGTCCGCTGACTCAGTACTGTCACTACTCACCTGGGGCTCAGGTGTGTGAAGCTACTCATACAGTATAGATTTGGCTCGGTGACTTCAGTCTTTGGTAGCTGTGCGGTCCCCCTGTTCTTGACTCCTGAGCTCATGGCACAAGTATTTTGGTAACCCATTGCGGCAGCTGTGTCCCCATTCATTCGTTCATTCACTGGCATCACCGCCCTCCTCTTCCTATTTGCTGCAGAGCTATAGCCGCTCTTCATTTGCTGACTGGGAGGAGCGGGTATTTGTGGATATAGTCCCAAAATAGATTACTTTTGTTCTGATAAATAATGCCGAGCATGCAGGGGAGAGGAAGCACATTTCCCAGAGCTGAAAGGGAGAGTTCACACCACAATTTGAATGTCTTTCAGAAAGTTGCCAACCCTTAAGCCTGGCTTTTAGATAATTAAATCTTTTGCTTTTGTAGAGACTCAGAAATCTGATTGATTAAAGTGAGGAAAAAAATCAGTGTCATCTAGATCTTTCTTCCCATTCAATTCCTCTTCTGTATGAAGTGACCCACTTGAGAATATATTCTGGGGGTGCCTGGATGGCAGAGTTAGTTAAGCATCTGACTCTTGGTTTCGGCTCAGACCCTCTCCCTCTGCCCTGTATCTCAGATAAATAAATAAGTCTTTTTAAAAGATCGGGGCAGGGGAAGGGAACAGTTTGAGCAAATTTAGGAGAAATCTCCTAGAGAATGTGAGGTCACGGAGATTGGAAAGGATATGAATAGATGGAAGGAAGGGCAGAATACATAGATGATCCTAAACACTCCAATTAAATCAGATACTAAAAGATTTTGTAATTATGTGTACAATATGCTTAACCTAACTGGCCAGCATGAAAGGCAGCGAAGGCAACAAGGAGCCCTGGGAGTCAGGAGCTCCAGCCAGTGCCATTATATCTTGGCCAGACTTCCCCTCCCTGGAGTTAGAGCAGAGGAGTCTCGTTTCTCCAGGGCTAAGATCTATCAAACATGACAAACAGAATAAAGATGAGTGAACAGGATATATATATGCATATATATATACACACACACACACATATGTATACATATACATACACGTGTGTGTGTGTTTAGAATTTATTTTAGAGAGGAAGAGAGTGTGTGGTGGGGGGAGGGGCAGAGGGCGAAGGAAAGAAAGAGTCTCAGGCTGACTCCCTGCCAAGTGCGGAGCCAGAACAGGGCTTGATCTTCCGACCTGAGCCGAAACCAAGTGTTAGTCTCTTAACTGACTTGAGCCACATAGGCGCCCCCTGCCTGGATTTCTTAAGCGCTAACACATTTGAGAGAGAGGGTGTAGAATGGGGGTGGGGAATTATGGACTTCAGATTCAGAGAATCCTGAGATCCTGTGCCAGTTTTGGTAGTGGCTGTTTGACTTTGGGCAAATTATTTAATCTCCATTTCTTAACTGTAAAGTGGGATAATAATACTTATTCTGTAAGGGAATTATGATTTAGATACATGGTAAGTACCAAACAAAATAGATGTGGGGGCTTAATAAATGGTAGCCCTGGGTATCATTCATTCGCTTTCTAATCATTTATTTGTTTACAAAAACAAACGTTGATTGAATGTCTGCAGTGTGCCTGAGAGGAATACATGATCCTTGTCCCTGAGAAGCTCTTAATTTAGCATAGTGGTATATGGGTTTTGTGAAGAGTTTCAGTGAATCTCCCTAGGTAGTGTGCAAACTTTTGTTTAATTGTGCTTATATGTATTTGTCTGGGGAGAACATTCATGACTTTGAACAGATTCTCAGTGTCTGTATCACCTCAGAAGAATTTTTCCTGGCCATCTCCACCTGAATTTCTTGCCGGAGGTGCTTGTTATTCATACCACCTATTTTGACTTAAGTCATATAATGCTTGTGGTATTGCTTAGCTGTTTAATACAGAAGTGTGCCTGTATCTCCAGCCATTCATTCCTGCAGGACAAGGATTGTGCTTACATTTTTTTTTTAAAAACAGCTTTATTGAGATACAATTCTCATACCACACAATTCATCCATTTAAAGTATACAATTCAGTAACTTTTAATAAATTCAGAGTATGAGGCACCGGGCTAGCTCAGTCATTAGAGTATGGGAGAGCACGTGACTCTTGATCTCAGGGTCATGTGTTTGAGCAAGTTAAGAAATATATATGTATATATATTTTTATATATATGTTTGTGTGTGTGTGTATACACACTCAGTGTACATCCATCACTATAATCAATTTTAGAACATTTCATCACCCCAAAAGGGAACTCCTTATCCCTCAGTTGTCATCCCTACCACCTCAGACCCTCCAGCTGAAGGCAACCACTAATCTACTTTCTTTCTCTATAGATTTGCCTGCTCTGGGTATTTCATATAAATGGAATCATACAATATTTGGCTCTTTGTAACTGGCTTCTTTCACTTAGTATAGTATTTTCAAAGTTTGTCTATGTTGTTACATTTTGTCTTTATATTCCCTTTAATATTCAACACAGTAGTTGGCATATAAGAGCTTTTTTTAAAATAAAATTTAGGGGTGCCTGGGTGGCTCAGTGGGTTAAAGCCTCTGCCTTCGGCTCAGGTCATGATCCCAGGGTCCTGGGATCGAGCCCTGCATGGGGCTCTCTGCTCAGCAGGGAGCCTGCTTCCTCCTCTCTCTCTCTGCCTGCCTCTCTGCCTACTTGTGATCTCTGTCTGTCAAATAAATAAATAAAATATATTTTTTTTTTTTTTAAATTTATTTATTTGTTAGAGAGAGAGAGCGAGCACAGGCAGACAGAGTGGTAGGCAGAGGCAGAGGGAGAAGCAGGCTCCCCGCCGAGCAAGGAGCCCAATGTGGGACTCGATCCCAGGATGCTGGGATCATGACCTGAGCCGAAGGCAGCAGCTTAACCAACTGAGCCACCCAGGCGTCCCTAAATAAAATATTTTTAAAAAATAAAATTTATTTTAGAATAATTTATTTTTATTTTATTTTTTAAAAGATTTTATTTATTTATTTGACAGAGACACAGAGAGAGAGGGATCACAAGCAGGGGGAGTGGGAGAGGGAGAAGCAGGCTTCCCGCTGAGCAGGGAGCCCGATGTGGGCCTCGATTCCAGGATCATGACCTGAGCCAAAGGCAGACGCTTAACGACTGAGCCACCCAGGCGCCCTTTAGAATAATTTAGAATTACAGATAAGTTTCAAAGATAATACGGAGAATTCCCATATACCTCATATCTACTTTCCCTGTTATTATCCGACATTAGTATGGTATACTTTTCTTTTTTTTCTTTTTTTTTTTTAAAGATTTTATTTATTTATTTGACAGACAGAGATCACAAGTAGGCAGAGAGACAGGCGGTGGGGGGTGGGGTGGGAAGCAGGCTCCCCGCTGAGCAGAGAGCCCAATGCGGGGCTCGATCCCAGGACCCTGGGACCATGACCTGGGCCGAAGGCAGAGGCTTTAACCCACTGAGCCACCCAGGCGCCCCAGTATGGTATAGTTTTCATAATTAATGAACTGATATTGATATGTTATTGTTAATTAAGGCCCATACTTGATTCATATTTCTTTCATTTTTAAAAATCTAATGTCGTTTTTCTGTCCTGGATTCCATCCAGGATATTATATTACATTTAGTCATCATGTCTCCTTGGGCTTCTCTTGTCTGTGACAGTTTCTCAGACTTTCTTGTTTTTGTGTAATAGGATTTTAACAGATACATGTTGAAGGGATTTAAATTGTTACCCTTAGAGGACAGGATTTTCTCTTCATGTTATGGGGCCTAAGGACGTTCAGTATTTATTATCTAGCTACTTTATAAAAAGACCTCTGTGTTAAAAAAACAGTCCTCTTAGACACTTATTAGGTATGATTTCTCAGAATGTAAACTATGGGCCTCAGCTGTCTCACCTGTCAAATTGTCTTGCAGTGTTCTGAGAATTAGGAAAGAGTTAAAAGTCCCTTGCATGGTGCCTGTGGTTGGCAGATGCATAATTGTTGATTGATAGTAGAAAAAAAGATCCCATTGGAAAGGGAAAATAAGGCAAAAAACAACAACAACAACAAAAAGCAGCGTGGAGGGGGACTTCTGTTTTTTAGCATTTTCTGTAGCAGGTGGAATAAGAACGAAATGACCTTGGTTTGCCTACATATTCAGTATTAACTGAAAGACAGCTTCTTTGCTAGACAAGAGGCTTTGGGTCCTTTTTGGTTGTGTAATTTGGGTTTCTACCCTTTTTTTGAAGAGGTGCTTGGAAGGCTATGAATAATTAAAATTGTCCTAACCTGGCTATTTTGCTCTAGATGCTGTGTCTGAGGAACGATACCATTTTTAAGCAAGCCTTTTCTCTCTTAAGGTAAGGATATTAATAACAATGGTTAAATATAGCTAATATTTGCATTCTGTTGGGTAGTTCACCTAGCATTTTTCCTTCATCATCTCCACCTGCATGTCTACTAAGCATCTCAAACATTAACTCCCCCGTCATCTCTCTCTTCCCCATTCTCAGTAAATGACAACTTCATTCATCTAGTTGCCCAGGCCAAAGTCCTTGGAGTCATCCTTAACACTTAATTCTCTTACTCTACATCCAATTCTTTAACAAATCCTCTCAGTTCTACTTTTGAAATATGTACAGAATCAAACCTTTCCTCGGCTCCAGTTTCAGGTCTCGTGCTTTCTGTTTTGCTCAACTACTAGGGACCAGCTCCTTCTAATATTTACTATCATCATTCTGCCTCCTAACTGATGCCGCTGCTTTACTTTTCTCTTCTGTCCTTCACACTGAAATCAGAGTGATTCTTTTTATTTTTAAAAACTTATTTTTAAAGATTTTATTTATTCATTTGAGAGAGAGAGAGCAGGGGAGGGGCAGAGGGAGAGGGAGAAACAGATTCCCCACTGAGCGGGGAGCTCAATGCTGGTCTCAATCCCAGGACCCTGGGGTCACAACCTGAGCCAAAAGCAGACATTTAACCAACTGAACCACCCAAGCACCCCTGGAATGATTATTTTGAAAATCAAGATAGTTTATGTCACTTCTCTCTCAGAACACTCTAGTGGTGTCCCATCTTACTCAAAATAAAATCTACAGAAAGAAAAATAAAATGAGATGAAAATTGAGAGGGAGGCAAACCATGAAAGACCCTGAACTCTAGGAAACAAACTGAGGGTTGCTGGAGGGAAGGGGGAGATGGGGTAGCTGGGTGATGGGCATTAAGGAGGGCACTTGATGTAATGAGCACCAGGTGTTATATACAACTGATGAATCACTAAATTCTACCTCTGAAACTAATAAAAAAAGAGAAATAAAATCTACACTCTTTACCATATCCAACAAGGCTTTACATAATCTGTCTCCTCATCTGTATACTACTGCTTACTCAGCTTTAGCGTACTGGCTCCCTTTCTAGTTCTTGAGGATCTAAGCACTCTCCTACCCCAGGATCCTTGCCCATTCTTACCTTAGATATCCATATGGCTTGGGGTGCTTGGCTGGCTCAGTCAGTAGAGCATGAAATTCTTAATTTGGGGGTCATGAGTTCAAGGCCTGTGTTGGGGAGTGGAGCCTACTTAAAAAAAATTTACAGATGCCTGGGTGCCTCAGTCTGTTGAATGTCAGACTCTTGATTTTGATTCAGGTCATGATCTCAGGGTCGTGAGATTGAGCCCCATGTCTGGTTCCACACTCAGGGTTCCGTGCTTAGTGCGGAGTCTGCTTGTCCCTCTCCCTTTACTCCTGCCCCCATGTGCTCACTCATGCACGTGTGCGCTCTCTAAAATAAAGAAATAAATTTTTAAACAAATTTTTTTTAAAGATTTTATTTATTTGATAGATGGAGATCACAAGCAGGCAGAGAGGGAGGCAGAGAGAGAGGAAGGGAAGCAGGCTCCCTGTTGAGCAGAGAGCCCGATGCGGGACTCGATCCCAGGACCCTGGGATCATGACCTGAGCCGAAGGCAGAGGCTTAACCCACTGAGCCACCCAGGCGCCCTTTAAACAAAATTTTTAAAAAAGCTTTCCATATGGCTTGACCCTCCTTACTTCATTCAGGTTTGTGCCCAGATGTCATCCCTTTAGAGAGGCCTTCCCCAACTACCCTATGTAAAAACAGTGCCCCCCTCACCCCATTTATTCCCTTCCCTTACTTCATTTTTCTTTGTTGCAGGTATCACCACCTGAGACTTTTTAGAAAGAGGTATATGTAAAGTTACTTAAATTATCCTCCCTGCCTGTCCCCTAGAATATAAACATCATACATCATATATCATACGTGTTAGTCTAGTTTACTGCTGTATCCTTAGAGCCTAAAATGGTTCCTGGCACATAGTAGGCATTTAATAAATACTTGTTTAATGAGTGAATAGATCCTCATAGTGACCTGGTGAAACGGATCATATTATCTTAATTTTATACATAAATAACTGAGGTCCAGAGAAGCAAATTAATTGCTCGAGATGACATAGCTAGTATGAGTTGGAGTTAGAATTCAAACCCAAGTTTTTTTTCCACTGCCTTGCATATACAATTTGCTACTCCCCACTGTTTTTCTCTCAGTGGTAATAAAAGGCATTTGGTAGTTTATTTCTTGAATCAGCAGGTAATCACTGAGTGTCTTACGTGTGGCAGCCATATGATATAAAACAATGAATTGCATATCTCCTTGGACCACGTGGCACCCATGAGTCTGCATGATTTCTTTAATCCTTTACATTTATTGAAGCCTCTCTCCTATTATTCCTTTCCACTGTAATCTATTTCCCCCATCATTGATCAGTCACCTCTTCAGTAAGTACTTACTATAGCACCGTGCTTACTTACTATAGAACCATTTTACATGTTCTCTCTAATTTTTACAAAAATATTACAGGACAAATATAGATAACGTCATTTTACAAAAGAGGAAACTGGCTCAGAGAGTTTAAGATAGACTTTCAGCCCCACGAGATTATACTATTATTATCTGCATTTTAAAGATGAGATAACTGAGTTACAGAGATATAAAAGAACTTGCCAAAGGTCACAGTTTGGAAATGGTACAGTCAGCATTTAATCACAGATCTGCTTGTCTCCAGCTTGTGCCACAATTTCGTTTCAAAACTTCGCAGGATGCAGAACTAAAATATGCTGATAACCTAGTGAGCCAAACAGAACTGTATTATTCTCCTTCATAGTCCTTGACTTCTCTGTTCACTCTGGCTCTCGCTCCTGGTCGTTCCTCTCTACCCTCCTTGCAAGGCTCCCGCAAGAACCTCACTGGTTCTCTTACTCCTCCCATTTATTGCTCACCTGCTGCCAGGGTTAACTTCCTAAAACCTAAACTTGATCATAGCACGCCTATGCTTCACATCTGCTAGGAGCTTCCCACTGCCTATACAGGTAAACAGCAAATTCCTTAGCACAGTGTATGAGGTTCTTCATAACCTGGCCCCTGATTACCTCTTTCACCAACCTCCCTTTTCCCTGCTGCTTAAGTTTCACTCACATCTAGCTGGTTGCCGTTCCCTGAACAGACCACTTTCATGCCTCCGCCTGGAATGCTTTTCCTTAAGGCTAAATAATTAAGAACAGTTCTGCATTTTTTAAAAACTCAGGTCAAATGGTTTAACCCTCTGGTGGAAATGACCACACTTTACTCTGTGTTCCACCAAATCTTGTACAAGTTTTTATTCTGGATCAGCACTAGATTGTGGATCAATTCGTTTACATATCTCTCTCCCGACTAGACCATAGATAGAGACAGTTTCCTTATTTTTGCATCCTCAGGATGTCTGGCACATAATAGACACCTGGTAATGTTTATGGAAGGAAGGGAAGGAAAGAATAAGGGAGTATCTAGCATGGACTTCACCTTAATGAAAAGCATACAAGTCTTGATAACTGTGTAGATTAAATGTGGGTTTCTAATTTTATTCAACATACTTTCCCCTCTTTTTAGGGTCAGAACTTCAGGAGAAAATCCCATCAGTTCTGCAGGTATGTGTTTATTTCCTGATATGATCTACTTGCTTTAAGCGACTCTCTAACACTGTAATAATTTTGTCTAGAAAGATTCCTAACATATCTTTGAGAAGAGTGGCTGGGACCACATTCCACCCCCAACATGGAATAGGACAAGGGCAGGAATATAAAGTGGTTAAGAGCAAGAGCTCTTTAGTAAGTTTGGTTCCCAGCTCTACCACATACTTACTCTGTGACCTTTGGCTACCTCTCCATTACCTTGCGTTCCTCGCTTAAAACGATGAGGATAATTATAGTACAAACTACAGTGAATTTAAAGGTTCAGCGAGGTAAAATACATTAAGTTAGTTATTATAGTTATAATTGCTGCTATTTCAGACCTCTCTTTTATGCCCATCATCTACTAGGCAAGGGCTTTTCATGTAGTATTTTGCCCAAAATGAATTTCCATTCAATCTGATTAACTCCATGAATTTTAGTCTGTTTCAGCCCAGTTACCTGCCCTTTCTGCTTTGTCCATTATGTGAGAAATTTCAAAATTGTTGTTTGGTGTTGGTTTTTTTTTAAAGATTTTATTTATTTGACAGACAGAGCTCACAAGTAGGCAGAGAGGCAGGCAGAGAGAGAGGAGGAAGCAGGCTCCCCACTGAGCAGAGAGCCCGACTCAGGGCTCAATCCCAGGTTTCTGGGATCATGACCTGAGCCGAAGGCAGAGGCTTTAACCCACTGAGCCACCCAGGCGCCCCTAGTTGTTTGGTTTTAATGACATTGGTCATTTGCCTAAAGAGTATTAGAAGAGGGATGCCTGGGTGTCTCAGTCGGTTAAGCATCTGCCTTTGGCTCAGGTCATGATCCTGGGGTCCTGGGATCAAGCCCCGCATTGGGCTCCCTGCTTGGTGGGGAGTCTACTTCTCCCTCTCCCTCTACACCTCCTCCCTACTTGTACTTTTGCTCTTTCTCTCTCTAAAATAAATAAATAAAATCTTAAGAAAAAGAAAAGAGTATCAAAGGGAAAAGAATGGGAAACAAGAAGGAAGCTAACATTTACTGAGTGGGTCGTTTATGCCAGGCAGTACAGAAGAGGTTTTACATCTGTTAATTTTTTCAGAAAATGGCATTAGTATGTAGAGGGTCACCATTTCTACCAGCTGCAAAGCCCAGCATCTCAAAATATGGGCTTCTTTTTATTTATTAATTCTCCCAACAGACATTTATTATATGAGGATATGTTTTAGGTGCTGGGGGTACAAAATTGAGAGGGTACAGTCCTTGTCTTTTGGAAGCTTATAGTCATTTTTTAAAAGATTTTATTTATTTATTTGACAGACAGAGATCACAAGTAGGCAGAGAGGCAGGCAGAGAGAGAGGGGGAAGCAGGCTCCCTGCTGAGCAGAGAGCCCGATTCGGGGCTCGATCCCAGGACCCTGAGATCATGACCCGAGCAGAGGCTTAACCCACTGAGCCACCCAGGCACCCCCAGGAAAGGTTTTCTTTCACATTTTTTTCCCTTTTTTTTTTTCTTAAAGATTTTATTTATTTATTTGACAGACAGAGCTCACAAGTAGGCAGAGAGGCAGGCAGAGAGAGAGGAGGAAGCAGGCTCCCTGCTGAGCAGAGAGCCCCATGCGGGGCTCGATCCCAGGACCCTGGGATCATGACCTGAGCTGAAGGCAGAGGCTTTAACCCACTGAGCCACCCAGGCGCCCCCATTTTTTTCCTCTTAATTACATTTTTTATTTGGAAAGATTAAAAAAAACAACACATAAGACTGAAAAAATATAATATGTCAAATAAACCCAGATTTGGCAATTACTAACATTTTGGCAGATACTCATTTTGTTTTTTTTGTTTTTTTTAAAGATTTTATTTATTTATTTGACAGACAGGGATCACAAGTAGGCAGAGAGGCAGGCAGAGAGAGAGGAAGGGAAGCAGGCTCCCTGCTGAGCAGAGAGCCCAATTCGGGGCTCGATCCCAGGACCCTGAGATCATGACCTGAGCCAAAGGCAGAGGCTTTAACTCACTGAGCCACCCAGGTGCCCCTGTTTTTTGTTTTTTTTTTAAAGATTTTATTTATTTGAGGGAGAGCGAGCACTTGCAAGCACAAATGGGGGGAGGGCATAGGGAGAGGGAGAAGCAGACTCCCTGCTGAGCAGGGAGCCCTGTGTGGGACTCAGTCCTGAGTCCCAGGACCCTGGATCATGACCTGAGCTGAAGGCAGACACTTAACCGACTGAGCCACCCAGGTGCCCTTGTTTTGTTTTATTTTTTATTTTTTTTCCTTGTTTTGTTTTAAAAAAAGATTATGGGGCTTCTGGGTGGGCTCAGTCGTTAAGTGTCTGCCTTCAGCTCAGGTCATGATCAGAGAGTCCTGGGATTGAGCCCCGAGTTGGGCTCCCTGCACAGCGGGAAGCCTACTCTCCCTCTCCCATTCCTCTTGCTTGTGTTGCCTCTCTTACTATGTCTCTCTCTGTCAAATAAATAAATAAAATCTTTAAATAAATAAAATAAAGAGAGATTATGTTCAGGTGCTCTTATTCCATGGGTTTGGTCTCATCCCTTACCCTCAACTAGAGGCAAAGTTCATTTTGAACTTGTATGTTTTCTGAGGAACTTTTTAAAAAATTACTATTAAAATTATCAATTGTAAGAATTGTAAATGCATTTATATGGATGCATAGGATAAAAATAAACTGTACAAAAAGGTATATGATGAAAAGTCAAATTTTCTATTTCCCAGTCTTACTCCCCAGTGATACCCACTGATAGCAATTTCTTGTATAATTTTCAAGAAGTTTTATGCAGGGGCACCTGGGTGGCTCAGTCAGTTAAACATCTGCCTTCGGCTCAGGTCATGATCCCAGGGTTCTGGAATGGAGCCCCGAATGGGGCTCCCTGCTTAGCAGGAAGCCTGCTTCTCCCTCTGCCTGCCATTCCCTCTGATGTGTGTGTGTGCTCACTCGCTCTCTCTCTCTCTGACAAAGAAGTAAATAAATATATATATATATAAGAAGTTTTATGTTTATGTGAATATATACTGTGTGTGTATGAGTATTCTTAATGCTGGACATTTAGGTTGTTCTTTGAGTTTTTGCTATTTCAAAAATGCTGCAGCAACCATCTTTACACATTTTTGTGAATTTGTTCCTGTACATTTATAAGATAAATTCCTGGAATTGAAATTGCTGAGTCAATGGATTATGATTAAAATTTTTGGTAAGTATCATCTGATTGCCCTTCAGAGAAGTGGTGTTAATTTACATTTCTATTTTCTGGTCAAAACTGGGTTTTAGGGGCGCCTGGGTGGCTCAGTGGGTTAAAGCCTCTGCCTTTGGCTCAGGTCATGATCTCAGGGTCCTGGGATCGAGCCCCACATCGGGCTCTCTGCTCAGCAGGGAGCCTGCTTCCCCTCCTTCTCTCTCTGCCTGCCTCTCTGCCTACTTGTGATCTCTATCTGTCAAATAAATAAATAAAAATATTTAAAAAAACAAAAAACAAGAAAACGGGTTTATAAAACATCTTATTTTTTGGTAGTAAAAAAGGTATGTCTTATGATTTGCATTTCTTGAGAGAATTTATCATCTTTCTACATTCTTTTTTTTTCATCTTTCCACATTCTTTTTTTTTTTTTTAAGATTTTATTTACTTATTTGACAGAGAGAGAGAGAGATCACAAGTAGGCAGAGAGGCAGGCAGAGAGAGAGAGGTGGAAGCAGGCTCCCCGCTGAGTAGAGAGCTCAATGTGGGGCTCGATCCCAGGACCCTGAGATCATGACCTGAGCCGAAGGCAGAGGCTTAACCCACTGAGCCACCCAGGCGCCCCATCTTTCCACATTCTTATTGGCTATTTTCATTCCTTGCAAACTGTCTGTCTATACTTTCTGTCCATTTTTCTGTTGGGTTGCTGGCTTCTTCATTCTTAATTTACAAGATTTTTTTACATAGCTTTTACATATTAAGGAAATTAGCATTTTTCTGTCACCTCTGCTTTGAATTGCTTCTAGTCATCTGTCTTTTGACTTCTTGTGTTTTTTAATTGAGAAGAAGTTTTATGTTTTTATAAAGCTAAGTTTATTAATCTTTGATATCTAGATTTTGTTTCTTGCTTAGAAAGATCTCTATTCCAAGATTAGTTTAAAAAAAATCCCTCATGTTATCTTCTGGTATTTTTTTCCCCTTATACATGTGATGCAGCTGGAATGAGAAGTGAGTGGTGATGCAGTTTTTCCCCCCAAATGAGTACTTAATTGTTTCAACATTTATTTGTTTATTTAGTAATTGTTTTAACATTTATTGAAACATCCATCTTTTCCGTTAGGTTTGAGAAAGTCACCTTTATCATATACGAAGTTTTCATATAGATCTGGGATTATTTTAATATTTTGCTCATTGATTTGTCTGTATATTTGATGCCATTACTAACCTTTTTTTGATAGTATTGGTTACTGTAATTTTGTAGTATTTTAGTATTTGAGAACTACTTAAATCTGAGGGGGGTTTTGGTTTTATTTATTTATTTATTTAAAAGAGTTTATTTATTTATTTGACAGAGATCACAAGTAGGCAGAGAGGCAGGCAGAGAGAGAGAGAGGAGGAAGCAGGCTCCCCACTGAGCAGAGAGCCCAATGTGGGGCTCGATCCCAGGACTCTGAGATCATGACCTGAGCCAAAGGCAGAGGCTTTAACCCACTGAGCCACACAGGTGTCCCTTATTTTGTTTTTAAAGTTGGGATCAAATAGGGCATGTTAAAACCTGTTGGAGGAAATCCAGTAGGGAGGGGATCCTTTTGAAACGAGAGGTGGGGAATAATAAAATAATTTACTCAAACAGTTTTTCTTTTTCTTATTTTTTTTTAAGATTTTAAAGATTTTTATTTATTTATTTGACAGAGAAAGAGAGATCACAAGTAGGCAGAGAGGCAGGCAGAGAGAGAGAGGGGGAAGCAGGTTCCCTGCTGAGGATAGGTAGAGGAAGGGGGAAAGAATTTCAAGCAGGTGCCACGCTGAGTGCAGAGCCCAACACAGGGCTTGATCCCACAACCTTGAAATCATGACCTGAGCTGAAACCAAGAGTCAGATGTTCGACCAACTGAGCCACCCAGGTGCCCCTAAAACAGTTTTCTATTTGGAGAAATTCAAGCTGTCTCCAAGATTTTTCAATGTAAACAACACTATATAAACTTCCTCATACATCAGTATTTATACCCTTGTCTGATTATTTACTCAGCATACATTTCTAAAAGTCAAACTGTTGGGTCAAATGAAATGGACATTTTTAAAACTATTGATGTGTATTACCAAATTGGTCTCCAGAAAGATTGCGTTATTTTATTCTTTGGTATTTGAGAATCCCTTTTCATACACTCATCAATATTAAGCATTATTATTTTTTTAATATTTGGTAATATTTTAAGTTTTAAAATGCCATCCCTTGTATTTGTATTTTGCATGTCTTTGATTACTAGTGGTTGACCATATTTCCATACACTTACTGGCCATTTATCTTTTCCTTTGCCCATTTTTCATTTGTTGTCAGGGAATCTCAGAAGGCCCTCTAGAAGGCCCAAGGTGACTCACCAGTGTTGGCATGCCAAGATAATTCTACTTGAAAGGACATAGTTTTGTTGGCATTTATTATGTTTTTTTTTGAGATATCCTTAAAGTCAGAAATTCCAAGATTGAATTATATTGGTTTTCAGAAAAGAAGAGTGGGAAGCAGTGCCCTGTTCCAGCCTTTACCAATTTACTCTCTGTGGGCCTGGGTACCATCCCAGCTGCTCTCTCTAAAAGATGGGTGTGGTTGTAGTGACTGCCTTTTTCTTACTGTTTTGAACATACATAGAAAGGTAGAAATAATATATATATATATACAAACACATATATATATATATTTATATATACCTATATGTAAAGAGATCTGAAGTGGTTAAGTGAGAACTCAGAGTCCTCTCATTACAGCATGAGCCAAAAGGTAGAAATCAGAGAAGCGTGGCACATTCAAATCCAAGCAGTTAGGTGTACTATAATTAAAAACCTGGAAAAAGTTTGTAAGGAGATTTTGACAAAAATGGGTAGCTGCCAGGGCCAAATCATTGCAGGCTGTCTTGGTAAAATGTCTTAAGAACCTTTCAGCATGGAGCCCAGTGTGGGGCCTGAACTCATGACCCTGAGTGCAAGACAAGCCGAGATCAAGAGTCAGATGTCCAACTGACTGAGCCACCCAGGTGCCTCAAAAAGGCAATTTCTGAGTACATATTATTTGCCAGGTGCCTGGATGTCCCTGCCCTTGTGGTATGTAAGGGACTTCTAGTCTACTGAATGGAGAGAATATCCTGTAATAAATTCTGACTGGGGCTACCGCAGTGTTTCCCCCTATTTCTGCAGCATAGCCCTGCTAAAAATGCCTGTTCTAATTTTGAAGGAGAAATAATTAAAGTGACATTGTTACCCGCATCCTGGATTGATGGGTTTAGTTCCCAGCTTAGTAAACAGGGACACTGAAGGACAGTTGGCTCTGGCATATATAAAGAAAAGAGATGTGATGTGGGAGAAGACAATATGTGATTACATCCTATAATTGCACTAATTGAAAGATCTTCAGAGCCTCCTTTTGAAACCCTGGAGTTCTATGTCTTCAGTGAAAAGAGTTGCCTTTCCTCTTAGGAGGCTACAGTGCTAATGTGACAGCAGGAAATCCAGTTTGACGACACGGAGCAGGGGAAGAATTCTGTTGAACTTACTAGAAATCGGAGGCTTTCAAACTGGTAAATTTTATAACATAAACAACAGGCTAATTAAGCAGTTTAAACACTGGTAATTTGACCAAAACCTTTCATTTAAGGGGGAAAATGGTTAATTTAACAGTAGTTTGAACCAGCTTCTTAATTAACCAGCTGCTCTAATTATAGGGATTGCCCTAAACTGGATTTGAAAATGCTTCCTTGCCAAGGAATTCTGGCAGAAGAGAGGCTGAGACAGGCTGGTGCTTTCACCTAAGATGTGTTACTGTCTCAAAGATCACCTTTGGTTCTGCTGTTTGAAACCATGGGGGGGTTTGTTTGAGTTTCTGTGTACTTAAGGATGGTGGTTGGCATCTGAGTTTTCTTTATATAAAATGTTCTACTATATAGTGGAGGCACCAGAGAGCTATAACAGTGAAGTGAATCGATGATCTTTGAACGTTTAGGGCAGTAGAAGAGTTTCATGGAGACAGTTTTTTGTTTTTTGTTTTTTAATTTATTTACTTGACAGAGATCACAAATAGGCAGAGAACCAGGCAGAGAGAGAGGAGGAAGCAAGCTCCCTGCTGAGCAGAGCCCGATGCGGGGCTCGATCCCAGGACCCTGAAATCATGACCTGAGCCGAAGGCAGAGGCTTTAACCCACTGAGCCACCCAGGCACCCCTCATGGAGACAGTTTTTTTGAGCTGGCCCTGGAGGTTGGCTAGGATGTCACCAGTCGGAGAGTTGCAGTGCCAGTAGGGGTTACTGCCCAGCATGGCACAGAGGCATAGCGACTGCACGGTTCATATAGAATGGCAAGTATAGCTCTGTGGCTGAGGAGCAAGGTTTTAAAGGCCTGGAGGAGTGGGAGAATGAGATGAAGTCGTTGAAAGTAGATTATAGAATCAGGCTTCTGAAATGCTTACCTAAGGAGTATGAACATTTTGAAATATGGCCAAGACCTTCCCTGCCTCATTCATTGGTGTCTCTGTAGTGCCTGGTACAGTGCCTGGCACATACTAAGTACTTTAAAAAAATTATGTGGGTACAATGAATAAATTGTTGAATTAATGAAAGAGAAGAACGTGATTAGGTTTGTGTTTTAGAAGGATCAGTGTGGCAGCTGTAGAGGATGGAATAGAGAGGGGGATGTGGATACAGTGAAATTACCAACAATTTAGCCAAGGCTGCCCCTTGAATCTCTTAACCCATCCGTTCTCTCACTCACCTTTCCAAAGTGGTCTTTTTTTTTTTTTTTAAGATTTTGTTTATTTATTTAACAGACAGATCACAAGTAGGCAGAGAGGCAGGCAGAGGCGGGGGAGGGGGCGGTGAGGGGGAGGAAGCAGGCTCCCTGCTGAGCAGAGAGCCCTATGTGGGGCTCAATCCCAGGACTCTGAGATCATGACCTGAGCCGAAGGCAGAGGCTTTAACCCACTGAGCCACCCAAATTGATCTTTTAAAAACATGTCAGACATACCCTTTCCCTGCTTACAGCTGCTCAGTGTGAAATGTAAACCCTTCACAAGGCCTAGGGTGGGGTCTTCCCATTCACTCCTCTGGTTTCTGGTATACTCTGTGCCCTTCTCACTTTGCTTCAGCCACACTGACCCCCTTTCTTTTCCTGGAACAGGCCAATAGGTGGCCTTTGCACTGCTATTCCCTCTGCCTGGAACATTCATCCTCCAAATTTTCGCCTAATAAATTCCTCTTTGCCTTTCAGGTTTCAGTTTATTTATTTATTTTTTTGAATAAATAATACATGTACTTGGAACAGGTTTTAATGATACAAAAGACTATAAAATAAGTAGTGAGTCTTCTCCTCCTGCCTTCTAGCCACTTCCCCTCCCTGAGGATAACCACTACTTTCCTCTGAACTCTGGTCTCAGTTCCCTTGCCTTTTTTTTCCAGAGAAGGCCTTCTCTGATACTTCAGTCGAAAATAGATCCACCAGTCTTATTGCTATAGCCCTCTGTGCTTTTTTTTTTCATTCATCACAATTGGTAATTTTATATTTATTTTGTGATTGTTCCGTTAGTTTTCTCCTCCCACTAGACTGTCAGTTCTGTGCTGCATAGTTGGAACCTGAAGGCTCAAAGGGTCCAAGGTCTTAGATTTAGAAAGACAGAATTGGGATAGCAACCAAGAAGATACCTCAGCTGGATTCACTGCTCTTTTGTAACCTCTGCCAAAAATACCTTCTTCTTCCTTGCATGGTAAACTCTTACTCCTCTTGCAAGAATTCATCTGTTACCTCTTCTGAACCTACTCCCCTTACCCACTACCTCCCCACACCAAGGCAGGCTCATTGTTCCTTCCTCCAGGCATTCACTACCTTGCTCTCATCTCTATTAAAGGAATTTGTGCACCGTAAGGTAATTTTGTGCTTTCCTACCATCCTTCCCTAGTACACATTGAGTCTCTCCGGGGAAAGTAGCATATTCTAGTCATCTTTGTCCCAGTGTCTGTACAGTTGTTGGCATGTAGTAAATGTGGGCTAATGCATATCATGGAAAGGACCCACGATGTCCAGGTTTATTTTGATGAAATAGTGTGGGTTATAAATGCGGGATTGACTCTGATGCCACAATTGCTTTTGATGAAACAATGTGAATTATAAAGGCAGGATTGGCTCTGAAGCCAATCTCTGACTGCTCTGGCATAGAACAGACCTGCTTGGAAGCCCATTTTATTTATTTATTTTTTTTAAGATTTTATTTATTGGGGCACCTGGGTGACTCAGTGGATTAAGCCTCTGCCTTTGGCTCAGGTCATGATCCCAGGGTCCTGGGATCAATCCCCGCATCGGGCTCTCTCTCAGCGGGGAGGCTGCTTTCTCCTCTCTCTCTGCCTGCCTCTCTGCCTACTTGTGATCTCTCTCTGTCAAATAAATAAATAAAATCTTAAAAAAAAAGATTTATTTATTTGACAGAGATCACAAGTAGGCAGAGAGGCAGGGAAGCAGGCTCCCTGTTGAGCAGAGAGCCCGACGTGGGTCTTGATCCCAGGACCCTGGGATCATCACCTGAGCCAAAGGCAGAGGCTTTAACACACTGAGCCACCCAGACGCCCCTGGAAGCCCATTTTAGAAAGAGAAGCCTAAGAAATATTTCACTTCTCCACTCCACACTATTTGCTGTTTAGCCTCCCCATAGAATGGTGGCTCTGGGAAGATGATGGCAGGACCATAGGAGCTGGAACGAAAGGGATCAGAACCTAGTACTAATACTTCTCCAGAAGGTAGGGAATGAGCAAGAGAGACAGAAGAACTGTGTGGGGCTGGTTCCAGTGGGAGGACAGAGATGAGGAACTGAAATCTGAACTAGGAAGTACATATCTAGCTAGATTTTATATTCCAGAAATTCAGATGTCATGAGAATTCACCTGTGTGCATAGGCCATTCAGCTGGGTAGATCTGGGTTTAAATTGCAGTTCTGTCTTTTACTTGCTGGATGACCTTGGCCATTTGTCCATATTTTTTGAGCTACGGTTTCCTTTTTTTTTTTTTTTAAGATTTTATCTATTTATTTGACAGAGAGAGACACAGCGAGAGAGGGAACACAAGCAGGGGGAGTGGAAGAGGGAGAAGCAGGCTTCCCGCTGAGCAGGGAGCCTGATGCCGGGCTCGATCCCAGGACCCTGGGATCATGACCTGAGCCGAAGGCAGGCGCTTAAAGACTGAGCCACCCAGGCGCCCCTCCTTTTTTTTTTTTTAATTGTTTTTAATTTTAATTCCAGTGTAGCTAATACTCATGATAAGTGTTCTCTTTGATCCCCATCACCTATATAATCCATGCCCCTACCCACCTTCCCTCTGATAACCATCAGTTTGTTCTCTATAGTTAAGAGTCTGTTTCTTGTTTTTTCTCTCTCTCTCTTTTATCTTTGCTCATTTGTTTTGTTTCTTAAATTCCTTATATGAGTGAAATCATGTAGTATTTGTTTTTCTCTGACTGACTGACTTCACTTAGCATTATGCACCCTAGATCCATCCATGTTGTTTCAAATGGCAGAATTTCATTCTTTTTCATGGCTGAATAATACTCTGTTGTGTATATGTATATACATAGATGTATATACACCACATGTCCTTTATCCATTCATTATTTGATGGACACTTGGGCTGTTTCCATAATTTGGCTATTGTAAATAATGCTGCGATAAATATAGGGGTGCATGTATCCCTTTGAATTAGTGTTTATATATTTTTGGGGTAGATACCCAGCACTGCGGTTACTGGATCATAAAGTAGTTCTATTTTTTTTTTAAGATTTTATTTATATATTTGACAGAGAGAGATAACAAGAGAGGGAACATAAGCAGGAGGAGCGGGAGAGGGAGAAGCAGACTCCCTGCTGAGCAGGGAGCCCAATATGGGGCTTGATCCCAGGACCATAGGGTCATGACCTGAGCCGAAGGCAGACATTTAACTGAGCCACCCAGGCTCCCCAGATAGTTCTATTTTTAGCTTTTTGAGGAACCTCCATTCTACTTTCCACAGTGGCTGCGTCAGTTTGCATTCCCACCAGCGGTGCACAAGGGTTCCTTTTTCTCCACATCCTCGCCAACACTTGCTGTTTCTAGTGTTTTTGATTTTATCCATTCTGACAGGTGTGAGGTGATACCTCATTGTGGTTTTGATTTGCATTTCCCTGATGATGAGTGATGTTGAGCATCTTTTCATGTGTCGAGCTATAGTGTCTTTATTTGTAAACAAGGATAACAATAATGAAGATTAAAGTCCCTCCTTGGAGGTGGGTCCAAGTGGTGCATGTCTGGGCCTACCACAATAAATGTGTGTATGGAGATCCTAGTTTATACTTGGTAGTAGTATACAAACACACTGTTCTGTACCTTAGGTTTTTGTTTTTATTGTTATTTGTGTGGAGGTGTTGGAGGTTGCAGTGTGTGCTGGAGGTTTTTCCTTATTAGCACAGATAAGTCCAATAGATGGCTTGTAAAACTGTGGAAATCTGTGGTCCTCCTCGTGCCTGGTTGTATTTGCCACTCATCTCTTTCTCTGTGTGATCCACATTAGAAAACTTCAAAAGGATTATTGGCGTTGGAGGAACAAGTGAAAACCAGAACACTGTAAGAATGTATTTTGTCCTCTTATCACCAGTGGTTATACGAGGAGACAATTTCTCAAAGGAAGATAGGTAGTGGGGAGTGGATATAGTCCAGGGCCCAAATGGAGAGAAAAAGAGGATAAACCGAGTCATCCAAGGATCAAGAAATAGCTCCTGGCTCCTTAAACCAGCAAGAGGCCTGCTATCCCACATATTCCTAGTCTTATGGTGGAGAATTTGTCTCCTCATGTGTGAGGATCTGCCCTGCAGGAGCTTTGAAACAGGTTTTTCTTATTTTCTGTCATTTAGGTGGCATTCTGCTGAGTACCAGTCGGCACTACAAGACAAGGCCTACCCATGGCATTGGAAGATACAAGCACCTAGTGAAACCACAGGAGGTAAAGGGAGCTAGGGTCCTTTAGAAGAGGATAGTGTGCAACTTTTGCAAGGACTTGCATAGGGTGGATAACATTAGAGGTAGATAATATTGGGGTCCCCCCCCTTTTTTTTTTAAATTTTATTTATTTATTTGACAGAGATCACAGGTAGGCAGAGAGGCAGGCAGAGAGAGAGACGAGGAAGCAGGCTCCCTGCTGAGCAGAAAGCCCGATGCGGGGCTCGATCCCACAACCCTGGGATCATGACCTGAGCTGAAGGCAGGGGCTTAACCCACTGAGCCACCCAGGTGCCCCTTGGGGTCCCCCTTTAGTCCTCTCCAGTTATTTCATTTGGAAATTATCTACAGTGAACTGTTTTGTTTCTACCAGCTCTCAATCTTGTCCCTACACCAGGTTATCGCGGTGAAAAGCCAGTGATTTGGTTTTATTACTTGTGGTGCTTTAAAAAAACACCTTCTTAGTACTTATTTCAGCATGGACCTCACAGTAAATGATATATTCTCATTAAGTTGAATGAATGGTTTGTGGCAAGTAGAGGCGGATTGGTATTTTCAGCCAAATAGTTTTACAGTATTTGCAGATTTAAAAGATGTTTATATTCCTTGCATCCATTATCAGTGATAACTGGGAGTTAGTTCTCAGCATTTTAAGATTATTTAGCCCATTTCTTAGGACTCCTAGAGCTGTAGGATTGCTTCTATGGTTAGATTTCTGGGCATGTGCAGAGGGTTTTGCAGTGAGGTGGACACAACACCGGCCTGAAAGTCAGAAAGTCTGGTTTTGAGTCAGATTCTGTCACTTCCTATAAATAGTACGGTTAAGAAACATTTTGCTTTTCTACCTAGGGAGACGTCAACATCACCTTTTCCTCTTTGGTTTATTGTAATGTTCTATGTAACCATGATCATTTCCCACCACCCCTTTCTCTCCTTGGCAGAGGTCAATACTACCGCATTTGGGTCTCAGAAGCCACTAAACTTGGGGTGCCTGAGTTGCTCAGTTGTTAAGTGTCTGGCTTTGGCTCAGGTCATGATCCAAGAGTCCTGAAATCGAGCCCCGAATCAGGCTCCCCGCTCAGGGGGAGGCCTGCTTCTCCCTCTCCCACTCCCCTTGCTTGTGTTCCCTCTCTCTCTCTCTCTCTTTTTTTTTTTTTTTAAAGATTCCATGTATTTATTTGACACAGAGAGACACAGCTAGAGGGGGAGCACAAGCAGGGGGAGCAGGAGAGGGAGAAGCAGATTTCCCGTCGAGCAGCGGGCCTGATGTGGGCCCCCATCCCAGGACCCTAGGATCATGACCTGAGCCGAAGGCAATGACTGAGCCACCCAGGTGCCCCTTGTGTTCCCTCTCTTGCTGTGTCTCTCTCTGTCAAATAAATAAACAAAATCTAAAAAAAAAAAAAAAAGTCACTAAGCTTGCCATGTTCTCCTGAGCATCCTCCTTATAGCAGGGAATTTCATGAGAGGATCATTGCCACATCTGAGGCTTATAGTTAGGCAGCCTCCCGGCAGGAAATAACCCAATTAAAATTGTTCATTTTTAGTTTATAGTGGGAAGAGGGCTGAATTGGGAACCAGGAAGCTTGTAGGCTTAGTTATGCCACTTATTACATCTTCATGGCTTTGGATAATTAACTTTAACCCTCTGGACGTTGTGGGCCCTGAAATTATATGTAAAACTTTTTTAAAAAGATTTTATTTGTTTATTTGACAGAGAGAGATCACAAGTAGGCAGAGAGGCAGGCAGAGAGAGAGAAGGGAGGAAGCAGGCTCCCTGCTGAGCAGAGAGCCTGTTGTGGGGCTCGATCCCAGGACCCTGAGATCATGACCTGAGCCAAAGGCAGAGGCTTAACCCATTGAGCCATCCAGGTGCCCTGTAAAATGTTTTATATGTGTAATTTTTTTCTGGGAAGAGAGTCCATAGCTTTTATCAAAGTCTTCATAAAGGCTAAGAAACTGGATTAGAATATCTTTTTGTTTTGTTTTTTAAGATTTTATTTATTTGACAGAGAGAGCAAGAGCAGGAACACAAGCAGGGGGAGTGGGAGAGGGAGAAGCAGGCTTCCCACCAAGCAGGGAGCCCGATGCTGGGCTTATGACCTGAGCTGAAGGCAGATGCTTAACAACTGAGCCACCCAGGTGCCCTTAAATTAGAATATCTTTAAGAGTCTTTCAGCTCTGATATCATGTAATTCTGTGATGCGCTGAAACATTTATCAAACGTCTATCATATGGTGGGCATTGTTGAGGGTGCCTTGTCTATTCAGAGTGGGTTGTAATAAAATTTTAGAGGATGAATGAACAAGATCGTGTTCACGCTCAGACAGCTGGTAAATCATTAGAGGTTAGACACAGATAATTACACTCTTCAGCAGAAAGTGACAGGTGCTAAAAGGAAGATACAAAGTGCTATTAAAATTCAAAAGAAGGAGTGATTTACACCCTTTCTGAGTTGTGACACCTTTGAGTAGTTGTTGGAGATGTTTTATTTTGTGATATCCCTCTTCTAAAAGTCCCATATAAATTAGTAGGAAATAAACTTCATTTTGTTTGGGTGTGTGTTCTTTGGTTTTTTTTTTTTTGTTAATTTCTTGGGATCCTCCATCTTTTATTTATTTTTATTTTATTTTTAAAGATTTGTTTTATTTGTTTGTCAGAGCGAGAGAGAGAGAGAGAGAGAGAGAGCACACACATACAGAGGGACAAGCAGGCTCCCCGCTGAGAAAGGAGCCCAATGCCGAACTCGATCTCAGGACCCTGGGATCATGACCTGAGCCCAAGGCAGATGCTCAACTGACTAAGCCACCCAGGTGTCTAGGGATCCTCCATCTTAAGAGATAATTTTCTGCATATGCCATGCTCTTACACACTCTGTAGTTATAAAAGGAAGCTTAATGCCATATTAATGCCATCTGTCCTTATATTTCTCCCTAGTTTCTTCTCCCATCTCAGGGATGGATGAGTTTTTCCCTAGTTTCTTCTCCCATCTAGGGAGTTAGAGCGTAATGCTCTAACTGCATTGAGCCTCTTGGCTTTTATCCGAATTATCACACTGTTTCAAGGCCTCACAAGCTTCTCTATGAAACATATACTCTTTCAAGGCTGTTCTGTCTACTTGGAATATCTTCTCCCTCTTTTCACTTGGCTAATGTATCCTCAACCTTTAATTTGTAGTGAGGAAGCAGGATGAGGAGGGGGAAAATGATCCTTCCCTTCTGAGAAAACTTCCTGGATTCCCAGCACTGGATTACTTGTCCTACCATAGCTCCTAGAGTTCCTTGTGCTTCCTCTGTATATGACTTACTGCTCTGTTTGAGTGGTCTGTTTGATGACCATTTCCCCTTCTAGCTCTTTCTCCTCAGTTTGCAGCAGAGGGCCTGGCATCAACTCGAGGACAGTAAATATTGATCGAGCTTAAGCTGTGCTTACTAGAGCTGCCCCAAGGTTTTGTAAATCAGAGCTGGCAAACACAACCCACTCTTTGCAAACAGCTGGCTCCAGATGACCTTGGTTGCTTGAAGGGAGGGATGCTCTCTTTGGTTAGGGTTGTAGACTTTCCTCTGATGTCATTTGTTGTCCCTGGGTGGCTAGTCAGATAGTAGTGAAAGCTGCTGCAGGCTCCTTGCTTCCTGCATGGTTCAGTACATGAAAGTTCTCATCTGCTAGCTTGCAGAGGCTCTATCCAGGTCCCTGTTTCTTCTCCCCTATTGGGGAACTGGACTAGCAAGGCTAGAAGGCCCCCTTTCTCTCCCTAAACAAAGATCCTAGAAAAAAAAATAAGCTCCCAGATTCCATTTTTTTCTCTCTTGAGCCCCACATCCCTAAGACAAGAGTTAATTCTCATGCGCCAAGTGCCCAGACCTTGTCCCATTTCTGCTGGTGTAATCTTACATGCTGTTATGACCCAGCTTGACTGTGGCAGTGAGGGATCATGCTTCAGAGCTCATCTCTAGACCTAGCGCTGTGTCTCAATGTATAGACCTCATTATTTTCTCAAGGGCCCTGAATCATTCTGCTGAATTTATTTATTTATCTTAAATCTTTTTTTTTTTTTAAGATTTTATTTACTTATTTCACAGAGAGATAGAGAGCACAAGTAGGCAGGGTGGCAGGCAGAGGGAGAGGGAGAAGCAGGCTCCCTGCTGAGCAGGGATTTCCGAGGAGGGCCTTGATCCCTGGACCCTGGGGATCATGACCTGAGCCGCTTAACCAACTGAGCCACCCAGGCACCCCACTCTGTTGAATTTAAAAGGCTTCAGATTGTTTGGAGTGATTTTTATTTCATAGAAATAAATGTGTAGTCCTTCATTTTTTTTTTTTTTTTTTTTTTAAAGATTTTATTTATTTATTTGACACAGAGAGAGAGATCACAAGTAGGCAGAGAGGCAGGCAGAGAGAGGTGGGGGAAGCAGGCTCCCTGCTGAGCAGAGAGCCCGATGCGGGGCTCGATCCCAGGACCCTGGAATCATGACCCGGGCCGAAGGCAGAGGCTTAACCCTCTGAGCCACCCAGGCGCCCCAGTAGTCCTTCATTTTTGTAGAGTGCCAGGTTATTTCTCCCAAGACCACTTACTTGCCCTCAGCTCTTGTCCTGCCTTCAGTCTTGGGGTAATAACAATCCAAGAAGTAAAATTGCCAAGAGGAGGATGTGGGAGAATGGGATGGACACAACATAAATTGCTGTAAGTTTATAATAATTGTCCTGTGTTCTATTTTCTAGGACCCAGGGGCAAGAGAGTAATATGTATCTTTTGTAATGTAGACCTCTTTATAGAATGGCTGCCTAAGAGTCAAGATGTCTTTTCTCTTGGAAGCAGTTTGCACTGTTGACATAGAGGAGGTGTCTGTCATTTATGACACCTATTTAGTTTGTTGTAACACCCATAGATTAGCTCCCACAGCCACAAGTCTGTGAGGAGACTGTGGCATCGTTCCCAGAAAAATCAGCAGATCAGAATCACTTTATGGTGACAGCCCCAGCTTCCTGGGAACAGAAAGATGGGTCTTTGCCAGTGCAGTAACTATAGGGCTAGCCATGGGTTATAGGACTGATTTAGGGAAGAGTTGTTTTAAATTATCGTCCACGTTTTCCCTCAAGTCTACCTTCTGTAACTTATTGAAAAGAAGAACCATTATTGAGCATCTACTATATGCCAGGCACTGTGTGAGCACAGATGATGCTCGGGTGAATGGGACACAGTTTTTTCCTACCAAACGCATACAGTGGGCTAGGAAAGATAGTGCTCAAGAATGTAACTAACTACACGTGGTAAGTGCTATACTAGGGGAATGAACTAAATATCAAGAGAACAAAGTTAAGGAAGCAATTCTCCCTGAAAGGGTCAGTGAAGGTGTTTTGAAGGTCACCTCAACAAACATTTCCTAAATGGTGCCTGCATTCATACATTGAGTATGTAAAATGAACTGGCCTTCAAAGTATCCAGCTGCTTGGGGTACACTGGGAAGCACTGGGGCTGTAAAGAACATGCAAGAGTTTCCCAGAACTTTTCCAGATACAGAGAATGATTCCTGTGATGACCTTAGTCAGCCTGTGCCATTAGAGTGCCCTCATCTCCAGCCCACCAGTCTCATTCTGCCTTGCCTGTCCTGCTGAGTTACAACCATGTCAGAGTTTTAGAGGGAGTCATGTTTGATATGAATAATAGCAGTGATCCCTTTCCATTTTCAAAGTGCCTTCACATCCATGGTCTTGGTGCCTCTCAAGCAATATGCCCTTGGAACATTGGTGATTCTCGAGCTGAGCCTCGCCTCAGGTGTATTAAGGGCAATCTTCCACATTTTAGAAAGATATTAAATTCATGAATCGACTTTCCTAAATTTCAAGTTTTTCTCCCATCACTTTTACTTGATGAAAACAAATATTAACAGAGAGACTCAGATATATATTCATAGTTTTTGAGATGTAGAGAACTCCATTTATGTAATATAACCATGTTTTCTGCTAGTAAAGTCATTCTTGCATATGATGAAAGTATAGGAATGAGGAATTTATGGTGTTTCACAAAGAGAAACATGATTTTTCTTAGGCTCTTTGCAGCCAACAAATTGGAAAACGATGCCATTTGATTCACCAACTAGTCTGTCAGATAGACAGGGTAGAAAAGGAAACTGATTAAGGGGCATAAATGATTTCTCTGTGACATGTATTTGGTGAAGATGGAACCAGAACCAGAGTTCAGTTCAGTTCAGCTCAACATTTAATGTGGAGAAATAGAGAAATGAATGAAATGTAGTACCTTCTTATAGGAATTGAGGTGGTAGTTTGGCTGCCATCATATAGAGAACCACTTAATCAAGGGGCATAAACAAGATAGAAGCTTATTTCTCTTCCACATAAAAGTGTAAGTAGATATTCCAACTTTCGGCTTTGCCACACTTATCATACTGCTTCTATCTCAGTTTTGAGATGGCTGCTCCCGCTTCAGCCGTCATGTCCACATGCCATCAAGCAGGATGGAGAAAGGGAAAATAGTGTGTGTAAGCTCTTATCTCACTGGCCAGAACTTAGTCACATAACCATACCTAGCTGCAAGATTGTTTGGGAAATGTAATTTTTATTATGAATGGTTATATACCCAGCTAAAATACAGCAGTTCTGTTATTTTTTTTTACTTCGATTTCTTTAACGATTTTTTCATGAATAAAGTTTGCCATCCATAGTTGTCTTCAAACAGTTATGTTATTAAAGGAGAAAGGGGGAGTAGATATTGAGGAAACTGGCAGGCTCCGCACACTTTCCTTAAAAGGAAGGACAGAGGTTGAGAGAAATGTTTTGGAATTAGGCACACCTGAATTAAAGATTCACCCCTGATGATTACTAGGTGTGTGTCCTTGTGTACCTTCCTTTACTTTTCCAAGCCACAGTTTCCTTGGCTTTATATAGGAATTCTATTTCCCAGTGTTGTTTTGAGAAGTAAATTAAATAAGAGAATTTTAAGAACTTAGCACAGTGTCTGAAACATAGAGCTGGTAGATGGTGATGATAATGATAGCGTTAGTCTGTTTTTTCACAATTCCATAACATTCTATCTTCCTCCCTCAAAACATGCATCTCCTTATAATTACTTGTTCTGTATATGCCTTTCCTGATGAACCGTAAGCATTAGTGAGCAGAGACAATGGCTGTCTTCTTTCCTATCCTGTCCCTGATCCTAATCCTGCTCTTGCTCATCACTAGCAGCCAGTATTTGTCGAATAAATGAGTACATGTGATTGAGAGTGGTGTATCAGGGGGAGGATTTGCTATGGGAACACCGAAGAATAGTACCTAACTCAGCCTGAGAAATTAGGGAAGGCTTCCGGGATGAGTATGAGCTGAGTCTTAAAAATAAATAGGAGTTGCTCACATTATGCCTGTGGGGTGAAGAGTCAAAGGCTCTGCAAGGAGGGGGAGCCTTCTGGGTGAAGGTGGGGAGACACTGACCCTGAAGATGCATTTGAGAAACTTTTAGGAGTTTTTTTTTTTTTTTAAGATTTTACTTATTTATTTGACAGACAGAGATCACAAGTAGGCAGAGAGGCAGAGAGAGAGAGAGAGAGAGAGAGAGAGGAGGAAGCAGGCTCCCCACCGAGCAGAAAGCCCGATGCGGGGCTCGATCCCAGGACCCTGGGATCGTGACCTGAGCTGAAGGCAGAGGCCTTAACCCACTGAGCCACCCAGGTGCCCCTTTTTAGGAGTTTTTTAATCCTGGAGTTTAAAGTGGGTACTAGGGGATGAGGGACCATGAAACCTGAGGAGTAGGCAGGTCTAGATCAACCCTTTCTAAAAGATACCATTTATTAAGTAATGACTCTATACTTGTAAGTGTCTCTGCTAACTGCCCTTTCAGCTGTACCCACCCGAGGTCATTGCTCTTGGTTTCTCCCTGGAGAGTTAATCAGCATGGTGCGGCTAGGTGGCTTGTGTTGAACTTGCCTTGGGAGGTGGGCTGCTCTTTATGATTAAATTGAGATTTGTTCTTTCATGTGTGTCTCCTCTCTTTGTCTCTGGACTGTGAATTCCTCGAGGCCTGGAACTGTTTCTTTGGTGTCTTTCCTGAGTTCTTGAATCAGCACTTTGCATAAATGTTTTATCTATAAAGCATGCCAATAGAATACCAGGAACATGATTACCTCCAATTTATAGTAATACTGATGTCCTATTTGTGTACATTACTCAACCTTTTTTAAAGATACCATTTATTGAGTGACTTCTATATACCAGATGTCATAACTACTATGCACTAGGCTTTAAAAGCATTATTCCATTTTAAAGTATTATAGTTCACTTATCACAGTGAGCACTGAGTAATGTTTAGAATTGTTGAATCACTCTATTATACACATCTCTAATATATCACTGTGTGTTAACTCTACTGGAATTGAAATTTAAAAAACTTAATAAAAAAAGAAAGTAAAAAAAAGGCCTTATTCCTTTTATAGTATTATAAATGGTATATTTTTTATTTAATTCTCAGATATCCTAGTTTTTTTTTTTTTTTTTTTTTTTTTTTTTTAAAGATTTTTTATTTATTTATTTGACAGACAGAGATCACAAGTAGGCAAAGAGGCAGGCAGAGAGAGAGGAGGAAGCAGGCTCTCCGCAGAGAGCCCGATGCGGGGCTCGATCCCAGGACCCTGGGACCATGACCTGAGCCGAAGGCAGAGGCTTTAACCCACTGAGCCACCCAGGTGCCCCAGATATCCTAGTTATTAAAGACCTTGTTTGAGGACTCTAAGACTCAGAGAGATTCAATGACTTGCCTAAATGGCTAGTAATTTCCAGAGCCAGCATTGAACCAAGGTTGGCCAGAATCCATCTGATGTCTATGCTCTTTCCATTTCACATAAGTTTACTATTTCAAGCTTTACAAGAACGTTAGGTGTTCTAGGGGAAGAAACTGACACATAGGTCATTCAGTGTCATCCAGTGACTAAGCAGATAGGCTTTAAGTCGGCTTTTCTTTGGCTTCCAAGTACAGTGCTTTGTGTGGTACCAGGCTGTGCCTCTTGGTCATCCCAGTCAGGGCCAGGCCTTCTGTCTGGTGCTATCTCCTGAGTGTGGCACATTGAGTTATAAACACAGTCACTTGATTTCTGTACACCTCATAGCTCATTATGTGTTCAGAGTACCATCACCATTTGGTCCCTAGGTGTCAATTTTTAAATTTTCATCACCAGAATTTCTAGAGGCCAAATACGCTGCAGGCATATCTGCTTTTTCATTTGCAGATTAGGATGATACTGTTCCTTCCCAGTTTTCCTGCCATGAAGAATGCCACCAATAGTGATAGGCAGACACTATCACTTCTACAGAATCTAGAGGAGAGATCCTGGGCTTGGGGCCACAGACCAGCTTCCAGCCATGGATGGACATAAAGTGGTTACCTTTGCCATTTCCTTACTGCTGTGACCATAAACAAGTCATTTCCCCCTTCTGGATCTCAACTTTCCCCTTGGATAAAATTAGGGAAGGAAAGAAGGAGAGACTGTATTATCTCTAGGAGCCCTTGCTGTTATAGTAGCCTGTGAGTCTAATCTGACTCTTTTTTCTGCTCTTTCCCAGCAAAGTTTCCCAGTAACCCTGGGCAAGTAATGTGCTTTCAGAGGACCTCAGTTTTCTGTCTGTAAAGTATGGATAATAATATGGACATTTCTTTACAAAAATGGTTTAGTAATTTATCCCATGGCCTATTTGGGTGATCATAGTGCAGTCCTACAGGGATCTAAGAATGGCTGCCCCGGGCTGTCACACACTGAATCCAGGTCAGTCACAGGAGTGCCAAAGTTTGATGGTGGACAGTAGTCCATCGTTCCTGCCACCTTTCTCCTAGCTTCCCTTCCTTTCCTGCCTGACTCTCCTCTATGTGCAGTCAGGGTGGCCTTCCCCAAACATGACTCTAGTCATGTACATGCTTTGCACAGATATCTTTAATAACTCCCCATGGTGGTTATAAGGGCGTGAACTCAGGCAGTAGGGATAGAAAGGAGGGGATGGATATGAGAAAGCTTGTACAGGCAAAATTATAGGAACTGGTGACTTAAATGCAGTCAAGCCCTCGCTGGGTATGCTGACCCTGGCTCAGAACCGAAACATAATGTCACAATGGGGTCCTTATAATGTGGAAAGGTCCAGGCATATCTAGGCCAACACAGAAGAACAAATGAGATGCCAAGAGGGATACTGGAATCAGCTTTTTCTGTTTTGTTTTGTTCCCCTAAAGCAACACCTTTGAAGAGCCCTGGCATTTTCCCTGGCTATAAAAGCCTCCTAAAGGCTTTAGAGAAGCTCCTCCCCTCTCTCCTGGAAAATTTTAGCAGCTCCCCATTGCATTCCAGCGTTAGCATTCTTCACAGCTCTGACTGCAGTGCTGAATGTCTTGATGAAAAGTCTGGATCACTGCATTTGGCTACGAGCGTGGTAGGCTCTGAAAAAGAGAGAACCAAACTCCTATTCTTTGATGGTTGGTCTCTAGAGTCTGGGTTCTCACTCATGGCAAAGTCTAGGTCCCTGGGATGGCCACCACTGTAAAGAACTTTAGAAATAAGAAACTGTAAGATGCAATATTATATAATAGAGGAGTGGATAAGATCTTTATCATAAAGATAAGAAATCCAGAAACTCTAAAGGTTATAAAAAGTTTAGCAATGCAGAGACTACAGTGGAAAAATCCCTGCACTGGGGGTTAGAAGGTCTGGGTTTTAGTTCCTAGGATCTGTCTTGACTGGCTGTGTCACTCTGGGGGACATGTTTAATCTTTCTGGGCTTCATATTCTTCCCCGGCAAAGATGAAGAACTGGGACAAAATAATCTCTCAATGCTGTCCAGTTCTAAAATTCTAAAATTGTGATTCATTGCATGTTTTCTTTTTGCCAGTCCCTGTGCTAGATAGGAACATAAAAATGAAAATAGCAATAGGGGTGCCTGGGTGGCTCAGTCAGTTGGGCGTCTGCCTTTGGCTCAGGTGGTGATCTCAGGGTCCTGATGTTGGGCCCTGCTTCGGGCTCCCTGCTTGGCTGGGAGCCTGTTTCTCCCTCTCCCTCTGCCTGCTGTTCCCCCTGTTTGTGCCCTCTCTCTCTGTCAAATAAATAAATAAAATCTTTTAAAAAAAGAACATGTTTCTTTTTAAAAAATGAAAATAGCCAAAAAAGTTAATATATAGAGTATTAAATTATGTGACATGGATTATATAAACCACTTTACATAGTGTTTTGTTCAGTTCTCAGAACATCCCTGTGAGATCGGGTCTGTCACCAGTCTTGTGAAAGGACCATTTCTTGGTCCTTCCTCTGCTCCCCTAGATTGGGCCTCTGCTATCTTCGACTGACCTAGGGAGCAGAGATGGTAGAGAGCCATTTCAGGTGCTCTGCAGGAACATTCTTCTGTGGCAACCACTAGGCTGTTGGCTGTTAAATAGGAGTGACTTAAGAGATAGAGAATTTGGGGGAGCTGGGTGGCTCAGTCAGTTAAGCGTCCGCCTTCAGCTCAGGTCATGATCCCAGAGTCCTGGGATCAAGCCCTACACCAGGCTCAGTGCTCTGCTGGAAGCCTGCTTGTCCCTCTCCCTCTGTTTGCCACTCCCCCCACTTGTGCTCATTTTCTCTCTGTTAAATAAACAAGTAAAAAGTCTTTAAATAAATAAATAAATAGAAATAGAGTTTTTTACCCTTTTTCTTAAAAGAACTATTTCTACCGAATAGCAAGACTTATTATAAATCTCCAATAAGTAGGAGATGTGGTATTGGCTCAAAGATAGACAAACAGCCTAAAGGAACAGAATAAAGAGTGCAGAAACTGATCCACATACCTGTGTGCACTTATATGACAAAGGTGACACTACCGTGCAGTGGTGCTATGTCAACTGGACTGGATGATCATGTGAATAAAAACGTTCTTGACTTCTGTTTCACATCATACACAAACATCACTTAAAAGTGGATTGTAGGGGTGCCTGGGTGGCTCAGTGGGTTAAAGCCTCTGCCTTCGGCTCAGGTCGTAATCCCAGGGTCCTGGGATCCAGCCCTTTGTTGGGCTCTCTGCTCAACAGGGAGCCTGCTTCTCCCTCTCCCACTCCCACTCCTTGTGCTCTCTCTGTCTCTCTCTGTCAGATAAATAAAATCTTTTAAAAAAATAATTGAGTAGGCAGCTTGCAAAAGAGAGTATCCAAATGGAAAGGTGTTCAGGCTCAATAGACTTAAAGGAACTGCAAGTGAAAACCAAATTCATTATCACTTCCTACCAACCAGGATGGCTAAAACCAGAAAACCTGACTACACTAAGTTTTGTTTTGGCAAGAATGTAGAGCATGTAGAACTCTCATTAATTCTCGAGGGATACTAAATTGGAAACATCTTTGTAAAACTGTTTTAGAGTACTTATTAAAGATGAACATATGCATACTCTCTAAGTCAGTAGTTCAGATTCTAGGTATATCCCCAATAGAAATGCATACATGTGTTCACTGAAACATATGTACAAGACCATGGGTAGCAGTACAATTCGTTATGGCCCCACACTAGAAACAACCCAAATTTCCATTGATTGTAAAAAAGAATAAATTGTTGCATATTCATACAATAGACTGCTAGAGGAATGAGAAGGAAAGAACTATTGTTTCAGCTAATACATGATGAATCTTACAAATATAATGAATGAAAGAAACCAGATATAAAAGAGAACATAATGTATCATTCCATTTCCATGAACTCTAAAAACAGGCAAATGGTTTTAGAAGTAAGAATAGTGGTTATCAGTTTGGGGGCAGGAGTTTTGGGGTGTTGATAGTGATCTATTTCTTATTCAGGATGCTTATGATACCAGTATTTTCACTTTCTGAAAATTCACTGAGCTGTGTACTTATATATGCATTTTTTCAGTATGAATATTATATTGCAATAAAATTTTCACTAAAAATTTTTTTTTTAAGATTTTATTTATTTATTTGATAGAGAGAGACACAGCGAGAGAGGGAACACAAGCAGGGGGAGTGGGAAAGGGAGAAGCAGGCTTCCCACTGAGCAGGGAGCACAATGTGGGGCCCCATCCCACGACCCTGGGATCATGACGTGAGCTGAAGGCAGATGCTTAATGACTGAGCCACCCAGGTGCCACAACTAAAAAATTTTTAAGAACGTAGTAGATTTTTGGAGCACCTGGCTGGCTCAGTTGGTAGAGCATGTGGCCCTTGATCTCTGGGTTGTAAATTTGAGCCCTACTTTGGGTATAGAAATTACTTAAAAATAAAATCTTCAAAAAAGAATAGTGGAAGAACGCCTGGGTGGCTCAGTTAAGCATCTGAGTCTTGGTTTTGGCTCCGGTCATGATCTCATGGGTTGTGAGATCGAGTCCTGCATCAGGCTCCATGCTCATAGGGGAGTCTGGTTGAAGATTCTCTTTCTACCTCTCCCCCCACCCACATGCACACACATTCTCTCTCTCAAATAAATTAGTAAATCTTTTTTTTTTATTAAAAAAATATTTAAAAAATAGGGGTGCCTGCGTGGCTTGGTTGGTTAAGCATCTCCCTTCCGCTCAGGTCATGATTTCAGAGTCCTGGGATTGAGCCCTGCTCAGTGGGGAGCCAGCTTCTCCCTCTACTAGCTCTGCTACTTCGCCAACCCCCTGTTCTCTCTCTCTCAAATAAATAAATAAATAAATAAAATCTTTTAGAAAATCTTTAAAAAAATTAAAAAATAGTAGATTTTAAGATTCTAGTTTTGAACTGACAAAAGATTCACAGTATTAATTTTTTTTTAAATATAGAAGGGAAATAGTTAGGGCGCCTGGGTGGCTCAGTTGGTTGAGCGACTGCCTTCGGCTCAGGTCATGATCCTGGAGTCCCCGGATCGAGTCCCGCATCGGGCTCCCAGCTCCATGGGGGGTCTGCTTCTCCCTCTGACCTTCTCCCCGCTCATGCTTTCTCTCTCTCTCAAATAAATAAATAAAATCTTTAAAAAAAAAAAAGGGAAATAGTTAAAAAATCTCCTTCCTACTTGTATGTATGAGCTATCCAGTTCCCTCACAAGCTCCTAGTGGTATTAGTATTTTGTGCATCCTTCCAGACGTATTTTTGAATATGCAAGCAAATAAATATGTATATAATTATGCATACACACCCTTTTTAAAATACGTATGGCAATATTCTGACATGTTATTCTACAGTTTGCTTTTCCTTTCCATACAGTAGTATATAAAGAAATGCCTTATTCCTTCTTAGAGCTGCATAATGTACTACTGTATGGATGTCCCCTGATTTATTTAACAAGTCCCTCCTCTAGATGGAATTTAGGTTAGATTATTTCTAGTTGAGAAACTTTACTGATCCTGATCTATGTTGGGTTAAGTATCTGTTTTCCCAGGCTTCATTTTAACTTTTTACTGAGCACCGCACAGGTTGATACATGGTGAAGTAATACAAAAAGGTAAAGTAGAAATAATTTGTCTATCTCTCAATTATTTTTTAATTTTTTTTTATCTGAGAGAGAGAGAGACAGAGAGGGAGCTTACATGTGCAGAGGGGGTGGGGTGGGAGGGAGGGGCAGAGGAAGAGGAAGAGAGAAACCCAAGCAGGGTGCGCTGAGCACAGAGTCCAATGCAGGGTTCGGTCTCATGATCGTTAGATCAGGACCTGAACCAAAATCAAAGAGTTGGACACTCAACTGACAGTGCCACCCATGAGCTCTACCTACCTCTCAATTCTTTTTTTTTTTTTTTTTTTTTTGATGAATAGTTCACCAAGTGAACCAAACACTTTATTTTTTTTAAAGCAGATAATGCCAAAGTACTATGTAGTGTCCGTATTCATTGCAAAAATAATTACTGGAACTTTCAAAACATGGAATGGATAAGCTGGATCACTGGTTACAACTCTAATTTTTGGCCAATATAAAGATTCTTGTTCAAGGTCTAGAGGTGATTTCTATATAAAATTATTCGAGTGTATTCCCTCTTTCAATTTTTTTTTAAAGATATTATTTATTTGTCAGAGACAGAGGGAAAAGCACAGCAGGAGGAGCAGCAGGCAGAGGGAGAAGCAGGTTCTCTGCTGTGCAGGGAGCCTGACATGGGGCTCCATCCCAGGACCCCAGGATCATGACCTGAGCTGAAGGCAGACATTTAACTGACTGATCCACCCAGGCGCCCTACTTCTCAATTCTTAAAAGGAAGACTAAATGATTGCAGAATTTCAAAGCTAGGAGGGCTGGAAGATATCTAATGCTGAGTTTCCTTGCAATTGATTTCTTTAAGATACTGATTAAAGCTAAGAATTCTTTCAGAAAAATATGCATGCATGTAAAATTTTGCATATAAATTTTGGGGTTGATAGACCACTTGAAATCCCTTAATGGGTTCTAGATTAAGAATCTGTTATCTGGCATAACTCCACCAATTTGAAAATTGGGAAGCTGAGGACCAGGGAAGGGGGTGAGTCTCATAACAAGTTAATTTCAGAAGATAGTCACTTGTATTTGTGTTAAAGTAATGCCAGCAATATTCCCTCTCCTTTCGTTGGCTGATGTCACAGCCCAGACTGGCAAGGGAAGCTACCCATTCCTTCCCAAGGGAACTTCAGTTTGAAGCTAAGGTAACCTAAGAGAAAAATGGTGGACAAATTTATTTGAAAGGTTAATTTCTTTGATATCAAGATGGGATGATTAGAATTTCTTGTGTAATTCTTTTTTTTTCTATCTCCTTTTCTCCTTTTGTTTTCTGTTCAGCCCAAGAAGAAGAGGGCAAAAGTGGAAGTGAGACCCATTAATTTGGGGACAGATTATGAATATGGGGTTTTAAACATTCACCTGACTGCATATGACATGGCTGTGGTGGAGAGTTATGCCCAATATGTTCACAACCTCTGCAACCATCTATCCATTAAAGTTGAGGAAAGGTATGAAGGAGGCCTTTGCATGGGATATTCTTGGTGTGAGTAGCATACTCTGCTTTGTAGTTTTGTATATAAATTTTGTATGTAAATGAGTATATTTGTATAAATATATATTCATAAATATATATTTATATATTGATTACTTGATATATACTTGATTACTGAAATTTATAAATATATATTTATGAATATATATTCTATATGTATTTATGCATAAATATATATAAGTTGTATATTTGTATATAAATGAGGTTTTGAAACATAATTTACATTTAGTAAAATTCATCCTTTTTAGGCATATAGTTTAGCACAATCAGAGTACAGAACAGTTCCATTAACCCCCAAATTTCCCTGGTGCCCAGGTGTAGTCATAGCCCTGGCAACCAACAATTGATTTTCTGTCTTGTTGTTTTAAGTCTCCAGATCATGATGTAAATGAAATCATGCAATGTGTAGCTTTTTGTGTCTGGCCTCTTTCACTTTGCATATGTATTTAAGATTCTTCCATGTTTTTGGAAATCTTTTATTGCTGAGTAGTATTCCATTAAGTGGTAGACCTTAATTGCCTTATCCACTCATCAGTTGATGTACATTTGCATTGCTTCCAGTGTATTGGTGATTATGAATAAAGCTGTCATAAGCATCTTCTTGTATGTTTTGTGGGGCATATATCTTTTCTCCTGGATAGCTACCTAAGCCTGAGATTTGAGGGTCGTATGGTGACTGTATGTTTAACTTTATGAAAAACCAACATCTGTTTTCCAAAGTGGCTGCATCATTTCGTTTTCCCACCAACAATGTGTGAGTTACAGTAATTTCTTTTCCTGGTCAGCATTTGATATCGGGTTTTTTTCTAAAGCTGTTCTTATAGAGTAGTATCTCATAGTTTTTGATTTTCATTTCCCTAATACATAATGATTTTGAACATCTTTTCATATGCTTATTTGCCTCCTGTATATCTGCTTTGAGGACATGTCCAACTCTTTTGTCCATTTTTAAAATTGGGTTGTTTGTTTTCTTATTATTGAATTATGGAAATTCTTTTTCTATTTTTGGATACCAGGTGGTTTTTTTTTTACAGTATGTGTTTTGCAAATATTTTCTCCCTGTCTTTGACTTATCTTGTCATCTTCTTAGCTGAGTCCTTTGGAGGGCAGACTTTTTTTAAGTTTGATGAAGTTCAGTTTATAAATTTTTTCTTTTATCGTTCATGCTTTTGGTATTATATCTAAGACAACTTTGTCTAACTCAAGATCACAAAGATATTCTCCTGTGTTTTCTTCTAGATGTTCTATAGTTTTAAGGTGGTTTTTTTTTTAAGATTTTATTTATTTATTTGACAGAGATTACAAGTAGGCAGAGAGGGAGGCAGAGAGAGAGAGGAGGAAGCAGGCTCCCTGCTCAGCAGAGAGCCCGATGCGGGGCTCAATCCCAGTACCCTGGGCTCATGACCCGAGCCAAAGGCAGAGGCTTTAACCCACTGAGCCACCCAGGCGCCCCTATAGTTTTAAGTTTTACATTTAGGTTCATGATCCATTTTTAGTTTTTTTGTTTGTTTGTTTTTGTTTTTGTTTTTGTTTTTTGTATATGGTGTAGGATATGGGTCAAAGTTCTTTTTTTTCCCCTTCATTTAAATATCCAGTTGTTCCAACACCATTTGTTAAAAAGATTTTCTATCTTTATCGCGTTGTCTTAGCACTTTTTGAAAGTCAGTTAACCATGCATATGTGGGTCTATTTCTGGACTCCATTCTATTATGGTGATTTATGTATCTAACTTATACCAATACCATATTGTCTTGATTACTGTAGCTTGATTACTGAAACTAATCTTTGTTCTTTTTTTTTCAAAATTATTTTGGCTATTCTAGATCTTTTGGCTTTCTATAAAAATTTTAGAATAAGTTTGTTGATTTCTACATAAAGGAAACTGATGGAATCTTATTGGGATTATGGTGGATCTGTAGGTCAATTTGAAGAGAATTGACACTGATTTTGATTCCTCTGGTCCATTAACAAGGCATATCTCCCCATTAATTTAGGGTTTCTTTGCCTACTTTTCTTCTCATTTGTTCTTTGGATTTGTTGGAGAACTGTAGGGGAGGAGAACTAACACTTGCTGGCTATCTACTCCAGGCCAGGCACTTTACATATCTTATCTCCATGTTTCAGAAAGTGTGGGATACCCTGTAGTTTACTTTAAATAACATTATATCACATGGTGAGAAATTTCTTCCCTTTTAACTCTCATTCAACCTAATTATGTCAAGGAGAAATTCTTGTGTGTGGATCTGGTATGTCCTTAACACCACTCTAGCACTTCCTGATCTTCATAATGGAGAAGGGGCCTCAGACTCAGAGTCTTTGGCTAGCATAGTATCTAGCTAGAATTTTACAAGCTTATTTTGTTTTCTTTTCATTATACCTTTTTAAAAAGATTTTATTTATTTATTTGACAGACAGAGGTCACAAGTAGGCAGAGGCAGGCAGAGAGAGAGGGGGAAGCAGGCTCCCTGCTGAGCAGAGAGCCTGATGCGGGGCTCGATCCCAGCACCCTGGAATCATGACCTGAGCCGAAGGCAGAGGCTTTAACCCACTGAGCCACCCAGTCGCCCCCCCCCCTTTTTTTTTAAAGTAAGCTCTAGGCCCAAAGTGGAGCTTGAACTCATGACCCTGAGATCAAGAGTCATGTGTTCTACCAACTGAGCCATCCAGGCACCCCATTGTACTTTAAAAAAAAAGTTTCTCTTGCTGGCAGCTGATACTGGTCTTCCATTTATTTTCTTTTATTTATTTATTTTTAAGGATTTTATTTATTTATTTATTTGACGGGGAGAGAGAGCACCAGAGAGGGAACACAAGCACAGGGAGCAGGAGTGGGAGAAGCAGGCTTCCTGAAGAGCAGGGACCCCAAGGCGAGGCTTGATCCCAGGACTCTGGGATTATGACCTGAGCCGAAGGCAGATGCTTATGACTGAGCCACCCAGGAGCCCCTGGTCTTCCATTTATTTATTTATTTTAAAAGATTTTATTTATTTATTTGACACACAGAGAGAGAAATCACAAGTAGGCAGAGAGGAAGGCGGGGTGGGAGGAAGCAGGCTCTCTGCCAAGCAGAGAGCCCAATGCAGGACTTGACCCCAGGACTCCGTGATCATGACCTGAGCCGAAGGCAGAGGCTTAACCCACTGAACCACCCAGGCGCCCCTAAATTTGAACTTTTATAACCTTTATAACTTAGTGTAACTGTGCTAAACATGCTGTCTAGAAGATTGGATAATAAGCTGTGACTTTAGCTCTCACAGCTGATAGTACTTCAATTGTTTTAGGACTGAAGATGTGCTTTATCTTTTCGTGATGCCCCAGAGAGTTGGTTGCTCTTTCCGTACTTGACACACACTTCTATATGTCACTTCAGTGCTATGGGCTGTAATAACCTATTCATATGTCAGCTCCCCTCCCCGCTGGTTAGCGAGAACTGTGTTCTTTTTTTATTTCTTTAGCATCTAACACAAGACCTGCCACATGGGGAACATTAAAACCATTGTTGAAAGAATGACAGATTCTTGAATATGACCGCACAATCCAGTTGTGTGGTACACATGGGATATGTTTCCTAAAGTTTACGGGAAGTGCTTTAATTAAAATCAATTAAAAAACTACTGATTGGGGCGCCTGGGTGGCTCAGTGGATTAAGCCGCTGCCTTCGGCTCAGGTCATGATCTCAGGGTCCTGGGATCGAGCCCCGCATCGGGCTCTCTGCTCAGCGGGGAGCCTGCTTCCCCTTCTCTCTCTGCCTGCCTCTCTGCCTACTTGTGATCTCTCTATCTGTCAAATAAATAAATAAAATCTTTAAAAAAAAAAAAAAAAAAAACTACTGATTGAGCCTTTTCCCACTATGTGGTAGATACTGTACTAGACAGACATCCCAACTAGAGGAGACTGAGGAGAATGTCCCTGATTTCAGGGAGTGTGTGTGTGTGTGTGTGTGTACACACAGCATAATGTGCAAGGTGGTAAGTGAAGGATAAAGTGCAGTGCCAGTTCAAGGAGGCTGAATAGCATAATAATTTAGAGCGATGCTTCCTCAAAGTGCCACTCTGCAAAGGTATCAGAAGCTTATGCCAAAATCTACTTTAGTGCTTTGCGTCCTTCATCCAGAAAGTCTTGCTATTGTAAAAAAAAAAAAATGTCTGCTGAATTAAATAGCATGTTTAGTGCCTGTTCCCTGCTTCTTAGCTTGTCACGGAATGATGACAAGCGGTTTGTTCACCAGCAACTTGTCTATGGACCATACTTTGAGTAACAAATGGTTATAAGTACAGGCTTTGGAATCAAACTGCCTGTGTTCAGATTCTAGTTCTACTAGCTAGTGGCAACTGACCTTGGTAAATTCTGAACCTCAGTTTCCTCATCTATATAATGGGGATGATAATTTTCTTACAACTTTAAGTTCTGAAAATTAAATAAGATAGTATATGATAGCACTTAGCAGAGAGACTGGAACATTGCAAATGCCCTGTAAATAATACTGTTATTAATAATTAATGGATTTTTGCTTTTTGTTTTTTTAGCTGGCAGGGATTAGGGGTAGATTTTGTGGTGGCAAAGAGGCATTAAATGTGATTTACAGAATGTTATCATATCTACAGTAGGTCAGCTCTCTGGAATAGCGCTTTACATTTTCAGAAGGACTTCTTAAAATGTGCTGATTTTAAAACCTGGCTTTGGAAAGCTCTGGCTTCATTTGAGTAAAGGCAGGGAGGCAGTAGCATTTGTTGAACACCTACTATTAGCCAACCACTCTGGCCTTTTTTGTATAATGTTGCTTAATTCAAACAAGCACCTTGCACATATTCACAAATGAAAGCATTGAGTCTGTAGACAGACTGCCTGGGTTTAGTCTTGTTCTGCAGCATTCTTATGGTGTGGCATTGGGCAGTTTACTTAAACTCTGTATCTTGGTTTCCTCATCTGTAAAATGAAGTTGCTAATATATATATAATATTATATATTATAATATTAAATATATTATAACTGTTCCCAGCAACACTTGGCTGCTATTATTATTGTTGTTGTTAATATAATAGAAGCTTGGGGCACCTGGGTGGCTCAGTGGGTTAAGCCTCTGCCTTCCGCTCAGGTCATGATCTCGGGGTCCTGGGATCGAGCCCCGCGTTGGGCACTCTGCTCAGCGGGAAGCCTGCTTTCCTCTCTCTCTCTCTCCCTGCCTGCCTCTCTGCCTACTTGTGATCTCTGTCAAATGAACAAATAAAATCTTTAAATATATATATATATATATGTATATACATATATATGTATATATGTGTGTGTGTGTGTATATATATATATATAATAGAAGCTTGCCTATGGTCAGACATCTAATACAAGGCAAGGTCTGGATTTGAACCCACTTTTTTTCAAATTCTTAATTCTTCATAATTGGTTCTCCACACAGCTTTCAGTGTGATCTTTCTAGAATGGAAATATGATCAGGTTACTACCATGCTTAAAATCCTTCTCTGGGTTCCCATTCCTTTAGGATCAAAATTAAAGTTTCTCACATGGTTTGCTAGGTGCCCTATGGCCTGGGCTTGCTTCTCTTGCCTTAACTCATGTCCATTTCCCTCTCCCTCTCCCTCTCCCTCCAGTTAACATGGACTTTGTTTTTGATCCCCTTCCACCTCTGGACCTGTGCATATGCTTGCTCTCTATAAAGCTTTGAATACTTTTTCCCCTTTATGTAACTAACCCCTACTTCTTTCTTAGGCTTCATATTGAATGTCACCTCTTCAGAGCACCTCATTAAATTAGGTCTTTATGTTATATATTTAGGAGAAGTAAAGGTTATATAAGTTCCTTTTCAAGTGCCCATTCCTTGCCCTTGTAATTACTTGATGATTATTGGCCTTCCTTCTTAGACTCCAAGATCTCTAAGGCAAGGACTGTCCCTGTCTTCATTAACAATTTAACCCTAAGACCTTGCCCAGTCCCTGACACATAGTAAGCACTGAATAAATATTCACTGACTTGGACTGAGTTTCAATAGTCATGGACATGATTCCTAGAACAGCAGACTGAATGATGTGCTGCTTTTTGCCTCTTTTCTGCTCTTTGCTCCAAATAGCACAGAGCACAAAGAGATGTTCGTTTCCAGCAACTCACTGCCCTGCATTGATTGAGGTTTTCAGACCATCATATTGTTAGGCATTCTCACTGCCCAGCTTTTCAGAGATGAAATGATTTTCTTTTCTTCTTATTTTCATTTCATCATGATCCATTTTTTCCTCTGGGAGTGGCAGGGTAGGGCTCTGACCTTGAGATGGAATTGGGCAGGGGAGCGGTGTGCTGGCTTTTGTTCTATAAATGGTTTGCACTGCTGCAGCTGCAACTCACCCAGGAGGGGAGAGGAAGAAGCCTGGCCTGCAGGTCTCTTAATTTGCCCGCCTCCCTTGCTGAGAAGCTGCTTGGAGATGGAAATCTTAACTCATGTGGGAGCAGCTTCCCACCTGAAGCTGATCTAGCCCCTGTGCTTTGTGGAGAATAAAAGCATCGCTCAGCATCACTTTCTTTAAGGCTACTCCCCCCCCCACTTTTTCTTGAAGTCCACTTACACTGTTTAAAATGGAGGTACAGGGGTGCCTGGGTGGCTCAGCCGGTTAAGCGTCCAACTCTTGATTTCAGCTCAGATTGTGATCTGGGGTCAAGAGATGGAAGCCTGCATGGGGAGTTGTGTTCAGCATTCAGCCTGCGAGTCTGCTTGAGGCTCTCTCTCATTCTTCCTCTCCCTCTGCCCTTCTTGGCCCCTACTCACGAACACACATGCTCTGTCTCTCTCAAATATAAAAAAAAAATCTTTAAAAAAAAGTAAAATTGAGCTATCATTTATATTTAGTAGTGTCCACAGATATCTAAATTTCCTAGCACCCCAGTAGGCTCCCCTGTGTCCCGTCCCAGGTAGTACTCCCCGAAGGTAGCATTATTTTGTCATTTTAGATTGATTTTTGACATTATGTTATTTCATTTCTTCCCTTCTTTTTTTCCTGTCTGATCATCCAAGTAATGTTTCTTTTCTTTTTTTTTTTTTTTTAAGTTTTATTTATTTATTTGACAGAGAGAGACAGAGCCAGAGAGGGAATATAAGCAGGGGCAGAAGGAGAAGGAAAAGCAGGCTTCCTGCTGAGCAGGGAGCCTGATGTGGGGCTTGATCCCAGAACCCCAGGATCGTGACCTGAGCCAAAGGCAGACCCTTAATGACTGAGCCAGCCAGCCCCCCCCCAAGTAATGTTTATTGCAGAAAATTTGTAAAGTAAGAAAAGTGTAGACACTAAAGAGAAATTACCTATATTCTTAACTACTCAAAGGCCTATTCTACCTTGAAATGAACAGAGTTCCAGTATTTCTTTATCAAACTATATCTGGCTTTTCTGTTAGTTCTATTTGAGGGCCTCTCATGCCTTTGTAGATAACTGCTTCACTTTTTGGAATGTTCTCCAGGCAAACACCTATATGTTTATTCTTAACATCTTGGTAAAATCCTATCTCACTTGTGAAGTCTTCTCTGAGCCCCCTTCCCTCTCTTATCCCTGTAATATTCACTGCATGCCTATTATTGCCTTTGTCTTACTGTAGTGAAGACATTTGCCTCTCCAGAACACTCTTAGCAAGCTCCTTTAAAGCACAGGCTGGGGGCGCCTGGGTGGCTCAGTCTTTAAGCATCTGCCCTCAGCTCAGGTCATTGGCTCAGGTCATGATCCCAGGGTCCTGGGATCAAGCCCTGCATCGGGCTCCCTGCTCAGGGGGGAGCCTGCTTCTCCCTCTCCCACTCCTCCTGAGTGAGTTGCTTCTCTTGCTCTCTCTATATATATCAAATAAATAAATAAAATCTTAAAAAAAAAAAAGCACAGGCTGCATATTGCCCACCAGCATGCCTAGGACAGAACAGGCTTTCAGTAAATGTTTGTTGACTGGATGAATGAATGAATGAACAAACAAATAAACGACATCTTGCTAAAGCAAGTGTTGGAAAAATAAAATGCATGCTCAGTGGCAGGAGTTGACAACTCCCACTTTAGTCAGTCGGTCTTATCTGCAGAATGTCAAGAAGGAAAAACAACGTTTTGGAGTGCTTTTTACTTTCCTGAAAGCTTTGCATAGTTATTTTATTTGCTCTTCCATAACAAGTCTATGAATGTGTCCTTATTTATGTAGGGAAGTTATTACCAAATTTGAATTGGAAGAGGAGGTCAGATATTGTGCAGGAAAGTGGGAAGGAATGTTATTTAGGGAGGTTACCTGGAAGAATTTGTAATACCTAGCATTTACTGTTTGTAAGAGCAAGGGAACTGGCATTTGTAGACATATTATGACAGGCAAATTGCTCATGTAATGTCATTTAATTATTGCAACGACCTTATGAACTAGGTATTATTATCTTTATTATCTCCATTTTGTAGCTGAAGAATCTGAGACTCAAAAGTTGAATTAATTTGTCCAGGGTTAAATAGGTATCGACAGAGCCAATATTTAAATCCAGGACTGACTGTTGTGTCTCTAATCCATTTTCCATTATTTCCATTATTCATTTTGTAGAGGGCCATGCCCCTTGCTATCAATTGATGAAGCTTTGTGTGACATGAAAATTCAGGAATTCTACTGTTGTTATTTTACTTATCTTCATTTTGGTGAACTTTTTGATAAGACGAACACAGCAGTAGTACCACATTTCTGTGTAGCCATTGATCCTATCTCATCACTGTGCCTGATCTTCACACATTGATATGGACCTAGATTGTAATCCTCTTTATTTTGGAAGAAACCGAGGCCCAGAGAGACAAGTAACTTGCCTTAGTAAATATTGTTAATAAGCTACAGGGCTAAGATTGTACCTCAAATCCAGTATTCTTTTCATTGCTATGAAGCTGGTCATAGCAAGCAATCTCTACAATGGTATTTTTCAAGCTAGGGACATTTAACAATGTCTGGAGACGATTTTTTTTTTTTTAAAGATTTTATTTATTTATTTGAGAGAGAGAGAGAGAGAGCATGAGCAGAGGGAGGGGCAGAAGGTGGAAGAGAAGCAGCCTCCCCACTGAGTGCAGAACCTGAGGCAGGGCCAATCCCAGGACCCTGGAATCATGACCTGAGCTGAAGTCAGACACTTAACCGACTGAGCCACCCAGGCGCCCCTGGGGATAATTTTTATTATTACCACTTCAGAGGGTACTACCAGTATCTTGTGCGTAGCAATTAGGAATACATAGGCCAGCCCCCCACAACAAAGAATTATTTGGTCTAAAATGTTAATAGTGCTGAGGTTGAGAAATCTTGCTCTTTGAAAACAGTTGGGTTTCGTGCCTCATTTCTCCAGAAGAGGTGAAATACCCAAGGTTAGCCTCCAAAGTGATGACATTGATTCTTTTAGAAATGGCTTTTCTTTAGTAGCAGCAAATAAGTTATTAATCACCAGATTTTATTCAGTGTTGTGTCAGGCAAGAACTGGGGATGCAGAAAGGCATTCGACGTTGTCTGTCCCCTCAGGGAGTTTAGAGGCTTCTGGAGAAGGTTTAGGAGGAGCAGGTTCCTTCCCTCTGGCTGCAGAGGAAGAGCCCTAGATTCCAGGAGCTACTGCATTGCAGCACTGTCTGTACTCAGGGACTCCCCTGGTGGAAGTGGCGCTAACTTAAGGGAGCCTTCTTCATAACCCCCTCTTCCTCCCCACAGTTACGCTATGCCCACCAAAACCATGGAGGTGCTGCGGCTGCAGGACCAAGGCAGCAAAATGCTCCCGGACTCAGTTCTCACCACCCATGAGCGAGTGGTTCAGGTAGGTACTCTGGGAGAACCTTGAAACATATTTGCCTCTCTCCCCCCTTTTTTCTTTTTCTACCGTGCCCTTCTCTTCCTTTTGGCTGCATCTTGAATGATAATATTCTTTAGTTTAGTTCTTTTTTTTTTTTTAAGATTTTATTTGTTTATTTGACAGAGATCACAAATAGGGAGAGAGGCAGACGGGGGGGCGGGGAGCAGGTTCCCCACTGAGCAGAGAGCCCAATGCAGGGCTCGATCCCAGGACCCTGAGACCATGACCTGAGCGGAAGGCAGAGGCTTAACCCACTGAGCCACCCAGGTGTCCCTAGGGTTTAGTTCTTGATCCCTTCATCTCTCCATATGTAATACCTTCCCTCTATGCAATCTCATTCATTCCGCTGGCCTCAGTGACCATCATTATATTCTGAAAACCCCCCGACACATATCTTCCAGTCCTGATGGGTTATATACTGATAACCCCTAGATATACATCTCCAGTCCTGACCATTTGGTTGAGCTTCAAACCTGATATCCACTTGTTTACTGGACTTCTCCACTGGGATATTCCACAAGTGTCTTACACTCAGCATATATAAAACTAATTGTAGAAGAACTGACATTTTTCTTTTTCTATAATCCTCCCCACCTTTGAGCCTAATGTTTAACTCTTCTTTGTCCTCTGATATCCATTAATTTACCAAATTCTATAGTTTCACTCCTAAAAATCTTTCAGATCCATCCACTTTGCTTTACCCTGTCCCAGTGTGATCATATCATTTTCCTGCTGAGAGCAAAACCCCTCTGTGGCTTCCCTTTAAATCTAGCCATGGTTTCTGTTGTTTTACTGCAGAGACAGATGGGTGAGAACCACACTACCATGAGGGTGCCCAGAGTTATTAAAAATTCACACTTAATTTTACCAGCTTTTTAAAAAGTTTTTAAAATTTTATTTATTTATTTGAGAGAGAGAATGAGAGAGAGAGAGCATGAGAAGGGGGAGGGTCAGAGGGAGAAGCAGACTCCCTGCCAAGCAGGGAGCCTGATGTGGGACTTCCAGGACTCCAGGATCATGACCTGAGCCAAAGGCAGTCGCTTAACCAACTGAGCCACCCAGGTGCCCAATATCACCCCTTTTTATAACAGCTTTATTGAGAGTTTTATTCATATACAATTTACTCTTTTAACGTGTACAATTAAATGGGTTTTAATATATTCACAGTTAATGCAACTATCACCACAGTCAATTTTTGAACAATTTCATCACCCCAAAAAGAAACTACCCATTTACAGTCACTCCTCTCTCCCCCTTTTCCCAGCTTCTGACAACCACTAATCTCTTTCTGCCTCTGTGGTTTTACCTCTTTGGGACATTTAAACTGAACTGTACAATATAGGGTCTTTTATGCCGCTTCTTCCATTTAGCATGTTTTCAGGGTTGCTCCATGTTGTAGCATGTGTCAGTGCTTCATTCCTTTTTATTGCCGAATAATATTCTAACGTATGGACAGCACCCCTTATAGATCCATTCAAGAAGTATATCAGCGGGACGCCTGGGTGGCTCAGTTGGTTAAGCAGCTGCCTTCGGCTCAGGTCATGATCCCAGCGTCCTGGGATCGAGTCCCACATCGGGCTCCTTGCTCGGCGGGGAGCCTGCTTCTGCCTCTGGCTCTGCCTACCACTCTGTCTGCCTGTGCTCGCTCGCTCTCTCTCTCTCTAACAAATAAATAAATTTAAAAAAAAAATTAAAAAAAAAAGAAGTATATCAGCAAGATAATGAAATGAATGTTAAGGTAGTATCACCTTAAATCTATGCTAACTTTAAAAATAATTAAGTACTGGGGTGCCTGGGTGGCTCAGTTGGTTAAGTGCTCAGCTCTTGATCTCAGCTTGGGTCTTGATCTCGGGGTTATGAGTTTAAGCCCTGCACCTGCATGCCCTGCATGGAGCCTACTTTTTTTTTTTTTTTTAAGATTTTCTTTATTTGAGAGAATATACGCAAATGCGTGTGGGGGGAGGGGCAGCCAGAAAGGGAGAGTAGGGCTTGATCCTAGGACCTTGGGATCATGACCTGAGTCAAAGGCAGACTCTTAACCCATGAGCCACCCAGGCGCCCCTGAGCATGGTGCCTACTTTGAAAAATAAACAACTACTTAACAATCTAGTTTTTAAAATATTATCAGAAATAAATTATTTGGTAAAAAAAAAAAGAAATGAATTATTTGGGATACAGATCTTAAAGATCCAACTTGCCACTCAGGGCCATAGGACAAAGTTTGGATTCTTTAGTGCCTAAATACCTTTAGGATTCTCTTCCTGGTTTTCTTCTTCTCACCCCATTTGTTGTAACCACACATGGGACTAGTTTTAATTCTCTAGTATGGTGCTATGCATCCACATTTTACTGAATATTATTTCCTCTGTCTTGAAAACCCTCTGTACTACTGCTGAATTCTCCCAGGTTACTCCTGTTTTTCTTCAAGACTCCACCTAGAAGTTACCTTTTTTGGAGGCTGTCTTTGACCCCACCTGCCAAGTTAGGTAGAGATTTCTCTTGTGGGTTCCTGCAGCCCCCTGCATGTCCCTGTACCACACATCTGATTCACCTCTGACACCAATCAGGTTTATGTGGGTAAATCTGAGTTGAATCAGAAAATCATCCTGGACTTGATAACTTCTTGGTCGAGTTATGACATCCATTGTCTACAGGGGTGGGTATTGGGGCTGTGACTATGTCAGCAAGCAGATCCCTTGACTGATGACAAGAGAAATCCTGTAGAGGCTGGGCTCTGAAACCAGCTCTGCGTATTAACCCTCCACCCACGGGCCCTGTAGCTGCTGAAGCTGATATTTGAGCCCGTGCCATGTCTGCCGGTCACCTGGCTTTCACTACCGTCTCTCATCTCCTTTCCTTTTGCAGATCAGCGGTTTGAGTGCTACATTTGCAGAGATTTTCTTGGAAATAATCCAAAGCAATCTTCCCGAAGGAGTCAGATTATCAGTGAAGGAGGTAGGTGCTAGTTTGAGAAGAGGCCCCCTGGTGGCCCACCTGTGCTCAGAATATGGATAAAAGCATCTGGTGTTAGAAACAGGACAGAAATGTGGATAATAAACAAGAAAGCTGTGCAGACCGGTTTTACCGTAATCGTTTTACTGGCCCTTCCAGTGCATCAAAGCTGATGCTGAAAGGACCACAGGAGCTGAACTCCATCACATCCGATGTTAGGGGTGAGCCCATAATTGTGCATAAAAAGAACATGATTCAAGATTACATACAGTATAATTAGTCAGAACACAAATATGGAAATATACTCTAAAGAGGAGTTTTCTGGATCTTCAAGGCTTGGCTGAGAAACGAATGCCAATCAGAAGGAAAGCAGGCATAGAAAACTTGGAAAACATTAGGAACCTCAGCTTAAACACTGAGTATTTGGGTCCATTTGCCAAGCTAAGCATTGTTATGACACAGATCCATCAGATCATTTTAGATTGATGCCGTCAGCTGCATCCAGCTGTCCTTGTTCTAAGCCCATGCTTATCAATCTTCTTCTTGTTACTTGGGTTTCACATAGATCTGTGTACAGGAAAAAGTGTGATGGTCATGCTGACTTAAATATTCCAGTCCCTAGGTCTGTTATTTCTGATCGTAGATGGAGAATTTGGGCATTGTGTCTCTTTAAGTGCTTCTAATGAGATACTCATAGCATTTGACATTCGTTCTTTATATGTCTGTCTGTCTTCACTGACTCTAAGTTCACTTAGGGTAGGGAGGAAGTCCGATTCAGAATCCTTAGTATCTAATACAAGTCTGGTGTAGAGTAGATACTCAATAAAAGTTAGTCAAATCTGAATCATTTTTTTTAATCTTGTTTTTTTAAGATTTTATTTATTTATTAGTCAGAGAGAGAGAAGCACAGGCAGACAGAGTGGCAGGCCGAGGCAGAGGGCAAAGCAGGCTTCCTGCCGAGCAAGGGGCCCGATGTGGGACTGGATCATGACCTGAGCCGAAGGCAGCCGCTTAACCAACTGAGCCACCCAGGCGTCCCTCAAATCTGAATCATTCTCCACAGAGCTGGCTGATGGATTTTTTTTTTTTTTAATGCTGTGTATATTTGAATAACTGAAAGCTCTGCAGTAATTCCCCCTTATTTTCTTTTTCTTCTCCCCAGCACACTGAAGAAGACTTCAAGGGAAGGTTCAAAGCTCGGCCAGAACTGGAAGAACTCTTGGCCAAGTTGAACTAGCTCACTGCAGACTCTTTCGTGTCAGGACTTGTGATATTGAGTGGTCAAAGTTAAGCAGAAGACCCTGACTTTTAGCTATCATAACTACCCGTCCCCATTAGCCAGGAATGCCTCCTCTCTTGTATGGAGGAGTGCTTGCCAACTGTCACCACTTTCCTTTGGGCCAACCTAAGACATTCTCCATCTAATAAAAATCTGCAGCTGAAGGGCATGTGTGTGTATGTGAGAAGTCAGTCCATCCTGTGGAATATCTTTTATTTTTATTTTAAGATTTTATTTTTAAGTAATCTCTACACCCGTTGTGGGGCTTGAACTCACAACCCTGAGATCAAGAGTTATATTCCACCAACTGAGCCAGCCAGGCGCCCCTGTGGAGTATCTTTAAGGGATTATATTTTCTCTTCAGCACAGAAGCATGTTTTCCTTCAGTATTTCCCCACTTAGAGTGATCTCATCCTTTCAAGCAATCTGGCATTGAATCTTTTAGTGAAACAGAGGATCATAACATAAGTAAACCCCCTATGGATAGAAGGCATAGGGATGGAGATTTTGGCTCTGTATATGAAAAAACCTCTCCAGATATAATCAGGGTCTGGCGGTAGTGAAAAAATACCACTTTGTGGGTAGTGAGTGACTCGTCATTCAGGCAGATGTTACATAACTGCTAATTAGGGTTACCTGGAATGAGTTTACACAAAGAATTAAGGTTGATCTTGGTCAGAAGTCAGAAAACTGCTGGTAAGCGAAGTCCCACTGACTGCCTCTGTTTTTTTTTTTGCCTCTGTTTTTTTTAATAGTAATTTACTGGAGTGAAATTCACAAACCACAAAAGTAACCATTTTAAAGCAGACAATTCGGTGGTATTTAATACATTCACAATGTTATACAACTACCACCTATATTTAGTTCTAAAACTCTGTTGCCTGTGTATTGGAACAGGGCCATGGTCGTTCACTTACATATGGTGTGCGGCTGCTTTCACACTGGCAGAATAGTTGTGACACAGACTGTAAAAGCAAAACATTCATCATGCGTCCTTTCTAAAAATAGTTTGTCAAACCCTGATCTAAGTCACTGGTTCTCAAACTAAGTGTGCATCCAAATCACCATATGGGGGGCTTTTTAAACACAAATTTTTGGACTCCACCCCTATTTTTTCTGATTCAGTAGGTCCTGAGTGAGGGCATAGAATTTGCACTTCTTACACATTCCCAGGTGATGCTGATGCTCATGCAACTGGTCCAAGGTTACCTCTTTGAGAACCACTAGTCTAAGTGACCTCTGATGTTTTTCCTATTTTGGGCATTAGTGAGTTCATACTTTTGTACATAATAGCGGTCATTTATTGAGCTAGACTCTGTGCAAGGTACTACATGAGTTCTAATCCTTACACCAGTCTTTTAGGGTGTATATATGCGTGTGCACGTGGATGGGTATTGGTGTGTGTGAAAAGGCTATGTGTGAGTGCGTGTGAGTATCTCAGTATGTATCTCACACATACGGAGCCTTCATTATGCTATGTACTTTATAAAAATTATCCTTGACGTTGATGGTATTGTCCCAGTTTTACAGATGGAAAAACTGAGGTTTGGAGATAAAAAGTGACTTCCTTCTCCTGAAGGGTCACATAACTAGTAAGTGACAGATCTTTCTCTCCTGTACTCCACTGCTGCTGTGGGGTGCCCCTACGCAGAGGTCTGTGGGAGACCAAAGCATTCCTAGTGTTACATGTACTTTTCTAAAACTCAGCAGTTGCAGTCCTGAAGTTACTTTGGTTTCTTTGCTTTGGTCTCTAAAGGCAACAATAGGAAACTCAGATTTCCTTCTAAGGTATAACACTAAGGGAGAGCTGTCAAGATAGCAGTTACCTTCAGTTAAAATGCTTCTCTGGGGCGCCTGGGTGGCTCTGCCTCCCAGCCTCTGCCTTCGGCTCAGGTCAAGATCCCAGGGTCCTGGGATCAAGCCCCACATCAGGCTCTCTGCTCAGCAGGGAGCCTGCTTCCTCCTCTCTCTCTCTCTGACTGCTTCTCTGCCTACTTGTGATCTCTGTCAAATAAATAAATAAAATCTTAAAAAAAAATAAAAATAAAATGCTTCTCTGAATTGACACTGAAGGTTCAGCAGGCCACTACTTTCAAGTGAAGCCCAATGGGAGCTTGGGCAGAATTTTTCAGGTGAGGACTGGTATTTTGGTTGTAGAATTACTCATTGCTGAGTCTCCTTTAGGGAAGATAAAAGAGAAGTTGCTAATGGATGAGTGTAATTTGGGGAGATGTATAGAGACAGGAAGATCAAGATGAATAAACAGATGTATACAAATACTTACACATGGCCCCCATGTCCTAAGGACTCTATTTAGAACCTGGAAAATTGCATTCTTTTCGTTTCTGACTTTTCCTTGTTAGTGATTTGTGCAAGCAGGACACAGGGTTTAATAAACTGACAAGACACTAGAGCTGAAGAACATTAGGACCCAGCTAGCCTAACCCTCTGCTTTAGCAGGTATAGGTTAGGGACCCAGGAAAGGGAGTGCTTTTACCCAAGGTCACAGCACACCTCACAGGCTTACCTTGGGAACAGGATTCAGATCTCTTGATTCCCAGTCCATCCTTTTCCATTACATCACTGAGGGATGAGTCAGGTTTTTCTCTTAAATAGGAGGCAGCTGGGTTCCCTCATCTTGGAGCTCTCCTGGCACTGACCTAGTTGATAATTTATCCTCTCACCAGAGTCAAAGAGCTTTTGTTACTTCTTAGTCTGCCCTGAGATAAATGGAAATTGCTTCTAATGCCTTATCCTGTCAAGAAGGATGGGAGGTATTCTGATTACTAGAACCTCAGAGTTACAAAACAATTATGAGCTTCATCGGATTCTCTCCAGTGAGGTCCAGAAGGAAATGGACTTTCCTAGAATCACATGGCAGTGAAGTCAAATGGAGTGTAAGTTTCTTGCACAAGGTTGAAAATAACTTTCCCACCCTCCCTGAGACAACTTATTATAAAGGAAAGAGTCAGACAAACCTAGGCTATTCCTCTTTTCTATACTTACTAGTCTTAGGGACTCAGGTGAATTATTTTAACCACATAAACCTCAATTTTCTGATCTGTAAAATGGGAATACTCCCTTTTTAGGAATTTGAGATGGAGATAATATATATAAATGGGCTAGCAAGTACTCAGTAAATGTTGGATTATTTTCCCTTCCAAACTTCTTCAGCACACTTCTTAAAAAGTTTTTTTTTAATTGAGATATAATTTATATTTATAATGAAACAACAGATCTTAAGTGTGTATTTGATCAGTTTTAAAAATGCTTGGGGTCCTGATGGCTCAGTCAGTTAAGTGTCCAACTCTTTTTTTTTATTTTTTAAGATTTTATTTATTTATTTGACAGATCACAAGCAGGCAAAGGCAGGAAGAGAGAGAGGGGGAGCAGGCTCCCCACTGAGCAGAGAGCCCAATGCAGGGCTCGATCCCAGGACCCTGGGATCATGACCTGAGCCAAAGGCAGAGGCTTAACCCACTGAGCCACCCAGGTGCCCCTTAAGTGTCCAACTCTTTTTTTTTAAAAGATTTTATTTATTTATTTGACAGAGAGCACAAGTGGCGGGGGGGGGAGAGGGAGAAGCAGGCTCCCCGGAAGCAGGGGGACCTGGGGACCGGGGGACCCTGGGACTATTACCTGAGCCTAAGGCAGACGCTTAACTTACTGATCCACCTGGGTGTCCCAGGTGTCCGACTCTTAATTTCAGCTCAGGTCATAATCTCAGGGTTCTGGGATTGAGCCCTCCGTCAAACTCTGTACTAAGCCCAGAGCCTGCTTGTCCCTCTCCCTCTGCTTCCCACCCCAACCACTTAAAATAAATAAATAAATAAATAAATAAATAAATAAATAAATAAATAAAAATTTTTTTATTTTTTTTTATTTTATTTTTTTTTAAAGATTTTATTTATTTACTGGACAGAGATCACAAGTAGGCAGAGAGGCAGGCAGAGACAGAGGAGGAAGCAGGCTCCCTGCCGAGCAGAGAGCCCGATGCGGGGCTCGATCCCAGGACCCTGGGATCATGACCTGAGCTGAAGGCAGAGGCTTCAACCCACTGAGCCACCCAGGCGCCCCAATAAAAATTTTTTTTAAATGCAGTCACCCGGGGCACCTGGGTGGCTCAGTGCATTAAGGCCTCTGCCTTCAGCTCGGGTCATGGTCTCAGGGTCCTGGGATCAAGCAGCTCCGCATCCAGCTCTCTGCTCGGCGGGGAGCCTGCTTCCTCCTCTCTCTCTGCCTGCCTCTCCACCTACTTGTAATCTCTGTCTGTCAAATAAATAAGTAAAATCTTTAAAAAGAAATGCAGTCACCCATGAAACCTATACTTCTATCAAGATTACACTTCCATAACCCCAGAAAGTTCCTTTACATTCTTTCAGTCATTCTTCTCCAGAAGCAACCATTCATCTCATTTTTGGCGAAGTTTTGCCTTTCTAGAACTGCATATAAGTATCATACAGTATATGCCCTTTTGTGACTGACTTCATTTACCCTGTTTTATCCATGTTGTTGTGTCTATCAGTAGTTCATTCCTTCAGCATACTTTTAGTTTTGAATGTTCCTTTGAATGTGCCTAGAATCTCTGTGATAACATGAGGGGTAGGCAGGAGGGACAAGAGGGAAGATCAGTGGACCGGGATTTAGAACAGCTGGGTGCTAGGTTTGGCTCCATCAGTATACAACCTTTGGGATAATCTGTTTTGGTCTTCATTTTTCTCATCTGTAAAAAGATGAGATCATTGGCCTAAGAGGGAAAGAGACTTGTCCAAGGTTAGCCGGGGCCAGCCAGAGATTGCTCTAGTTCACTCAATTCCTGGTTTAGTGCACGTTACTGAGATATTGAAAACCGACTTTTTATGTAGATCATTAAGTTCCAGGAAGATTGAATGGGGTTGAATTGGCAGTCTTCCTAGTCGGCCTTCCTAGTTAAGGCCAACAGTTTCCTCAGCTTCATGTTTTAGTTCCCTTCCTCTGGTTAAGGATGCCTTCTTCTGCCACCACCACAGAAGGCTGGAATTTGCCAGCTGTGGACTCTAAAAGGGTAGGTTTACTTAAGGAAGGAAAGCACTCTGAGCATGCATTGGTTGGGTCTAGAAATAGACCTGCCGGAAAGGCACTGCAAACAGGTGGCCAAAGTGTCTTGCACTAGTTTAATGCGTACTTTGACCTCTTTGTGTCATTTATGTCTTCAAATGTGTGATCTCCCTAGAGAGTCTGAAATGATTCATTTAGTTCTTATAAATCCCCCTGGAATAACTTTCATTCCTAGTCATTTCAGGTTTAGGTCACCATTTAGACAGAATGCCCAGGCTCTGAAAGATGCCCAAGCTCCAAAGAATGAAAACTCTTCAGAAGATAGCTGCTAAAGGAAGAAAGAATCTCTCCCACTTCTGCCTGCTTTAAGTCCCTGTGGCAGCAGAGAGCCCTATCATTCTATACAGTGGGAAGCATAAGGTTTCAACCCGAACTGGCTCCAGTTCTCTTTGGATTTCTAGTCAGCAGCTCAAGGACTTAGTCTGGAAACTTTACCTGAGGGAGGGAGAGTGGGAGGCATCTCTTATTACTCACCTAGTAAAACACATTACCATGCAACTTTGTACTGAGCACAGGCCAAGTCCCCAGCCAAGGACCTTGCAGGGAAGGGTCAACTCATGAGCCACAGGGACACCCAGCCAAGTCTCTCCACTCATCCCTGGCACCAAGCCTCTGTACAGAGGTAGGCATAGATTGTCCCGGACAAGCATGGACCACCTTAAATTACAGCTCCATGGCTGTAGGCTCCAGAGTTGAGAGACTAAAATAATATGCCAATCTAGAACACTGTGGGCAAGGTGCACTGGCAACCTCCTTTTTGTAAAACACTAAAAAAGCCAACCAAACAAACAAATCCGTAATATTTACATAGTAAATAGTTACTTACTATTTGTTAAGCATCATACCAGGCAGTGGAAGATTAGGAGAGCACAGAACAGAACAGCATAGACATAAGAATAAGACACACTTGAAAGTCTAGCCCCCAATCTAACCTTTATTTCCTCCTCTGTGAAGGGTAGTTAATGGAGTTACTGAGAAAATGTAACTCAGGAGAGTGCCTAGCACACAATAATAATCACATTAACATCTAGTGAATGCTTACTATGTACCAGACACTGTTTCTAAGCTCTTTACCAAGATTAATTCTTTCAACAAGTCTATGAGGAAGGTCTACATTTATTAGTTTTAAGGCCTATGAGGAAGGTTTTACATGCATTTTTCAGAAGAAAAAAAATAGATCCTGAGATGTTAAGTAATTTGCCCAAACCACACAGCTAGTAAGTGGCAGAGTGGGATTTGAAAGCAGTATGTCATAGAGATTGAGAGCAAACTTTGGAACCAAACAGCCTGAATTAAATGCTTCATAAATATTATATGACATTATTTATTATATATATACATTATAAATATTATAATAGTTTTAATAGCTCAAAAATGCTTATAATTTTTATTTGCTATTTATATTACTCTCTCTCATTTAATTCTCTGTGCCAAGAAAATAATAATTCTCTATTATGCCTATTTAATAGGAATTATCCCATTTACTTGAGGAAACAGGTTTGAGTGGCAACAGAGCCCTCTTTGCCCAAATACATTCTGTGACTCACCCAGTATTAGCTCTGTGTTAGAGATGGAGTCTTATAAAACTTGCACTTAGCTGGTTTGGAAGCTAGTCTGCTGGTGAGTCCTTCTGTCCTTCCTCTACTAGAATCCCACCCGCCCTCCCCACAGACAGTTATTTCTATTTTAATTACACAAATTAATATGTAGATACATTTCTGTTGTAAAAGATTTGAATATCTATGCAAATATAGTCCTTACTGATGGGAGTTTTACATGGTGAACATTTATTCTCTATGTAAACAATGTTGCAGTGAACATATTAGTATACACATCTTATAAAAATATATTCAAGAGGGTTCCTAAAAGAATTGCTGTTGAAATATATATTTTTAATTTTTTAAGTTTTTAAGTAATCTCTAAAGCCAATGTGGGGCTCAAATTCATGACCCCAAGATCAAGAGTAGCATACTCTTCTGAAAAAGCCAGTCAGTAAATATATAAATGTTTAAAATATTTATAGATCTTGGGGCACCTGGGTGGCTCAGTCAGTTAAGTGACCAACTCTTGATTTCAGCTCAGGTCATGACCTCAGGGTCATGAGGTCAAACCCCACATGGGGCTCCATGGTGAGAGGAATCTGCTTTGCTTCTCCCTCTACCCCTGCCCCCACGCATGTGCGCATATTCTCTCTCTCAAATAAATCTTTAAAAAAAGATAAAATATTTATAGATCCCACCAAACTGTCCTCCAGTAGCTTTATTAACTTATTATCCCTTCAGTGTGATTGTGCCTGTTCTTCATCCCCACCAATACTGGCTGTTATAAATACTTTTGATTTTTGTTAATAGAAATAGCTAATACTACTTTATTTAACTTTGTTCAGTTTTTAATTGGGCTGTTTGCTTCTTACTGATTTCTAGGTATTGTCTTTTTTTCTTTCTTTTTTTTTTTTTTTTAAGAGAGAGAGAGAGAGCAAGCTGAGGGGCAGGGGGCGCGATGGGAAGAGGCAGAGAGGGAGAGAATCTTCATGGAGCCCAACACAGGACTTGATCTCAGGACCTTGAGATCATGACCTGAGCTAAAATCAAGAGTTGGATCCTTAACTGACTGAGCCCCCCAGGCACCATTTATTTCTAGGTACTTTTTACTTGTTGTAGATGGTATTCCTTTCTGTTACATATGTTACAAAGGGGTAATGTTTCCTTCATCACTTAAGGTTCAACTCAACTAACTCCCTTCTTTGAAATTCTTGCTGACAGCTCCAGTCCACACTGCTCTCTCTGATGACCCACAGCACTGAGCAGACAGGGCCCCACAGAGTCCTTACTGATTACTAATTGGATTTTACTGTTCTTTAAATTGGTATTCCTCTCATCTTCTCCCCTCTTTTCTCTTTCTCTCCTCCCCAGTCACCAACGCAAAGACTCAAAGTAGTTTTAGGGCTTACTATACTTCAGATTTGCACTTCTAATACATAGATGCTCAAGAAATGTTACTGATGGGGGCCCCTGGGTGGCTCAGATCATTAAGTGTCTGCCTTCGGCTCAGGTCATGATCTCAGGGTCCTGGGATCAAGCCCCACATCAGGCTCCCTGCTCAGCGGGGAGTGTTTCTCCCTCTCCCTCTGCTGCTCCCCCTGCTTATGTTCTCGCTGTCAAATAAATAAAATTTTTTTAAAAAGTTACCGATGATGATGAGAGCATACACCCCTTTACATTCCAGCTTCGATGGCAGGAGTTACTCTTCCACCTCCTTTCCCACTCCCAAATGCCTCCCAGGGCTAGAGAGAAAACAGAATGGGGGATGTAGTTCCATGGAAGAAAAATGAGAAGCAATGGCAACTGTTATTAACTGGAGAATACAACCATCTCAAAGAGGAATCGTTACTCAATTCCAGCAAATTGTCATATATATATGAATATTTATATATATGGGAATATAAACTCCATGATGATAGCTTCTCCATTTTTTTAGAGCTGAAAATCTGTATTTTTTTTTTAAAGAGTTTATTTATTTATTTGACAGACAGAGATCACAAGTAGGCAGAGAGGCAGTGGCGGGGGGGCAGGGAAGCAGGCTCCCTGCTGAGCAGAGAGCCCTGTGTGGGGCTCGATCCCAGGACGCTGAGATCATGATCTGAGCCGAAGGCAGAGGCCTTAACCCATTGAGCCACCCAGGCACGCCTGAAAATCTGTATTTTATGTTAAATGTGCCTTTTATTTATTTACTTTTTTATGGCATAAAGGGGATTCAGCCACTTAAAAAAATTTTTTTTTATTTATTTGACAGAGAGAGAGTGTAGAAGTAGGCCGAGTGGCAGGGAGAGGGAGAAGCAGGCTCCCAGCTGAGCAGAGAGCCTGATGTGGGGAATGATCCCAGGATTCCACTATCATGACCTGAGCCGAAGGCAAACGCTCAACTGACTGAGCCACCCAGGTGTCCCTGTTAAACGTGCCTTTTAAATGTCAGGCAACATTGTGTGTTTGTTGGGCTGTGAGCATGTTGAGGTCAGACTCTGCACCTGTCTGGCATATAAGAGGAACTCAATGTTTATTTTCCCATATGTTTTCCTTCTTCTACTAGACTGAATGAAATATCCAGATCAACCAATGAAAGATAAAAGCACTTACATAATGGCTAGTAATTAATTGTTCTAATGTTGTCTTATTTCCACCCTTCAAGCCAGACTAAGTAACATGAAGAAAGAGATCCTATTATCACATCAGATCATATTATTCATTTACACAGTAGCTGATACAAGGAAAGGTCTTAGGAAAACTTGTCAGTCATGTGTTGAACCAATGATGAATAAATGAAGACCTGACTAGGTAACCAATTTACATTTAGATTGTGAATTTACTTTTCAAATTAAGCGTCCCTGTAATCAGTACTTGGCACACTGACCCAAGATGTAGGACAGAAGACCATCCATTAACCCCACTCTTTGTTTTACTTGGCAAATACCAGTCAATATTAAATATTGGTGGAACATGATGGGTGAAGATGTGTGGTATCTCACCATGAAAATATCACAGCTCTTTACAGCAGTCATGTCTAAACCCATGGCTGCCTAGCTTTCAACGTCAGTCTTAGCCGAAGATAATCCCTGAGTTTTATACCTCTTGGCCCACACTTCCACTGTTCAGGACTTCTTCCCGGGATCTCTTTGGGTGCTAGTTTCTGCAGGGCCATTCTCTGGGGATAGGCGTTTTGGAATCTCAGTGGTGGGATGGCTTCGCTCTTTCCTCTTCTGCAGCTCCTCCCGCCGCCTTGCCTGCTGTTCACTCATGCAGTCCCTGAAGGCCTGTACCTGCGGCTGACACTGGCGCCAGTCCTGGTGTTGGGCCATGCACTCCTGTACTGCATAATGGGAAGCAGCACAGCCAGAACGGGAGATCAGCTGGTCCAGCGGATCCTCTTCCTCATCTTCCTTCTTCACCTGTCGGGCCCAGGTATGGCCTTGAGTTGACATCTTTGGGAATCTCTGGAACATCAATGGAGGCAAGGTTAGAGTAGGGATGTGACTATGAGGTTCCCCTATTATAAATAACACTGACCAAACCTATTTTGGTTTGGTTTAGCCTATTTATGCATATGTCTCCCATTGGAGACTGTAAGCTCATTTGAGAACAGATATTCGGCATGATTCACCTTGATGCCATCAGCAATAGGCCTGGCAAGAGAACAGATCTGCAAAATGGTCTGAACTCAATTAAGTGACATCAAGTATATGAGAGTGTTTAGCATAGCACTAAATAAGCTAGAATGGATTCTGCTAATGGAATCTGAAATAGGTGAAATGTCACCTTTTTGGAGCAGCTGTCTTGGATCCACCCCCCAAAAATTAATCTCTCTTCTTTTCTCCTATTAGCCTTTTCCTATGGTTGGAAAAGAACATGATTTAATACTTGGGAGAGTACCCAAATATGGGTAGGGTTTGACATGTAGGAGAAATGAGAGAGTTCAGTGTGGCTATGGCATACAATGCGCATGGGCCAGGGCAAGAGATGAGTCTGTGAGATGAGACTGCTTAATGTGAGGTGGATTTGCCCAGACTGTCTTCCCAAGATCATCTGCTTCACAGCACCCAGTAGAAAGTAGCCTACAGAAAGAATCTGAGAAAGGTTTGAAGGGAATAAACTCAGCCTTTACACACATTTCACCATGACAGGCTTTAAAGGAACTAGTACTCTTTAATGCCTTTCCTGTGTCTCTCTGATTCATTCAACAAACGATCATTGAGTATGTATCATGTATGAGGCACTACACTAGAGGATACAGGAGACCAAGACCGACTGAGTTCCTGCCTTAATAGTGTACAATCTATGTAATAAACAGACTACAACGCAGTGTGTACAGATATCGAAGACTGGGAACACACTGAAAGAACACCTAATCCAGACATGGCAGGAACAGGCAAGGAAGGCTTCCTGGAGGAAGTGATTCCTAAACTGAGACTTGAAGGATAAATAGGAGTTAGCCAGAGATGGGGAGAAGGTCTATTCCCAATCAGTGGAAGAGCAGGATCACAGGTTGAGACAGGATTTAACACAGGAAAGGAACTGAAAGTTCTGTATGACTGAAGAATAGCATATGAAGAGAACTGTAAAACAAATGAAATTGGCGCTATGATAAAGTATCTAATCATAGCAAGGTCTTGTTGGCCATAGTAAGCAGTGGGGAAATTACAAAGAATTAAGGACTCCATAGCCTTACCCAAAAGTCATTTGCTTTGCAGGCAAACCTGAGGAAGGAGGGGGTAAAAAGGCTTTGAAAAGGGACTGGGATTGGAAACCTAGTTTTGTCACTAACTGGAAGACCTTAAGAAAATCACAAAATAGTGTCTACCTCACAGGACTGTTGAAGGCTAAATGAGATAATGCACTTAAGAAGCCTGGCACGTCTAAAGAGTTCAATAAATGAATTTTATTACTGTACAGAAAAAGTGCCCTGGATTCTAACCCAAGAGATCCAGATTCGAATCCCAGCACCACGTCTTACCACACAATCTTTTTAGCTTCCTCCTTAATAATATTTAACTCATAGAATTAACGTAAGGATTAATATAATGAACGAGAACTGCACGGACAACAGGAAAACTCAGTAAATGCCACGGTACTCTCTCCCCACTACATCCGGCTTCAGTCTTCCCTGAAGTGAAAAAGAGGAAGACCGATGCTTGGAGATCAGGGCAGGCTACACAGTCGGCAGCTGGCCTGGACTAGAAAGGCCCGGGAAAGCAGAGCAATTCGATCGTCCAAGTCACCTGCAGCTACTCTCCCACTTTAACGAGAGAACGCATGCGTCCACGCGGCTGTTAGCCGCAGTCCCGCTGTGCCCGCTACGCCTCACTGCGCAAGGACGCGGTACGCAGTGCTCACCGAACAGGCTGGACACGAGAACTCGGACGCGCGTTCTAGCACGTCGACGTCAGTTTTGCAGGCAGTTAGAACTCTTCCGACCCTCCGACCGAAAACCAAGCTCGCGGGGGCGGGGGCAGGGGGAGCGGAACCTGAGCGCGTAAGTGGGAGGAGAGGAACCCGCCACGTGTATTCATTGGTGACCTCTCAGTATAGATCCCGCCCCCAGTCCTTGTCGCAGCCCCTTGGCGACCCACTTCCTGCAAAGAGCGGAAGAGGCGGGGTTAAGATGGCGGCGCCTCTGAGGATTCAGAGCGACTGGGCCCAAGCCCTCAGGTGAATGAAGGCCCAGAACCGGGACGGAGGAGGGTAACGCGTATTGTCTTTGCGTTGAGAGGTGTATCCAGTCCAGGATAGGGATTACCTTCATCATTTGTTGAGGGATCACTGGATGTAGCAAACCCACATGGTCATTTGTCTTCGTTTTCAGCAGAGCTGTCTTGAGGCAAGGTGTATGTGCTGTGATCCCAGTATCAGAACTAGGATCAATGAGTTGGAGAAAGACAGGAAAACTGGGAGGCAGGAAGACTCTTGGGCGAGAAGTCAGTCATTTAGCAAATATTTACTGTTCGTCAGTTATTTGCAAAGGTCCTACTACTCAACCACTTCCACGTTGTCTTTGAGTTTATGATGAAATCTTTGTATCCTCCTTGGACCCCTAGTGCTATGTTAGATATACTGCACAGTTCTATTCAGGAAACAATGTAACATCCACTATGTCCAGGCTGTATGCGGGTGGAGTTTAGATGAATAATCTAAATTTAAAGGGTGGCTCCTGCCTTCAGGAAGCTGACAGCATAATTGGGGATGCACAGCAAACCATTCATTTAACATATTTATTGATCGTATACTGTGCAGGTTGTTACTCTGCACCAGGATGAGTACAGCAGTGCCATGAATGGCAACTGTTATTACTAATAGGAGTTTTGCACATTGAAACCATGGTAAAGATGAAAACATAGCTTTTTGCAATTAGAAAATTATGCTTTACTATTGAGCTAAAATAAAATACACATTACTTACTACAATAAGTAGTAAAGTAATAAAGGAAGGACACTGACATTTACTGAGGGCCACCAGGTAAAGTGGTACCTAGGAGAGAATGCAGGAGAGGAATCAGAGGAAGTAACTTGTCCAAGATTTTGTAGCCAGTGATAGAGAGTTACTGTCAACCTAAATCTTTCTTTTCTTTCCTTTTTTTTTTTTTTTTAAGATTTTATGTATTTATTTGAGAGAGAGAGCATGAGCAGAGGGAGAGGGAGAAGCAGACTCCCCACTGAGCAGGGAGCCTGATGAGGGGCTCTATCCCAGGACCCTGGGTTCATGACCTGAGGCCAAGGCAGACACTTAACCAGCTGAGCCACCCAGGTGCCCCTAAATCTGTCTGTCTTAAAAGTGTAGGTCTGGGTGTGTGTTGGGGGAGGATAGGGTGGCTGGGTTATGGACATTGGGGAGGGTATGTGCTATGGTGAGTACTGTGAATTGTGTAAGACTGATGATTCACAGACCTGTACCCCTAAAGTAAATAATACATTATATGTTAATTAGAAAGTAAAAAAATTGAAAAAATAAAAGTATAAGTCTTTTTCACTATAACCTTAAAATGTTAGAGTGATGAAGTAAAGATTTGGATGATTGGGGCGGTGCATTCTAAAACACATAAAAAGTCAGTGTGAGCTGGTGGAGTGCAGAAATTGTATGCTAGTCCCATGTTTCTGTTCCTGCTTTCCAGATAGCTTGGTGACCTTGGACAAGTCACTTTCTGAGCTTCAGTTTTATCTTTAACATGGGGATAATAAAAGACATTTTCTTAAATTGTGAGGATTAATTATACTGTTTGCAAAGTGCCTAGCACAGGGCTTGGCTTACAATAATCCCAGTAAATATCTAAATATAAAGTATTCGTGATTTTTCAAAGCTGTGTAACTTATAAATGAATAGTGAACTCACTGTTATTGAAGTATTTGAATATTCATTTAACCAATAGACATCTATGCATTAAACACTTAATGCATCAATATTTCTTTAATAAATAAAGCTTGTTTTATAATAATCTAAGCCTGGATGAGATATTAGACTAGTCATACCTAAGTACTGTCCAAACTGAAGATTATATGATGTTCTTTCTCCCTTGCACCGGGGGCATCCTTTTCAGCATTGAATGAGCCTAATTAGTCTTTTGTCTCTCTTCATAGGAAGGATGAAGGGGAAGCCTGGCTGAGTTGTCACCCCCCAGGTAATGTCCATTTGCCCAAATTAATATGCCTTATTTTAGAGTTAGGGGGATTTACTACCCTTAGAAGAGAGCTTCATACTTTCTTTTGGCTCAAACTCCTTGCACAATGCTCATAATCTTCAAATGTTCTTGACCAGTTTATGTGTAGGATATTTTATTTAGGCCCCATCACTGCAAAAGCAGTGTTCTCCTTAAGCAGATTTTCTAGATTACTGAAGCGTAACTCTATGCTATGTATTATGTGTATATACTGTGGATAAATGCGTTTGTGCGTGTTGATCTTCATCTTTCATTGTGGAAGAATTTCATTTCACAGTCAGTAAAACTGAGTTTGAGATTGTTTTAGTAGGTTTTTTTTTTTTAAGATTGATTTATTTGGAGGAGGGGGGCAGGAGCAGAGGGAGAAGGAAAGAAACTCAAGCAGACGGTGCGCTGAGTTCACACCATGGTCCAGGGCTCAATCTTGGGACCCCAAGATCACAACTCTGAGATCATGACCTGAGCCAAAATCAGGAGTTGGGTGCTTAACTGACTGCGCCACCCAGGAACCCCCTAGTAGCTTTCTTATAAAAGCTGTAACTTTAAATCTTTGTATCTAATTTTTAGCTCTTGAGCATATTCCTACCAAATTAGGTTCACCCAGGCTAGGGCTTTTTTCTCTTCACCTTACTTTACACAAGTACCTTCTTTTCTTTCATGAACCAATTTCCTGCCATCTCTATAGATGCCTGAATTGAATCTTCAAGGAGAACAATGTTAAATTCTTATTATTTTCCTAAGACAATGCTTCTTTTGTGTTATGTAGGTAAGCCAACTTTGTATGGCAGCCTAACTTGTCAAGGAATTGGCCAGGATGGCATCCCAGAAGTTACAGCTTCAGAAGGATTTATTGTGGATGAGATAAACAAGGTAGGTTTTTATATCCTCTAAATGACACTGGGTCTAAAACTGGGGTAATACCCATATATCTACTTTAAATATTTATACTTTTATTTATATATCTTTGTCATCTTTATTTTATTTGTATAGTAATCACAGTTTTTACTGCGTTGGATGTCCAGAGTTGTTTTTTTTTTCTTTTGTAGTTACATGTACTTTGAGATACTTTTAGTTGCATACACTTCCCTTATATCAGTACTGTCCGATAGATGAATTATGTAAGCCACATATGTAATGTAAAATTTTTTAAGAGCCACATAAAAAAGGTAAAAAGAGGGACACCTGAGTGGCTCAGTTGTTAAGCGGTTGCCTTTGGCTTAGGTCACGATCCCAGGGTCCTGGGATCGAGCCCCGATGCGGGGCTCTGTCCAAAGTACAGACTCTCTCTCTGTCTCTCTCTCCCTCTCTGTCAAATAAATAAATAAATAAATCAAAAAAATAAATGAAAAGAAACAGGTGAAATTAATTTTAATAATATATTTTATTTAATGCAATAAATCTAAAATACTATTTCAACTTATAATTAATATTAAAAATTATTAGAGTGATATTGTACATTCCTTTTTGCTTATTGAGTTTTTGAGACTGTATATTTTACGTTTACCAAACATGTCAATTCAGACTCTAATTTTTCATTGAAAATAAATAAGTAAAGGTATTTAGGTTGTATAAATTTAGAGTTGAGAACATAAATTCACATACCCAGGTGGTTCCAGATATATTTAAAAAGTTTTCCAAAAACTGAGGCAAGTATCAGTTTTTAAAGATTTTTTTTTTATTTTTTTATTCATTTGTCAGAGAGAGTGAGCACAGGCAGACAGAGAGGCAGGCAGAGGCAGAGGGAGAAGGAGGCTCCCCGCTGAGCAAGGAGCCCGATGTGGGACCAAGACCCTGGGATCATGACTTGAGCCGAAGGCAGTCAAATGCTCAATAACCTCTTGTGGCTAGTATTTACCATATTGGACAGCATAGCCTTTACAATATATCTGGCTAGGCCTTGATGAAGACCTACATAAATAGTAGTTTTTTTCATTGTCTTTGAGTTGAGTAGATAGCCAAACTAAGTATTGCAGAACCCATGATCTGGTGATGTGTAATTAAATTTTTTTCAGTTGTGAAATATTTCAGGTATACTGACATGAATGGATGATACTTTGTTTTTTACAGACGACAAATGTTAAATTTATTCCAATTTGTGCAAGTTAATAGGCTGTATGTTATTATATATGTTTTGCATTTATTTTTCAGAAACAGCTATGGCATAGTAGAAACTGTCAGAAGATCTGAGGTCAAGTTTTAGTTAACTCTGACACTAGTAATATGATTTTTGGACAAATAACTTAGTTCTCTGAGCCTCAGTTTCCTCATTTACAAAATGGAGATGATGTGCTACCTATAGACTGATTAACAGGGAGTGAGACTGCATATGAATGAAACTAAAATCTTACAAAAGTGAATTGTTGTTCATCATAACAATCCTGTGGGATTGGCATTTTAAATTTCCATTTTGCATATAACCAAACAGACTCAGAGACGTTAATTAACCCTAATAATCAAAGCTAATTAGACTGTATGCCAGAATTGAAACCAATTCTATAAAATTCCAGGTATGGACACTACCTTGCAAGCCTACATTTTTCCCAGGTGTTTTGCCCGTATCCATCCATAGCTTCAGTGCTAACTTCCTTTCTTCCCTTCATACTTAGGCCCTCATACAGTCCTTATCTCTTCCAACATTATTGCTAACTTCTGTCTTGTACTTGCTGGGTCAGACAGTAAATGCTTATGGTTGAGCATTCATTTGTTTCCTAATTGCCATGAGTCACTTTGCTCTTTGATGTTGCTGCATTGTTCTCTTGAACAGTAGATTATGCTTAAATATCTAAACCTGGAGGATAAAAATGTTTGACTTTGAATTTTATCTTAGTGTGGAATGCCCACACTCCTCCTCTGACCGCCCCCCACCCTGAATTTTATGTTTTGATATCTCTTGCAGCTTTTCATTACAATATTTTCATTAACAGCATGATTCTCTCCTGCTGATATTGGAAGGTAGTTCATCATTTCTCTTCCTCCATAGTTTGTTTATGGATTAAAGGTTGATTTGGTCAATTGATAAGCAGGAGAAAACTACTAATTCTTGAAATCTTTCACATAATTAGTCCCAAAGAAATGAAGTCTTCTGAGAACAAACACAATTCTTAATAGATGCCTGAACACTAAGTTCTTGGAGTTCCTTGAATCCTTGCTGGTAGGAATATTTAAGCCAGGAGAGTTTAGCTAATAGGTTAGTTTTGGGTATAGGAGGCAATTCCAAATCCAGGTCAACTCTCTTGCAGCTGTATGGGCTTTCTTATAGGGTTAGAAGCAAAATTCATTTGATGAAAAGACTGCAGGCAGCCACATATGGCTATGCTGGCTAAGAAAGTGCTATTTATATAGACAGATATACTAATTGCCTTTTTAAAAAAATATTTTATTTATTTATTTGACAGAGAGCGAGATCACAAGTAGGCAGAGAGGCAGGAGGAAGCAGGCTCTCCTCTGAGCAGAGAGCCTGATGTGGGACTTGATCCCAGGACCCTGAGATCATGACCTGAGCCGAAGGGAGAGGCTTAACTCACTGAGCCACCCAGGCGCTCCTCTAGTTGCCTTTTTAAATGAGTAGAAGACTTGTAGTAAGAGCATTTCGATTTTTAGTGATGAGAACGTTACTACTTTGAAATTGTTCTTTCTAAAGAACTGTGAGGACCTGTGTTTGCTGTGTACATATTAGTCTTAGAAAGAGGTTTAGAAAATCTTGACTTTGGAAGACATTTTCATTGTACAGTAGAATTTCCAAAAACTTTGAAGTACTGCTGCAGAAGAGATAACAGGTTGGGGCTGTTTGGCGAGTGTAACTCTACTCAGCTCCCTATAGGAAATACACACTTAGGTGGTGGCGTTGGTATTCAGCCAGTTAGATTAAAGGACTCTCATATTGCAAGAATCCCTGAAGGGTTTACTAAGCCTTTTATACCTCTATACGTGCTGCCTTGAAACACCAACATCCTTAATCTTAAACGGTTACAAAGGCTGCCTTGTACAAGTCCTGTCATCTGAAGCTAACATCTTTTTCTTTTTCTTTTATTTTTTTTTTAAAGATTTTATTTATTTATTTGACAGAGAGAGAGACAGAGAGCACAAGCAGGCAGAGAGGCAGGCATAGGCAGAGAGAAGAAGCAGGCTCCCCGCTGAGCAAGGAGCCCGATGCGGGGCTCGATCCCAGGACCCTGAGACCATGACCTGAGCCGAAGGCAGCGGCTTAACCCACTGAGCCACCCAGGCGCCCCCTAACATCTTTTTCTAGATATAATTTGAATGTCACCGTTCAACTATGTCACCAGTGTTTCTTGCTACAGTAGTTGAAAGATATGTTATAATGACTAGCAAAACACGTGAGGAATTAATACAGCTGTGGGGCGATGAACAGTCTATGAACATGGATGAACTGTTGGAATGGGCACTGCAAACCTGACCAGGGCCTACAGATTGTATAAGTGTACCATAATTTACCAGTTTTCTGTGGTAACTATAGATGTCAGTAGTCTTTTTTTTTTTTTTTAAAGATTTTATTTATTTATTTGACAGACAGAGGTCACAAGTAGGCAGAGAGGCAGGCAGAGAGAAGAGGAAGCAGGCTCCCCGCTGAGCAGAGAGCCCGATGCGGGGCTCGATCCCAGGACTCTGGGATCATGACCTGAGCTGAAGGCAGAGGTTTTAACCCACTGAGCCACCCAGGCGCTCCTAGATGTCAGTAGTCTTAACATTTTTTCTTAAAGTTCCTGTAGGCAGTAAGTTAGCTTTTAGACTAGTCTTTAGGTGCTAGACTTGGAGTCTGGTTGGTGATGTTTTCTCCTGTCTGTTAATCCTATTCCTTGCCCCACTGCTAACTGTGAGTACTCATATTAGATTTTCTTTGAAGAATTAATGCTCTCATATTAGTATCTTACTGCTGGTTTATCTTCTGTGGGAGTTTACTTCAATATAAAAAGATAAGGGCAGCTAAACAATATCAAATTACATTGCGGCCCTCTGCAGTAAAAGGACTGCTAATCTATAAGGGAGTGGTAGTGTTGTGAGCTGGCAAAGGAGGATTAGAAAGGGTACATTTAAAAAGTTAGAATTTCCAGGGCACCTGGGTAGCTCAGTGGGTTAAGCCTCTGCCTTTGGCGCAGGTCATGATCTCAGGGTCCTGGGATCAAGCCCCACATCAGGCTCTCTGCTCAGAGGAGAGCCTGCTTCCTCCTGCCTCACTGCCTACTTGTGATCTCTGTCTGTCAAATAAATAAATAAATAATAAAATCTTTAAAAAAAGTTAGAATTTCCTATCATCTACTGTTTTCTTTAAGAGCCTTTCATTCCACTGGAGTAACTTTACTGATGAATTTCAACTTTCCCTCTCTATTTAGAAAAGCATTCATATTTCTTGTCCGAAGGAAAATGCATCCTCCAAGTTTTTGGCACCATACACTACTTTTTCCAGAATTCATTCAAAGAGTGTAAGTATTTTGATAAAATGAGAGAATATAATGACATGTTAATTTTTCATTTTATCTGCTTGAGTGCTATAAACATATTCATAATTAATGTGTCTTTCATTTAGTGTGTATTAAGGTACCATAGCTGAAGTGTGATGCTTGGCAAAACTGGTATTTGGGTCCACATAGAATATGTATATAAATCCACTCACTGGTAATTTTAGAGAGTGGAATTGTCTGAGGTTTACTTATTTATGTTTTAGCAGAGCTGCTTAGTGGCTTTTGGATAATGATAGTAGCTGTGTTTATGTAATTTGCCATTGTTTATATTTCTGTCTCATTGCCTATAGGACAGGGATGTTTTATCAAAATTCCAAGTACAGCATATTGAGGAATAATTTTCAGAGGTCTCTGTGATAATGCCCGTTTTACTACTATGATCTTTTTGGAAGCATAAATGAGAAATATTTGGATAAACTGATTATATTAAAGCCTTCCATTTTATTGTGTAGTACATTTTACAAAATGGCTATTTTTTATCCTTATTATAAAACAGACATAGGTTTCGTGATGAAAATTTAGGAAATATAAAAAGGTGAAAAATCACTCACATTCTGCAATCTAAAGTAACTAAAGTAACTATTGTGAACTTTTGTTACAAATGCTGTGTTAATTATATAGTAGTAATAGCTAACATTTATTGATTGCGTGCTATGTGTCTGCACCATGTGAAGCTTTATGTATTATTTCACTCAATTCTCATCTTTTTTCTTTTATTTTAAAAGATTTTATTTATTTATTAGAGTGTAAGAGAGAGAGAGTGTGCGTGAGCAGGGGGAAGGGCAGAGGGAGAGGGAGAAGCTGACTGCCCGCTGAGCAGGGAGCCTGATGTGGGACGTGATACTGAAGTCAGACGTTTAACCAACTGAGCCACTCAGGCACGCTGCCCTGTCTTTTTTCTTTAAATATTTTACCAAAATAGGTTTTTATAGTATATACTGTTTTATAACTTGTATTCTATTCCTTAATAATATGTACATCATTGTATGTCATCTTTCTTCATATTCTTTTTTTTTCAGAGTGTCTTTTTAAAAATTTTTTTATTTTTTTAAAGATTTTATTTATTTATTTGACAGAGAGCGATCACAAGTAGGCAGAGAGGCAGGCAGAGAGAAAGGGCTCAATCCCAGGACCCTGAGATCATGACCTGAGCTGAAGGCAGAGGCTTAACCCACTGAGCCACCCAGGTGCCCCTCTGCATATTCTTTTAAGAGCTGCATAGTATTCCTACTGTATGATTTACTACAATTCATTTTTCCAGTCTTGTATTACTGGACTTTCAGGTATTTTTGATTTCTTGATTTTATACTTTGATGATTTGGCTAACACAAAGTTAGGAAGAAATTAGAATACATTTATAAAATAGAGTTGCTGAGTCATAGGGAGTGCAAGTTATAAGGCTTTTAGTATGTTCTGACTTCCACTTAACTAATTTATGCAGTTAACTATTGCCCTGCCTTTCCTGTGTAAAACGTACTGACTGATGCTCACAGCACGTTCACGGCTTGTAAGCTCTTCTCTGGGATCTACATACTGCGATACTACTGGTTAAATTGAATGCTTACCAAGGATAAGTTACATTATCAATTATATTGTTTTTGAAACGTTGTTAATTAAATACAGTAAACCAATGTAATATGAGGATGAAAAGACTGAGTGATTATGTCTTTGAAAACTAAATGGTTGCTTTGGAAAGCCTTGTTAAAGAAGAGATTTTTTTAAAAAACAGCTATAATAGAAGCACATGGGTGGCTCAGTCAGTTGAACGTCTGGTTCATGATCTCAGCTCAGGTCATCATCTCAGGGTCTTGGGATCAAGCCCCATCTCGACTCCTGACTCAGCAGGGAGTCTGCTTGAGATTCTCTCTCTCCCTCTTTCCCTCCCTCCACCAACAAATCTCTAAAAGAAATTTTAAAATAATGGCTATAATAGTATGTGTGGGCAAGATAAATGCAAACTATTATGGAAAAGATTTCTTGTAAAAATCCTAGGTGAATTTTGCTCTTAGATTGCTTTATAAATGTGAATAAAGATTTGCCTTGCTTTAAAGAAATCAAGTTATGAATTGTGCCTTTCGATTTATAGTTTATTACAAGAAAGGTTATTACGAGAAATATAGTTATTTACAAGAAGGTGAAACTTCCTTTTTTGACTTTAAAACATTTTAATAATATGTATACTTAAAAAAAATTTTTTTAAATGTAAATTCAATTAATTAACATATAACATACTATTAGTTTCAGAGGTAGAGTTCAGTGATTCATCAGTCTTATATACCACCCAGTGCTCATTACATCATGTGCCCTCCTTACTTTTCATCACCCAGTTACCCCATCCCCCACTCCTCTCCTCTCAAGTAATCCTCAGTTTGTTTACTATGATTAAGGGTCTCTTATGGTTTGTCTCCCTCTCTGGTTTCATCTTGTTTCATTTTTCCCCTCTCTTCCCCTGAATTCCTTTGTTTTGCTTCTTGAATTCCACATATGAATGAGATCATATGATAATTGTCTTTCTCAGATTGATTTATTTCGCTTAGCATAATACCCTCTAGTTCTATCCACATCATTGCAAATGGTAAGATTTCATTTTTTGATGGCTGAGTAGTAGTCCATTGTGTATATATACCACATCTTTTTTTTTTAAAGATTTTATTTATTTATTTATTTGACAGAGATCACAAGTAGGCAGAGAGGCAGGTGGGGAGAGCAGGCAGGTGAGCAGAGAGCCTGATGTGGGGCTCCATACCAGGACCCTGGGATCATGACCTGAGCCGAAGGCAGAGGCTTTAACCCACTGAGCCACCCAGGTGCCCCTATACCACATCTCCTTTACCCATTCATCTGTCTGTGAACGTCTGGACACTTTCCATAGTTTGGCTATTGTGAACATTGCTCTTATAAACATTGGGGTGCACGTGCTCCTTCAAATAAACATTTTTGTATCCTTTGGATAAATACCTAGCAGTACAACTGCTGAGTCATAGGGTAACTCTATTTTCATTTTCTGAGGAAACTCTGTGCTGTTTTCCAGAGTGGCAGTACCAGCTTGCATTCCCACCAACAGTGGAAGAGAGTTCCCCTTTCTCTGCATCCTCACCAACATCAATTGTTTCCTGACTTGTTAGTTTTAGCCATTCTGACCAGTATGAAGTGGTTATATCATTGTATTTTAATTTGTATTTCCTTGATGCTGAGTGATGTTGAGCGTTTTTTCATGTGTCTTTTGGCCATTTAGATGTCTTTGGAGAAACGTCTGTTTTTATCTTCTGCCTATTTCTTGACTGGATTATTCTTTGGGTGTTGAGTTTGACAAGTTCTTTATAAATTGTGGATACTAGCCCTTTATCTGATTTGTCACTTGCAAATATCTTCTCCCATTCTGTCAGTTGTCTCTTTATAATTGTTATTTTGAAATCTAGTTCTGACATATTACTTACATCTGTACTGATTAGGTCCCTGGCAGTCAGTACTGCCTCTAGTTCTCTTTCTTGAGGTGAGTTTTTCCATCTTGTCATTCTGTTCAGAGAATAGATGAGTGAGAGAACAAAATAGTAATATGGCAACAAAGACCCCAGAGAAATATATACTAAACAGAGACCTGAAACGGAAAAAACCAAAAAAATTTTTAAAAAGTATACAATCAGGGACGCCTGGGTGGCTCAGTTGGTTAAGCAGCTGCCTTCGGCTCAGGTCATGATCCCAGCGTCCTGGGATCGAGTCCCACATTGGGCTCCTTGCTTGGCGGGGAGCCTGCTTCTCTCTCTGCCTCTGCCTGTGCTCGCTCACTCTCTCTCCCTCTCTCTCTCTGATTAAAAAAAAAAAAAAAAGTATACAATCAGACAGGTGAACAGAATAGAGCAATGTACTGGATCCTGTGTGTATTTTGCTTGTTTGTTAGAAAACTATATTCCAAAATTGTAAAGAAAGAAAAACTTACATATGTACAAAAATAAAGTTAAATACAATGGAAGGTTAGAATATACTATAAAAATGAAAATTAAAAGCCAAAAAAAAAAAAGAAAGAATATAGTCAGACAGGTGAACAGAACAGAGCAATACACTATAATCTGGGTGTATTTTGGTCTATTTGTTAGAAGAAACTATATCCCAAAATTGTAAAGAAAGAAAAACTTAACGGTCACCACTGCTGTCATGAATAACGTAGGGCAGGCCTGCACTGAAATGGAGCGGGAGTAGGACTGGTGCTTCAATTGCTGGTTTGCCAAGAAGTTCCTCAAGGGGTGGACAGTTCCTCAGGCCCATGCACCGACCTCTTCAGGCACTATCAGCAGTGTGTTTAGAGAGCAATAAAGGAGAAGGAGACTCCCATTGAGTGATTGGAATTCATGGGCCATGCAAAGAAAAGCCTGAAAGCTCTTCTTCACCTTGACAGTCACCTTGAAAATAGACTCCTTCAGTTAGGAAAATGAGGACACTGGATTTTGTCAACTAAAGCTGTGAAAATAGCCATTGATTTGATGAGGAGTTTAGGAGGGAGGAGTTTTCTTTCCTCCTTGATTTCCTCTCACTTGTAAAAGATGCATCACTCTTTGCTTTGAGGTGATTTTTCAGATGCTCTGGCATCTTGGAGGAACTCCATGTGCTGAAACTGAATGATTTCTTAGGATTATGGTTGCAGTACTTGGTCTGGGATCAGACTTACATATCCTTTGTATATAAATACTGATAAACTTGTCAGGATGTTCAGGGCTGCCTAACTTCTTGAGTTTTGCTGCGAAGGACATTGGGTACCTTGTACTAGGGTTGTTATTCATGGAAGCAGTTAGTTAGGATCTCTCTTTTCTCTCAAGGAGCTAACGCTCTGAAAAGGGATCCCAGCATAACAATTTTAATCAATGCTTGGGAGAACAATTTTATTTTTATATGATAATTTTTTAAGATTGCTGGTGGACTGGGTTAGCCAAGAGGAAGACAGCTTTAAGAATTCTCTACCTTAAGAAGAGGTGTCAGATTCTGATTAAATGTGAAAGCTTGAAGAATGTTGCAGTATACACCATTTCAGAGCTTATAGTGTAGTTAGGAATTGTTCCTTGGAGTAACAATGGAAGAAGATCTAAATTACAAATATTTGCCGTTGTCAGCTTTCATCCCAAGTCAATTAATTAAGCCAACATGTATTATCATAAAACTGCCAGAATACTGTATCTGGGGGCGCCTGGGTGGCTCAGTGGGTTAAAGCCTCTGCCTTCGGCTCAGGTCATGATCTCAGGGTCCTGGAACCGAGCCCTGCATCGGGCTCTCTGCTCAGCAGGGAACCTGCTTCCCTTTCTCTCTCTCTCTGTCTCCCTCTCTGCCTACTTGTGGTCTATGTCAAATAAATAAAATCTTTAAAAAAAGAAACAAAAGAATGTGTTTAAAAAAAAATGCTGTATCTGGTTAAATGGGAGAAGAGTTTGTTCTATTTGCCTTGTGTACCTGCCCTGCCCTGTAATGTCTGTAATCATGGAGATGGAATAAATTGTAACATTTAGTTTCCAAAAAAAAAAAAAGAAAAAGAAAAGAAAAACTCGTATATATACAAAAATAAAATTAAATACATTGGGGGCACCTGGGTGGTTCAGTGGTGTAAAGCCTCTGCCTTCCGCTCAGGTCCTGATCCCCAGGTCCTGGGATTCAGCCCCCGCATCGGACTCTCTGCTCAGGGGAGAGCCTGCTTCCTCCTCTCTCTCTCCTTGCCTCTCTGCCTACTTGTGAGCTCTGTCTGTCAAATAAATAAATAAGATATTTCAAGAAAAATACATTGAAAAGATAGAATATAACTGTAATGATGAAAATTTAAAAAGACATTAACGAGGAAAAAAAATATGATCAGACAGGTGACGAGAACATAGTAATACACTAGATTCTGGGTGTATTTTGGTCTATTTGTGGGTAAGAAAGCCCATCAGTTTATTCCTTTATGGTAACTACTTTTGGGGTCCTGCTTAGGGTAGTCCATGATTTTATATTTATTTTTTTTTTTTTAAGAGAGGGAGAAAGGTGGGGGAGGGGCAGAGAGAGAGAGAGAGAGAGAATCCTAAGCAGGCTTCACACCCAGCATGGAGCCCGATGTGGGGCTCAGTCTTAGAACCCTGAGATCATGGCTGGAGCCGAGATCAAGAGTTGTTTAACTGGCAGAGCCACCCAGGTGCCCCTATATATATTCACTTATAATTGCACATCATAATGGGTAAGAGCACAGACTCTAGTGATAAACTCATTGGATTTGAATTTTGGTTCAACTGTGACCTTAGGCCAGGGTACTTACCCTCTATGTCACAGATTCTTTATTTGTAAAATAGTGGTAAAAGTATATCTCATGGGGCTGTTACAAGGATTTAAACAGAATTTTGTCTGAAACATAGTAAGCATGATGTAAGTGTTAAAATTATATAGTATTTTCTTTGAATTTTTATGTTTTATTTTGCTACATTTCAAACTTTATTTTTGTTACTTGGTTTAAAGTAGGGATCTAACTTAATTATTTTTTAAATGATTAGCATATCAAGACACTATAAAGTAATCCATCCATACCTCCCTCCCTTGAATTGTCACATTTATCCAATCATTAAGATCATCCCATTGGGGCACCTGGGTGGCTCAGTGGGTTAAAGCCTCTGCCTTCGGCTCAGGTCATGATCCCAGGGTCCTGGGATCAAGCCCCGCATCAGGCTCTCTGCTTAGCAAGGAGCCTGCTTCCTCCTCTCTCTCTGCCTGCCTCTCTGCCTACTTGTGATCTCTGTCTGTCAAATAAATAAAATCTTTAAAAGAAAATAAAAGATCATCCCATTGATCTGTTTTTTTGCTGGAACTAAGAAATGGATCTCTAGCTTTAAACTCTGACCTTGGTTTGCGTCCTGGCTCTGTTGTGTCACCTTGAGGATATTATTTAATCACTTCTTAAACTTCAAATTTCTCAACTGAAAAATAGAAATAATACCTACCTTAATAGATTTTTGAGGGTATTATATGAGAGTAATGTATTATGTGTCTGGAATATAATAGCTTTTCAATAAATGTTAGTTTCCTTTCCACTTTAATAAAAGTTTAGAGAAAGGAGATAGCTGGTATGACCTATAATCTACTCTTCAGTGTTCTGTTACTTTAGAAGAACTGGATAGTTGAGATTTAATTACTTTTTAGATCTAGGAACTAAGACACCAAAGATAAGTAAAACAGATAAGGTAACAATATCTCTGCCCCCTCCAGGGACAGTATATTAACTGAGAGATACAATAGAATATATCAAAGTTTCTCAGCCATGGTACTACTGACATTTTAAGCTGGGTAATTCTTTATTGTATGGGGCTGTTCCCTAATTATGACTACTAAAAATGTTTCCAGACATCACCTGATGTGATGAGCTAAGTTGCCCCTGGTTGACAACCACTACAATATATGAACATAGTGCTGAAGACTACTAGGGAGGAAGTGATAAACTTTTTGGCAGAATTGGGAAAACCTTTTGAGAAATAGGTCATTTTTTTTTTCTTTTCTCCAGCTTACTTTATTTTAAGAATACAGTATATAATACATATAACATACAATATTTATATTTATATTTTTATTTATTTTTATTTTTTTATTAACATAAAATGTATTATTTGCCCCAGGGGTACAGGTCTGTGAATCGTCAGGCTTACATACTTCACAGCACTCACCATAGCACATACCCTGCCCAATGTCCATTAAACATTTTAAAATTAAATTAAATTTATTTTTTTTAAAGGAAGCTCTGTGCTCAGCATGGAGCTTGAACTCACAACCCTGAGTCACATGCTCTATCAAGATCCAGCCAGGTGCCCCAAATTTACTTATTTTTATTTGAGTATAGTTGAGAGAAGTAGGTCATTTAAAAAAATGATTAATTGTGCCTTTTTTATTTTTTAGAGATATTATTTATGAGAGAGAGAGCAAGAGAGAGCATAAATAGGTAGGAGGGGCAGAGGGAGAAGCAGACTCCCTGCTGAGCAGGGAGCCTGACACAGGCCTTGATTCCATGGGGATCATGGATCATGGATCATGGGATCATGACCTGAGCCAAAGGCAGATGCTTAACTGACTGAGCCACCCAGGCGCCCTAATTGTGCCCTTTTTCTATTTCATACTCTCCTTTCCTCTTATTTGAGTTCATTATTAGGTGGCTTATCCATTTTTTTAAAAAGATTTTATTAATTTATTTATTTGACAGAGAGAGAGAGATCACAAGTAGGCAGAGAGGCAGGCAGAGAGAGAGGGGAGAGCTCTGCTGAGCAGAGAGCCCGACCTGGGGCTCGATCCAAGGAGCCTGAGACCATGACCTGAGCCGAAGGCAGAGGCTTAACACACTGAGCCACCCAGGCGCCCCATGACTTATCCATTTATTAATCGCCTCCTATAATCTCTGGGTGCTGGGGCTATAGCAGTGAATAAAACTGTGTAGCGCCTACATTCTTCGGGTGTAGGACCAGATAGGATTTACTAATGACTTGGATGTGAAATGTGAGTGAAAATGAGGAGTTGGGATCATTCCAGAATTTTCCAAAGAGGTGGGTAAATTATAGTGCCATTTACTGGTTGAGGTCAAGTAGTTGTATTGGTATGAAGCTGGGGGGAATGAGAGTCCTGTTTTGAACTTGGTTGGGTTTGAGGTGACCACTGTAAAGCTGGCAGTTGAATAGATAGCACCTGAGTCAGGAAAGAGGTTGAGCTATGTTGCTTCAAGGATTAAATCTTCTTCAGCGTGAGTCGGGAAGTGTTTAAATGTCTTGTTTCTGGGACCCTGCAAATGGGGACAGTAGTTGCTCTGACTGATATGGGTCAGATGACTTTACTCACCTACCTAATATTGTTAAGGTACTTCATTCTTATTACCAGACTACTGTCCTTTGGTGTTTGTTGAGTTAGTTACCATGTACATAGTCTGTGACTATGTTAAGAAAGTGCTGGACAGGGGGTCCTGGCTGGGTTCAGTTGGCAGAGCACACAACTCTTGATCTTGGGGTTGTAAGTTTAAGCCCTGCATTGTGTGTGAGATTACTTAAAAATAAAATCCCCCCCACACACCAAAAAAGTGCTGGTTATTGTTCAACTTGTCATGTAGTTGGGGAGCCAGACAGAATTGAAAAGTTAATTGATGATCCTAGTATTCAGGCTTAAGGCAGGATTCAGGGTGGTAGCGGTAGTTTGGAGAAGAAAGATAGATCTGAGAGTTGGGTACTCCTGTACTAGAATGTGAAGGGAGAACTATGTCATATTTACATCCGTGTCTCCAGTATCCAGCAATGGGAAGCTAGGAGCAGAATGGAATTATTATGAAAATCAAATGATGTAATGTATTTGAAAATGTTTTATAAACGATAAAACATGACATAAAGGTTAGTTATTGTCATAATCCTTAAAACTAAAGGATTCACAATTAAGTTAATAGTACTTTTATTCTGGGACACCTGGGTGGCTCAGTTGCTTAAATATCTGACTCTAGGTTATGGCTCAGGTCATGATCTCAGGGTGGTAAGATCAGGCTCCGTGCTCAGCAGGGAGTCTGCTTGAGGATTCTCTCTCCCATACTGTCTCACACGAATGTGCTCTCTCTCTCTTTCTAAAACAAATAAATAAATATTTTTTTAAAAAAGACAGTACTTCTATTCTGAGGAATCAAGGTAAAGAAGAAAAAGTCTTAGAAGGTATTAGAGGTGACAGATATACCCCTTTAGTTCTTCCTGAATTTACTCATGATGACTCAACTGGCTTAGAACAAAGAAAAATGGAAGGTTGGGTAATTAAAGCCTACCCTACTTTTCCCTTAATAATTTAGGTCTTATGGGAATCCAGGAATATGTCTGGGATTATATATCTCAGTCCTACATTTCTGGAATATTTGCAGCTGGGTGTTTTCTAATAAAAAGTATATGTATGTATGCATGTGTATGATCATTGCTTATGCATGAAGTGATTGCTAATGTTGAAACTGCATAAAGGGATCAGAATTTTTTGTTGCTTATTCTGAAATACACATATACGCACAATTAGGATTTTATAGGGGGAATGTGAAGAAGTAAATTGGAAGCATCTTTGCTTTTTCTTGAATCCGTCTGGTGTGTTTTAGTTGACTGTCTTTTGTGTACATGGATTCCTAAGAATGAGGTATCTTAATTTTAAAAAAGCAAAAGAGGGGTGCCTGGGTGGCTCAGTCGGTTAAGTGTCCGCCTTTGGCTTGGGCTGTGATCCCAGGGTCATGGGATTGAGCCCCACAATGGGCTCCCTGCTCCACCACGGGGAGCCTGCTTCTACCTCTCCCTCTGCTGCTCCCCCTGCTTGTGCTCTCTCTCTCTTTGTCAAATAAATAAGTAAAATCTTAAAAAAAATTTTTTTAAATAGCAAAAGATGGAAACGATGAAAGTGATATGGGGATAGTAAAAACTTTATAGTTGAAGCAGAAGGCTGTAGATGATTATAAGAACATCTTTTTGTTTTGAGAAATAAAAGATGTTGGCGCTAGCCTTGTTAGGAGATAGGTGATGACATCTCAGTCTTCACATGAAAACTCTTGTCCTTTGTGCTGGGAAGCGTAGGCCTGAAGAAGTCTTGGAAGAGTGTGAAACAGGAGTGATCTTTAACATATTTCAGGGAAAGAAGAGCATTTCATTATTTATAACACCAGTTATTTTGTCTTTTGAACAGGTAACATGCCTGGACATTTCCAGTGGAGGCGGTCTTGGCGTGTCTTCTAGTACTGATGGGAGCATGAAGATCTGGCAGGCTTCTAATGGCGAGCTCAGAGTAAAGGCTTTGGTTATGCTTTTAGGGTCTTATACAAGAAGGGTGGTCGGAGAAGCCTTAGACTGGGTCACAGAAAGTAGAGTGGTGCATTCTAAATTTATAGGACCACCGTACTTCAACTGATCTTTGTTCTCCCATTTGTTAATCTGAGAACCATCCTCAATCTTGGTGATTTGCCAGAACAAATTGGGCCTGGAACAGTGGAGAAGCCAGGCTAGTGAATGTCTAGGTGGGTGGTCCCTTGGTACGAACTGCCTTCAGTGATCAGCTTCTAAGGCAGATTAGCTAGGCTATTACGTTGATTATATGGCAAAACTCCTCCAACTTATGCAGAGAATTTTCAGAAGAGGTGAGTAAAAGTGTCCTCAAGCCTCCTCAGCTCCTTCTATGTAGAACTAGACTTAAGGATGGTTGTGAGAACTTGGAGTTCAAATCCATTATATCTGTAGCCAGAGCTACAGGAAAGGGAGTCAGTAGCTCTTAGAACACTGCCTGGTATACAAATGAGCTAAAGCGATCCTTTTGGACCTCATTAGTTTTAAAAACCAGCATGTAGGCATAGCTTGTAGATATTTCATTTAAAGGACCAAGGATATGACAGGTAAGAGAATATCAGGGAATGGACAAGAGAACTAGCATGGAATTTTCTTTTGTTTTTCCAGAGAGTATTGGAAGGACATGTATTTGATGTGAATTGTTGCAGGTTTTTCCCATCAGGCCTTGTGGTTCTGAGTGGGGGAATGGATGCCCAGCTGAAGATCTGGTCAGCTGAAGATGCTAGCTGTGTGGTGACCTTCAAAGGTCACAAAGGAGGTATGAAGGGTGATTTCTCCAAAAGGCTTCTGTAATGATTCCCCAGAGACAAATCACCAAAAAGGTGGAAAAGGTTGAAACAGAAGCTAGTTTTCTACAAAAACACAAGTAATTCCTCTAACTGGCCATTTAAATGAGCTGTTTCCTCAAGGATTAGAAATTCCTTTGACACCGAGTCTTGTTATTTCTCTCCAGAACTAATTGACTTACGCAGATAGTTGTTTTCTACAATTGACAAGTGAAAAAAAATCCTTCCCAGGAGGTTATCTGCTGTGTGCTAGGAGAGAGAGAGAGAGAGAGAATGTGTGCCGACGTTTTCTCATTATTAGTCCTTTGAGGTGACAGTAAAAGCTGGGTGGCAAATGGCTGCGTCACTAGATATCAAAGGTAGAGCTTGGCACTGTCAGTTCCTATGAATTTAAGTCACAGTTTAGATTTTAGGAGTGGATTAGCCATATAGCCAGTTGATAACAGGTTATAGAGACAGAATGAGAACATTTTCCCTTTGTAACTGGTTTGTGGGACAAAATTATAATGTAGCTGTGTTTTATCCTTAATTGGAATGTTAAAAAGGTGATAAATGTTATTCTTATTTTGCAAGTTTAGATATTTTTAAAAAAGTATTAACATCCCCAATAATTCTTTACCTTGTTCCCTTCTTTGGAACCATAGTATACATAATTTGTGTGACTCATTTGAGGATTAATTATGTATTGCCCTATACTTAACGTATTTAAGCTAGTCTTTTGATTGTACCTGACGACATTATAAATAACTTGTATGGTTGAGTTTAAGTTTTATTGTTTCTTTATAATGATTTGTTAGGTTACATACAGATCATCTAGCAAATACATGTTAACCTTAGCAAGGTTATTTCTGAGACTGTCAGTACGTAGGTACATTGAGGAGGAATAGAAAAGATACCTGGAGCCTTCCTCACATTCAGCCTGAAGAACTGACTGGTCCAAGGAGTCAGAGTGGCCTGCATAGATAGGGAGTCCAGGAGCCAGACAGGTCTGGAGGAACCCTGAGGTACTCACCTCACATCTCGCTGTCCTTCTGAATTTGTGAGGCACAGAGAAGTTTTCCAGTGGAACAAGACCTGACTGTTTATGAACTCAACAAAATGCATATTTGATGTCAACGCACACCCAACTTAGGAACTCCTCTGGGTGACTGCAGTTGAGTGTGCCTGCCACATGAATCCTAAGTCGCCCAGGCCCAGTGTTCTTCCTTTCTTCCTGAGAATACGTGTGCATCACTTAGCTTAGAGTGAATTACATAATGTTTGTTAATCTGATTGAACCTTTTATTCGTTCTTCAGCCTTATGAGAAAGTCCCAGGATGGGGTGGGAGCTTCTCTAGATACTCTAGATATAACAACTCCTTTTTTTTTTTTTTTTAAGAGGAGGGATTTTATTGGGTTGACTAGAAGTGATCAACTGTAGGAGAAGTGCTGTGAAGTCAGATCCAGGCTAATGTTTGTGAGGTCTTGAATGCTCTTCCCTAGGTAGTTCTGTAAAGCAGGGCCGATTTGTTGTTGCCCATTCTTCCACAGTGCAGAAAATCAAAATTCATCAAAATTAATCTCTTATAGTTTAGCAGCATGTGGGTCACTGTCTCCAGCTAAATGAATTCCAAGTTCCATTGTATGGCTCCTTTTTTAATCTCTTTAGTTACAAGATTTTAAAGAATGTTTATTAGCAAAGGCCATGAACTATATAAAAAACAGAATAAAGAATTATTATCTGCATGTATGATCTTTAGTGGTTTCACAAGTGGTGACTAAATAAGAGAAACAGAAGATAGTGAGTGTTGGGCAACCCTCTGTGGTCCCTTCCCTCCTCAGGAGCTTTATACTATCACTTTGCTATCACTCAGTAAACCTTGGTTTGCTGCCCCCACCAGTCAAAAAGAAGATAGTGAGTGTTGAAAGTGAACATGGTCTTTTATTGCCTAGGTTAAGTCTTGGCAAGTGAGACATAAATCACCAGGAACACTGGACTGAACATAGCCTGATGCTTATTGCAAAGAACCATTAGGACGCTAACAAAGTAGCTCTGTATAAAGATCTTGTGTAAGGATAGGGGCACCTGGGTGGCTCAGTGGGTTAAGCCTCTGCCTTCGGCTCAGGTCATGATCTTGGGGTCCTGGGATCAAGCCCCACATTGATCTGCTCAGCCGGGAGCCTGCTTCCCCCTCTCTCTGCCTGCCTCTCTGCCTCCTTGTGATCTCTGTCTGTCAAATAAATAAAATCTTTAAAAAAAAAAAAAAAGATCTTGTGTAAGGATAAATTTTTGTTATTTTAAAGATTTTATTTTTATTTATTTATTTTTAAGATTTTATTTATTCATTTAACAGAGGGAGATCACAAGCAGAGAGGCAGACAGAGAGGGGGGAAGCAGGCTCCCTGCTGAGCAGAGAGCCCAATGCTGGGCTCGATCCCAGGACCCTGAGACCATGATCCAAACCGAAGGCAGAGGCTTAACCCACCAAGCCATCTAGGTGCCCAAACTTTTGTTATTTTAAATCCCTGGCTTGCTTATTGCTTCTGGTATATGAAAATATGGTAGTACGTGAGACAGTATGTAGAGTGTTTAAGCTTGGGATTTGGAGACATACAAATCTTGGTTTAAATCTTAATTCTTGGGGTGCTTGGGTGGCTTGGTGGGTTAAAGCCTCTGCCTTTGGCTCAGGTCATGATCCCAGGGTCCTGGGATCGAGCCCCGCATCGGTTTCTCTGCTTGGCAGGGAGCCTGCTTCCCCCCTACCCCACCGCCTGCCTGCCTCTCTGCCTACTTGTGATCTCTGTCTGTCAAATAAATAAAATCTTAAAAAAAAAAAATCTTAATTCTTCCACCTATAATCTGTAAGACCTCAGAAAGTTCTTCTTAACTATTCTGAGCCTTGGTTTCCTCATGAAAATGGGGATAGCAGTATTAAATGAGATGGTGCATATGAAGGATTTAGCATAATCCCTGGTATTATAATAAGTGCCCCGTAAATGTTACTGTTCCTATAAAATATAAAGCTAAACTTTAATTCCTGCCAGAGAGGGTGAGCTTTATGATATTTTAACATACTTGTCATGTGAAAAGCAGAAATTGTTATTTCTAGTAGAATAGACTAATTCTAATAGAAGTTCTCCAGTACCAACAAATATGATCATAGTTAATATGTAATTGGTTTTCCCTTATATTTTTAGATACGTATTTTATATATAAATAATTAGTGTGTTCTTTAATAAGCAGAGATGAGATATGTGTATGTTTTTAAAAATCTTTCTGATGAAAAGATAAACTAAAAGTAGTTTTGTCATTGTAATATTGTAGGCCCCCTTTATCCCTGGGGAATGCGTTCCAAGACCTCCAGTGGATGCCTGAAACTGCGGATAGTACCAAATAGTGTATATACTATCTTTTCCTATATGTACAAACCTGTGATATGTGACAGACAAATGGATACTGCGTGGATATGCTGTGTAAAGTGATGTGATTCACATCCTGGCTGTGGAACAGTGCAAGATTTCATCACGCTACTCAGAACAGTATACAGTTTAAGACTTATGAATTATTTATTTCTAGAATTTTCCATTTAATATTTTCAGACCGTGTTTGACCACAGAAAGTGACACTGTGGCTAAGGGGATACTACTACATATGAGTCTTCTAAGTAGCTCCAAGGTGTATTTTAGTTTGAAGTTTTTAAATTGCCCAGGCCATTTAACTAAGGTTGGTGAATTTGGAGGTATATAGAAATATAATCCTTTGAATAATAATTTAATAATCATAACTCTAATAAGTGCCAGATCATTCATAATCTGTGAAAACATTGAGACAAATGGAACACCATTATAGTTGATTGGTTGAGTTTTTTGCTCACCATGGTAGGGAAGCTGCTTGCATTTGTGGAATAATTTTAGCAGGTCAGGTTGCATTTTCAGCTCTTCAGCCATTATTTTCAAACTCTTCTCTATTTTCTTCGAAATAAGATATGCTGCCTTGAAGTAACAGTAGGTGCTTCAAAACTCTTTCTTTTTTTTTCTTCAAGACTCATTTTTTCTGAGATCTAAGTCACAACCATTACTCTTTCCATGTACACACATGTGTATGTCTGTACACACATATGTGTGTCTGCACACACGTACATTTCCCCTGCCCTGGTATGTGTGTTTTTACTTCCTGGCAACATTAAACCAGTGTTATAGTAAAACTAGGTAATTTTAATGGAGTAAACTTGTTAAAAACATGCCTAGATATATGAATGTTGCTGTATTTTTTACTAAGACTTGTTTTAGTCATAGTTTCATTTAACGTTCTTATTTCCCAGACATTGGCTAGGATGTTTATTTGTGATTCAGTGGAATCTTTTCTTTCTTTTTTTTTATTTTATTTTTAAGATTTTATTTATTTATTTGACAGACAGCGATCACAAGTAGGCAGAGAGGCAGGCGTGGGGGGTGGGGGGAAGCAGGCTCCCAGCTGAGCAGATCAATGCGGGGCTCGATCCCAGGACCCCGAGATCATGGCCTGAGCTGAAGGCAGAGGATTAACCCACTGAGCCACCCGGGCGCCCCCAGTGGAATCTTTTCTTGAAGGCAAATGCTTTTTCATCTTGGTTTTTATGTTGAGGACTTTTATCAGTTTGGTTTGATATTTAAAGCCTTTGTGGCTTCTGGTAGGTCTTTGCTCTGGTAGCTTCTCTTGCAAGGCCTTCCTACTACTTTCATAGCTTCTTTCTAGAGTAATTTGTCATAGGTTCCAGCTCTGTAGGCTTCCTCTTTCTTTTATTCTTGTCATCTCAGAGTGAAGAGATCCATACTAGGTACCACCATATTGTGAGAAGGTAGTTGGGGGAAAGTAGAGTGCTACTTTCCACTACTTTGTTTTTTCTCATTCTACCTGTTGTTGCCAGGTCAGGGTAGAGGCTCAGCTCACCACTGGACCCTGCTGGCGGTACCCTGCTGAGCCTGATCTCTGTCAAGGGTCAAAGGAATTAGACTGCTGCCTCCTGCTTCAGTGGGAGTAGGGTAGAAGAGCGCTGCCTCTTTAGCCTCACTGACCTTGGGGAAGGGGAAGTAGCAGTTTTTCTCTCGCTACTTGAAGGTTGCCAACATTTTCTGTTAGGCCACCCCTTTCCCAATTTTTTGCAACAGACATTTCTTGGAGTTGGGTTGTTTTGTTTTTATTTTTTTTTAACTTGTGCATTTTTTTTTTAAATCAGTTCCTTGTTGGAGGCTTCTGTAGATCCTTTCCAGGTTGTATGGGAAGCAATAAGGAAATCCAGGGAATTTGTTACTCTTTTGTTCTCCAAGTCCTCAGGTCCCTATGTAACCTTCTTTCCATCTTCCAGTCATCTTGTCATATGTCCAGGTTTTTTTCAGTTATAAGGGGAAGGACCTGGGAGAGATGGGGCTACTGTCTTTTGGCCAGTACAGAAGTCACATCTTTTTTTAAGATGGTGAGATTAATCCTTTCAATTAGTTCTTAGTGGAAGCAATAAGACAGTGATTTTCAAACTGAACTGAAACATCTAAATTTTTATTTAAAAAACATGTTTTAAAAGCCAAAATTAAAACTTAAAAACCACTGTTCTAGGACACTCCACTAAGAATTAAATCCAAACCTTTTTCTAAGTCTGTCTCTAAGGACTAGTCTTTGAACCATTGGGAAACAAGGACTCTGTTCTATTTCTGTTTTTCTAGCACTTGAACTTGCCCAGCATGTAGTACATATCCAGTACATGTTTGTGAAGCAATGGAGTCATTTATGCATATCCTTATTCTCTGCCCTTGTAGTTCCTTTATGACCCACTCCATCTTAGGATCCTTTTTTTTTTCCCTCTTGCCAGGTATTCTGGATACAGCCATTGTTGATCGGGGGAGGAATGTGGTGTCTGGTTCTCGAGATGGGACAGCACGACTTTGGGATTGTGGGCACTCAGCCTGTCTGGGAGTCATTGCAGACTGTGGTTCTTCTATCAATGGAGTGGCTGTGGGTGCTGCTGACAACTCCATAAACCTCGGCTCGCCTGAGCAGACGCCGAGTAAGTTGGTAATGATATGTTGAGCTTATTTTGATTCCTTAGGCACCTTCAGTGTTTGCCTTAGCTTCTCCTTTTCTCTCCTTTCCCTGCTTTTTTGGCTGGTATTTGTATTTTCACCATAAGTTTAATATTTATTGCATACCTACTATGTTTCTATTGCTTTGGAATCTATAAAAGAACTATATGTCATGTTAACTACATTTAAGTAAGTACATAGTTTAGCAGATGAGACTGATGCCTATAAAACAAAAAAAGTTTTTTAGCTGGAACAATGTAATGATTCTTAATGCAAATAAAGTTGTTTTTTGGAAGAAGAGAGTATTTTATGGTTTTTTGGAAGAAGAGAGTATTTTATATTTTAGGTTAGTGTAGATGAGAAAGGTGTCACAAAGAAGTTGACTTGAACCTTGGAGGATGAATTTGAGTTGAATAGACAAGAATGGGAAGGATGGGAGAATGGGAGCTGAGGTGTAGGATTTGGGGCAGTTCACATTAAAATAGTTTGAGGTGAAATTGACTGTTGGGTAGAAAGATATGTTTGGCTGGGTCAGAGGCTGGATCAAGAGTTGTTAGTAGGGGCACCTGAGTGGCTCAGTGGGTTAAAGCCTCTGCTTTCGGCTCAGGTCAGGATCCCAGGGTCCTGGGATCGAGCCCCGCATTGGGCTCTCTGCTCAGCAGAGAGCCTATTTCCCTCTCTCTCTCTCTGCTGCCTCTCTGCCTACTTGTGATCTCTTGTCTGTCAAATAAATAAATAAAATCTTTAAAAATAAATAAATAAATAAATAAATAAATAAATAAATAAATAAGGAGTAGTTAGTAGTGGGGAGCACCTGGCAGGCTCAGTTGGTAGAGTGTGCAACTCTTGATATCGGAGTTCCAAGTTTGAGCTCCATGTTGGGTGTAGAGATTACTTAAAAAAAATCTTTAGGGGCAGGGGCACTTGGAGGGTTCAGATGGTTAAATATCTACCTTCAGCTCAGGTCATGATCTTCAGGTCCTGGGATCGAGTCAGGCTCCCAGCTTAGCAGGGAGTCTACTTCTTCCTCTCCCTCTGCCTCTCTCCCTGCTTGTGCTCTCTTTGTCTCTCTCTCTCTCAAATGAATATATAAAATCTTAAAAAAAACTCTTTAGGGGCACCTGGCTGGCTCAGTCAGTGGAATGTGAGACTCTTGATATTGGGGTTGTGGATTCAAGCCCCATATTGGGTGTAAGGATTACTTAAAAATAAAATCTTTAAGAAAACACTTTATTTTTTAGAGCAGTTTTAGGTTCACAGCAAAATGGAGCAGAAAGTGCAGTTTTCCGGGTACCTGGGTGGCTCAGTCAGTTAAGTATCCAGCTCTTAGTTTTGGGTCAGGTCATGTCTCAGGGTCATGAGATCAAGCCCCATGTCGAGCTCCACGCTCAGTGCAGAGTCTGCTTAAGGATTCTTTCCCTTGCCCTCTGCCCCTCCTCCCACTCACACTTGCACACACGTGCTCTCTCTCTCTCTCTCAAATAAATAAATAAATCTTTAAAAAAAGGTATGGTTTTCATACTCCCTCTGCCCCAGATAGCCTCCCCAATTACTATTTTATCAACATCCCTCACCAGAGTGGTATATTTGTTACAATTGATAAACCTACATTGACATATCATTATCACTTAAGTAATTTTTATTAGGTTCATTCTTGGTGTTGTATATTCTGTGGATTTGGACAAGTGTATAATGACATGTATCTATCATGGTATCATACAGAAGATTCATTGCCTGAAAAATAACCCTTGGCAACCACTGATACTTCTACTGCGCCCATGATTTTGCCTTTTCCAGAATGTCATAGTTAGAATCATAAACTATATAGTCTTTTCAGATTGGTTTCTTTCATTTAGTAATAAGCATTTAAGGTTCCTCCATATCTTTTTATGGGTTTTTAGCACTGAATAATATTCCATTGTCTGGATGTACCTCAGTTTAGTTATCCATTCACCTACTAAAGGACATCTTGGTTGCTTCCAAGTTTTGGCGAATATGAATAAAGCTGCTATAAATATCTGTGTGCACGTTTTTATGTGGACGTAGGTTTTCATCTGATTTGGGTTAATTTTGCCCTTCACTTTTTCTTTTAAAGATTTTGTTTATTTATTTGAGAGAGACAGAGGGAGCATGAGTGGAGAGAGGGGCAGAGGTAGAGGGAGAAGTTGACTCACTGCTAAGCAGAGAACCTGATGCAGGGCTTAATCCCAGGACCCCAGGATCATGACCTGAGTCAAAGTCAGACTCTTAACTGACTGAGCCTCCTGGGTGCCCCATTGCCCTTCACTTTTGATACACTGTAGGTACTCTCTTGTCTTAAACTTCCCATGCAGATGTACTGTGGTCCAAGAACTAAAATTGTTGCTGACCACCAGATGTTCCTTGAGCTCTCTTTGGAATTAATAGGATGAGTCTTTTCCCAAAGTGTGATACATATGCAATTAGTGATAAATAAGATTGTTTTAGGCAGTACACATCTTCAGTAGTGTACTATTAAATATATTTAATATACATATTTTACTTCAAACCTAAGATAGCTCACAAATATTACCTAAAACAAGGTTAAGTTTTTAAAAATGTATTGACTTACAGTAATTTTTTTAAAGATTTTATTTATTTGTCAGAAAGAGAGTGAGAGCACAAGCAGGGGGAGCAGCAGGCAGAGGGAGAAGAAGCAGGCTCCCCGCTAAGCAAGGAGCATGAGGCCACATGCGAGACTAGATCCCAGGACCCGGGATCATGACCCGAGCCCAAGGCAGACACTCAACCAACTGAGCCAGCCTGGCATCTCAATTTAAAGTAATTTAAATGAAAATATGCTTTTTATTTTATTTATTTATTTTTTAAAGATTTTATTTATTTATTTGACAGAGAGAGAAAGTGAGAGAGGGAACACAAGCAGGGGGAGTGGGAGAGGGAGAGGGAGAAGCAGGCTTCCTGCCAAGCAGGGATCTCGATGTAGGGCTTGATCCCAGGACCCTGGGATCATGACCTGAGCCAAAGGCAGATGCTTAACTGACTGAGCCACCCAGGCATCACGTAATAGTCTCCTATAATCCTTACTGAGCGACCCGGACACCCTGTTTTTGTTTTTGTTTTTTCTTTTTTTAAGGATTTTATATATTTATTTGAGAGAGGCGGGAGAGTTTAGAGGGAGAGGGAGAGGCAGACTCCCAGCTGGATAGGGAGCCTAACTCAGGGCCTGATCCTAGGACCCCGAGATCATAACCCAAGCCGAAGGCAGGTATTTAACCGACTGAGCCACCCAGGAGCCCCTTACTAGTCTCCTATAATCCATTCTCCTCAGAGCAACCATTTGTGGTCATTAAAAAAAAAACAACCCACAAATCAAGTCATGTTGCTCTCCTTTGTCCCTACTCTCCTCCAGTGACCTCCTTTTATACATATATTAAAATCCTATCCACTTCACTTGGCTTATCACAACACTTAACACTTTCTGACCTCCACATTCCTTTCCAGCCTCGTGTCATACTGCCTTTACTTCGCAAAGGTCTTTGCATGACTGATTTCTGGTTTACCGTTCAGATCTCAGTTGAAACGTGGCCTCCATGGAGTTTCTTTAAAGATAGGTTTATTTGTTTGTTTGTTTTTATTTAAGAGAGGCTGGGCTGGTGGGGGTGGGGTAGAGGGAGAGAGAGTCGTAAGCAGACTCCATGTTGAGCACAGAGCTGACGCAGGGCTCAATCTCATTACCCTGAGATCATGACCTAAGCTGAAACCAAGAGTCAGATGCTTACCTGACTGTGACACCCAGGTACCCCTCATGGAGTTTTTTTTTACAGTTGAAGTTTAAATTTAAAATTACCTTTCCTCACTCAGCCTTCCACATCTACTCACTATTGATTAGATTTTCCTTTTGTATTTCCTTTGTGGAATTCATCACTGTATGAAAATATCCTAATTGTTTATTTACCTATTCCACTATTTCCTATTTCCACTAGAATTCTTGAGAGTAAGGACCCTGTCTGTTCATATATTACTATTTCCTTAGCACCTAGAATAGTGTCCAATAATAGTAGACCCTCACTAAAGATTTTAGTGAATGAATAAATTTCATTTATTGCAGACCATAAGAGCCTTGAGGGCAGAGACTGTCTTAACATTGTGCCCCTGCTGCTAATATGGTATCCTGTCACATTCCAAATGACTTAATATTCTTAAGTTGGGTTTATTGATATGTATTTTACATGTAGTAAAAGTTGCCCCTTTTATCTTATTTTATTATATATTTTTTAATTAACTTATTTAGGGGTGCCTGGGTAGCTCAGTCAGTTGACCATCTGACCATCTGACTCAAGTCATGATCTTGCAGTCATGGGACTAAGGCCTGTGCTGGGCTCTGGGCTCAGTGTGGAGTCTGCTTCGGATTCTTTCTCCTCTCTCTGCCCTTCCCATGTGCACTCTTGCACACACACACTCTCTCTCTCTCTCTCTCTCTCAAATAATAAAATCTAAAATATATATATATATTTATTAAGTAATCTCTTACCCCTAACCTGGGGCTCGAACTTAGAGTCCTGAGATCAAGAGTTGCATGCACTACCAACTGAGCCAGCCAGGTGCCCCAAAAGTCATCCTTTTAAATGATCAGTTCTGTGAGTTTTGACGGATGTGTACCAACATCTAAACAGTATGAACAGTCAAGATATAGAATATAATAAAAGTTTTTTTAAGTTAGCAAGTTAATCACTAAGAGGAATTCAGTAAACACCCATGAGGATTTGTGCTTTCTGGCACTGCCAGCTGATTGGCCTAGCCCATTGTTGACATGGTTTATCTGTCATGCAGGTGAACGGGAGGTTGGAACAGAGTCGAAAATGCTGCTGTTGGCACGGGAGGATAAGAAACTTCAGTGCTTGGGACTGCAGAGCAGGCAGCCGGCAAGTGGTTCTTCTAAGACTTTGGAACTCTGGGGCATGCTGGATCACTCTGATTTTTGGAAAGCGATTTTGGAAACATTTCTGCTTGCTCCCTGTGTTCATCTTTGAGAAAGCTGCAGGAGTAAAGGGCAATAGAGTGTAACAATTAAGAGCATGGAATTTGGAGTAAGGTCAACATTCACGTCCTAGCTCTTGTACAATGGCTGTGACATTTAATAGGTTACTTAACCATTCTGAGCCTCAGTTTCCTCATCACTAAATTGGGCGTAGTAGTACTCACCTTGTAGGGTTATATGATGAGGATTAAATGCTCTACTGCTTTGTGACCTTTGTTAAGTCACTTTCTTTCTGGGCTTCAGTGTGCTGTGTTTAAAGTGATGAGGTTATGTAGATTTCCTTCCATATCCAAGGTAATGTGAAGAAATTCTGAGTCAAGGACTCATGCATTCAGGACTCTTGATCAACTAGTGACTAGAATGTCTCTTATGGAAGAATTATTTGAATTTTCTTCCTTCAGCCTCTGAAGTTTTGCACTGGGCACACTACTCTTCATTAAGCCCGGAGTTCCCTGGGATTTGATTTTGCCCGTCAGCCTCACCCAGACAACTTTAATGATTTGGGTTGGCTACAGATTTTGTATTTTCATTTCTTCTTGTTACTTCATTGTTCTAGTGATGTTTCCATTTTCAGAAATGACATTCCAGGAATATCACTCTTTCTGGTCGTTATCGCCTCTGCACTGCTTTTCCTTCTGAAGGGAAATCACAGGTTTTGTTTGTTTGGCCAGATTTGTTTTTTTCCTTTCTTTTTAGAACATTTGAGGCAGAAATGATCAGATTGAGCTAACAGTAGAGAACAACAACAACAACAAAATCTGATAATTCCTTTTTTCAGGCACGTGGGGAGAATTATAATTCTTTAAATTGCCACTTTATTTAAGCTTGTTTCTTTTCCTACGTAGTCTCCCTTCAAAAGGTTGTCAGAAGTGACATGAACAAAATTTAAATGTGTGAATTGCAAGTGTTTCTCAAATGGAGGGTTGTAATGAGAAGCAGAAGAAAGATGTTGGGTACTGAGGGTCCTGGGAGGCAGTGTGTTGAGGGGCAGTAGTTTGAAAACTGCTGCATCTGGGTGTGGTCGTGCATATACTGTTGAAGTCCTCTGCGGGGCCTGGTTCCTCTTTGGTCCTTGCTGAGTACTTTGTTTAGAAGCAGAGTACTTAAAGGGAGAGGAAAGCAAATATCTCTAAAAATAGGAAAATTTTCTTTTTTTTGGTGTCTGTTTATTTCTGAAAACAATGTTTAAGCAGCAATTTCGGCTCCCGCTTGTTCCCAGGTGTTCCTCTTTGTTGGCTCAGATGCCTTCAACTGCTGCACTTTTCTCTCTGGCTTCTTGCTGTTGGCTGGGACACAGGATGGAAACATTTATCAGCTGGACGTGAGGAGTCCAAGGTGAGTCACCATTCATTTGCATGATGCAGGTCTTCTACAGAATGGAAATTTTTATTAGCTTTAACAATGATTTAGCATAACATGTAGATGACTGTTGAATCAAGGGTATATTTTTCCATTTATAAAGGTTTTCCAGTGTGAGTGGTCTGATTGTTCTTATTATTCCTGGAATCATATTTAAGGTAATTTGATTCATGCTGTCATGATTGTCCTATTGTAGTGATTGCCTTGGAATCTGAGCTTTAACGAACTAACATTTAACTTAAAATGATTGTATAGAACTTTTAATTTTAAGGAGCTCAGTAATTTTCTTAGTGGTATTAAATCTGGATTGGCTTAAGAGTGATCATTTTTAGTTCAAGTAAGCCAACTGTGTTTCTTTGTTTGGCTTTGATCATAACCTATCTGAAATGGGCTTTATTCTGGTCTTAAAGATACCCAGAGAGAACTGCACAACCTCTCCATCCCAGGATTTAACTATTTCTCCAATTCTGTCCCTTCTTCCTTCCATTTTCTTTCTTTTGTTCAGATGACATTTACTGAATGGCTTTTGTGGTCACCAGACATTGTGCAGGACACTGAAAACCGGAAGTAAAAGATACAGATTCTGCCCTTGAGGCACTTGGATTCTAACAGTAAAGACAGACAACTAAAAGACATTGGTGATACAGTGTAATCAGTGGGCTGACAGGGCTCTACACAGGAAATTGAGAAAGCACTGAGAAGGAGAAAGGAGAAGGTGGGAATTCTTCTCCAGGGAAATGAAGTTTAATTGGATCTTGTCCAGTAGGAAGTTACCAGATGAAGAGAGGGATCTGCCCTAGGTAGAATAGCACATAGAGAAGCATGAAGACATGTGGGAGTATGGCACTTTCAGGGATCTCTGAGTAGTTTAATATGACAAATATATACCCTGCAGACAGGGTAGCAGTTAGAAGTGATGTCAGACAGGAAAGCAAGAGTTTGTTAGAAAGAACACATGTACCATCCAAAGGAGTTTGGGCTTTACTCTAAGAGCGGTAAGGAAATTCTAGTGAAAGGTGACTAGCTTACACCTTTTCTTCTAAAATTTCAATTGCTTTACCTTTTTTCTTGTTTTTGACTCTGTGGAGATTCAGGGAATGTCTGATCACTATTAGAAAATCAGCCAGGGTGCCTGGGTGACTCAGTTGGTTAAGCGTCTGCCTTTGGCTCAGGTCATAATCCCAGGGTCCTAGAATCGAGCCCCATGTCAGGTTCAGACTCAGACTCAGAAGACTCAGCGGGGAGTCTGCTTCTCCCTCTTCTGCTCCTCCTGCTTGTGCTTTCTCTCTCTCTCTCTCAAATAAATAAAATATTAAAAAAAAAAAAAGAAAAGAAAAGAAGAAGAAGAAGAAGAAGAAGAAGAAAATCAGCCTTACAGGGGGACCTAGCTGGCTCAGTTGGTAGAGTGTGCGAGTTGATCTCAGGGTCATAAATTCGAGCCCCACTTTGAGCGTGGAGCCTACTTAAGATTAAAAAAAAAAAGAAAGAAAATCAGCTTTACATATATATTAAATTGATTCTCATTCACCTTTCTCTTTCATTTCATAGAGTCCTGACATTTGTAATATCTGACAAGTATCTTTTTGTTTTACTCTCAACTGTCTTAATTTTGTCTGTAAGCAAAATAATTAACATATGTTAACATTGTATCTTAAACTCTTGTCAGGTCTCCCCTAAAAACTGGAGTTGGTGGTGGTAACTTAGTTCATTCAGCTCAGTGACCTGTTTAGTTAGAGACATGTTTAGATCACTCCAAGGTGGTTTTGAGTGGATTACCTCAATCTACCATTTAAGGATCTTGCCAGGAAAGAAACTGTATGAATGTTTAATCTCTGTCCATGTTTGTCCTGTTTGCTTTTGTGTGGTTAGTCCCATATGTTGATTATAGTCAAGTGTTGCTTTTGAAGAAAAAATTACAGGTGCTCCTTTTTCTTTGAATTCCAGGGCTCCGGTACAAGTCATCCACAGATCTGGAGCACCAGTTCTGTCCCTGCTGAGTTTCAGAGATGGATTCATTGCCAGCCAAGGTGGGTCCAGGGACCCCGTGAGAGAGATGGCTTCCTGTAGTTCCTTTAAATGTAAGGTTAAGGGTATCTGGTGGCTTAGTCTGTTAAGCATCTGACTTTTAACGCTTAGGTCATGATCTCAGGGTGGTGAGAGACTGCATCAGGCTCCATGCTGTGTGGAGCCTGCTTAAGATTCTGTCTCTTGGGGTGCCTATGTGGCCTGGTTGAGTGACTTGATTTCTGCTCAGGTCATGATCTTGGGGATGTTAGAATGAGCCCCGCATTGGACTCCATGCTGAACGTAAAGCCTGCTTGAGATTCTCTTTCCCTCTGTCCCTCCCCTACCCACCCTTAAAAAAAAGATTATCTCTCCCTCTGCCCTGTCCCTGCACTCCACCCCCACTCTCCCATTCATGCCTTCTCTCTCTCTCTAAAAATAAATAAATTTAAGTTTAAATGCATGATCTATGGTGGGGCTAGGGGTATGGTTCTCCATAATTCTTTGTCATATCGTATTTATCATACAGTATTTATCACCCTCTACACTGTGATTTTCTATCTCTCCCTCCAGTTCAGGCTCCTTGAAAGTAGTGACTGTGCCTTATTCATAGTAATATAACTGTTTTCAGAGGATGAAACTAAGACCGATGAAAGAAAGTTACCAGGAGCCACATTTCAGTTGAGTGTAAGGAAAATGTTCTGTCTCGTGAGAGAGAAGCTGGCACTGTAGAGAGCACTACCAGCTTGGGATGGAGAAGCATAGGCTGGCTAGCCAATCTGCAAGGTGTTGTGAATAGAATTCAGTACCAGTTTAAAAGTTGGATATAGATGATCTTAGAGGTCCTTTGGAACTCTTTTACTAGAGAGGAGATTGAAATTGCCAGATTAAACAATTTAGAAACTTTTTATTATGGAAATTGTCAAAGAGATACAAAGGTAGAGAGAATAGCATAATAAACCCGATATTCCCATTATTTAGATTCAGCCTTTACCAGTTTATAGCTAATCCTGTTTGATCTTGTTTTACACTTTCCCTTATGATCCCCAACCATTGTGATATTTTGAAACATATCACAAACATTGTATTATTTCACCTATCAATATTTATACAAGTATTTCTAAAAACTAATAATTCTTTTATTGAAAAGATGATTTTTGGGATGCCTGGCTAGCTCAGTTGGTGGAGCATGCAACTCTTGATACTGGGTTGTCAGTTTGAGTCCCATGTTGGGTGTAGAGATTACTTAATAAAATAAAATTTAAATAAAAAAAGATTATTTTTAATAATACCAGAAAGGATAAGGTCTTTCTGTATGCTGCTGGTTGGGGTATAAGTTGATTAACAGATAAATTAAAATAAAATTAATTAACATTTGTTTCAATAGCAGTTTTTCAATTTTTAAAAAGCTTGAAAAGGGTAATTAAAATTTTTTCCTGGATCCTTTACAAAGTCACAGTGTTGATACAGAAAAACTTTATGCATAAGGATATTCTTTTATGCAGTATGCTTTCAACCATGTAAAATAAAAATTTGCACAAAAGGAGGGTGCCTCGGTGGCTCAGTGGGTTAAAGTCTCTTCCTTTGGCTCAGGTCATGATCCCAGGGTCTTGGGATAAAGCCCCACGTTGGGCTCTCTGCTCAGCAGGGAGCCTGCTTCCCTTCCTCTCTGCCTGCCTTTCTGCCTACTTGTGATCTCTGTCTGTCAAATAAATAAATAAAATCTTTAAAAAAAAATGTGCACAAAAAGGATTGGAAAAATACATTAAAAATATTAACAGTAGTGATCTTTTAGGGGTAGATGGAGTGTTTTTTTTTTTTAATTTCTGTTTCTTGTTTTTAAAGTTTTCCTCAATTAACATGTACTGTTTTTATATTAAGTAAAACAATAATTTAAAAATTACTTTATTTCAGCAGTTTACAGATCATCCCAAGTCTCATTTGTCCGTGGTCTTTTAAGAAAATTAAGTTTAAAAATAAATATACTTTTATTTTCTTAGTATAACAACTTTGCTCCTTTGCCTCATGTATCCAGTCAAGTTTATAGATAGAAGAATAATTTGGGAGCATATTAAAACATGTATATGCACACGTCCCTGTTAAAAATCATTGCCCAGGGTAAGTTTGCAATCCTCTGTAAGCCTGAAGTGACTTGCTCTGTGCCCTTGGCAGGTATTTCTCATCAAAGACAGCCCTTCTTCCCACTGAGCTTGTACTTGTCCTTCAGATCCTCTAACCCAGCATTTTAGGCAGCCACTGTAGCTCCTCATATTTGACCCACATAATGAGGCCTGTTTGCCATTCTGGGTCTTGGGATAAACTTCTTTAGGCTCATGATGTACTGAAATAAACTACAATACTGATTTTTTTTTTTAAAGCTCCTTTGCGTGCAGCTTTTCTTTAGTTCTCTAAATTTTTCTTTCTGCCTTTTAGGTGATGGAAGCTGTTTCATTGTCCAGCAAGACCTAGACTATCTCATTGAGCTCACTGGAGCTGACTGTGACCCTGTGTTCAAGGTACAGGCCCGAGAGGCACCTGGGTGATTCCCACCTGAGATCTAAGGCTTTTGAAGGGACTGAATCCAGCTACTTTGTGGGCATTCTGAATGATAAAATACTTACGGATGAAATAAAAGTCAGTGAGAATTTTGAGTCAGAAGTGATTTCACCACTTTTTAGCTCTAGAAACTTGAAAAATCATTTCACCTCCTCAGTCTGTCAATTCTTCTATAAAATGAGAGTAATGAGATAATGTATATGAAAAATAGTTGTAAATTTTAAATCTTCTATAAATATTTAGCTGTCATTATTATTACTATTTAAAGTTCAAGACTGTTTATCTCATTTGATTAGAAAGAGAAAAACAAAAGGGGAAATAATATTTATTTATTTATTTAAAAATTTTATTTATTTATTTGACAGATAGAGATCACAAGTAGGCAGAGAGGCAGGCAGAGAGAAGAGAGAGAGGAGGAAAAAGCAGGCTCCCTGCTGAGCAGAGAGCCTGATGTGGGGCTTGATCACAGGACCCTGTGATCATGACCCGAGCTGAAGGCAGAGGCTGAGCCACCCAGGTGCCCCGGAAATAATATTTATTGACTAGACATTGTGCTGGATGTTTTACATGTATCTTATTTCATTGTTGTTAATATTCTTGAGGTATAAGGATTATTATTTCTATTGTTTTTATACTTTTTTAAAGTTATACAGTTAATACATACCTATAAAAATTCAAACAATACAAAATTACTCAACTTTCAAGTCCCCTTTAAGACCTTTTTAGTTCTACTCTTCTTTCCAGGAGTAACTAGCATTAACACTTGAGCATGTATCTTTCAAGACTGTTTTTGGAAAATTTTCACTTACATCTTTGTGTTTATGTAATTATGTAAATAATATAGTTTTATCTTTAGTTTGTGCATAACTGAAAACATTCTATATGTTTTGTATTGTTCTCTGACTTTTTTAACATCTTAGAGCTCTTTTCAGATAAATGCAAATAGATCCACTTCATTTTTAAAATTCCTGCATAGTGTTCTATATTGTGAATCAACATACCATTTTCATTTTATAAGTGAGGAAGCTGGAGTCCAGAGTGATTGAGAAAGTTGCCTTAGGTCATGTAGGTACACTTTAGCACACCTGAGATTAAGCTACCTCCAGAATTCATGCTTCTTCCACTAAATTAGTGGTTCTTAACCTTTGAGTCTTGGGCTTTTTCTCTTCTTTTCTTTCAGTTGAGATCTCATCTCATACTGTTTTGCTAGTCTGCGTGGGTACATTAATCCTAATGAGTTTAGATTTATGATGAGTGGGCTCAATCATACAGTAACATACACACATATACACAAATTATTTTTAAAAAGTAGCGCATAGGGACGCCTGGGTGGCTCAGTTGGTTAAGCCACTGCCTTTGGCTCAGGTCGTGATCCTGGAGACCCGAGATCGAGTCCCGCACCAGGCTCCCAGCTCCACAGGGAGTCTGCTTCTCCCTCTGACCTCCTCGCTCTCTCTCACTCTCTCTTTCTCTCTCAAATAAATAGAATCTTTTTTAAAACGCATATATTATGCTCCTATAAAGGTTGATTAAAAACCTCTAGTTTCAAGAATCAGTCTGATTTTGAAGATGAACTATTTTGGTCATGTTTGTACAGTGCTATGTTATTGAACTGCAGTGTATGTTTTTTACAAGGACACTGATGAGGGGCACCATCTGGTATTAACTTTAACCTTAGCTGGCTTCCCCCTTCTCTCCCCAAAATCCCTTGACCAAGAGTTCTCCGCTGTAAAGATTGAAAAGACCCAGTGATACTTTGGCAGCAGTTCTATTGCTGCATGGAGGTAACAGAAGCAGGCCCAGGTCCTCCTCTCATTCTTCCACACTGTGCAACTCACAAATGGCTCTGAGATGATAACATTCACTGTCGTGCCTAAAAACTTAGGGACATGGAGAGTCAGATAGAGCATGGGAAAAGAAAATCATAGGTGGGCACATGAAGAGCCAAGCTGCTCTGTCCAATACCTGTGTAATGTATGGTTTAACTAAATGTGGCTGAACTACTAAAAGTAAACCTGCTTGACTCACCTTCCAAAGCAGAACAAGACTAAAAAGCTCAGACGTGCATTTTCTCATATGCATAGGTTCCGCCAGTGGTGAGGAGCTCATATACAGGATCTCTACTCCTGCATAGTACAATGCATGCACACAGCACATCTAGCCGCTGAAGGGCTCTACGGGCCCACCCTCCCAGATCACATGCACGTTGTAGCTCCTTCACCCCTAGGACATCAACACCCCTCAGCACGAGGTCAGAGGAGTGGGCCCACCTACCATTACAGGTGCTGGCTGTCTCTCTGCTGCGGCTGAAAGGGACACTGGTTTTTGGTTTCTTTGAACCAGTCCCTATTATTCCTAGTCTGACTAGCTGGTTCCATTGTAGGGCTGGTTCCTCTACAGGTCTTACTTCCTGGATGCTCTGATCAACCTCGTTTTTCCACCTTCGCTCTGTAAATGTATCCCAGAACCACTATAACAGCTTCTGTGACAAAAACCAAGAGTAGAATGATGACAAATGTGACACATCAACAGCAGCTCTCCCAGATTGGGGCACAGTAGCCAGTCAGCCTGAAAATGAAAAGTGGGGCTCCATAGCGATGATAATTATAGCAGGGACGAGAGGATGCACATCTTCAAAGAAATGGTCGTCGTCATCATAAGTGATGAAGACAGGGGCTCCCACATAGCCTAAAAGGCCAGAATGCGAGCTGCCCCCGACCCTGAAGATGAGGTTGAGAAACTCCAGAAGTCTTGGAGGAGGTGATGCTGCACTGGACCATCCATGGTGCTGGCAGCCCTACGGACACCATGCGCTCTCCAAGCAAGGTAGCAGTAGTGGTGGCGGAGCCTACAGTGGCCTTCATCTCAGCCCGTGGTGCCGTGGCGCAGCCCCAGCCTGTGCCTCGCTCCTCCACGTTGCTGCTGCCTCAGGTTTCTTTGAGAAGTCGATGAAATCCCCTCAGGCAGGCACATATTGAGAACTTCTTTGAATATAATTTTATAAGGTTCAGGGATATACCGGCCAGTCTATGGGTCGTCTCCTTTCCCAGATCCAGACCCTCTGCCCTCAACTATGGACTACACTATGGGGTTTGCTCTCAACTTGGCTGATTAGTTTCTCTGTTCTGTAGTCCTAAGGGATCTGGATCCTAACCGGCTATTTTAAAATACTGATCATGGATCTAATTCTTCTCTTGTCTTTGGAGTCAATAGAGCTTCTTAGACTCACTTGTACTAATGGAGATCAATGACGAGCTTCTATCTTCTTGAAATGGAAGACTCCCAGGCTTCCTTTGAGCTGTGAACTTTTATGTTCCAGGTAGCCACATGGGAGAAGCAGATCTACACATGCTGTCGAGATGGTCTTGTGCGACGCTATCAGCTCTCTGATCTCTGACTCCTTGGAAAAGGATGAAGTTAATGAAAAATATTGGCTCTAATCAACAAAGACATTAGTCCTTCTCAAGGACCATGGCCCCTTATTGTTTGGGGCACCCTTTGGGTGTCACAGAAAATCAGCTGCATTGGCCCATGTGGAAGTATCATTCCATGACAAGACCTACTGTGAACTGAGTAAGAAGCTCACACATACTCCCTATATACACTCACCCCAACAGCACAGGGCAAGGACATGGGTGCTTACACTTTGATCGCATACCATTGTGTTAAATGTTTACAAGGACCAGAGGACTAAAGCCTGTGCTCTGAAGGAAATAAAGAGAATGTGTTTGGAAGAGTCTGAATTTGAAAAACTTTGTTAAATATTCTTACTCCAGCAGAAAGCCATTCAAGTTGATGGAACTCCTTTCTCGGACACTTCCTGTTGGCCTACCCATAGAGAAAGACTGCTTGTTAACAGTAACTATCCTTTAAGCAGGAGCCTGTGAATGATTCCTATACAGGTAGGGAAGCCAACTTTCTCAGTTTTCCTTGGACTGAGGGGTTTTCTGCTACGTGGGACTTTCAGTCCTAGGCAAACTGATAGGGTTGATCAGTCTATGTACAGGCAATAAAGTAGAATCCTATCATTGTAAGGGCAGTGGCTGTCCAAGTGTGGTCCCTTAACTGCCGAATCAGTATCACCTGGGAACTTGATAGAACTAGAAATTCCCTAGGCCCCACCTCAGCCCTAAATCAGAAATTCTATGGGTAGAGCCAGCCAGGTGATTCTGATGCATGCTAAAGCTTGAGACCTAGAGGAAGAAATAATGAAGGGCACTTTCCTCATAGCTGGAACCCAGCGCTCATAGGATGGTGAGGCTGGTCTATAGAGGATGAGGCTGGAGAGGTGGGCCGGGCCCAAGCAGTGAAGGGGCTTGAGTCCCAGGTAAGGAGCTTGAATTTTATTTGGTTGGCAAGAAACCCACAGAAGAGTTTTAAGCAAGGGTTTAACGTGGTCACTTTTTTTTCCCCCTAAATATAAAAATGGAGTCATAATGCATGAGTTCCGTGTTTTATTTTCACTTAGAATCTCTGAGTTCTTTCAGTACATTTAGACCTCCATCGTTCTTTTTAACACTTTCCGGAGTTTTACATTTTAGAGATTACTAGAGAAAAGGTTTCTTGGACAACACAACACTTGAGCTGAGCAATATAGGCTAAGATCTGGATTTATTTAAGGGAAGAAGCCAGTATCTGGCTGGGGTAACAGTATGGTTCACAGCATTCTTAAAGGTATATTCGCATGTAATATTTATAACTTCACTATGACATGCAGGTAGTGAGACTCAGATGAATTGATTGGCCAAGGGTCATAGGGAACAGAAATTTTAACACAGTTTATCTTAACTTTAAATCCATTTTTTTCTACTTGTTGTATATGCCTAAATTGTGAAAATAAAATAGTCATTGAATATTACTGGTCATCTATGCTATACTAGGGACTGTATTTATATATTTAATCCCAACAACATTCTTAAAAAGGAAATGGCATTATTTTGTTTTATAGATAAGGAAACTAAGGCTCAAGAAATTAAGTACCAAACCCTTGATTTGGGCCTTGCTTAGTTTGTCTCCAAGACTCTGTCTTCTGTATGCTACATGGTCTCAAGACCTCTGGGACTTGACCAGTTCCATTTAAGGAGTGATTTGTGATAAGGTCAGGTAGACCCAAAGGGACATATTCCAGAGCTCAGAAACGTTGGATCCAAGGAGATCTGGAGAGAACCTCTTAGAAGTCAGATGAAGAAGACAGGATGAAGGAGGATTGGGTGATTTCACACAAGCAGGTATGTCTGTGAGTTCCTCTTCCAGGACTTGCTATACACTGCCGTCAGCTGTGATAGTCTGGTTGTAATGGGTGCAGTGACCCTTGACAGATGCCCTGAAATCTAGATCCAAACAGGAGGAGGGAAGCTAGCTTTTAGGTGACTCAAAGCCTTGTCTATTGTGAATGGAATCTCCCCAGTGTTAGCAGACAGCCTTTTTTTCCCTTTTGGGTTGAGGAGTGCATTATGGGTAAGGAAGGGTGGACAACCTCCATCTGCAGCAGTGCAGGCTCAGGTAAGCTAGACTTTGTTTCTTGGCTTTCAGACGCCCCCTTGTGACTTCTTGTGAGAAGTGCATCTATTTCTCTGAATGGAAAGCCGGCAGTGACATCCACTAGCGTGCATGTAATTGGTGCCAGGCAGTCCTCACAGTAGCCTTGCAGAGTAAAGGTTTCTTTTTCTTGAACATGTCTCTTTTTGGATAAATTTTATATTTTTATTATTAATTTACCTTTTTTTTGGATTTTATTTATTTGAGAGAGAGTGTGAGCGAGAGAGAGCATGAGTAGGGGGGGCAAGGGGCAGAGGGAGAGAGAGAAGCAGACTCCCTTCTGAGCAGGTAGCCCGATTTGGGGCTCGATCCCAGGATTCTGGGATCATGACCTGGGCCCAAGGCAGACGCTTAACTGACTAAGTCACCTAGGAGCCCCTAATTTACTTTTCACCTTGAAATCATTTCACACTTGAGAAAAGTTGTAAGGATGTGGTATCTGTTTAACATTTAGGGACTTCTGCCTGTTTTCCAAGTGGCTACACCATTTTACATTCTCAGTGGCAGTATATAAGGGTTCTTATTTCTCCATGTCCTTGCCAACCCTTGGTCTGTCCACCTTTTATCATAATCAGGTGAGGTTAAGTTGGTTAAAATGGTGCCTACCAGGTTTCTCCATGGCAAAGTTAGTAGTTTGTGGAGAGCTACTTTGAGACTATATGAATATACTGCTCCTCATCCAACTTGCATCATCTAGTGGCAGCCTTTGTTGATGACTTCTGTCTGAATCAGTTATTCCTATTCTAACTGCCAAATAGTGATTTTATAATTCCATCATTCTTTTTACATTTATAATTGGCTTTCTACTGTGAGACTTTCCCTTCTCTGCCATTTATTTAATTACTGATTCACTCTCTCATTCACCATAGGTTTATTAATATGGACTACACATGGATTCATATTTTATTTTATGGATTATAATCCATTATTGCTACTATTTATTTTGGTGGTTAATTTTTCTCAGTTGGACCCAGTGGTAGCCCCTTCAAGATGGATCATATGTCCTTTTTTTTTTTTTTTAAAGAAAACATTTTAATTATTCATCTGTCAGAGAGAAGGAACAGGGGGAGTGGCAGATAGAGGGAGAAGCAGGCTCCACGCTGAGCAGGAGCCCGAGGTGGGACTCGATCCTAGGGCCCTGGGATTATCACTTGAGCCAAAGGCAGATGCTTAACCAACTGAGTTGTCCAGATGTCCTGATGTTATGTCCTTTTGATGTGTTAATAGCATTCTTTTAGCACTTCCATATTTTCTGATACCACAAGCTATTCAAATTTCATCTTATAATTTCCCATCCCAGTCCTGGAATCAACTATTTGTCTAGATAGCTCTGGTTCCTTTTAGTGGAGAATGGCATTTGGAAATCAGGATCTGGGCACTATATGTATACTCTTTACTACTAGGGTATTATTGCTTCTAGGTTGGATCAGTGGACAGTACTCTGATGTGGAGTCTCCCATTTCAATATCCCTCATTCTGTATATATATTAAAAAATCATAAATTCACACTGAAGTCCCCTAATTCCAGTCCAACTCCACTGGGATTATTCTAGTCTTCTGCATATAAACTTCCTTCCTCCCAACAGTGAGAAACTCGGCTGTCATAATTCTCAATGTTTCACTTGCTCAATACCTCTGTGAGTAAAGAGTGTGGCAGCCACACAGGCCATCTCCCCTTTCACCCCAGCCCCTGCATACATGGTGTCCCTCAGATAGAGTCTCCTTGTTCCCATGTTCACCTCAGCCAGTCCCAGGCTGAACAAGGCCTTCCCCCAACCGTCTGGATTTAATTTTTTTTAAGATTTTTTTTTTTTTGACAGAAATCACTAGTAGGCAGAAGTAGGCAGAGAGGCAGGCAGAGAGAGACAGGGAAGCAGGTTCTCATGACCTGAGCCATAGGCAGAAGCTCAACCTGCTGAGCCACCCAGGCACCCCTGGGTTTAATTTTTTTTTTTTAAGATTTTATTTATTTATTTGACAGACAGAGATCAAAAGTAGGCAGAGAGGCAGGCAGAGAGAGAAGAAGGGAAGCAGGCTCCCTGTTGAACAAAGAGCCCGATGTGGGGCTCGATCCCAGGACCCTGGGATCATGACCTGAGCCAAAGGCAGAGGCTTTAACCCACTGAGCCACCCAGGCGCCCCCCCGGGTTTAATTTTTAATAACATATTTTTTCTGGTAATAAGAGTTTTTTTTTAAAAAAAAAAGGCCCCACACACAAAAAGACGCTCAATTCCAGTAGTTAAGTGCAAATTAAAACCCACAAGAAATCTCAGAAATGCAAAAAATAAAATAATGCGATATTTTCACTTTACAAATAAGCAACTGTGGCTAAGAAATCATTGTTTAAGGTCATAAAACTAGTAGCTAATGGACAGGATTTGGAACTTGGGCTCTGACTCTATTACCTCAATGCTAAGGAAGCATTTTCTATACATGCTTTTGTATAGTTTTATATTTAATATTTTCACATCTGCCCTGTACTGGAGTTTATGGTCATAATCCCATTTATTCAAGGAAATAGACGTGGGGCCATTAAGTAAACTTGCTTCAGGTCACACAAATCTGAAGTGAGCATTGCAGCATCAAGATACAGTGGCTTTCTCACCACTCAACTTTCTTTTTTTAAACTTCATTTAAAAAAACCTTCAGTGCAATATTAAAAAGCAATACAGCCAGCTGGAGTGACAACCAACAGAAAGAGACCATTAGGGAAGACTCAGGGACCCCACTCCAGCTGCTCCTAGGGGCCAGAGGCCAGGGGCAGACCCAACTGGGGAAGAGAGGAAAGACCACCCACCAAAGTGAACAGGCAGAACAAAACATATAAGAAATATCTGGCTGAACTGAAGAGGATCTAGGGGAGAGGGGAAGCCCCCATTTTTTCCCCCAAATGTCCTAGACTTGGGAGGGCTGTCCTCCTGGGGTGAAATTAGCAGGCCCTGTCCCACTCCACACTCCTCTGTGGTAGAGTACAGGATGTGCTGGGGGCCACATGTGTGTATGCTTGGGGAAACACAGGGAAGAGATGAGTAGGGAGGAATGCCCCTCACTGGAATCTTATGTGGGCTGAGAGTGACCCCCTCCAGTTCCTAGACTCTGGGGTCTTGGTAGATGGGGGTTGGAATGGGTTGGGGCAGAGGGAAGGCTGGGTGCTCAGCCTAGAAAGCCAGCAGGGTCATCATCCTCAAAGTGGCCTTTCTGCAGCACCTTGATGTAGTGCTTATAGATTTTCAGGGCTGGGCCCAGGTAGATGGACAGGCCAGTCAGCATTATCAGTGCACTGCATAAAGACTGGTCATTGATATCCCACTCTTCGAAAGCTGTTGCCTGCTTGGGGAAGCTGGCCTCGATAAAATATTCAACCACGTCCATCACTGTCCACTCCAGGGAATCAACCAGCTTCTCTTTGCCCCCAGAAGGACACCAAAGGGGGTTCCATATGCCCCGGGTAGGGCTGGTTTTCCTAACTGACCCCTCAACTTACCCCAAACCTGCAGTTGACTTCTTAGGTCTTTAATTTATTTCTCTGTCCTTTGGCCCAACTCCAGAAGTGTGTTTTAACTCCTCCAAATATACCTAAAGTAGGCCTCAAAGGATATGAAATAGCTACTTTAAAGCAGGTCCTCCTCTAAATAGTGTGGTTTCAGAGGACCCAGAAAATTTCTTAAATATCTCAGTCACTAATATCTGAAATGCCACCAAGGGACCCAGCGTTTTCATCCACAGTTAGAGATGAGCTTTAAAATGTAGCCCTCTTTTTCCCCATCTGACTGACATTAATTAGATCCTTTTTTTTTTTTAAGAGAGGAGGGTGGGAGAAAGATAGTCTTTTTTTTTTTTTTTTTCTTTTAGAAAGAGGGCATGGTGGGGAGAGAAGCAGAGGGAGAGGGAGAGAGAAACTCAAGTGCTAAGCCCAACACTGGGCTCAATCTCACCACCTGATTATGATCCGAGCCAAAACCAAGAATTGGACATTTAACTGACTGCACCGAGAGAGAGAGAGAGAGAGAGAGAGAGAGAGAATGAATCTTAAGCAGGCTCCACGCCCAGGGTGGAGCCCAAGACAGGGCTCCATCTCAGGACCCCAGAGATCAAGACCTGAACCGAAATTAAGAGACACTTAACTGAATGAGCCACCCAGGTGCCCCTGGATCCTTTTTTAAGAACACATTTACATTTGAGAAGAGTAAAGGAGTAGCACTTAGAAAAGAAGCTCCTAAAGAAGGAGGAGGAGGAGAAAAGGAAGGGTTATAGTGTGGCATTGGCCCAGGGAAAGACCAGTGGACCAGTAGTGGACCAGTAGTGGACCAGTAGTCCAGATACAAACCCACGCATATATGGAAAGTTTATACATAACGCAGCAGTCAATACAGATTGGTGGGGGAAACAGAGAATTGCTAAATAAATGGTTCTGGGACAACATCATATCAAAAAGAAGAAAATGATACTACCTTGTACCATATACCAGAAAAAAAAAGTTCTAGGTGAATTAAAGACTTAAGAGTGAAATGGACTCTCAGAAGAAAATATAGGTGAAAATCTTTATGACCCTCTACAGAGAATATTTCTTTTTTTTTTTTTTTTTTTTTAAAGATTTTATTTATTTATTTGACAGAGATCACAAGCAGGCAGACAGGCAGGCAGAGAGAGAGGAAGGGAAGCAGGCTCCCCGCTGAGCAGAGAGCCCGATGTGGGGCTCGATCCCAGGACTCTGGGATCATGACCTGGGCTGAAGGCAGAGGCTTTAACCCACTGAGCCACCCAGGCGCCCCTACAGAGAATATTTCTTAGACATAAAAAGTATAACCAAAAAGGAAAAGATTGTTAAGTTCTACCCCACTAAAAAAAAATGGTAAAAACACAAGCTCGGAAATGAAAGGGGTTTGTATTTTATCTATTTTCGACAAATATAAAACATGAAGAGTCTCCCCTACCCCCCAAAAAAGCCCAGTAGAAAAGTGGTCAAAAGAGGAACACCTGAGTGGCTCAGTTGGTTGAGCATCTGGTTTTGACTCAGGTCATGATCCCAGGGTCCTGGGATTAAGTGCCACACTGGGCTCCCTGCTCAGTGGGAAGTCTGCTTCTCCCTCTCCCTCTGCTGGCCATTCCCCCTGCTTGTGTGCTCGCTCTCTCTCTCTCTCTCTCTCTGACAAATAAGTAAAACCTTAAGACAAATGGGCAAAAGATATAAATAGGCTTTCACGATATAAAACAAAATGGCAATAAACATGAAAAGACAAAAAAATGCAAATCAAAGTCTGCAATGAGTTGCTGTTTCACATCCATATTCGCAAACATTTAAAAACTTGACATCAGTGGTGCCTGGCTGGTTCAGTGGGTCGAGCATGCAACTCTTGATCTCAGGGTTGTAAATTCAAGCCCCATGTTGGGCATGGAGTCTACTTAAAATAAGACACACACACACACACACGTATATGTATATATGTGTACATGTACTTTAAAAGAAAATTTAAAAAATTTGACATCAAGAATTGGTAAGGATGTAGGGGCACCTGGGTGGCTCAGTTGTTGAGTGTCCCCCTTCAGCTCAGGTCATGATCCCGGGGTCCTGGATGGAGCTCTGCATCCAGCATCAGCCTCCCTGCTTGGCAGTAGGCCTGCTTCTCTCTCTCCCACTCCCCCTGCTTGTGTTCCCTCTCTCGGGCTGTGTCTCCCTCTGTCAAATGAATACATCTTTCTGTCTGGTGAGCTGGTTGTTAAATATTTACAAGTACGCCACAGGAGATGCATAGTAGTGAAACAATGAATAAAAGCAAGCGAATACTAAGAAGGTAGAGAGGAGCACACAGGGGCAACATTCCTTCAGTAAGGAATGTTCTAATGCTGCTCTTCTGTGCATATGAACTTCATAAGGAAAAGAAAATAAGCAAGGGTTAGCTTGGTGGAAGGCAGGGCCAGTGGCATGTATATATATACACACTGGAGGATCTGAGAGAGGTAGCTCCAAAGGTGAATGTGAGAGAGAGAATGGTTAGTTGGGGCAGTTGCAAGCATGCTTTTCATGCTCAAGCATTCTGAGAAGGAGCAAGGGGGTTGGTGTGCCCTGGCAGGAGAGATTAGGGTAGATGGGGCAAGAGCAGATCACCGCATGCCTGTGTGCCAGGGTCAGCAGTTTGGATTAACTGTGGGCAATGTGTGGGCAAATGTCTTGGCAGGGTGGGCAGGATAGTGAGGAAGTTGGAAAGGCTTTGCTGGAAAGTGAAAGCCAAAGCAAGACCATGGCTCTGAGGAGGAAGAGGCTTAAGAGGTGCCTAAGATGTAAAACAGACAGAGCTTAGTGACTGATTGGATGTGGGATGTGGAAAACAGGACGCTTCTACCCACAAGGATGTAGAACAGAATTCCCCACTCTTTAAGGGTGGGCCATGAAATGACTTTCTTCCAAGGAGTACAATCCAGAGAGGAGGAAACAAAAGTAACCTTACAGTGGAGAGAAAACTGACAATGCTACCTCAGCCAGTGAAGATCATCATCGCCAGTGATGTCATGTTGATAGTAGGTCCCTTTGATATGTTGGGATGAGAATGGCATTTCACCTCTGTGGTCTTCCTTCCAGAAGCCCCTAGCCTAAGTCTAATCATAGAAAAAATATCAAGCAAATCCCATTGAGAGGCTGTACAAAATACGCGACCAATACTCCTTATTAAACTATCAAAGTCATCAAAAAACAAGAAAAGTGAGAAACAGTTTTAGCCAGCATAAGCCTAAGGAAAACTGACAACTAAAGGTAATGTGGTATCCTGGCTGGAATCCTGGAATAGAAAAAAAAGACATTAGGTTAAAAACTAGGAAATCTGAAAGTATGGACTTCCATTATAAATGAGGTATCTGGAAGAAATAAAACTAAAAGGCAACTTACTGAATGGGAGCAGATATTTGCAAATGACATATCTAATAAAGGACTAATATACAAAATATACAAAGAATTGCTAAAACAAGACCCAAAAAACAAATACTCCTATTAAAAAAAGGGCAGAAGCCATGAACAGACATTTCTCCACAGAAAACCTACACGTGGCCAACAGACACATGAAAAGGCACTCAACATCACTCATCATCAGGGAAATGCAAATCAAAACTATGATGAGATATCACCTCACACCTAAATTGACTGAAATTAACACAAGAAACAACAAGTGTTGGCAAGGATGTGGTGAAAAAGGAGTCCTCCTGCACTGTTGGTGGGAATGCAGCCACTATGAAAAACAGCATGGAGGTTCTTCAAAAAGTTAAAAATTAGACAAACCATAAGAGACTCTTAATCTCAGGAAACAAACTGAGGGCTGTTGGAGTAGAGGGGGCTGGGAGGGATGGTGGGGGTGGGTGATGGACACTGGGGAGGGTACATGCTATGGTAAGTGATGTGAATTGTGTAAGACTGATGATTCACAGACCTGTACCCCAGAAACAAATAATACATTATATGTTAATAAAACACATATATATGTATATATGTGTGTGTACATGTATATATATATATGTATATGTATTTATATGTGTGTATATACACACACACATACAAAAAAAGTTTAAAAATATGGGGTGCCTGGGTGGCTCAGTCATTAGGTGTTTGCCTTCAACTCGGGTCATGATCCTGGGCTCCTGGGATTGAGCCCATGATCGGGCTCCCTGCTTGGTGGGAGGCCTGCTTCTCCCTCTTCCACTCCTGCTTGTTTTCCCTCTCTTGCTGTCTCTCTCTGTCAAATAATAAATAAAATCTTAAAAAAAAAAGTTAAAAAATAGACCTACCTTATGATCCAGTAATCGCACTGCTGGGTATCTATCCAAAAAATACAGAAACACTAATTCAAAGAGATACATGCACCCCTGTGCTTATAGTAGCATTATTTACAATAGCCAAATTATGGAAACAGCCCATGTACATGAATAGATAACGAAGTCGTGTATTTATGCAACAGAATATTGTTCAGCCATAAAGAAGAATGAAATCTTGCCATTGGCAACAGCATGGATGGAGCTAGGGAGTGTTATGCCAAATGAAATAAGCCAGTCAGTTTAAGTCAAATACAATATGGTTTCACTCATATGTGGAATTTAAGAAACAAAACAAAACATGGGTGGGAGTGAATGAGAGGCAAACCAAGAAACAGATGCTTACCTATAGAGAACAAACTGTTGGTTACCAGAGGGCAGATGGTGGAGGGATGGGTGAAACAGGTGTTGGAGATTAAGGAGGGCATTTATTGTAATGAGCACCAGGTGATACACGAATTATTGAATCACTGTATTGTACACCTGAAACTAATTTAACACTGTAAACTATAGTGCAATTAAATTAAAACTTAATAAATAAATGTCACTAAATTGAACACTAGAAAAAAAATCCCAGTGTATCAATATTGATTATTATTTGTGCTAAGTATACCTTACTCATGTAAGCCATTAATAGTACAGGAAACTGGGCGTGGGGTATATGGGAATTCTGTCTTCCTAACTTCTCTGAAAATCTAAAACTATTCTAAAATTTAAAACTTATTTTTAAAAAATCAGCTAGATGCATTTGTTCTGAAAGTTTCTTTTTTTTTTTTTTTAAGATTTTATTTATGAGAGACAGTGTGTTGGAGTGGGGGTGGTGGGGCAGAGCGAGAGGGAGAAAGAGTCACAAGCCAACTCTGACTCTGCACTGACCCTGGGGCCCCAGTGGGGCTCATTCTCATGACCTAAAGATCATGACCTGAGGTGAAACCAAGAGTCGGACCCCCAACCAACTGCCCCACCTAGGTATCCCTGTTCTGAAAAGTTTTAATTAAAACTAATTGCTATTTTCCTTAAAAACTGAGTTGAGAGTTTCTGAGTTGAGTGACCTTTATCAGGGTCACAGAGTCAGCCCCTATTCTTCTAATTCTTCTCTTGGCTCTTCTGTGAGGCAGAACTGAACAGGTGGTTTGCTTGGGCAGGAAGGACTACCACTCCCAGAGTGCCCCTGTGCGGTTGTCAGGAGCAACCAGAGAATGCAGACTAACAGCCCTCTTGGAGTCGGGATTATACAACTGGGTGCCTTGCCAGGCAGCCATGGGCCAGGACTATTACTCCGTGCTTGAGGTCACTCGCAATTCAGAGGATGCCGAGATCAAGAAGGCGTAAGTGGGGGGCGGGAGTGAGGCTTTAGGGGAGTGCCAGGAAGGCTCCACCTTTATCTTCCAAACTGAGCTTTCTTGCACAGTTTAGGGCAGGCAAGATAAACCTTGTTCCTTCTCTTGCTTCTTGCTTACCTATACTCTAGGTTTGGACTGGGTCAGAGTTCCCAGTCCATCATCCTTTACCTCCTAAGCCCTATCTCTCTTCCTGTTCATCCTGGTTTTCCTAGCAATAAAAGTCAGGACAAAGGAGACATTTGAACTTTATTCTGATTATGGAGAACCAAAGGATTGAAAAAAGGAGAGTGACCTGACCAGATGGGTGTGTTCCAGATTTTATTCTGGCCATCAGATGAGTTTGTTTGTTTGTTTGTTTGTTTGTTTTTTTAAGATTTTATTTATTTATTTGAGAGACAGAGATCACAAGTAGGCAGAGAGGCAGGCAGAGAGAGAGGAGGGAGCAGGCTTCATGCTGAGCAGAGAGCCCGATGTGAGGCTTGATCCCAGGACCCTGGGATCATGACCTGAGCCAAAGGCAGAGGCTTTAACCCACTGAGCCACCCAGGTACCCCTCAGATGAGTTTTTTATGCTGAACTGCATTTCTCAATAGTTCCATCAGGTCTTGGGGATTTTGTGGTCCATTTCCAAAAAAGTGTAGGATGGGAGCCAGCACATTTTTCTGAAGAAAAAAAAGTGTTTTTGGGGGGTACCTGGTTGTCTCAGTCAGTTAAGCATCTGACTTGATTGCAGCTTGGGTCGTGATCTCCAGGTCATGAGATTGATCCCTGCATCAGGCTCCACACTAGGTGTCAAGCCTGCTTGGGATTCTGTCTCTCCCTCTGCTCCCCCACAACCACACACACCCTGTTCGCTCACACGTGCACTCTCTCTCTCTCAAAAAAAAAAAAAAAAAAGTTTTTTTAATGAATATTTATTGAGTGCCTACCCTATGGTTAGGTGCAGTGGTAGAAGCTGGAGATATGATCATGAATCAGGTAGATAAGTAGCTTGATTTTGTTGATGAATACAGATAATGAATAAGTCATAAGTGTGATGAATGTTACAGAAGGGGAAGTACAGAGTGTTCTGGAAGCTTATTTTAGAAGTAGAGAGACCCCATTCAGGGGCTGTCATGATAATCAAGGCTGACAATGAAGTTTAGGTGCGCCTGGGTGGCCCAGTTAAGCGTTCATCTTTAGCTCAGGTCATGATCCCAGGGTCCTGGGATCAAGCCCCACATTGGGCTCTCTGCTCAGGAGGGAGCCTACTTCTCCCTCTGCCTCTGCCCCTCTCCTTGCTTATGTGCTCTCTCTCTCTCAATCTCTCTCTCTCAAATGAATAAATAAGATCTTTTTAAAAAAGAAAAAAGAAGGGGCGCCTGGGTGGCTCAGTGGGTTAAAGCCTCTGCCTTCGGCTCAGGTCATGATCCCAGGGTCCTGGGATCGAGCCCCGCATCGGGCTCTCTGCTCAGCGGGGAGCCTGCTTCCTCCCCTCTCTCTCTGCCTGCCTCTCTGCCTACTTGTGATCTATGTCTGTCAAATAAAGAAATAAAATCTTAAAAAAAAAAAAAAGAAAAAAGAAGATGAAGCTTGAAGCAGGACAGTGGGCTGGTGAGAAGAGAGAGAATGGACTTGGCTCTTTTTTTTTTTTTTCAAGATTTTATTTATGTATTTGACAGACAGAGATCACAAGTAGGCAGAGAGGCAGGCAGAGAGAGAGAGAGGGAAAGAGGCTCCCCGCTGAGCAGCGAGACCAATGGGGGGCTCGATCCTAGGACTTTGAGATCACTACCTGAGCTGAAGGCAGAGGCCTAACCCACTGAGCCACCCAGGCGACCCTTGACTTGGCTCTTAATCAGATCTTTGGAGGGTAAGGAAAAAGGGAGGAATCTGGGATAATACAATTAAGGTTGGGTAGTGATACATTTATTGAATGTACAGATTCTGTTCTGAAAACCTTCCATCATTATTTCATCTAATCCTTACAACAACCCTGAGAGGTAGGTGCTGTTATTATCCCAAGCCCATGTGCCTAGTAAACAGCAGAACTAGTATCTGGACACCAGGCCTACTGTGGTCCAGGTCCTGTAGGGCATTAATTGTGGGGTAAGTTGAAAGAGTCTACAGTGTGGCTGAGAAACAAGACACAGACTCATGAGACAATTACAGAATAACTCAGGACAGTGTGTGATGTTACCCACAGTTCAGAGCATCTCCTTGGCCAGTGGGAGTCATCTAAGGAGAGGTCACAAAGAGTTGGAGTGCAGAAAAGTAAGCCAAACTTAAACACTAGAAACACCCAGATCTGAATCCAGGTTCTCCTACCCGCTAGCTGTGTGACATGGACAAAGTGACCTGAGACTCCGTTTTCCCATCTCTAAAAACAGTAACAAACAGGGGCGCCTGGGTGGCTCAGTGGGTTGGGCGTCTGCCTTCAGCTCAGGTCATGGTCCTGGGTCCTGGGATTGCCCCTCACTGGACTCCCTGCTCAGCAGGGGGCCTGCTTCTCCCTCTCGCTCTGCTCCTCCCCCTGCTTGTGCTCTCTCTCGTGCACTCTCTCTAATAAGTAAATTTTTAAAAATTAGTAATTATAAAGTTTGTTCTAGTATTAATATGGGATTGTATGAGATAATGAACATGAAATGCCCAGCAGTCATTTGCCCCAAAACCAGGTCCTATAGAGTGATTAAAAGGACCACGTGTATTTCAAACAATAGCTCTTAACCCTTCTCTCTTGTAACAGTTTTAAGAGATGAGTGCCATACAGGAGTACCTAGATTTTTGACCTCCCCGCTCAAAATGCTGAATGTATATAATGAAGAAAAGCACCACAATGATTCCTAATTGCCTAGCTATTTCCCTTCTCAGTGTCTCTCATTTGGTCTCGGCTGCTACATCTGAGCTGTGACTCACCTCCATCTTGGCCACTCAGTAAAACAGTGATGGTTGTAAGTAAAACTTACAACTACTCAAGTTTATATGAAAACGGAACTTTGGGGCGCCTGGGTGGCTCAGTGGGTTAAAGCCTCTGCCTTCGGCTCGGGTCATGATCCCAGGGTCCTGGGATCGAGCCCCGCATCGGGCTCTCTGCTCAGCGGGGAGCCTGCTTCCTCCCCTCTCTCTCTCTGCCTGCCTCTCTGCCTACTTGTGATCTATGTCTGTCAAATAAAGAAATAAAATCTTTAAAAAAAAAAAAAGAAAAAAAAGAAAACGGAACTTTTCTCAAACCTACTTACTTTTACTCATTGATAGAATATTCTTTCAGTTCTCGCCATAACTGACTTTGGCCTTTGTAACCGAGAAGGACTGGTTTCAAAGCCTCAAGGAGGACACGACAATTGTCTTCAAGTCTCTGAAGGTAGAACAAGCCGATACTCTCTGTAAGGCCTCCAGGGGAAGAGTTAGGACCTTCAGAGTTACAGGACAGCAGGCCTCACTCAGTAAGATGAAATGTTGCCTCAAAGTCAGAGCGGTCTCACCCTGAGATGGGCCACCTTGTGGGACAGTTACTTCGGGTCATTCATTTACTCCCTGCTGCTCAGAGCTAGGCACCAGGGACACAGAACCAGACACAGTAACTCAAGGAAATCATGCTAGTGGGAGAGACAAGCCAGTCAATAACCAGCTGGAGCACCAAGTACTAAGTTTAGGGATGGAAGGCACTGGGGACTCGGGAAGGGGATTCTAACCCAGAATGGAGGCTGCAGTTAGGGAAGGCATCCTGGAGGAGTTGACCCTGAGCTGTGTGTTGAGAGATGAATGAAAATGTGCCAGTGGGAGATGGGAGGGACTGGAGAGGGGTGAGTGTTACAGGCGAAGGGAGTAGAATGCCAAAGACATGAGCAACGCAGTGTGGGGAGTTTGGAGCCTGGGCAGAAGGTCGGGAGAGGTCATGGGAGTGGGGAGAGAGAGCTGTGAGTAAGAAGGCCAGAGAGAGAAGCAGAGGCTTGAATCTCAGATTTGGATTTTATGCTGAAGACAAAGGGGAAACCAGTAGAGGATTTAGGCCGCAGAGTAACTTGGTCAGGGGACAGCACACCAAAAGGCCTGGGGAGGGGGAGCACTAGAAACAGGAAACCATGGTTCTGCAATAGTTGTAGGGATGAAGAGGCAGGAAGAGAACACTGGGGAGAAAGAAAAACTGACGTGCCTTGGTGATGGGTGGGCTGGGAGTGGAGGGGACAAAGAACCTGGGACTTGATAACATTCAGTTTTTTGGCTGCAGTGCCTGGGTAAGTGGGCAAGAAAATGAGGGAATGAAAATGTGTTTGTATTTGGACTCATTGAGTTTGTGGGGCCTGTGGGACATCAGAGAGGAGATACCAAGATGGCGCTGGGAGCTGGGCCCTCTGAACTGCATCAGTAGACACCGTGGGGCTCAGACTTCCTGAAGAGAGCCCAAGGCAGGTGATGGGGAGGGAGGAGAGAGGGGCTGGGGTCTTTATTCCCAGCTCACTTCCTAGGAGGGCCCTTCAGGTTGGCTCTGTTCCTTAACTGAAGATGACGGCTCCTGCCAAGGGCCCCCATCCACACACTCTTCCGTGGGATGTCATGAACTTCTCCCTCCCCTGACTCCTATAGGCTCGGGGGCATCAGGGTCCCTCAGGGCTCCTGACCTTGGGCTACAGCACCGTCCCCTATGGTTATCCTCCCTATCTCCCACACTTTGGTGAGTGGTCCCTTTATCAACTCCACAAATCCCCCAGTCCATGCCAGTTCTTTCCTCCTGGACACGGAGGGTACAGATTTTCAGATGCTGTAGGTGCTGCCTCACTTGAGTGGTGGGATGGGGCAGCTATGGAAGCTGGGCAGGGAATGAGCACAGAAGCAGGAGACAGTCAGAGGGCCTGACATGTGCTGAGTACCTCTGTGTACTCAGCCCTTTGATGCCTTATTTTACCTGATCTTCCCAAGAAGCCTAGGGATCAGTTCGGACATCAAGACAGGATTCGATGTGCAAGAAATGTATTGGGGGAGGTACATGTGAGGGTCAAAGGGGAGCATAAGTGGGCAGGGAGGGCCTTCAGACCCCAGTGCAGGTCTGATGCCTGTGGTGAGGGAGCTAGGTGGGGAGGGCCACGGAGTCGGCTGGAGAAAATGCTCAATCCGGCCGATCGGCAGGAGTTCCGAGGCAGAGGTTGTAGGTTGGAGGGGTCCTGTGTCCCACAGGGTGGCACCAGCACGAACATCACCACCATGCTTGGGCCCTAGCTGGAGCAGGTGGAGGAGGGGTAGCTTCAGCACAAACACCGAGAGCGGGCAGCTACGCTTTTCCCCACTGGGCCCTCTTCAAGGGCAAATGAGCCATGGGCCACCTTGGCTACCACAGCCCAGACTTTATAGCTGGGAACATCAAAGCAGTGGACAGAAGAGCCAGCTCTAAGCCATGGCCTGCACCTCGGGCCCGTTTCAGCTGCTATGACGGGTATGAATCCTCCCTCCTCCAGGTACCGGAGACTGGCCCTGAAGAACCACCCGCTCAAGTCCAGCGAGCCATCTGCAGCAGAGACATTCAGGCAAATAGCAGAGGCCTATGATGTGCTGAGCGACCGTGAGTGACTCCGCTCTCTTCCTCAGGTCTCGGGTGTTGGGCTTTCTGAGGGGGCCCAACAGAGAGGAGGCATTCCTCTTCCTGCCCAGAGTCTGGACAAACTTAGAAAGAAAACAGCACAAAGAATTAGTTGCCTATCTCAGTAGTCCCAAGGTAAGGCTGACGTGGCGTGGGGAGCCCTTGGATTAAGCTGATCTGCTCAGCTGGTCTTGGAGAGGGGCAGGACCTGGTGCAGGTCCCCACAGCCCCCACACTCACCCTGGGCTGGCAGGGATGCACACAGTGAGATGCTTGCTGCCAAGGCAGGAAGGTGAGGCTGAAGCTGGTGTGTGCCTTTACTCTTCCCGGATGGCCAAGGAGAGCATGTCTATAAAGGGGCATGGAGAGGCTGGTAATTCAGAAATCTCCTGAAACCAGGAGTACAGAAAGTGATTCCTCCCTTCTGCCGTGGGCAGTACCTGCATGGACATCCCTGAAGGCTTGTCCCAGAGACTAGTTACAGATCCTGTGCCGAAGAATGGCCAGATCACAAAGGTTTCTCTGGTCCCGAGTTCTCAGGACTTTGGAGTCCTTAGACTGTAGGAGTTCAAAGCTCTAGAATTTGGGAGCTCTAGAATTCTTGGATTCTAGAATTTCAAGGTGCTGGGATTCTACCTGCCCCAGATAAAACTGTATTTGTGATGATGAGTTTAGCCAAATTCCAGGACAGTAGCCTGACTGTTAATCTCTAGATCCCTCCTCCAGTCCTCCCCCACCCTTCTGGCTCTCCTCCTGGCTACAGGCCCATACCTAGATGCACCCACCATGAGATTCCGCACCTGACTTTTCAGATCTCCTTCCAAAGACTGCCAGACAACAGGCATGCTAGAAATAAGGTTGCTTTTGCCCCTTTCTCTCCACCCTGTGTTCATCTGCTTCCCAGCCCAGTAGCTATCTTAGTCCCCGAGACCGGCCCCTTCCTCAAGGTGCAACATGTCCACAGCTGTGAAGAGAGGCATCTACGACAAGTTTGGAGAGGAGGGTCTGAAGGGCGGGATTCCCCTGGAGTATGGAGCCCAGACGCCATGGACCACTGGTTACGTCTTCCACGGCAACCCTGAAAAGGTTTTCCATGATTTCTTCGGAGGAGACAACCCCTTTGGTGGTAAGAGGCCCCACCTCCCCACTTGCCTACTGGGAAAGGACAGAGCTATAAAAGGTTTCTTTTCTTTGAATCCTTTTGTTTATTTAAGAAATAGATATAGTGCCTGATTTTTAAAAAAATTGTATTAAAGAAGAAATAAAGTTCAGCCTTTATTCCTTCTCTAGAAGCAGCCACTTACAGCTAATAGTTTATGTATCCTTCCAGAAATTTTCTGTGCATTTATGAGCATATATTTATGTTTACATAAGCCTTTTACCTAATTAAGGAAAGAGGACCATATTGTACACGGTGAGTTTTTTCACTTAGTGTATCTTGGAGATGATCTTATTATGTACCATATTGTATACAGATCTGTTTCATTCATTTTAATAGCTGCATCAGATTTCATTATACAAGCATGTGTTAATCAGCTGAGTACATGGATGGATGTGTGAATGATCCCACATCCCAACAGACTGACAAAGAGCTGATTTCTGGGGCTCAGGGTCATCTTGCAAGGACAATTCACCCTCAGACCTGTCTTCCTGGCTTCAGTTATGCGACTCAGAGAAGCTCGGTTTCACTGCCTGTCCCCCTGTAGCCTCTTTGCCTGGCTACACCACCGCCTTTCTGCATTTCAGAAGTTCTCTTTTCCTTTTCTTCATGTTAATAACAAGTGAGCTACAGCTCACTGTCTGTCTACCTCCCGGCCCCCTCCCACCCTGCATTGCCTTCTCCTGTCTGCCAGAGGGAGCTAAGTTCATCAGCTGCATATGTGACTGGACAAAGCAGGGGACTCAGGGTCAGGCCTGTTTCAGATCCACACGTTGCCACTTATGAGCTGTATGGTTCTGGGCAAATCCCTTCTCCGCTCTGAAACCTCAACTTCCTTCCTGGTAAATGGCTGTACTAGTCCTTTCCTCACCCGTCATTATCAAATGAGATAACAGGCTTTATAAAGCCATTATGAACATGGGCTCTGCAGACTGAAAGATACTGTACAATGGATCTGTCTGTCCCAGGGACAGGCGTATGGAAAAGAGGCAGCTCAGAGGAGCCAACCCAGAGCTTGTGCGGGCATCGCTTACAAGGTTTGGGGTCCCTTGGGCAGTGCTCAGAAGCTATACTGCTGGGACACCCGGGTGGCTCAGTTGGTTAAGTGGCTGCTTTCAGCTCAGGTCGTGGTCCCAGGATCCTGGGATCAAGTCCCACATCGGGCTCCTTGCTTGGTAGGGAGCCTGCTTCTCCCTCTGCCTCCGCCTGCCACTCTGCCTGCTTGTGCTCTCTCTCTCTGACAAATAAATAAATAAAATCTTAAAAAAAAAGGGGGGCGCCTGGGTGGCTCAGTGGGTTAAAGCCGCTGCCTTCGGCTCAGGTCATGATCCCAGCATCCTGGGATCGAGCCCCGCATCGGGCTCTCTGCTGAGCAGGGAGCCTGCTTCCTCCTCTCTCTCTCTGCCTGCCTCTCTGTCTACTTGTGATCTGTCTGTCAAATAAATAAATAAAATCTTTATAAAAAAAAATCTTAAAAAAAAAAAAAAGAAGAAGAAGCTATACTGCTTCAGTGCTTTACAGCCCCGTACACCATAGCTGCGGGGTGAACCAGTGAATTCAGTGATACAAGAGGGGACCAGGTAGTTCACAGGCCTCTTGATTCGTTAGCACATCACAGTGGGGCACACATTACAGTGGGGCCTTGCCCTAAAAATCTGAATTATGATAGCAACCTAGACTCTACACAAAGGGCTTCACATGTAGTGATAAGCACAGTGGTTCAGGGCACAGGTTCTAGAGTCACATTGTCCGAGTCCAGACAGACTGTGGGGCTGTGAGCATTTTCTTTGGCCTCTCTGCCCGGTGAGAGAACTGTGTGAAGCGCTGACACCAGCCCCTGCTGCAGAGTAAGCTCTCAGCAAGTCTAGCTCTTCTTCATCATCTTGTTATTTAATCCTAATGGTAGAAAGCAGATCAGGCATTATTACTCCAAGCCAAGCACAGAAAAACTGGAACCAAACTACTACATAGCACTGCAGGAGGCAACGGCTCTTTGGACTGGGATGGAAGGGCAGCAAGAGGGGTTATGGATATAGAGCTGGGCAGGGAGAAAAGAGACTGAAGAAAAAAGTTTGGTGAACTCTCAAATTTGTAAGGAACCACCCCTGCCCCAGCCCTTTGTCAGCTGCTGACTTCATAGAAACGAGTCTGGGGTCTCTAGTGGTATTGGGCTGGGCTGTACATGAGGGAAAGGGGAGCCTGGGGAAGGGTAGGAAGGACTAGAATGCTTATTATGTGGCCAGCTAACCGCTGGAGTCATTTCTGGCATACCAGGAGCTGCCACCAGAGGGCACTCCTGTCCCTTCTGAGACAGCCAGCCTGCCTTGGGGTATTTCCCAAGTTTAGGGGGAAAGGAGTCAGGAGAGTGTGGGACTATCCAAACAGGGTGGGGTGGGAGGTTTGAAGCAGTGGGAAGTGGCAAGGATTGATAATCATTGGATCTGCAATTGAGGATAACTTTTTGCCTGGCCTAACAGTCTGAGTCTGCAAGGTAGGAATGAGATGCTGGGTATTACACTTGGGGACTGAAGAAGTATGTGTGAAGGTGTCTATGCATCCAGGTCCCTGGAAACCGCCTCTCTTACTCCTCTCCTCTCCCCACCTCTTGTAGAGTTTTTTGATGCAGAAGGAAATGAGGTAGATTTGAACTTTGGGGGGCTTCGGGGCCGAGGAGTCAAGAAACAGGACCCCCCAATTGAACGAGACCTCTACCTATCCCTGGAGGACTTATTCTTTGGCTGCACCAAGAAAATTAAGATCTCCCGAAGGGTGAGTACTGGGCTTGCTCCTACTGGGAGCCACTACCTATCCCATCCAATCTTACAAGTAACCTCCTCCCTGTCCTCACTGGAGACCTCAGGTATGGTCTCTGATGGAATCATGAAATCTCAAGTTTGGAGACCTAGGATAATAGAATTCTAGAATCTGAAGTTGGATGGGACAATCAAAGGTATTAGTCCCATTCAATCCTGTGCAGGAATCTCCTCTCCAGTGTTCCTAACTGGGACAGAGTCTTTCCTTTCCTCTCAGTTCATCCCCATCCCTGTGGGAAGTTGGGCTCTGAATGCACAGAGTCTCCCGTGAATTCTGCCCTCTGGGCATTACCAGACCATACCCCCAGGGCTTCATCAGTGTGTAAGCCTCATGAGGAAGAAGAAACAGTGTGGGCATGGAGGGTGGGCTGCAGGACAGTCCCTAAGGAGTCTGATTGAAGACCTTTAGTGCCCCAGGGTACAGTCAGTCCTCCGGTTGGCCCTGTCCCGTGGCCCAGCCCTATGCTAGGCACATAAGCAAGACCTCTTAACACCTTTCCCCAGAAGAGGAGATGCCAACAATGGCCATGCTTTCCACAGATGGCACCCGTCTGGGCATGTGATTGGGGAATGGATGGATGACGTAATAGGGAATGCTGGAATATGCTGACCTCTGTGGTCTTTCTCCCTTCATGATTAAGAGACCTCCCAGAGCCTCATGGCCAGAGCCTCTGGGTTTGGAGAGAGGATCTGGGTATGTGTTCACTATGCATTTGTTAGTGGCCAGGGCCACGTGATTTCTAGGGCAGGAGTTGGGGGATTGATCAACTCATGGTGACCACTTGGCATCTCAAGCCCCAGCTCTGTGACATAGCCTGTCATCCTGGAATTATAAGTCCTTGGTTCCAGTGAATGGAGTGAGAGTGGGAATGGCTCTGGGAAGGTTCCCTGTTGCTAGAGGAATGATTCTGAGCACAGAACCCCTGTAACCTATTTCTTATGTGAAAAGGCCAGCCGGGAAATCCCTAGCAAACCTCTCCCCACCCCCCTCGCCATCTGGCTACAGGTGCTGAACGAGGATGGGTACTCCTCTACCATCAAGGACAAGATTCTCACAATTGATGTGAAACCTGGTTGGAGGCAGGGCACACGGATCACCTTTGAGAAGGAAGGGGACCAGGTGAGAAAGAGGGAATTGACTAGGATCCATCCTTAATTAGTGTCAGTCGCCTGGGCTTGCTCATGGAGTGGGAAGACAGAGGGAAGGAGGCAATGCTTTCTCCTGCCCCTGTGAGCCCTAGTCTGGTAGGGAGACCAGTCTGCAGAGTGAGTGAGATGATCCCCAAAGTCCCTTATAGGTGACAGAGCCTCACCATACCTCTGTGAGTGGATACCCAAGGCTTTTCCCCATTTTGCAGAATAAGAAACTGAGACTCAGAGAGGGAAGGGATTTACCCAGGGCAAGAGCACAAGAGCTCTCTCTTCCTGATTTTCTTCAGTGCTTCTTGAATAAAGCCTAACTACAGGAGCTATTCAGAAACCACTTATTAATAATAATTTTAATACCATTTAATATCTTAATGATAATTACTTATTTAAATAAAAATATAAAATTATTGTTCAAGGCATGCTGAATCCTTAAGTCTGAGAAGAGGCAGAGTGATGGTGTTTTCAGAGCCGAAAGAGATTAATTCCTCGGCTGATACTTCTTGCTCCCTTTCTCACCTGTAAAACATCTCCCTTCAGGACCCCGCTCTAATGCTCCCATCTGTGGGCAGCCTCCCCTGACCTCCCCACCTAGGTTAGGACCTCTCTGGTCTCCCACCTCTGGGTTCCCATTACCATAGTCCGGAGCACGCTGAGGACTATGGGCCTGTTGCCGCCCCCACTTAATGAAGCCTGGCAGGACAGAGGCTTGCTGGAAGTTGTCTTCAAATTTGCAGCTCAGAGTTTTGCCCACCACCTGAGGAAGCCCCTGTCCCCCTCCAGCTGAGTGAATCCTTTTGGGCATGCTCAGTAGAGAAGTATTTGTGGATTCACCCGAGTAGGCTTCTCAGAGGAGGGGATATGGAAACAAACTGTAAAGGTCCTTCCAGAAAACCTGGTTTAATCTCTTCATTGTTCAGATGAAGACATGGAGACCAGTAGAGGCAGGAACTTGGCCAGTGGCACACAGCCAACTAGCCCTTGTCAACCCTTAGCCTCCTCTGCCCAGGGCCCCAACATTATCCCAGCCGACATCATCTTCATCGTAAAGGAGAAGCTACACCCTCGCTTCCGAAGGGAGAATGACAACCTCCTTTTTGTGAACCCCATTCCCTTGGGCAAGGTAAGTGGGCAAAGTAGAGAAGAGGTGGGCAGATGAGAGTGAGCAAGCCGGCCGCATTCTGCACTCCCCCCACTGCATGGGGTAGGCCTTCAGAACGTGAGGAGAGCACATAGAATCTTTGTGGTGTCTTCAGGGCCCCTCTGTGTCCTCAGACTCCAAGCACAGAATAGCACCGGCCTAGGCTTTGCCTTCCCTCCCCCACCACACCTGCAGGCAGTCACTCAGTCAGTCCCACCACCTGGTCTGTTCATCTCTCAGTCTGGGTGTGAGCACCTGCGTCCACCCAGGAGTGGGTGTGAGCACCTGCGTCCACCCAGGAGCCCTCTGGCGGCCCTCCCGCCTCCCTTCCCAACTTCTCTAGGCTCTTCCCCGTACTTATTGGACTGTGCCACTGGCTTGTCTCAGCATCTCCTGTGACGTTCGGGGCCCTCCACATCCTGCGGATCTCCCCCCATGTACTCTGACCACTGTGCCCCTCGGAGCTCCTGCCCGTTCACACCTTCGGATTCTTGTTTGTGCTATGCCCTCTGCGTGGAATGCTGTATCCACCTGGTCTCCCTGGCAAGCTCCTTCTCACCCTTAACCCCCACCACGGGACCGCCCTCCTCTCCCACTCCAAAATGGTTTGGGGGCCTCTCCTTGGCTTCCGCAGACTCCTTGACTTCACTCTATCGTAACGTATGTCATCCTCAGTCTTACTTAGCAGACTGAGCTCCGGCGGGCAGGTAGTTAGTTGCCTGGCTCACTCTCCTGTGAGTCCTTGAACAGCCTTGTGCCTCCTTGAGGCAGGGCTCAGGGCCTGGCACTGAATAAGCTCAGAAAGTGCCTTCTAAACAGAAAGGCCAAGGTGACCTCTCCCACTCCCACCTTTGGCCCTCATGTCCCCTAGGCCCTGACCTGCTGCACCGTGGAGGTGAAGACCCTAGACGATCGTCTGCTCAACATCCCCATCAATGACATTGTCCAGTGAGTGCCTCTGCTTGGGCCCCAGTCGGCAGAAGGGCTGGCCTGGGCCTGGGAGGGTAGTGGCACACTGGGCAGCCCCGTGCCGTTCAGTCCTGGCCAGAGAGACCTGAAATCCAGCCCCACCTCTGGCCAAGCTGCAGTCACCTGGTAAACGGGAGTGCCTTTTTCTAACTTGTATGAAGCCACTTTAGAGCCCAGAGGACCCCCGTGTTGGGCAATCTTGGTTGCCTTCCTCCTCCTGAACCTCTCATTAGTGTTCTGAGTTGTATTCCTTAAGTCTTTTCCAGGAAAGGCCCTCTGCATGGGAAGCTTTACTCAGCCTCTCAGCATCCCAACCCAGGGTGGTAACTCTAGTTCTGGGACCCTCTGTTAGAGACTTAGTATAAAAGGGTTGTTGAGGGGGCTGGCTGTCTGAACAAGCCAGTCTCCCCACCCCCACCCCAGTCTGCTTGAAATGAGCCCCATGGTGGAGAGCCGTACTGACTGTCCCTTGCCTGAAGTTATGCGAGCAGGGGCAGCCCGGGATCTGTCAAAATGCTCCTCTGGGGGGCCGCTAATTTCCCTTCTCTCATCCTCACATCTCAGTCCCAAGTATTTCAAGAAGGTGCCAGGTGAGGGGATGCCGCTGCCTGAGGACCCCACTAAGAAGGGAGATCTCTTCATCTTCTTCGACATCCAGTTCCCCACCCGCCTCACACCCCAAAAGAAACAGATGCTGCGCCAGGCATTGCTGACATAACTCTCGTGGACTGGGGGCTGGTGCGTGGAGGAGGCTAGCTAGGCCTTTAGCCCACCCCGGCCTCAGGATGTGCAGGGGAGCCAGCCCACAGCACAGATGGGAGGTGAGGATGGGATGGCATGGGACTTTTAAACTGACACAATAAAGATTTATTTCCTCCCTACCGGTTGCACCCAGGAGACTGTGTTGGAGGAAAAGGAGCTTCAGGTATCTCTTTATTGTGAGCAGAGGGAAGGGCAAGGTGTAGGAAGCCTAAAACCTGGGTCCTTGTCCAGGTTTTTAGAATTTATTTAAATTTATTAGTTAACGTATGATATGTTATTGGTTTCAGAGGTAGAGCTCAGTGATTAAGTGATATAAGATCCGTCTTATATAATACCCAGTGCTCATTGCATGACTTCCTTAATGCCCATCACCCGGTTACCCCATCCCCCATCCCTCTCCCCTCCAGCAACCCTCAGTTTGTTTCCTTATGGTTTGTCTCCCTCTCTAATTTTACCTTGTTTTATTTTTTCCTCTCTTCCCTATGATCCTCTGTTTTGCTTCTTAAATTGCACATACTGGTATGATCATATGATAATTATCTTTCTCTGGTTGCTTATTTCGCTTAGCATAATACCCTCCATTTCCATCCACATTGTTGCAAATGGCAATATTTCATTTTTGATGGCTGCATAATATTCCTGTGTGTGTGTGTGTGTGTGTGTGTGTGTGTGTGTGTACCACATCTTCTTTATCCATTCATCTGTCAATGGACATTCTTTTTTTTTTTTTAAGATTTTATTTATTTATTTGTCAGAGAGAGAGCACAAGCAAGCAGAGTGTCAGGCAGAGGCAAAGAGAGAAGAAGGCTCCCCGCTGAGCAAGGAGCCCAATGTGGGACTCAATCCCAGGACCCCGGGATCATGATCTGAGCTGAAGGCAGCCGCTTAACAAACTAAGCCACCCAGGTGTCCTACATCTGGACTCTTTCAACAGTTAGGCTGTTGTGGACATTGCTACTATGAACACTGGGGTGCAGGTGTCCTTTCGGATCACTACATTTGTATCTTTGGGGTAAATACCCAGTAGTGTAATTGCTGAGTTGTAGGGCAGCTCTATTTTTAACTTTCTAAGGAAACTCCATGATGTTTTCCAGAGTGACTGTACCAGTTTGCATTCCCACCAACAGCATAAGAGGGTTCCCCTTTCTCCACATCCTCACCAACATCTGTTGTTTCCTGACTTGTTAGTTTTAGCCATTCTGACCAGTATGAAGTGGTATCTCATTGTATTTTGATTTGTATTTCCCTGATGCTGAGTGATATTGAATGTTTTTTCATGTGTCTGTTGGCCATTTGGATGTCTTCTGTGGTGAAATGTCTGTTCATGTCTTCTGCCCATTTCTTGATTGGATTATTTGTTCTTTGGGTGTTGAGTTTGATAAAATTCTTTATAGATTTTTTTATACTAGCCCTTTATCTGATAAAACATTTGCAAATATCTTCTCCCATTTTGTCGGTTGTCTTTTGGTTTTGTTGACAGTTTTCTTTGCTGTGCAAAAGCTTTTTATCTTAATGAAGCCCCAATAGTTCATTTTTGCCTTTGTTTCCCTTCCCTTTGGAGACATGTCTAGCAAGAAGTCGCTATGGCCGAGGTCACAGATGTTGCTGCATGTGTTCTCCAGGATTTTGTTGTATTTCTGTCTCACATTGAGGTCTTTTATCCATTTTGATTTTATTTTTGTGTATGGTGTAATGAAATGGTCCAGTTTCATTCTTCTGCATGTGGCTGTCCAATTTTCCCAGCACCATTTGTTGAAGGTACTATCCTTTTTCCATTGGATATTCTTTCCTGCATTGTCGAAGATTAGTTGACCGTGAGTTGAGGGTCCATTTCTGGGCTCTCTATTCTGTTCCTTTGATCTATGTGTCTGTTTTTGTGCCAGGACCATGCTGTCTTGATGATTACAGCTTTGTAATAGAGCTTGAAGTTTGGAATTGTGATGCCACCAGCTTTGGTTTTATTTTTCAACATTCGTTTGGCTATTCAGGCTCTTTTCTGGTTCCATAAAAATTTTAGGATTATTTGTTCCAGTTCTGTGAAAAACATTGATGGCATTTTGATAGGGATTTCAATGAATGTATATACATATTGAATGTATATTGCATTGAATGTATAGGTAGCATAGACATTTTCACAATATTTGTTTTTCCAAACCATGAACATGGAATGTTTTTCCATTTCTTTGTGTCTTCCTTGATTTCTTTCAAGAGTGTTCAATAGTTTTCTGAGTACAGATCCTTTGCTGCTTTGGTTAAGTTTATTCCTAGGTGTCTTATAGTTTTGGGTGCAATTGTAAATGGGATCAACTCCTTAATTTCTCTTTCTTCTGTCTCATTGTTTGTGTATAGAAATACAACTGATTTCTGTGCATTGATTTTGTATCCCTCCACTTTGATGAATTCCTGTATGAGTTCTAGCAATTTTGGGTTGGAGTCTTTTGGGTTTTCCCCATACACTATTATGTCATCTGCAAAAAGTGAGAGTTTGACTTCTTGCTGATTTGGATGACTTTTATTTCTTTTTGTTGTCTGAATGCTGAGACAAGTTACTATGTTGAGCAGAACTATGTTGAGCAGCAGTGGTGACAGTGGATATCCCTGCTGTGTTCTTGAGTTTAGGGGAAAAGCTCTCGGTTTTTCCCAATTAAGAATTATATTTGTGGGGCGCCTTGTGGCTCAGTGGGTTAAGCCTCTGCCTTCAGCTCAGGTCATGATCTCAGGGTCCTGGGATCGAGCCCCGCATCAGGATCTCTGCTCAGTAGGGACCTGGATCCACCCTCCCCTCCGCCTCTCTGCCTACTTGTGATCTCTGTCTTCAAATAAATACAATCTTCTTAAAAAAATGATATTGCTGTGGGTTTTTCATACATAGTTTTTATGATATTGAGGTATGTTCCCTCTATCCCTACAGTGTGAAGATTTTAATCAAGAAAGAATGCTATACTTTGTCAGTGCTTTTTCTGCATCTATTGAGAGGATCATACAGTTCTTGTCCTTTCTTTTATTTAGGTAGTGTATCACATTGATTGATTTGCAGATATTGAACTATGGTTGCAGTCCAGGAATAAATTCCACTTGTTTGTGGTGAATAATCCTTTTAATGTACTGTTGGATTCTACTGGCTATTATCTTGGTGAGAATTTTTGCACCCATGTTCATCAGGTATATTGGTCTGTAAATCTCCTTTTTGATGGGGTCTTTGTTTGGTTTGGGGATCAAAGTAATGCTGGTCTCATAGAGTTTGGAAGTTTTCCTTCCATTTCTATTCTTTGAAACAGCTTCAGAAGAATTCTTTAAAGTTTTGGTAGAATTCCCTTGGGAAGCCATCTGGCCCTAGACTTCTGTCTGTGGGTAGATTTTTGTTTCCTTGCTGGTTATGGGTGTGTTCAGGTTTTCTATTTCTTCCTGTTTCAGTTTTGGTAGTTTATACTTTTCTAGGAATGCATCCATTTCTTCCAGATTTGTTGGCATATACTTGCTCATAATATGTTTTTATAATTGCATTTTTTCAGTGTTTGTTGTGACTTCTCCTCTTTCATTCATGATTTTATTTATTTGGACCCTGTCTCTTTTCTTTTTGAGAAGTCTGCCCAGGAGGTTATCAACCTTATTCTTTCAAAAAACCAGCTCCTAGTTTCATTGATCTTTTCTACTATTCTTTTGGTTTCTATTTCATTGATTTCTGCTTTACTCTTTATTAAATCTCTTCTCCTGTTGTGTTTAGGCTTTGCTTGCTGTACTTTCTCCAGCTCCTTTAGGTGTAAGGTTAGGTTGTGTAATTTAGACCTTTCTTGTTTCTTGAGAAAGGCTTGTATTGCTATATACCTCCCTCTTAGGACCACCTTTGCTGAATCGCAAAGATTTTGAACAGTTGTATTTTCATTTTCATTTGTTTCCATGAAGTTTTAAAATTCTTTAATTTCCTGGTTGACCCATTCATTCTTTAGTAGGTTGCTCTTTAGCCTCCGTGTATTTCAATTCTTTCCAAATTTTCTCTTGTGATTGAGCTGCAGTTTCAAAGCATTGTAGGCCAAAAATATGCAGGGAATAATCCCAATATTTTGGTACCATTTGAGAGCTGACTTGTGACCCTATATGTGATCTTTTCTGGAGAATGTTCTATACACTAGAGAAGAATGTATATCCTGTTGCTTTAGGATGGAATGCTTTCAGTATATCTGATGTCCATCCCATCCAGTATGTCATCCAAAGCCCTTATTTCCTTGTTGATCTTCTGCTTAGATGATCTGTCCACTGCGGTGAGTGGGGTGTTAAGGTCCCTTACTATTATTGTGTTATTAGCAATGTGTTTCTTTCATTTTGTTATTAATTGGTTTATATAATTGGCTGCTCCCATGTTTGGGGCATAAATATTTACAATTGTTAGATCTTGTTGGATAGACCTTTAATTATGATATAGTGTCCTTCCTCATGTCTTATTACAGTCTTTGGTTTAAAATCTAATTTGTTTTCTTAAGATCCCAGTACCTATAACCCTGGAAGATTCCAATTATTCTGCACAGTAATTTACAGATTTAAAAAAAAATAATAAAAATAAAATCTGTCTGGGGCACCTGGGTGACTCAGTTGTTAAGCACCTGCCTTCGGCTCGGGTCATGATCCCAGGGTCCTGGGATTGAGCCCCACCTTGGGCTCCCTGCTCAGTGGGAAGCCTGCTTCTCCCTCTCCCATTCCCCCTGCTTGTATTCCCTCCCTTACTATCAAATAAAATCTAAATAAATAAATAAATAAAATCTAATTTGTCTGACATAAGGATTGCCACCCCGGCTTTCTTTTGATATCCATTAAAACAATAAATGGTTTTCCACCCCCTCACTTTCAATCTAGAGGTGTCCTTGGGTCTAAAATGAGTATCTGGCAGATATCAATGGGTATATCAATGGGTTTTGCATTTTTATCCAATCTGATACCCTATGTCTTTTGATTAGGGCATTTAGCTCATTTATATTCAGAGTAAGCATTGAAAGAAATGAATTTAGTGCCATTGTAAAGTACCTGTAAAGTCACTGTTTCTGTATATTGTCGCTGTTCCTTTCTGGTCTATGTTATTTTTGGGCTCTCTGTTTGCTTAAAGGATCCCTTTTAATATTTCTTGGGGGTGGTTTAGTAAATTCTTTTAGTTTCTCTTTGTCCTGCAAGCTTTTTATCATTCCTTCTATTTTGAATGATATCCTAGCTGGATAAAGTATTCTTGGCTGCATATTTTTCTTGTTTAGTGCCCTGAATATATCATGCCAGTCCTTTCTGGCCTGCAAGGTCTCTGTGGATGGGTCTGTTTCTGCCCTTGTAGGTTATACACCTCTTATCCTGACTTGCTTTCAGGATTTTCTCTTTGTCTCTGAGATTTGCAAGTTTCACTGTCATTTGTCAGGATGTTGACCTATTTTTATTGATTTTGAGGGGGATTCTCTGTGACTCCTGGACTTGAATGCATTTCATTCCCCATATTAGGGAAGTTCTCTTCTCCAATATACCTTCTGCTCCCCCTTCTTCTGGGATCCCAATTATCTTAATATTGTTTTGCTTTATGTTATCACTTATTTCTTGAATTCTCCCCCTCATGATCCAGCAGTTGCTTATCTCTTCTCAGCTTCTTTATTCTCCATCATTTTATGTTCTATATCACTGATTCTCTCTTCTGCCTCATCTATCCTAGCAGTTGGAGCCTCCATTTTTAAATTATATCTCATTAATAGCCTTTTTGATTTTAACTTTAGATTTTAGCTCTTTTATTTCTCCAGAAATGGATTCTCTAGTGTCTTCTATGCTTTCTTTCCTAGCCCAGTATCTTTATAATTGTTATTCTCAACTCTAGTTCCAACTTATGTCCATACAGATTAGGTCCCTGATGATCAGTACTGCCTCCTTGTCCTGGTTTTCCATGACCAGGTAGGTCCCTGAGGGTTCGGAGCCTGTATGCTCTCACCTTGATAGAGTAGGGCAGAGCTGTGTGGCCTCTGTGGGTCCCCACTCTGCTCTGATTTCTCATGACACAAAATCTTTACCAGGGACAGTCTCTAGAGTGTGATATGGTCATACTGTGGACAGGAAGCACAGAGAAGAAAACACTTGTCAAGGTTACATGGGACAAAGATGTCATCAGAACTTTGAAGGCTACTCCCAGACTTATTCTTAGAGGCAACACTAAGGACACAGCGCTGGAAATGGCTTTGATTTCTTCCTCACCAGCCTCAATTCCATCTACATAGTGGGTCCTGGGCTGCCTCTAGGTAGGGTGGAGTGGGAGGCAGGCAAACAGGGTTCCACTCCCGGCCCTGCCACAGACTTCCTGGATGTTACTACTCCTAACTCCCCTGCAGGCTGCTTGAGGACTGAGTCATTGGTGATTGTACTTGAACTCACTGCTTAGGTATCATGGTTCCAGGATTGCTGCTGCTATGGCCTCCAGGCCCAGCTAGACCCATGTAGAGCACACCTACCTCCCCAACCTGCCTACCATCCATCAGCAAATATGGCATGCAACTCTTCTGTCTGTTGAGTCTGGGTTTGGGCTAGGATACATCCAAGCTTCTGAGAGTAGCTGGCCACTTTTATGGAGGGACTTCAGAGGTACCGGAAAAGGCCCCCATGTTGTCCATATTGGATTCCCCCATTCAAAGCACTCCCAAGCTTAAGGTTTTTTCTTAAATGTGGTTTCAGTAGCACCAGTCAGCCATTTAAAAACCATCAGGGAGAACGCAGCAGGAGCTGCCCTTGAGATGTGGAATCTGGACCAGGGTTCTAAGAAGCACCTCTGCAGTCCTTAAGGAATGTGGGCCTTGGAATCAGCTACACCTCAGGCATATGCCAGTGGCCAATCACTTCGCCTCTCTGAGCCTGTTTCTTACAGCAAAGATTACAATCCTGGTCTTGTGGGCCTGATGGAAACCAGATGAAGTGGACTCTGCCCTGAGGCATGGCTGGTGGAGGGGTGGTGCCAGCTGCCCTCTGCTGACAGTGAGCAAGCGGGTGAGGGAGTGTGGTGCTCGTGTTATCTCCTCTAGGCCAACAGCAAAGCCTGCCTCTAGCCTTTTCATGGTGAGGCTCTGAAGGAAGCATGCTTTTAGGCCTGACGAAAGACCTTTATGAGATTTCTGTTACCTCCGTGATCTCCGGTGCTACATCTGGCAGGCAAAGCAGGCTGGCTTGGCATATATTCATTTTAAAGGCCGTGAGGACTGGTTACTGAATTACTGAGGCTTACAGTTATGCTGCCTAGTGGTTTCTGCCACCTCCCCCAGCTCCTCACTGTCCCAGGATCATGCCCAGAACCATGATGGAGCCCAATGGCCTTGTGTCCATCCTAGTATCTGGGACATAAGGCTGGTGAGTGGATCAGCTGACATGCCTAGGGCAACAAATTGACCCTTTCCTCTGGTGCGTTAACAGCAAGTCCTGCTTCCCAGGACTAACATGAGAATTAGGGTGCGGGAGGGTTGGCCCTCCATTTATGCTGATTCCCTGAAGCCCAGCAGACAATAGCCCCACTGGGCTGCTTACCATCTTCACTTTGGCTCGGTTCATGGCACCGAACCCAGTCTCTCAGGGACTGAGACCCCAGCTCAATTTGTCAGATGCTAGGAAGTAAGGTGAGGAATCCTGGGCCCTCCTTCTGTCCCCGAGAACCAGTCTAATATCCTGGACCCCTTGCCAAAGCACTGAAGGGCTGAGCCTCCAGCTCTGACCAGCGGGGAAGGAGCAGTAGTATTAACTGCTTTAGGCAGCTGGAAGAGGGGAGTCACGTTCTCTGAGCCTGGCTCCACAGCTGCCCAACACTTCCCAAAGGACTCCAGCACTGGTCTCTGCGTGAAGAGTCCACGGGGGGAGGGAGGAGTCTTGAGTCCTGGCCCCTGTTCAGTTGCTGACTTCTGTATGTCCTTGCTTGCATGACTGATCTCAACCTTCAGCTTCTTCCAGCAGCTATAAAATGGGCCTGCCTCTGCACAAGATGCCTCAGCATCCCGGGACTTCAGAGTCCCCAACCCCTTGAAACAGATATAAAATCTGCTTTCCTGCCTGAGGACAGGGAGGTTGACACCATGTGCAGCCTAAGTCCTGGCTTAGCACTGCCTCCTTGGGATCTCGAGCCCAGGGAGAGGCTGAGAATCCAAATGAAAGTATCCTCAGGTTGAGGCCACCTGTTCGCCTTGCAGCCTGTCCCACCAGTGCAGGAGTACTACCCTATAAGGGCATGACTGGAGGACACGAAGCGGCCTGACTTTGCCTCACTAGGTCTGGGACTTTGGGAAGGTTTCCCATTTGTAGAATGGAATAAACTAAGTTCAAGCATCTAAGGTTCCCAAGTTCTCTAAATCATCCAAGAAACATAGGCAATGTAGGGCAGACAGGAACACACTCACTTTGCAGATAAACAGGGGCCAGCTGGAGGGTTTAGAAAGGCAGGTGCTGGAGTACCAGGCATGGGTGACGTGACCTGGTGCGAGTGGAGCCACTGCTGCCCCAGCTGCTCCTTCACTTGCCATCTAAGCCCTGGGCCCGGTCTGGGAAGAGAAATGGACAGGATGACCTCCATGGGCCCCAGATTGGATGCTGGAAGCAGAAGGTGGGTCACACCTTTCTAAGTTAGGTGCCAAAAGGGCCCACTGGACCAAAACCTCTGTAAGAGCTATGAGAGAAGGAAGAGACACCAAGGTTGAACCTGTTTTATGGGAGACATGCTGGCTGGGCTGGGCTTGGGGGCAGAACAAAGAGCTTAACTTTTCAAGCAACTGAAGGCTTGGGATCCTGGCTGGTGCCAGGCCTCTTACAGTGTCAACTCTACTGGGACTGAGGTGATAGGGAGATGAGGTAGGGAAGAAGGGTGAGAATGTGGGGAGAGGAAAGGGAGTGGAAGGAAGGGGTGAGGAGAGAGGGAAGGAAAGCACAGCCTGGCTGGAGCTGAGCCAAAGCCAAAGCCAAAGCCAAAGCCAAAGCTAGAGGTGGTGGGCTCAGTAGCAAGAGACGCTCAGAAGGGAGCCTCCCGGGAAGTGCGGGTAGCCATGAGGGCCCGTTTGAGCTGCTCATAGGTGACAAACATCACCACGTTCCAGGAACCCAAACGGAGAAAGGAGGGCATGAACCTAGAAGAGAGAAAACACAGGTCACAGAGGGTAATCTGGTGACTCCTGAGGGCACTCCACCTCCCACTCACCCATGGTATCCAATCCAACCCAGCTGCTCTGCCCCCAAGGAGGTTGAGAGCGCTCAGGGAACACAGGCCCACAGCTGTGTGGCTGTGAGCCAAGAATCCCCCGGGAGTCTCCATTTTAGTACCGACAAAGTAGGGATGACAACTCTGGAAGTAGTTAAGAGCATGAGAAAATGCTGGTGAAATACCAGGACCAGGATCAGAATAGCTTGACACCTGGTTGCAGGTGGTTCTCTCCCATCTGTGTGTAGGTATGGGCAGCCAGGAGGCTTTGAATTGGGTGGGACGGATCAAAGGCTCACCCTTTGTAGAAGGCTCGGGGACCCTCCTTCTGGAGCATGGTGAGGGCACAGTGGCCAGCGCTGCTGTACTGGCCCAGGGCAGAGTTCATGTATCTCGTCTTGACCACATCGACCGGGGAGGCGATGACAGTGGTGCAGAAGCCCGCCCCGAAGGCGGAAGTGAAGTGGCAAGGGAGGTCATCTGCCAGGGAGGAGCGGGAGAGGCAGTCAGGACTCCTCACCCCATCATTCCAGAAGGAAAGGGATTATTAAAGTAGCTCAGGGGTCTGATGGTTTTAGAGAGAGACACTCCAGTGGGACTTCTCCTGATGACCTAAGAGTCCTTTTGCCTCAGTGCCTCAGTGTGCAAAGTGGGAGCTACATCCCAGCAGGCTTCAATATGGTAAATCTAAACTCATTCCACAAGCACAGGGGAAGCAAGATGAAAAGATGTAGTCCCCAGGCAACCAGACTCCCGCATCTGCTCCTAGATTGTAGGAAAGGCCAGACCCAGCACCAATTACTCTAACTCACCTGTCATGAGGTTGGCCTTCAGGAGGGCATCCTTGATGAGATCGTAGGTCACCAGCTCAGCACAGTTGACAATGGCATTACGAGCAACATTGGGAGAGGTCCCTACAGGAGGAAAGAGTACCGATATGAGACCAGAGACTAAGGAAGAAGGAGGATGGGGAAGAAGAAACACCTGATACACGGACACAAACCTTTCCAGAGTCCTCGGAACCCTTCCTCTCGGGCGATGGTCTTGTAGGCATCAACAGTGCTTTGGTATCTCCGACCACTTCCAGCCCGGGCCTGAGCCTGGAACCGGACCTTTACTACATCTGTGGGCTGGGCCACAGCCACAGCCAAGGCACCTGTGGTGCTGCCTGCCAGGAGGCGGCTCCCGATGCCGGCATCTGTGGGAGAACCGTGGGGTCAGTGCCTGGGGGGTTGGACTCACTTTCCACCTCTCCTCACCAAAACCACCTCATCTCTGGCCTTTTGGGAATAGGATTCAGATAAGCTCTTGCTCGAAAAACTCTTTGCATCAAAGAAAGTAACACTGTGGAGGTCTATTACTTGCTATGCACAGGGTCACAGCAAGGAGTAGGACAAAGTGAGACTTAGCTCAAGAGGGTACATGCCCTGAGAAATCACAATCCTTTCCATTTGACAAATGTGAAAACCAAGGCTCAGAGAGAAGTGGCCTTCTCAAGGCCTGGGACCTATAAGACTTGGGATCTCATACCAGATCTATTTCTCTCTGCCCTGTAATCTTGGGAAAAGTCAACCTTTTGATCCGTGTTCTCAGTTTCCACATGTGTAAAACGGAGGGTGGGCAAGGCATGCTGAGGAGATGAAATGGAAGAGTGGCCTTGGAGGCAAAAGTCCTGGCTGTGTTTTTCTGGCTCCCCATTGTGTGCTCTTGGCCAAGTCCTTTCCACCCAGCAAGACTCAAGTCTTTTTATCTGGAGATGATGCCATCTACTCTCAGAGCAGTTGTGAGGACTGTCCTGGGATGATGCCCTGCACAGAGCTTAGCACAGCCCAGGTGTTCAGCAATCATTAGAAGATTCAAGGTCCCTTCCAGTTCTCAGTTCCTCTGACTAGCCTAAGGATCTGGAAGCCTAAAGGGGCTATGCAGCAAATCATCAGTCAAGGATGATTTGATGGCTCAATCATCACAACGAAGAAAAGGCCAAGGGGCCTATGGCCCAGTCCCACACTCACGCTCAGAACCCTTGGTGTAGAACTGCTTGACAGAGTCGTAGAGGCCGATGCGGACGGAGGCGAAGCTCATTTGGCGCTGCAGGCCGGCGACCAGCCCACTGTAGAGGCTGCGGGGGCCCTCGGTGCGCACCATGGTCAGAATGGTGCCCAGCACGCCGCGGTACTGGGCGCTGGCCGCAGCCCGCACTGGCCCCTGCCTCTCTCCTTGGATCTGCAAGGTCAAGGTGGGTGGTTATATGGATAAGGCAGGTTGCGCTCTCCATCTCCTGCCATCCCGATGCTCCAAAGTTTACAGTTCTAAACATTTCCCTGGCCCTTAAGGAGTCTGTATCTTGGGGCAGAGCAGACCAGACAATATCAAGAACTCCAGGCTTCATCCCCTCACCTGCAGCCGGACTTTCGCAGTGTCCAGAGGAAAGGTGATGAGATCTGCAATGCACGCAGCTGTGCCAGCCCCCAGGAACTTCACCGTGGCAGTAGGGGGTACATCTGTAGCCTTGAACCCAACCATAATGCTGATATCCCGCTACCTCCCAGGAGATGGAAAAAGAGTGGTGAACGGAACACTTTCAGGCAGCAACAAGACGAGACAGAGGAACTCTGCCGGAATCTAAGCCAAGGAGAGAGAAGTCCCATTAGCAGCAGTATGCCAGTCCTTCCCTGCTCACCACCTCACCCCTACCTTCCCTGACAGTACCACCTCCCTAAGCAAGAACCAGAACAACCTCATGAGCTCTGGAGCTACTCATATTGGGGCTGGAGAAGCGATTCCTGCGTGGGGAGAACACATTTTGTGAAGCGGCCCCTCCTTTTCCCGGACTTACAGGGAGAGTCCGGCTCCCAGCTATCTTAGTGGGATAAGTCAGTGCCTCTGAGTCAATGCCCCAGCTTTCTGTCTGCTGGGTGCAGAGAGCTCACTGGTGATGCCCACATTCCTGCTTTCGCAGGTCTGGAAGGCAGGCAGAAGTGGGGAAAATGTTGTGGTCAGACCAAGACCTGACAGGCACAAACTCACAGGCTTATGCCCTGGATTTCTTAAGCAGGAGAGGTTCCTACGGGTCTGAAATTGCCTAAGTCTAGGAAAAAAAAAAAGAATGGCAAGACCAGTTCAACCCTTTCCCGGCCCATTATTCTCATTCTCTTCCCAAGCCTGCACCACTGGGGCTCTCTAGAGTCATTCTTTCAAGATTGCTTTGCTGGGCATTGGTTTACTGAGAAGCAGGAGACAAGGTCATCCCAGAGGGGCCTTACTGTCTGGCATAGGGGATGGGCAGGTAATTCAAGCTGCATTTGGGGCCTGCAGGACATACTCTCAAAATGGGGAGGGAACAACTAACTCCATCAGGAGAGAGGTAAGGAAGACTGTGTGATTGGAAAAGGTGATATTTAGCTGGGCCTTGAAGGATCCTGGGCAACTCTCAGGGCTGAGAGCAGGTACACAGGCCCTGGACTCTCTCCCCCTGGACTACTGTGTGATGCAGGGAAAACCGGCTCCTTCTCTGGCCAGTTTCCTCTCCTTCAACACAGGGGATCCACCATCTTCACAGGAGGGGGAGGCTTGGGGAGATGCAGGTCAGAGCTATCAAGAGTGAAACAGGAAACCAAACACTCCATTTTGTTCTCAAAGTTGGAACAACACCCTTCTCTGCTGCCCCCACGGGCTGGGGAGGAAGTGAGCCCAGCGGCCCAGTGGGGGAGGGTGACCTGCTTCTCTCTTTGCTGAGCTCACTTCTCTGACTTCACGAGCAGCTGCTCTGAGCCCAGCCTGATTGGCCGCCCTTGTCACTGGGGCCATGAGCGAAATGCTGGCCAGCAGGAGGAGGATGTGGTTGGAGTCCGTTGAGTACACAAAGACCCATGGAAGCAAACAGCTGCTTCCTCCTGGGCTGCTCACTCCAGGTAGCTGGGGCACACAGTGAAATCCAGAGGCTCCTCACCACTCAGCTGTACCCAGAGCTCCTATAGACCAGACCTGGTCTTATTTATGAGTTTCCCTGGAACCTGGCCACATGAGGCTCAGTGAAGATTGGGAGCCACACGGCAGAATGGGTTGATGAAGGTGCTTCAGATGCCCCAGGTCTGAACTATTCCCCAGGACGTGTTCCATACCTTCCCCACCCTACCGGTGGGAGCACTGTTAGCTCACTCCTCAGAGCAGCCCTGTGAGGTGGCTGCCTTACTTCCATGTCACAGAGGATGGAACTTAGCCAGAGCCACATGTGTAGGCTCCAAAGCTTATGCAATTTGCTTTTTGCTGGTGTCCAGAACATTTCTCTCCCACTGTTTTCTCAGCCCCAGCATAGGTAGGGCTTTTGCAAGGAAGACTAATGCCCAAGTTCTCTCATGCCAATTTGACAGTTCTGAGAAGTTTCAGGCAAACCATGTCCCTTCTCTGGGGTCAATCGTGTCCTGACTCTGAGCTAGGCTGCAGTGCTGTGAAGGCCAGAGAAGAGCAAGACCCAGCCCCGTCCATCTCAAAGACAGGTGCACAGAGGCTCACGTGCCATTTCAAATGTTGCTGTGGGTTTGCCCAGGTCCTTCAGAGGCGTGAGTATGGGGTCATTGGTGGTAAAGACCCTACTAAGAAGTGTAATACTCAAGCCTGGAAAGAGTCTGTCCTAGCTCTGCTGCAGACTTCCAGGATGACCAAGGGCTAATCACTCTCCCATCTAGGCTTCAATTTCTTCCTTTGTAAATATGGGGGACCACCATCCCTGGCTTGTCAAGGTCAGCTTAAAGGACAGAATGAGACCAGGAATATATGAAAGAGCTTTGTGAACTCTGAAGAGCAACTTCACTGGTGGGGGGGGCGGTAGTTATTTTTGCTAATATTCTACAGATGCCGGCCCCCAGGCCAAAAGGCTGCTGCTGTAGGCAGCAGGGGACCCCTCCCTCAAACTGGACTCTTACCCGGCTTTGTATGGTCTCACGCTGAGGCCTCTGAAGATCAAGCTTCTCTAAAGGCATCCCATTCTTCAAAGCTGCCAGTGGCTATCATGGCCCGATCCCCTTGGTTTTCCATAGAAAATGGCTGGGAGACGAAACACCTAATAGACATACTATGTATCCTGTGGATGAGGGCAAAGAGGAGAGTTTATTTATTTTAGAGAGAGAGAGAGAGAGAGAGAGCATGTGCCTGGGGGGAGGGGTGGAGGGGGGGAGAAAACCTCAAGCCTGCTCCCTGCTGAGCACAGAGCTCAATACCAGCTGGAACCCACACCCCCAGATCCTGACTTGAGCGGAAGCCCACAGTCCAAGGCTCAACCGACTGAGCCACCCAGGCGCCCCAAGCGGAGGGTTTAGAAAGGGAAATCTTTCTTAAAGGATCACACTCCAGCAAGGAAAGACCCACCTGTCGGAGGCACAAAACCCCACAGTCCTTAAGCTGGGAGGTGGGGAGGAGAAAGGAACAGGGTCCATTACACCCACGGCAGCTGGGGACTAATTAAGTGCACAAACTGTGTGTGTGGGGAGGAATGAATCCAGGAGTACCCCCTCCCCAGTCTGCTTAGTATCACGCATTTACCCCCTTCCAGATTTCTGCTTTAGTGGCACTCTCTGTAGAAGCACTCCCCAACACAGCAGACTCTGACGAAGGGGACTGTCGTAAAAAGGTCATGATAGGTCAAAGCCTCTCTTGAGAGTTGACTAGGCCCCAGGTGCGGACTGTGAGGAGGATAGAAGGGCTGGGGGCAGGCCCTACTGAAAAACTCAAAACCTCCTCTTCCTCGGGAGGGGAAGGTCATTCAGATCGTCGTGGACGCGCGGAAGGCCCCCCACCCAAGCCGGGGCTGGGCATCCAGGCCGAGCGGAGAGAGTGAAGAGGAGGCTTCAATTACATGCAACTGAACCTGAGCGGTAAGAACAAAAGGGAGAGAGAAAAAGAGTGAAAGAAGAGAGATAAGGAAAAAGAGGACAGAGAGGAAAAATATAAGATAGGCTGGGAGAAGAGGAGGGAAGTTAAAGAGAGGGAAGGGCGCGGATTCGCGCTGCCGGGTTGCGGGCTTCCCGCAGGTGTAGCGGGCGCAGGGCTGGGGCGGGCGGGGCCCAGGCTCACCCGGCAGCAGGGAGAACACGAGTGCCGGCGGCTCTGTTTGCGGGCGGAGAGCGCGTGGAGGGAGAGCGGACGGTACTCGATCCTAGAGCGCCGCTGGCGAGCTTGCAGTGGGGGTCCCCGGGGCCTGCCGGGCGGTTTGGGCCTGGGGGGCGGGGCCTGAGGGGCGGGGCCTGCGCGGCGGGGCCTGTGGGCTCTGGTGGGGTCGGAGGAGGTGACCTTCTAGCCCCCGCCTTTCCGCAAGGGCAGTCACGCCCAAGGTTCTCTGCGCATCTTCCTCCATTCTCTTGCCGTGCAGGCGGATTGCAGCGTCTACCCGTTCGTGCGCCTTCAGGGTCACTCCGTCGCTCCGCCTCATACCCCCCTCCCCCCCGGTCCGCTAACCTCCTGCTGAGAATGGCAAGGCTGACGCCTGGAAAGGAGCAGAGCCTGTCCAGGGTCACACAAGCCTCTCTACCCCGGCACCCCGCCAGGGCGCTTTCTAACAGCGCCCCCAGAGGGTCGGGTGGAGAGCACTCCCTGCTTCCCCCGCCCAGTCCGCGACCCCCGGACCAGGCAAACAGGACGCCCGCCTCCCGCCGCACTGACTGGGCGGGGCCTCCCGACCGCTGGCGATTGGTTAAAGCCACCGCGTTGCCCGCAGAAGGAACCAATCCGGGCTGCAGCGGCCGGTGGCGGGTAACCGCCAACGGCCGCGCGGCGCGGCCGGGCTTCCCGCCGTCTCCCGCCGCACCCCCGCTTTGCTCTGGGGACCCGGGGGATTTTCCGACCTGGGTGGGACGCGGGCGCCGAGCGTGACGCTCCCGCCCCCACTTGCAGCCGAGTGCTCGGGCCGGCGCCGCGCGAGTGCGAAGGCGGAACAGGGCCCGGGCCTGCTGCTCGCCCAGTCCCGAGATGAGAAAGTGATTTACCTGAGCTGAACCTGGCTCGTCTTCAGGGGCCTGGCAGTCTTCTCGGGGCCACAGGCACGTAAAAAACCAGCAGTTGGGTCCCGTGGCTGGAACAAATATGACGTTTGGGGAGTAGAAGGAGATAGGACTCTTCTTCGCCCTGGTACGCCTCTCTGTCCCTTTCTTCCTGTTCTCATCTTTCAGTCTCTCAGGACTGTTTTGAGGGATTGACTGAGGTAGTGGAAGCGGTTTTACTGACTAGATTGTAAACTTCTCGAGAGCAGGAAGCTATTTCCTATATTTTTATTATCACAACACTCCAAGGGGTCGACTAGAGGCTCGGTGCGCTTTGGGGCTGCTGTTGAAGATGCCTGGAAAAGCGTAATGGGAGAATGGGGGGAGATGAACATTTGCCGACTGCAATTACCAGATTCAGGTTCAGTGTGAATACTTCAAATAATCTTGTGAAGCTGATATTAACCTAAATTTTACAGATGAGGAAAGAGTCCCAAAGGGGTTAAATGACCTGCCTAATGTCACACAGCTAGGAAGTGGCGAGCCGCGACTTAAACTCTGGTTTATCAGGTTCCGTGCGCGTTTGTTTTCTGAATTGTCCACAAGCAGAAATTGTCAGCTGAGAATAACTGGAATGGGCCTGGATAATTATAGCAGGAAGGAAAAACACCCAGACATAGTCCTGGCAGAAGCAGAAAACAAAAGTGGAAACTGAGAAGTCAAGCCAGAGAATTTTTTCTGGCCCTGTGGAAGCTCCCATCCACTAGCTGGTCTAGCTTTTGCACAAGCTTCTCTGTCGGTTGCTGTGACGAAATGATTCCCAGGATGTCCTGTGACTGGTGGTGAAACTGCTGAACTTGAGGAGACAGACCAGGATGCATCTAAAGGCCTGAAGATGAGAGTGTCACCCTGACTGCCCAAACAGGGAAGAATCTGAGTTCCAAAGACTGCATACCCACGAAATGTTTAACCATTCCTAGCAAAATTCAAGGGCTGTTAAAAGGATCATGTATGAACACTTAAAAAGAGAAGTAGAGATTCCCAGGACCCTGCGTGGATCCCTTAAGAAGAAATCCTGTTAAATTTTCTAGGGGTGCCTGGGTGGCTCAGTGGGTTAAGCCTCTGCCTTCGCTCAGGTCATGATCTCAGGGTCCTGGGATTCAGCCCTGCATTGGGCTCTCTGCTCAGCAGGGAGCCTCTCTCTCTCTCTCTCTCTCTCTCTCTCTCCCCCCCTCCCTCTGACTGCCTCTCTGCCTACTTGTGATCTCTGTCTGTCAATAAATAAAAAATATCTTTTTCTTTTTTTTTAATAAATAAAATCTTTTAAAAAATTCTCTCAACGCAAGAGTTTGAAAACAAAAAAAATAAACAACAAAACCCCCAAATGCTCTTTTATTTTGGATGGAGCCAGGCAGATTAGAGTAATGCTATAGACACTGTACCCCTGGACTTTTAGCAAGCCTATTGTCTGAGTCGTTAGAGATTTTGTAGACAGATTAGAGAATGTATGCATACAGGTCAGTGCATTTTAAAAACTTGTTTCACATCCGTTTCATTGAATATATATATACCCCAGTTTAGTTGTAAATATATGTGCCAATAATTAAGCTGACAAAGTTTATAATGTTGATAATCATACCAGAAAACAGTCCACTGTATTTACAGTTTTGGAACTTAAAAATTTTAAATACAGGAGCATCTGGGTGGCTCAGTGGGTTAAGCCTCTGCCTTCGGCTCAGGTCGTGATCTCAGGGTCCTGGGATCCAGCCCTACATCGGGCTCTCTGCTCAGCAGGGAGATTGCTTCCCGCCCCTCCCACCGCCCCGCCTGTCTCTCTGCCTACTTGTGATCTCTGTCAAATAAATAAATAAAGTCTTTAAAAAAATTTAAATACAAACTCTTTGAAACACTGAAAATGAAAAAGACAAGAATGCCATAGAAAATTGAAAACATTAGGTTATTAAAATCAACATGAGAAAATATTAAGTATTAGACAACTTCAAATGTCTCTGCTAATTTTAAAATATTGAGTAGGTTGGCTATGTTAACCCCTGAAAATAAACACAAAATGATCTGATTGCATTTTTTAAAAGATTTTATTTAAAAATTTTTTTATTTATTTGAGAGAGTGAGCACGAGACAGAGAAAGTAGAGCGGGGGCATTGTGGGTGGTTAGGGGTAGGGTAGAGGGAGAGGGAGAAACAGGCTCCCTGCTATTTTTTTCTTTCTTAAAGCTAGCTTTATAGTGACGGTCACTAAAAAGCATCCTACTGGTGTGGTGTGTAACTTATCACTTAAGTGATCTTCAAAGTGTGTTGTGGTATAGTTTGGGAAACATTTAATATTGTTTGGCATCTTGCTGATTATAGCACATCCTAATGCAACAAAGAGCTGCTTTATTCTTTTTAATATTTTGTTTATTTATTTGACAGAGAGAAAGAGCACAGGCAGGGGGAGTGGCAGGCAGAGGGGGAGGGAGAAGCAGGCTCCCTGCTGAGCAGAGAGCCCAACAGTGGAGTTGATGCTAGGACCCTGAGATCATGAACCAAGCTGAAGCCAGGTGCCTACCCAACTGAGCCACCCAAGCACCCACAAAGAGCTGCTTTAAAAAAAAATTGAGGGGTGGGACGCCTGGGTGGCTCAGTTGGTTGAGCGGCTGCCTTTGGCTCGGGTCGTGATCTCAGCGTCCTGGGATCGAGTCCCACATCCGGCTCCTTGCTTGGCGGGGAGCCTGCTTCTCCCTCTGCCTCTGCCTGCCACTCTGTCTGCCTGTGCTCGCTCGCTCTCTCTCTCTAACAAATAAATAAATTTAAAAAAAAAAACTTTAAAAAAAAATTGAGGGGCACCTGGGTGGCTCAGTAGGTTGAACATCCAACTCTCGATTTTGGCTCAGGTCGTGGGATGAAACCCACCTCCCCTCCCATCAGGTTCCCCCACTTAGTGGGGAGTTTGCTTCTCTCTCTCTCTCTCCTCTCTTCCTCTGCCCCTTCCTCCACTTGAAAGCGCTCTCTCAAATAAATACATCTTTTTTAAAAAATTGATGCTAAGTTCTTTTTTCTTTCTTCTTTTTTTTTAAACAAAGACTTTTTAGCAGTCAACACTGTATTTTTTATCTTCAGTTGATCTAAGGATAAACTTTATGACTGCTAACATTTATAAGCTGTCACTATGAACATTGTAATGGTGTTTTTATGCGTTACTTTATCAAACCTAGATCTCGTCTAATTTTATATTTTGTTACCTATGCTTTTGGAGCTAATGGAAGAGATTTAACTCTTCTTATGAAAATACTTCTTGGTATTTAGAGTAGAAAGAGTATAAAACAATAAACATGCAGTATTGAGAAGTTTGATAAAGCGTTAAGAATTTTTTTTTTTAAGATTTTATTTATTTTGACAGAGAGAGACACAGCAAGAGAGGGAACACAAGCAGGGGGAATGGGAGAAGCAGGCTTCCCACTGAGCAGGGAGCCTGAGGCAGGGCTTGAACCCAGGACCCTGGGATCATGACCTGAGCCAAAGGCCAATGCTCAACTACTGAGCCACCCAGGTGCCCCAAGACATTAAGAATTCTAGTAGATATCTTTAACTTATGTATATCAATTGAATCTTGTTGAAGATATGCAAATAAGCATAGTTGTATATAATTTAACCTTGTTTTTTAAGGTCTTAACTCAGACTATAAAGATTCACTGACATCTTATGAGAAGTTTTGGGGAAAAAAATTTTTTTTAACCCATTTAGAATTCATTCAAAGTCCAACAAGCAGCCTTTGAAAGGATGTTAACATGGTCCAATTTGCATTTTTTTCCTTTTTTTTTTTCTGGTACCAGCTTTATTGAAATATAATTAATATACTCTGCAATTCATCCATTTAGAGAGAAAGTCAACAGTTTTTAGTATAGAGTTGTGCAACCGTCACCACAACCAATTTTAGAACATTTTAATCATCTCAAAACACCCAGCCCCTCCTTACCCTTTACCTGTCACGCCCCAATACCTTCCATCTTTCCCAGCCCTACTTTCTCCCTCTATAGAGTTACCTATTCCCACTTTTCATGTAAGTAGAAGCATACCGTATGTGGTCCTTTGTGTCTGGCTTCCTTCACTTAGCATTCTGTTTTCAGGGTTCATCTATGTTGTAGTACGTATCAGTACCTAATTCCTTTTTATTGCTGACTGAAATACGTCTTTTAACTTCTTTAAAGATGCATCTTTTAACTCTTAACAGTGTTTTTCTAATTCAACATTACAAATATAGTGTTTGGGGCATTTGGGTGGCTCAGTCAGTTAGGCACCTGGCTTCAGCTGGGGTCATGATCTCAGGGTCCTGGGATGGAGCCCCGAATTGTGCTCTCTGCTCAGCGGGGAGCCTGCTTCTCCCTCCCCCTCTGCCTGCCACTCCCCCTGCCTGTGCTCTTTCTCTCTGTCAAATAAATAAAATATTAAAAAGAATAAAGCAGCTCTTTGTTGCATTAGGATGTGCTATACTCAACAAGATGCCAAACAATATTAAATGTTTCCCAAACTATACCACAACACACTTTGAAGATCATTTAAGTGATAAGTTACACCACACCAGCAGGATGCTTTTTAGTGACCGTCACTATAAAGCTAGGTTTAAGAAAGAAAACAAAACACCAAGTGTGAATAACACATGTTGTTATCAAATTACTGTAAGTGAAGATTAGCAGTGAGGAGTGAGGAGGGTGACCCTCTATTCCATTCTGATAAGATTGATAAGGTTCCATGTCTTTAAATATTGCATTATTTGCAGGAAGTGGGACTTCCATACCAGCATAAGGTGGTAAAGCAAACTTGAAAAACTGGCTTCAGTGTGAATATCCAGTGCTAAAGCTCTTTCCTGGAATGAATGAAAAATTAAGGATGTGTAGACAGAGTTTTCTCTGAACGGAATGGAGTGGTTTGTTTGTTCTGAATGGGGTTTTTGAAGGCTTTTTTCTCTGCAAAGTTTGTGTGTAGCAGGTTTCCTACAAATGGTCTCATTTAATTCAGAGCTAACCAGGAATTTCAAAGCACAGCTCGGGGAAACCAGTCGGCTTCTGTTGTGGCAACATCAGAATTCTGTTTTGTTGTTGAATCTGTAGTTGCTTCCTCAGTGACTATTTAAAATGATTCTGTACATTCATTTGCTCTGAGCCGGAAGTTAAATCAGGTTCTCCTTTTTTTCTCAGAAACATCACCAAGTTTTCTGTTTGTAGGTTGTTTAGAAGTGTATAGCATGGTGACATAACCACAGAAATCCCTGCAAAGTCATTTTGTTCCGAATATTTGCAATGCTTTATGACTCACACCTCTCCTTGTAGTTGTTTTATCAAATGGGAAAAATTGGGCGCCTGGGTGGCTCAGTGGGTTAAGCCACTGCCTTCGGCTCAGGTCATGATCTCAGGGTCCTGGGATCGAGTCCCGCATCGGGCTCTCTGCTCAGCAGGGAGCCTGCTTCCCTCTCTCTCTGCCTGCCTCTCTGTCTACTGTGATCTCTCTCTGTCAAATAAATAAATAAAATCTAAAAAAAAAAAAAAAAAAAGGGAAAAATTTCTCTCATCCCATCATTCAATATGTGTGAATATGTGTGAAGTAGGAATTACTTCAGGTTTATTATTTTTTTAAAAGATTTTATTTAGGGAACCTGGGTGGCTCAGTGGGTTAAAGCCTCTGCCTTCGGTTCAGGTCATGATCCCAGGGTCCTGGGATCGAGCCCCGCATCGGGCTCTCTGCTCGGCGGGGAGCCTGCTTCCTCCTCTCTCTCTGCCTGCCTCTCTGCCTACTTGTGATATCTGTCTGTCAAATAAATAAATAAAATTTTTAAAAAAAGGTAATAGTGGAATCAAATAGGGAAGCAGTATCTTTGTGTTTCCTGGGGACAGACCCACACTGCTTGGACAGGCTGTGTCAGCTGGATCTAGTTTCAGAATCAGAGCTGACAAAGCTTCTCGTTCAGGACTCCTACTTTCTCCACCTGCCCTGGTAAGAATATCTTTTGTGGATTTAAACTACTTTTAAATTTGTTTACAGAGGGTACATTCCACCATGATAATGAAGTTGATCCCGGTTTCTTACTTGTCTCTTCTTATGCACAAAGTTGGCCCAATCAGCAGTACTTGGACACATCATTCATAACCAATGATAAGCGTATCTCAAGGACATTTGCAAGCTCGGCAGCATTAATATGCTTATCTATTGAAAGAACTATAGTTCCAAAGTAATTACTAGTCATCTTGCACTCAGTTCATTACAGAACCTTCAAGAGAATGAAATTGTCAGGGCGCCTGGGTGGCTCAGTGGGTTAAGCCTCCGCCTTCGGCTCAGGTCATGATCTCAGGGTCCTGGGATCGAGCCCCACATCGGGCTCTCTGCTCAACTGTCAGCCTGCCTCCTCCTCTCTCTCTGCCTGCCTCTCTGCCTACTTGAGATCTCTATCTGTCAAATAAATTAATAAAAATCTTTAAAAAAATGAAATTGTCATCAGAGATTGATAGGTTCAAATAAATAAATCCTTTATTATATAAACTATGCACCACATTATAATCTAGTGATCCAGAGAGTTAAGGACTGACCTGAATCAATGATCTTAACTATAGTATAATTCTCAGGCAAGATGCATATTTTTACATCATTTTTGTGATCTGTCCAGTTTACACTCCCTACCATGTCTCTGTGGGATTTTCTACTGGCTTTATTGGTAGGTGATCATTCCTTCAAATTTCAAAATGAAAAAATTTGATCTATACTGATTCATAATATCAATGTACTACTGTCTTTTAATGCCAAGAAACCGTAGACAGTTAGCTCTAATAACATTGGACAATGAAGCAGAACTTTTCTCTTTTTTCAAAATGTCCTCTGTAACCTCAGCATGATACAAAAATATTATTATCTTCAGACCCACAATATCCAATAAATGGTGAAGGTAAAGCCTGAAAAAATCTAGAGTGTAATAGGTCCTCAAAGTATTTGCAGTCATCTTTCTTGACACATTTATATTTCTGTATCATAGCTGATGGTGGGTATGTAGAGGACTATGCACTTGGCATATTTTCTCTGTGAATTTTAAAGACCCTGTCACATATTGGCTAGCAGCTTGCTCTGTAGGTGATGTGCTTTATGTGGACCTCCATGTTTATGGTATGAGAGCCCTGAGACAGCTGGGGGGAGCCCACTAGGGGCCTGGTGCCTTATACTTTGGAATTCCCGATGGTGAGGGCTCCAGACAGCTCAGCGTGGCAGAGAACAGAGAACGGTGCCAGGGGTGTATCAGAGGACCCAGTTTCTTCATTAATTTTAGGGGAGAAAGAAAGAGTTTTTAAGATCTTTTTTATAAATAACTCTCTAGGCCCTAACCGACTTTCCTATGTGACCGTTCCTAAAATTTCGATGGAAAGACTGGAGAATGCTTTCATTTTGCTTCTCTGCATTTCAAAATGTTTGCCTTTATGGCTGTTTTATTTCTGGCTTTTCCATATCCATTCCAGAGTGATCCCTACCACCTTACCCCATTATTCTGTCCTCTTCTGTTTTCTCCAGGATCTTTTTTCTGCAATCTATTTCCCTTATCTTCAATCTTTCCTTTCTTCTACTCTGTGTAAGTGGAAAGAAACCCTCAGGACTTTCCTACCCCTTCTACAGTGGCTTTTCCCCCTCCTTCCTTTCTCTGCCACACTTTCCAGACGATTGGCCGTCCTCTGACTTCTCAGCCTCTGGCACAGCTCTTACATATTTGAAGAATGAATAAAGGAATGATCTCACATTCATCTCATTCACTTTATGCCAGCCACACACAGCCTTCTTTCTGTTCTCTGAACATGTCAAGTTCATTCCCGTAGGGCCTGTGGGCTGCTTGTTTCCTTATCCTGGAACACTTCCTCAGATCTTCACCTGGCCAGCTCCTCTCATCATCCCTGCATATACACACACACTCACACATACATACAGATACCCTTCACGCATAGATACACAGGCACACGTTTCTTGGAGGTCACCAGTGATCTCTTTTTCAAATTAAGAGCATATTTTTTTTATTTAAAAAAATTTTTTTTAAAGATTTTATTTATTTGACAGAGAGAGCATGAGAGAGCACAAGCAGGGGGAGCAGCATGCAGAGGGAGACGGAGAAGCAGGCTCCCCGCCGAGCAGAGAGCCCGGTGCAGAGCAGGATCCCAGGACCCCGGGATCATGACCCTAGCCAAAGGCAGAGACACCCAACCATCTGAGCCGCCCAGGCACCCCAAGTGCATTTTTAAAGTAAACCTTTTCTTTCTTTCTTTCTTTCTTTCTTTCTTTCTTTCTTTCTTTCTTTCTTTCTTTCTTTCTTTCTTTCTTTTTAAAAGAGCGAGAACATGTGAGCTACCTAGGAGCCCCAGAGCATATTTTCTCTCTTTTTTTTTTAAGATTTTATTTATTTATTTGACAGACAAAGATCACAATTAGGCAGAGAGGCAGGCAGAGAGAGAGGAGGAAGCAGCCAGATGCCCCAGCAAGTGTCTGTGGGTATGTTGTGGGGGATGGGGGCGCAGAGCTAAGAAGCCAACTTCCCTGTGGGGCCTCAGCTGGTGACCTGACCATTTTACAAGATCTTATCCCTGACTTCCTTGTGGCAGAAATTGGAGGTAGAACTAGGAAGGGTTTGCATGCTGTGGTTTAGAAGAAGCTGTTTCAGTTCTTAGAATCACTGAACTTTAGAGCTTTAGTTCATTTGGTTCAAACTTTGCCTTTAAAAAGTGGGGAAAGAGGGGCTCCTGCTTCTCCGCCTGCCTCTCTGCCTACTTCTGATCTCTGTCAAATAAATAAATAAAACCTTAAAAAAAAAAAAGTGGGGATGGGGCACCTGGGTGGCTCAGTGGGCTAAAGCCTCTGCCTTCGGCTCAGGTCATGATCCCAGGGTCCTGGGATCGAGCCCCGCATCGGGCTCTCTGCCCAGCAGGGAGCCTGCTTCCCATCTCTCTCTCTCCGCCTGCCTCTCTGCCTACTTGTGATTTCTGTCAAATACATAAATAAAATCTTAAAAAAAAAAAAAGTGGGGAAAGAGGGCTAATATTTTACCCAGGAAACTATAGAAGACCTCCCACCAATCTGGCCTTTCTTTCCTTTCTTTTTCCTTTCTCTTTCCTTCTTCCTTCCTTTTTAACTTTTTTGAAGATTTTATTTATTTATTTGACATAGAGTGGGAGAACACAAGCAGGGGGAGCAGTAGGGGGAGAGGAAGTAGTGGAGAGGGAGAGGGAGAAGTAGGCTCCCCACCAAGCAGGGAGCCCAATGCAGAACTTGATGTGGGGCTCGATCCCATGACCTGAGCTAGACGCCTTAGCCGACCTTAGCAGACGCCTAAATACTGAGGCACCGAGGCGCTCCTGGTTTTCCTTTCTTCAAAAGTCTGGACTCAGAGGTCACTAAGGTGCTGCTCCCAATCAAAATAACTCTTAGTAGAATTGATCCTTTCTCTCTTTTGGTATCATCATCCAGATAGTTTGTTCTGGGTGGAGGATGTGTTGACATTGCTATGGAGAGGGCCCCTGGGTGGCTCAGTTGGTTAAGCGGCCAACTCTTGACTTTGGCTCAGGTTATGAAATCAGGGTCCTGGGATTGAGCCCTGCATCAGCCTCCTCACTCAGCTGGGAGTCTGCTTGAGGATTCCATCTCTCCCTCCGCCCGGCCCCCTCTCCCTGCTCATGCTCTCTCTCTTTCTGAAATAAATATATAAATTTTTAAAAAATATATATTGTTGAGTAGTAACTCACGGAAGACATAGTTCCTGGCCCTAGGAATTTGCAAACTGAGACCAGGAGTTTAAGAATGATTTGTACATGCCAGTCAAGTCAAAAGAAAGAGAAAATTTTAAACATGGGTTTTATTTGAAAATCAAACCAGATCTTTTTTTTTTTTTTGCTTTTATTTGAACTTTCCAGTTTATATATGTTGATAATCTCAAATTATAATTTAAATTTAGGAAAATGTTAAGGGTGAGTGGACATTTAGTTTTCCCCTCCTGGGATGCAGCAGTGTCAGAGTGGGGAGGGAGAGATGATGCTGCTGAGCACTTCTGCAAAGGTGGGGGATTGTTATTTCTACTTCTCTGCTAGGACAGTGAGGTATTAGGATTCCTGGTGGTTAGGTTTCTGGTAAGATGAGGGGAGGGGACATTTGAACCCAGTACTGTTATTAATGTCACAAAGGCCCAGCGCTGGCAAACAGGAAACCTGGTGAGAAAGGGACATTCTGTCCAAGAAAGAGAAGGCAAAAAAGACATAGCTGTTCTCATTCCCACACCCTTTACTGAATTATAATAATTTCCCAAAGAACTCTGAACCCTGCTACTTTAGGCTGTCAGCCTCACATCTACCTCTTTTTCCCTAAGCCCGGCACCCTTCAGGGGTCTTACAGTCCTGCTGGGAAGCCAGGGCTGCGTGGGAGTGGGCCTTCCGTGAGTGCACACCATTCTGTCACCCCTGGCCCCCCAGCCCCTGGCTCCTTTGGTCTAACCTCTAGACAACCTTTCAACCTTCCCTGGCAGTTCTTTACTGTCCTGAGAATATCTTTCCCAAGAACTTGTAAATATCAGAGCTTCCGCTTTTATAAAGTGCTTTCATGTCCACCCTGTCACCTGATCCTCATGACATCCCTGGTGAGAGAGGAGGGAAGGGCTTATTACTCCCATTTTACAGGAAAGAAGATGATGTCTGCCCTCTTGATTCTGCAGTGTCATCAGGGAGCAGTTACGAATCTCAGCCTCATGCTGGCCCAGCAGTGTTCTTTTGGCACAGGTTCCAGGTTTTCTCATTCTCTCTTTCTTTTTTTTTTTTGGTCTCCTATTTTCTAGAATCCCAGTGGCTTCTAAGTGGCAGGCGCATTACACATATGGCTGATGATCCACGGTTAACCAAAGGCCGCACGCAGTCACAGCTGTGTTGTTTCGGCAGCGTCCCTCCACACTCCTTAGCTGATTCCCAGGTGTCCTGTGCCACTGCTGTCTCACGCTTGCAGTCTTTACTGTTTACAATTCATCATCTCATTAGTTTGTTTGTTTTTTTTTTTTTTTACAGAACATAGGTTTGCAGACTTTTGTTTTATCCAAATGGATGTTTTGGTTTATTTTCTCTTGCCTAAATGTTAGGCATCCAACATCATGGGTCCCCCAAATTAATATAATTTAATTTCCATCTTGTCCGTACAAAACAAATGTGTTCTTAAGACAAAGCACTGAGGACCAGAATCCTTTCTCTGCTTCTATTTCTTGACTCAGCAGCAAGTAAACAGTTGTGTAAACATGTGTGGGTTTGTGTGGGACCCACTGGTTCTTGTTCCAATTAAGTACCACGTGGCCCTGCTTTATTCAGAATGGAGATTCCCGTAGCATCTGGACTTTCATCAAGGCCCGTTTCAGCTGCTCATAGGTCACGAACATCACCACATTCCAGGTTCCCAAACGCAAAAACGATGGTGTAAATCTGATGAGAGAACAACCAGAACATCAGGTGGAGTGGACTAAGAACCCCACGTGGATCTCCGGTGCTCCCCGCATTCACGGCGTTAGTGCCAAAGGACCTAGGACTCTGTTAGTTACAAACATTCTTTGAGTCTGTTCAGGCTGTTTCTCCTCTGCTGAAGGAATTTAGGCAGAAGCGGGAGTCAAGAAAGGAAAGAAAACACATTTTGAACCAGGTTCTGTGTTAGGCAGTTAATTCCCATAAGTCTATAAGGAAGCTATGATGGTTGCCACGTTTCTTTTTTAGAAACTGAGGCCCAGGCGTGCCTGGGTGGCTCAGTCGGTTAAGCGTTTGACTCTTGGTTTTGGCTCCAGTCTTGGTCCCAGGGTTGTGGGATGGAGCCCCTTGTCAGGCTCCGTGGTCAGTGGGGAGTCTGCTCGGGATTCTCTCTCTCCCCCTCTCTCTCTACCCCTACCCCACGCTTGTGTGTGTGTGCTCTCTCTCCCTCCCAAATAAGTAAATTAAAAAAAAAAAAAAAAGGAACTGAAGCCCAGGGCAGTTAAGGAGCTCAACTAAAACTATCTGACTCCACCCTGCTGCTGGGTATTTCTGGAATCATTTACATGCTGAGGGGCCATCCCTGCAGAGGCCCTAGCAGGGCACCTAGAAGCTGGCACACCAGAGGGTGAAGACTGGGTGACACCAGCTTTAGCTAATCTCCAGAGAGTCTGCCTGACCTGTGATAACACAGCTGGGAGCCAGTCCCCACCTCAGCTTCACAGACTCGGGGAGGAGCCTGGGACCTGACCTGCTCCCTCTTCAGCCTCTCTGTCTGCTAATCCCCTCCTGGTCCTATTCTCTCCTGCCAGACTTGCTTCCTGTGCCCTTGTCTGAGCTGCTCCTTTTGCCTGGGAATGTCCCCTACTCTCCTCCTTGCCTGGCTGGTTGCTCTTGACTCTGCAGGACTAGGCTTGGGCCCCACAGACTCATACCAATGTCTCTCCAGATGCCTCAGCCTAGCCTCCCCAGGGAGAATAGCACTGGGGCAATGAAGGTGAACTCGAGTCTGATCTGGGCTCAGACCCTAGCTCTGCCAGTTTCTAGCTTCATGACCTAGGACAGGTTACTTAATCTTTCTAAGGCTCAGTGTCCTCATCTGTAAAGTGAGGAACATAACAGCATTTACCTCATATAGTTGTTGTGAAGGACTAAATGAGTTAATGCACAGCATATAGTGCAGGGCCCATTCTCCGTAAATGCTCCATTAATGTCGCCTGTGTCTGCTGCTCTTTGAGGCAAGCACAGGGCCTGGTACACAGGAGATGCTCAGTAAATTGTTTTCCAAGTGAAAGAATAAACAGACAGGCGGCGGCTGCTGCTGATTGTAATGAGAGAAGCACTTACAGGGAAAGAACAGCCTGGCAACTGAAGGAGCTTTATATGTCACTTACTGGGTTGAGGACCTGATTGCATGTTGGGTCCAATCTAAAACTATCTGCTGAAGGCATCAGTGGTGGGAGGTGTGAGGGCCAAGCCAAGAGCCTGGCAATAGGACAGATGACAACGCAGGGGGTGGCATCTGATGATCTGGCTTAGAGCCATGGCTCTGACATTGTAAGTCTGGGATCTTGGGTAAGTCACTTGACCTTCCTGAGTCTCCATTTCTTCCTCAGTAAATGTGGAGAAGACCATCCAGTTCGGGGGTTGTTGAAATAATCTGTGTAAAGTGCTTTGTGTAAGGTCTTGTACTTAGTGCCTTAGCGGTCATGGTGGTTGTTCATAACCTACATTATCGAGCGCTGGCTTTTGGCGAGGGACGTAAAAGATGGATAAGCCTCCAGTTCTGGCTTCGAGGAGCTTGTGACCCAGCATGGGGGATATTTTAACCTACAAATCCTATAACACAAGGTGGGAGGTGGTAAGTACCCTAAACAGTGGAATCAAGGACGTATTGGTGAAGTTCACAGGGAGGAAGAAAGATTCCTAGTGGAGAATACTGGGGAGGAGGTGGCCTTTGAACTAGTTCTAACGCATGTGCATGAGGCAGGAAAGGCATTCCATTAAGAAGGAATGGTAAAGGCAGACCCAGAAGCAAGAAAATGTGACGTGTGCTGGGCATTTTGGCCACCATCAGTGCTGATCCACAGTCATGACAGTGGGCTGGAGACAAGTCTCAGGACGACCGACCACCTTTCCTTCCTCCTTTGCCCTGTGAGTTTGGGGATAGACAGCACTTTGACCTATGCCTAGAATTCTTTTTCTCAGGTAAGCCTCCCCTGACTCTCCAGATCAGATTTGGTCCACTTTTTTTTTTTTTTTTTTAAACGTCTGTAGTTCTTTCTATTTGTCCTTTGTGGTGTTTACATCTGTGCTGTTCACCACCACGTCCCCAGGTGGACCCATGGTAGGCACATTATACATGGAGGAAGGAAAGAAAGAAGAACGGAAGGAAGGAACAAAGGAAAGAAAGGAAGGAAACAAGCCCAGGTTCTCTGGGAGGGGGGGCTGGAGGCAGGAGGGGGAGACTCACCCCTTATAGAAGGCCGTGGGGCCCTCGTGGGCCACCATCTTCAGCATACAGTCCAGGGGGCTGCGGTATTGGCCTGGGGGCGAGTTCATGTACCGGGTCTTCACCACGTCCACTGGGGAGGCCACCACTGTGGCACAGAAGCCGGCTCCAAAGGCAGAGATGAAGTGGCAGGGGAAGTTGTCTGCAGCGGGGAAGGGAGGAGCGAGTATGCAGCTGTGAGAAGGCAAAGCGCTGCCTTTCTGTTCCGCGTGCGTCCTCATTTGTCCTTCACTAAACTGGAAACTCCTGAGTGTAAGGACAGTGCTTTCTAAAGCTCTCACAGGACTCCCAAAATAGAACAGGGCTGTCCCACTGCTGGACGGCTGTGCAGTCCAGCGATCCCATTAGAGGAAAACGAAGTCCGAGAAGGCGACCCTTGCTTCAAGGTGCACGGTGGGAAGTGCTGGGCTGGAACCCAGGGCTCTGGCCTCCCTGTCCAGGCTTCTTTCCCACTCATCACAATGATGGCGGGGCATTTTTTTTAAAGCTCTAATAGGCATTATTAAGTGATTCAGGAATTGGGCAGCACCCCATCTAGCAAGTTGAGAGGCACTCCTATACTGGGCATTTTTACTGGGCACTGCTCCCCTCTCTGCTCCTTTTTACACCCAGTCGCCTCTGAGTGGTACCCACTCTGTGGAATTCCAGGTTCCCTCCCTGCTGTGGGAGGGCAGCTCCCTGGAGCCCAGGGCCTCACCCGTGAGCAGGCGATAGTCTAGCAGCTTCTCCTTGATGATGTCATAGGTCACCATCTCAGCACAGTTGACGATGGCGTTCCTTGTGATGTTGGGGAAAGTTCCTGTGAAGGATGGGGTGGGGGCTGATGAGTGAAAACTAGACGCAGACTCCCTGGTTGCAAAGTCACAGGCTCTGGTTTGGGGGCAGAATGCTTCATTCCAGGGGTCTCAGAGGAGCCCGCCTCATTTGAGCGGATTCCACACTTTCCTCTCTGGGGCTAACTCTTAGGTTATCCGTGTCCACCTCAGAGACAGGAAACAGAGAGGCCCTCTTATGTTTGTCTGAGCCACACTTTGGAGAATAATCTGTAATATCTATCAAAATTAAAATATGCCTCCCTGAGACCTGGCTAAAGTCAGGCAAGGAAGCCTTTCTTCATTCCAAGAGCTCCAAGGCTCTTGGAGCAGTGACAGGAAGTAGCCCTGGGAGGCCCTAGGAGAGCATCATGACCCAGCCACTGTTATCACAGATGAGGGCTGGGCTTCAGGAGAGCGCAGAGCAAATCAGGCTGTGACCCAGGGGTCCTGTGCTTAACCTTCACTGGGTCACTGTCTCTTCTGCAAGGATTGGTGTGATCCTTGGTCCACATGTGGGAGAGATTCCAGCATTTGTCAAGGTGGCCTCCACGGGGACACATAGGGACCCCGGAAGCCTTACTCTTGAGGAAACCCCCTCTTCATTGAATCTCCTTGCACCCAACAACTCACAGCTGCCTCCTCCACTGGCCTCTGTTTCTTCTCCACGTCCTGTAGTCCTACGGTCCTATGTCCTATAGTCATCACCCCTGAGAGAACTTTGCTGGGGAAGCCCTCCCCTTCCATCTCCACACATCTAGAGCCCACTGAGCCTTGAGGCCCAGCTTCCGTGTCACCTTCCCCCCCGCCCCACCTGGAGTCTGCACGGCCTCTCTTGCCTCTGGCTGTGTACCTCTGTGCAACCCTTGCACGTCCTATCCTGTGGAATGGCTGCTCCTTGACATGTCTCATCCCTCTCCGTCTGTGAGAGCCATGAGGGTAGGGAAGGTATCTTCCATTCCTTTCTGTCTCCCTCATAGCAACCTCCACATGCTGAAGGGTTGCCAAATTGAACTGAACTCAGGCACTGTGGCAGGTCAGTGTGATAGTTTTGGTTGGGATGTTCTTGCAGAATCACTGGAATATACCATGCTGGGAGTTCCCTCCTTGCTCGGTTCTCCACTCTAACTCAGGGTAAGGCATGCTCTGCCCCCGGCCCTTTGAGCCCGGAGTCCGGACCTACCTTTCCATAGGCCCCTGACTCCTTCCTCCCTGGCGATGGTCCTGTAGGCGTCCATTGTCCCACTGTATTTCCTGTTGCTCCCGGCCCCAAGGTGTATGCTGGCCTGAAACCGGACCTTCACCACATCTGTGGGCTGGGCACATGACACCGCCATGGCCCCGGTGGTGCAGCCTGCCAAAATCCGGGTAGTGATGCTCGAGTCTGGAGAGGAGGAGAGAGAGGGGGTCAGCGTTCGGCCAGCCAGTGCTCCTCCGGGCTGGACGCTCTTCTCTGTGGGGCTGCCCCTGCCTGACGCCTGCCTCTTCTCCCAGGCTCGGGGTCCCGACCGCGGCTCTGTCTCCTCCTGACTGTCACTGGCCTTCAGCGGCCCAGCCCCGCCTCTGAGTCCACACCACCTGAATCTCTGACTCGCTAGCCTAGAGTCCGCTTCTGCCTACCCCCTCCGTGTCTCTGGGATGCTGGGCACTCACGGTCGGATCCCTTGGGGGTATAGAACTGCTTGACAGAGTCGTAGAGGCCGATGCGGATGGAGGCGAAGCTCATCTGGCGCTGCAGGCCGGCGACCAGCCCGTTGTAGGGACTGCGGGGGCCCTCGGTACGCACCATGGTCAGGATGGTGCCCAGCACGCCGCGGTACTGGGGTCTCTGGGCTGCCTGGGTCGCCTGCTTCTCCCCCTGGATCTGAGGAACGGCCCAGCAGAGGGTGAGGAGCTGGGAGCGGGGCGGAGGGGGCTGTGTGCAGAGGGGCCTGCCCGGGGCTGGTTCTCGAGCGCAAGCACGATTGGAGCCGTCACATCCCAGTGAAAACAAGGTGTGTGCCCCCAGCGCATCGTTCCTAAATTGTTACCCGTGGTGTGGTGCTCAGCCCTCAGAGCACTTGGAGGGCAGATTGTTTTCCCCACAACAAGTGGTCAGTGGTTTGCCCAAGGTCACACAGTTACTTTTCCTTCACACTCCATGGTTTACAAAGTCGGGTGAGGCCAGGAAGGGCCCAATGACCTAAGATTTGTCTCAGACGATGGTGGCGCAGGGTTGTAAGCAGTGGAGTGAGTGGCCTGCGCAGGGTTCTGTGAGGACGAGCAGGCTGGCACACGCTAGAGGTGCTGGAATGGAGAACTCAGTCCTGCCTTTGATCTGAGCCATGACCCTTGCCAAAAAGTACTTACCTGCAGGCGAACCTTGGCTGTGTCCAGTGGAAAGGTGAGGAGATCAGCAAAACAGGCTGCTGTGCCTGCCCCCAGGAATTTCACAGCTGTGGTGGGAGGCACCTCTGAAGGCTTTAGTCCAACCATGGTCCCAGAAGGTTCTGCCTGGTCCCTCCAGGGCCCAGGAGAGAGAAGAGAGGAGAGAGGTCCAAGGAGAGAGGCCGCTTTGCAGTCCTGAGCTTTAGTGCAGGGAGGAGGCTGCCAGAGACAGGCCAGAGAAGGCAGATGGAACTTGGGCCACCCAGACCTGTCCCCAGGCTCCTTTCAGCACTGGGAGAAGCTTTAGTTAGAGAAAAGCTTGGGCTTTGCTATGTTCAGCTGTCTGGATTTGGCTTAAAAGGATAGCTCACTTTCCCATTCTGTTTCTCTTGTGGCCCTCCCCTACCCCCTCCTTTTTCCACTGATCGGGTGGGTCTTCATCCTTTAGAGGAGGAAACTGAGGCCCAGGCAGGGACCAGACCTCATTCTGACTCCATCCTACAACCGTGTTCTCCTCCCACACCAAGCTGGTCCCTGGAGTGTACAGGGAGCCGACCAAGTCTGTCCACTGCAGGTCTTTCTTCCCCAAATCAACAATATGATTGTGCCTCATGACTCACCTAAACTGTTGTTTATCTTGGATGAAAGCTTGTTTTTTTGCAAGGCTGCCGGAGTATACTCTTATTATACTTAAAGTGAAATCGTTTCCAGCCTGTGATTCCTCCTCTGTCACTAAAGATCGTTAATCTAGGACTAGAGGTGTTTCCTCCCAAAGCTGTGGGATTCTTGGGGCTGATGTTCTGCTTTGGAGGAGGGAGAGAGCCTGGTCCTGGGCTCCTCTGCTGCTCCGCCTCCCAGGGCTCCCAGGGAGATGGGGCTACAATGCATCCTGCTGCTGATGTTGGGGACAGTGGCAGCTGCTCTGCCTGGCTCAGGACAGGCCCTTTCCCCTCACACCTTTGAGGACATCCCTTCTCAGCTGAAGAGAACGGGCTTCTCAGACAGAGGAGGATCCATCTTGGGTCAAGAGAATGTGCCTCCTCTCCCTGTGTGCACTTGGGCCTGCACCTGTCCCACTCCTGGCTGAGCAGGGGCATGAGCATATCCGAAGGTCCTGGCTTAGCTGTGGTTACCTTGGGAAGCTGGCACGCCTGTCACAGGCAGCCCTGCATTCTTATCACCTGAACTTCTGGGCATCTGGTTTTTGGTGCTGGTGCCATTTCTTAGCAGGTCACACCCCCTGGCACCCATTTCACACATACCCTTAGTATGCTGGGATCCTGGATTCTTCAGTGTCCTCACCCCCTAGAGTAAGGGCCAATGCCACAAAGTTGTGAGGCAGGCACAGTGTTTGTCTCTTTCCTTCTGGGGCAATAAAAGCTCTGGTCCTGGGTGAGGAGACCTGAGCTCCTGCTGAGTCTTCATGGCTTACTAATGCTGGTGGAACCTTGGGTGTGTCATTTAACTTCTCTTGGGCAAATGAGAAAAATATATTACCTGCTCACCAATGATAAATTGGATGCCAAAAGATAAGAGTGACCACCTAAGTCTTCTTTCAGTACTGCCATCCAGAACTCCGGTTCTCTCTGTGCTGTCTCCTCAACCTACATGGCACCTACACTCTTATGCTTGCTGCCACCTTTCCCTAACCAAGCCTGTTCTTAAGAAGAAACTGATGTTCTAATTCATGCTAAAGTGTAAGTGATTATCTTAATGATCAGGTATTTCTTGACCACTACAGTAGGTACTAGGGAAGGACAGATACAGAATGAAGCAGGTTTGGCCCTGGCCTTCAAGGAGCTTGCTGATAGGTGTTGAATTAGCTAGGGAATTAGAGAGGTGGGATGGAGGAGGAAGGTCTGAGGTTGGAACTCACCAGCCACTGGATCCCAGTCTGGAAGCCTGGGTCATAGTGTGGTAGGACAACTCTTAAATCATGCCCGGAGGAAAGGGATGCTTTTATTATTTATTTATTTATTTTAAAATATTTTAATTTATTTATTAGAGAGAGAGAAGGAGCAGGAGGGAGCATTTATTCAGAAAAAGTCCAACGTCCTTGCCATGGCTGGTGGACTCCATAAGACCCATGTCATGCTAGGTTCTGTGCTTGTCATTCCAGGAAATCTGGGGATGAGCAAAAACAGTCTGTGTGACTTGCCTACAAGGAGCTCTCAAGAAGTCTCATGGGGTCATCAGACACACCCACAAATAACTAGTGCAAGATGGGTTGGACCAATGTCCAGAGGGGAGGGAAGCCCCAAGAAGTGACTCAAAGGAGGGGGAGACCCTCTCTCTTGTTTGTGAGATGGGATGAGAATCGTTTCACGGTGGAGGGTGGGAGGAGGGTCACAGAGGTTAGGCTTTGAAAAGCGGCCAAGATTTCGGCAGCTGAAGCAGGAAGGGTGTTTTGGAAATGGGGAAGGGCATGAGCTCGTGTGAGAGTCCAGGGCATGGATTCAGGTAGGAGGAGAAAATGATGACCTGGCTGTGAGGCCCTTGCAGTAGAGTTTTACACACAATCCCATTGAGTTCTCACACCTTTCCTGAGAGGTAGCTGCTCCTTTCCCCTACTTTTGGGTGTGCAAATCAGGGCTTCGAGACATGAGCTTGCTGAGTGTTACCAACCTGTGGTATCAGAGCCTGGTGCATTCTGCTGTACTTAAGGCTCAAAGCAGTCTTGGATGGAAGGCAGGGCAGCATTTAAACCCATTTTACAGATGAGAAAAAGAGGTTTGAGGTGGAGAGAGACTGATTTAAAGACACAGAACCTCAGCTAAATTCTTCTGGTGGCAATCACCCATCGGGACTCCGGTGGGTGTGGTAGTCTGGATTTCCAGACCTTGTCTTTTTTATTCAGGGCATTCAGATCCCTTTGCAGTTAATGGATTATATGCAAAGCCATCTAGAGAATCAAGTGCTAAGCATACAGACCAAAGGCTGGGTGGGCATCATTGCCCAGGTTGGCCGATGAAGAAAATGGCCTGAGAGGCTGAGACCTGTGCATGCCACACAGTCAGGTCTCAGGCTCCCTCTGCAGTGTTCCGCCCATAGCCTGTCTTCCTGCTTTTCTCTACTGCCTCCCTGAGGGTCCAAGAAAGATCTGGCTCCTCGGGGTGGTGGTGTGGAGGCCCTGATGCCCACGGACCTGAGCCTGGCAGAGGGGACAGACTGCAGCATCCTAGGGGAACACCGTCCTCCACTTGCCTCCTTTCCATTTCCCTTTGCCTTCAGAAGACCAGCAGCTGCCAGGAGGGCTCAGTTCCCAGCAAGGAGGCTCTGTCTGGGGCATGTGCAGGTGAATGCGTGAGCAGCTGCCTCTCTTGTTCCCGGCCCTGGCATTTCCCCAGCCGTTCCCCTTCACTGACGAGAGTTGGACTGCTCGGAGCCCTAGCATCAGGAAGCTGAGTGTCTGACTCTCAGAGCTAGGGAGGCCCTTGGGGGTCGCATTCTCTACTGTCTCTTACTGTTGTAAGAGTGTAGGAGTGTCCTTTCTTTGAAGCCTTTGGTAGCCACTCAGATTCTAACAGAAGAATCCTATAAGTTAGGGGGGCGCTTGGGTGGCTCAGTGGATTAAAGCCTCTGCCTTCGGCTCAGGTCATGATCTCAGGGTCCTGGGATCGAGCCCCTCATTGGGCTCTCTGCTCGGCAGGGAGCCTGCTTCCCTTCCTCTTTCTCTGCCTGCCTCTCTGCCTGCTTGTGATCTCTGTCAAATAAATAAATAAAATATTAAAAAAAAAGAAGAAGAATCCTATAAGTTAGTTAGGTATTTTTATTCTACTTGCAGAGTTACAAACTGAGGCCAAGACAGGTGAAATGACCTGTCAGAGATCACACAGTGGGCGGAAGTGGGATTCCCACCAGGGCTATGTGACTCCGAGGCATTCTCTTGTCTCAGCCCCTGGTGGAGAGTATTTGTGCTGTACCTGGACCCACAGGGAACACTTCATGGGTTTTGTCTCATGGGCTGGATCTCCTGGGGGAAGCCTGTTTTCCCCTGGCCTGGGGGTTGGGTGGGAGGATTGGGGGAGGCTGAACTGTCAAACTCCTTTGGCCCGGCCTCTGGTCCCACAGCTTCTTGTTGATTAGCTCAGTAGCTGTAGTTGTTTCCCCCCTAGATAGGGAACCCCAAAGGCTGGGATGGGGTCTACTTATCCTGCTTCTCTGTGTAGCCTGGTACCGGGATGGCCCAGGGCCAGAGGGGCCCAGGGAGGACCAGTTGACCAAGGAACCCCACTTGCTGAAGTAGAGAAATGGGAAATGAAATCAGAGAAGCCACAGTGATCTTTCGTGGAGGGATCTGGAATGCCAGGGCTGTATTGAATCTAGCAGAGAATGGGGAGTGGTTGGTGGTTCTCAAGTAGAGGAATGACATCATCAGGCCAGTGTTCAGAGTATGCGGGTGCAAATGTCAAAGCTAAACTGGAAGGGGAGAGGCCAGTGAGGAAGTTGTTGGAATGGTACCGCCAGAGCTGTTGGAGCCACGCAGCAGCCACGCGTGAAGCCGCAGCCTATTCTGGACGCAGCCCTGAGCCATGGGAGGCAGAATGGATAGGCAGGGACTCAAGTTAAAAGCCCTACCTTGTTGGGGGGTGGGTGCGCTAGAACTTTCATTAGTCAAGTTGTGGTGGAGAGGGAGGCCACAATGGTAGACTCAGGAGCTGCCCTGAGGCCACCGTTTCCCACTTCCCTTCCCCCTTGACTCCAGCATCCTGAATTGATACTTGAGGAAATCAAGCAGCCGCGGAATTTTATCAGTGGCAAAGGGGAAGTTGAGAGCAGGACTCTTCTCTCCGTAGCTCTGCTGGGGCACTTGAGGCACAGGATGTTCCAGTAACCCTAACCCTAATGTCTGCCCAGTGCTTCTTGCATGAGGCATGGTGCCAAGGACTTTATAGGTATTGACTAATTCAGTTCCTTTATAAGGCTATATGGTAGTTGTCACAAAGATTCCCACTTCATAAACAAGGGACCTCAGGCTGTGAGGGCTTCAGCTAGTCATAAGACAGACGGAAGGGATGGGGCTGGGACTGGAGCCCAGGTCAGTGTGACACTGCGCCCATGCCACTGGCCGGAGCCTCACTCTTCAGGGAGAGCTCAGGATCCCTGGAACTGCTTGTTTACGGAGTGGATTCTCAGAGGCCCTCAGCGCCGGAGATCCTGATTCAGGTCTGGGCTGGGGCTGGGGAATCTGTTCTCCATGGCAGCTCAGAAGCAGGGATCAGACAACCTCATTCTGAGATGCCCCGCCTGATCTCACCCTCCTGGCAAAGCCTGCACAGCATATCCCCGCTGAGGAAGCTGCTTGAGTAGAGTTGTGTGGGCTTGTAAACCTCCCTCTCTGTGAGGCCAGAGGTGCATGCACCATCTCTACTCAGGAAAGGGGTCCCCAGGACCCTCATGGGGAAAGGGTTTAATGCTCTGGAAGAATTCTGGAGATTCTGTGCCAGACTAAGGAGAAAGCCACTCTTGTCTATGGAGATTTGCAAAATCAGAGCAGAGGCAGCCTGCAGCAAAAGGGGACAGTGAGTTGTGGGTGAGTGACACAGATGTTGGGGTCGAGCGTCTGGCCAGCCACGGTGCCCCTGCATTAGGGTTGCAGTTACCCTCTCTTAACTCGGTGGGGGAGGAACGAAATCTACCAGCTCTGTAGTGATCCCAGGCTAGTGATCTCCGTTCACTCCGGGCTGCTCTCTGTAAGCTGCCGCAAAGGGCAGAGCATGGAGGAGGAAGGGGGTGGTGGAGAATGGGGTCTTACCTGTGAGTCCAGCCAGGGCAGGGGAAGCACAGGGCCTCCTTAAGGCTCCTTAGGGCTCCATCCCAGGAGGGGGCAGCAGGGATCTAGTTGCCCCCTTACCATTCACTGTTGTCTCTCTGCCTCTGGCTTGGCACCTATCTTTATACGCTCCAGCTGGCTTGAAACCTTACCCTACAGAAGCTTAGTTGACAGCCTGATCACTTGACAAGAGGCAGCTGGCTGGTGAGTGGCAGGGAGGTGAGGGGAAAGGTCAGAGTTCCAGATCTGGTTTAGTTCCTCTGACTTAGGGTTCTTTAAAATAGCTCCTTCCAGCTGCTGAAAGAGCTACCTCAGGTAATGAGGGCACATATGGGCACAGGGGTTGGACCTGTCACCTTTGAGAATTCAAAGGTCAACGCCACACACAGGATAGGCTGGGCAGGGCTGTCCTAACATTAACAATGATAGTAACGGTCATTTCTTGGTGCCTACTATGTGCCAGATACCTTAGAGACATTATTTCTATTTTTCACAACCCTATGAGATGAGTAGTATTAGGATTCTGTTTTATTTGTTTGTTTGTTTTTAAATATTTTATTTGAGAGAGAAAGAAAGCGAGCATGAGCAGGGGGGACGGGCTGATGGGAGCTGGATATGGGGCTCCATCCTGGAAACCTGAGATCATGACATGAGCTGAGGGCAGGCACTTAACTGACTGAGCCACGCAGGTGCCCAGGATTCTGTTTTTTTAAATGATAGCTTTACTGAGATATAATTCACATACCATATAGTCCACCTATTTAATGGATATAATTCAACCATCATCACAATTTTTTTAATTTTTTAAAAGATTTTATTTATATGTATTTGTCAGAGAGAGAGAGCACACAAGCAGGCAGAGTGGCAGGCAGAGGCAGAGAGAGAAGCAGGCTCCCTGTTGAGCAGGGAGCCCGATGTGGGACTCGATCCCAAGATCCTGAGATCATGACCCGAGCCGAAGGCAGCAGCTTAACTGACTGAGCCACCCAGGCATCCCATCATCACAATTTAAAAATATTTTCACCACTCCCCACATGCCCCCCCAAGTCCCTGTGTACATCAATAATCACCTTCTTTTTCCCTTACACTCAGCCCCAAGCAATCACTAATCTACTTTCTGTCTCTATAGATTTCTTTTTTTAAAAGATCTTATTTATTTGAGGGAGTGAGAACAAGAGAGAGCAAGAGTGGGCTGAGGGGCAGAGGGAAAAGCATGACTCCGGAATTATGACCTGAGCCAAAGGCAGATGCTTAACTGATGAGCCGCCCAGGTGTCCCTATCTCTATGGATTTCTGAACCTTTCATATGAATAAAATCCTATTGTATGTGACTGGCTTTTCTCAGTTAGCATAGTACATTCAAGATGTGTCCATGCTATAGCATGTATCGGTACCTCATTCCTTTTCTCGCTGAGCATCTAACATTTGTAATGCTTCCTTTACAGAGGAGAAAACGGTGTCAGGGAGGGACAAGGACTAACCCCAGTCACACTGCTAGTATATGGTGTTGCCCAACCCCCAGTCCTTAAATTATAATATTTTTATAAATTAATAATTATAATTCTGGGTCTCTCTGCTGTGACCATTACCATCTCACACACGACACCGAAGGGAGCCAAAGGGAGCGGGCAGAGGTGTGTGGAGCACGGCAGGGAGGGCTCCTAGCCGCTGCTACTATTGTAGGCTCCATCAGTACGCACTGAGGGGCACATCTGAACACTGAGGTGGGGCACATCTGAACCTGGGACACAGGTGACACAGGAAAGAGGAAATAGGGACAGGAGAAGAGAGGGGAATTCCGGGGTGAGAAGGGAGTTAACTGGGTAGGGCAGAGGAGTAGGCAGAACCCATTTCTGGACTTGGGCACAGAGCCATGGCTACAGGGCAAGTGGTCACAAGTCTAGACATTCAAGTGCAAAGCCAGGGCTCTGTCCTCTCCCTTGGAGCAGGCCCTGCCTTAACATCAGTAGCACAGGCAGTTCCCTTCATAAGGGAAGGGGCTGCTAGGACCGCTGAGGCTGGGCTCAGGAAATAGGTTCTGGCTCCAGCTGGAAATGCTGGCCTGGAGGTGGAGGGTAGATTGCAGTGGGTACAGGGGAAGGGATAAACAGCAGGCGCTCAAATAAGGAGGCCGTGGGCCCTGGAGTCCCGAGGGAGGACTCAGCTTACATTGGCCTGGGAGGCTTCTTGAGGGCAGGGCCAGGTGTGTCTGCTGTGGCTCCCTGTCCCCAGAATCCAACAGGAAAAGGTTGGTGGCAAGGGCTGGGAGCAGCCAGCATCTGGTGATCAGAAACATCCGTTTTCAGGTCTCTGCAGAGGCAGTGCCTGAAAGGAAGTGAGGGAGATGATGGCTCATTGTCAAATATGTACCTCATGCCCTTAAGCCAGGCTGCATGGCTCGCAAGGCATTTCACCTCTGAGCTGTCACCGGGAAAGAGATCCAACTTTCAGGGAGAGGATACTGGTAAATAACACACTCTTTTTAAGTGGAGGTGATGGTTTACAGACCCTTAGGGTGCCCTTATTGTTTTGGGGGGTTGCCCTGAGCCTGGGTAGGAAAAACCGCCTGGGTAGGAGCAGCCTGTGTCCTGCTGTGGCCTTATCCCAATTTGACCCAATCAGGTTATTTACAGAAGCTGGAGCAGGATTTGGAAGGAATATTCTTCACCTGAGGCTTAACCCCTCAGGCCTGGGCCCCCAGCTGCCCATCTGTAGGTTCTATGTGGCCTTAAGGCAGGTGGAGCCCTTGCCTTGAAAGCTCCTACTGTCAACCTGAGATGAGGGGGAGGGGGTGAGCCGGCAGGCTGAAGGCGGGGGGGCCGAGATGAACAAAAAGGGAACAGCCTGGTGGGAGGGCACTTCACTGATGGGGGGCACCCTGTTCCTCTTCGGGGTTTGTGCATCACCCTACACCCTCAGCCGCGTCCTGCCTGTCTCAGAGCTGTTGGGGTGCTTGCCTATCTGCCGGTTAGCTCGGGAGCTCCGGGGGTGGGGGGATGGGAGGAGCTGACATTTCCTCAGCTTCCACCAAGTGCCAAGTGCAGGCGAAGCACTTTCACAAATGTCATCTTGTTTAGTCTTCACAACAACCCCCTGAAGCGTTATTATCTCCGCTTTGCAGATGAGGCAACAGCGGCTCAGATGGAAGGACAGTCAAGCTGGAGGGGACTTATGAGGGAAGTGGCAGTGTCAAGACATGTCTCTTCCCTGTCCCTAGCAGCAGGTGCCCTGAGTGCTCTCCTGGTTTTTTCTCTGGGCTCATCCTCTGACTTTTCTGGGAAGCCTGCCCTGGTTGCTCCAGCCCACATGGTTTTTCTCCATCAATTTCCCCAATTCAGACCACTCACTGGCTACTCCCTGTGTGCAGAACCCTTGTGACACCTCTGGAAATGTTGTTATGTGGTGATTCCTTTCCTAGCTACATAAACAGAAGCAAATGACTTGACTTTGGTGAGTTTCAGTAACTATAAAATGGGTATCATGACCTGTAGGTTATAGAGTTGTTATGAGGACTAAGCAAAATGGCCTGTGCGTGGGGAGGAAAGCGGGGCCCTCCATGCTAGTTCTCCTCCAACCTTCTCTCCCAGCCACTCTGCACATCTTTGTGCTTTTCTTATCTTCCCCACAGGCCCTGTCTATAGGAGCTGCTCCAATGTTTGGAGTTTGACAGTCTTAACCCAGAGCAATTCATCCTAGAGAGATCAGGGATTCTGAGCAGACCTGTTCCAGGAGACTCCTCCACTTTGTTGCCGGATTGGAGGCACAAGCAAAGGAATAACGGAGTGTCCTCCCAATCTGATCTCTCACCGTGAAGTCTTGTGGTGACCCTGGCCCCTGGTTCAAGGTGAGCTTGAGGGACTGTATGGTTTTCAAGCTTCCTTTGGCTGTTAGAGCACAAATGGATTCCTAACACCACAGTCCAGTGGCCAACCCAGGAAACACCTGTGTACAGAATACAAATACCAATATGATTTTATTCAAACACAGGCAGGAACAAGGACCTTCAGAGCTGGGTAAAAACAATAAGTTAAAAGCATGGTTAGAATTTCTGATAATCAGACAAAAGTCCAAAGGAGGTGATTTCCCCCCCTCCTTTTCTATTGATTAATTCAACACAGCATAAAAATAATTTATATCTATAAAATACCCTTATTTCTAAGCAAATCAGCTGGCCCAAGGACTTCCTCAGCTATGCACAACACACACAATCTCCACCCCCACCTCTACCCCACCCAAACTTTAAGTCAAAAATGGCCCATGATATTGAGGCAGAAGGTGGGCTCATGTCAGCAGTAGGCTATCAAGGACACTGGAAGGAGTTTCTCAGCTGAGAGATGCCTGCTTGGGTCCCTTGGTCAAAAGATGGGTGGTTCCACTTGGGTAACTGGAGTCCATTTTGTTTAGAAGGAAGAAGCTGAAATCCTAGCAGGTGGACTTTGGACTGGTTTGGGACATTCCTCCAGGCTACGCTGGATGGGGTCCCAAGGCACCCATGGACTAGGCTGGTGGTAGTTTCAGGGCTCTCATGGCCTTGAAGGAAGCAGACCTTGTGTCTCATGTGAGCCGGACAAGGCCAAAGGAAGGTGGGCAGGCAGATCCTTCCCTTTGTCTTTCAGTCTGTATTAGTCTTTCTGGGAGTACTGGGAAGAAAATATCCGTGCGATCCTGCGAGTTTCTTCCTCAGGCAAGTTGGGAGGCAGCGAGTTGGGTCTAGGACGACAAGGCCTTCTGGGCAAGACTCTGCTGGAGGCCTCACTCTTGTCCTGAAAGAAGAAGAAGTCAGCTAGGTGAGGATATGGCACCTCCAAGAAATGACTTTGGTTCCTCTTGTATCTTGGTTCTCTGGCTAATATTGATACAGAGCTAACTGGTTTACAAAGCACTTTATGTATCTAATCTTGTTCAACCCTCATCTCAACCCCACGGGTGGGCACATTGTTCCTAGGTCATGGACAGGAAACTAGAGTTCAGGTTTAAATAAACTCAAGGTCCCACAGCTTGGCGTGGCAGAGCCGGGATGTGAACCCTAGCTGAGACTGTATGCCTGTGGAGGAGGAGTCCCCTCCGGGACAGGATTAAAGCCTCATCCCTTCTCTTGCTGCATGAATATGGATAAGTCATTTGTCCTCTGAGTTGTAACTATTCTACTTGTCACCATGGGAATATATCCAACTGCCAGGGAGGAGATGTTGGTGAATACTACACTCTCAGTATGGCCCCTGGGAGTTCTGAGAGCTGGCAGGTGACATGAACCACATCCCGACACTGCCCTCCTACCAAAGCTTTCCCTGCCTCAGGCTGACGGGGTATCACTAGTTCCCCTTTAAGGTCCTAGTGTACATTTGGGTTATGTGATGGTGGTCTTCTGGACTCCTATATGACTCACTTTTTTTTTTTTTTAATTTTTTTTTTTTTTAAGATTTTATTTATTTGCCTGAGAAAGAGAGAGAGTACACACAAGCAGGCAGAGAGGCAGGCAGAGGCAGCGAGAGAAGCAGGCTCCCTGCTGAGCAAGGAGCCCGATGCGGGACTCGATCCCAGGACCCTGGGATCATGACCTGAGCCGAAGGCAGCGGCTTAACCAACTGAGCCACCCAGGCGTCCCTATATGACTCACTCTTTTGCTCATTCAACTGCTCCCCACTCCACTTTATTTTCTGTACCAGGTTCCTGCCCTGAAGGAGCTCAAAGCTATACAGAAAAGCCAACCCAGGCAGCCAGTTGACAGGAAGAGGCAGCGCTAAAAGGAGATGGGAGTCGCCACCACAGGTGAACTTGGGTGACCTCAACAGCATGCAGCCTGCCCTATGGATGGGTCTCTCTTCTCTGTCTCCAAATCCATGTGCCGAGGTCTTCACAAGCTGATGGAAGCATAGGCAGCTCACTGCACCACTCCCCAGGCACCAAGAATCAGTTTGGTGGAGACCCCAGAGATCTGAAACTACCTCCATGCCCCTTGCGATTCTGCAAATGGGAAACTGAGGCCCAGCGAGAGTTGCTTCTGGGGTCAGTAACATTTAGTAATCCCCTTCCTTCACTTAACCTTTTTTTTTTTTTAAAGATTTTATTTACTTATTTGACAGACAGAGATCACAAGTAGGCGGCGAGGCAGGCAGAGAGAGAGAGGAAGGGAAGCAGGCTTCCTGCTGAGCAGAGAACCCGATGCGGGGCTCGATCCCAGGACGCTGGGATCATGACCTGAGCCGAAGGCAGCGGCTTTAACCCACTGAGCCACCCAGGCGCCCTCACTTAACCTTTTTAATGCCTACTGTGAGGAGACAGAAATGAACAGAACCCAGTTCTTTTTCTTTTTTATTTTAAATATTATATTTATTTATTTGAGAGAGAGCATGAGTGGGGGGCGGGCAGAGGAGAGGGAGAAGCAAACTCCCGCTGAGCAGGGAGCCCAATGCGTGGGCTCGATCCCAGGACCCTGAGATCATGACCTGAGTCAAAGGTAGATACTTAACTGAGCCACCCAGGTGCCCTCAGAACCCAGTTCTTGACTTCCATGGCACCGAGAGGACAGAGTGATCTACTAAAAAAATTAGAACAGCAGTCAGAATGTGATAAGAGGAGTGGAAGCCAGGCAGCCTTGAGGACTACCTGCCAATCTGGAATTCCAAATGCTAAAGGAGTCCACAGAACCTGAGCAAACTCTCAGCACTGATAGCCCACAGTTAGGGTTGCCTGAGAACCCACAGCTCCATGTCTTCTAGGGAGGCCTAGGCTAAAAGGAAAAAAGGAATACTACTCTTTGCTCATGATTGGAGTTCTTCCTTCCAAAATATGAGAGGTGCTGTATAATGCCTCAGGCCAGGGTAGACCAGTTGCCCAGCCCCTGGCTGTTGCCCTCCTCCTCTACACTGGATGGGTGCTCCTGCAGGACACGGACTGAGTCTGATGCTTATGACTCCAACTGCGCCAGGTCCAAGACAGGAGGTTGGTAACTGCTAGACCAGTAATGGGTGGGACCAAGCCCTGGTGACCAGAGGCTGAAATTGGGTCGGGAGGAGACTGCCTCTTACAAAAAACATCTTATTCATTCATTCTAGAACCAGTGGTTGTTGGCCTACCATGTGCCAGGCCTTTGGTTAGGTCAAATCCTCTCAGGTGCTTGGAAGCACATTAAGTCCTCATATACCCCTCTGTACTCCCAAGATCTAAGACTGTTGTCTTGTGAGCTATTTGGGATTTAGAGGTAACGATGAATCCCCTTCTAGTGCCCTGGCTCCACTGCAGACAGATCTTCTGGGTCACCAGCTGTACCTTACCTTTCCATTTCCTTCTCTGCTACAGTGAAAGGGGACAGAGATGTTTGTTTTAAAAGCTAAATGGGAAAATAGGCCTAAGAGCATAGTCCCCTATCTCAAATCCTAAACCAAGCTTCTGTGTCCTCATCTGCCAGAAGAGAAGCACTGTTTTCAAGAAGTTCTGGTAGGTCTTATTTTCCATCACTGGAAGGGTCAGTTGGGTACTTCAGTTTATGAAATGACCATTAAAGAGCTTTGTTAGTGACTCATCAAGCCTTTCAGGAGCCTAAGATCAATTCAACCCAATCAATTTTTTAAAAATAAATTTATTAAGCGTTTTTTTTTTTTTTTTAAAGAGAGAGCATGCACATGCATGATTTGGGGGGGGGAGGGGCAGTGGGAAAGGGAGAAGCAGGGTCCCCTGCTGAGCGGGGAGCCCAATGTAGGGCTCCATTCTAGGACCCTGGGATTATGACCTGAGCTGAAAGCAGATGCTTAACCGACTGAGTTATTCAGGCGCCCCTCAACCCGATCAATTTTTAAGGACAATAAGTAGCCATGGTTTCTGTCCCCACAGGGCTGCTCAGGCTAGAGGGGAGAAGACAGATGCCAACCCACCCAACAATCACAGAGATGAAGCTTAGAACTCGGAAGCATGGAGAAGGGAGCAATTCATGACAGCCAGGATGGGCAGGGGAGGCTTCACACAGAGGTGAGATCCTAGATGGGCAGAGTGGCAGCCGAACTGGAGGTGGAATGAGGTCATTTCACTGGGGGAACAGCATGAGCACAGGCCCACACCTGACTGGCTGGGCCAACATCTGCCCTGGAGCTGAATCAAGTGTGGCTTGTTCAACTGACTTCCCAGCATTCACACCCGCACCGGCAACCCAGGAGGCTTTATCTGTATGGCCCAGGCCCAGGGACAGGGGTTGGCTCTGTGTACTAGGCAGGGCAGGGGTGTGGAAGGACAGAGAACACAGAATCAGCAGCATTTGGCTTTTGTTGACCTCAGTAGGGTCTAAAAAACATCTTGACTGGGAGTAAAGGTTCTTCCTTCATCAGTTATTACTCTAAAACACACAACTATGGAGGGGCTGGGCAGAGGTGAAATTGCTCAGAACAAGGACACCCCTCCATGTTCTGACTGCTCCTCCGAAATCTTCGCATGCTCCTGCTGGAGCCCTGGGGGCCCAAGCCCGGAGCAGGGCCCCTCGCTCAGTAGAGATGCCTGCCTTCCACCCACTTGGCTGGCTGCCTTCCCCTAGGCTGGGATTAGGACTTGTTGGGGCTAGAGAGTAGCAGATTCAGCTGCCACAGCTAGGAGCAGGGCAGAAATGGGGACAAGATACACAGACCAGAGTCCTAGCCCTGAGAGACAAATCCTAAATTTGAGCCCCCAGCCCAACTGCAGCATGGCTGGGCTCCATGAGCAGATGATGGGAGAGGAGGTGCTCTGTCACTCAGGAATGGCTTCCAGCTGGTGGATCCTTCTTTGGCCAGGTCCCTGTGACATAGTATCTTCTCCAAAACCTCCCTCAGGAAGGCCCAGCCCTCTTCTTTGGGCTGAAATGTGGTCTGGTCCAAGCCACTATATTCTAGGTTCTCTCCACTCTAGTCCCCCAGTGGATCCTCTTAAACAGATCACCTGCTGCCAGGAAGGTGGTGGGTGCAGGTCTCCCCACTCACCCCTGCTTCAGGGTGCTCCTGGGACTCTCAAAAGGGAGGCAGTGGGGTAGAGTGGAAGGAAAATGGTCTGTGGCCAAACTCAACTATCCACTTGCTTGATGCCAAGAAGACACACTCTTTCTCTGGGTCTCAGTATCTTTGTTACCAAAGGGAACTAAGAACTTCTGTTTGGCCTTCTAATCCAGGTCTACTATGAAGGTGAAATGAAATTCAGATGTGACCAAGGGTCTGGTCAGGTACATCTTGTAAAATGCCTGCTACAGAGAGGACTTGCTGTTCTCAGACCTCACCCTGGGCAGAGCAGAAGTAAGGTACTGTACCTCCCCAAGGCATGCCCCCAGGCCTGGCCAAGCTCTCCCTACTCTACTGCCCTCTGCCCAGTGAACCTCTGGACCCGGCATCAGGGCTGAAGTTTTGTTCTTTTCCAGAGCGGTTCCCTTAAGTAACATAAACACAGACTTAGTTGCTGGAAACAAAACTTTTGCAAGAGCTGAAAACTGAAAGTAAACAGCTCCCTGATTCTGGCTGGCTAGGTAGGCTTGCCAACGGATTGCTGCCTCAGAGACAGCTCGGTACAGCTGCCTGCCTTCCTCAACTTTCACCCCCTTGGCTGGCTGCCTTCCCCTGGGGAGGCTCCCAGAGTCCTCTCCAAAGGCTGGAATTAGGACTTCCTTGGGCTAAAGAAGAGTTTGCAGATTCAGCAGCTACAGCTAAGAGCAGGGGGAATGTGGGGACAAGACACAGACCAGGGGCCTAGCCCTGAGAGGCCAATCCTACACCTGATCACTCAGCTCAAGTGCAGTGTGGCTGGGCTCCCTACTCTGAGCTCACCCTCTGCTCCTGCAGTAGAGCCCTGGTCATGTGGTTCTCACCACCTACATGCTCCCTCCATTCCTCACCACACCCACTTCCTTCCCTATCCTTCCTCTGAGGAGCCTTCCCTGACAACAGGCCCATTCTATAGGGACTAGAGCCACTCCCTCACCCTGGGCCTCAGTCTCCCCATCTATAGAATGAAGAGGCCGGACTAAATCAAGACCCTTTGACCCTCTGAACTCACACCCTGCTAAGGAGAGGGGTTGAAAGTCCAGACTCCTGAGAGGGAAGGGTTAAAGTGTCACTCCTGGAAGAGGTCCTCGCTCCTCCCAGACTCTGGCTTCAGAGTAGCTCAGGCAACTTGAGCCCTGTGCCTGCCCAAAGGTCCTGTGGGCCCTTTCCCTTGAGGTGCCTGCCAAGTTGCATTCTGGGTCAGGGTGGGCACCAGCCAATTCTGGCTGTTTCCCCTGACTTCTGTACACCCTTGGCAAGGGAGCTCATCTCCCAAAAGCTCTTTGTGCACTTTATCAAAAACCCTTGGACCTTTAGGATTCTTCTTGGCACTCTGCAGAGAGCTGGGGACTTGGTGGCTCAAAGAAGTGAGGCAGTACATTAAAAGGGACATCTCAGCCATCAGGCTTAGACCACAGGCTGAAGAGAGAGGATACTGGGCTCAGGAAGTTCCCTTGGGCCCCAGCTGACCTGATCTGACGGTTTTATGGAAGCTAGGTTTCTCTACCAGAACTGTGCATCTCTTAGATGCCTCTAGGCCTGAGGACGGGAAACCAAGAGACAGAAAAATTCTTTGAACTCCTGTGAGGAGAGAGGCAAACTTAAAGACTTAAGACTCATATACAGGCAGACCAGAGACTTCTGAGGCTAGGGATCTGTTACCCTCAGGGGTGGTGTATCACCCTAGGCCTCTAACTCAGGATCTGAATAGAGAAAACAGTCTACCGCTATAGCTTGAAAACTGCTTCCATACTTCAGGGCTGCTCTGTGGGGCTTAACTTCCCAGCTCCCCAGGTCCTGGTGCTAAGCTTTTGATCACGCCCCTATCCCTTAGCGTTTCATTGTACCAGTTCCCCCCAAAATGGAACAATAAATAAGAAGGGAGACATCTCAATAGTAATGATGATAAAAATAATAATAGCTAACACTCATACAGTTCTCTCTCTCTCTCAGAAAGATTTATTTAGGGCGCCTGGGTGGCTCAGTGGGTTAAGCCTCTGCCTTCAGCTCAGGTCATGATCTCAGGGTCCTGGGATGGAGTCCCGCATCGGGCTCTCTGCTCGGCAGGGAGCCTGCTTCCCCCTCTCTCTCTGCCTACATCTCTGTCTACTTGTGATTGCTTTCTCTCTCTCAAATACATAAATAAAATCTTAAAAAAAGAAAAAAAAGATTTATTTACTCCTCAGGAACAACAGCACCTGGCCCCATGCCTGTGGTTTGTCTGGGAAATTGTTCCCGCTTTGTGGAGAGCCTGGCCTTGGCAGGAGGGCACAAAACAAGACAAGGCCCATCTCACAATAAAGAAGTGCCGTGCAGGCAGGCAGGGAGGCCAAAACTCAGATGACAGGTTGCTTTTGCTCTTTGCTTCTGATTCCTATCCCAACCTGACTGTTCTGGTCGAGTTCAATCCCTCCCTACCTTTGACCTCCTTTCTAGTGTACACTGCTTGGACCTCTGAGTTGCCAAATTCTGCTGATTCCCTGAGAGGTTTCTTTTCTCTAGAATCACAGCTTATAAAGCCTTTCCTTTATTTCTAAATTCTACTCAAGCCACTGTTGTGGCTCTGTCTTCTTTTCCCTAAATTCATTCTTTTTTGTCTTGTTTTCCGTGTTATTGTAGGCTAAAATCACTTGGGAAAGCTAGTGAGTGGTTTGGAGGCCAGTACCCCTAGGAATCAAGCTCCCTGCAGACACAGTCTATAGTACCAGGTCCAGCCCTTTAAGCATGACAGGTACTTGATAGGAGCTAGAGGACTGAGATATAAAGCTGGCTCCCCTGGGGAACTGTGAGCTCCTGAGGCAAGGGGCCTTCTATCCTCTCTGAACCTAGCTCAGGACTATGACTTTAATTTGCCAGAAGATGTATGTGTCAAGTTTGAGGCCGAAATTACCTTCCTACGCTCTGGCCTACGTGTCATCAGGCCCAGTTCTGGCCCTCCTAGTCACTAATGAGAAGTTACTGGAGGGTTTCAAGGAGAGAAGTCACAGGATTTACTCAATATCTTAAAAGGTTAACAGATGCTGTATGGGGAATGGGTTGCCAGGGGCAAGGGCAGAAGCAGAAAGGCAAGCGAGATTTCTGCAATAATCTAGGCAAGAGGTGACGGTGGTTTAGACCGTGGTGGTAATGGCTGGTGTGGTGATAAATTAGATCTGGATGTATTTTAAAGACAGAGCTGCCAGAATTTCTTGGTGGATTGGAAATAGAGGTGTCAGGGGGGATTCTAAGGGTTTTGGTCTAAACCACAGAACTAGAAGGATAGGGTGTCTGTTAACTGAGATGGGGAAGACTGAGGAACAGCTTTGAGGAATAAAATCTGGAGTGAGTGTTAATTTGAAGTATCTGTTAAATACCTAAGTGGAGCTGTTGGGTAGGCAGCTGGCCACAGGAGCCTAGAGTTTACAAAAGTCTGAGTGAAGATAACAGTTAGCAGTGGTCAGCACATAGAAAGGATTTAAAGCTCTGAAATCAGATGGGGTCATCTGGAAAACAAATGTAAATGGAGCAGTCTAGACTCTGCCTGGGGTTACTCCTTTGCTAACAAGTAGGGGAAATAAGGAGGAACCAGCAAAGGCGGCTGAGCGGGAACAGCCATGAGGGAGGTGGAGAACTGAGAGGAACTGATGCCTTAGAAACAAGTGAAGAAAGTGTTTAAAGGAGAGAGAGAGAGAGAGATCAACTATGTCACACACTGCTGAGAGGGCAAATAAACGGGGCACTCAGATTTGATATGTGGATTAGGAATATGGGTTTTTATTTTTTAAGATTTATTTATTTATTTGACAGATGACAAGTAGGCAGAAAGGCAGGCGGGGCGGTGCGGGGGTGGGGGTGGGGAAGCAGGCTCACCTCTGAGCAGAGAGTCCGACATGGGGCTCGATCCCAGGACCCTGAGATCATGACCCGAGCTGAAGGCAGAGGCTCAACCCACTGAGCCACCCAGGCACCCCAGGAATATGGGTTTTTAAATTATAAAAAGGTTTTTTGCTTTTTGGCAACCCTGAAGAGTCCGCCTCCCTTCCAGCTGTGGGAAAGCGTGGACATGATTGAGACTCTTTAGGAGTCATGAGGGAGATGATGAAGACAGATAACAGGATGGTGGGAAGTGAGTACACGTAGAAGATATTTAGTGGGCTGAATTAACAGACCCTGGTAACAGAAGAGCTCTGGGGTGTGGGGGGTAAAGGGGCAAGAGGGGGAAAGAGGACACCTAGCTTCTGGCAGAAGGGCTGTGCAAAGGGAGGTGCCAAGCTCAAGTTTTGGACACAGTGCACTGTTTGTGACACATCAAGGAAAAGATGGCTAGGATGGGGCTGGATGCAAGTGTGTCTGCAGCATGGGAGAGAAGTCTAGACAAAGATAAGGATTTGACGGTCATCAAACTGTAAATAACTTAAATACTTGAAGTGGTTGAGATTTCCCCAAAGAAACAGCTGCAAGAGCAGAAGACAGAAACCTGGGGGAAAAACAACATGTGAAATGCTGCTGTCTCATCTTCTCTTTCCTCCCCTTTAGGGAAGTTGATAAAACTAATTTACCCACAAGCAGCAAAGCAAACAGAATCAGACGTAACTTTCAATAAAACCAGGAAGCTATCCCCACAAAGAGGTCCTTGATCATGGGAGGTAAGAGAAAGCAGAGGCAGCAGAATTGACTGATGCACAAGTACTACGACACTGCTGCTGGCTGGCGTGCAGCAGTCCTGCTCAACGGCCACCCACCTCCTCCTCTCCTTCTGAAAGCAGCAACAGCCAGAAAGGAGGCAGCCACGAGAAGCAGAGCTAAGGGTCGGCCTCTGTTCCCTATCTCTGTGGCACTTGGTATTCTACAACCTCTCTGTGAGGCCCGATAATCCCATCTGACAAGTGAGGAAACAGACTCAGCAAGATCAGACTTGACTAATGTCAGAGACCTGTATCCACTACACCATTGGGGAAGGGGTGGAAAAAACCCTGTTTCACAAAAGCTGGAAGTGGAGACTGCCTGAGAGGTTTCTGGGCTCTAGGGCATCATTTCGATGTGAAGTGAAGGCTCAGGCTTTCCCTTAGAGCCTGTGGTGAGGCCAGAACAGTTGAGCCAGCACTTGCAGAGTCTCTCCTCCTGCAGGGACGGGTTGCTTGCCTGGCCCTGAAGCAGGTTAGCTACAGCGCAGCAGTCCTAGGACACTGGTTGAGAAGAGCCCAGCAGCCTCTCAAAATGCTCCCCTTCAACCTTCAGGGCCAAGGCTAGCCTTAGGAGGAGGCAGAACAGATGACGTTCTCAAATGAGGGTATAGGACAGGGTTGCTACCCTTCTGTCCCTAACTCTCACTTTTACTGTTGACAAGGCCTGAGACATTACAAAAAATAGAAGACAAGAAGAGACAAGAAGAGAAAATAGATGGGCACCTGGGTGGCTCAGTTGGTTAAGCATCTGCCTTTGGCTGGGATCATGATCCCAGTGTCCTGGGATCGAGACCCATGTTGGGCTCCTTGCTTGGCAGGGAGCCTGCTTCTCTTTCTGCCTCTGCCTGCTGCTCCCCCTGCTTGTGCTTTCTCTCTCGGTCAAATAAATAAAATCTTAAAAAAAAAAAAAAAAAAGAAAAGAAAAGAAAACAGATGCTTCCATCAAATGGGAAACACTACCACCAAATTTCTAATCCTACTTGCTTTATCACCCATATTCTTGATCTTCTCCATCTTCCTTCATGCTTCAAGGTGTTTTCTTTTTCCTCTCAAAAGGCTACCTCCACCTGTGCTCTGCATCCCATGCCCTCTCTGACTCAAGGACCATCCCTTCTCTTCTTCTCCTGCATCTTCCCATTCTTTTATGGGACCATTGCATTCACATAAAGAAAGCTGTAGCCATTCCCATATTAAACAAAACCAAGCCCCCAAACCTTCCCTTTATCTCACATGCTACTCTAGCCACTACCCTATTTCCCTGCTCCACAGTCACAGCCAGATTTATGGAAGGAGTTGGTATCTCCATTTTGGCACCATTCAATTACTCTTAAAATGTTAATTACTTACAGTTTTGTGATTTCATTGTGTTAAACACCAAAGAAACTATGTGACATATGTAAATTATAAAGCATTATAAAAATGAACATCCATGAATCCACAACCCAGTCCAACTGAAAATAAAGGAAACCTCATTTAAAATGGAGTTAGGAAGCCCTGAAGGGGGAGCTCTCACACACTAGCTCTGATGGTAAGAAGCAGACCTAGCATTCCTCAACAGAAACAATGAATACCGTTATGCTGAAAAAAAAAAAAAAAAAAAAAGAAAGAAGCTTACTTATTTCCATACCCCAACAGGAAAAGGAAGAATTCCTCCTTGCCCAGCAACAATGTAGCCAAGGAGAACTCAGCAGAAAAGTCCCTCCTAGGTTCCTCCCTTCCCCCTGTAAAAGCAAGCCCCTTTCCTCTGTTCTGCAGACTTGCCTGTTTTGCCATAGTTTGCTTGTCCCAAAATTGCAATTCCTCTGCTATACCAGAATAAACTCATTTAGCTGGTAAAATAACACCCCCCCTTTTTTTTTTTTTTAACAGAATCAACCTAAGAACTAAAACACTGCTAATATTGTTGTATAGACCTGTGTTTTTCTTCCCCTATCCTACCCCTGCCTCCACAACTATGAACATTGTAGTCAAACTGTTAAAAGGTCACATTACATTCTGGGCAACAGTAAGAATGATGCCTGCTTCTTACCAGAAATAATGTAAGTCAGAGTGTGCAATGATCACTCTAAAATGCTAAAACAAAATTCAAGTTGGAATTCTATAGCCAGTGGGAAAAAATATCCTTGAAAAATGAAGGCAAAATAAAGATATTTTCAGACAATTAAAGCTGTTGCCAGTAGGTCTGCAATACATGAAATTCTAAAGGAAGTTCTTTGGGCTAAAAGGAAATGATCCTGGCCAGAAATCAGGATGTGAAGAAGGAATGGAGAAACCAGCAACAGTAAGTACGTGGGCAAATACGAATGTCTGGTTTTTGTCTTAAATTCTTCAAAGAGGCTACTCTGAAGACCTTCTGAGACCATAAGCTGCGATTATGGGGCTCCTGTCCAAGTATAATTCATAATTAGATCTAAAATAAACCGTAAGTGTAGCGAAGTTAAAGTTCTGACTTATCCCATGGTAACTATTTCAATGCTTTCAAAAATAAATATAATTCTTAATATTTTTTTTCCCTTAACTTTTGGTGCCTCTACTTGCTACAGTCTTAGCATTTTTTTTTTAAGATTTTATTTATTTATTTGACAGACAGATCACAAGTAGGCAAAGAGGCAGGCAGAGAGAGAGAGAGAGAGGAGGAAGCAGACTCCCCACTGAGCAGAGAGCCTGATGTGGGGCTCGATCCCAGGACCCTGAGATCATGAACTGAGCCGAAGTCAGAGGCCTTAACCCACTGAGCCACCCAGGTGCCCCTACTTGCTACAGTCTTAAACACAAACTTGATTTGATTCTTAGGTTATCCAGCACTGGGCAGCAGCCAGCCAGAGCACAAGACTTGGAAAATATGCATCCAGTAGTGACAGGGTCATTGCTAGTGAATGACCAGCCTCCTGAGGTGTCCTGGGACTTTTAGTGCTGAAATGGCCAGTTTTGGGTGAACTGTGATGATTAGTTACCCTAAGCAAGACCGAGGATGAGGTCCTGAGGAGAGGAGAGCCCTGAGAACAGCAATGGAGTTTTGCTGTGACTAAGAAAGAGAAACAACTGAAAAGTATTTAAGACTTACATTCTCAAAACTAGACTTGCCCTTTAATTGAAGTGAAAAGTCTTATTTCTCCCTCTCCCACACTTGTGTCTTATGTTTAACAGATCAAAGACCGCTAATTCCCTTAGGAGCTGGTACATCATGAAGGCAGAAATAGAAAAGCAGGAACAGCAGTTCTGCGTGGTAGGAGAGACGACAGCTCGGAGTGGCTCACAGACTCCCTTCCTACGGGGCGTGACTCATTGACATTTCACCCACTTTGCTGGGAGGGGAAGAGAGAAAAGGAGCTAAAAGTGTCTACTTTTTTCCTCTAGAAAATTCTTGCCATCATTCTATTAGGTAAGAATTATTTTAGCATGATGGTACATAAAAGGAAACAGAAACTCAGAAAGGTCAAGTCACTGTTCAAAATCCCTTAATTACTTAATAGCAGCTTCAGTGTTTGACCTCATGGGTGTCTCCCTCAAAAGCTTGTGCCTGGTACCTGGATAGAGGCTGGTGACTCCAGCATAAATGCTGGTGGGTATGTACGGGACATGCAAGAGGAAGGAGATGAGCTGGAGAGTACAAACCAGAGCAGAAATAAAGGGTATAAAATGCAGAGCTCCTGGGTAGAGGCAGGCATCTTTCCTTCTCTAGGAAAGGATTTACAAATTTGATGAAAACTGAGATGTGTGAGAACGTAGACTGATCTGTCTACTAAATAAATGAGATGTCCTGAAAATGGTGCTAGGGAAGTTGAGGGAGAGAGGGGGAGGGAAAACTAGTAAAAGGATGAGATATCTGATAGCTTCTCTTTAGAACTATACCCTAGGCTCTCAAGATGCTTCTGGACGGACTCCACTGGTCATCAAAGTAGGTCCTGGAAAAGCATTAAAAATATTTAAGTGAAGGGGTGCCTGGGTGGCTCAGTGGGTTACAGTTTCTGCCTTTGGCTCAGGTCATGATCCCAGGGTCCTGGGATCAAGCCCCACATTGGGCTCTTTGCTCTGCGGGGAGCCTGCTTCTTCCTCTCTCTCTCTGCCTGCCTCTCTGCCTACTTGTGATCTCTGTCTGTCAAATAAATAAATAAAATAAAATAAAATAAAATATATTTAAGTGGGAAGGAGGAGCAAGATGGCAGAGGAGTAGGAGACCTAAATTTCATTGGGTCCCAGGAATTCAGCTAGATAATTATCAAACCATTCTGAACACCTATGAACTCAAAAGGATATCGAAGAAAAGAATAGCAGCAATTCTAGGAATAGAAAAGTGACCACTTTCTGGAAGGTAGGATGTTCAGAGAAGTGAATCTGAGGCGATATATCAGAAGACAGATCATGGCGGGGAGGGGCTGGCTCCCAGCAAGCGATAGAACAGAGGAGCACAGAGTCGCAACTTTTATAGGTCTACTCCACTGAGGGATGCTGCTCCAGAGGCTAAGTGGGGAATGGAGCCCCAGTATGGAGAGAGTATGGTCTCAGGTCCCTTGGGGCCACAGAAAGACCAGGGGTGCATAAGTGCGGCAGAGCTCCCAGGTGTTGGAGCGGGTAAGCTGGCTGCGAAGATGGAGCTGAGGAGTGGGCTCTCAGCTCAGGGTTGCCATAAACCATGATTCCCAGCACAGCCTGGTCACTGCTCTTTGAGCAGGGACCCCACAAGTGGCAGGCCCAGAGAGAGCCACCCCCTTCCTCCCCAGGAGGAGGGGTGCGGGAGCATGCTGCAGGAATTGGCTGGGTTTGGAGATTCCAAATAGGGCTGTGTGCCAGAGATAGACAATCTGGAAGAAATGGATGCATTCCTAGAGACATATAAACTGCCAAAACTGAACCAGGAAGAAACAGAAAACCTGAACAGACCCATAACCAGCAAGGAAACTGAAGTCATCAAAAATCTCCTAACGAACAAGCTCGGGGCCAGATGGCTTCCCAGGGGAATTCTACCAAACATTTAAAGAAGAATTAATACCTATTCTCCCGAAACTGTTCCAAAAAATAGAAATGGAAGGAAAACTTCCAAACTCATTTTATGAGGTCAGCATTACCTTGGATCCCCAAACCAGAGAACGACCCTATTAAAAAGGAAAATTACAGACCAATATCCCTGATGAACATGGATGTAAAAATTCTCACCAAAATACTAGCCAATAGGATCCAACAGTACATTAAAAGGATTATTCACCATGATCAAGTGGGATTTATTCCTGGGCTGCAGGATTGGTTCAACATCGTGCAAATCAATCAATGTGATATAATACATTAATAAAAGAAAGAACAAGAACCATATGATACTCTCCATAGATGTTAAAAAAGCATTGGACAAAGTACAGCATCCTTTCTTGATCAAAACTCTTCACAGTGTAGGGATAGAGAGTACATACCTCAATATCATAAAAGCCATCTACGAAAAACCCACCGCGAATATCATTCTCAATGGGGAAAAACTAAGAGCTTTTCCCCGAAGGTCAGGAACATGGCAGGGCTCTCCACTGTCACTACTGCTATTCAACATAGTACTAGAAGTCCTAGCCTCAGCAATCAGACAACAAAAAGAAATACAATGCATCCAATTTGGCAAAGAAGTCAAACTCTCACTCTGCAGATGATATGATACTTCATGTGGAAAACCCAAAAGACTCCACCCCAAAATTGTAAGAACTCATACAGGAATTCAGCAAAGTGTCAAGATATAAAATCAATGCACAGAAATCATTTGCATTTCTATACACCAACAGCAAGACAGAAGAAAGAGAAATTACGGAGTCGATCCCATTTACAATTGCACCCGAAACGATAAGATACCTAGGAATAAACCTAACCAAAGAGGCAAACAATCCGTACTCAGAAATCTATAGAGTACTCATGAAAGAAATCAAGGAAGACAAAGAAATGGAAAAATATTCCATGCTCATGGTTTTGAAGAACAAATATTGTGAAATATATATAGTGTATATGCTACCCAAAGCAATCACACATTTAACACAATCCCTATCAAAATACCAGCAATTTTTTTCAAAGAAATGGAACAAATAATCCTAAAGTTTATAGGGAACAAGAAAAGACCCCAAATAGCCAGAGGAATGTTGAAAAAGAAAACCAAAATTGGTGGCATCACAATTCCGGACTTTAAGCTCTGTTACAAAGCTGTAATCATCAAGACAGTATGGCACTTTCACAAAAACAGACACAGATCGGTGGAACAGAACAGAGAGCCTCAATTCTGTGGTCAACTAATCTTTGACAAAGCAGGAAAGAATGTCCAATGGAAAAAAACAGCCTCTTCAACAAATGGTGTTGGGAAAATTGGACAGTCGCATGCAGAAGAATGAAACTGGACCATTTCCTTACACCACACACAAAAATAGACCCAAAATAGATTAAAGACATCAGTGTGAGATAGGAATCCATCAAAATCCTTGAGGAGAACACAGACAGCAATGTCTTCGACCTCAGCTGCAGCAACTTCTTCCTAGAAACATCACCAAAGGCAAGGGAAGCAAGGGCAAAAATGAACTACTGGGACTTAATCAAGATCAAAAGATTTTTGGCACAGCAAAGGAAACAGTCAACAAACCAAAAGACAACCAACAGAATGGGAGAAGATATTTGCAAATGATGTAGCAGATAAAGGGATAGTATCCAAAATCTATAAAAAATTTATCAAACTCAACACTCAAAGAATAAATAATCCAATCAAGAAATGGGCAGAGGACATGAACAGATATTCTGCCACAGAAGACATCCAAATGGCCAACAAACACACGAAAAAGTGCTCAACATCACTCGGCATTAGAGAAATATAAATCAAAACCACAGTGAGATACCACCTCACACCAGTCAGAACGGCTAAAATTGTCAAGTCAGGAAACGACAGGTATTGGCCAGGATGCAGAGAAACGGGAACCCTCCTACACTGGATAAAACATGTACCTCATTAGGTTGCTGAATAGCATCTTAATACAAGGTGCTTTGAACAGTGCCCAGCAAGCACCACCATGACCGCCATCTTTCAGCTCAAACACTGCCTCCTCAGAGAAACCCTGTTCTTTTCAGAACACTAGTACTCATCACAATCTGTAAATATTTTGTTTACTCTTTGTGCTCCACGAAGACAGGGAATTTGTCTTGTTTACTATTGTATGCTCAGAACCTAGCACAATGCCTGACGCAAGGTAGGTACTCTAGAAATAATATGCTGAATGATTACGAAGTAGTTATTACTATTACTATACTGGTGCTGTGCCAAGGCAGAAAAGAAGAGAGCCGGGATCTGTAACCATCTAGCTCAGCTGAAGGATGAACAGTTACAAGATGTTCTGTAAACAACAAATGGGTACAGCCCGGATACTATTCTCTTCTTCCAGACCTTACACATCTCTCACCGGGTGCTGAGGTTGGATCTTCTGTCTGAAGCTTCCTCTGCTCATGCCCACCATGGCTTAGTGGCGCTCCCACAGCACTCACAATATTCATTTCTTGGCTGAGTCCTGTTTTTAACGTTTCTGTACTATTTCTTCCACATATCTTAGCTGATGATGCCCTGCTCTTTACACATTTACTCTTCCTCATTTTGTGCCTAGTTCACCCCAGATGAGCTCCTTGTGTACCACTGGGCCTTCAGAATATGCTCAGCACAAGCCTGGAGACTGGTAAGTGCTGCTGCCTTTTCAGGAAGCTGGCCCAGGGCAGCTCTGCGTTCTGCACATGCTTTCATGGAAGAGATGAGGATTCTAGGAGAGGGAGGTCAGCCAACTGTTCTTACCTGATCTACTGTGGCTGGTGGTGGCATAGCTGCAGAGAGTGAGAGCATCCGCAGGGAGGCCTCCAACTGCTGGGGAGGCAAAAAGAAGTTGGGTACAATGGGCTGCGGCCTAGACGGTGGTTAAGGGACACAATTACCTAGAAATCTCCCCCCCTTGCCAGACTGGCATCTCCCCTGGGCTTAATCACCCGCACTCATTTCCTCCAACTTATTCTTGCCCATGAAACCTCTGCTCCAGTGGTGCCTTCTGCCTGGAAGACCCTGACCACCCCTAACAAATCAGTCTATACTTTCTGCAAGGGTTAGTTAAAATAATTCCTCCTCTTGGAAGTCTCTCCTAAAGTCAGCCCATTGTGATTCCTGCAGTCTGCAACACAAGATACTGTTTGTTTTTACTCTGCTAGGAGTCCTGATTTGTTTCGTATTCCTTCCAGAAACTTCTCAAAGGCAAGGGCAGTTTCCATCAGTTACCTCACTACTTCCCTAGAGCCCTGTGTGAGGCTGATAGGCAGCAACATTTCAATGACACTTGCTGAGGACCTGCTGACCCAAAACTGACCTGTTACAAGTCCAACAGGGTCAGGGTGGGAAGGCGGCTTCAAGGGCAGTGTCCTGCCAGTTGCTCTCTGCAAACACCCAGGAATGAGGACTCTACAGAAGGGGCTGTCTGTGGTACAGCTTGTCTACCCTGTCTGCATCTGAGCCCTAGAAGCAAGTACCACATCTTGTACTTCTCCGTATCCTCTGACTTAATCCAGTACTGTGCAAGAACACAGTGTTCCAAAAACATCTGTTCACTCAAAGCAATGATTCCATTTGGGAGGGGACTATTTTGGTGTTCTAATTTTTTTGTTTCTGTCCAATAAGCCAAATATAGTTCTGGTTCGAATTGGTTTATCATGGTCTTCCAGGCTAGACTTTGAACTCCAAGAGGGTAGAGATGATTGATCTCTTTTTCAGTCATATTCCTGTCACCTAGCATAGTACCACCTGGGATACAGTAAGTGCTCAGTAAGTATCTACTGAATGAATGAAATGCATCCTTTCCTGCTTTGGCTCAAATCCCTGATTTTTCTATAGAGAGGTGGAGCTGGAGGTGGAGACCCTGAAGGAGAGGAACCTGTTTACCCAGGCCTTTTTTAGAGGCCCAAGTGAAGCAGGATCTGGCCACTCTGACTACTGGGGACTCTGTCAGTTAGCTGATGCTGTGGGGAAGGAAAAGCTTTGCTATGAGGGGTCACGGATGTGTCTGAAGCTCCAAAGCTCCCCCTCTCAGCCACTTTTTAGACAGTGACTTCAGGAAAATTCATTTTTTGCACCTATTTTTTTCACCTGGATATAGTAATGGTATCTTTTGAGGATTACATGATTTTATAGACGCAAGTGCTTAGAGCAGTGCCTGACATATCAAGTGTTCACTAAACATCAGCTATTCCTATTTTCCTGGTTTATGGGAAAAAGGTGACTATTCTCACTGTCCTTACCACTCGGGTTCCCTCCCACTGAAGTCTGCCTTCTGTTCCCACCTCTGCACCGTCCTCCTCAACGCTAATGCCACCATCAGTCCACATTCTATAGGACCTGTCTGAAGTGTCAGAGCACTGACCACTACTTCTCCCCGAAACTCTGCTCCCTCACGGCCTCTGTCCTGCTTTTCCATCTCCGACCAGCTCTTCTCCGCCTCCTCTGTGGCGTGTCTTGTTCAGCATTTATAGCTGGGGGATCTTCGGGGCTCCATCTTGTGTGTGTACTTCTCCGTTTCCACGCTCTCCCTGCTGCCCTCATCTGTTTTCAGAGGCACCTACCTTTATAGCTGGTGTCCTCCAGGATGTCTTACATGCACACATGTCCGAAGTGGAAATGTGCTCCTCCCCCACAACTGTCTATCTTTTTGTGCTGTTCCCTACCCAGTCAATCACCTTGCTTACCTAGCAACTTGTGACAGAACTCTCAAAGCTATCCTTTCTATTTCCTTCTTCCTCTTCCCTGCCCCTATCTAATTCTCCAATCTGTGCCCCTCCTCTTCACCATAAAGCAGTCTATGCTTTAGGTCACACTTCATCTTTTATTACTATTGCAAGTTTCCCACCTTGTCTCCTTGTTTCTGGCCTTCCCTTCATCTAATCCATCATCCACCCTCTACTTTTCTAATACGTAAACCTGACCAATCACACTCCTGCTTGCTTACCAGTTAATATTTACTGAACACTATGTACCAGGCACTTTGTTAGGTAGTTTACACTGTTAATTGACTTTTCACAATAATCCCACAATAGAAGTACTATTATTATCTCTGTTTTAAAGATAAGGACACTGAAGTTTAACTTGGTTACAGGATACAGTACAACCACCTTAGCCGGGCATAAAAGGCTCTGAGGCAGCCCTGCCTCACTTCTCACCATTCCACATACCTCTGGGCTCTACCCAGAGTGAACTCCTGCCCACAGGCCAGGCTCTTTCACCTGGCTATGCCTCTGGACACGCAGTTCACTGTGACTAGATTTTCTTTCCCCTCTGCCTACAGAATGCCTATTCATCTTTGAGGTCCAGCTCTACTGTCTCTCTTGCTGGGATGCCTCCAAACAGTATTACAAGAGCTTCTTCCTCTTGTTCCCTAGCATTCTGTCCATGTTTCATCACAGCACTTAGAACAAGAAACTGTATCACTGCCTGTCCCTGCCTCATAAGGGGAACTTCTGGGGTAAGGTCTATTTCAAATCTGTTTTCAGTAGCAACACACAGCCTGGCAACACCCATTTTTTGATAAATTACTACTTGGGAAGGTCCAAATTAGAGCAGTATCCTTAGTACTTGGGCACAAGTGACTGCTCCAGCACAGACCATATGCGTTCTGAGCACAAGTAAACTGGCTGTAAAGGCAGCAGCGTCAGAAGCCAGGAAGGAACTCCATTGGAGGCGGTCTGCTTTCAGTGTCAGACTCCAGCCATTTCATGGTTTCAGTCTTTTCTGAGTCCCCATCGCTTGCCTACCCTTTAGTTTCTCTCTGCTCTGCAACACGAATCACATTTGTGTAGTGGGTACTCATTTACTTTCCTCAAGGATCAATCTGACTTGATTTCCTCAAGAATCCTGTGAAATTATGACAGTTAAATTCAGTCTATATTTACTGATCCCTCCTCTGTGCTATGTCTGGTGCAGGGGATACAGAAAAAAAGGCAAGGTCCCTGACCTACCTGGGGAGTGTACAGTCTGATGTCTCCATCGTGTAGGGAAAGAAACTGAGGCTCAGAAAGGTTAAATTAAAGGTCTGACTTCACAGGGTCTAGAAGGGTAAAAAACAGGCTCCCTGGCTTCTGGGAGAGAAAGATCTCTTCAGTAAAACAGCATCCTTTACCAGCACCTGTGCAGTAACCCCTGCTTACTGTGGGGATGCTGGCGGCGCTGATCTGATCGGCGGGTTAGGCAACAAACGTGAGGGCTGTCAATGGTCCTAAGTGGTTTCTTTTTCCCATAACATGCTTGTCTGTGTTTCAAAGCAGGAACAGGGGGAATGTTAGGTATCCCTTCCCCCCTCAACACTGCCATTCTTGAGGGGGAGGGAGAGTTGGGCAAGTACATTTCAACTGTGCCCTCTTCCTCTCTCCTTTTCCCTATCACTTGCATTTTTTATAAAAAAAAATTAATTAGGCAAGTTACTATAAATTTGAGCCTCAGTTTCCCTACATGCAAAATAGAAATGATGATACTGACCTTCTAGACTTATGAAGAGTGAATGAAAAAGTTATGTAAAGTGCCTGGCACATAGTAAATGCTTAATCAGTGCTGGTACTCTCCTTTCCCCTCTCTCTGCACCCTCCACTTTGATTTCACCTGAGATTAATGGTCTCATTACTTACATCCAGAACCCTACCTTCAAGTGTAAAATACCCAATAGACTGATCCAGTAAATCAGGCTGGGCTAGGCTAATGAATGTGCTACCAACACTTACACCCAATTCAAAGCATCATGCTTCAAGGGTGGATATTAATAGTAGCACCTTAAAGCCTTGGTGAGTATTCTGAAGGAAGAGGTTTCCTGTACCTCCCAGTGCATTACATGAGGAAGGCCACTGCCCCCACTCACACACATGCTAGGCTAGCCAAGTGCCAGTATCCAAAATGCCTACAAATGACTTAAGGGGTTACTTGTGGGAAATACCAAAGGATACAGGAGGCTTTGCCTCGTGGACACCTCTGTTCCAGACGTTGCCTGGTTCTGCCTGATGTCAGAGCAGTTGATAGGTAGCCCCCGATGGCTTTCCTTCTTGCTCTGGGAGGCAAGGCGGAGAGGGAATTTCTCGAAGCTATCAGCAGAGTCACTCAGTTCACTGGAGGCAGCTTCATTCTCAGTCTGGGCCTCTAGCCTGGGCTCCTGGTCCTGATTTGCTCTTGGCAAGCTCAGTCCAACAGAGGTGTTGCTCTGCTGGGCTCCTGAGAGTCTCACTTGTGAGACGAGATGAGGGTCTGCTGAAGCAGGCTCTCCATCCCTAGAGTGAGAAGCCTCACCCTCACAAGCAGTAAGACTTTGGCTAGAAGAACCCTGCCTAAGCAGGTGGGGCTGGACCGCCCTTCCTGGACTGGACAGAGGGCTACTTTTGCCCTTGAGCTCGTCTCTGGGGAAACACTTTGAAGAAGAACAAGAAGGGCCTTCCCTATGCACCTCATTAGGCTGAAGGCTGATGATCTCACTTGTGTCTGACATGAAACTGGACCAAGGGCTAGTTTTGTCTGTCACGGTGGTGATATCATTGAGGGTCCTGGGCTCAATGATGTCTTCTTCATAGTCCTCATCACTGTAGGCTGGGCCTGCCTCAGTTTCTTCACTGCTCTGCATCCTTGTAATGGGTACTGTGTGCCCCAGGGACTCATGGAGAATTCCTCTTCCACTTGAAGTCTCTTTAAGAGTGGGGCGAGTTAAGGGGCTTCTACCCTCATCCGGAGCTCTTGCCAATGGCAGTTCTGGAGTTGTGCTTCGCTCCTCCATGACCACTGTGTCCTGAGCATCTGGTAGGGTGGGAACCTCTCCGCTTCTACTCCTGGCTCGGTGAGAACTCAAAGATGCTTGAGTATTCTTGGTGATAGTCTGTAGATCTGAACAGCAACAGATATCTTACTACAAGGTAGGGCCACAGACCACTCAATTTTCCCATGCTAGGCTCTAGCTTCAGATGTATTCTTGCAATCAGACTTTGAACAAATCTTACATTAATCCACCCGAGTCAGTGAAACTATATTCAAGGCAGTATACAATTTCTAGCACTTTATTCTAACATCAGAGGACAAAAATCTAATCTGTTTATTGTTGTGGTTACATCTGTGGAAACGCTTTCAGAGACTATCTGCTCATGCTCAGGAATTCTTGGGAGCTAGGAGTCCTGGTGGGCATGTTCATGCTTCCTTTTACTTCAGTAATTACCTATATTAAAAATCAAAATGAGATTTGATGACAGTTATTAGAACTATGTATTTTACTTGGAAAATAAAACCAAGTTATCTGTTGCCCAAAATGGTAAGGCAGGGGAGGTTTACAGAGAAAATAAAGGCAGCATGGTGTGTGGAAAGAACAGAGGCTTTGGGGGCCGGTCAGTCTTCGGTTCAAATCTCTACTGTCACTTAGCAATTTTGTGGTCATGAGCAAACTATCCTCTCTGAACCTGTTTATCTTTAAAATGTTATTAACAGGGGTGTGGGGGATGGGGTAGCCAGGTGTTGGGTATTAAGGAGGGCATATGTGGTGATGAGCACTGGGTGTTACACGCAACTAATGAATTGTTGAACATTACACCAAAAACTAATAATATACTATATGTGCTGGCTAACTGAAAAAAATAAATAAAAATTTTTTAAACAGGTGATTAACATGTTATGGTAAAGAATACATGCAATAAATGGGCATAAGTGGTATGGCACATGGATAAACAATAAATAGAAGCTACCAGTCATTTCAAATGGCTTTGCAATTAAATGGGAGGGAATAAATCAATAGGCTTAGTAAATGGTTTGTCTGCATGGTTATTTAAGAAGAAAAGGCAAATTTGACTCCTGGAGTATGGGGTCATAGCTCCCTCACAGCACCTAATGGGAATCTTCAGCCTACCTGAGGTGTTGGCTGAATTTAATACATTAACAATTGTCATGTCTCAAAGGGGAGTAGATGTATGAAAACGGAACATCCCTACCTGCAAACAGGAAGAGGAACCAGGAAGCAGGTTAGTTAATCCTGATCCCCTTGCCTAAACTATCCTTTCTGTCTTGGAGCAGTTTTTCTGTTTTTTACAAACCAGCCCATCCTTCAAGGCCCTGCTCTACTGCAACTTCTCCAGGAAGCCTTCCCAGGTGTATCACCTGTGGGATGGCTAAACAGTGTTGTTCTATAAAGAAGCACTTAAGATGCTATTGTGTATATTTCCCCCATCAAATTGTGAGCTTCTCAAAGGCAGAGACCATGTGTCTGATTCATGTTGCATTTTTAGAGTCCAGCAAAGGACCTGGCACATAGATGTGGCATGAATGAGATCTCTACTCAGTTAACTCACTCTCAAGCTTCACTTGTTATCTACTTGTCTAAGGACTTCTTCAAAAGTGTACTGAGACGTGATGGAGGCTGGAGGAGTTTATTCATTTAAACTGTTTTCTTTGATCCAATCATCTCTTTCATTCACTCTCCTCTTTTAATATACCCATTTAAGGGGTTCCCAATCTGCTTTCACCTTTATTCCAAACAAGCCTCCCTCTGTTTCGCTTTTATGCTTTCTTTCTAGGAGGCAGTTTCTTCAGTTGACTGTAGAATGTACGCCTGATGAAAGCAAAGACAATTCCTGTCTTGTCCACCACTTTATCCTCCTAGAACTTGCAACACACAGTGCCTGGCATAGTTGCTGCTCAGTTAATAGATAACTGAATATTTCCAAGCAAGTAGAAGCCAAATACAGCATGTACCTCTGGAGCCCTGGCTACCAACAGGTCAGCTCTCTGGGAAAGAGGACAGGAAAGAGGTTTGTACCTAATATCAATCATGGTGGCTGCTCTCCCCTTTAAACAAAGAAAACTGAACTTATTCATCCCTGTGTACAATACGCATCTCTTCCTTGAACAAAAATGACACCCAAGTGATGGATAAAGATACTGATCTAATTGTTTTCTCACAACTCCCCAAAATGATATATAAGTTCCCAGGTCTTAACCCTGTATTCTGACTCAAGAGAAAGGAGTAAGACCCAGGTGATTTCTTATATGTTCAGGCAAGTTTGAGAAATACTTGTTCTGCAACAGGCTCTGGGCTGCACAGTGGAATTACGTGGGAGTTATGAACACTGAGGCCTGAGTCCCACCTTCAGAGATCTGTTGCAACTAAAATATGGTGCAGCCTGGGCACCTGAATTTGAAAAGTTCCCTCAAGAACCCCAATATGCAGCCAAGGTGAGGAGCACCGCTTTACGGGGTTTTTCGATGGGTCGACTATGGACCACCAACATCTAGAGTCATACGAGGTACCTACTAAATATGCAGACTTCTGCCTTCTGAGAATTACAATTTTAAATAAATCTGTAGTTGGTTTTTCCCTGAAAAAAGGGTTGCACAAGCTTAAGAACTGCTACTGAAGAACTCACCTAATCCACTCTTGCCTTTTTTTTTTTTGGCTGGGGAAACCTCAAGAAGGGAAAGGGGTCAGAGTAAGCAGTGTCAAATAGTAAGCCTGTGCCAGCAAGCCACCAAAGACCTGACTTGGGTCTCCTGCCTCTCAGTCGGATGCTCTTTCCACTTCACATGTTTCTGTGCCATGCTTCTACATCTCTCCTTCCAGAAGGAAGACAGTAAGTAAATCAGATAGGGAAAGCTGTTGGTCTCTGTTTGTCATGGGGGCTTGTCTGAGGGCAGATGTTCAAATGCTTTTTGACTAGGCACCCAGGGAGCATAACTCCTCAACAAGAGGGGCCCTGAGCCATACCCGTGATTAAGGAGCTGACTTGCAACACCAGGTTATTGGATTTCTCCAGGATGCACTGGCTCTCTGGGTCTAGGCTGCTGTCTCCAGGTCCACGATGATCCCTGTGGCTCTCCTGACATTGCAAGATGCTATGAGTCTGAGGACTGAGGGGCAGTAAAGGCTTGGAGAGCTTCTGACTGAAGTACTGCTGGATCTGATCTAGTTCATTCAGATTCCTCCTGTAAAAAAAGGGAGAAGATCAAAGGGTCATTCACTGGGATTACAAGCATCTTTGCATTTCCCCGACAGTCCACTGCTTCCCAGGACCTTAGTACTTCCAGTACTTCACTTGGTCTATTAACACTAGGACTGACCCTGCCCTCCCTCTCCAATCCATCAATTCATCCTTTATCAGACTATGATCCTGCTGCTCGGGACAACTTTCTTCCTTCTGTCTGGCTAATGAGATTCCTCTTCTGATGTCTAGTAAAACCCCCACCTCCTGTAGGGAAGGAACCATTCTTGACTACCATTCATGCCTAGTCTTCACATCCTCTTACTCTGACAGAGGAAGGCCTTACTCTGGACTAACACTGGGCTTTGCTACTCAATAATCATACCCAATCCTTCAAGTAAGTGACCTCTCCTAGCAAGTCTTCCCTGAACCTCTAAATTCAATTAAGAGGTCCCCTTTTGTGCTCCACAGTTCTGTACTCTCCAATCACATCCATTTCCCCTGATGTACTGTGATCTGTGTGCTGCTCCCTTTACATCTGCTGTACCCAGCGTAGGGCTTTCTCCATGATGATAGATGGGTTCTGTCCCAGCTGGGTTCATTTCGGCCTCACACCTCTGAATCCTGGAACCCAAGTTCAATCTATTCCCCTTGCTGTGTCCCTATGCTATTTAACTTTTAAAGTGCTCATATTTCTCCTTTCCAAAAGTCCATCAACCCAAATCCTTGGGCCACCTCTCCTTTGAACTCCTTCACTCTTGGCATCTCCATCAACCTTTTGTCTTAGATTTCCCCTTAGTTTTCTCATTACGTGTCAAATTTCCCAAACTAGGCCGTGAGCACTTGGTGACAGAAGACAGTATTTCAAACTTCTCTCTCTCTCTGGTTCATTCACTGTGCCTGGTGCACTGGCAAAACACAGAAGCTAAGTACCTGTGAGGTAAACTGAAAGTCTCTCTATCCTTTGTTAGGAACTACAGTTTGCATGTCCTATAGTCAAATCCAAATTAAATGAGGGAGCACAATGCTCATCCTTAATCTGTCACTAGAGACCACAACTCTCAAATCGTGGTAGATTTACTTAGGTGTCTAACATCTGGGTGTACACCATATGCTACCTGTAGCAGGAACATGCAAACAACTGTGAACCTGGTGGAACTTGAGAAAATGTGCAAACCCAGCTGGCCTTGTCAGAGATTCTGGGTATAGAACCTATTAACACTAAGCTTCAATTTTCTCATCTGTAAAATGGTTTGTTAATATTTGCTCTGCAGGTCTCGTAGTATTGCTGCAACTCAAATGAAGCACTGTTTTAGGGCTCTGTGAACCCAAGGAAGTCATGTGAAATTGGTATTTTGTTTCATCTCCATTGGGTAGGGAATTCATCTACTAGCAGTTTTCAAAATGTGGTTCTAGGTCTAGCAGCATCAGCATCATCTGAGAGCTTATTAGAAATGCTAATTCTCAGGCACTATCCTGGACCTACTGAATCAGGAACTGCATAGGTGGGTCCAGCAATCGCTGTTTTAACAAGCTCTTAGTGTGATTCTGAAAAGCACTCAATTTTGAGAACCACTACTCTAGGGCAATGGTTTATAGCCTGGCAATTTGGCCCCAAGAAGTCTTTCGGCAACGTGTGGAGAAATTTTTGGTTGTTGTAGTCAGGGGAGGGCTGCTACTGGTATCTTGTGGAGAGAGGCCAAGGCTGCTGCTAAATATCCTACAACACACAAGACAGGCCCTTACAGCAAAGCATCTGGCCCAAATGTCAGCGGTGCCGACACTGAGAGAATCTGCTCTAGGGTGCAGGAGAGCTTCATTCTCTCTTTTCTCAGTGAATGACCCAATAAAATGCAGCCACACTGTTAATGGTTTTACTTAAATAGCCTACAGTCTCTGGCTGAGAATCTAAAATGAGAATCTGAGCATACCACTTTCTTGTGATATAAAAGTCTGAACAGTTTCCCATAGTCTATAGTGTGACTGTTCAATTTTTTTAACCCATGTTCCACCAATCAAAAACAGTTTGCCACTTCTTTTCTGAGTTTGCTTTAGGAAACCAAATAATAGGTTAGTTTTTCCAAATATAAAATGTCAAATATTTTCCCCTCAACTTTACACATTCTCTTCCTCCCCTCCCCATCACTTTCCGCTTGAGAATCATTCATTCTTAAAGTCCAAACTCTTAGCTAACATTTAAGGCCCTTCAAGATGGCCCCACAGAACTTGCCCTGCTTTTTACATCTTCTTTTTTTTTTTTTTAAGATTGATTGATTTGAGAGAGAGAGAGAGAACGCATGTGAGTGGGGTGAGGGGCAGTGGGAAAGAATCTCTAGCAGTCTCCCCACAATGCACGGAGCCCGAAGTGGGGCTTGATCCCACAACCCAAGAGGTCATGACCTGAGCTGAAACCAAGAGTCGGACGCTCAACTGACTAGGCCCGTTGCTCTTTACATCTTATGCTCAGCTGTATCCTAACTGCACTGCTGGTATTCCTCCAAACTTGACTTGCTGTTTCATCCCTCTGGGTCTCAGCATGTTTTCTGCATAGAATGTCTTTCAAATTCATTGACCTGATCTTTCAAAGACCAGTTCAAGTGTGACTTCTTTAAATCTTCCCATGAACAACTTAGAATGTTACTTATTCCTCCATCTACCCTTGGCCAGAAAACCTGCAGCTCTTACCACACATCATTATAATTATCTGGTAACAGGCTATCTCCCCCTCTGGGAATGGTAGAGCCAGGATTGGAAGCCAAGGCTACTGGACTCTGAAGCCAAGACCTTCTCACAGCACCACACTTCTTACTATATAACCCAGGCGCTGACTCAGATGATCTATAATGGCCCTTTCTTCTCTGGCTCAGATGCTGACTAAATTAAGAAAGAGACAGGGAAACATTAACAGGACCGATGCTGGTCTGGAAGAATTCAGTGGTTGTGAGAAGAAAGACAGTGGGCAGAATGAGGCTCTGTAACTTTAAAGTAGATACGAAACTAGGGGCGCCTGGGTGGCTCAGTGGGTTAAGCCTCTGCCTTCAGCTCGGGTCATGATCTCAGGGTCCTGGGATTGAGCCCCTCATCGGGCTCTCTGCTCAGCAGGGAGCCTGCTTCCCCCCTCCCCTCTGCCTGCCTCTCTGCCTACTTGGGATCTGTCTGCCAAAAAAAAAAAAAAAAACAAAAAACCTTAAAGTAGATACGAAACTATATAGATGTGAGGTGGTTATTACGTTTGGTGAATAACCTCAAGTTCCTGTGTTACTAGGTGGACCAGTAATAGAGCCCGTGAAGGAACGGAAGGCCCCACGCTTGAGAAAGGTTGATCTATGAGGAATCCCGAGAGGTTCCAGGGTCCAATTCAGCATTAACCTAGATAAAAGTCCCTCCTAAGCCACTCAGGGCCACGGCAGCAGACAGAAAAGCAGTCCTGCCAGCTGCCACTGCCGGTTACCTTGTGCTTCACTATGGTTTCCTGTGTCTTTTGTCAGCACAGGGCCTTACCTGAGAGAAGTCAGAATGGAAGTACGGGAGGACAAAGGCAATGCGGTCAGTTTGTCATCACGTGGCAAAACCACCTCTCCCTGCTGCAGGGATTCATGAAACCGGCGGATATTCTGCACATGCTCTTCATGGCGTGATGCCTGACTTCTTGTGGTACCACTTCTGTCAGGAATAAATGGGGCCAGAGTAAATTCCCAGCCAATAAGAAAACTCCTAATGTGACAATCAACAAGTAACAAACAAAATGGCATTGCAAATCCATCCCCATTACCATGGTTCTGGCTTGGATTACAACCATCTTCCAAATAATCTTGCCTTCAGTCTTACCCCTTTTTCTCTCTCTTCTTTAATTCTAGTGTAGTTAACATACAGTGTTGTATTAGTTTCAGGTGTATAATAGAGTGATTTAACAATTCTGTACATTACTCAGTGCTCATCAAGATAAGTGTATTCTTAGTCCCCTTGAGGGTTTCACCCATCCCCCTACCCATCTCCCCTCTGGTAACAATCCGTTCTCTACAATTAAGAGTCGGCTTCTTGGTTTGTCTCTTTTCCCCTTTCGTTTGATTTGTTTCTTATAGTCCACACAGGAATGAAATATGCTATTCATCTCTGACTTACTTTTTTTTAAAGATTTTATTTATTTATTTGAGAGAGAGAGAGAGAGAGATCACAAGGAGGCAGAGAGGCAGGCAGAGAGAGAGGAGGAAGCAGGCTCCTTGCTGAGCAGAGAGCCTGATGTGGGGGCTTGATCCCAGGACCCTGAGATCATGACCTGAGCTGAAGGCAGAGGCTTAACCCACTGAGCCACCCACGCTCCCCATCTCTAACTTATTTTGCTCAGCATTATACATTCTGGATCCAACCATGTTGTTCTAACTGGCAAGATTTCATTCTTTTTAATGTTTGAATAGTATTCCATTGTGTATGTGTGTGCATGCGTGCACACCCCCCCATCTTTATCCATTCATCTGTGAATGGACACTTGGGTTGCTTCCATAGTCTGTCTATTGTAAAGAATGCTGCAATTATAAAAAATAAACACGAGGCGTTTGCCCTTTGAATTCGTGTTTTTTGTATTCTTTGGGTAAATATCCAGTAGTGTGATTCCTCAGTCATAGGGCAGTTCTATTTTTAACTTTTTTAAAAAAAGATTTTATCTATTTACTTGACAGAGAGAGAGAGAGGACGAACAAGTAGGGGAGCAGTAGGCAGAGGGAGATAAAGAAGCTGAGCCTGATATGGGGCTCGATCCCAGGACCCTGAGACCATGACCTGAGCCGAAAGCAGACTCAATGAACTGAGCCACCCAGGTGCCCCTATTTTTTTTTTTTTTTAAGATTTTATTTATTTATTTGTCAGAGAGAGAGAGAGAGCACAAGCAGGCTGAGTGGCAGGGAGAGGCAGAGAGAGAAGCAGGCTCCCCATCGAGCGAGGAGTCTGATGTGGGACTTGATCCCAGGACTCTGGGTTCATGACCTGAGCCAAAGGCAGCCGCTTAACCGACAGCCACCCAGGTGTCCCCCCTATTTTTAACTTTTGAGGAGACTCCATACTGTCTTCAACAGTGGCTGCACCAGTTTGCATTCCCACCAACAGTGCACAAGGATTCTTTTTTTCTACAACCTTGCCAATATGTTTCTTGTGCTGTTGATTTAGCCATTCTGAAGGTGTGAGGTAATACCTCATTATGGTTTTGATTTGCATTTCCCTGATGTTGAGTGATGCTAAGCATCTTTTCATGTCACTGTTGGCCATGTGTAGGTCTTCTGTGGAGAAATGTCTGTTCCTGTCTTCTGCCCATTTTTTAATTAGAGGATTTGTTTTTTGGGTGTTGAGTTGTATAAGTTCTTTATGTATTCTAGATAGTAACCCATTATTGGATACATCATTTGCAAATGTCTTCTCCCATTTAGCAGGCTGTCTTTTAGTTTTGTTGGTTGTTTCCTTTGCTGTGCAGAAGCTTTTTATTTTGACGTGGTCCCAACAATATTTGCTTTTCTTTCTGTTGCTTAGGTGGACACTTATACGAAGATGTTGCTATAGCTAATGTCAGAGAAATTACTGCTTATGTTCTCTTCAAGGATTTTTATGGTTTCAGGTCTCGTAATTAGGTCCTTAATCCATTTTAAGCTTATTTTTGCGTACGGTGTTAGAAAGTGGTCCAGTTTCACTCTTTTGCATGTTACTGTCCAGTTTTCCCAACATCATTTGTTGAAAAGACTGCTTTTTTCCCAATGCATATTCTTGCCTCCTTTATTGAAAATTGAGCATATAAATGTGAGTTTATGTCTGGGTTTTCTATTCTATTCCATTGACCTGTGTGTCTATTTTTGTGCCAGTCCACACTGTATTGACCACTAGAGCTTTGTAATACAAACTGAGAGTCCAGATTTGTGATGCCTCTAGCTTTGCTTTTCTTTTTCAAGACTGCTTTCTCTATTTGGGTCTCTTCTGGTTCCAAACAAATTTTAGGATTCTTTGTTCTAGTTCTGTGAAACATGCTATTGGTGTTTTGATAGGGATTGCTTTAAATGTGTAGATTGCCATGGGTAGTATAAACATTTTAACAGTATTTGTTTTTCCCATCTATGAGCATGCATTGTCTTTCCATTTTTCTTTTCATTTTTTAAAGTAGGCTCCACACCCAGTGTGGAGCCCAATGTGAGGCTTGAACTCACAACCCTGAGATCAAGACCTGAGCTGAGATTAAGTTTTGGACACTTAACCAACTGAGCCAACCAGGAGACCTTGTCTTTCCATTTCTTTGTGTCATCTTCTATTTCTTCCATCAGTATTTTATAGTTTTCAGAGTCCTTCGAACTCTTTGGTTAGATTTATTCCTAACTACTTTACTATTTTTGGTACAATTGTAAATGGGATTGTATTTTTGTTTTTCTTAATTTCTTTCTGCTTACTTTAGGGGGAGAACATGAGCAAGGAGAGGGGCAAATGGAGAGGGAGAGAGAAAGTCCTAAGCAGAGTGCAGCACCCAACATAGGACTTTATCCCACAAATGTGAGAACATGACTTGAGCCAAAATCAAGAGTCGGATGAATAACTGACTGAGACACTCAGTTGCCACTTACTCCTTTAAATGTTTGGTAGAATTCACCTGAAAGCTGTCTGGTCCTTGGCTTTTGTTTGTTGGGAGTTTTTTGATCAGATTCAATTTCATAAGCAGTCTGTTCAAATTTTCTATTTCTTCCTGTGTCAGTTTGGTAGGTTATATGTTTCTAGGAATTCAACCATTTCTTCGAGGTTGTCCAATGTGTTGGCATATAATTTTTCTTAGTATTTTCTTACAATTATTTGTATTTCTGTGGTATCGGTTATTATTTCTCCTCTTTCATTTGTGATATTGTTTGAGTCCTTTCTCTCTCTTTTTCTGGATGAATCTGGCTAGAGGTTTATCAATTTTGTTGATTTTTTTTGAAGAAACAGTTCCTGGTTTCATTAATCTGTTCCATTCTTTTTTTAGTTTCTCTATCATTTGCTTCTGCTCTAATCTTTATTATTTCCTTTTGCTGGTTTTGGGTTTTGTTTGTTCTTCTTTTTTGAGCTCCAAAGGTGTAAGGTTAGGTTGTTTATTTGAGATTTCTCTTGCTTTTTGTGGTAGGTCTGTATTGCTCTAACCTAGATTCCTGGAACAGCTTTTGCTGCATCCCGAAGATTTTGGACCGTTGTGTTTTCATTTTCATTTCTCTCCGTATACGTTTTGATTTCTTCTTTGATTTCTTGGTTGATCCATTCATTGTTTAGTAGCATGTTATTTAACCTCCATGTATTTGTGATGTTTATAGTTTTTTTTCTTATGGTTGATTTCTAGTTTCATAGTGTTGTGGTCAGAAAAGATGTATATGACTTCAATCTTTTTAAATTTGTTGACACTTGTTTTGTGGCTTGATATGTGATCTATTCTAGGAATGTTCCATGTGCACTTGAAATGAATGTATATTCCACTGTTTTAGGATGGAATGTCCTTAATATATCTGTTAAATCCATCTGGTCCAATATGTCATTCAAAGCCACTGTTTTCTTGTTGATTTTCTGTTTGTTTCCATTGATTTAAGTGTTACCTATTCTCTTTTATAAATTCTCCACATTATAGCCTGAGTGATTTTTCTAAAAACATAGGTCTGAAATAACAATAAGAACAACACTGTTTATGGAGTCCTTATTAATGTGCCAAGCACTGTTCTAAGCATTTGTGTACTAATCTATTTCCTATTTAATCACTGTTGGTCCTTTCTAGCTTTGGTTGCTCTTTTTTTGGGGGGGTGGCATGAGGTGTCTGTGATCAAATTTATCCCTGAGCCCCAGCACAGGGGATCAAGGCCCATGGATCACAGTGTTTCTGTGGCAGCCTTTTGGGCCAGTGTCAGCCATGGGATGGGCGGGCACTGAATTTGACACAGCTGCAGTGTTTTGTTTTGTTTTTTTTAAATCTATAAAAAAATTTTCAAATTTCTTAGCAAGGTATTCATGAAATTGACTCCAGCAATAATTGTCTTCTCTTTAAATATTAGCTTCATTGAGATATAATTCACATGCAATTCACCCAGTGAAATTGTACAACTCAATGGTTTTTAGTATATTCAGAGTTGCGTAACCATCACCACATATTTTCATCACCCAAAAAAGAAACCCTATACCTATCAGCAATCACTCCACATTTCCTCCACTCCCCCAAACCCTCAACCCAAACCTCCTAGATCTAGGCTACTGCTAATCTACTTTCTGATTCTGTAGATTTGCCTAATCTGAATAATTCATATAAATGGAATAATAACCATATAGAGTCTTTTGTGACTGGCTTCTTCCATTTAGCATGTTTTTAAACTTCACCCGTGTTGTAGTATATATCAGTAATTCATTCCTTCTCGTGGTTGAATAATTCTCCATTATGTAGAGATAACACATGTTTTTCTACACATCAGGTGATGCACATTTTGGTTGTTTCCATTTTTAAGTCATAAGGAACAATGCTACTAGCAAACACTCATGTACAGGTTTTGTAGACATATGATTTTACTGTTCTTGGGTATATACCTAGAAGTGGAATTATTGGATCATATGATTTCTCTATGTTTAATGTTTTAAAAGGAAGTGCCAGACTCTTTTCTAAAGCAGCTGCACCATTTTAAAATCCCATTCCTGGGTAGTTCAGTCATTGGGTGTCTGCCCTTGGCTCAGGTCATGATCCCAGGGTCCTGGGATTGAGCCCCCCATTGGGCTCCCTGCTCAGCGGGAAGCCTGTTTCTCCCTCTCCCACTCCCTCTGCTTGTGTTCCCTCTCTCACTGTCTCTCTCTGTCAAAAAAAGAAATAAAATCTTTAAAAATAAATAAATAAATGCATAAATAGATAAATAAATAAAAAAAAATCCCACCAACCATGTATGAGGGTTCTGGTTTCTCCACATCCTCCCAACACTTGTGATATTTGTCTTTTTGATTACAGTTATTGTAGTGGGTGTGAAGTGGTATCTCATTATGGATTTCATTTACATTCTCCTGATGGTTAATGATGTTAAGTATCTTTTCATGTGCTTACTGTTAATTTGTGTATCTTCTTTGGATGTTTTCAGATCTTCTTTGGATGTCTATTCAGATCATTTGTCTTTTTTTTTTTTTTTTAAGATTTTATTTATTTAAGGGAGACAGAGTGAGAGTAAGCGAGCATGAGCACAGGGCGGTGGGGAGGAAGGGGAGAAGCAGGCTCCCTACTGAGCAGGGAGCCCAACACAGGGCTTGATCCCAGGACCCTGGGATCAGGACCCGAGCTGGAGGCAGAGGCTTAACCCACTGAGCCACCCAGGCACCCCTTTTGGTCCATGCTTAATTGGGTTATTTGCTTTTTATTATTTAATTATAGGGATTCTTTATATATTCTGGATATAAGTCTCATCATATCTATGGGTTTGCAAATATTTTCTCCCATTCTGTGGGTTGCCTTTTTATTTTCTTAATCGTGGCATGAAAGTTTTTAATTTTATAAATCCAATTTACTTTTTCTTTCGTTGCTTCTGCTTTTTGTCTCTTATGTAAGGAATCTTTGAGTAATCTAAGGTCATGAAGATTTACTCCTGTTTTCTTCCTTTGAGAGGATGGAATATGCTCTAGCCCCGTTATCCATATGCATGTCTATGGTTGACGTGGTGAAGCATCTGGATGGGCCAGTTGCTCTTTATAAAATATCCCGGTTCCTACGTTTGGAAAGGGAAAGATCTCAGACAGCTGATGATTGATTTCAGGGATAAACGTCAAACGTTAAAGGCCTCTAAGGAAAAGAGAACAGCATCCTTTCCACTGAAGCTACCCTCCTGATAGCAGTAAAAATTCTAGTTTCCCTCTTATAAAAAAAGAAATCTGCTTTCATAGGATCCTGGAGTTCCCAGCGGTTGTGACAGAACAAAGCTATTTCCCTGTCTCTAGTTTCTTCCTTCAATAAAGTAAAGAGAGATGACAAACCAGTTAGCAGACTTTCAACTCTATTTCTTCCCATCAAAAATTCACTCACCTCTCAGTAGAGGAGAAATCAAGTTCCTTTGATGAGGTGTGAACAAGTTGTTCTGGGGTCCATCTTGCAATGCTGCTGGGGAATGCAGAGGCAGGGAAGGAAAAGGGGCGACATACTGGGTTCTGTAGAAAAATGAGAAAAATGGTATGCCTGTCACCACAAATCCTTTTGGAACAAAGAAGTACAAATAAGTTTGTAAATTTGTGTTTAAAAAATTTATTGTATGTAGATAAATATAATTTGCTGAGTATATTCTATGTATTGAATGCTGTACTAAGCAATTTTCTTATTTGAACTTCACAATAATCTTATAAGATAGGTACTATTATTATTCCCATTTTATATACTATGCTATCAGATTACTTTTTAGTTGCTTTATTTGTATTTATGCTTGGCTCTTCCAGCTAGTTTGTGAACTCCTGACTATAGGGTATCATTTTACCTTAGATGTGAAGTGGTATTTCTTATCTCATGACTACAGGGCTGAAGTGAAGAAAAGACCTTCTTATACAGTGACTGTTTAACTCTTTGTCACCTTCTCACGCAGTCATGCATGAGAGAGACGCCCACCCTGCCAGAACCTGAGTCAGGCATGCATGATAACAGAGATGAAAAAAACAAGCCCTAGAATCTTTGTCTTGATAGAGCTCCCTCATCTGGGACAGTCTGGAAAATTCTTTCTTTTATAGTTAAACTCTCTGAAAGAGTGCCTGTTCTTACTATCACTGATTCCCCTCTTTCCATTCCCTCTCTTTTTATTTTTTCTGTAAGATAGAACAATGATTTTATTTGAAAGTTAAAAAATATTTATTTTAAAAAATTTTATTTATTTGTCAGAGAGAGAGAGAGAGAGAGCACAAGCAGGGAGAGCAGCGGGTAGAAAGAGAAGCAGGCTTTCTACTGAGCAAGAGAAGCTTGATGCGGAATTCAATCCCAGGACCCCAGGATCATGACCTGAGCTGAAGGCAGATGCTTAACTGACTGAGCCACCCAGGCATCCCAAAACCTTTTATTTAAATTCAATTAATTTAATGTATAATGTATTACTGATTTCAGAAGTAGAGGTCAGTGATTCATCAGTTTATGTAATACCCAGTGTTCATTATATCATGTGCCCTCCTTAATGTCCATCACCCATTTATCCCATCTCCCCACTTCCTTCCCCTTCAGCAACCGTCGATTTGTTTCCTATGATTAAGAGTCTCTTATAGTTTGTCTCCCTCTCTGGTTTCATCTTATCTTTTTTTCCTCTCTTCCCCTATGATTCTCTGTTTTGTTAGAACAATGATTTTAGGGATGCCTGGGTGGCTCAGTCAGTTAAGCATCTGCCTTCGGCTCAGATCATGATCCCAGGGTCCTGGGATTGAGTCCAGCATCAGGCTCCTTGCTCAGCAGGGAGCCTCCTTCTCTCTCTGCCTCTGCTGCTCCCCCTGCTTGTATGCTTTCTCTCTCGGAAAAATAAATAAAACCTTAAAAGAAAGAAAGAACAAGGATTTTAATGTAATAGAGTTTTTTAAAAAGTTTAACCAATGTGGTTTCAAACTCCATGCTGCAATGAATCTTATTTTATTTAAGATACAGCCATTTGTGACAACACGGATGGACCCAGAGGGTATGATGCTAACTGAAGTAACAGAGAAAGACAAATACCCTATGGTTTCACTTGTATGTGGAGTCTAAAAAACAAAACAAATTAATAAAGAAAAAAGCAGAAACAGACCCATAAATACAGAGAACAGACTGACGGTTGCTAGAGGGGAGGGGGATGGGCAAAAGCAGTGAAGTAGGTAGGAGATACAGGCTTCCAGTTATGGAATAAATAAGTCACGGGAATAAAAGGCACATCACAGAGAATGCAGGCAATGGTATTGTAATAGCACTGTATGATGACAGATGGTGGCTGTACTTGTGAGAGTAGCATGACATATAAACTTGTCCAATCACTGTGTTGTACACCTGATACCAATGTAACCCTGTGTGTCAACTATACTCAAGTAGAAAATTTTTTTTCAATTGAGATATAGTCAGTGTATTATAAAGTTCATCCTTTGAAATTGTTCAATTCAGTGGTTTTTAATATATTCAGAGTTGTGTGTCTGTCACCATTGTGTAATTCCACTTTGTCACCACTGTGTAATTTTTATCACCCTAAACAGGTCATGAGGTCATTATGAGACACAAATACATAATGTGTTCTGTAAGTTGGAGAGCACCAAACATATGTAAAGGATCTTCTTACAGATTTGGCTCAGCAGAACGCTTACTGGTTAAGACCGCGAATCAGCATACGTACCAGCAATCCTGGGGTCTCTACCCCACGTCTTGATTGTCTTTCTTCTTTGAAGTGCATCAAACTCTCCAGAGGGGAGATAGCAACTTTTATCTGCCCCTGACACTCTCCACTGAAGTCTGTGATGTTGTACCAGCCACAGACAAACTGGAAGCCCGAAAGAAGTGGGGAGAGGTCCACTGAGGCAAAGCCAATCACCCTCTCCTCATCTGTGGAGGAAAGAGAAGAACTGAGTAGTGTGGCTGGGCAGGTCTTGCCACTGACATTAGAGGCTGCACACAGAGAAGCTGAATCAGGGGACTGTGGGTGTGTGTGGGGGGGCTCAAGTGATTCCAAAATCAACAGAGAAGACAGATAATGAGAATGAGAGAGACAGCCTGCTTTTACTACCACGAATTCCCTTTTTGTATGGCAGGGAAAAGCTAGCAGAGTTGAGTTTTATTCTTTTGATATAGGCAATTGGAAAACAACCTTAAGCAGCAGATACTTCTTTTCCCTACATTATGTCTCAGTGATTTTCCTCAGGGCAGTGGGCCTTGAAAGAAATCATTTGAAAAACCATCACCCTTGGAATTATGAGGGATTTGCATTCTCCCATTCACATTTGTCTGTATTTTTCAAATTCTCTATAACATATACATGTATTATATTTAATTAAGAACAAAAGTGATACAAATCACAGAAGAAAGAAAAAGAACCCGCTGGAAAACCAGTACATGGTGCAAAATAAGAGCTTGGACTCAGGTTTGTAACAGGGTTGCCCTTAGTGAGTAAGAAGACCCCTTGTTGATTGGATAAGCAACCATTCAATGGCCTTTGTTCTCAGACTCATTGCTTCTTGTTCCTCACTTCTGACATGGAAGTAGCTGGAGAAGAACAGGCTCCTCTCCTTCCACAAGTTCTTTTTTGTATGGGCTATATTCCCTATAATGAATATCAAAGGCTGACTACCAAATATGGACACCATTCTCAGTCTTCAATTTGCTAAATAAGTCAAGGAATGCAAATTTCTAAGAGGAGTGGTCATTAGTTTTCCCAGTTTCTTGTACATTCCACTGGTGACACTGGACTCATTACACACTAACATTTGTTTGGACAGTTTTCTCTTCTTTAGCCTCGGACCTACCTAAAAGCTAAGACCAAATATCATTTGCTTTATGTTTCCTACACTCTTCATTCCGGCATAAATCTTCCCACATCACGAGGAAGTTGATAAACAACCACTGAGAACACAAATGAACTGCCAATGCAGAGTGGGACAAGGAAGCAGTGCACCACAACAGCTAATCTGAGTGTGGCTTTGATTTGAAAACACATTACTTTAACACCCCAAACCTCAAGTCTCATATACACAATGAGAAGGACTGAACCACATTTAAGATCCTCTTCAACTTGGACAGTCTTTAAGAGTCTATGAACATTTGACATTGTGTTCCTCAGAGTAGAGTCAAGTAATTCTTACCCAATGGGAGTGAAGAATGATGGCTAGAACCATTAATTTGCACTCCAAATATTTTTTTTATAGCTTTGCAAAGAAAAATAATCTTGTTTTATTTGGTTACCTATGCATAACCTATTCTTGATAGATTGTAACTTTAGGTAACAGGTTGAGGGTTTTTCCTAACATTATATCTTGAACATACCTGAGGAGAAATCAGGCTAAGTTGATCACTGAGAAAAACAATAGCTTTGAAGAGCTCAGTTTAATATCATATTTAGTGGGACAACCCATCATTCTTTCTTTGTAGTTCTATGTTCTCATGATCTCAAACTTATTTCATACTTTCTTTATTCCAGACTCTTGTATTTGCTGTTGCCTCTGACTATACTCTGTCATGCCCCTTCATTTCTCAGCTGAAGTATGCTCCAGGAAGCCTTCTCTGACATCGTCAGTCTGAGTTAGATATTCCCTGCCAGAACACCCTGTATTTGTCTAATCATACTATCTTCTAATTGTTTATCTCTACCCCACCCCCAACTCCACCTGCCGCTGGGGGATACAAGCTCCATGAGCGTAAAGACCATGTATGCCTTATTTTACCTTTGAATCCCTAGCACTTAGCATAGTGCCTATCACAGAGTAGGAACTCAAATATTTATTGATTATATTTATTGTTTGCATAGCTAAGGCTGTGTGGAAAGGCTGGAGTTAAGGGAAGAGAGGCATTTACCTCCACTGAGAGACAGAGTTAGGTAAGTGTGGTCTGTTGGGTCTAGGCATTTTCCCCGTCTCCATTTACAACAGGGTTTTACAGGATTCTCTAGTGGTCTTGGAAGATAGGGAATTTTGTTCTTCTCTATACCAAATAGCCCTAATAGTACCTGACACATAGTAGACATAATAAAAATAGCTCCATTTATTAAGCACCAATTATGTGCCAAACATAATCTCTAATTTTTATAAAAATCCTGTAGGGCAGGTACTATTGTCCTAATTTCATTATTAAGGAAACAATGGCTCAAAGAGGTAAAGTGTTTTGGCTTAGGTCATATGAATTGCGAATGGCAAAACCAAAATTTGAATCCAGGTCTGTATTAAGACCGAAGTTATTCTTTTTTTTGCTTTGTTATAGTAAGAGCTGAACTGAGGCAAACCCTAGTCTGCCTGACAATCTGTGGAGTACTTTAGAGAAAAGAGAAGAACAGAATGCCAGGCAGGAGGGTGAAGCCTAGTTAAATACAGCAGGAATTCCTTATGTTGATTCAGAGAAAATGGATTTATGATCAGTTCTGCCACATTTACGGACATTAGGTGGGGGGGGGGCATGATAAGTGAATCCAAGGCAGGAGCATGGGACAAATCATCGAAATCGGATTCACAGCATGATTTCCAAACAGAAGCACTAGAGGAGAGACAGGTAAGTCTATTTCCTTTACACACTGACTACTCTCAGGTCTTTATTAGGTTCTGGGGTTAGCTGTGAAACTTACCACTGGCAAATAAAAACTGTAAGGCTGTAGACTCAAAACAACTGAGGGTTTAGAAACTAGGCCCTAGCAAGAATGTTAAAGTAGCTAGGTTTATAGGAGGGATTTAATTAAGACAAAATTTTCTAATTACAGAAGCTGTGAGATAGCTGGATGTCCTCATTCACTCACTTTCCCCATCCAATGTTACTAGCATGGTGAAGTACAAATGGTGAAGGCTGTATAGCCAGTCAGAACTGGGTTCAAATCCTGGCTCCACTGATTAATAAGTATATGACTTTCTAATTTCTTTGGGCCTGAGCTGTTACATTTGTAACAATGAATGAATTAGGGGCACCTGGGTGGCTCAGTGGGTTAAAGCCTCTGCCTTCGACTCAGGTCATGATCTCGGGGTCCTGTGATCGAGCCCCGTATCGGGCTCTCTGCTCAGGGGAAAGTCTGCTCCCCCCCCTCCCCCCGCCTGCCTCTCTGACTACTTGTGCTCTCTCTCTGTCAAATAAATAAATAAAATCTTAAAAAAAGAATTTAAAAAAATGAATGATGTTTTTACACTGTAGGATTAGAAATGTTTGTAAAGCTCTCAGCACACTGTCATTCACTAATAAGAACAATAAAAACAGATGGTTTTATCAAGTATCAGACACTCATTTAATTCTCCCACTGAGGTAGGTACTATTATCCCTATCTTATAAATAAAGAAACTGAAGCAAAGAGAAATTAAGTCATTCACCCAAGGTCATACTACCTTGTAAGGGGTAAGAACTGGTATCTGAATCCCAGAGCGTAGCTTTAGAGTCTGTGCTCTTGATGTTGTTGGATTACGCCTGTTAATAATGGTAGCTGAATAAAACTAGGTTCAAGGATCATGATGTCAACACCTCTTAGAGGCTCTTGAAACAAGACTCTAGTTTTGTGTACAGCTTAAAAATGCTGGGGTCTTGGTTAATAAGCCAATAGAAGGTACAACATCATACATGGGGTTGAAATCACTTGTGTATGGCAGGCTGTACGCTGTGACTGATGAGATACAATTGGAAAGGTGAAATGTACTTGGACTTCTGCACTAAGCAGAAAGTCAAACAAAATGACATGACTTCTAATGATTTAAATTTCCTAGGAGACTAATGTGGCCTTCTGTGAGATTCCCTCTAACAAATATATGCGTCCCTGCATCACAAGTGCCATGGTTTCACTTGGTTAAAAAAGGAAAGGATTGGAAACTGTCAACAGGATGTAAGCTTATTTTCAGACAAATATTCACAGAACAGAGTTCATACCTCCTTTATGCCAAACTTTGAAGACCAGAGTTTGTTGAGGGTCCAAAAGAAGCTCTTTTGATAGCCTATTAAGAAAAACATCCACCATAAATTAATGGTGTAGGAAGCATCTGCCGTATGAAACTTAGATTTGAAGAGCATCTTGTAGTTTGCAAAGCACTTTCCTAACATTTTCATTTCAACTTCATGGTCATCTCTGAGGATATAGTTTTACTTTCACAGGTAAAATGAGGGATGGAAGCTCAGAGAGAAGTAACTTGCCAAGACTTGAAATCAGGCTCCCCTGATGCAGTACTTTCCCACCTGATGGTATCTGCCACATTCAAACTCTGTTTCTCAGGATGAGAGGGAGTGTGGAGAGGGAGCTCCTTAAGATGTAAGGAACAGTTTTACTGGAGCAGAGGAGGGATTCTTTTTATTTAATGTGGAAAATGGAATGGTGAGAAGGGAGAAGAGGGGAAAAACAACATCCACCAAGTGCCTACTGTGGGCCAGGCACAGTGCCTAGTATCTCATATATGTGTAATCTGCACAGAAGCCTAGACATTGGCATTGTTATCCCTGCTTTACAGATGATAAAAGTGGGCTCAGGGTGACCTGCTCAAGGTCACATGAGAATCAGTAAGTGGCAGGGCTGGGACTTAAAGCTTAGTTTGCTTTAAGTCACACTCTACAGAGGTAAGGCACCAAAATAAGAAAGTATCCATTTTCATATCAGAAAAGAAGTTGATATGGAATTCAATAAAGACCTCTAACACATTTTATTTAAGAAATGACTTATACCATTTTAAATTACAAAGATTTGGAAAGTTCCACACCAGGTGCCATTGCTTTAGGAGGAAATCCAGGGAAAACTAAGAGATTTAATTTCCTTCCCTAGATACCCCTGGGGAACTGAAGAGACCCCACTTCAAGACAACAGGAGGCACTGTGATAAAGTGAAGTAAGTACTGTGTCAAAAATCTGAATTCTGCTTGGTGTTCAGAATACCCACCTCCGCATTCCAGCTCTGCTATGGTTACATGAGTGACCCTGGAGACTCAAACATTTTGAGCCCTGGCTTTCTTACCTGTTAAACGGGTTATTTTCTACCTATAAGGTTGCAAGGAGCATCAAATGAAATAATTTTGTGATAGAGCAATTGTAAACAGAACCTTTACTCATTTTTCTTCTCTTCTTTCCTCTGCTACCAACAGACTATGTAACCTCCCTGGTCTACAGTCTTAACTTTGAAGTGAGGGGATAAAATTAGGAGACTGTCAATGTCCCTTTGTCAAGTCCATAATGTTACGCTCTGAATGAATAAATCACCTTCAATTAGAAGCTTAGCCCTCTAGCCTCCTCCCTTTTAAGGCAGATTTGATATTTTAGATCAAGTACCTGGCCATAATGGCGAGAATTTCTATGATTTCCAGTAGTTCACCATAGATAGTACTGAGTTGTCACTGTAGTTCTAGCTCCTGACTCAGGTCGGCCTCTCAAATTTCAAAACACTGGATGTGTGAACAACTGCTGGGCTCAATTAGGTATGGAAACACTGTGAGAAAGCAGCAGATCAGACACCATGTGGTATGTCTAGTGTTGGTGGACAAGTGAGAAACCTTATAAAAGGTGATGCAGGATAAAGATAATGATAACAGTTGTTATACTAGAACTCACACTTTCAATGACGATGAAAGATGTAATGAAAAAAAGGGTGGACAAGCACTGGGCCTGAATGTCAGCCGCTGACCTCTGAACTGCATTGCAGCATGACTGACAGGGCTCCACCTCCAATTCTTTGAGTCTTCCAAAGGAGATCTAACATTTGTGGAGCACCTGCTCTGTACCATGAGGTTCATTTTTCTAAATGTCACCTAATTTGGACCTCACAATAACCCTGTAAAAATTAACCCCACTTTGCAGATGAGGAATCTGAGGCTCAGAGATACAATTTAATTTGTTCACACAGCTAGTAAATGAGATGGGGCTGGAGGCCACGTCTCTCTAAGTGCAAAGCCCAGGCTCTTTCCAATGCAGCAGAAATCTTTTTCAAGGATGTACAATCCACAGCCTTTCCTGAAATTAGTTTGCTATATCTTCTTCCCCCAAATAAACTGTGTACATTCTTCAATACTCAGCTGAATTATCTTATTTAAAATAAAAAGCTTTCCCTGAACTTCTAGGTTAATCTAAATTATCTTTCTGAGGCACTAGAATCATTTTTTGCTACTTTTACAGCACTTGTCACATTCTAATGTATATTTTCCCAGGTAGACCATGAATAGTGCAATTGCAGGGACTGTCTTAATCATCTTTAATTCACAGGCTCTAGAACAGAGTGGGGCATCTAAGCAGTTTTCACTGAATAATTTTTGAGTTGTACTGAGCTCAAAAAGAGTTAAAAAAAAAAATACCACAGTAAGATCTTTAAATCACTACTAACTGTGAATTCATAAGCACCAGGATTAAATAACTGCTTGATAAGAAAAGCATTTTCCCGGTCTGCTTAATATTGTTCCCTCTATTATATCCCTTGATCTGAGTTTGTCTCTTGGAACAAAAAGAAGATTCTGGAAGGCTGATGGGCTATCATAAAATACAAACCTTGACTGCTGTTGAAAATTCCAGATGGGGGAATCTGTGTTTTCAACCACTTGGGTGTAGGTAGGAGATGGATCATCAGCCGTTGCAAAGGATACACAACAACTGGGTATCGATACTTTCCGTTCTGTCAAGGGACTCCCTGAAATAGAACACAGTGGAATGACTGACTTTAGGGTGTCAGAAAGAACGTGCCAGAAACCTCCCATTATATAGGTATAAGCAGGACCATTTCTAGCCTTCTCCTACCTTTAGGTCTTTGCTTGAGCTATTATTCGCTGTATCTGAAGTGTTCCTAGTGTCCTTTCTGCTACTAAAACTGTCCTTTCAAGGCTCAGTTCATAAATATTCCCCAGTGAGGGATCACTCCTCTCATCTCTGTATACCTTGTGGGATGATGGAAAATACTGAATTGAGAAGCAAAAGTAGAACTGCAAAACGCCCTAGACTCAGGAGTCACACAATCAATGATCAGCTCTGTGGTACATGTTTTGTGCGACCTCAGGCAAGGCCGCTCTAAGCCACAGTAAGGCAACCAGGCAATAGAGAGGTAAAGTGGCTTGCTCACTGCACATCTGGCTAACTAGCGTCTGTAAGACCCAGCCAGGTTTCCTGAGTTTCCAGGGTTTTTCCATTGCAATAGGTCTAATTACCTATTTGGTTACGAGCTCCCCCTCTGGCCTGGAATGAATCCATGGTAACTTTTCCCTCGTGTGATGCCCAAATTTGCATATTAACAAAAACTTAGTCCAGTTCCATTAAAGGAACGCTAACTGACACTTTTCTCTGTGTCACATGCCCAGAGGAGTCAGGTTTGATTCCTAATTGGAGACAGACACACACAATTAAAATAAGAGAAAGCACAGGGAGCTGTGGGAACCCAAAGGGGCTCCTAACCCTGCCTGAGTAGGTAAAAGAGAACCTCTAAAGATTGATGATACCGTAGATAATTTTGGTTTTTACTAAGTATAACTTAGATTAACCTAAATAATTTTACCTCTCTGTTCCTCAGTGCCTTATTCATAAGACAGGGGTGGAGACACTTGTCATGTCTAGTGTAAGAATACAACGCTAACGAGTACTCAAGGTGACTCATAAAGAAAGGGTCTTCAGAGCTTTCTCTAACAAAAATACTCAAGAAGCTCTTATTTTCAGAACCAGGGCCACAATGGGGATCAGAGAAAGTTCAAAACTCCTTCAGATTTAAGCTCTGTTGAGGGCAAAACTCATCATTCAGGACTGTTTGGAGATCTTCTGCATGCAACCTTGTATGCAAAATGATTTTCACAAAGGCTTGGCAAATTATGGCTGACTCAGAGAGTGTGGCATGAGTTGCCCTCAGCTACATGTTCTCAGATGATAAGAGTCGAAGAGAATCTGAGAGATGAACTTGTATGAGCATCACATTTTATAGCTGCGGAGAAGGGAAATGGGTTTGCTCAGTCACAAAGCAAGTTCATGGCTTAGCTAAGGTCAGAACCCAGTCCACTGACTCCCATTCCAGAACTACTTCTATCATATCATCATTTGGAAGGCACGTTTCAGAGAGATGATGTGCAGGTCTGTATTCTCAGGACCAAACTCAGGGCCTGAAAGACACATAAACTTCGTGGGAGGAAAGACTATATGGGTCTATCACTGAGGGTGGGAATCAGGGAGACAACAGAGACCTCTGAAAGTCAGATATCCACCCTGATGAGTGTTCGGCCCTGGATAACAGAAAGAGGCCAAAGAACAAGTGATTTATAGATTTGTGATTTATAATTCATATTAGAAATTTTAGAGGTATTAAGTATCATATTCACAAACAAGAGGACATTATTTCCTGCATCAGGAAGATGAGGGTGCTGTGGCAGAGAAATAAACAACACAATTCCAAGAATACACAGCTAGTGGAGAGACACATTTCTAGCCATTTTCAGTGCAGACTAAAATGTGATATGAAGGAGGAAAACTGTGTGGGAGTAGGGGTGGTGGTATGGGGGAGACTGGGGAACCTAGAGTGAGGTTTTGTGCTAAGAGAGGTAGTCAGTAGGCTTTAAAGTGATGGTGTCACCTTAGTCCATTCTCAAAAGATGAGTAAGTTTGTTGAAAAGGAGAGAAAAAGGCATTCTAGGAAGAGAAAGGAACAGATCAAAGGCTTGATAAGAGAGAGAAAAGGGCTTTGGCAAAACGCAAATTGTGGAATTAAGATATGATGAAAGATGAGGCTGAAAAGACTGATGAAGCCACATGGGAGGAACTCTGTGTGCTGTCACCGAGAGTGTGGGGGAAACAAAGCCAGTAACAGTAAAGTATTTTCAGTTGAAAGAGATCGTATTTGTGGACCAGAATATAACCTCAGGAGCAGAATGAAAAAGATATTGGAAGAGAATACTGGAAGCAGCAACCATTGAGAGGGCTATCCCTATTTCAAGTTTCTGAGGCTTGAGCAGGCAAGGTAGCACTAAGAATGGAGAAAAGGTGACAGAAATTTTGTGCAAGAGGCCGTGGTCCTATACCATGTATCTGGACACAATGGAACTTGGTAAGTATTTGTTGAATAATCTATTAATCCCTGAGACTTATTCCCTGTTAAATTCCCCATAAGCAACTCTCCTACAGGAGAGACAAAGTAGGAAACGAGAGGAGGTATTAAGGAGAAGGCAGCATTGGACTGAGGCCTCAGGGTCATCCACTTCCTCATTTAACAAATATTTCTGGCTTATTATGTGTCAGATACAGTTCTAGGTGTTGAGAATTTAGTGTCAATAAACAAAACAATAATCCCTGTTTCTGTAGGACTCATATTCTTCTAGGAAGGACAGAAAATAAAACACATTGTTAAAGGCTACAGACAAAAAGAAAGCAGGAAAGAGGGATAGAAAATGTTGGGGAAGAGCTAGAAATTTTAGATGGGTAGTCAGGGAAGGCCTTGTGAGACAAAGTCATTTCACTAAAGACATGCAAGATGTTCCAAGCAGAGGAATATCAGATCCAAAGATCCCAAGACAGGAGTCTGTTTGTATTTCAGAAAAAGCAAAGAGGGGCCAGCATGTTTGGAACAGGGTAAATGAGGGGAAGGTAGGATGCCAGTTGGAGCTTGGTAGCTGGGGAAAGGGAGAAAGGAATCCAGGCTAAGAAAGGTGTGTGAGCAAAGGCCCAGGGAATGGCTTGTTGTTTGTGGTGGTAGGAAAGCAAAGGAAGCCACGCACTACTGGAGGAAATCACCATTTTGCTATTCTCAGCCACTCTAAGATCATGTCAGTTAGTCTCAGTTGAGCCCTTGTTTGAGCTCAGCAATCTTCTTAACCATGATTCTCATAGCTCCCTTGCGATGACCAGCCAAAGAGGATCAATTGCTATCGTGATCCCTGATGCCCTCTCTAAGCAAGCCCAGAACATATGCTTTCCCACTTTAATACCTTTGTTTAAGTTGAAATATCCACCTGGAGTTTTTATCCCCACCGTCCTGAAATCCTATTCGTTCTAAAAGGTTCTCCTGATTTCTTAGACATTTCTCATCTCTCTGTTCTAAACTCTCTAAACACTACATATTGTAGTGCCCTTTGGGCCTTCAGAATACTTTGCTTTATATATGCTTAACCGTGTGGCTGCTAACCTTCTCAATGGGGTAATCAGCTCTTGGAGGACAGAAGCCATGTGTCATTTGCTCCATCCTCTCTGTATTTGGCATCGGCCCTGCAGAGATTTACTACTTGCAATGCAAGCCCAGGGCTAGGTGTGCAATATATACCCACCCTGGGCTACAGTGACTGGTAAACATAGTGTAGACAGGATTAACTGGCAAACAGCCATATTTCATACCTGAAAGGCAGAATGGTATACAGGAAAAGAGCACTGGCTTCAGATCCAGACATAGCTGGAATCAAATCCTGGCTTTCCAGAGCTTATTAACTTTAATCAGTTATCACTTTATCTTTTTGATATGTCACTTTATCTTTTTGAGCTTTATAAAATGGGCAGGTACTATAATCTAGTCACACCATCATTGCACTTGTGGTAATGATGAAATGAGATTTAATGTACAAAAATGAGAATAAAACTTGGTACAAGGAGATGCTCAATAAATTATTGTCAAATTACTTTGCGAAGTCATATTTTAAAAATGTAATTAATGTTCTTCCCATAAGAAGCCTGAAGGGAGCTCCGAAAATGATTTGCTATATACTTGGTCCAGAAAAGCCTACACAATCACACGAATCAGGAGGTTCAAATCTTCGTGCTGACTTTAAAAACACAGGTGAAACTGCCTACACCATCAAGGGTATGCATATCTGAAAAGTGACCAAGTATGTGAAGGATGTCACTGTGCAGAAGCAACACATGCCATCCTTCACTCCAATGGTGGAGTTGGTAGGTGTGCCCAGGCCAAACAGTGGGGTTGGACACAAGGTCAGTGGCCCAAGAAGAGTGCTGAAGTTTTACTGCATAGGCTTCAAAATGTAGAGTATTGCTGAACTTAAGAATTTAGATGTAGGGCACCTGGGTGGCTCAGTTGATTACGTGGCTGCCTTCAGCTCAGATCATAATCCCTGGGTCCTGGGATCGAGTCCCCCATCAGGCTCCCTGCCAGCAGAGAGTCTGCTTCTCCTTCTCCCTCTGCCCTTCCCTGTACCCCCACCTGTGCTCTCTCCCTCTCTGCCTCAAATAAATAATAAAATCTGACCAAAAAAAAAAAAAAAAAGAAAAGAAAAAAGAAAAAGAAAAGAGTTCAGATGTAGACTCTTTGGTCATGGAGCACATCCAGTGAACAAAGGCCCCAAGATGCAGCAGAGAACTGACAGGGCTCGTGGTTGGATGAACCTACACATGACTCTCCCTGCCACACGGAGATGATCTTTACTGAAAAGAGCAGACTGATTCTAAACTAGAAGAAGAAGTTGCACAGAAAAAAACGATATCCAGAAGAAACTGAAGAAAGAAAAACTTATGGCCTGGGAGTAAATTCTGTATAAAGTAAATGCAAATAAAAGTAAAAACAGAAAAAAAAAAGTAACTTGCTGTCTAATGGAAAAGTTACAAGTATATTTGCATTGCTTTGTATTTGTACTTTTGCAATATGGGGATTCCCCCTAAAATGGAATGTAAACCCTATCTTTGCTATTTTAAATTCTATTTTATGCAGTAACAAAATAACAGAACAATTCTTGCAAAAAATAAAACTTTTTCGTGCTTTCCTTAAATTCATACATCTACTAATTCTTCTCTATTAAAAAATTCAGTTTTGGGCACCTGGGTGGCTCAGTGGGTTAAAGCCTCTGTATTCAGCTCAGGTCATGATCCCAGGGTCCAGGGATCGAGCCCCGCATCGGGTTCTCTGCTTAGCAGGGAGCCTGATTCCCTTCCTCTCTGCCTACTTGTGATCTCTGTCTGTCAAATAAATAAATAAAATCTTTAAAAAAATTCAGTTTTTATATATTATACTTGTCAAAAATAGCCTGCTTTGGTGGGTCAATAAAAAAAAAATATTTCCCAGTTTTGTGACTCATATGGGATCTCATTATCTCTAATACAGTACAGCAAGGGCTGTACTTGGGGAAGACTTTGTCCTGAGATAAAACATTTCAAGGTTTCAAAGATAATGAGGAGGATAAGAGAACCTCAGGGGTCATTATAGCAGCTTATACTCATGGGAATAATGCCTGTTGGTGGTGTGTACAAAGAGAAATGAAATGAAAGGTAAGCAACAGTTACCATGGCGTGAATTTTGTTTCTGTTCCAACACAGCACAGATTGAGAGAGGCCAACACAGAGATGATAGGAGCTAAGTATGGAGGCCAAACGAAAAGATGTATATTGAAACCTGAGCTCACAGGGCTTTGGTTATCTGGCTCACACAGCCAACACACATCTCAGAATTGTTAATTCCAACCATTTATAGATGAGAAATTCAAGACAGAGGGAGACAATAACTTGCTCAAAGTCACACACATACAACGTACTGGCTGGGAATACATATTTGAGGGTATTTCTACTAGAATGTAAGCTCCACATGGGCGCGATTTTTAGCTATTTTGTTCACTACTTAATGCCCAGCACTATATACTATGATAAAGAGGGCAAAAAGTGCTGGGAGAGCAAACAGGAGAGGGGCCTTTACATTAATTACATTACTGATAAACATCGAGTCTTAATAGAGGAGTTGGAATTAGCTAGGGAAAAGAGAAGGGTGATGGCAAAGAGAAAGTTTTAGGAGCGATTACAAGGATGAATAAAGAGTAAGGTAAGTGTTCCTTGTGCCATGGACACATGGATACATGGCTGCCTGGTGAGGTTGCTGGGCCTCTTCTTAACAGTGTGTGTATGATCAGTATGTGTGGGTTTTTTTCCCTTTTCTTTTTTTTTTTTTTGGAGAGGGAGAGAAGGAGGGAGAGGGGCAGAGGTAGAGGAATCTTCAGCAGGCTCCACACCGTGTGGAGCTTGACGCGGGTTTCGATCTCATGACCCTGCGATCATGAACTGAGCTGAAATCAAGAGTTGGATGCTTAACAGACTGAGCCACCCAGACACCCCAAAGTCTGTGTGTTTTAAAGATTTTACTTATTTATTTTGGGGGGGGGGAGAGTGAGAGAGAGAGAGCATGAGTTGGGGGGAGAGGCAGATGGAGAGGGAGAAGCAGGCTCCCCACTGAGCAGAAGAAAGCCCGATGTGGGCCTGGATCCAAGGACTCCAGGATCATGACCTGAGCCAAAGGCAGACATTTAACTGACTGAGCCATCCAGGTGCCGCTCTGTGTGTTTTTTTGAATGCATAATGTAAGATACACAGGATTATGTACAAATCAAATTATATTAGCATTATTATCAAAATGCTAAAAAAGCAGTGACCACTTATTAATATGTAACAAGATCTAACTGTAGGTTTTCAAGTAATGATAGGTATAAAAAGATATCTGCAAGAACTACAATGTGATAGGAAAATACCTGTGATTTCTATTGCTGACATCACAGACAGGTACTGTTAATATTACTAGGGTCTAGTGTCTATGATCACAACTATAGGAAATGTTTAATTTTGGTTAGAGGTTAATAAAATCCAGATGTGGTTATTTTTCTATCCAAGTTCACCATCTTGACTTTTTATCCTTAGGTCCTTTGGGGGTTAGGGATGCAGTGTTAAGAACTCTTGGTCCCAGGTACATAATGAAGATGGCCTGAGTTGGTAGCAATGGAAAGGAGAGAGAGTCCTGAGAGAAATTTAAGAGATACAACAATTTAATGAATTTGATGATATGATGGTGGATAAGGAAAAGAGACGTACCTAAGCTTGATATGATGGTGGATAAAGGAAAAGAGAAGTACCTAAGTTGATACTCAGGTTTCTGGACTGGGGAACTTATGATATGCGAAGCTAATATATAACTGGCAATGTCCATTTAAGTTCAGAAAGGCTTTCATGTTGCTTAAACTTTTAGGCTTGAGAAATATAATTATCGATTAAGATGTTGTTGCAGATTCTGTCATGATTTCCAAGATTTATAAAGCCAGGACCATAATCTGAGGAGTCAGATACATGCTCCTTTTAAGCTCATACCTTTTAAGCTCATACATACCTTTTAAGCTCAAATGCATCGCTCTTTCTACCAGGATACTGACTGCAAAAGTTCCATCCAATGTGGCAGGGCCCTCTTCGGCTGGGTAGACTTCCTTTGTGGTGTTGCAAGGGACCTGGGTGGAGGCAGGAGACTTCTGGCGGACAGGTGATGGAGAGAGCTGAATCTCATCATTCCTTCTGGGGAACTGCTCAGACTCACTGTGGCTGCTGCAGTCCACAGAATCCAGCTCAGGAGCAGGCCCAGGGTGTGGAGAAGGAGAGGAAAGAACCACATGAACTCGTAAGGCAGCTCCTGAGAGGTTGGAAGCATTTCGTCCAAACAGAGGATACACACCTGCAAGAGGATGAAGGAGGATAAGCCCAAGCAAGCAGGAACCAAGAACACTCTCTAACCTTGGAAATGATTCACTGAGAGTGCTTGTGGTCCTCTCTCCTTCAACAGGCCTATAGGCCCCAATATACCAATTTGTAAAAGAAACTGTGAAGTCAGTATACGGTGTGAAAAATGTTTACTCCCTTCTCCCCAATATGCACATTATCTCCATTAATGGAAAGTAGTGCAAGTTCAGATTTGAAGCCAAAGCCAAATGACTACCAGGCAGAGTTGCTGTGGAAGAGATTCACGAGCTGGGGTGAGCAGACTTAGACGACTTCTCAAGCCTTCTGAAAGTAAGATTATTATTAAAGCAGGAGTGGCCTGTCCTCTCTGTCACATGTCCCTCTGGCTCTCGTCTATAGGCTTTCTCCTAAGGTCTTCTTCTTAGGAAGCTGTCCTGGTGCTCAACTTAGCCTGTTTCAGCAACTAAATATGTCTGGCAGTAGCCCTGAAGATCATCTGGAAATGAAGTAGGGGGCTTCAGCAAAGGAGGCAAGAAAGAAAAATAGGGGAACTCCTATTTGTTGACTGTTTCTCATGTGCCAGGATCTGAGGAGTTAGGTAACCTGCCAAGGTGAATTCTCCAAAGTGGTAGATTTAATCTCAGGGATATGAGCTTATAAGCTTCCTGGATATTAAAATGAGATTTCATTATATAGCAGAAGGCACTGAGAATTCTTTCAGAATCTCAAAGTTTGGTTCATTAGGCTCATTTCAATTCAGGAAAACGGAGTTAACGGATTCACAAGGAGCAGTAACATGCAACTTTCCCTGTCTTTTTCAGTTTTTTAGGTAACCTCTTTTCTTGTGATGCAATGTGTGAATTATCATCATTATTACAAGCAGAAAGTAAGGCCAATAGAAGGCAAGACATCCAAAAGCAACATAGCTAAAGCCTTATCCTCAAGAAACTCAACAGCTACTTGGAAGGATGGTTGGGTGGATGACTGAATGGACTGCTTGGGTCATTCAATCAGTACATCCAATGCCACACCTTGTATAAAGCCCATTTACAAGAAGATAAAAAGCTTAGACTGATGGGAGGTGGAGAAGTAGGAGAGAAATGGATAATCGTAAAACTTAAATATTTCCTTTGTATCAGTCAATAAAAAGAGGTATTTCTGCTTGAGTTCTGATCTTTAAATCTTTATTTAGTGTTCCAAACCTACTTTCTTCAGCAGAGTGAAGTTTAAAGTCCATCTTTATGAACTTTAGTTCAAGTGAGCTGTACTTACTTCAAAGATGTTTTCTGCAGGCTCTCTGAAGTGACTCTAGGCTCGCCAGACAAAATAGCACACATGGAATCTAATGAGGTGTTCAACGGAGACAGAATTACACCTGCTGGGTCCAGAGAGAACCAGAGAATCTGGGATGATCACCCAAATACTTAGTTCTTACTTAGCTTGGGCCATCTGTGCAACAGGGTCAGAGCACAAGGCTAATAGAAGTATACAGGGTTGTGACTCAGTTTCTTTAGTTGTATAGTGGAGGAAATAACAACCAATCTTACAAGGAATATCCTAATGAATAAATATCATGTTTATAAAGAATCTAGTCTGGTTATCTTCAATTCATTCTGCATTATAGTTACTAGATGGAGTCTTCTAAAATGCAAAACTATCACTCTTCTATTCAGACCCCATTAGAATTGCTTTCCATAGCTCTCAGATAGAAGTCCAGTACTCTTGTCCGCCTTTCTAACTTCATCTCCTTATCATCTTTCATCCTATATATCTTATGATCCAGCAGTACCAAATTACTTACAGTGCCTAAAAGGTATCAACTTGCCTCACGCCTCTGTACCTTCACAGGCTGTTCTCCTGTTTAGAATATCATTCTTTGCCTTTTCGTGGCTTATTCCTAAATCCTCTGAAACTCAGGTCAAAGATCATTTCCACTGAGATGTCATCCTTGAACCAAAGAGATGTTGCATCCCTGTGCTCCACAATACCACTGAGAATACCTTTTCATAGTTCTTATGGTTCACTGTAATTGTTTATTTACTACTCTATTCTCCCATTGACTATCTCTTACTCATCTCTGAATTCCCAGAGCCAAGTATATGAATCAAGTACTGAACAAAAGTTTAAAATAAACCATCTAGCACATAATGCTGCTTGCAAAATGTTACCTTTTTCCTTTCTGCCTTGTGAACCAATTTATTACTTTGTACATTTTCTTTATGATTTCAAGATGTGCTGACCAGAAAGAGAGGATATCCTTAGTCTCACCAGCAGCTATGTTTTTCAGTGTATTTTAAAAACTAGCATTCTAGATTATCATAGAGGCTCTTATACATGAGTTTAAAGATAGTGTCCCCCCCAATTCACCCATTTTTATTTTACACAAATTGAGTACAATATTCTAGGCACTATATTAGGTACAAAGATCTGCTAAATTTGACTGCATTCTAAAGCTACAAAGTTCAGAGCCACTTCTCAGATCTGTGGTGACCCTACCAAGATACACTGTCATGAGGCAATGCCTTCTTTTAAGCAGGCAGTGGTGCTCTTTCCTTTTGAAAATTCTTTAGTTATAGGAAGTCTTACTAAATTATTACTAATCTTTCAGCATACAATACTAGAAGAAAACACTTGCTAGCTGTGAGCCTGGGTAGTAATCTAACCTCTTTGAGCCTCCATTTACATGACTGTAAAATAGGTCTGATATCTATCTCCCAGCGCTGCTAGGAGGATCAAATAAAATAATGTCTGAGGGAGCTTATCACGTAGCGCTTGTCACAGAGCAGGTGCTGAAACCACAAGAGCTGAGGACGGTTCCTAACTTACCACTGACTGTTAATGTTCTTGCTGACCTCTCCCCAAGTCTGGCCAGGTCCACATAGGCTGAGCCAATCCAACTGTCCGTCTGGTGGGGCCTCTCCACACTGTCATTGCCATAAGCCCGCCACACTTGGATCTCTAACCTCTCTTCCCTGAAATACCAAAGGAGTGATGGGCCCCTAGTGACTTCTGCTCTTCTGGATGCCTTGAAAGTAACCATGACCTGCTTTTTGTTTGTAGATTCCTTAGGCTTCTTGAGAGGGGTCCAGAAGGCCTCATGATCATACAGCTTATAGCGGAGGTAGCAGTATGTGTTCTTATGAATGTGGTTCTGGCCAGCAAGAAGCACACAATGGATGGGCAGCCAGAGCCTTGGGGTGGATATGGTGACAGTGGCTGGCTCCTCTTCATTCATCTTGACAAGATTCTTCAGATTATTCTCAAAGTTCCAGCCCAATAACTCAGCAGCTTCCAATACCCGCTCTCTATCACCAGGATGCGTGAAGGAAACTGAAAGCTCCAGGCCACCCACAATCTTCTGCATGAGCTCCAAACCATGAGGCAGGGCCCCATCCTCTGGCAAAATGATAGGATACCATCCTGTGATCCCTTATGGAAAACAAGTTAAGACTTTCAATTAGTGTTTTAAGAATAAAACGATTTACCCACTTCCTACTCCAGATCCACCATCACTCTGGCCCAAGACAGAACAGAAAACATACACCCGGGGTGCCTGGGTGGCTCAGTGGGTTAAGCCTCTGCCTTCGGCTCAGGTCATGATCTCAGGGTCCTGGGATCGAGTACTGCATCGGGCTCTCTGCTTGGCAGGGAGCATGCTTCCCCCTTCTCTCCCTGCCTGCCTCTGCCTACTTGTGGTCTCTCTCTGTCAAATAAATAAAGTCTTAAAAAATATCTATATCTATATCTATATCTATCTCCACAGAACATGGGAGTTTGTTTTCCCTGACTACTGAAAGACTACGAGATCAGGTGGAAGAACAAAGCCCAGGAATTGGAAGACCTGAATTCTCTCCTAGGCTCAGCCCCAAACCAGCAGTTCAGTCTAGGTAAGTCATTAATTTCATTCAACCTTGGTTTCCTTACCTGACAAATAGGAAAACTGGTGCTAATCTTGCCCACCAGACAAAATTGTTATAATCATCAAATGAGATAATGGTTTTGGAAGAATTTGAAAAGAGAAGTGCTATAAAAAAATGTGAAATGGAGGGGTTGAAAGATGGAGGCCGAGTAGGAGGACCCTAGGCTCTACCTTGTCCCACAAATATTAACTAGATAACTATAAAATCATTCCAAGAACCCCAGAAATTGACCTGAAAACTGGCAGAACAAACCCCACAACTAAAGGTTGAGATGAGGACTCATCAAAGAGAGTAGGTAGTGTGGAGACAGTTTGGGAGAGAAACGGATTGTGGGAGGGAGTCATGGCCACAGAGAAGGGCAAGAGACACACTAGCACACAGAGGAGCTCATGCGAAAACAAACTGCCATAGCAATTGGCTTGGAAAGTGAGAGGGACTGAATTTCATGAGTTTCTGCAACAAGTGGGGCTTAAAGCCTGGAGTTTTAAATTAGCATGCCTGGCTCTGATTGAGCCTGGAGGGCATTAGGGCTGCTCTTGGAGAGGAGGCAAACAGCCTGAGAACATACAGTCTAGGAAGAGCAATCTGAAGAGCACCTGGAACACATAATGGGGAGGTTATATGCTAACCTAATGGTAACCATATATCAAAAACCACTAATAAATATGCAAGGTATAAAGAGAAAGAAATCCAAATATATCATTAAAGAAAATCAGCAGGCCATGAAAGGATCAGAGAAAATCTTCAGAAACAACCAAAAACAAGTAATAAAATGACAATAAATATTATCTATCATAAATAGACTAAATGCTCCAATCAAAAGACACTGAGTAAGAGAATGGGTAAAAAACAAGACTCATTTACATGCTGCTTACAAGAGACTCATTTTAAACTTAAAGACACCTGCAGATTGAAAATGAGGGGATGGAGAAAAATCTATCATGCAAATGGATGCCAAAAGGAAGCCAGAGTAGCAATACTGATATTGGACAAAACAGACTTTAAAACAAACTGTAAAAAGAGACAAAGAACGACAGTGTATATTAACAAAGGGGACAATCCAACAAGAAGATATAACAATTATAATTATTTATGTACCCAACATAGGAACACCCAAATACATGAAACAGTTAAAAACAAACATAAAGGAACTGATTGATAACAATACAATAACATTAGCAGACTTTAACATCCTACTTACATCAAGAGGTATATCATCTAAACAGAAAATCAATAAGGAAACAATGGCTTTGAATGACCCACTGGAACAGATGGATTTAACAGATATATTCAGAACATTCCATCCTAAAACATCTGAATACACATTCTTTTCAAGTACACATAGAACATTCTTCAGAACACATTATATAGTAGGCCAGAAAACAAGCAAGCATCAACAAATTCAGGAAGATCAAAGTCATACCATGCATCTTTTCTGACCACAATGCTATGAAACTAGGAAGTCAACCACAAGAAAAAATCTGGGAAGAACACAAATACACGGAGGTTAAATAATATGCTATAAACAATGACTGGGTCAACCAGGAAATAAAAGAAGAAATAAAAGTAGATGGAAACAAATGAAAATGAAAACACAATGGTCCAAAATCTTTGGGATGCAGCAAAAGAAGTTCTAAGAGGGAAGTTTATAGCAACAGAGGTCCACCTCAAGAAGCAAGAAAAATCTCAAATAAACAACTTAACCTTACACCTAGCCTAGAAAAAGAACAACAACAAAACCTAAAACTAGTAGAAGGCAGGAAATAATAAAGATTAGAGCAGAAATAAATGATAAAGAAACTAAAAATGTAATAGAACAGACCAGTGAAACCAGGAGCTGGTTTCCTGGAAAAAAATACACAAAATTGGCAAGCATACAACAAAAGAAATAAAAGGCATCCAAATTGGTATGGAAGAAGTGAAATTTTCACTATTTGCAGATGATATGATACTGTATATAGAAAACCCTAAAGATTCCACCAAAAATCTGGTAGAAATGATAAATTCAGTAACGTTGTAGGATACAAAATCAAGATACAGAAATCTGATGCATCTTTCTCCTCCCTCCCTCCCTGCTTGCTTTTTTTTCCTCCCTCCCTTCTTTCCTTTCTTCCCTTCTCTTCCTTTCAGTAGCCCAATGCAGGGCTTGAACTCACGACCCTAGGATCAAGACCTGGGCTGAGATCAAGACTGGATGCTTAACCAACTGAACCACCCATTTGCCCCTGTTGAATAAATACTCCAATAATGAAGCAGCAAAAAGAGAAATAAAGGAAATAATCTTATTTGTAACTGCACCAAAATAATAAGATACCTAGGAATAAACTGAACTAAAGAGTTAAAAGACTTATACTCTGAAAACTATAAAATATTGATGAAAGAAATTGAAGACAACACAAAGATATGGAAAGACATTCCATGCTCATGGACTGAAAAAATAATGTTAAAATGTCTATACTACTCAAAGATCTAAACATTTAAAGCAATCCCTATCAAAACACCAATAGCGTTTTTTACAGAACTAGAATAAACAATCCTAAAATTTGTATGGAACCAAAAAAGACCCCAAATAGCCAAAGAAATCTTGAAAAAGAAAGGCAAAGTTGGAGGTATAATTCTGGACCTCAACTTATACTACGAAGCTGTAGTAATCAAAACAGTATGGTACTGGCACAAAAACAGTCACATAGGTCAATAGAACAAAATAGAAAACCCAGATATAAACTCACAATTATAACATCAATTAATCTTTGAAAAAGCAGGAAACAATATCCAATGGGAAAAAGACACCACTCAGCAAATGGTGTTGGGAAAACTGGACAGTAACATGTGAAAGAATGAAACTGGACCACACTTTCTTAAACCATACACAATAAATTCAAAATGGACTAAAGACCTAAGTATGAGACCTGAAACCATAAAAATCCTAGAAGAGAACACAGGCAGTAACTTCTTTCACATCAGTTATAGCAACTTTTTTCTAGGTATATCCGCTGAAGCAAGGGAAATAAAAGCAAAAATAAACTACTGGAGGAACGCCTGGGTGGCTCAGTCGGTTGGGCAGCTGCCTTTGGCTTAGGTCATGATCCCAGCGTCCTGGGATCCAGTCCCGCATCGGGCTCCTTGCTCGGCGGGGAGCCTGCTTCACCCTCTGCCTCTGCTTGCCACTCTGCCTGTGCGCTCGCTTGCGCTCTCTCTCTCTCTGACTAATAAATAAGTAAAATCTTAAAAAAAAAAACAAAAAATTACTGGAACTATATCAAAATAAAAAGCTTCAAAACAGTGAAATAAACAATCAACAAAACTAAAAGGCAACCTACTAAATGGAAGAAGACATTTGCAAAATGACATATCTGATAAAGGGTCAGTATTCAAGGGGCGCCTGGGTGGCTCAGTGAGTTAAAGCCTCTGCATTAGGCTCAGGTCATGATCCCAGGGTCCTGGGATCGAGCCCTGCATGAGGCTCTCAGCTCAGCAGGGAGCCGCTTCCCTTCCTCTCTCTCTGCCTGCCTTTCTGCCTACTTGTGATCTCTGTCAAATAAATAAATAAAATCTTAAAAAAAAAAAGGGTCAGTATTCAAAACATATACAGAACTTATACAACACATTACCCAAAAAACACTCCAATTAAAAAATTGACAGAAGACACGAACACACACTTCTCCAAAGAAGACATGCAGATGGCCAACACAGACATGAAAAGATGCTCATCATCACTTATCATCAGGGAAATAGAAATCAAAACTACAATGAAGTATCACCTCACACTTGTCAGAATGGCTAAAGTCAACAACACATGTAACAACAGGTATTGGCGAGGATGTGGAGAAAGGGGAACCCTCTTACACTGTTGGTGGGAATATAAACTGGTGCAACCACTGTGGAAAACAATATGGCGGTTCCTCAAAAGTTTAAAATAGAACTACCCTACAATTGAGGAATTGCATTACTGGCTACTTACCCAAAGAATACAAAATCACTGATTCAAAGGGATACCCACACCTCTATTTATGGTAGCACTATTTACAATAGACAAGATACGGAAGCAGCCCACATTAATGTGTACATTATCAATGAATGGATAAAGATGTGAGATACACACACACACACACACACACACAGGAATATTATTCAGCTACAAAAAAGAATGAAATCTTGCCATTTGCAATGACATGGATAGAGCTAGAAAGTATAAGGCTAAGTGAAATAAATCAGAGAAAGGCAAATAACCAAAGGATTTCACTCCTGTGTGGAATTTAAGAAACAAAACAAACGAGCAAAGGGGGAAAAAGAGAGTGAGCAAGAGAGACAAACTAAGAAACAGACTCTTAACTACACAGAACAAAGAGATGGTTACCAGAGGGGAAGGGGTGTTGGGTGGATGGGTTAAATAGGTGGTGGGGATTAAGGAGTGTACTTGTCATGATAAACAGAGGATAATGTATGGAATTGTTGAATTACTACAATTACTACATAGTACACCAGAAACTAATATAATACTGTATGTTAACTATAACTAAGGTAAAAACTTTAAAAAAATGTGGTATATATACACAATGGAATATTATTCAGCCATAAAAAGAATAAAATCTTCCCATTTGCAGTGACAGGGATGGAGCTAGAAAGTATACTGCTAAACAAAGACAGAGAAAGACAAATACCATATGACACCACTCATATGTGGAATTTAAAAAACTAAATGAGTAAAGGGGAAATAAAGAGAAGACAAATCAAGAAACAGATTTTTGATTAGAGAGAACAAACTGATGGTTACCAGAGGGAGGCCAGTGGAGGGATGGGTGAATTAGGTGATGGGGACTAAGGAGTGCACTTGCGATGAGCACGGGGTGATGTACTAAGTGGCTGAATCACTACATTGTACATCTGAAACTAATATAACACTGTTTGTTTAAAAAAAAAACAAACAAACAACTTGCCTCATATGATCCATGTACCAATTCACTTCTCCAACCCTCAGTTTTTTCATCAGCAAAATGAGGAAATTAGGCTTCTACAGGCCTTCCTGAATTTAAGAATGTATAATTCAGTACTACGTCTACATGAGGGATGGAGAAGAGGAGGAATACACTGAGAGGAACTAAAACAAAACTTGCCTACATCCTAAATCATTCCACTTGAACCCATTAAAACACATACATATCACTTAGGGAAAAAAAAGTGAAATGTTATAAAAGTGCTATAAATACTGGGGCAAAGGCATGGGTCAGGAGATCTAGGGTCTAGTCCTAAGTCTCCCACTGAAGGAACTGCCACTTAGGACCAGGCACTAGATTTCAAAATAATAAAAGCTACTCTTTACTGAGTATCCACTGTGTGTCAGACATACTCTTAGGGCTTCATATATAATAATTCACATATATATTACTTCTCCTGATAACTGGGATAATAATCCCTATTTTACAGATGAGAAAATGGAAGCTCAGACACCTGCCTGGATTATTATAGCTACCACCTTGAACAAATAAGTGACATAAGTGAGAAACCCTCTATACCAAGTTGTACAGACTTTTCTCTGGCAGGCACACAGAGTACCCGTTAGAGAGTACTGCTCAAATTTTAATTCACAATTAAACTTAGGAGATGTGTGATAGGATTCTGGATATTAGAATACACAATCCTAGGGAGGATGATGGGCAAGAAAAGGAAAGCTGACATTTACCGAGTGCCTGCAATGTGTTGGGTACTTTATATATCTGATTTCATCAGCTCCATCAGACCTGTCAGGATTAACTGTCTCCATTCATGAGATAAGAAAACTGAGGCTCAGAAGGGTCAAGGTCACTGAGCTAGCAGTAAGTAGGACACGTCCATTATTTCCAGACTGCCTTGGTGGCTGTCCCCTTTTAGGTTGGTACTCATTCTTTATTCCTTCTACAGTGAGAGAAGAAGGTACAGTGAAAAAGAATAGGTGAACCTGGACTTGATTTCCTGTACCGCCACTCACTAGTTGTGTGGTTTTGGCAAATCACTTAAATTCTGTGAGCCTAAGTTTCCTCATCTGTAAAATAAAAATAGTAAGACCCTGTATTCCCACCAAGCAGGGTTATAATGAGGCTTACACAGTATCTGAGGAAATAGTTCACAGAATGTTATGTAACATAATGGGTATCACCATATTTACTATTTGTAGTATCACCATCACCATCATCTTTCCTGGAGTAAGACGACAATACAAACAAAGCTCTGAGTTACTTTACTTTGTTAGAAGACTTTCGAAATGATTCAGAGAAGACTTAAAATACTTTTCAGTAAACTTCTAAGGTACCTGCAAGAATTCAAAGCATTTGTTAGGGGTCATGTTTTCTTCTGCATATCTTACAGGGAGCCATGCAAGATGATCTCTTGTAGGAAGGAAATGAGAAGGGGTAGAATTAGAAAGTGATTATCCAGCACCCTTACCAGATCTCTTGACCAGCAGCTCTTTTGTTGGAACCTTTACTACTCCAAGCAGATAATCTCTGAATGACTGAATACTGGTTATATCACTGGCTATCAAATCAAACAAAAAAGAGAAATTATTTAGTGCTTTACTGACCAAAGGCTAAATATTTCAGCATGTATTTTCTAGGAAGAGCTATAATATTCAAAACAGAGCCCCTTTTAATTCTGATTGTGGTTAGTCATTTGGTGCTCACCTGACTTGGTATCTTCATGATAAACAGCAAAAGTGACCTCTGCAAATTCCAACAGTTCTGCCAGGAAACAGGCCTCTCCACTGCAGTGCTGAGTCACCAAGTTACATGGAAACTCAATGTGATGGGAGAACTCAGGGCAGAAGGAACAGGCTATGGGGCGGGTTCGGCGCTGTTCTCCCTTGGGCAGGAAGGAGAGATGAGTGGTGACAAAGGCATTGACCCCGACTGTGGCACTGAACTGTAGAGCGGGCTCCTGCTCGGCCAGAGCCCTGTAAAGGAAGAAGGATGGGAATGAGATGGTAGTATCAAGTCAGCTGGATTGCCTAGAAAACATCTGCACCATTTTCATGAGGCTACCAGGAACACTAACTGACCATGTATTTCCTATCTAGGCTTTGGGCAGAGCCATAGTGTGCTTTCTTAGTAATCATTTAGATCACAGTGTATGTGTATGGGATGGGGGAAGACAACATTCACATGTTTACCAGAGTGATACTCCAAGAACACTCCTTTGTACTGTCAATGACCTTCAGCCAAAGACTACCAGGGAGCAATGGTAGTTGAACAAGTTGGTTTTATTGTTCATTACGATGAGAAAGAATATATACCAAGGGAAATTATGGGGAATTTTAGTAAAAAGCTATCAGAAAGGACTTATATAGCACTCAACTCATTTGCTGATTTGGAGGTTGTTCAAGGAAGTGGGGCTTTGCTCTGTATTGCTGTTCTAATGAATCTTACCTAGGAAGGAAGGAAGACTAGAAAAAGGCTAAGGCTGTAATTGGTAAAGTAGCAGCGGTAACTCATTTTGGCCAAGATGGGGGGATGTTAGGTATTTTGTGACTCACAATGACCTTGTTTTGGTTTGTATCTAGGCAAGACTACAGAGTAACCTTTTTTTTTCTGTCTTCAACGTGGTTGCAAAACAGCCTTATCTGATGTTGCTGTTCTGTGAGATTGTTTATGCTCAGCATGAAAACACCAAGCCCAGCTACAAGTGTCAGATCAGTTTCTAGATGTCTCTGGGGCTGTTTTTCTCAGTAGAGACGTACCACAACACACAGACAGAACCTATCTGCCTTTAACTGATACTCGTAAAAAGTCGTCAAGTCTTTCATGTGTGGGTATAGTATGAGACAAACTCCCTCATCCCAACTTCCCCAAGGTTATAAAACTGACACTGAGGCAAAGGTGACCTCCTTTTATACACTTTTTTTTTTTTTTAAAAAGTAAGCTCCACGCCCAATGTGGGGCTTGAACTCATGACCCTGTGATCAAGAGTCGCATCTTCTACCAACTGGGCCAACCAGGCATCCCAAAGAGTTCACCTCTTTTTGAAGCATTTCCTGATAGCCACAAAGCATTCAGAGGGGTTCCTTCTTTATTGTTCTTGACATGCATTTTTAGAGGATAGTAATCTGGAGTTACATAGATCTGGGTTTTAATCTTGGCTCTATCACTTAATTAAATGTGTGACCTTGGACAAGTTATTCAAACTCTTCCAAGTTGCATTGTCTTCTTTACTAAAATGAGGATAGCATAAGGATACAACAAATACTAAAGGTTTATGTATAGTTATATGTGTACTGCATTTTCATTTCTAATGAAATTAACCTAAAATGATCATTAAAGTAGACTGGTATATGTCTATACAATAGCATACTCGGAAATGTATATTGTGCATAGGAAAAATGAGGGAAATAAATCAAATGCTAGTAGTGGCTAAAAAAACAAGGATAAAATGTTCAAGTAGTGTTAAAAATTATATAATATATACAAAGCAGAGTACCTGCCTATGGGTTATGAAAGGACTCTTAATATAGGAAACTCTCAAAGATGGCAGTGATAGCAAAGAAAGTTTGGGCCCAAAGCCGGTCTGAATTTATTCATTCAGTAATTATTTCCTAAGCATCAGCTCTGTGTGTCATGCACTGGGCTCAGAGCTAAATACACATAGTAGTGAAATAACTATAATTTCTTACTCTCGTGGAACTTAGCAAGTATTGCAGGGCCTCTGCTGTCAAATAAATGACTGTCTGTATCTAGACTGTGATTTCTCTTCCTTTGATCCAATTACCTTTTTGCTAGTATTTCACCAGCAAATCAGTGAACCCATGTCTGTTCACGAATTTTCTACTCATTCTCAGGTAAAGATGAGGTTAGTTAAAAGACTCTCATGAATAAGAAAGAAGGGATCTGTTTACACAGACATTGAAAATGTATTTTCAGGAAGACCACTGGCACTTAAGATGAGGGTTGGTGTCTCTCTCTTTTTTAAAGATTTATTTATTTATTTGAGAGAGATGGAGAGTGTGTTCAGGCAGGGGATGGGGGAGGGGGAAAGAATCTCAAGCAAACTCACGCTGAGCAGGGAGCCAGATGCAGAGCTTGATCTCAAGACCCTTAGATCATGACCTGAGCTGAAATCAAGAGTCAGATGCTTAAATGACTGAGCTACCCAGGCACCCTGAGGGTTGGTGTCTCTTGGTAAGAGAAGGCTGACTTCAGAGGACCTGCTATCTGGATACCAAGAATTCCTATCTTCAATAAGATGCAAAGTAAAACTTATTTCTGATTTTACTATATTTTGCTGGCTAAGAAGGGTAATGTTAATTATCTATGCAAATGGAACTAATCACTTGTATAGTAATAATTTATAAAATGACTTCATATTTGTTAATTCTTATACTGATCCTTATAAAATCAGGAGAGGTGTTCATAATTTTCATTTTTTTGGATGAAAAAACTTAGACACAGAGAAGTAAGGAAACTAGCCCGAGATCACATACAGCTAGTGGAACATGGGACTAGAAGGCAAGGGGTCCAATTTCTAGTGCAATTCTGTTTCCATTATACCCTGTCTGTATATGTTTATACATATTCTGTAAGACTGACCCAAACTAGAAAGAGAATATAGTGTTAGAACTGCCCTAGCTTCTTACCCTTCCTTCTTGAAACAGTAACACAGACCAAAAGGGCTTACAACAAACTGCCTGCCACCCGATCTGACTTTTTTTATGATCCCAAGAGAGGGACTACTGAGCTTATCTAGGAGAGAGCTACTGAGTATCTAAACTCCAAGTCCTTCTCTGCCAATTAAATTGTGGTTAATTTGCAAATTCTGACCCCGGCTGGGTCTTACACAGAACAGGTACTCCCTGGACAAAAGTTTCATGCCTCTATGCATTGCACATGTTCTTCCCTGTGAACAGAATAGTTTTCTCTTGGGTATTTTGGTAACTCCCACTCTTCTTTCAAGACTGAGATTAAGAAGGGCTCTGAATGCCAAGTTGAGCAGGTTAGAGATTCTCCTGTGAACCAGTAGTCCCTAGAGTGTGTATAACCTAGGGGGTTTATATATAAGATAAACTACTTGGGCATAGGAAAAAAACATTAAAAGATCTATATTTGTTATCTCACATGTTTAAGTTTTGTTTATGTTTGTGTATGTTATTTTGTTTTGTATATGTTATTGTATATTTTATAATGTATTTACATATGAATTATGTAAGTATATAATTTTTATATAAAAATATTTTATAACATATTTATATATGAAATATATAAGTATATAAGTATATGAAGATGATTTATACACAAAAAGTATACAGTTATTCAGAGTGTATGCTAAACTTTTTTGTTAATAGGAATGGACCATTAAAATTAGACCACTGCGGGCGCCTGGGTGGCTCAGTTGGTTGAGCGACTGCCTTCGGCTCAGGTCATGATCCTGGACTTCCAGGATCGAGTCCCGCATCAGGCTCCCAGCTCCTTGGGGAGTCTGCTTCTCCCTCTGACCTTCTCCTCTCTCATGCTCTCTCTCACTCATTCTCTCTCAAATAAATAAAATCTTAAAAAAATAAAATAAATAAAATTAGACCACTGCTACTGACAATGGGGAAACCATCAAAAGTTTTAATGTAAGGGAATGACATGATTTAAAAACTGCCCTGGTATCACCTACACCAAAATGAACATTCCAGCTATCACTGGAGTGATTGCTTAACAGTCATTCCAGCAATCACCGGAAGTCCATTTGGGGATTTGGCGATGAAAAATATTAACCAGGCTTAACATTTTACCAACTGCTTCAGTGTCAGATCTCACATGGCAGTAATTCAATTCGTTTTTTTACAGACTAAAGTTAAAGTGATCTGTGATCTGACTCTAAAGTTATAACAAGGGAAAAAATTATGGAACACTTACCTACTTTTTTCTTGAACTTGTGTCCAAAGTGAACTAGTCTATGGTAGAAGCCTGACTTAGTTCTCTTTCTTACTAGGCACTTGTTATGTGCTAGAATTATGCTATGTGGTGGCAGGGGGCAGAGAGGAGTTCAGACAGTGACTAGAGGAACTTACAGCCTAGTGGGGGAAACTCATGTATGCAAATCCCTGAAACTGAGTAATATGGACTTATAACCAAGGTGCTAAAAGACAGGACAGGGACACCTGAGTGGCTCAGTTGGTCGGTTGTCTGCCTTTGGCCCAGGTCCTGATTCCAGGGTCCTGGGATTGAGCCCATACTGGACTCCCTGCTCAGCAAGGAGCCTGCTTCTCTCTCTCCTTCTGCTACTCCCCCTACTTGTGCTCTCTCTCAAATAAATAAATAAATACATACATACATAAATAAAATCCTTCAAAAGAAACAAAAGACAAAGGACAAAGTGCCACTTCTGTCTACATGTAGGAAGAAATAAGGGAAGGCTGCAAAAAAGCTACTAAGTCAAAAGAAAACAGGAGTTTGTTTAGTGGACAAAAGGAAGAACATTCAAGGTAGAGGGAAGTACCAACAAAGGCCTAAAGGAGATAAGAGAGGGCCATGCTGCGACGCCTAGGTGGCTCACTTGGTTAAGTATCCGCCTTCAGCTCAGGTCATGATCCTGGGGTCCTGGGATCAAGTCCTGCACTGGGTTCCTTGCTCAGTGGGGAGCCAGCTTTTCCCTTTGCCCCTGCCTGCAGCTCCCCCTGCTTGTGCTCTCTCTCTCTGACAAATAAATTTAAGTAAAAATCTTAAAACAAAGAAAAAAAAGAGAGAGAGAGGGCCATTCTCTTCATATATAGCAACAGTGCTCTAGGCAGAAAAAAAAACAGCAAGACAGATTCCCCGAGGGGAAAATGAGCTTGGCATGTTCAGAAGCAATAAGGCCAGGGGCCGGAGTACAGTAAGCAGAGTGGAGATGAGCAGAAGATAAAGTCATAAAGATAATAAGGTGCCAGGTCATGTGGGGTCTCATAGCCATTTTTAGTTGTCTTTTACTTTGAATGAGATGAAAAAGTCACTGATGGGTTTTAAGCAGAGGTGTGTCAAGGTCTGACTTAAATTTTCATAGGGTCACTGGTTTCTGTGTTGAGAATAGACTGAAGGGGAACAAGCTAGAAAAATGGGAGGTGGTAATCACAGACTGAATATGGGATTACAGAAGAGTTGTGGTGATTGGTCCTGGCTTGGTTTGAGGGTATAGGGTATGCCTGTGTAAACGAGTGGTTAAGTAGAATAGAGGATAAGATGAAAGTACAAAGTTGCTAATAACAGTTGAAGTAATAAAGTTTATAAGTGGTTTACTCATGTATACTCTTACACGCTTTCTTTTTTTTTTTTTCTTCTTACACGCTTTCTTAAGAGAAAAAGAAAAATAAAGCTGTGCTTAATAAACTGGAAGTTATATACAAGGAAGTTTTGCATATCTGAGTCTCATATGCTGTGTGGACTGCAGTGGAAAAAGATGACGACTGCTCTTCTAAGGTGGACTTACTTGGCTGCTGCTTGCAGGCCACAGGCTCTGATAACCTGGACTGAGATAGAGACAGCTCGGGCAGCAAGAACTCCCTCTGCTGTCCTGGGAGTACGCCTGTACCTTAGTCCCACATCCAGTAAACCTAATGAGGACAAAAGGAAAAAAAATAAAAAGATTAGTTGGGAGAGTCTCTGTTCTACCAAACCCCAAGTCCTGGTCCGAAAGAAGAGGATAAACACCCTAATGAACAATAAGGGGCATTAGCAGTGAGGCAAAATGTCCATGGCCAGAATTACTTTATATTATTGTGTAAGGGCCTATTCAGTCAGAGCGACCCCACGCCGGTTGAACTGCCATTTTGTTGTAAAACTTAAATCGACTCTGTGTCCCTGCCACACACCCCCGCCCCCACCCCCCAGAGGAACTTACTTAAAAACAAGTCCTGGAAACCAGTCCCCGGTAACAAAGGCCAAATACAAGGGTGGGTCAGGCCAGGTAGAGACATCTGATCAGTGGGGGGGGCGCATAGTGTCTCCCTAGTTACCAAGGAGTATGGGCCCCGCCCTTTGGGCACCTTTTGGGCGCCAATTCTGACCAAGGTGATAGGCTGGTTCAAATGTCTACTAGGGTAAATTGTAATTCAATTGGTCACCTAGCATGACTGTGCAGCTTTCTCTGTGTGTTACAATTTCATTGGCCACCTGTGCATGGCCAGGCCCAACCACATGGCCTTTGCTCTATAAAAGCTAGTCTGTGAAACAGAGAGGGGTCGCCCTCTCTGTAAGGGGTGGCCCTGATTGGTCTGTTTGACGGTTGGTTTGATTCTTGATGCTTGGCACGAAATAAAGCTTTGCTTGACCTTCGCTTTGTATCAGTCTCGCTCCTTTAATCACGGACCCATTATTGGGGGACTCAACAATTGTATGCCAGGACTGATAAAAGCAGAACAAAAGTTACTATTTTCACTCTACATCCAAGAAACTATGTCAGAGGCAGAACTTCATTTCAGATTTTTTAAGACTTCCAATTATTTTTTTTAAAGATTTTTAAAATTTATTCATTTGAGAGAGAGAGAGAGAGAGAGAATGAGCAGGGTGGGGGGAATGGTGAAGGAGAGGGAAAAACAAACTCCCCACTGAGCAGGGAGCTGATGTGGGGCTCGATCAGGACCCCGGGATCATGACCTGAGCCGAAAGCAGATGCTTAATGCCTAAGGCACCCAGGCGCCCTTCTTTTTTAAACTTTTAATTTTTTTAAAAGATTTTATTTATTTATTTGATAGAGATCACAAGTAGGCAGAGAGGCAGGCAGAGAGAGAAAGGGAGAAGCATGTTCCCTGCTGAGCAGAGAGCCCGATGCAGGGCTAGATCCCACGACCCTGGGACCATGACCCAAGCCAAAGGCAGAGGCTTTTAACCCACTGAGCCACCCAAGCGCCCCCTTTTTTAAACTTTTAAAAGGTTTTCACACTTAAACTTCTATCACCCTTCTACCACCACCACCTGAAACGCCCTTTATATGCCATCCTTTTATAAAAATTCTACCTTCCTATTATCACATTTCAGAGAAAGCGTTAAGAAACAACAGAACAAGCTGATGAGTGACAGGAGGAACAACTCAACCTTTATCGTGGCAAAAAACCCCTTTTGCTTTGGCAGATACTCTGCAGCAAGTAAGCAAGCACATTAACTTGATTTAGGAGGCCAGTTCTAGTTACCTGATGACGTACCTGGAGGGTAGGTCAGCTTACTGAAACAATCAGGATGTAATTCAAAACTCCAAATTCTAATGAATCCCTTTCAACTTTAAATCCTAACCTCTTCCTCCCTTACAGTGAATTCCCTGGTCATGCTAACTGTATTCCACCAATCCCATATCTGCTCATGTCACCCTGGAATAATAATTCTCTGAGTACACCTACATAACACGTAGGATTTATGCTGTGAGGCTTCTTAAATGCTTGCTGAAGTTAAAGGTGAAATGAGACAAGAAACATTAATGCAGACAGTCCATGGAAATATGAATTTTCTAAAATTAGACAAAATTTACATGCAATAAACTCATATGTTCATTTTTTTATGAGAAGGTAGATCATAGTTTTCACCAGATTCTTAAAAGGGTAAGTCACTCAAAATATGAAGAGTCACTGTTTACAGAGAAAAGGGATATTTACATATACTGATTTCAAAAGGGAGAGACAAAGCAGTCTTCAATTACCTGATGACTGGTTCCTCAATTCTTTCCTGTTCTCAAGCCTGGGGGTTAAAGGGAGATTAAAGGTCTGTATTCCCACATCCTCACGGTGCTGCATGGTTACCATGGCACAGATCCTTGATAATGGCAAGGTTCCTTTGGCAACCACCTGGTCTCTCACGTTAGGATAATAGTATCTGTAAGCCACAAAAGCATAAGCTGTCAGTAGGAAGAATTTCATGGATAAATGATTCAATTTGCCCAAGGGATCAGTTTTTGGTATCAAGTTATCTTTGGAGCCTGGTTGTTCTGTATTGGTAGCATACAGTTGTGGTCGTGTCTGGCTGGATTTATTGCCTGTCATGTGGAGAAGGAACTCCATAAATTATACGCTGTGTTCAGAACAAACCCCAGCTTCCTACAAGCTTTCTGTTTGGTTACCTGCATCCGACTTGGACTTCTGGGAGTAGTCACTTTTGAGAGCATTCATCCTGTAGCAGCAAAAGTGGTTCTAAGTGGAGCAGTCCCAATTTTCTTCTGTGGCTTGAGGCCCAACTCCCTCAAATTTAAAGGATCTCTTAGTACCTACTCTATTTCCTTCTCTTGTCAAAATATTTCATTCTTATATCAGTTTTAAATCAAACCTAAATTCACCTGACTGTTTTTAGGAAAAGTTTCTGGCAAATGAATCATACTCTTCCCTACTTCTGCCCTGGATGCTCTGTCTTCTTTTGTATCTACATACCCTTTGTCATTTTTGTTGGTTTCTTGGGAGTAGGGATGCAAAGGAGGGTGAGCATCTACATTCAGGTCAAGTCTGTGACACGAGTGGATTTGTATTTTACGAAGGCTACTCTTTGGGTGGTGGGAAGAAAGGATTACAAGAAATAAGTTTAGAAGTGGGGAGACCAGTCAGGAGGCCATCAGCAATTTAGGCGTGATATAATAAGGGACTGAACCAAAAAAGGCAGTAAACAGAAAACGGGTGACCGAATACTTAAGAGCAATAGGAGGTAAAACTGATAGAACTTCACTTCCAAATGTTACACGTGCTTAAAAGCACGAGATACAACCGCTCCCAAGAGCCTAGTAATTCAGATTTCAGTAAAATCTGGAGAAGAGCCACTCACTAACAAGTCAGATGATATAAAGTAGGGTAGAAGGGATTGCTTAGCTTCCTTACAATTCAACCTAAGCTGTCAAGGGAAGCATGATCTATGATTGCCTACTTCCTCTCTAGGTACAAAACTGGTTTCACATTATACCTGCACCAGATTTCAAACTGGACTCCACCACCAGGAACAAGCCCCTGTGCAGAGAAGGCACTCAGTAGAAGCCTTTGCACTGGAACTTCACTTGGCAACAGGAGAGAGTGATGGTGTTCACTATTAAAGATGGGATCTGGAACACAGAGTGTGGTTGCAGATCTGAAAGGCTTCAAAGAGATTCCTTTGGAAAAGAAAAGCAATTCAGAATAATCCAAAATAATATTTAGTGTTTTACATGCAGTAAGACAACATGTTAATATCCAGTATTATTCCATTTTATCCTCACTATACTCTTGTGAGGAAAACAAAGCGACTATTATTACTTCTACTTAACAGACAGAATATGGACATATTGAGGTTCCATAGTGAATCCAAAGGCCTTAGAGGTAGTAGGTCATGGACCTGGAACCAAAACCTTTATCTTCTATGTTACTTCTACCGAGGTCCATTTCCCTAGTAACTATGGTCCCCAAAGTTTCCATGATAATACAGAAGAAAGAGATCCTTTTGTTGTTGGACAATATCTAAGGGTTGCAATTCCTACACATTCTTGTCAATACCTGTTAGCCTATTCTTTGTTTTAGTTTTTTGGTTTTTAAATTATTGCCATCTTGGTGAAAAGAAGTGGTGTCTTGTGGTGCTTTTGGTTTTCATTGCCAAATGGCTAATGATGCTGAGTATCTTTTCATGTGCTTATTGGCCCTTGTACATCTTAGGAGAAATGTCTATTCAGATCTTCTGAATATTTTTAAATCAGATTGTTTATTATTATTATTTGTAAGAGTTTTTAAAAAATATATTCTGGATCCAAGTCCCTTATTTGAACCCCCCAAATCAATACTGGCAGCGCTTTTGCAGTTATTTGTGTACGTGCTGGGAATGGCAAAACATGAGTCACCTGACTTGATTATTCCCAGCTGAGCTTGAACAAAGTGACACTCTAATTTCTTGTTTCAGCTCTCAGGGATGATCAGATGATGGAGACGGCAGAGGCTAGTGTGGTGTAGTGTGAGAGTATCTGACTCTGGGGCCAGCTGAATGGGGTCTTAATGTGAACCTTGTTATTATCACTGGGGCAGCTTCAGTCACTTAATATTTCTGAACCTTGTTCTCGCTTTCAAAAAATAAAGAAAGTAAAATCTACTAGAATAAGTTATTTTAGGATTTATAATTATGATCTATGTGAGATATTTATGTACATATTTTCCCTAAGAGCAGTGGTTCGGTATTCTCTAATTCAGTATCCCTGATATTGCTGTGCTATGTAGAATATAACTATTGTGAGTAATGAGAATCAATTGTATGTGTACAGGTTAAGAGTGAGTAGGCATGTAAATGAAATAAGATGGGGCAAAATATAAGTAATTTGTGGATCTAGGAGAAAGGTATATAGAAGTTCTTTGTACCATTTTTGTTAAGTTTTCTGTAAATTTGAAATCATATCAAAATAAAAAGTTACAATAAATAACATAAAAAAAACCAACTTAGCCCATCTCCTGTACTACCCAGGTTAAGACTAGAAACATTTAGGAACACAAAATTCACTCAGGAAAAAACAAAATTCTAAGTATAGCCAAGGGAAGAACCATACAAGAATGAGAAACTCTAACCTCCCAAACCTACCGTTTTCAGGGAACTCAGATCCTTTTAGCACACTGGATTGGGAGTCTTGAACTGGAAAGTAGTATTGGACATAACAATCTGCTTCTCCCCAGACTGTTGCCTGAAGAGGGGCTAGCCCTTTGACTTTCTCTACATGGAGCTCAAAGTGATGCTCCATCAATCCACTTCTTTGGTCCTCCATCTATTAAATGAAACAGAGATACTGGTGAGCTTTAAAGAAAAACTTTCTTAGAATACTCCTGTTTCTCTATGAAATCTGAGTCTAGATGAATAGGTATAATTAGCTGATACTAAAACAGATACTTAATTTTCATTGTGTATAAATCTCACAACTGCTCACTGTAATCAGATCAAGGAAGATTTACTCTAGACTATGAGACCAGGTCAATATTAAAAAAATTCAAAAGTGTAGTTCACTGCATTAATGGAACAAAGGAAAAAACATGACTGTCTCAATAAATGCTAAAAAGGTATTTAATAACATTCAACATTGGCTCCTGATTCTTAGTACACTAAGAACAGAATACATTAAGAATATCCTGGGGTACCTGGGTGGCTCAGTGGGTGAAAGCCTCTGCCTTTGGCTCAGGTCATGATCTCAGGGTCCTGGAATCAGGCCCCACATTGGGCTCTCTGCTCAGCGGGGAGCCTGCTTCCCCCACCCCCAACCCCCTGCCTGACTCTCTGCCTACTTGTGATCTCTGTCAAATAAATAAATAAAATCTTAAAAAGAAAGAATATCCTAATAGGATAAAAAATATATACATGAAGCAAATAGGTATTAACACAACTAATTTTAAGTAGGATCTACACCCAATGTAGGGCTCATACTCACAACCCTGAGATCAAAAGTTGCACACTCCATTGACAGAGCTAGCCAGAACCCCCAATTTACTTACTATTTTTAATGAAGTTGGGAATAACACTGAGACTATTCATTAATGGTAAGGACTATTAGGGGAGGTTGTGAACATATCATTACTAAAGTACTGGTAATAATTTAAGGTTTTTATTATTTACTGTAGCCAGGCACTATACTAAGCCCTTCACCTGTAGTAGCTAATTTAACAAGCAGAGCTAACAACAGCAGAACTAGGGTTTGAATTCAGGTAGTCTGACTCTACAGCCAGGCTTTTTACCTCTACTCTATAAAGCTTCAACAGACACAACTGGTAATTGGGAGTATTTATAAAGAGGGACTTCAGGATTCAGATAGGGGTCAAACTGTATGATCTGTATGTACTTAATATTCTAACTAATAATCCCATGAATTTGGAATAGAAATTGCATAAGGTCTTTGCTTTGTATTCTAAAAACATATCAGCAATATCTGCTCTAAAACCTTACTTAGGGAAACAGAGAACTTTCAATTTGATTCCCTAGAGAAGAAAAATATGGGTTAAGAAAACCTCTCATAATCTCAGAAGCTGCTTAATTTGGCCATACAGTATTAATTTAATAATTCAGTTCTGCAGATACTGAAATGGATGAGGGACATGAATGTAGGAAGAAAAACAACTGTATTTATAGATATCTAATCTTTAAAATAGTTCTTTTATGCTCATAGTAACATTCTCTAACTTTTGATATAGAATTTAATAAAATTTGAGTCTAGGGTCGCCTGGGTGGCTCAGCGGGTTAAGCCTCTGCCTTTGGCTCAGGTCATGATCTCAGGGTCCTGGGATCGAGCCCCGCACTGGGCTCCCTGCTCAGCGGGGAGCTTGCTTCCTCCTCTCTCTCTGCCTGCCTCTCTTCCTACTTGTGATCTCTGTCAAATAAATAAATAAAATATTTAAAAATAAAAAAATAAAAAATAAAATTTGAGTCTACACTGCAATATGAGGGCCATATAACACTAAACAGACTTGGGAATATTATAGATAAGTTTTCTTTGTGCTTTTCTGTCATTCTTAAATTGAAGAAACTACTATTATCTATTAATAGATGCTAGAATCTAATAGAAACAGTAAAGTTTGGAGTTCATAACATACAAATAAACAATAACCTACTCACACTTTCCTAATCTTTCTCTGTTAGAGACATCACATTTGTCATTCAGATTCAAATTTAAAAACATAACGTACTTAAATCATATGGAGACATATTTGGCTATACTGGTAAAGACACCAAATGTAAGATATACTAGGACATGTTACAACAGAATGAAGATTGGACTTTTAAGTAAGAAGGCTGGTGTCTGGGGGCTCCTGGTGGCTCAGCAGATTAAGTGTCTCAGGTTAAGCTCAGGTCATGATCTCAGGGTTGCAAGATCAAGCCCCACATAGGGCTCCACAGCGGGAAGTCTGCTTAAGATTCTCCCCCTCCTTCGCTGCCCTTCCCCCCATCATGTATATGCTCAATCTCTCTCTTAATAATAATTAAAAAAAAAAAAACAAAAAAAAAACCTGTGTCTGAACTCGGATTCTTCCATTCTTAGCTATGAGACCCTGGACAAATAACTTCTTTTGACTCTGTTTCATCACCTAAAAAGTGAATGATAATGGTTCCCCTCATGTAGTATTAGGGAAATAAACATGCAAAAGTATATCAATGTGCTTTCTCCATTGTACAGCACTGTACAAATTACTTTTAAGAATTTACTGGTAGAAGAGCAAGGAACTTCACTACAACTTTCCAGCGTGGATTTGGTTAAGAAACAGAGTAAGATTTTGTGGGCCTACATTTGGGATCATTGTCAACCTCCCACCCCTATTCCCCACCCCCGGATTATCTTCTTTTTAATTAAGACCTTTTAAAATGCAGTCTTAGGTTCACCCCAACTTTCTAAAAGACTATTAATTAATTTAGTAAATTAGAGGATTAGGATGTGGTTGACAATTAGAGTTTTTTTTATAAATTCAAAAAGCTCAGAAGGACAGATATATATTAAAAACACAAAAATAATTGCTTGGATCTACAGCATGCATTGGAGTACAAATATGCTCCTTTTCTCTATTGAAATAAGGATCTGGGGCAATGGTTTCATTAAAACACACAAGATAAAATGAGATTATGAAATTTAAAATTTGCAAATAGATTTTAAGTGCTCTTAACTATACACATAAAAAGGTACATAGGTGAAGTGACTGATAATGTTAAATGGCTTCATTGTGGTTGGTAATCCTTTGACAATGTTACCGATATTAAAGCATCATGTTGTACACTTAAAATGAGATTATGGTTTTTGTAAACAATCAAGTGTTTAGTCACTACCACATTAACAGATGCTGTAGATGGCTGGTCCAGAAAATGGGCTGGCCTAGGACTGAAGGGAGGAAGTGTTCCTTCTTCATTCTTTAATCTCTGCAGTGCCATTATCTGATCTGAAGAACCCATGGCTAAAAAGACGCGAAGACTCCCGTTTTGGTGGCCTGAGAACACATCAATCACAGGCATGTAGCTGTCAACAGCAACAACTGGGTACTGAGCATCAAGCAGCAGGCGAGAAATTTTGGGATCTCTAGAGGGAGAGAATATTGCAAATGAGCAAATAACAATCATCAATTATGTCACAGAGCTGCTACTGCATTTCCTACTTGGCTTATTTTCTCAGTTTGTTAAAAATGGGTCTACAAACTAGAAAATATTGGTTTGAAAAGACATGATTTTACCATAGCTCATCAAATAAAAATTATCAGGCAGTTAAGTTCCAAATGTAGCAATTTGAAAGCAGAGAATGTCTGATTTATGTCTGTTATCATCATGACCCCAAGCCCAGCATCTGGGATTGAGCGCTACCTCAGTACTTTCTTGCTGAATTGCATTACTTTACAGGGAGGAAGTGTGGTCACTTGAAATGGACTTTGGAGTCTGGCAGATAAGATGTGGATAATATTATCATTAATATTTGCCATCTATAATCCTTCTAATGCTGCAAAAGTTGATATTGTCCACCATTAATAGATGAGAAAAAGTCCAAATACTCTTCATTATACCATGCTGAGTCTTAGCTCTGTTACTTACTTGCTGAATGACTCTCAGTAATCAATTTAACCTTTCTAAGTCTGTTTCCTCTTCTGTAAAATGTAGGTAATAAAACTTCCATCAAAGGGCAGTTATTAGGATTAGCTGAGATAACAAACCTAAAATACCAACTATAATACTTAGTAGATAAAAGTACTCAGTAACTGGTAGCTAATGTTTTACGCTCTTTTTTTTTTTTTTTTTTGGTCTCTCAAACCTTTTATTTTATTTAATTAATTTATTTATTTATTTTCAGCGTAACAGTATTCATTGTTTTTGCACCACACCCAGTGCTCCATGCAATACATGCCCTCCCTAATACCCACCACCTGGTTCCCCCAATGTCCCACCCTGTTTTACGCTCTTTCAGCAAAGAATGGGGTCTAATGAAGTGAGAAGGGAAGGGAAGCACAAGACCACATTAATCATAACTAAAAAAGTGGAAAAAGCCTAAAGTTGACAGACGGCATGATTCCAGCAGCACTCCTTAGCCTGACCATGCTTTCCACTGTTACTATTTTAAGTATTTCACTGTTTACAGAAGGCTTATCCACTTATTTTCTCACTGGACTGTCACAATTGTGCCATAAGGAAGACAGGGGTATCTATCATTACCCTCATTTTATAGATGATGATAAGAAAGCCAAAGAGGCTGACTTCTGCAAGTCAAAGGATAAGTTTCCTAATTTGTAAAAAGGGGATAATGACAATAGTTCCCGGGGTTACAAAAAGGCTCTCGTCAAACTGCGACCACAACAGGGCTCTCCATAAAATGTAAAACAGCATTTAAAACACAGAACCATAAGAAGGCTGTTACGAAAGAAGTCAGCACTAAAATAACTAAAAATCAGTACCCTGAACCAAAAGAAAAAATGAACAGTCTGTACTGAGGACAGAAATAACCTTCAGATAAATCAATACCCCACTGGGGTGTTGCACAGTGAAAAGTGAGGTACAGTGATCAAATGTGAAGGTCCAAAAGACAACACTCAGTGTAGAAATCTTGCAAATAGGTGAAGTAAACAGTACTAAAGTTTTTGTGAGAGAGAACTAAACCATTAGTTTTGTGAGGTTAGGGTTAGGGTTGGCAGTAGAGCTTCTTGGTGAAGCAGTAGAACTTGCTGGGTTCTAACCCTGGTTCTACTACTTACAATATATATAACAAGTTATTTAAATCCTCTGCGCCTTTGTTAACTCACCTGTAAAATAGGGGAAATAAAAATTACCTGCCTTAGAAAACTCTCATGAGGATTAAATGACTTGATATATGTAAGGTTCTTAGCACAGGGCCTGAAACATGGTAAGCAGTATCTGTAAAACTGTTTTAACACAGGAGAAAGTGCAGCAATTGTGGTAAAATTGAGAAAAGTCCTCCAAGGTTTTATTGCGCTAGTTATTTATGCAAACCAAAAGAATTCCTCTTCAGTCCATACAAAGCTAAAGATGGAAAGTAAAAAACACTCCAAAAGATCCTATTTACTTGAATGACATGTAAAACTGATGGAGAGGGAGTTTCACCAGCCCGAGCAACTTGTCCTGTCCAGGGCTCCGCAATTTGTTCCACGCTTCAATTACCATCACGTTGTTCTTCAGCCTTTCCAGGTATTTGGAAGACAGAGAGACAGGAATCACCTGGGGAGAGGACAATCAAACAAACAAACAAAAACCCACACCTGAGACAAAGGATTAATCTATGCTTTTATTCAACAAGTACTAACTGAAAGCCCAATTTGAACTGAAAGCCACGAGTGCTAGGAGCTAAAGACATTAAAATAAAACCTGCTCTGTAGCCTCAAGAGAAGTCAGTTTGGTGTAAGTGACCAACATATAAAGGCCAAATACAAAATGGTATGAGTTCTTTGATGACAAAGCTCATACAGATGGGGCTCTGAGGACACAGAGAAGGTTGTCAGACATGTCAATCACTGCCTGCCCACCTCAGCCAAGCCTTTCTAAGGCAAAATAACCCATTTGTAAACCCCAGCTGGGAGATACTTTTTTTTTCTTACCCCCCCCCCATGTTTTTGAAAGCTGGCTACTGATTAGACAAGGGTTGAGCACCTAATCAAAGGGCAGCCAATCCACGGGTTAGGTGGTATTGCCTAGTGCAAAAAGCTCTGCCCATCGATGTCACGGTAAATAACAAGCCAACTGTTCATCAGGGTAAAATTACTTGAGAACTGGCCTGTCAGCTGGTAGCTGAAAGAGAAAGGAAAAGTCACAAAAAGAAGCAGAGATCTGCAGCTAAGAGCGAGTCAGTTAAATTAATGGTAGAATCAAAGGTCCACCAATTTGAAGGGATCCACACTGTAGTATAACTGAATCAGCAGAGGAGAGATAAGCCCCAGGATAAAACCAATAGAAAATATGAAAGGCAAAAGGGTGAAACCAGAAATGATGTATGGCAAGATGAGAGAAAGACAAGAGCAGAGAACCTGAGCAGACCTACTTTTGTATCCATCTAAGAAACTCCAATTACATAAGGTACCCTGAGTACACTGCTGTTCTGTGAAATAAAGAGTGAAACATAGCGACCTAACCTACAATTAGGGAGATTCCAGAGAAAGCTGCTGGCAGAAAGTAACCTTAAATTCTGAAGGATAAACAGAAGTTAACTAGTACAGGGGTCCCTGGGTGGCTCCGTGGGTTAAGCCTCTGCCTTCAGCTCAGGTCATGATCCCAGGGTTCTGGGATTGAGCCCTGCATCAATCTGCTCAGCTGGGAGCCTGCTGCGCCCCCTCTCTCTGACTCTCTGCCTACTTGTGATCTCTGTCAAATAAATAAATAAAATCTTGGGAAAAAAAAGCAATTAACTAGTACAAAAACCTCTAATAGGAGTCATGAAGGTTGAGTAGGAAATGCAAGGCAGAAGGAAAAGTACATGTAAAGACATGGCGGTGGGGTGTCTGGGTGGCTCAGTGGGTTAAAGCCTCTGCCTTCGGCTCGGGTCATGGTCCCGGGGTCCTGGGATGGAGCCCTGCATCGGGCTCTCTGCTCGGCGGGGAGCCTGCTTCCTCCTCTCTCTCTGCCTGCCTCTCTGCTCACTTGAGATCTCTGTCTGTCAAATAAATAAATAAAATCTTAAAAAAAAATAAAAAAAAATAAAGACACAGTGGTAGGGAAAGAGAACGTTTATGAAACCTCAAGTAGCTGAACATAGCTGCCGCTATCTAGTGTGAAGGGAAGAGTTCTGAAGGGAAGACAGTTCTTAAAGGGTTTTGCAGTCCACAGTAGACATCTGGACTCTATTCTGAAGGCTATGGGGAAATCACTGAAAAGTTTAAAGCAGGGGAGGAAAATATTCAGGTTAATGTTTTAGAAAGATCATCCCTACTGATACAAAAAGGAATGGATAGGGAAAGACCAGAAACAGACTAGACTGAAGGCCATCTGTAATAAGAAAGGGGGCCTGACTGAAAGCACTGGCAATTGAGTTTAGGTAAGAAGATTTATTCTGGAGATAATTAAGTTTGCAGCATCTATTCGATCTGGTGAATAATTATGTAATAAAGAGTTGAGGATACCTCTCAGGTTCTGCTTGGGTTTCTGAGTACATTACAATATGAATTAAGGCAGATAGGAGGAAGTGGAACAGATCTGGAAGAAATAATAAAATAAGATTTTGACGTATCTGAATTCCTTTTTTATTTAGAAATTAAAATTAAAACCTTTATTGAATACCTCTGATATGGCAGGCAGCACATTAGGTCTAAGCCAAGTGTACAGAGCTTTTGACACATCTGGGGATGATGACCAGCAGTTAGAGAGATCAGAAACCTGATCAGAAATGCTGGCCTACATGGAAATATGGATTTGGAAGTTATTTTCATGAAAATAATAGCTGAAGCTATGGGAATAGAAGTAGTGGCTGTGGGAAAAGAGGACTGGTTTGAAAGAGTACCAAGGAACAATGAACAGGAGCAGCAGTAATTAAAGGTAAGAGAAAGAGAGAAAGAAGTGTTGGGGTCACCCTCTTTCTACTGGCCCATAGACTGAAAAAGAACAGTTGTTGATTCAGGAAGAAAGTAAGAGAGTAGAGTTACAAAAATCAAGAAAGGAAACAATTTAAGCAAAAGTATCAAATCCTACAGAGAAATCAAGCAAGATAAGTACTGAAATAAGCAGAGGAATAAAGGAGAGAAAAAATATATTAAAAAGTTGACTGAGTGAAGAGTTTGGAGATACAGAAAAGAATGGGGAAAGTTTAATTCTAGAGGAAGCAGAAAGGAATACAATTCAGAACTCAGGCAAAGAAATAGTGGGAAACCATATCAGCTGAGACAGAACAAAAGGAAATGAAGACACAAGTTTTAAAATGCTGACAATGTCCTTTCCTTTTCCAGTCCCACAGTGGGAATGGGTCCATATGACAGATAATTACAAAGGTCTCTCCCAGTCTGAACATTCTAGGTTTCTTTCATAATGGAATTATGATTTGGGAAACACACATGTCTCTGCACCCATACATCTGTAATGGATATGGAAGGTATGTACAAAGTTACCTGTAAAAAGTTAAAGACTGGTTGTGTTGTGCCCCATGCGATGACAGATCTGGTGACTTCCTCTGTGCTGAAAAGTTTGCAATTTAAATAAACATTGCACGGTGGTTGTTTGTCAGATTCTCCAGTAATGAAATCTTTCCCATCTGGAACCATCAACAGCACATGCAATAGCAAAGCAGTCTCTTTTGTTGACTCATTTGTCTGATTTGCTAAATTGTGAGAGGCTGGCACAGCCATGAAGGTTGAAGGATTTGGTGTGACAGGGCTTGGTGACTTTGGGTTGGGGAGCACCAAATTTTGCACTTTCTTTGCAGCTTCTTTGTGAATTTGATTGAGGTTCTCTGGATTTTTGGTACAGGTAACATATTGACCAGGTTCTGATAGTGTCTTATCTGGACTTGTAAGAGTACAAGGTGGGCTATGTTGGGTGCTGCTACTTAATTTAGTATTCACACCAGTGAAATCCTTGTTATCTATAACAAGCTCTACAGTTACCTATAAAACACAAAAGGAAGAGAGTTAGCAAGTATGTCTTCTGAAATCAGAATCAGAATTTTGGAGCCAGAGGCAAATTGGATTGTTAGAAAATAATTAACTCATTCTCAAATACCATAATAGTAAGAACACTAATAGACTGTATATACATTACCTTATTAGGATTAAGAGAAGCTAGACAGATGATTTATCAATAATACAAGATGAACGTGGAACATCATCTTGTGCTGGAAAATAAGGAAGTGCTCAGAAAAGGATGCAGGCATATTGAAAGGAGAAAGGATACAGAATTCAATCAAAGGAGCTCACATTGGCCAAATCTGGGACAATCTGAGCATCAAAATGAATAATAATAGTAATGGATTAGAACCTATTGAATAATGTAAAAGTCCATGAGTCTATACCAACATAAATAAATATGGGAGAAAGGACAACTCTTCTGTATAGTAGAATGCAACTAGTAAAAACATAAGGAAGGGAGGAGTTAGAAAATCATCACCTTACAATCATTATAGTGGTAAGTGATTCAGGTAAACCTCAATGGAGGACAGTCTACAAAATAACAGGATTTTTAAAAAATATCAAAGTACTCAAAGACAAAGAACAGTTGCAAAATTGTTATAGACTAAAGGAGATTAGAGGGTGCCTGGGTGGCTCAGTGGGTTAAGCCTCTGCCTTCGGCTTGGCTCGGGTCATGATCTCAGGGTTCTGGGATAGAGTCCTGCATCGGGCTCTCTGCTCTCTGCTCAGCTCTGCTCAGCCTGCTTCCCCCCACCCACCCCGCCTGCTTGTGATCTCTCTGTGTGTGTCAAATAAATTAATAAAATCTTTAAAAAAAAATAAAGGAGATTAGAGAGAGATGACAAATGTGATAGATAATACTGGACTGGAAGAAAAATTCTATAAATGGACGTATTGGCACAATTGGTGAAATCTGCATATGGACTGTGGACATTATCAAGGTTAAATTGATTTTTATAACTGTACAGTGTTGTGTATGATCATGTCCTTGTTCTTAGGAAATACAAGAATTTGGGGGGAAAGATGCAAGATGTCTATAACATATTCTCAAATAGTTCAGAACAAAATTGTGTGGGTGTGTGTGTGGGGGTAGAATGCAGAGGGAGACAAAGAAAAAAAGACAAGTGAGAAAGGGAGAGACAGGAGGTAGATGATTATAAAGCAAATGTGACAAATGTTATTAATTGGTGAGTCTCCGTAAAGGGTATGTGAGTTCTTTGTACTATTTTTGCAATTTTTCTCTAAGTTTAAAGTCATTAGGGATAAAAGGGGACTTGTTGTTCCCTTTATTTAAAACCCACAGCAAACTTCTTTCTCACTATTAAATGTGGACAGCAATCTATCTAGAACAGTACTTCCCGCAATACACCCAGGACAGAAACAATTTCTAGTCCATCAGTTCCATTAATCTTTCTTTTCTGATTTTTAACCTTGCAGCCCAGAATTGAACTAGGCAAACAAAAAATAAAACTTTTGATTGTGGAAGAGAAATGTAGTGTTAATTTTTCATAATGACAATCACACCAGTCTTTAAAACTAAATGTTATTTATTACCCAGAAGACCAGAAAGTAGGCAGAGAGGGCTTCCAAGAGGAGGCAGTAGCATGAAAATCAAGATCAAAACCATGGAGGTATAAACCAGCATGATACCTTATTGATTCTTTACATAGTTTGACATGGCTATTGGTAGGGAAGCTGTAAGTGATAGGCTAGGACCTTATGGGGAGCCCTGTATTTTTATCTTTTGGATAATGGAGAGACAGGAAATGTCATAGGTATGGCTGTGATTATTTTTAAAGCTCACCAGAACAATAAGACAAAACTATATTGAAGCCACACATTCAAATTCTGCCATCTAAGAAATCCTGTAGCTTCTGAATACAAGGAAAAAACACTCTCTCCAATGAATTATACATCAGAATTTATTCCACCAGACCATAAACTCAGTCACTTCTTTCCTTGTTTATATCCAATTACTCTACTCCAAGCCATCAGTTATCTCTTTTCTGGACTAATATAAGTTTCTATTTTTTTTCTTGTCCCCTACAATGTAGTTTCCACAGTTAAAATGTAAATCAGGGGTACCTAGGTGGTGCAGTTGGTTAAACATCTGACTCTGGGTTTTGGTTTACATCATGAACTCAGGTCGTGGGACTGGGCCCCACATTGAGCTCCATGCGCAGGTGAAGTCTGCTTCAGATTCCCTCTCCTTCTGCCCCTCCCGCTTGTGCTCTCACTCTCAAAAAAAAAAAAAAAAAAAAAAGTAATTCAAATGTCACTGTCCCACTTCAATGTCCTTTCTTGGCTCTTATGATAGAATCGAAACCATTTACATAGATCTACAAAGCTCTGAATGATATGGCTTCCACATACCAGTCCAATCTTATTTTCTACCATTCTCCCTCCTGGCTCCCTATCCTATGGCAACAATACTGCTTTAGGGCCTTTGCATGTGTTATTCCCCTTCTCTGGAATGATCTTCCCTCTACTTTTTACTTGGTGGCCTCTTCCTCTCCTTCAAATCTTACCTAAAATGTCACTTCTTTAGACCTTCTCTGACCAAAAGCCCCCTACTTTCTCCCAAGTATTCACTTTCACATTGTACTGTTTATTTCCTTCACAGCAATTCTGCTGCCCTATTTTAACAGAAGTTGCAAGAGGAGAGACCCTGATTTTTCTCATTCAGTGCCAGCCAGTAATACAAATTCCATAATACCTGACTACCTGAATGTGTATCTATGTACCTTAAGGGGGCCCAGTGGAGTCTGACCATTCTCTTGTTGCACTGGAAGCTGGTTACTGAAAGAAAGCAACTCAGACTGAATGACAGTTCGTAAAGGCAGTGATGCAGATCCAATGACTTCTGGCTGAGAGAAGAAGAAAAGAAAAACTTTAGGTTAAATTAAAGACAAGCCACAGGGGATTTTAACTGAAGTGATAACACAGGACAGCTTAGAAAGGAGCCCAGGCTTTATGAAGTAAATAGCTTAACTATTTGACTGAGGCAACTTTAAGTGGCAACTTATATTGTGCCATACTTTGGTCCCCATTCTGGGTTTCACTACTTATCTCTGGAAGATTATAGAGGGTTTCATGAGTCACCAAAAAAATCTTTTTTCTATTTTAAGAGTTAGTTCTTTACAAAAAGGGTTCAACTTCACTATTAAAAATGAAAAATAACATTTAGATGATACAAATTTTTGCCATTAAGTTAGAAAAATTATAATATATCTCTGATGCAAACAGAGGCTATCATAAGCGTGTGAAATTGGGAATATAAACTGGCATCATACTTCTGGACAGCAAATTTGGCAGTAAATATTAGAAGCTTTAAATATTCACTCTTAAGCCCAGTAGTTCCACTTCTGGGAATTTACACTACAGAAGTAACAAATATAAAAAGCTTATACACAAATATGTATATTTCAAAAATTAACAATTAGAAATAACAAGAGGTCCAATAATCAGGAATTAAGTTAATTACAGCACATTGTTACAATGCAATAATATATAGTCAACAGCGTTTACAAAAAGTCTGAAATAATATGAACAGTATGAACAGTATTTATCATGTTTGGTAAAAAGAGGGTCTTAAGTAATATATAGCAAATCTTCAAATATCTATAAAGATAATGTTAAATTTTTTAAAAAGCAGGATAAAAAAAACTAAATAAAATTATCCTAATACTGCCAAAGATTTGCCAATGTATTGTAACCATTTGAAAAAAACCAAAAGTGAAACATAAATATTAACAGTTATTTCCTGGTGATGGGATTATAGACAGTTTTTGCTTTTCAGAAAGATTTTCTCAAGTTCTCTGCCAAAAACACGTACAACTCTTTTATTAGAAAGAAGCCATTAGCAAGGTGATTCAATGTAAATATACTGAAACGTTTGCAGAGGCAGTCTTGAGGTTGTAGAATTATGTGTTTTTCCACCTCTTCTTATTTTAGTATATTTTTCAAAAAGAACTTGTATTAATTATATTCTCTGAAAAGACAAAAAAAACCTCAAGATACATTCCTCATGCTATCCATACCAAGAGGAGATCAAAGATTAGAAAGATTTCAGTAGTTTTACTGAAATAAGTTAAAAACTGCTCAGGACATAGTTTATCGATCTATGCTGTACCAATTGCAAGTGAATTTTATAAACTTGGAATAAGTTTATAAGATAATCAAAACTGCTATCCACATTATATTATCTTGGACCTCTATATATTCTGCCTGAAAATAAGAAATGGAGTCTCAAATTAAGGCTTATAACCTGTATCAGTTCAAATAGTCCCCTCTCTGTAGCAGGGAATACAGTGAAGACGTTAAGAACTTAGGGTCTAAAGTCAGAACACGAGGTAGAGTCCTGCTGGCTTTATCTTTTATTAGCTTGAGTGATCTTAGACAAGTTACTGAACTTCACCAAATCTCAGTTTCTTTGTCTATAAAATAAAGATAATAATGTACCTAATTCACAGAGTTGTAATAATTAAATTTGCTAGTGTATTTGTGTAGTGCCTTTAGCATATCTCGCTTATAACAAATAGCAAACAGAGATTAGAAACAACAATAAGCAGTGTTTGAGCCTGGAGAAATTCCTAGTTTAGGTAGGAATATAATTTTAAGTATATTCTAATTCCCTAGTGTAAGTGATAAGGCAAAGGTCAAAATCACTTGAGTACCTTTTTCTGTGGGGTTTTCTTTGTGTAAATTTGGAAAGTGAGGTTGGAATTCCACCAGTGTTCTATCATTGGGCCACCAAAATGAACCGGAAACACAAATCGCTGCTGGAAATTCACCACTGTAAGGAGAACCAAACACATAAGCACATGTCAGTCCACCCAACTACAGCCATCATCAATCCATGCTTTGACACCACCTGCTTCCCTTTTGATCTAACTAAAATCTCTTTCAGAAGTCTAGTCAGGCACCTTGGTAGGTTAGTCAGTTAGCCCTGCAGTCAGTTGGGTTCTGGGCTCATCAGGGAGTCTGCTTGTCCCTCTCCCTCTGCTCCTCCCCCTGCTTGTACATTCTCTCTCTCATATAAATAAATAAAATCTTAAAAAAAAAAAAAGAAATCTAGTCAGCCTAATTACACAAAAGTTTTAGGGTTGTAGGGATTGAAGGAGCAGAGACAAAGAGAAAACCCTGCATATAGTACAGAGAAGATAAGTAGTGCTCTGTTGCTCTAGTTTTGCTATGAGAAATGAATGTCAAACATAAGCGCTCAGGGGGCGCCTGGGTGGCTCAATGGGTTAAAGTCTCTGCCTTCAGCTCAGGTCATGATCTCAGGGTCCTGGGATCAAGCCCCGGATCAGGCTCTCTGCTCAGCAGGGAGCCTGCTGCCTCCTCTCTCTGCCTGCCTCCCTGCCTACTTGTAATCTCTTCTGTCAAATAAATAAATAAACTCTTTATAAAAAAAGAGAGAGAAAAGGAAATATATGTCCATACAAACACTTGTACAAGAATGTTTATAACAGATTTATTGGTAATAGTTAAGAATTATAAACAACCCAAGTGCTCATCAACAGGATGAATGGATAAACAATTTTTTCTATATCTACAGAATGGAACAATAGTCAGAATGGCTGAAATTAACAACACAGGAAAAAAAAAAGATGTTGGCAAGGATATGGAGAAAGGGGAACTCTCTTATACTGTGGGAATGTAAATTGGAGCAACCACTCTTGAAGACAGAAAAGAGGTTCCTCAAAAAGTTAAAAAGAGAGCTACCATGAGACCCAGCAATTGCACTACAAGGTATTTATCTAATGGATACAAATATAGTGATTCGAAGGGGTACATGAACCCCAATGTTTATAACAGCTATGTCCACAATAGCCAAACTATGGAAAGAGCCCAAATGTCCATTGATAGATGAGTGGATAAAATAGAAGATGTAGTATGTGTATACACACACACATACACTCTGGGATATTATTCAGCCATTAAAAAGAATGAAATCTTGCTGTTTGCAAGGACTTGGATAGAACTAGAGGGTATTACGCTAAATGACATATGTCAGTCAGAGAAAGACATATATCACATGATTTCACTCATATGTGGAATTTAAGAAACAAAACAGATGAATATATGGGAAGGAAAGGAAAAATAAAAAAAACTAAAAACAGGGAAGGACACAAACTGTGAGAGACTTAACTCTAGGAAACAAACAGAGGGTTGCTGGAGGGGAGGGAGGTAGGGGGTGGGGTAACAGGGTGATGGGCATTAAGGAGGGCACTTGATGGAATGAGCACTGGGTGTTATATGCAACTGATGAATCACTAAATTCTACCTCTGAAACTAATAATACAGTATATGTTAATTAAACTGAATTTAAATTTTTAAAAAATGTAGAAAAAGAGTAAATAAGTATTTTTAATGTTTGTACTGGATATACTCATATCAAATGAGAAATGATGCATGTTCAAAATTTTTCTATTGAACCACTGTTTTTAACAGTAGGACTGAAAACAACCTAAACAGTATTATATTAATCAATAAGAGATGTTTAAGTTATGGCATAGTCATAAAAGGGAATATTATGTGGTCATAAAGAACTGGGAAGACTGAGTTCTTTATGTCCTGGTATGAAAAAATTACTAAGATACACTGTTAAAGACAAGGTACAAAACAGGGCATAAGGTACACTAATACTTGGATTAAAATGGGAGGGCAAAAAAGGATAAATATACTTGCTTATATATGCATGAAATACCTTAGGAATAATACAAAATTTATAACAATGCCTACAAAGATTTTGAACCAAGTGAATGGATTATATCTAGTTAAAAAAACAAATAAAACAAAGCAAAATAAAAATTTAAAAATCCATCATTACCAGGCTGTACAGGAATGTTACTTGAATGTGTAGGAGAATTAGGACCATATCTTTTATTCTTTAAACTACCTCCCAGAGAGAAATAAATAAATAAATAAACTACCTCCCAGAGAAGGAATTCAATACTGATGAACTGTTCATGGATCAAACTGGATAACCAATGCAAAGAAACTCACAAAATCTGTTAGAAAGTTACATAACTTTGGATGACAGGAACATAAATGTTTATTATATTACCCTTTTACTTTTTTGTATTAGAAACCCTTAAAATAGAAAATAAAAGGTAGTATCAAAAGCACATGCAACAAAAGAAAAAAACTGGGCAAGAGCAAAATTCAAAACATTTGTGCTGTAAATGATAGTGCTTAGAAAAGGAGAGCCCATTAACAGGAGAAAATACTCAAAATCATAGTTCTCACAGTAGAACTATTCTCACATATCCAGAATATGTAACTCATAAGGGCCTTATGTAACTCATAAGGACCTTATATCCAGGATATATAAAGAATTCTTATAACCCAGCAACAACTTAAAAATGGGCAAAGAATTGCAACAGACGTTTCTCTAAGATATACAAACAGACAATAAGCACAGGGAAACACACTCAACACCATTAGTTATTGGGAAATGCAAATCAAAACCACAGTGAGATACTACTTCATAACCCCTAAGATGGCTACAATAAAAAATAATGAAAGATAACGAGGGTTGGTGAGTATGTGGAGAATTGGAAACCTCCATACACAGCCGCTGAGAATGTAAAATAGTAGAGCAACTAATGAAAACTGTCCAGCAGTTCTTCAAAAAGTTAAAACATATAGTTACCATATGACCCAGCAAGTCCACTCTTAGGTATACACTGAAGGGCAATGAAAACATTATATCTGCACAAAAACGTGTACACAAATACTCATAAAAGCATTCTCCACAATAGCCAAGAAGCAGAAACAACCCAAATGCCCATCAGCTGAGGAATGGATAACCAAATGTGGTATAGTCATACAATGAAATATTATACAGCCACAATAAAGAAAAAGGTTCTGAAACATATCATAACATAGATCAAATTTGAAAATATTACAGTAAGTCAAAGTCAAAGAAGCCAGTTACAAAAATCACATACTGTATGATTCCATTTACATGAAATGTCCAGAATGAGTAAAAATGATAGACAGAAAATGGATTAGGGGTTGTTTAGTGTGGGTGGGGGTGGAGACAGGAAAATGAAGAGTGAATGCTAATGAGTAAGGGATTTCTTTTGGGCGGATGAAAATGTTCTAAAATTAGATCATGATGGTTATATAACTCGTATATACAAAAACCACTGAACGCTTCAATGGGTTCAATGAACACTCTAAAAGGTTAAATTGTATAATATGTGAATTATATCTTGATAAAGTTGTTTAAAAAAGGGAATAAAAGAAAAATGGCAAGAGTCCAGCGAATGTGCTCCAAGCATCAGGAGTTCTGCATTCTAGTCTCAGGTATGTTACTGACTTGCTGCCTTGCAAAAGGATAGTCACAGTGCCTCTGGGGCAGTGTCATCACTTATAAAATAGAAGAATGACGGTAGATTCACTTCACAATTCTTTCTAACTCTATGATTCTATGGTACTATAAAAGTCAGATGAATATTTAAGGACTGAAAAATTCTTCCACAGGAAAAATGTCTAAGGAAGAGAAAACTAGTCTCTCTCTTACTTCCATCTGTAATTTTACTGGAGGCAAGTCGAACGACCTCGGTGATCAAAGCTGTCTTTCCCAATCCATTTTTGGAAAAGCCCACAGGAAAGTGATATTCCACAAAGAAGGTGCTAAAAATCAAAACCAAAAAAAAGTGTTTTAAACAGAAACCAAATAACAAATGAACATATTTATTATTTGATCAATCCTACATATCTTTCAAGGTCCTATTTTCAGCACCTCAGATCCTCAGAGGACCTATCTTCACCAATCCTTCACCAATCCTATCAGGCAAGTTCTTCCTTGTGCTCGCATATTTTACTTACTCTATCTTTTACCTATCTATTATTGAGACATAACTGACATATAATATATTAGTTTCAGGCATATAACAATGATTTGATATTTGTAGAAGCTGGGAAATTATCACAGAATGTCTACAAATCTTCCAAAGTATTTTTAACATAAAACACCTATTTTGCATCCTACAGCCTCTTAAAAATGTCTGTATTGTGCTGACTGTAAAGTATATAACAACAGAGTCAGGGTCTCAATTTCCTTTTTTCTAACACTTACCTAGTATTGGCCTTGACACCTAGTGAGGAATTCATTTTTGAAAACATTTTTGTTGATGGATTCATATTAAAGTACTTTATAAATCATAAAATGTTATACAATTATTTATTTTATAATTTTATTTTTTATCATATATTATATATTTATATATATTATATATATTATTTATTAATTACTATTACCATCACACACATTCCAGAAATGTCAAATTTAGCTTTTCCATGTTAGAGACATACCGCTTTTTTGTTGCTGTCAGCTTAAGTGGTCTGCCAGAAAAGCTTTTCTTGCCAGAGGTCATCTGGGGACTATCTGGAGGAACTATCAATGTTTCGATGATGATTCTGACTGAATGTGTTCTACCCAAAAGGGCCAATCTATCCACACTTAGTGTCATCACTTGGGCATCTTCTGGAGTTTCTGGTATCATCTGTTGTTCAACCAAATTTCTGCAAGGAGTTCATATAGACAGTGAAACAGACAGTCCAAAGCCCAACATGAAAGGAGCTAGTTTGTACAGACAAAAAGAGGAAAGAGGAAGGGCAGTCAAGTATCTAATTTACATGTTATCAAGGACTGAGAAAGGACTTTAATCAATAGAATTCCAGTCCTAACCCAGAGTGAAAGAAATTTCAAAAAATGTAAAACCATTCTTCTAATCTAAAGGCTTATCTCCACACAAGTATAGAAACGGGTGTTACAGAATTAGGTTTTCTTTTTCTTTTTCCAAGATTTTATTTATTTATTTGATGGAGAGACAGCGAGAGAGGGAACACAAGCAGGTAGAGGGAGAAGCAGGCTCCCTGGGAGCCTAATGTGGGGCTCGATCCCAGGACCCTGGGATCATGACATGAGCCAAAGGCAGACACTTAAAGACAGCCACCCAGGAGCCCCCAGAAGTAGGTTTTCTTATAAGGGCTACAGGCATTACACCTCAGTTAACCTACTACTTCAATATAACTACTATCATCACTTCTGTGTATTCGTTTTCATTTGTTTTCTTTATTCATATTTTCTACAGTGTAGTATAGCACACATTCAACCTAGAATTCTGCTTTCTCAACCATTTTATTGTATCCATCTTTTCATATTATTCACTTTCAAGGATTCAATACTTAGTGAACTACTATAACTCACTTAACTAGGATGATAGTGCTGGGCAAATACAGATCATTTACTTTAGGAGATCTTGTGAAAATAATCTTCCTTTGCTTTTGCCTCAATCATAGGCTCACCTATCTTTCTTGCCCACTGCTGTTTTCTTCAACTTAGGATCATTTGACTCCAGAAGCTTAGGAGATTTGGCAAGAGCTTTTGACTGGTTCATTTTTTTAGAAGTGACAGTATCATCTTCACTGAAGAAATCACTGATGCTGGTATCAGATTTCTACGGGGGGAAGAAACAAAAAGAGAGGCACTAAAAAAAAACTGCTTTAGGGAGAGTGGTAATGAAAACATTTCTCTAAAAGTAATCAAATTCTTCTCTGCACATATATCATTCTTTTAAAGAGATAACTGATGCCAGGGAGATAATCCCACATTTCTCCTGGTATATAAAAATAACCTACAAATTCAGTTCAAAGAAAATAAATGAAAATCGGCTCCTCTTTCAAATTTTCAACAATAATAACAATCACTACCTATTTACTATCTATTATGTATCTAGTACCAAAGCCAGATACCAAAGCCTATATTTCTACCACAGTTTGAGGCAAAATGGAACAATGTCACCTAATTAAGAATTTTAGGTACCAAAAACACAGGCTCATAATGCTAAATTTCTAAGCTCTGAATGTTATTCAATATTAAGATCATCAAACGCTGGGGAAGGACATGTACATTTTAACTCCCTGATCTTTCCATTGCATCATGGTCTACTGGTTCACTCCTCATCAGCCAATCTTTTCTAAGATTATTTTGTTCAAATGGCATGGAGGATTATATAGTGCCATTCATAAACTAATTCCTTTATTCACTAAGTACTCACTGAGTACTCAATATTCATCAGGCTTTGTTGTACTGGTAACACAAAGATAATGCAGATATGCTCTTATTCTTGAGAAACTGTATCATACAACATTGCCTGAATGTCCCAGGATCCTGTGGAAATCTGGGCAATAAATTCTGCTTGGAGAAGTGTACAATGGTTTCTTCAGCGAGGTAATCAGCTGATTTTTGAAGAATAAAGAGTTTACCAGATGTATAAAAGCATTTCAACGTTCAAAGTACAAGAAGCAGTATAAGCAAAAAATACAGAGATAAAAAAAGAGCTACAATGTCTGTGGAGTGAAGAGACAATCAGTATGACTGGAGGGTAAAGGGCAAATGTGGGAGATAAGGTTAGGGAGGTAAATCAAGATCAGATTCTAATGCATATATAAGGCTTATGAGATGATGTCATTATTTACAAGTAATTAACACTCCTAAGCATTTATATCATGATATATAAAAGAAAACATTATCATATTGGGCTAAAAAAAGAATTAAATGAAATAATGAATTTAAAACATTTGGCACAGTACTCAAAAATAATAGATAAGAAGCAAGACAGTGGAGGAGTATGAAACTGAAATATCATTAGGTCCCAGGAGTTAAGCGAGATAGGTATCAAAATATTCTAAATGCATACAAACTCAACAGGAGATAGAAGAGAAGAAGAGCAGCAATTCTAGGAACAGAAAATCAACCACTTTCTGGAAGGTAGGACGTGTGGAGAAGTGAATCCAAAGCCATGGGGAGGGGCCGGCTCCCCGCAAGCAGTAGAGCAGCGGAGCACAAAATCAAGAGATTTTAGAAGTCTGCTCTGCTGAGGGATGTTGCACCAGTGGCTAAGCATGGGGTGGAATCCTTGCTGAGACAGTATGGTCTCAGGTCCTGCAGGGTCACAGAAAGACTGGGGTGTCTGAGTGTGGCAGTGCTCCCAGGTATTGGAGCGGGGAAGCCGGTTACAGAGATGGAGCTGAGGAGTATGTTCTCAGCTCGGGGTTACCTTAAACTGTGATCTGAGGCACAGCTGGGCCACTGCTCTTCGAACAGGGACCCGCAAGTGGCAGACCCAGAGAGACCCCCTCCTTCCTCCTCGGGAGGAGCGGCACAGGAGCGCACAGCAGGAATCTGCTGGGTTTGGAAACTCCAAACGGGGCTGTGTGCCAGAGACAGAAATGCTCGGTCACAAGTTGGGTGAGCATGGAGTATGGCTGGATACCAGGGAGACAGGAGGGATTCATGGCTTTTCTCTGAGGGTGCACTGAGGAGTGGGGCCCCACGCTCTTGAATTGGACGGCCGGAGATTGGGTGGCTGCCATTTTTATTCCCGTTCTCCAAAGCTCTACAGAAAGCGTTCAGGGAACAAAAGCTACTAAGAGCGAGCATGAGCAGATTACTTAGCCTGGTCCCTGGCAAGGGCGGTGCAATTCCACCTCAGGCAAAGACATTTGAGAATCACTGTAATAGGCCCTTCCCTCAGAAGATCAGCAAGAACATGCAGCCAAGACCAAGTTAACTGATCAATGAGAACGGTGGAACTCCAGAGCTAGGGGAAAGCAACACATTAGAATTCATGGCTTTTTTCCTATGATCCTTTAGTCTTGCAAAGTTAAATTTTTTTAATTTTATTTTTTTCTTACTCTATTTTTTAACTTTTCCTCTTTTAACATTTTTAAACTATTTTATCTTATCAATACCTTTAAAAGATCTTTTTAAATTTTCATTGTTATAGTCGTATTTTATCTTCATTGTATTTACCCTTATTTTTTGTATACATACTTTTTTTTCTTTAAAATTTTGGGATACAATTTCTTCTAATAGATCAAAATATACCCTAAATCTAGCACATGCCTTTGTTTCAGTCTCCAGCCTGATCACATTCTCTCTTTGTTTTTTCTTTTTCCAACCAACTTATCAATTCCTTTTTAGAATCTTTTTAAATTTTCATCTTTAGAGTCATATTCCATCTCTTCACCGTATTTATCCTTATTTTTGTATATATATATTTTTTTCCTTCCTTAAAATTTCAGAGGTAGTTTCTTCTAAGAGATCGGAATACACCCAAAATCAACTGGGTGGCTCTGTTCTATTCACCAATCTAATATATATATATATATATATATTTTTTTTTTTTTCCTTTTTTCTCCCTTTCCTCTCCCCCCCCCCTTTCGGGTCTCTTCTGATTTGGTTAGGGTATATTTTTCTGGAGTCTTTGAGACCCTTTCAATATTTTGTTTCCTCATTCATCTATTCTTACCTGGATAAAATGACAAGGCAGAAAAACTCACCACAAAAAAAAACAACAAGAGGCAGTACCGATGGCTAGGGACCTAATCAATACGGACATAATAATACATTAGAACTAGAGTTCAGAATGACAACTATCAAAGTGCTAGCTGGGCTCAAAAAAAGCATGGAAGATATTAGAGAATCCCTTTCTGGAGAAATAAAAGAACTAAAGTCTAACCAAGTTGAAATAAAAAAAAGCTATTAATAAGGTGCAATAAAAAATGGAGGCTGTTATTGCTAGGATAAATGAGGCAGATGAGAGAATTAGTGATATAGAAGACCAAATGATGGAGAATGAAGAAGCTGAGCAAAAGAGAGACAACTACTGGACCCCGAGGGGAGAATTTGAGAGATGAGTGACACCATAAGATGAAACAATATTGGAATAATTGGGATCCCAGAAGAGGAAGAAAGAGAGAGGGGCAGAAGGTATATTGGAGCATATTATAGTAGAGAATTTCCCTAATATGGCAAAGGGAACAAGCTTCAAAATCCAGGAGGCACAGAGAGCCCCCTCAAAATCAACAAAAATAGATCCACACGCCCTCATCTAGTCGTAAAACTGACAAGTCTTAGTGAAAAAGAAAATCCTGAAAGCAGCTTGGGACAAGAGGTCTGTAACATACAATGGTAGAAATATTAGATTGGCATCAGACTTATCCACAGAGACCTGGTAGGCCAGAAAGGACTGGCATGATATATTCAGAGCACTAAACGAGAAAAATACGCAGCCAAGAATACTATATCCAGCTAGGCTGTCATTGAAAATAGAAGGAGAGATAAAAAGCTTTCAGGACAAACAAAAATTAAAAGAATTTGCAAACACCAGACCAGACCTACAGGAAATATTGAAAGGGGTCCTCTAAGCAAAGAGAGACCCTAAAAGTAATAGACCAGAAAGGAACAGAGACAATATACAGTAACATCATCTTTCAGGCAATACAATGGCACTAAATTCACATCTTTCAATAGTTATCCTGAATGTAGGGGCTAAATGCCCTAATCAAAAACACAGGGTATCAGAATGGATAAAAAGACAAGACCCATCGATATGCTGTCTACAAGAAACTCATTTTAGACCCAAAGACACCTCCAGATTTAAAGTGAGGGGGTGGAAAACAATTTACCATGCTAATGGACATCAAAAGAAAGTTGGGTTGGCAATCCTTATATCAGATAAATTAGATTTTAAGCCAAAGACTATAATAAGAAATGAGGAAGGACACTGTATCATACTTAAAGGGTCTGTCCAATAAGAATTTCTAACAATTTTAAATATCTATGCCCCTAACATGAGAGCAGCCAATTATATAAGGCAATTAATAACAAAAGCAAAGAAATACATCAACAATAATACAATAATAGTATGGGACTTTAACAGCCCCCTCACTGAAATGGACAGATCATCTAAGAAAAGATCAACAAGGAAATAAAGGCTTTAAATGACACACTGGACCAGATGGACATCACAGATATATTCAGAGCATTCCATCCCAAAGCAACCGAATACACATACTTCTCTAGTGCACATGGAACACTCTCTAGAACAGATCACATCCTGGGTCACAAATCAGGTCTCAACCAGTACCAAAAGATTGGGATCATTCCCTGCATATTTTCAGACAATACTCTGAAACTAGAACTCAATCACAAGAGGAAAGTTGGAAACAACTCAAATATATGGAGGCTAAAGAGCATCCTACTAAAGAATGAATGGGTCAACCAGGAAATTAAGGAAAAATTTAAGAAATTCATGGGAACAAATGAAAATGAAAACACAACTGTTCAAAATCTTTGGGACACAGCAAAGGCGGTCCCGAGAGGAAAGTATAGTGATACAAGCCTTTGTCAAGAAACAATGTCTCAAGTATACAACCTAAACTTACACCTAGAGGAGCTGGAGAAAGAACAGCAAGAAAGCCTAAACCCAGCAGGAGAAGAGAAATAATAAAGATTAGAGCAGAAATCAATGAAATAGAAACCAAAAGAACAGTAGAACAAATCAACAAAACTGGGAGCTGGTTCTTTGAAAGAATTAATAAGATTCATAAACCCCTGGCCAAACTTATCAAAAAGAAAAGAGAAAGGACCAAAATTATAAAATCATGAATGAAAGAGGAGAGATCACAACCAACACCAAAAATTACAAACAATTATAAGAACATATTATGAGCAACTATACGCCAGCAAATTGGACAATCTGGAAGAAATGGATGCATTCCTAGAGATGTATAAACTACCACAACTGAACCAGGAAGAAATAGAAAACCTGAACAGACCCATAACCAGTAAGGTGATTGAAGCAGTCATCAAAAATCTCCCAACAAACGAGCCCAGGGCCAGACGGCTTCCCAGGGTAATTCTACCAAATATTTAAAGAAGAATTAATACCTATTCTCCTGAAACTGTTCCAGAAAATAGAAATGGATAGAAAACTTCCAAACTCATTTTATGAGGCAGCATTACCTTGATCCCCAAACCAGACAAAGACCCCATCAAAAAGGTGACTTACCACTATCCTTGATGAACATGGATGCAAAAATTTTCACCAAAAAACTAACCAATAGGATCCAACAGTACATTAAAAGGATGATTCACCACGACCACGTGGGATTTATTCTTGGGCTGCAAGGTTGGTTCAACATCCATGAATCAATCAATGTGATACAATACATTAATAAAAGAAAGAAAAAGAACTATATGATACTCTCAATAGACGCTGAAAAAGCATTTGACAAAGTACAGCATTCATTCTTGATCAAAACTCTTCACAGTATAGGGACAGAGGGTACATATCTCAGTATCATCAAAGCCATCTATGAAAAACCCATAGCGAATATCATTCTCAATGGGGAAAAACTGAGAGCTTTTCCCCTAAGGTCAGGAACATGGCAGGGATGTCCATTATCACCACTGCTATTCAACATAGTACTAGAAGTCCTCGCCTCGGCAATCAGACAACAAAAAGAAATAAAAGCCATCCAAATTGGCAAAGAAGTCGTCTCTCACTTTTGCAGATGATATGATACTTTACGTGGAAAACCCAAAAGACTCCACTCCAAAACTGTGAGAACTCATACAGGAATTGAGTGAAGTGTCAGGATATAAAATCAATGCACAGAAATCAGTTGCATTTCTATACACCAACAGCAAGACAGAAGAAAGAGAAATTAAGGAGTCGATCCCATTTATGATTGCACCCAAAACCATAAGGTACCTAGGAATAAACCTAACCAAAGAGGCAAACAATCTGTACTCAGAAACTATAAAGTACTTGTGAACAAAATTGAGGAAGACACAAAGAAATGGAAAAATGTTCCATGCTCTTGGATTGGAAGAACAAATATTGTCAAAATGTCTATGCTACCTAAAGCGATCTACACATTTAATGCAATCCCTATCAAAATACTATCTATTTTTTTCAAAGAAATGGAACAAATTATCCTAAAATTCATAAGGAACCAGAAAAGACCCCAAATAGCCAGAGGAATGTTGAAAAAGAAAGCCAAAGTTGGTGGCATCACAATTCCAGATTTCAAGCCCTATTACAAAGCTGTAATCAAGACAGTATGGTACTGGCAGAAAAAAAGACACAGCTCAATGTAACAGAATAGAGAGCTTAGAAATAGACCCTCAACTCTATGGTAAACTAATCTTCAACAAAGCAGGAAAGAATGTCCAATGGAAAAAAAAATACCAGTCTCTTCAACAAATGGTGTTGGGAAAATTGGATAGCTACATGCAGAAGAATGAAACTGGACCATTTCCTTATACGACACACAAAAATAGACTAAAAATGGATGAAAGACCTCCATGTGAGACAGGAATCCATCAAAATCCTTGAGGAGAATACAGACAGTAACCTCTTTGATCTCAGCTACAGCAAGTTCTTCCTAGAAAAATCACCAAAGGCAAGGGAAGCAAGGGCAAAAATAAACAACTGGGACTTCATCAAGATCAAAAGCTTTTGCACAACAAAGGAAACAGTCAACAAAACCAAAAGACAACTGACAGAATGGGAGAAGATATTTGCAAGTGACATATCGATAAAGGGCTAGTATCCAAAATCTATAAAAAATGTATCAAACTCAACACCCAAAGAAAAAATAATCCCATTGTGAAAGGGGCAGAAGATATGAACAGACATTTCTGCAAAGAAGACATCGAATGGCTAACAGACACATGAAAAAGTGCTCTACATCACTCAGCATCAGGGAAATACAAATCAAAACCACAATGAGATACCACCTCACACCAGTCAGAATGGTAAAATTAACAAGTCAGGAAACAACAGATGTTGGAGAGGATGCTGAGAAAGGGGAGCCCTCCTACACTGTTGGTGGGAATGCAAATGGTGCAGCCACTGTGGAAAACAACACAGAGGTTCCTCAAAAAGTTGAAAATAGAGCTACCCTACGACCCAGCAATCGCACTACTGGGTATCTACCCTAAAGATACAAATGTAGTGATCTGAAGGGCACATGCACCTGAATGTTTATAGCAGCAAGGTGCACAATAGCCAAACTAAGGAAAGAACCTAGATGTCAATCAACAGATGAAAGGATAAAGAAGATGTGGTATATACGTACAATGGAATACTATGCAGCCATCAAAAGAAATGAAATCTTGCCATTTGCAATGACGTGGATAGAACTAGAGGGTGTTACACTGAGTGAAATAAGTCTATCAGAGAAAGACAATTATCATATGATCTCTCTGATATGAAGAATTTGAGGGAGGGTAGGGAGTTGTCGGGAGTAGGGAAGGGAAAAATGAAACAAGATGGGATCAGGAGGGAGACAAGCCATAAGAGACTCTTAATGTCACAAAACAAACTGAGGGGTGCTGGGGGCTGGTGGGGGGTAGGGAAAGGGTGGCTAGGTTATGGACATTGGGGAGGGTATGGTGAGTGTTGTGAAATGTGTAAGCCTGATGATTCAGAGACCTGTACCCCTGGGGCAAATAATACATTATATGTTAATAAAAACAAAAAAATAAAAATAACAGATAACATGTAAATTCCCTGTCACATCAAAAATGTGTAATAAATTTAAATTCCCTCTTTATCCCACAAGTAACAAAGTATCAGTGATGATTTTTAAAACAGAAAGTCATGAAATGCTAATAATTCATAATATCTTTTAAACTCATCTCTTTGTTTCTAACCGCATTGCTTTCACTCTCATACATACCTCCAATAACCCAGTGGCTTCCTATCTCCTTCCAGGTATTCTCCCCTAAATTAGCTCCCTAAATCATTGCTAGATTAACGTTCCTTAACCACCATTTTGATCATGTCATTTCTCCTCACTGATATTCAAAGGCTTTCTGCAATATGCCTGCCTGCCTTTGATGATGGCTTTCCCACATATCTTCTCGTCAGTTCAAATTAGATCCCTTGCGGGACGCCTGGGTGGCTCAGTTGGTTAAGCAGCTGCCTTCGGCTCAGGTCATGATCCCAGGGTCCTGGGATCGAGTCCCATATCGGGCTCCTTGCTCAGCAGGGAGCCTGCTTCTCCCTCTGCCTCTGCCTGCCTCTCTGTCTGCCTGTGCTCACTCTCTCTGACAAATAAATAAATAAAAAATCTTTAAAAAAAAATTAGATCCCTTGCAGTGCACAAATTGCTTCTCTAGACGGGTCATTCTTTCTTTTACCATTTCATACCCTCTATCTCTCTAAATGCTTTTTTTTTTTTTAAAGTAAGCTCTATATATACTTAATGTGAGGCTAGAACTCAGAACCTTGAGATCAAGAGTCCCATGCTATATCAACTGAGCCAGCCAGCCACCTCTAAAATTCTTAACCTTACTAGGTCTGTCTCCTCATCTATAAAATGACATGTATTCTTAATTTCAGGAAACAAACTGAGGGTTGCTGGAGGTTGGGGGGGAGGGAAAGGGTGGCTGGGTTATGGATACTGTGGAGGGTATATGCTATGGTGAGTGCTGTGAATTGTGTAAGACTGATGATTCACAGACCTGCACCCCTGAAACAAATAATACATATTAATTTTTAAAAAAAATTTAAAAAGAAAAGAAAAGAAAAGAAAAGAAAAGAAAAGACATATATAAAATGTCTGGAAAGTGGTAATATGCCTACACTTAATAATATTATTAATAGTCTTGTTCTCTAATTTCCAAAGCTGTAGATTCAATGACTTACAGGTGCTGTGTAAAATAAGCTCTCCAGGAGACTCTGGTCATACTGAGGATCATTCAGCTCACTGCTACAATACACATCACTCCCAGGAGATGGGGAATCTGGAGGAGAGCCAAGCCCATTCCAGTACTGACCTTGGGATAATTCAGCACTGTAGAGGTAAGAAAATCAAAGCAAAAGGACATTAAAAGAAGTTTCAGTTGAGCTATAGTTTTCTAATTGAAAACTTTCTAAAGTTCTAAACACTAAAGAAGATATGTTAAGCAAAAGACTCACATTAGGGAGAAGACTATCTGGTAAATATTTTCATATTATATTCTCCTTCCTCTGGGATGCCACCAGCTAGTATTCAAAAATAAACTACTGACCCTGATTATGATCTCATTCATTTATTTAACAAACATTTTTCTTTTCTGGGCAGCTATTATGTGCCAGGCATGGTGTTAGGTCTTGAGTGATAGAGATGGTTAAACTAACTTGCTCTACTCTTACACTGCTTATGGTCTAGCAGGGAGGAAAAGAAGGTAAAGAATTATCTATAATTCAATGAGTTAAATGCTCATGCTGTTTTTGTGAAGAATTCATAAATATGCCTTCTTCCATTAAGCAAAAATATGTGTATTTAGGGTTAATTATGGCAAGATTAATTCCATGTGTGATATAGAAATAAGTGAAACAGATACACTACTTACAAAAAGTTTGTAAATTTTTTAAAAAATTATTTTTATTAACATATAATGTACTATTTGCCCCAGGGGTATAGGTCTGTGAATCATTGGCTTACACATTTCACAGCCCTCACCATAGCACATACCCTCCCCAATGTCCATCACCCAGCCACTCCATCCCTATTCCCCCAACCCCCAGCAACCCTGTTCGTTTTGTGAGATTAAGAGTCCCCAAAAGTTTGTAAATTGATAAGGAATATAAGCATACAAGTACATGTATACTTCATTTTTATTTCTCTTAAAATAACTGGTACTGAACAGATACCTGTAAAGGACTTACTGAATTCTTTTTTTTAGTATATGTGCTGCCGAAGCGAGCACAAGGACTTAATGAATTCTTAATGAACATGTTATTGAAAATAAAAGCAAAATTTATTAAATGTACCAGGCACTGTGCTAAGTACTTGTTATTAATTCTTTCAACTTTGCTTCCCTTTCATGCTAGTTGCTATACTTTCTCCCCTTTTTTTTTTCCCCCTTCTTTTTTTTAAGTTTATTTAAGCAGTCTCTATACCTGTGGGGTTCAAACTCAATACCCTGAGATCAACAGTCATATGCTCTTCTAACTGAGCCAGCCAGGTGCCCTATTTCCGTCTTTAATTTCTCAAGAGAATAGCATATAATTACTACCTTCAAATTAGATCATGTTCCTACATTTCTTGGAAAAAACAGATAATAAATGTTCCTTTTCTCACTTTTTAAAATCTAAAGCAGGGTTTCTCAAATTTAGCACTACTTAAATGGTGGGTCAGATAATTCTTGGTCATTGGGAGCTATCCTGTACATTTTGTACCCTTCTAGACATTACAAAATGTGCCATGGGGCTGGGAGTAGGAGAGAACTGCCCCTCAGTTGAGAACTACTGATCTATAGAAATCTCTCTCTCAAAGGTAAGAATAACTCTCTAACTGCTACAACCCAACTAACAACCTCCCAAACACAGGGCTTCTCTAGCTCCAGAGCACTGTTCCTTTTTGAAGCTTTACTTCTTGGCATTTTACATAACAATCACTTGCTATTTATAGTTCCCCTCACTGAGTTACTTCTTTTTTCCCTCCACTGCACACCTTTGAAGTTATCAAGATCACCACTGTTTAGTATTCAGTCCTCCTCATTTAATTTTTTTTTTTAGTTAACACTTCTTTGAACTTATTCTACTGTCTACAACACATTAAAAGGCCATGCTGAATTAAAATGGTGAGAGCAAGCATCTTTTGTTTCTAATCTTATAGGAAAAGCTTTCAGTGTTTCATCATTAACTATGATGTTTGCTGTGGGCTAGTCATTTATGGCCTTTGTTATTATGCTGAGGTACACTGCCACCTCCCCCCCCCCCACGCCCTTTAAGATTTTATTTATTCTGGAAAGAGAGAATGAGAGATCATGGAGCCTGATCAAGAGCTTGATCTCAGGACCCTGAGGCATGACCTGAGCCCAAACCAAGAGTCAGATGCTTAACTGACTGAGCCACCCAGGTGCCCAAGGTACACTGCTTCTATACCCAGTTTGTTGGGAGGTTTTATCATGAATGGGTGTTGAATTCTGTCAAATGCTTTTTCTGCATTTATTGAGAGGATCATATGACATTTATGCTTCTTTTTGTTAATACAGTGTAGCACACTTACTGATTTGTGGCTGTTGAACTGTTTCTGCATCCCTGGAACAAATTCTACTTGATCATGGTATACGATCATTTTAATGTACTGTTGAGCTTATTTGCTACTTTGCTGAAGACTTTTGCATCTATGTTCATCAGGGATACTAGCCCATAATTTTCTTTTCTTGTAGTGTCTTTGTCTGGCTTTAACAGCAAGGTAATGCTGGCTTTGTGAAATGAGTTTGGATGTGTTCCCTCCTCTTCTGTGTTTTGGAAGAGTTTGGGAAGGATTGGTACGAGTTCTTTACATGTTTGGTAAAACTCACTAGTAGAGTCATCTAGTTTCAGACTTCAATTTGCTAGGAGATTTTTGATTACTCATTTAATCTCCTTACTAGTAATCAGTCTGCTCAGGTGTCTATTTCTGCATGATGCAGTTTTGACAGCTGTATATTTCCAGGAATTTACCAATTTCTTCTAGGTTTTCCAATTTGTTGGCATACAATTTTTCATGGTAGTTTCTTATGATTGTACTTCTCTGGTATCAGTTATAATGTCTCCGATTTCATTTATAATTTTAAGTCCTCTCTTTTTGTCTTCAGAAGTCTAACAGTTTATTTAAAAAAAAAAAAACCCAGCTCTTAGTTTCATTGATCTTTTATATTGTCTTTATAGTCTATTTCATTTATTTCCACTCTGATTTTTGTTCTTTCCCTCCACCAACTTTGGGCTTAGTCTGTTCTTTCTCTAAGTTCCCTGAGGTATAAATTTAGTTACTTTACTTGAGATCTTTCTTATTTTTTAATATACACACTTATGCTATTGATTTTCTTCATAGGTCTGCTTTTGCTACATCCCATAACTTTTGGTACATTGTGTTTCCAGTTTCCTCTGTCTCAAGTTACTTTGATTTCCCTATTGATTTCTTCTTTGACCCACTGGTTGTTCAGGAACATGTTGTTTAATTTCCACACACTTGTAAATTTTCTAGTTTTCTTTTTATAATTGATTTTTAATTTCATACTACTGTGGTCAGAAAAAAATGCCTACTATTTTAATCTCCTTAAATGTATTAACTGTTTTATGGCCCAGTATATGATCACAGAGAATGTTCCATGTGTGCGTGAGAAAAATATGTATTTTGCTGCTATTAGGTGGAAAGTTCTATATATGTATATTAGGTCCATCTGGTTTGTGTCATTTAAGTCCAGGATTTCCTTATTGATATTCTGTCTGGACGATCTATCCATTGTGGGATGTGGGATTTAAAGTTCCCTGCTATTATTGTGTTGTTGTCTCTCCATTCAGATCTACTAACATTTGCTTTATGCATTTGGATGCATCAATATTTACATTTATATCCTCTTGATGAACTGACCAACTATCAATATATCATGACTTTCTTTACCTCTTGTTACAGTTTTTGGCTTAAAGTCTATTTGTCTGACCTAAGAATAGCTACCCCAAACTCTCCTTTGGTTTCCACTTGCATGAAATCCCTTCATTTTGAGCTTATAAATCCTTAAAGTCTCCTGCAGGCTGCATATAGTTGGGTCTTATTTTTTTACCCATTCAGTATTCTCTGTCTTTTGGTTGGAGACTTTAGTCTACCTACATTTAAAACAATTATTGATAGGCATGAACTTACTACTATCATTTTGTTAACTGCTTCCTGGTTGATTTGTAGTTCCTTTCTTGTTTTCTTCCTTTGTGATTTGATGATTCACTGGAGTGGCATGTTTTAATTCCTTTATATTTTACATATTTTACTATACACTTTTGCTCTGTGGTTACCATGAGGCTTACATATTTATAACAGCCTATTTTAGGGTGATAAACCAACACACATACAAAAGTTCCCCACCTCATTTTCAATTTTTGATGTCACAGTTTGTAGCTTTATATCATGTATCCATTAACCAATTATTATAGTTAAAATTATTTTTAATACTTTGTCTTTTAACCTTCATATTAGATTTATAAGTGAATTACCCATCACCATTGTAGTATTACAGTATTCTCAGTTTAACTATATATTTACCTTTAGCCATGAGTTTTAGAATTTTGTATGTTTTCTTGTTACTGCTTAGCATCTTTTTATTTCAGCTTGAAGAACTTCCTTTAATGTTTTTTGTAAGGTTAGCCTAATGGTCATTAAGTCCTTCAGCTTTTGTTTATCTGGAAAATTCTTTATCTTCCCTTCCATTCTGAAGGACACCTTTGCCAGGTACAGTATTCTTGGTTGGCAGTTTTTTTCTTTCAGCACTTTCGAATATATAATCCCACTGCCTTCTGGTCTGCAGGGTTTTTTTTTTGGTATTTCTAAAGATTTATCTACTTATTTGAGAGAGGCAGGGGAGGGGCAGAGGGGAGAATCTCAAGCAGAGTCCCCACTGTGTGTGGAGCCTGACACCGGGCTTGATCTCATGACCTGAGTTGAAATCATGAGATGGATGTTTAACTGACTGAGCCACCCAGACACCTCTAGTTTACAGGTTTTGCTGAAAAATCTGCTAAAAGTCTTATGGGGTATCCCCTGTCAGTAACAAGTTGCTTTTTGCTCTCTAATTTTAAGATTCTCTCCTTTTAACCTTTGACAATTTAATTATCTTGTGTTGCAGTATGCATCTCCTTTGATTCATCTAACTTAAAACTCTCTGGGATTCCTGATTCTGGATGTCTGTTTCTTTCCTCAGGCTAGGGAAATTTTCAGTCATTATTTCTTTGACTATTTTTGCTCCTTTCTCTCTCTCTCACCTTCTTCTTCTGGGACCCCTATAATGTATATACTGGTCTCTTGGTTTCTCATAAGTCCCTTATGCTATCTAAACTCCTTTTCATTCTTTTTTCTTTTTATATCTCTGACTGAATTCCACTGCTTTGTTTTTGAGTTTTCTGATTCTTTCTTCCCATTGATCTCGTCTGCTGTTGAACCTCTCTCAAATTTTTCAGTGAGTTATTGTGTTCTTTAGCTCTATGATTAGTTTGGTACTTTTTTTTTTTTTTTAAAGATTTTATTTATTTATTTGACAGAGATCACAAGTAGGCAGAGAGGCAGGCGGGGGGTGGGGTAGGGGGAGCAATCTCTGTGCTGAGCAGAGAGCCTGATGTGGGGCTCAATCTCAGGACCCTGAGATCATGACCTGAGCCAAAGGCAGAGGCTTTAACCCACTGAGCCACCCAGGCACCCCAGTTTGGTACTCTTTATGACTTATTTTTAATTCTCTGTCAGGTAACTCACTTATCTCTGCTTCCCTAAGATCTATTTCTGGATATTTATTCTGTCCTTTTGTTTGGAACATATTCTTTTGTTTCTTCATTTTCTTTGACTTTCTCTGTTGAATTTTGCATATTAGACAAAACAGTCACCTGTCTCAATCCTGTCATAATGTCCTGATAGACAGTTCTGACCTGTCCCAATTCTTGACAGTAGGAGATAAACCTCATCAATTAGTTTGGCTCCCAAGCCCCTACCTGCCTCATAAATTTTTCTGATTGTCCAAGCCTCCTCCATTGTTCTTAGTAGATCCCAGTAGTTGAGGGCATGCAAAGACCCACCAGTGTCCCAAACAGGAGGATCAAAGTCAGTGCCTAGATGCACTCTGATTGGAAGCTGAACCCTCAAATAGCAGCTGGGAAAGTGTGTATTATTATGAGTCACATGAATGCAAGCCCCACTGGCTTTTGAATTAAGTGTTTTTGGAGCCCATACCTCTAGTGGGAGGCTTAAAAGTTGAGGCACTAAATGTGGGGTCCAAATCCTTCACTCCTTAAGAAGTCAGGATGTAGAGGTTCCCTCTTGACTATATAGTACTACGCTGGGGGTTTAAAAAAAGTTTCATTTAGACATAATTTACATAAGATACAATTCACTCACTTAAAGTGAGTAATTCAGTTAGTTTTTTTGTATATTTACAGATATGAACAACCATCACCAGAGTCACTTTAAAACCTTAAAAAGAAACTATCCATTAGCTATTACCACTTACCCTCCCATCATACCCAGGGATAAAGAACCCACTAATCTACTTTCTTTTCTCTAGATTTGTCTATTTTGTATGTTTCATATAAACGGACTCACAAAATATGTTCTCTTTTGTGACTAGCTTCTTTCATTCAGCATGTTTTCAATGTTCGTCCATGCTAGAGCATGTTATCAGTAATTTATTACATTTTCTGGCCAAATAATACTACATTTTATGAATATATTACTTTTTTTTTCATTCATTCATCTCATGAAAATTTTAACTATAATGAATAATGCTGCTATGGAAATTCATGTACACGTTTTTGCATGGATGTAGCTTTCATTTCCCTTTGGTGTGTATCTAGGAGCTGAATTGCTAGGTCATATGTTAACTCTACATATAACAGTTTGAGAAAGTGGTGAACTATTTTCCAAAGTAGTACACCATTTTACACTGCTGTAAGCACTGTATAAAGGTTCCAAATTCTCCACATCCTCACCAATTTTACTACCTGATTTTTTTTTTCACTACCTGCATTTTTTGATTCAAGCCATCCTGGTGCTTATGAAATGGTATCTCACTGTGGTGATATGCATTTCCCTGAGAACTAATGGTGCTGACATCTTTTCATGCATATATTAGCCATTTCACTATCTTCTTGGGAAAAATTTCTATTTAGATCCTTTGCCCATGTTTTTAATTGAATGACTGGTCCTTTAATTATTAAGTTGTATGAATTCTTTATATACTCTAGATATAAATCCTTTATCAGATTTGCAAATATTTTCTTCCATTCTATGGTCTTTTTACTTTCTTAACAATGTCCTTTGAAGCACGAACATTTTTTATTTATTTTTATTTTTTAATTAATTAATTTATTTTAATAAACATATAATGTATTTTTATCCCCAGGGGTACAGGTCTGTGAATCTCCAGGTTTACACACTTCACAGCACTCATCATAGCACATACCCTCCCCAATGTCCATATCCCCACCACCCTCTCCCGTCCCCCCTCCCCCCAGCAACCCTCAGTCTGTTTTTTGAGATTGAGTCTTTTATGGTTTGTCTCCCTCCCAATCCCATCTTCTTTCATTTTTTCTTTTCCTACCTCCCCCCAACCCCCCGACATTGCATCTCCATTTCCTCATATCAAAGAGATCATATGATAGTTGTCTTTCTCCAATTGACTTATTTCGCTAAGCATAATACCCTCTAGTTCCATCCATGTCGTCGCAAATGGCAAGATTTCATTTCTTTTGATGGCTGCATACATTTTTTATTTTAATTAACTCTAATTTATCTGGGTTTTTTTGTTGCTTGTCCTTTTGGTGTCATATTAAGGAATCTTTTTCTGAATCCAAGGTCATAAAAATTAACCTCTATATTTCTGCTAAGAGCTGTACAGTTTTAGCTCTTCCATTTAGCTATTTCATCCATTTTGAGTTCTTTTTTGTATATGGTTTGAGATAATGATCCAACTTCATTTTTTTGGCATGTAGCTGGCCAGTTGTCCCAACAGTATTTGTTGAAAAGACTATTCCTCACAAATCGGTCTTGATATCCTTGTATTAGTCAACCACAGACATAGGTTCCTTCCTTCCTTACTCCCTCCATTCCTCTTCCTTCCTTCCTTCCATTATGTTCAGTTAGCCAACATACAGTATCCATCATTAGTTTTTGATGTAGAGTTCAATGATTCATTAGTTGCATATAACACCCAGTACTCTTCACTACACGTGCCCTCCTTAATACCCATCACCTGGCCACAACCTACCCTCCACTCCCCTCATTCTGTAACCCTCAGCTTGTTTCCCAGAGTCCAGAGTCTCTCGTGGTTTGTCTGACATAAGTTTATTTATAAGCTCATTTCTATTCCATTGATTTATATGTCTGTCCTTATGTCAGTACCAAATGGACCTGTTATTTCTTTGTACTAAGTTTTAAAATAAGGAAGTGTGAGTGGCACCTGGGTGGTGCAGTCAGTTAAGCATTCAACTCTTGGTTTTGGCTCAGTTTGGGCTCTCAGGGTAGTGAGATCAAGCCATGCATCTGGCTCCTTATTTAGTGTGGAGTCTGCTTAAGACCATCTTACCTTCTGCTGCTCCCTCCTTAAATAAAAAAATCTTTAAAAATAAAATAAGGAAGTGTGAATCCCCCTAATTTTCTCTTTTTTAAGACTGTTTGGGCTATTCTGGGTCCCTTGCAATTTCACGGGAATTTTAGAATCAGTTTATTAATTTCTACAAAGAAGTTAGCTACAATACTGATAGGGATTGCACTGAATCATGAACTTGGGATTTTTATACTTATTTAGATCTTTTAAAATTTCTTCTAATAATAATGTCTTGTAGTTGCAGAGTTTATGTGTTACACTTCTTTTGTTAAATTTTTCCTAAGTGTTCTTATTACTGCTATTATAAATGGAATTTTTTCTTAATTTCATTTTTGGATTGCTCATTGCAAGTATATAGAAATACAATTGATTTTTGTGTATTGATCTCATATCCTGCAATCTTCCAGAATTTATTAGTTCTAATATTTTTTTAGTGGATTCTTTAGGATTTTCTACATACCAGATCATGTCATCTGTGAATATAGTTGTACTTCTTCCTTTCCGATTTGGATGCCTTTTGTTTTTTTTCCTGCCTAATTACACAGGCAACACAGGCTATATAAGAGACATACTAAGACCCTGAATTAACTTGTGTTTGCTTAAAATCTGAGGTTTTTAAAAAATTTATTTATTTGAAAGAGAGAGAGTTGGAGGGGGAGCAGAGGGAGACAGAGATAAAGAATCTCAAGCAGACTCCCTGCTGTGATGGAGCCCAACACGGGGCTCGATCTCAAAATCCTGAGATGGTTACTTGAGCTGAAACCAAGAGTTGGGCACTTAATCGACTAAGCCACCCAGAAGCCCCTAAAATCTGAGTTTTTAAAATTATACCCTAATAATGGTGTTGAAGATAAAGCTGGGAGATAAGAATGGAAAGGTGGGCTGGAGACCACTCTGTAAGGGAAGCTAAGAATAAAAGGCTAAAGACTAGATTTTTACTTAGTAGGTAATAAATAGTGATTTTTATTTAGTATGCAATGAGTAACCAAAGGAATGACTTGGCTACTCCGTGGAAGTATTGCTTTCAGAAGATAAATCTGTTAACAATATACACAATTAATTGAAGGAAGAATTTAAAAAGAAGAAAGATAGTTAAAAGTCCTTACCTGCCCAATAGCAGCTGTATAGCTCTGGTATCATCTTTTGTGTCATGTTTCCAAAATGTATCCTCAGTTGGAGGGAGGAGGTGATCTGCTATGTGGTCTTTAAACTGGTCCCTAGACAAGGCTTTGATTCTGTGGTGTGGAAAAGTACTTTTCTGAGTGGCTAATACACAGGAAAAATCCAAATCAGAATTAACTGAGCTAAGAGATAGTACATGGAGATGATTCAACATGGAACACTTAACATCCTTCAGACATAACTACCTTAAATATATACAAAAGTTCACAATTTACAAAGCCCTTTTCTACCTTAGACTCTAATATCATCTCTGTAAGAGAGGAAGGAGAGAATATCTCCATTATACATATAAGCATGCCAGTTCACAGGGAGCAAAGAATTTAACCATTTACACATTTAGCAAGTACCAGTACTATGTCTAGATTGTGAGTATATAAACTCCTAGTTTAGGCTTCCTTTTCACCACATTAAGAATTATTTGCTGAGTAAGTCTATAACTTAACAAAAAATATACATTAGCAACAATTAAGAAATGAACTGTTAGGAATCATCTTTATTCTGTAACTTACTGTGTTGAGGCTTTAAGAAAATCTTCCTTCATAGGAGGATGAACTTCATCCAACAACATGCTGGTATCTGGGCTTGATTTCATTGTAGAGATCACCATGGCATTACGCAGTTTATCACCTTGTTCTAACAGTGCTGAAGAAGGCAAAAGCAGAACATGGAAAATCTAAAATCCAACAGCAAAACCTGCAATATTCAGCACCTTTCCATCTATGACAAGACTTAACATATTGTAAGACTTAGCATATTGTAATGACCTACCTGTCTGCTTTTCCCACTAGCTTGAGAATTTCTTGAGGACTCTCACTTTACAATAAACAGTTCACAGAGCTTCTATGAGAGGACTGTTTTAAATGCTGGCATTACAGCAGTGAATGGAGTTTGTTCTGGAGGGAGGTCAGTCTCTCCAGAGTTGTTTATACGATGGGAATCATTACATGAATGCACTGACTTTTCCAACTTGTTTTTATACATATTAAAGTTAATAATGTTTACATAATTATTTTTGTATCCAGAGACCATACTGAATTCTATTATTTGTAATAGTTAATGTCACTATTATCCAAAAAACACTAACAACTATACCAGTTATAACTTTTAGAAGCTACAGTGTTTACCTATTCCATATTCATACTTTTATGAAGAATGCCAAAAAATTTCCATGACTTGTCTAAGATGATACAGCAGGTTAATAGGAAAGCTAGGATGAAGTCTTCAGACTTTCTGATAAAATTTACCCCATCCCTGAGTAAAAATAACAATAATAACAGCAATAATAATTTACTGAACTCTTTTTTTTTCTAAGATTTTATTTATTTATTTGAGAGAGAATGAATGAGAGAGAGCATGAGAGAGGAGAAGGTCAGAGGGAGAAGAAGACTCCCAAGGAGCTGGGAGCCCGATGCGGGACTTGATCCTGGAAGTCCGGGATCATGACCTGAGCTGAAGGCAGTTGCTCAACCAACTGAGCCACCCAGGCGCCCAATAATTTACTGAACTCTTAAACACATGCTGGGCACTACTCTATGTATATTATATTAAATATATTCACTCATTTATTCCTCCTAACAATTCTCTGCGATGGATACTACTATTTCATCTTCTAGATTAAGAAAATTGAGGCAGAGAGGATATGTAACTTGCTCAAGTTATACACACTGTATAACCAGAATGATCACAGCCTATAATTTTATTTATTATTATTTTTTTAAGATTTTAGCTTTTTAAGTAATCTCCACACCCAGTGCAGGGCTCAAACTCACAACCCTGAAATCAAGAGTTTCATGCCCCACCAAATTGTCCTAGCTCGGTGCCCCACATCCTATGATTTTAATCACTATACTACATATAACCCCACTTTAGTTCTTAGACATCTTTTTAAAAGCTTAGGGCCAGTGGCATTATTCCAAGGAACAGTGGGAAATATTTTTTTCTTGAGGTTTCACAGTTGCTTTGGAGGTAACTGAGACTAGACACCAATTGTCCATTCTCTTAGTCCAGAGTTTTATAGCTTCTAAAACGAAAGAAGGTATAGGGGCACCTGGGTGGCTCAGTCAGTTGGGTGGATGTCCATCTCTTGGTTTCTGCTCAGATCATGATCTCAGGGTTGTGGGATGGAGCCCCACCTTGGGTCTGTGTTGGGCATGGAGATTGCTTTGGATTCTCTGTTCCCCACCCCTCAGCCCCCTGTCCTACACACATATGCACACATGCACTCCCTCTCAAGAAAGGAGGAGGAGGAGGGGGAGGAGATGATGATGATGATGATATGGTGGTCAAGCCAAGAAGATCCATAAACAATTCTTTGTTAGTACAAAGAATTCAAAATATAGCTTACAAAGTAAAAAAAAATCTGAAATATCACATATTCAGTGACAATACAACTAAACTAAAAGAAAATAAAGAATTCTAAGACAGTTCTCCCCAAGATTTCCGACTCTAGTGTACATATATCTTCTCTCTGATTAAAACACTCATCTAAAGGTACTGCTTTAAAGGGATGTTACAGATGTAAAATCAGTTCCAAATCAGTCAATCTTAAGATAGGGAGATCATTTTGGTAGTCCAAACCTTTTAAAAGCAGAGTTTTCTCTGGCCATTTGCAGGTTATGACAACAGAGATTTGGAGCATGAGAAAGATTTAATGTATCAACGCTGTCTTGAAGATGGAGGGGACCACATGGGAAGAGATGCTGGTGGCCTCTAGGAAGCTAAGAGTGGCTTGTAGCTGACAGCAAGGAAATGGGACCTCAGTCCTATGACTGCAAGGAACTGAATTCATTCAACAAGAATGAAATTGGGACTGCATTTTCTCCCAGCACTTACAGATGAGAATTTAGGTTGGTCGATATCTGATACCTTAAGCAGAAAACCTAACCATACCTTGTTGGACTTCTGAGCCACAGAACTGTGAGCTAATAAATGGATGTTGTTTTAACCCATTAAATTTGTGGTAATTTGTCATGCAGCAACAGAAAACTAATATGTCCATTAATGCTACTACCCTGGAATATTGTTATAGTTTTTAAAATCTATGCATAAATACACATGTATTTATATATACATTTCCTCTTTTGCAAAAACATGTATACTGTTTTAAAATTGTTTTTCACTTAATATACATTAACTTTTTTCTATGTAAATAATGGCTACACAAATTCATTCAGAATTCATTGTATTTTTTATTTAAGATTTTATTTATTTATTTGACAGAGAGAGAGAGCACAAGCAGGTGAAGCAGCAGAGGGAGAGGGAGAAGCAGACTCCCCGATGAGCAGGAAGCCAGGGTCTGGGGATCACAACCCAAGCCGAAGGCAGATGCTTAACCAACTGAGTCACTCAGGCACCTGTCTTTTTTCTTTTTAATCTCTGAAATTCAGCCAAAAAATGGCTATCTTGTTTACTCAATGAGAAAGGGTAAGGAAAACATGGTCTTGCTAGCATTGGAAATTTGGCTGAAGATTGCTATGTGATCAGAAACCTTCTTTTAGTTTCTAGTTGGCCCTTGGCTTTACTCAATATAAAGTTCTTCAGACGAGGTGGGCACATTCAAATGTTTTATGAATAAAGTGGATAATAACAAGCTGTGTTGATAATAAACCTCACTTGACTTCAGGACCATGAGGAAAACCAGTTTTTCTATCAATACTCAAAATGTTTTTGGGGAGATAATATCCTTGGTACCTTAACCATACCCAACTATCTTCAACTCCTTAAACACAATACTTCCTTCGTATTCTCAAAGCTCTGGGTATTTAATTCCATCAAATAATTTATCACTCGGTATTATAATTGTCTATCTCATCCAATGAACTTTGAGACAAGGGATTGGTTCTTGTTGATTTGTGTATCCTCAGTCTCATACAGTGCCTAGTATATATCAGGCATTTAATAAAATGTTCTTCCACTGTTGCTTATATCAGACATAATTGTACTGTATCTGCTTTAGAGCCAGTTTTGTTTACTAGACTGAATTCCTTAAGGTCAAAGACTGTATTTTATTTATCACTGCAACCCCAATACTCAAAACAATGACTGATCTAAAAGACTGGTCAGTGTTTTGTTTTGACTCACTCAAAAGTTACTTCTTGAATTAAATTGGGCTTGAAGTTTTTATCCCGTTAAAAAAAAAATTCCTCTGGGAATGGTAATATTTCAAAAGGGACTTAAATAGTCATTTACATCTAAATGGTAAAAAGTACTTAAGTTACTTTCCAAAAGCAGGTTTTAAAAAGGAAATAAACATTGAGGAAAACAAGTAGGACAAATCTGAGCACAGGTGTCCATTCACTGGCCTCCAAGTGGTTTGGCTGTTGAAACAGCCATTCTTGGAAAAGCTTTTCTAAAGTCTGAGGCATGGTAACAAAAAAACATCTGACCTCCCCTTCTCAAGGGAAGCTGGTACCTACACTCTAAGAGCTGTCATGGCATCAGCCTGTACTTCAACTCAATAATCACTCCCTGAACACAAAAGGTGGTACCCAGGTGAGTTCAGGACAAATGTTTCCCTTGTTTATTACCCACATGCCATGGACACAGCTCCTGTTAAACACAAGGAGATGTACAGCTTCTGGTTTTTGGTCCAACTCCTTGCTATCTATTCCAAACCCAATTCTCAAAAGCAGGATGTGTAGTTTGTTTCATAAATACTAGCTGGTTCACTAATTCAGCCTTGTGCCCCTTTTCTGGTGTCATGTCAGTCCAATAAAGACGAGGAAGATATTTATATTTATGTATTTGTTAGATCCCTCTCACAATCTCAGCTTTAGACCTACTTACTAGTATGAGCGACTTAATCTTAGTCTTCCAGAATCTTGTGGCTGGAAGGGATCTCAAAAGATCCTATCTGTCCATTTGATGATTCAATACAATCTGTAAAAGTCCTGACAGGATGGTTAGCTAGCTCCTCTTTTCCGGGAATAGAGAATCTACTACCTCTTGAAGCTGTCCTTTCCCATTCTGCACAGGTGTTATTATTAACTCAGACTGAGTCATAATCTGTCTTGTTACATCTGTAAGCCAACTGATCCTCATAACTCTCAGGGAAGAGGCTGCACACTGGCAGCCCGTGGGCTGTACTTATATTATTTTGTTTGGCCTCAACAGTTGGCCAGCAAAGTCTTGATTTAAGGAAAAAAGAAAAAAAAAGGCTGGCTTAGGTAAACAATGAACTTACAGTAGGATAAAGTAGAGGACCTTACCTTAGAGTCTAACTGGAGCTGAAGAGCAGCTTCTCCTTTGATAGGACAGGAGCTTCCTAATTCTGAGCCTGTGTTTTCATTTTAGAATGGTGATAACAATCCCTACCTCACTTGGTTTTTGTAAGAATTTGTGTATAAGGCACTTGGCATAGTAGCTAGCACACAACGAATGCTCACTAAATGGTAGCTTCTTGTGAAGATAAGTATCTCTTGGTAGTCCTTTCATAAACGTAGTTATTTTCCTTAAAAGGAACTCATTTTCTTTAGATCTTTACTCTCATATTACCTTCTTAATGAGGTTTTCCTTTGCCAACCTATGTAAAACTAACATCCCCTCCTCTTATGTGCCCTGCTTCGTTTTTTTTTTCCCACTGCCATTATCACCATCTAACACTACATACTTACTTATTTATCCAGTTTATTATTCGTCTTCCCATCTAGGATATAAGATCTATACGGCAGAAATTTGTTTTTGTTTTCATTCAAATTACCGTATTCCTGACGCCTAGAAGAATGCCAGACATTTGATAGGTACTAAATAAGTAACTGCTTAATGAGTGAACAAATAATCTTTCTCAAAGTCTGGTGCCCAAGCAAAATATTGCAGGTATGAGCTGACAAGTACAAGCAGTATAGTAAAATGGAACAATTTGTTCTTGTTAATGTAGCCTAGGATTGCACTGAAGGATAAAATTAATACTATCTAAGAGACTCTTAACTATAGGAAACAAATTAAAGGTTGCTGGAGGGGAGGTGGGTGGGGGGATGGGGTAACCTGGGTGATGGGCATTAAGGAAGGCACTTGATGTAATGAGCACTGGATGCTATATGCAACTGATAAATCACTGAATTCTACCTATGAAACTAATAATACACTATATGTTAAATAATTGAATTTAAATAAAATTTAAAAAATAAAAAAGATTACAATCAGAGTATATTTTCAAAAACAGGGGATCATAGACATTTCAGTTGAAAAAAATATGAACAGAATGTCTTTCTTCATGAAAAAAATATCCTTACTAACGTAAATTATGTACCCAAATAGTTATTTTAAAGATTTTTCTACTAATGCTGCAGATACTCTACTTTGGAAATTTGCTAGTGAGAATGGAGACAAATCCCCATCATGCTCCTGATGTCACAGAGATAAATGGTTAAGCATTACACGTAACATATGGCATCCCAATTGCTTTTATAACATCACCTCTAAATAATCCTATTTGGATTTATTTCAGTTTAAGCCCTTATACAAGTAAACTGACACCTTTCGACTTCTGCTTGGCTGTAAGTCATATTTAATTCCCAGACTTAAGATTAGCAGTTGCTATGCAATGAAGGTTTCCACTGAGACCAAGAATTTTCAGGACATGAAGCAGACTTGGTACTAGCCTCTGCATAGGAGTGCAAGTAAATCTCCTGATGAGATAAAAACTGTATTTGCCTTGAATTATTTGGGAAAAAAATAAAGAATAATGTTTCTCTATGATAAACTTTCCCCCCATATCCAGGTTCATTTTAAATGGCTCCTTCCCTAAACCTATAATTTTAAGTACCTAGTATTTATTTAGAAGTAACTTATTGGTTTAAAAGAGCTGCCTTTAAATGGTGAGCAATTCAGAACTTTAGTGAGATCACTCACTTTTATTCGGTTATTTATTTCAAACAGAAGTCTTTGTTCTCTTTGAAGACTGGCTGACAAGCAGAGTAATCCCAATAAATATATAGTCTTGGTTCACAAATACATACATACCTGAAAGAAGGTCCTTGGTAGGAGGGTTGTTTGAAGAAAGAATGCAGGAGTCACTGCGACTCTTGGCTACTGTCCTAATTTGAGGCTGGAATTCAGAACTGTTAAGAAGGGACATCTGCTTCCTTGGGGCCTTGCCTTTCAGAGTCATAGACTCCAAACTCTGTCCTGAATTAAGATGGTGTTGTAGTCTGAAGAAAGAGTCCTTTATTGTATCAGAGTTCTCTGCAAAGTACAAGTGGTCCTTTCCCCTGTTATAAAATAAAGGAGAACTTTAGCAATATATTACCCATTGTGGTAACATTTCACTTTGTCAGAGACAGAAAGTGTATCAGTAGTTTATAGCAGTGTAGACTGCTTTGACTTTGTAAATCTGTTTTTCATCTCCCAAGTGAAATAAATAATAGATGTTTTATCTACAGTTGTATGGTTGTGGCTGAAGTGAGACAATGAAATAGAGAGCTCAGGTGGGGCACCTGGGTGGCTCAGTCAGTTAAGTGTCTGACTCTTGGTTTCAGCCCAGGTCATGATCTCAAGTCATGAGATCGAACCCCATGTTGGGCTCTGTGCTCAGCAGGGAGTCTGCTTGAAGACTCTCTCCCTCTGCCCCTCCCCTCACTTGTGCACATGGAAGTGTGTGTCCTCTCTCTCTCAAATAAATAAATCTTGAAAAAAAAGAAAGAACTTAGTGCAGCGCCCAACACAAAGCAAATGCTTTGTAATTATTTAAAATAAAAATCTAGGGGTGCCTGGGTGGCTCAGTGAGTTAAGCATCTGCCTTTGGCTCAGGTCGTGATCCCACACGATCTAGCCCCGCATCAGGCTCCCTGGAATCTAGCCCCGCTAGAATCTAGCCCCGCATCAGGCTCCCTGCTCAGCGGGGAGCCTGCTTCTCCCTCCCTTTGCTGCTCTGCCTGCCTGTGCTCTCTCTCTGTCAAATAAATAAATAAAACCTTAAAAAAACAAACAAACCTATTTCTCTTACTCCATCCTGTTTCATGAACTACTGCCCTTTCCCTCTTTTTCCCTCATGGGCATCGATCATGGCATCTGTATATGACTTAGTTATACTTATTTATCTGTACAATGGCCTCCCCACCAGATTGTGAGCAGTCCTCAAAGACAAGATTTGTGTCTTATTAATTTCTATGCCTAGTACTTGGTACTAGACCAGGCACACAGTGGGTACTTAATATTTGTTTGTTGAATGAATGACTACTTTCAGTCTTTCATCCAAACACAAATAAAGAACAGAAATTATGAAGTGGGAGTTAACTGAAAGACTGGTAATTACCTTGGAGTGGTTGATCTACTACTGTTAGCTGCTAACTCTTTTCCATCAATTTTGGTGGTAGGCATCCTATGGGGCCTTGATGGAACCAGAAACTGGCTACTTCTGGGTTCAGTATATTCTCTGAATTCCTGCTCAGATAAAAGCACATTTTCTTTCACATCGGTGGCTGGAAGAGGGTTGTAGCTGTCATAAGTTTCTGACAGAGGCTCCAGGGCAAGTGAGACCTGAAAGAGACATACATGTAATATACCAGAAATTTTCTTTTTTTTTTTTCTTTTTTTTAAAAGATTTTATTTATTTGTCAGAGAGAGAGAGAGAGAGCACTGGCAGACGGAGGCAGAGGGAGAAGCAGGCTCCCTGCCGAGCAAGGAGCCCAATGTGGGACTCGATCCCTGGACGCTGGGATCATGACCTGAGCCGAAGGCAGCTGCTCAACCAACTGAGCCACCCAGGCGTCCCACCAGAAATTTTCTTTTTTATTGACTAATTTTAAGACTCCCTGCTTAATATAAATGAATGGTCCCCATTCCTTGTGGGATCAAGTTCAAATTCCTGCAGAAGCCTCATCTCTTGTTTTGCTCCCCTCCTCTATTCCTCTCTCCCAGATATACCAATCATTTAAGGTTCTCTCAATGTACCTTATGTTTCATTCCCTTAGGCTTTGTATATACAATTTCCTCCAGTATTACTCTCTTTGTGAAAATTTGTTTTTAATTCTTTAAAGATTTTTATTTATTTGAGAAAGAGAACACAAGTGGGGTGGGTAGGGGTGGGTAGACAGAGGGAGAAGCAGACTCCCCATTGAGCAGAGAGCCAGACTTAGGGCTTGATCCCTGGACCCTGGGATCATGATCCAAGCTGATGGCAGATGCTTAATCGAGTAAGTTACCAGGCGTCCCTGCGAAAACTTCTCTGTGCCCAGGTAGAGATATCATGGCCACTCCCTTCTTTATGTTTCCACTTCTTCTGTGTCTACCCAACAATATAACCCCCATTTATTGAACTCTTTACTACAGGCCATAAGGTATACTAAGTTCCTCACACAGAGAAGCTCATGTGATGATATAACTCCATCAGGAAAGTATATTATCCTATTAGAAGATTTTTTTAAAAAGCTTATAGGAGTTATTTGTAACTTTAGTTTATTCACTACCCTGGTTAGGTTAATTCCTTGAAGGCATGCACTTGTCTTTTTCATTTTTGTATGGACTAATCAGCACAATAAACACTCGGCATACAAGTCTATTATGCTTAATAATGTCTAATTATTATGTCTGATGAATAAAAGAATAAAACACTTTCTACATCCTTACTGTTGGTTATTTAAGAAAAATAAGACCCTAGTTCTATGCTGGATATAGGCAGGGTAAAGAAGGAGAAACATTAATATGAAAAGAAATCACTTGAAGTTTCTTTTATCATCTCATTCCTTTGAGTTCAGGTTCTCTATTAAATGGTTCTCCAGTCCTCTGAAAAGCCTAATGGAAGAACAAAGCCTAAAAAAATAGAGTCTAAAGCAAAACTTTAGGAAAGAAGTTGAAGAATATACTGTAAAAGAAAAGAGTAATGGTGTTGAAAGTTCTATTACAATGACGGAGAAAGCAGAAGGCATTGTTCCAGCAGCCCAAGTCAAATAATGATGAAGGGCCTAACACAAAGTGGAAAGGTTGAAGTTAGATATTTCAAGATGTCTCTCGAAAGGTCAATGGAATAATCTGTGCAGAGAAACTGCCAAGGTCCAGACTCAATAAAATACACTTGGGTCTTGATGAGAATTTTGTTCTTGAACAGTTAACATAAAGTCCTTTAAATCTATTCACCACCAAGATTTTTTTACAAAGACAAATGACAGGAATGCAGTAGGATAAATATTCTGTGTAGTGATCAGTATAACAGCATCACATAAAGTCCTGGCTGCCTAATGTAAACGTCAGAAAGTATTCCTTTACCATTCATCATTTCCCAAAAAACTGCCTCTATATTTTATAAACAAAGAAGACACTGAGAATAAAGGCATATGTCCCTGGCCTTAACAATGACTTGCTGTCTGGCTACTGAGTTTTGCTTTTTCTCTAAGCAGATCCGAACCAATCACAAAACAGATCATAGGCCTATACTACCAGTGACCCTTAAAGAGATAAGTAAGTCCAGGTACCTGCCAGACCAATCTTACAATCAAAACATGTGCCAGCCTAACTCCTCTGCTCAATTAACAAATATCTGTTGATACTAGCTTAATGCCAGGCTCTGTGCTACCTGCTTGAGGCAAAGAGATGAATAAAACATGGAGCCTGACCCAGAGGATGGCAGTATCTTGTAGAGGAACTTAAAGAGACTAATTTTAATTTAAAGTGGTTCACTCTGAGATAGGGATGTGTATCAGGCGGTAAGAGAAAAAGGGGTCTGAAATTGGGGAAGAGGTGAGGAAGGACTGCCATGGTTTCCAGAAGTGAAACATAAACATCTGGATTTAGAATCTTAAATATGAATGGTACAGATAAGGCTGAGGGAGACTGAGGTAAAACATACCTCCTCTTCATGGAGCCCTGTAGGATTTCTATTTATACAAACTACTTTACCACTTCAACTGAACATCTCTTTCTTAAAATGTCCCAATTTTTCCAAAGTCTTCTATAACGGAAACTATTTCTTTTACTAGCCAGGATAAAGGAAGTGCCTTTCTGCTGCTTTCCCAGACCATCATTCTGTCACCTAAAGATTTCGCATCTTTTCAGAAGCCCATGCCATCCACAAATACCACAAATTTACAAATACCACAAATTTACCAGAAGATTCTCACATCCATAATAGAGCAACCCTAGGGACATTTACCATTCTTCTCAACAACTCAAGGCTCTCTTCAGTCTTATAATCACTGACTACAACATCTATCAGTATTAATGATAGCATATTAGTATCCCTATTTTTCAGACTTATGCTGGCCAACATGGCATTTTAAAAAATTTTTTAAATTATTTAATTATTTAAATGGTATTACATAAAATTTTGGAATTCTGGTTCTCTTAAAAATTCAGAAACTCCAACGATGTTAGATCTCCATTTCAATGTGGCAAAAATTAGCTGAAGCAGACTAGTGGCTTTAGTCAGGGCACATGTTCCAATCTGAAAAGTCCTCAGCCATGTCCCAATGAGGCGGAGTGATAACTATTGTTTATTATCCCACTTGGTCTGCTGGGCTTTCAAAAATTTTACTATCTTACAATAAAATGGATATTTTTGTGTTTACACATTTTTATAAATTTTAACCTATCGATAGATGCATGTAACCACCACCATAATCAAGATAGAGAATAATTCCATTAACCCAAAAAACTCCCTGGGACTATCCCTCTGTAGCCACACTCTCTCCTCACCTTTAATCCCTAGCAACAGCAGATCTATTCTCAACCATTATAGTTCTAGCTTTTTGAAAATGTCATACAAATGGAACTATATAGTATGTAACCTTTTGAGATGGGCATCTTTCACTCAGAATAAGGCCTCTCAATGTGGAGAAAGGAGAACCCTCTTACACTGTTGGTAGGAATGCAAGTTAGGGGGCACCTGGGTGGCTCAGTGGGTTAAAGCCTCTGCCTTTGGCTCAGGTCATGATCTCAGGGTCCTGGGATGGAGCCCCGCGTCGGGCTCTCTGCTCAGCGGGGAGCCTGCTTCCTTTCCTCTCTCTCTGCCTGCCTCTCTGCCTACTTGTGATCTCTGTCAAATAAATAAATAAAATCTTAAAAAAAAAAAAAAGGAATGCAAGTTAGTGCAGCCAATTTGGAGAACAGTGTGGAGATTCCTTAAGAAATTAAAAATAGAGCTTCCCTATGACCCTGCAATTACACTACTGGGTATTTACCCCAAAGATACAGATGTAGTGAAAAGAAGGGCCATCTGTACCCCAATGTTCATAGCAGCAATGGCCACAGTCGCCAAACTGTGGAAAGAACCAAGATGCCCTTCAACGGATGAATGGATAAGGAAGATGTGGTCCATATACACTATGGAGTATTATGTCTCCATCAGAAAGGATGAATACCCAACTTTTATATCAACGTGGACAGGACTGGAAGAGATTATGCTGCATGAAATAAGTCAAGCAGATAGAGTCAGGAATCATATGGTTTCACTTATTTGTGGAGCATAAGAAGTAACACGGAGGACATGGGGAGATGGAGAGGAGAAGGGAGTTGAGGGAAATTGGAGGGGGAAATGAACCATGAGAGACTACGGACTCTGAAATTCAAACAATCTGAGGGTTTTGAAGGGGTGGGGGGTGGGAGGTTGGGGGAGCCTGTGGTGGGTATTATGGAGGGCACATATTGCATGGAGCACTGGGTGTGGTGCATAAACAATGAATTCTGTTACACTGAAAAGAAATTAAATTAAATTAAAAAAAAAAAAAGAATAAGGCCTCTCAGATTCATCAACATGGTGCGTGTATCAGCAGATCATGCCTTTTTACTGACTTGGTTGTATTCTATTATTAACATGGCTTATCACATTGGTTGACTTTCAAAGACTGAGATAGCCTTGCATTGCTGGTATAGACCCCACGTGGACATGGTCTCATTACTCTTTTTATATACTACTGGACCCAACTTGCTAATATTTTTTTGAGGATTTTTAGGTTTATTTTTAGGTCTAGATCTTAAACTGTCCTCTATTTTGCTATCAAGGTGGTGTAAGCCTCATAAAATAAGTCAAAAATATTTTCTCCTGTTCTATTTTCTGGAAAAGCTTTTGAAAATTGGTGCTATCTCTTTTTTAAAAATGTTTGCAAGAATTCACCAGTGAAATTATCTTGGCTTAGAGATTTTTTTTTTGGAAGGATTTAAACTGCAAAAGCAATTCTTTAATAGTTACAAGTCTAGTCAGGTTATATATTTTATCTTGAGTGAGTTTTGGTAGTTTGTGGTTTTCAAAGAATCGATCGATTTCATCTAAATCATCAAGTTTTTGTGTATAGAGTTTATACTATTCCCTATCTTTGGGATTCTGTGGGCTATGGTCTCTCTCACATTAGAATCAAGAGGAAAGTGAAATATTTCTTGCATCCAAGAAAGAACTAGAGCCCATGATTTTCAAAAGAAATGTCAGAACGCATATTTCTTTGTGGAAGAGAATATCCCTAATGGTGAAATAAGGCAAAGAAAATGTGACTGTCAAAGACAGCATTATGAAACAAAGTACAATAGGATTATAATTACCAAGTAGAAAAGATGCATGATAAAAATGGAATAAACAGAAAGGTACTGATTTTAAATAGGGTTTGTTTTTTAAATACAAATAAAATAAGTGGTACTCTTGTGACATAAAATCAAATATTTAAGATAAAAAACTTTAAAGTATCAAAGGCTTTCAAAAATGGCAACATTTATTAAAGAATGCAACAGAATTTGTGAATCATAAACATTTGCATATGTAGGTCTAATTAAAATTATAGTTGTTCCTAATGTTAGTGGTATGGCTACAAACTTACAAGGTGAGCTGAATAAAAATGTTAAACAATTTGTGGTATTCTTCTCTGTAGCTGAGAAGAACACAAATAAAACAACTCTCTGACAGCTGTGTTTATTTAGAGCATCAGTGAAAATTTTTATGTGAGTGAAAAACTTTTGGAGTAGATGTTCATGGCAAACAAATCAAGGAAATGGTATTTCTTTTCTTTTTTAAAGATTTTATTTATATATTTGTCAGACAGAGAGACAGAGTGAGCACAAGCAGGGGAATGGCAGACAGAGGGAAAAGCAGGCAGAGGGAGAAGCAGGCTCTCTGCGGAGCAAGAAACCCGATACAGGGCTCTGTCCCAGGACCCTGGGTTCATGATCTGAGCTGAAGGCAGATGTCTAAGTGACTGAGCCACTCAGGCATCCCGGGAAATGGTATTTCTCCATACTGAGAAATGTTTTAAAAAGTTTATTAAAGACTGATAACAGGGGTGCCCATGTGGCTCAGTTGATTAAGCATCTGTCTTCAGTTTGGGTCATGATCCCAGGGTCCTGGGATCAAGCGCCACATCGGGCTCCCTGCTCAGCAGGAGAGTCTGCTTCTCCCTCTCCTTCTGCCCCAGCTCCTGTGTTCTCACTCTCAAATAAATAAATAAAATCTTTAAAAAAAAGACTGATAACAATGGATGATGTCTTTTTGCTGACAACAGACCTGTTTCAAAATTTAAATTCAAAGTGGCAACATTTTGCCAAGACAAAGAACCATAAACATACTGTCTTGGTTATTTCATTTAAAAGGCTAAAAATCAAACAACGCGTATACATAATTAACGTATAAATTAATTAAACTCATGGTCAATATTTTGCTTGATAATGGATAAGCAGTATTGCAACCTGTTATTGCTACATGAATATTAGGAGGTATGAAACTGTGTGTGGTGTTAAACGTTTTTGCTTGAATTAAAAGAAGTCACCTGGTTTATGTTTTTGAAGGAGAAATCCCAGCCTCAGATCACCAGCAAGTGCTGATCAAATACAGGACTACTTTAGTTGACATTATAGACTACATAAAGCATTTAATTACTTATCTGCAAGTGCATTCAAGGAATCATACAATATGAGATTCAATTTATTCATTCTTTTGATTATATCTTTGGAAAATTTATTTGGCAAAGAACCATCTATCCTACTTTTCTATATTTCTTATGCTGAAATAGGATTTCCAGACATCAAAGTGATGGCATGAAATACATTTCTAAAACTGTAGAGCTAAAGACCAACATCACAAAAAGACTTTTTTGATTTCAAATGTTATGAAAACCAACACTGTTCAATTTGCTTTACTCAGTTTATACTGAAAGTATAACATGGAAGTTAATGCAGTGTTGTACAATATTTAAGCTTAAATATGCTTGAATATCTTAAATTTAAAAATATCTTAGAAATAAAATCCAACTTCAAAAACTACTGTGCCAAAATTCTGTCTTTGTTTGGAAATAAAGGCAGCCATGTTTGTGAACAGTTATTTTGTTATGAAACTGAATAAAACCTAAATTTTATTCTTAAATGGTTTAAAAAATGAATGCTGTAATGCCCATCAAATATAAATCATCTAAAAATATATATATATAAATCATCTGGTACTGATAACTTGGTAGAGAAGTAAAAGTATCAAGTTTTTAGCTAAATCAAAGGAATTGATTTCAAAAGCAAAAAATTTATAATTAAGTTTTTTTCCAATTTCAACATAAAATAATCATATATATGTATATAATATGTTACATGCTCACATAATAAAGTTTGGTTTTTGGGTTTTTTAGTAAACTCTACACCTATCACGGGGCTAAAACTCATGACCCCGAGATCAAGCATTGCATGTTCTTCCAAATGAGCCAGCAGGCATCCCAAGTTTGGTATTTTTTAAGAGTTTATTATATTTTTGGCTGTTGATTATTATTATAGTCAGCCTGTTTGACTCATTTGTTATTTTCAACATCTGACCTATACCAATTATGGAATACACGAAAAGCTTCCTCTCTCCAACAGCTTGGTTCTAAAGATCTTTATTGTCAAACTACTCTGAGCACCCTCCAGCTAGTTTGGCCTTCTTATTATTTTAAACTGTCCTATCTCCATAATCTCAGTTTCCCTTTAGTAACTATGCATCTGTCTTCTTGAGGTCTGACTAAACCTGATCTTCAGAGCAACAATCTAAAACCAACTCTATTTATCTTTCAATCTATCAGCTGCCCATTGGCTTCCCTTACCACTTGACAAGAAGGATTCCACATTTAGTCAATTCATGACTGCTTTGGGGGACAGCAAAGCAATGGTATGATGACTCCCATCACTCACTACATGCTCTTTTTTAAAAGTTATTTTTATTTTTTAAAAAAGATGTATTTTAGAGAGGGAGAGAGAAAAAGCGAGCTCAGGGAAGGGCAGAGGGAGAGGGAGAAGCAGACTTTCCACTGAGTGTAGAGTGTGTAGAGCCTAATGCAGGGCTCAGTCCCACAACCCTGAGATCATGACCTAAGCCGAAATCAAGAGTTTGATGCTTAACCTACTTGGGAGCTACCCAGGCACCCCAAAAGTGATTTTTAAATTAACATTTTACATTCATATAATTTAAAGAATCAGAGAGTTCTATTACAAAAATGAGTCCCTCACACAGACCCCGATATTTTTCTTTTCCCAGAGGCAACTACTTTCAACACCTGCCCTTGATTCTTACGGTATTTACCTCTAGAGTTCCAAATAATGTGCTTGTATTTCTATCACATCTTGATCCCCTCCTCAGTTTTCAGGCATTATCTTTTGACTTTCTAATATGGAAGATAAAAATTTAGCTCAATCCCACATCCTTCTACCTCCTTATCTCCCAACCTGCCCATCTAGCTGTACTATAAACATTGATTATGGATTGACCTAAAATTATTATATGAGCATGTGTTCTATTTAAAGCTGAACCATTAGATGCACTGATTATTTTTCCTTTCCAATGAAAGAGCCACAGAATTAATATTTTAGGCTTTGCATGCCATATAGTCTCTGTCATAATTATAGTAGTCCCCCCACTTATCCACAGGGTTATGTTCCAAGACCCCCTGTGGATGCCTGAAACTGTAGATAGTACTAAATCCTATATATACACTATGTTTTTCCCTTTACGTACATAACTATGTACAAATTAGGCACAGTAAGAGATTAACAACAATAATAAAATAAGCTATGTGAATGTGCTTTCTCAAAAAATACTACATTCACCCTTCTAGTGATAAGATGATAAAAGGTCTATGTGATGAGATTAAGAGCTGTGAATGATGTAGGCATCATGACATAGCCACAGGCTACTATGGATCTTATGAGGAAAAGTTAGAAGGAGCATCAGCTGCCTCCTGACTGCACTGAAACCACCAAAAGAGAAACCGAGGACAAGGGGGGACTACTGTATTTCACTTTGCTCTTGCAGCATGAAAGCTGCCATAGATCTACAAATACAGGTGGTGAGCAAGTCAGATTTCCCTTGGGGGTTATAGCCTATGAATCCCTGAAGAAAATAAAAGAACGGCACAAAAGCATATGAACAAATATGCTTATTTGAGAAAGCACATTCACATAGCTTATTTTATTATTGTTGTTAATCTCTTACTTATCATATCATCAGGATATGATAAGTAAAACCTCAGTGAGATATCAGGACATACTCACTAGAATAACAAAAACTGAAAAGACTACCCAAACCACCTGCTGACAGATATGTGGAGAATGTTTATGTACCACTGATGGGAATGTAAAGTTACACAATCACTATGAAAATGGTTTGGTTGTTTCTTAAAAAGTTAAACATGACTCACCAATCCCATTCTTGGGTATTTTCCCAAGAAAATAAGAACACATGTCTACATAGAGTTGCTTTACTCATAAGAAGCAAAAAAATCGTAAAAAACAAAACAAAACAAAAAACAAAAAAAGCCCCAAACAACCAAATGTTCACTAAGTGGCATATAGATAAAAAATCATGGAATATCCATACAGCGGAACACACCTCTGCAAAAGGGAACTACTGATACACGAAATAGTATGGATGAATCTCTAAAATTGGCTTTGTTCACTTACTCTTTTAATATCTCTTAACCTGGGTGAGGGGACAATTTGTGTTTACTATATGGTTATTTATATATCTTATATATAGAAGATACTGTTTTGCATATCTCTGAAAAATTTTAAAAAGTGAAATAAAATGTATAGTGTCTAACATATGGTAGATAGATATACAATAAATGTTGATAAGAAAATGATCAGGGCATTGCCTGGGTAGCTCAGTCGTTAAGTGTCTGCCTTCAGCTCAGGTCACGATACCAGGCTCCTGGGATCAAGCCTTGCATAGGGCTCCCTGCTCAGCAGGAAGTCTACCTCTCTCTCTCCCACTCCCCCTGCTCGTGTTCTCTCTCTCACTATATCTCTCTGTCAAATAAATAAAATCTTTAAAAAATTTTTAAAAAATGATCAAAATGAATACTTTCAATTTTATCTCAAAATGTTCCTCCTCTTTGCCTTCCTCCATCCCAACGTATGTAACCCTAGTAACTGTGTTCATGGTAGAAACTCATTCTTATTTAGGTCTCTTCATGATCTTATTGGCTCAATGATCCTCTTATTTTCAATTTCTTCACTTGCTTCTCTTTGGTCTACACACAAATCAGGTCTCTTATATTCTAAAAAGGAGTCAGCAAACTTATTCTGTCAAGGGGCAGAGAATAAATATTTTAGGCTTTATTTATGGCATATTTTTCTTCTTCTTTAAATGATCTCTTAAGGGGCACCTAAGGGCTCAGTCCGTTAAGTCTCTGCCTTTGGGTCAGATCATGATCTTAGGGTCCTGGGATTGAGCCCTGAGTAGGGCTCCCTGCTCAGTGGGTAGTGTAGCTTTTTCTCCCTCCGCCCCCCTCCGCTGGTGCACCACACGCTCCCTCTCTCAAATAAATAAAATCTTAAAAAAAAAAATTAATGACCTTTTCAAAGTGTAAAAACCATGTTTAGTTAGAAGGCCACAAAGGGAGCACCAGGCAAAGTGTGTCAACCCCTTTTCTAAAATAGTACCAAAAAATTTCTGAATTCTACTACCCACTATCAGTCATGTCCTCTCAAATTCAAGTAAATTTGGCATGTTGCCATCACATGTCTAAACATGATGTTAAGTGTTTCCATATTTTTTCATCTCATTTAATCCCTGCAACAACACTGTGAGGTAAAAGTTTTAGTACTTTTTTTTACAAAATAAAATACGGAAGCTCAGAGAGGACAAGTGAACATCAGAACTGTTTTGTAACCATTTCTGTTCTGGTTTCTCCACTGTCCATAACTGTTAGTCCATGTCCAAACTCCAGTGCTATTTCCATTAGACCACACCACCTCTCCCTCCCTTCACTGACACTTATTTGGGAAATAGAAATCTCTAATTACTACTTATTTCCTTATTCCATAATCTTTTAAAATCTGACTTTTACCTCCAATGCTCTATACAATTTTCTAACAAGCCCAATAGCATTTAAATAAAAAACACACAGACATTATTTTATCAACTGATACTTAAATATGGAAAAAAAATGATCCAGCCACTTTAGAAAACAGTCTGACAATTCCTCAAAGTTAAACATACTTACCCTATGACTGCAATTCTATTCCTAGGTATATACGAAGAGAAATGAAAATGTGTTCACAAAAAAACTTGTACATGAATGTTCACAGAACTACCATTATTCATAGCAGTCAAGTGCAAAAAATCCAAATGTCTATCAACTGAAGAATGGATCAATATGTGGTCTATTCATATAAGTGAATATTATCCAGCCATAAGAAGAATGAAGTACTGAGACATGCCACAATGAAGATGAACCTTGAAAACATTATGCTGTGTGAAAGAAGCCAGTTACAAAAGGCTACATAATATGTTATTTCACTTATATGAACTGTCCAGAATATGTAAATTTAGAGAGACTGAGGTTAAATTAGCGGCTGCCAGGGACTAGGGAAGGGTGAAACGGGGAATGACTGCTAATAGGCACAGTACTCCTTTTTGGGGTGATAAAAAGCTCTGGAATTAGATATTAGTGATGGTTATAAAATCCTGTGAATGTATTAAAAACCAGTAAATTGTACACTTGAAAGGGTGAGTTTTATGACATATAAATTATATCTCAATTTTAAAAATAGGAAAAAAACTACCTAGAAGCCAATACTCCCAACTGTTTTCAATTTTCTTTATTTTTTCCCAATCATTGATTATGTAGTTAATTTTAATTCTCTCTAGTCATCAATCCAAAAATCCATTTTATCCATGCAGCTACATAATCATAACTAGGTAATTCTGTTTTTATGGAAACAAAATACTCCACTAATAGACTATAATTTTAATATTACTAAACAATTTATTTTCATTTTTTCAATATTAAAAGTATATTTCTGTAACTAGACCTAGGCAGACAGTTTCCCTATTTTTACAGTATTTCCTTAACATAAGTTCCTAAGAGTAGAATTACCAGCTCTTGAAGCAGAATGCCAAACTGTTTTGTAGATCGCATGGGAATTTTTATCATTGTCAGAAAAGTAGGAGTAAACCAGACACCACCATGGAGTTACAAATATAAGGAGTCACCTTTTAAATTTAATATATATAAAAATATGGTAAATACAATAAAAAAATATTGCATTCTTTCATTCAGATGGAATTATTTCTGGACTCTATTCTGTTCCGCTAATGTGATTATATGTTTGTAGTTTTTTTCTTCTTTTTAAGTAATCTCTGCACCCAATGGTGGGGCTCCAACTTAGGAACCTAAGATCAAGAGTCACATGCTCTTCTGACTGAGCCAGCCATTCCTGTGCTTGTCGTTTTATAAGAGGTTCTTATATCTGGTAATGCTGTATATGTTTTCTCATATTTTTAAAACTATTTTCTTATATACCTGTCTAAATTTCTGTATTTTAGAATACATTTGACAAAGCATAAAACTCATGAAATTTCTAAGCGATTTGAATACTCAGAGCTTTCTAAGAAGCACTCTCAAAGAGTGTCCCTCAAAAAGGATCCTTCTATGTTCTTCCCCACCATCCTGTACATACACGTAGCAGTATGCACCTAGTATACACCTATCAGTCTGCATTCTACCTGTTATTCTTCTATTTCCTCCTACGTGACTTTGGAAAACTACATGAAAAAATCATCTCTTATCTCTTTATCCTTAGTGGCACAAAATAATGTATAAAAAAAAAGGAAGGCTGAATCAATGAATGCACACACCAAAGATACCACTTACATGAGTCAAACAAGCAATTAATGCTTGACACCATGTTAGGAGCTGTAGGAAAAACGCAGAAAGTAGAAAACACTGTCCTGCCTCCGAGTTAATCTACGTACTAGAAAGAAGGGAAGTTAAAGGGAGACTACTAAAACATAATTTTAGAGATTGTGTAGGATTATAACTGAATGATAATTATATAATCAATGTTATAAATTTAATAAAGAGTACAGAGAAGATGAATGCAGTAGGAGCTGTGAAAGACCTGGCACTTGAGATACACAGTAAAGCACTAAGAGGGATTTGGGTAAGTAAGATACATTATAGTCTTTGGGTAAAAACATGAACAAAGGCATGAAGCGGGAATTAGCATGATATATGGGAGTCATGTACCTATCTATTCTACAAACAGACTCAACTACTGGTGCTGTAAAAGTTTTAGTCTATACAGAAAATAATTAAAATATTTTTACCTGGAGTTCTCCAAGTTTCTTGGACGTTGGTGAAACAATGGTAAAAAATCCACTGATGTGATGGGTTGGAGAAAGCTGGGCTAGTCCACTGATCTGAACTCTACCAACTGGAAGATGGTCAATTTTGGTGATTACTTCCAGCACCAGCACAGCCATATCTAATCAGAAACAATTACAACATACACAGATATTTTTCATTTATTTTCTTTTCCTTTTTTTTTAAATGGGCAGAGGGGCATACATCAGAAAACTTGTTTACTTAAAAAAATATATTTTATTTTCAAATAAAACACTACCTACCACATCAGTCTGGGGCTGGGCAAGAGTGAACCCATAATCAAAAGAACAATAAAGTTTTAGGGAAGAATGACAAATACCTCACACAGAGAAAAAAGATTACATTGATGTAATTAGCAATGATTACAGGGTGTGAGGAAGGCTTGTGTGTGGCTTGGCTATTAAACAGTGAGGTTCTCTCAACTTCCTTTTCAGTGTTTTGCTGTTTTGATATAAAAGAGCCCAACTATTTCTGCTTGCTGCAGCCTGCCTAGTCTACAGGGATGGGAGGGGCTCATCACCTGAAGCCTGGTGATGGCTTACTTGGGATTGGGGCCCAGTGTTGGCTTTGCCAGGCTGGCCACCAGGCTGCTTCCTCATGGCTTCCAGAACGATGCACTTATTTTCTTTCAAATGAAACATGCATACAAAAGAGTACATAAAAGAATAATGAACCAAATACCTACCACATAGCTTAAGAAATAGTTATATTTTCCCCAACTTTACAGTGAGAGCATACATCTTGTGAACTAATGTTTGATCTTGTGTCTTCATTTTCTAATAAACACATCATATTCATGTCCACAGCTGGGCCTCACTTACAAGGTTCACCTCATCCATCTCCTATTCAAATCCTACCTTCTACAAAGCTTCTTTCCTAAATAGATTTATAAAATGTGAATACTGACCCATTTGGTGGTTAACCCTTCATTTTAATAACGGGAAAATAAAGACCCAGGAAGATGAAATGGCTTACTCAAATTCAAGCAGCCAATTAGTGCACAACACAAGTAGGATTCTCTGGGGCACCTGGGTGGCTCAGATGGTTAAACATCTGTCTGCCTTTGGCTCTGGTCACCATCCTGGTGTCCTTGGATCAAGCCCTGCAGCGGGATCCCTGCTCAGTGGGGAATCTGGTTCTCTTTCTCCCTCTGTCCCTATCCCCCTGCTCATGCTCTCTCTCTGTACCTCTGTCTCAAATAAATAAATAAAATCTTAAAAAAAAAAAAAAGAAAAAAAAAGGAAGTAGGATTCTAGTTTCATAAGAACTTACGATAAACTTGGCTCTTAATAACTTCCTGGAATATTCATATGATATTTACAGTATGTGCCAAGTAATCAGACATTTAATTACTTACTGCCTGGCACCGCTTACTACTATTTCATACATATAAGTGTTGTTTTTTTCAACTAATCTGTAAGTTCCTTTTGATCAGATACTGCATCTACAGTTTCTTTATTCCCCACACTGCCCAAGACTTTATATTTTTACAAGATTCACACCTACAGTGTGCCAGGTAGTGGACCAATCATTTAACACAACTTTTTTCATTGAATCTTCTCAATAATTCCTACCACTAGTGTTATTATCCCCCATTTAACTAACAGGACATCGAGGTTCCAAGATCTTAAGGAACATCTCAGCAGCACACAGCCATCCAATTCTGAAGCCAGAGTTCCAATTCAAGACTGACTTCAAAGCCCATGTTCTTCTCATTCAACCAAGCTGCTTCTTCATGAAAAAGCAAGGTGAAAGGGCCATTTTACAGATGAGAAAAAAGGGGAGTCAGACATGGGGAGGGACTTTCCCCAAATCCTGCAGCTGATAACATCAGTCTCAAGTTCAAATACATTCTTTATTATACCACAAGATGCTCAAATAAATGTCTGATTTGTTGATCATATTAATAAATATCTTGTCTTACTGAAGAATTTTTACTCTTCATTTGTTAAATTAGGTTTATAGTATCCAGGGTATCTATGGGTATCCTATAATAGTAATTATCACTTCCTACTTAGTATTTTAACTAAATTTCTCTGTGAATTTAGTTAGAATTAGATACCATTCTGATTAAATTGGTTCATTTTTCTAATTCCCCACAGGGCCTACAGCACAATGACTTCGAAATGCTAAGTGCTCAATATGTATCTTTTGAGAGACTGAATTTTTTGTTCTTTTTATCTTGAGGTTTTCAAAATTTTTTGATAGAATATAACCTTCTTAAGGACAGTTTAACCTTTATTTCAACTCTGATTCTCTAATAGTTTTAGACCAACAATGTTTACATGCTACTTAATTTTTACTGACTTGAACTGGATTGATTTGATAAATAACCCCACCATCCAAAATGTGTTTATGCAAAAACCTGACCCAAATAGAGAAATACAGTACACTTATAATGCTTTCCTTGAACAGAAATGAAGAAATCTTGACTCCTGGTTTCCTGTAAAGGGATCCTTCCCTGCTCTGAAAACCAATATTACTAATCCACTAACCCACTCATTTAGCATGTGTTATCTTGCACTATTAATAAAGTTCATATACATACGTACTATATGTAATGTGTATATATATATACACATTATACAAAAATTATATATCATACATTATACATTATATATAAATCCTAACACATATATACTTTTACATATACTTTTATTTTTATACATGTAAATATATATATTTACATACATATATAAAACACATATATATTATATAACATATATATATGTTCTTTCCTTGAGCATACTATAAGTCTCAGAGCAGAGACTACAGTTATTTCTTAAAGCAGCATGGTGTGGTGAAAGTGTGTGAGTTTTGGTGTCTGACAGAAATTGGTTCAAATCCAACTTTTGCCATTTCTCAACTATATAACTTTAAAGAGTATTCATTTCATTTCTGAACCTGTTTCATTGCCTATAAAACAGAAAATGTCTTTCTTGCAGGGTTATTAAGTATAAGAAATAATATGCATCAACTGCTGGTACATAGTATACTCTCAATAAAAGGGCTATTATAAAACTTCTTTCACTCAACATATACTATGTACACTATCACACCCACTGCTAACAACATAATACATGTTTATTAGGCCTGCAGGTAAAATGATAAGACAGAAACATACCAGTTAGATAAGAGGTAAACTGCTTTGGACCACAGCGAACAGCATAACGGGTAGTTGTTCTCACAGCTTTTGGTTCAGTCTGCAATGCGTCCCTAGGACAAAATAGGGTTCCATCTGATGTTTCTCCCCACCATCTCACTCGGACAAGTACACAAGTGGGAGGTTTTGCAATCTTCCATATGACTTTATTGACAGTAAGTTTCAGAAAGCAGCGTAGCTGGCCTTCAACAAGAGGTGGTAGGCTTGTAGATGGAGAAATATCACTCAAACCTGCGGAGAAATCCAAAAACAAAAGTCAAACTTTAAACTAAATATAGAAAAATAATCTGCTTTTTGAATGAGAACGCATTTTCATCTCTACAGAGAGATGTTTTATCTTATGTATTCTAATATATGAGAAGCAAAGAGCAAAGCGGACCATATAATAACCTATCTGGTCACTTAAGTGACCTTGATAATTAGTATTCAGGGTCTGATTCAGGTTATTCTAAGAACATAATACCAACTCAAGATATGCTAAGACAAACTCCTCTTTAATTGAAAGATATCATTTCATGCACATCAAAACGATAAAAGCTTATACTGTTGGAATGGCTAGAATCAAAAAGACAAGAAATAACAAGTGTTGGCAAGGATGTGGAGAAAAAAGAACCCTCATGCACCACTGGTGGGAATGTAAACTGGTGCAGCTACTGTGGAAAACAGTAAGAATGTTCCTTAAAAAATTAAAAATATGGAGATGCAACGTGGGAGGTTTGGGGGGTAGGAAAAGAATGAAACAAGATGGGACCGGGGCGGGGGGGGGGGGGAGACAAACCATAAGAGACTCTTAATCTCACAAAACAAACTGAGGGTTGCCGGGGAGAGGAGGGTAGGGAGAGGGTGGTAGGGACACTGGGGAGGGTATGTGCTATGGTGAGTGCTGTGAAGTGTGTAAACCTGGCGATTCACAGACCTGTACCCCTGGGGCTAATAATACATTATATATTAATTTAAAAAATTAAAAAAATAAAAAAAAATTAAAAATCACCCCATTGATAAAAAAAATTAAGAATCACCCCATGGGGGCGCCTGAGTGGCTCAGTGGGTTAAAGCCTCTGCCTTCAGCTCAGGTCATGATCCCAGGGTCCTGGGATCGAGCCCCACATCGGGCTCTCTGCTCCGCAGGGAGCCTGCTTCCTCCTCTCTCTCTGCCTTCCTCTCTGACTACTTGTGATCTCTGTCTGTCAAATAAATAAATAAAATCTTAAAAAAAAAAAAAAAGAATCACCCCATCATCCAATAATTTCCACTACCGGGTATTTACCCAAAGAACAAGAAACACTAATTAGAAGACATATATGTACTCCTATGTTTATTGCAGCATTATTTACAGCAGCCATGATGTGGAAGTAACCCACTGATAGATAAATGGATAAAGGAGATATGGTGTATGTACAAAATGGGATATTACTCAGCCATAAAAAAAGAATGAGATCTTGCCTTTCAAACAACATGGATGGACCTAGAGAGTATTATGCTAAGTGAAGTAAGTCAGACTGAGAAAGACAAATATTATATGAGTTCACCTACATGTGGAACCTAAACAAACAAATAAAAAGTAGAAACAGCGGGCGCCTGGGTGGCTCAGTGGATTAAAGCCTCTGCCTTCGGCTCAGGTTATGATCCCAGGGTCCTGGGATCGAGCCCCGCATCGGGCTCTCTGCTCAGCAGGGAGCCTGCTTCCCTCTCTCTCTGCCTGCCTCTCTGCCTACTTGTGATCTCTGTCTGTCAAATAAATAAATAAATAAATAAATCTTAAAAAAAAAAAAAAAGGTAGAAACAGACCCAAAAATATAAGGAAAAACCGATGGTTGCCAGAGGGGAGAGGAGCAGGAGGATGGGCAAAATAGATGAAGGGGAGTGGGAGACACAGGCTTCCAGTTATGGAATGAGTAAGTCATGGGAATAAAACATACAACATAAGGAATATAGTCAATGGTATTGTAATAGTGTTGTATGGGGACAGACAGTAGTCACACTTGTGGTGAGCATAGTATAACATATAGATTTCTGGAATCACGATGTTGTACACCTGAAACTAACATAACATTGCATGTCAACTATACTTCAATTTCAAAAGATACCATTTCAAAAATATAAGCATAAAGGGGCGCCTGGGTGGCTCAGTGTCTTAGAGCCTCTGCCTTCGACACAGGTCATGATCCCAGGGTCCTAGGATCAAGCCCCGCATCGGGCTCTCTGCTCAGTGGGGAGCCTGTTTCCTCCCTTCTCTCTCTGCCTGCCTCTCTGCCTACTTGTGATCTGTCTGTCAAAAAAAAAAAAAAATCTTTAAAAAAATATAAGCATAACAACAGAGTACATAGGTTTTTAAAATCTCAGAAGTGGTTGAAATTTTTCTTCCAAGTAGTGTTGTTTTTTATTATTGCAATGTCCAGGTTTTAAGATATGTTATCTTTACCTCCTACTTTAAAACCATCACCAAACATGAAACAGCAATAACTCCCTTCACTCAATGCTCAAATGATTAAGTCTATAGCATATGACTCAGCATTCCAATAAAGACCACCTTAAATTGTGTATTTTCTTTCCTGCCAACATCATTCAGTCAATGAAAACAGACACCACCATCTTCAGATTCTGCCACCATTTTTTAGTACAGTACTGGGCTCAAAATATTTACTGGCTTTTATATTTATTGGATTTCAGACAGATAATAAACGTAAACAAAGCATTTAATCATGACTTTCTTTCTTTTTTTTTTTTTTTAAAGATTTTATTTATTTGACAGAGAGAGAGAGAGATAACAAGTAGGCAGAGAGGCAGGCAGAGGGGGAGGGGTAAGCAGGCTCCCCACCTAGCAGAGGGCGAGATGCAGGGCTGGATCCCAGGACCCTGGGATCATGACCCGAGCCGAAGGCAGGGGCCCAACCCACTGAGCCACCAAGGCGCCCCTAAACATGACTTTCTATAAAACTTTCCTTTAATGACCCAGACTATCTTCCACTTATAGTTACCTCCTAATCACGATGTAGAGATTTAAGAAACTATATATATGAATATGAATATTATTCACTCATATAAAAGAATGAAATCTTACCCTTTGCAACAACATGGCTGGAGCTAGAGCGTATAATGCTAAGTGAAATAAATCAGAGGACAACAAATACCATATTATTTCACTCATGTGGAATTTAAGAAACAAAACAAATGAACAAAGGGAAAAAAAAGAGAGACAAACCAAAAAACAGACTCTTAACTATAGAGAACAAGCTGATGGTTACCAGGAGAGAGGCTGGGGGTTGGGTTGGGTGAAATAGGTGATGGGGATTAAAGTGCACACTTATGAAGAGCACTGAGTAATGCATAGAATTGTTGAATCACCATACTGTACACCTAAAATTAATATAACACTATATGTTAGCTATACTGGAATTAAAAAAAAAGGAAACCATTCCTATATTACACATATCTTTCTATTACTCTTTTTTTTTTTTAATCTTTCTATTACTCTTACTTTTCCCTTGGAGAGTGGTCATGCTCAACAGGAAGAAAATACATTGGAGTATAACAGATCAGGAGATCTATATATGTCAGTCTTTAGATTTGTAAAGCAAACACCTTCTCTGCTCTCTATAGTTCAAGATGACCCACCATAATCTTTATGGATAACTAATTTTGATGTAAAATAATACAGAGGTGTGTATATGAGCATTACAGCAAATATATATATATGTATCATACACACAGATATATACACACATGGTACAGCAAGAAGGAGATTCTTATGTTATTTCTATTTTTATTTTCCTCCTATAAACCAAATATGCTTGACTGGTTTGGCATAGGGAGCAGCAGCATTGAACATACCCATGCTTCCATTTCATATCCTCCCATCATTCCTGGCCGGAAAGGTACTGCCTCAAAACTGCCTTAATTATCTTTAAATGGCTTGGATAAGATTCACGTCCAGACTGTAGATTCTGTCTCAATCCAATGACCTAATGTACTATCACTATTCTTAATACCAATTTACCTGTAATGTAAAAAGGCAAAGTCACACAAAGTTTGTTTGTTTGTTGTTTGGAGGCAGCCCTATAAAGATTCAATTTCCAGTTTCCTGATCTGTCCTGGGTTACCAGGGCAACTGTTCTCTCTGCAGCTAACATTTCTCTGCTCTTCTGGAGAGCATGTTTCTCCTTAAGCCTACTATTCTGATAAGGTCCTCTTGCTACACACTCTTTCATCCTCTCAAATCCTTCAGAGATCCTCATGCCTTCACCCCCACTCCAATACTTCCACACCCTGTCACTCCCCACTTTCTTCCTCTCTCCTCCACAACTATCTTTCCCAACTCCTGCCTGTAGCCCTTCATTCTTCATGATTGTCTTATGTTTGACTCATTCAGCCACTTACCGACTCCTGCTTTATGCTAGTTCTTGGGGTTTCAGTAATGTATAAAACATGATCCTTGACTATTATAATTATTGACATACCACCTTTCCAACTTATGTGTCTTCCAGTCCATGTGGAACTCCACAAAGGTATACCTTCCCACACACAAACACATATTTGTTATCAAAAACACCTCAGGGACGCCTGGGTGGCTCAGTGTGTTAAGTGTGCCTTCAGCTGAGGTTGTGATCCCAGGGTCTTGGGATGGACCCCGCATCAGTCTTCTTGCTCAGCTGGGAGCCTGCTTCTTCCTCTGCCTTTCCGACCCAGCCCCCTGTACTCTCAGACTCTCCTTCCTCCTCTCTCTGTAAATAAATAATCTTTAAAGCAAACAAACAGTCCTAAGTCATAGAGATGTAATGTACAGCAGAGTGACTATAGTTACTGATGTACTGTATATTTGAAAGTTGCTAAAAGAGAGCACCTGGGTGCCTCAGTTGGTTAAGCGACTGCCTTCAGCTCAGGTTATGATCCTGGGGTCTCAAGATTGAGTCCCACATCAGGATCCCTGCTCAGCAGGGAGTCTGCTTCTCCCTCTCACCCTCCTCCTCTCCTGGTCTCTCTGTTTCATAAATAAATAAAATCTTAAACAAAAATTGCTAAAAGAGTCTTAAAAATTTTCATGAGGGGCACGTGGGTGGCTCAGTTAAGCGTCTGCCTTGGGCTCAGGTCATGATCCTGACAGTACTGGGATCGAGTCCCACAACGGGCTCCCTCCTCAGCGGAGAGCCTGCTTCTCCCTCTGCCTCTCTCTCGCTGTCTCTGGTGAATAAATAAATAAAACCTTTAAAAGAAATTTTCATGACAAGAAAAAAAATTTTAGTGATTGGTGATGGATGCTAACTAGACACTGTGGTGCTCATTTCGCAATATATAGGAATAGTCAATGATGTTGTACAACCTAAAGCTAAGACAATGTTATATGTCGAGTATATCTCACTTCAAAAAGTTAAAAAACTACTGTTATTTTTTTTTATTCCCTTTCTTTACAAACGTTCTGCTTGCACCCTTTTAGCCCTTACCTCGCCCCATTTACTTGTCCGTTTTGTCCCCCCACTTCAGCCCCTATTTCCTTTCCATCCGATGGAGAGCCAAATGCCTTCTCTTTCAACCCTTTGATTCCTTGGTTGTTTCCCACTTCCTTCCCTTCTCCCGGCTGTTTTTTACAGGCGCGTGTGGGAGTCTTCTAGAATTCTTTACACTTTGCTCCCTTAACTCCGCTCATTGCTCTTTCCTCGACCTTTGGTCGCTCAGTTTACCTCTTTTCTTGCGGCCTCGGACGCCCACAGGCCCCTGGCCTTTTCGTTGTTTCATGACGAGCCAGAGCTTTTCTTCGCCAACTGAGTTCTCGCTCCAGCGCCTAAGCTGTAGCCTCCCGCCATCCCTTCCCAAGGCGCCTGCGTTCCCCGGCAACCGGAGCCGCCGGGCAGCCTGGGAAGCAGGAAGAAGGGGCTCTTCCTGTAACAGTCTGCGAGAAGCTGTGAGAAGGAAAGGCGCCAAGACTTCTTTCCGCAAATAGACTACAACACCCAGCATGCTCTGCTAAACTACCTCTGCGAGATTTGACGCTATCGCCTCCAGCTGCGCAAGCGCAAAGGGATACGCCCTTTGAGGACTTCATTGCCCAGGGTGCATTGCCTTTAGGAGTGCTTGTCTTTCCGGCGAGGGTCGATGAGGTCTCCGCTTGGAGTCCGAGAGATCCGTAAACTCCGTTACCCAGCTTCCTTTGTGGAGGGCTGTGGCGCACTTCCGGTGGAAGCGCTGAGGAGAGGGGGTGGAGTTTACGGAGCCGGTGGGCGGTGGGCGGTGCTGCCGGTAGCTGGGTGCTGTCCAAAGGCACTGGGCGTCGCTAGGGGAGCGAGCTGTGACCGGCTGGGCCGCACTTAGCGTGGGACGAAGCTTAGGCTACTGTTTGATTACCTGAGGCCTTCTCCTCATGTCGGCCCTCGAGAAGAGCATGCACCTCGGCCGTCTGCCCTCTCGCCCACCTCTCCCCGGCAGCGGGGGCAGTCAGAGCGGAGCCAAGATGCGAATGGGGTACGTGACCCATACCCCTTTCCCCTAGAGGCCAGGCGCCGGCCATTGGAGAATGGTGTCTCTGGGCGTTTAGAGCGGCACGTCAAGGGAAGCTAAGGATGGGAGAGAATATTGGCGGCGGCCTGGAGACGTTTAGATGGTGTTGAAGGCGGATTTGGGAACTAGGGGAGGCGCCAAGTCAATGGAAATTGGAGGACAAATAGTATTGAAGGAAGGAGGGAATGAGGCAAAGATTGAGAAAGCTGAGAGGATTATTTAAGAGAAGTAGGAGGCACCTCCAGAAGAAGTGATGGAGGAGGTTTGAGGAAAGGTAGTAGAGGTGACAAAAATCGGGAATATCTGTCGGGGAGGATTGAGGGACATGGGGAATGACTGAGAAAAGTTGAGGGGAATTAGGGGAACAACTAGGGAAAGATTTGGGAGTAGTAAAAAGACTAAAAGAACTAGATATTGGAAAAGGAGAGGGAGGGATGCCAGCCTGGGTGGATCAGTTGGTTAAGGGTCTTCCTTCGGCTCAGGTCATGATCCCATAATCCTGGGATCGAACCCCACTTGGGGCTTTCTGCTCAGCCGGAGCCTGCTTCTCCCTCTCCCTGCTGCTCCCCCTGCTTGTACTCTCTGTCAAATAAACTAGATTAAAAACAAACAAACAAACAAACAAACAAAAACAAAAACCTCTTATAAAAAAAAAGGAAAGGCTGAGGGAATTGAGATCATCTGTGGCAGGGTTGAAGGAAAGAAAACTAGGGAGCAGAAGGTTCTAGAGAGAGTTCCTAGGGGTGTTAAGAGGCAGATTCAGGGAGTGAGGGGATGATTAGGAGATTAGGTCTCTTAGGGGAGAACTGAAAAAGTTTGAAAACAGGGCTGAGGAAGATGGAGAATATAGCTAAGTAGACTGTTAAGGGTAATAGGAACGTGCTAAGAAGTGAGGGTAGGGAGTAAGGGGAGGAGTGAGGAGGTGCTTAGAGAGTGACCATAGGCTCTAGAGATGGAGAAAAGACTGAGAACAGGGTTTAGTGAATGAAAGTGCTGCAGAGGTAAGGTAGGGAAAGCTTAAAGAGGATATTTGGGCAGTTGATTTTGCCAGGCAAAGTCTGATGGAAGGTATATACTGGTTAAGAAGACTCAGAATTAATGAAGCATTCAGAGTAGCCAGTTAAAATGTTTTAGGGAAAACCATTTACTAGGAAAGGAGGAATTGTGTTGAAGAAATAGGTTTGGGGAGTTTTAGGTTGTTGAATGGCTTGTGCCAGATTAGGGGGTACTCAGGTATAGGAGAGAAGGGTATGAGTTGAACATGGGAGAGGTAAATACTAGGAAGCAGAGGGAATTGAATAGGCGGGCTTTTTTGAGGGGTATTTGTAGTATCAAGTGGTATTCTGAAGACTAGTAACTGTAAAGAGAAAAGGGATAGGAAGAATATGTAGGAGGTAGTTAAGAGGGTGTGTTTGGAATTCTGGAGATGGGTTGATATGCTTGGAATAAAGACTAGAGAGGAGAAATCTTAGTTTTTAAAGAAGTACTATGTAGAAAAACTGATCAAAAAGGAGATGAGGTACTACACTGCAGTACTGTGAAAGAAGGTCCTTGGAATAAAGAGAAAGAAGAATCCCATAAATTAGAAGAGTAGGGTAGAAAGGTGGTGAGAATTGAGGGGGCTGGGTTTGAAAAAACCAAGAGAGGAAATTAAGGATTGAAGACCTGACTATGATACGCAGTAGAAAGGTGAGAAAACCTTAACAGAGGATAGGTGCTGGATGCACAACGGAGGTAGTAGAAGGCCTCATACAAGGTGTAAAACGGGGATTGTTTTGGCTTTAGACGACAGAAAAGTAAGACTGTAACATGAATAAGGAGGATCTGGAAACTGATCCATGATAGATTATTTGGGAAAATTAACCTGGAGTATAAAAATAAATGTACCATTTATTATTGGTATGTTTCTTAATTGCTGCCTTTCTTAAACTAAAATTTGGTCCTTTAGTATACCAGCACTCTTCTGTAAAAATATATAAAAATATTAACTTTTTAATAATTATATATGCTACAGCTTAGTTTAGAGCTCAGCTTCTCACTTTGTTGAAACAAGTTCTCTGACGATAAGAACTGAAAAAAAAATACTAAGAGAAAATGAATCGAAAATCTGCTTATTAGAATATTATGATTGTTGGTAACTTACCCTCTTTAAATAGATGCTTTGGTCTTCTTTGTTAACTGCTTATCCTAGAAAATAAAGTTCCTCAGGGAAATCCTTCTTTATAATATTGTGAAGAGAAGAGCTATGTTGGTGAATTTTATTTAAGTGGTTTGTTTTCATATATTTTTCTTTTCTGTTTCCTTATTGGAACATTGGCAGGCCTCAGCTGAATCTAAAGTTAGTGGTAATACAGACTCTGTCCCTGCCCTAGAAAGAGAGCTTTCATTTGAAATGATCTCATGGCACTATGGTAAGAAAACCATTCAGAGAAAACCATTCAGAGAATTCTGTATTCTCTAAGGTAAAAACTGAGAGGCAGGGGACAATATTTTTTGTTAATAAATAAGAAAACAAACTCAGGGTGCCTGGGTGGTGCAGTTGGTTAAGTGTCCAACTCTTGGTTTTAGCTCAGGTTGTGATTTCAGGGTCCTGAGATGGAGCCCCAAGTTGAGCTCCACGCTCAGTGTGGGGTCTACTTGAGATTCTCTTTCCCTCTAGCCCTCCTGCTTGTTTGTACTCTCTCTCTAAAATAAATAACTAAGTCTTTAAGGGGAAAAAAAAAAGAAAAATCAAGTCTTCTTCATACTAAGGCAGTAGAAGCTTAATGGTAGGGCCACTAACAACTAAGACTTGAGTCTCTGAGACCCATTATGTTTTTTGGATTCATAGTTGTTATCCTGGCCATACTTAATTTTGAGTCGTGCATCTTATTTCTTTCCAAATACACTAACATTCAGCCTTTTCCTCAGTCTTGATTTATGAAGTCTCACTTCAACCAGTTTTAAAGCATCCTTCTTTATTTCTTCTTCTGTTCATTCATTTCATTTTTCTTATCTACCCATCTTTTTCCATTCTCCTATCTATCTCTTACTTCAAGTTGGACCTGTTCCTTTGACAGTCTCTTACATGACTTACTCTTTCAACTCTTTCAATTCATAATGTCTGGCCTTTAATTTCACTAAGCCTTATTTAAATGTGTTTGCATATTCAGGGTGGTTTTGAGTTTATGATTTTTCTTGAGTTTCCATAATTTAGTTTTTCAAATTAGACTTAAGTCTAAATAATGTAGTAATAACAATTACTTTCTTTGTGCAGGTAGGTACTTTGTGCCAGTCATTGTGGTAATAGCTTTATGTATGTTACTTTAATCTGCTCACAGCCTTGGAAGGTAGATATTTCTCTGCGTTTATTAGTAAGGAAATTCAGACTTGAGATTAAAGGTCACCCAACTAGTATGTGGCAGAACCAGGATTAAATTTATGTTTAGTCTCAAAACACCACAATTATTTTTTGGGTAAGGCCTGAAATCCTGGTTTCACTATTCCTTGATAGACTCCAGTAGATGATGCCAAAAATAGTGGTTTTTACCTTTTTTAATTAAAGCTTTTGGAGTTGCTTTGGTTTGTGATTCCTACTTGTAACTGGTATCTTAGTCTGTTAGCGTTGCAGTAACAAAAATACCAGAGATTGGGTGGCTGGTAAACAACAGAAATGTTATTTCTCACATTTCTGGAGGCTGGGAAATCCAAGATCAAGCTGCTGAAAGATTCTGTGTCCAGTGGGGACCACATGCTGGTTCATAGATGGCAGTCTTCTTGATCTGTCCTCACATGGCAGAAGGAGGAAGGAAGCTCTGTGGCGTCTGTTTTCTAAGGGCACTCACTAATCCCATTCTTGAAGGCTATACTCTCATGATCTCATCACCTCCCAAGGCCCCACTTCCAAATACCATCACATTAAACATTAGGATTTAACAAGAATTTGGGGCTGGGGGGTGGGATGGAGGATCACAACCATTTAGTCTACAGCGCCTGAGTGTGCTTGAGAGGAGTATGTTTTTTTTTTTTTAATTTTTTTTATTTTAATAAACATATAATGTATTTTTATCCCCAGGGGTACAGGTCTGTGAATCGTCTGGTTTACACATTTCACAGCACTCATCATAGCACATACCCTCCCCAATGTCCATTTCCCCACCACCCTCTCCCATCCCCCTTCCCCCCCGCAACCCTCAGTCTGTTTCTTGAGATTGAGTCTTTTATGGTTTGTCTCCCTCCCAATCCCATCTTTTCATTTTTTCTTTTCCTACCTCCCCCCAAACCCCCCCACCTTGCATCTCCACTTCCTCATATCAAAGAGATCATATGATAGTTATATTTCTCCGATTGACTTATTTCGCTAAGCATGATACCCTCTAGTTCCATCCACGTCGTCGCAAATGGCAAGATTTCATGTCTTTTGATGGCTGCATAGTATTCCATTGTGTATATATACCACATCTTCTTTATCCATTCATCTGTTGATGGACATCTAGGCGCTTTCCACAGTTTGGCTATTGTGGACATTGCTGCTATAAACATTCGGGTGCACGTGCCCCTTCGGAGCACCACGTTTGTATCTTTAGGATATATACCCAGGAGTGCAATTGCTGGGTCGTAGGGTAGCTCTATTTTCAGTTTTTTGAGGAACCTCCACACTGTTTTCCAGAGTGGTTGCACCAGCTTGCATTCCCACCAACAGTGTAGGAGGGTTCCGAGAGGAGTATGTTTTGAAAATCACTGCTTTAGTACATGTTACCATTAGAGAGACTATACAGATTTTTAAAACCATTCATTTTCAACATGTTTTTGGTTTATCAATAGTACTATATTTCTGTAATCTCTTAACATTTCTACAGTACTTTAACTGGAAGATATATTAGTGCCTTTCTGTATTATTTTATGAGATATATTAAGGCAGGGATTAATATTTTCTCTTAATGAGAAAATGAAAATGTTCTTTGACTTGCCTAAAAACACAGAATCATCAAATGGCAGAAACAGGATTCAAACCCAGACTTCAGATTTTTAGTCCATGGTTGATCTTGTAATACCTTGGTGTAGAAATTGTTGTTTAAAGTGATATAGATCTTTAAAAAAAATGGTGATAAAGATCTGAGTTTGAAGTCCAGCTTGTGTATTTACTTTGGTCTAGTCATTTAACCTCGCATAGTCTTTGTTTTCGTTTAATTTCTGTTTTCTTTAGAGTTCTGTGAGAATGAAATCATACATGCAAAGCACTTAGCTTCCTGACACACAAGCTCTTAAGGAATGACAACTGGTGAATTATTTTATATTGAGAATGGTGAGAAAAGCTTATTCTTTATAAAGTAAAAGCTCTCCTTTCAATTTCTTGTAATGTCAGCTTTTTCCCTGTAAGCTGTATATTACTCATATCTGATTAGATAGTCCTTCATTCAGCGTCTTAAATTTATAATGGATATCAGGCCTCTTAGAAAGCCTTTAAGGAGCTATTCACACAAATGGAGAAATAAAGGACAAAGTGAAGTGACTTGCTCAAGCTCACATATTGAGTTACAAATCCTAGCATCTCTGTTTTTGTTGCTTATTAGGTTTTCAAATATTAAAGTTGTTATTAAAATCAGTAAGTTTATTGATAAACTTATTAGGTTTTTAAAAATTAAATTTCATATACCATAGAATTCACCCTTTCAGAGTATATGGTTCAGTGGTTTTTAGTATATTTATGGTTGTACAGTCATTGTCACTAATTTTAGGATATTCTCATTATCCCATAAAGAAACTACTTACCTGCTAGCAGTTATTTCTCCCTCCCCTGTCCCCTGGGAACCACTAATCTATTTTCTGACTTCACAAATTTACCTCTTCTGGATATTTCATGTAAATGAAATCATGCAGTAGGTGGCCTTTTGTGATTGGCTTCTTTCATTTAATACAATGTTTTCAAGATTCATCCATGTTGTAGCATGTTATCAGTACATCATACCTTTTTATTACTGAATGACATTCCATTGTGTAGATATACCACATTTTAATTAACTTGTTTATCAGTTGCTGAACACTTGGGTTGTTTCCATTTTTTTGCTTTTATTAATAATGCTGCTATGAACATTCACATACAAATCTTTCTGTGGAAATATATTTGGATTTCCCTTGGGTAAATATCTAAGAATGGAATTGCTGGGTCATATGGTAAATTATATGTAGTTTTTTAAGAAATTTGCCAAACTGTTTTCCAAAGTTGCTCTTTGAAGCTCTGTGTATTCAGGATATTTCTTCTTTATAAATGTTAAAAATATTTTTCCAACTTGCTTTTCTACTTTGCTTACAATATATTTTCCTATGTAAAAAGTTTTGTTTTTATTCTTTTTTTTTTAAGAGAGGGTTTTGGGGTGGGGCAGAGGGAGAGGGAGAGAGAATCCTAAGCAGGTTCTGTGCCCAGTGCAGGGCCCAACAAGGGGCTTGATCTTGAGATTATGACCTGAGCTGAAATCAAGAGTCAGATGCTTAACTGACTGAACTACTCAGGCACACCAAAAGTTTTGGTTTTAGATCTTAACGTACTCAAATCTGTCTAGCGTATGTTGCTCCTGGATTTTGAATTGCAGAAAGACATTTACTTCTCCCAGGTTATAAAGGAATTCATGTATTTTTTTCCCCAGGAACTGTATGGTTCCTTTTTTTTTTTTTTTTTTAATTTTATTTATTTACTTGAGAGAGAGAGAGAATGAGAGGGGGAGAAGTTCAAGGGGAGAAGCAGACTCCCCGTGGAGCTGGGAGCCCGATGCGGGACTCGATCCCGGGACTCCGGGATCATGACCTGAGCTGAAGGCAGTCACTCAACCAACTGAGCCACCCAGGTGCCCCTGTATGGTTCCTTTTTTTAACACCCATTTTAAGTTTATCTTAATGTGCAAAGTGAGGAACAAATTCAGTTTTATCTTTGCCCACAGATTATCCAATTGTTGTAACACCATTTATTAAAAAGTCTTTTTCCCATTATATGAGTTTTACCTCAATAAAAATTAGTCTTTTCCCCTGGATTAAAATGATCTCAGGGTCCTGGGATCAAGCCCCAAGTCAGGCTCTCTGCTCAGCGGAGAGTCTGCTTCTTCCTCTCCCTCCACCGCTCCCCCTGCTCCTGCACACTCTCTCTCAAATAAATAAAATTGTTTTAAAAAAATGATGCCTTGGGACACCTCAGTCAGTTAAGCATCTACCTTCAGCTCAGGTCATGATCCCAGGGTCCTGGGATCAAGCCCTGCGTCAGGCTCCCTGTGCAGTGGGGAGTCTGCTTCTCCCTCTCCCTCTGCCCCTCTCCCCACGCTTGTGCGCACTCACTCTCTCTCTCAAATAAATAAGTAAAATCTTTTTAAAAAATGATACCTTTATCATGTACCAAATTTTCACATAGATTTGGATCTGTTAAGTTTCTTTTCACTGCCTATTTATTGATGTGCCACTACTATACTTTAATTACAGAGGCATTTTATTTTATTTTTTAAGATTTTATTAATTTATTTGAGAGAGAGAGATGGCAAGAGAGGGAACACAAGCAGGGGGAGTGGGAGAAACAGGCTCTCCACTGAGCAGGGAACCTGTTACGGGGCTAGATCCCTGGATTCTGGGATCGTGACCTGAGCCAAAGGCAGACGCTTTACTGACTGATCCACCTAGGCGCCCCTACAGAGGCATTTTAAATATGTTTTAGTAAGTGGTAGAGTCTTTTTTAAGATTTTCCTGGTTACTTGTTTATTCTTACAAATAAACTTTTTTTTTTTTAAATATGGTTGACATACAATGTTATGTTTGTTTCAGGTGTACAACATAGTGATTCCACAAGTCTGTACTTTATCTTCTGCTAACCACAAGTGCAGCTACCATCGATCACCATACAATGCTATTGCAATACCATTGCCTATATTCCCTATGCTATACCTCTTACTCCCTGTGACATATCCATTCTGTTAACTGGAAGCCTGTATCTCCCATTTCCCACACCTGTTTTTGCCCATCCCCCCATTCCCCTCCCTTCCAGTAACCATCAGTTTGTTCTCTGTATTTATGGGTCTTTTTCTGCTTCTTGTTTGTTTATTCATTTGTTTTATTTTTTATTTTCCACATATAAGTGAAATCATGTGGTAGTTGTCTCTCTGTCTTACTTATTTCACTTAGCATAATACTCTCTTGGTCCAACCATGTTGTTAGCAAATGGCAAGATCACATTCTTTTCATGGCTGAAAATACACAAATAAACTTTAAAATCAAACTAGTACTTGGGACGCCTGGGTGGCTCAGTTGGTTGAGCGGCTGCCTTCGGCTCAGGTCATGATCCCAGTGCCCTGGGATCGAGTCCCACATTGGGCTCCTTGTTCGACGGGGAGCCTGCTTCTCCCTCTGCCTCTGCCTGCCACTCTGTCTGCCTGTGCTCGCTTGCTCTCTCTGACAAATAAATAAAATCTTAAAAAAATAAATAAATAAAAAATAAAAATAAAAATAAAATCAAACTAGTACCAGAAAAAAAGTCCTAACAGTATTTTTATTGGGATTACATTAAATATGTAAATTAACTTAGAATAAACATTTTTATGATGTTGAGTCTTTTTTGAAGATGTGTCTGAATCCTTTTTGAAGGAAAAATATTTCAGATGCCTAGTATTGGCCTAAGTTATGTCTAATGTAGTATCACTTAATTATGTACACTATAAAACTAAGGGATAAATTCTTTATGTATAAGTAGACATATTATTCTTATATAATTAAAAACTCAATAGTTATACTATTTAAGTACAGTCAGACCTACAAAACTCTCCAGTTCAAATTAGCAGTATTACATTAATGTAAAATAATTGTATTTGCTATTAACAATTTACTGTGCTTTAAACCAAAAGGATATTTATTAATAGGAAATTCCAGAGTTGATTTAGTCATTCAACTATATCATTAAGGACCCTGTGCATCCTTAATTTTGCCATCCTTAGGAATGTTGGATTTTCCTTTTCTTGCTTGTCATCTTTTGGTTGTGAGATGGCTGCTGCAACTCAACTTTCCTCTTACCTTTATTCCATCTTTCCAAATAAAAAGGAAGGAACAGAAGAAAAGGCCTTTTCCTAGCTAAGCTTGTCTTTTTTTTTTTTTTCTTTCCTTTTTTTGTTTTCTGGAAAGGGAAATTCCCCAGCCAGTTTTTCTCTTAAGTTTCATTGTCCAGAACTGGTTTACATGTGCATCAACTGGCAGTAGGGAATGAAATTACTATGACTGGTTTAGACCAATTCTCATTAATTACCTTGGGCTGGAGGAAAGATAACCAAATATCTCTACTAGCTACTAAAACAATCTGGAATTCTGCTAGGAAATAGAGAGTGGTGAGAAGTGAAGGAATGTCTAGAGTAGACAGTAAAGGACACGTAATCCAAGCCCTGATGTTAGCAAACGGTGGGAGACTGATCTTTAGACTGCACATTCTCCACTGTTTTCACTGCAGCACAGGTATAGGAAGTAATAGATCTCTTTCTCTCCCCCTTTTCTCCCTTTCCACCTTGTGCCAGGGTTGAGCCCCTTGACCTGAGCACTTCTGAGTAAATATACCTTTTTACATGGTTGCTAGACTTATTACTAGCAAATCTGTTTCTTCTTAGTGTCTGCAGAATTGGATAATTGGATTGTTTTTAAATGTAATAAGCCCTCCTTGATATGTTGCTTGATGTCAGATTTGAGAAAACACTTCTGGTTGGCTAGGAAAAATTTATTCCTTTATGTCATAAATTAGTTTTTTTTTCTTTTAGAGAAGAAAGTTAATTAGTAGTGCTATTTAAAGAGTGGTCCAACTATATGCCACACTTAACTGTTCTTCAAAATATAGTTTTGCCAATCCGTCCCAAGCACATACTACCAATAAATTTTGATAATTGGATGAGAGGTTATGCTGAGGGGTTGCCTGGATGGCACAGTTGATTAAGTGTCTGACTCTTGGTTTTGGCTCAGGTCCTGATCTCAGGATCGTGAGATCAAGCCCTACATTGGGCTCCAAGCTCAATACAGAGTCTGCTTAAACACTCTCTCCCGCTCTCCCTTTGCCCCACCACTCCACTCTTGCACACACATATGCCAAAAAAAAAAAGAAAAGAAGGAAGTTGTGTTGAAAAATCCAGTCATCCAAATCATAGGAGAGGGCTGAAGTTGTTTACTGTCACTCCTTTTCCACCATGCGTCTATGTGTGTTCTTTGCTTTGGACTTTTTCTGGGTGTAAGTGGAAGTCCTGTCTTTGTTGCTAATAAGCCATGTGGCTCTGGTCAATTTATCTTTCCTTCTCTCTGGGACTCACTATGATGATGTAGTAGAAAGAGGACTTTGGAACCAGACATATACTTGAGTTTAAATCCAAGCTCCAGTGGTACCGAAAGTGGCTCTGGGCAAATCATTTTACATTTGAGTTTGTATTTTCTTGTCTTTAAAATGGGGAAACTTTTCTTGCAGAACTGAAAATTCTGTTTGACACATAATAGGCAGCTAATTAATTGTCCCCTTCCATAACACAAGATTTAGGTTAGATGATCTCTAATAATCTGATCCAGTATGTAGTTTTTAGAATCTTCACTCTGCTGCTTTAGTAACATGCCCTTTTCACTAGTAATAAACACTCTAAACTACCACAACCCAGACAGCCATCTGGTTGCCTTCTTTCCATTCCCTTCAAAGTGTTCCTAATGAGGACTTTTTTTTTTTTTTTTTTTTTTAGCACTGATGCCTTGATTTAAATAGCTCACTGCAATTAAACTTCAGTATTTTGCCTCCACTGCAAGACTCCTAGACTAGGGAATTTGTGGCAACAGTGACTAGGATTGCTACTGTGCAACTCATGACTCATTCATAACTCTCTTAACAGATTTAAGCAGCCTAGTAGATGTTGAGGTTATTATGCCTATTTAGATTTGAGACATTCACTTCAAAACATACAACTTTTCTTATTCCTTGTTCTTTAAATATGCAGGGAGAAATTTTCCTCCCTTCCTCCTATTCTGCCCTACCCTTCCTTCTTTCCTGAGCAGTTAATGATATAATAATCCTGGTAGGCATCATCACATAGTAGGCAAACAGCACAGCTATCCCCATAGCCTTCTGTAGTTTAACCCTTCTCTTTCTGACTTGTAATTTTTGATTGACTGTCTACTCTTCAAGATGATGAACTTCTTAAGGGTAAAAGTTCTATCTTAATTTACCTGGTTTCAAGCATGCTGGCTACTAAGTGCTGACCTATCCTAGGCATATTTGGCCTCATTTTGCAAGAACAATCTTTTTTCTTCACCAGTTCCATGAAGATGGCATAACTAAATTTGTATTCTCTTTCTTCTGAAAGCTGTTTCACTTCATGAAATAATGGAATCTATACTTTATTTCAACACTAGCACTTAGGCAAAGTGTGTTGTGAGTGCTTCCAAATACCTTGTCTTAATTTGAATTTAACATACTCATATGGTTGTAGCTCATGTCTACAATTAGTGTGTGTGTGTGTGTCTCTCTCTCTTTCTCTCTCTTTTTTTAAGATTTTATGCATTTATTTGTCAGAGAGAGAGCACAAACAGGGGAAGCAGCAGGCAGAGGGAGAAACAGGCTCCTGCTGAGTAAGAAGCCCAATGTGGGACTGGATCCCAGGCCTCTGGGAGCCTGATCCGAACTGAAGGCAGACATTTAACTGACTGAGCCAGCCAGGCATCCCCAATTAGTCTGTTATATGTAAAGATTTATGCCTGGTTTTGATTTTATTTTATAGCAGTTTATCTCTTCTTTTGTGATTCCCCAAACCTGAAAGCAATTCCATTACTATAAGAGAACAAATGTCAATTAGCAATTATTTTGGAAGGATTATTTTTTATAGGATTGGGTTTTTCTGCCCTTGCTTGGTTTATCCCTTGTTCTCTAAGGGTGAAGACTATGTTCCAAGGAGATGATACCTGTACATTGGTGACTCTAACAAGTGTAGGGGTCAGAGCAAGCAGGCTACTGTTAAAAGCTCTCCATAAAAGCTCAACATTCATGTTCCAGGCAATGGCAGTTCCCTAAATGTTTCTTGCACTTTCTAACTTACTAACTAACTTACTAACTGCCAAGTTTATTGTACTTGCAATGCCTCCCATTTCACTTTCCTACAAAACCCATGAAGCTCTTTCAGACTATACTAGCTCATTCACTTGTTCTATCCCTCCTCTGAGCTCTATTACACTTTTTGTCATTTCCACTCATTTACCAATTATTGTGCATCACTACTTGGTATCGCATTTTTTAAAATGTTACATAAAATCTATCAGTTTTTATGGTACTTTGGCAATTACCATAATTAATTATACTAATTTATATTTTATGGTAATTTTTTAAAGTTATCCCTAAAATGGAAGGTCTGGAGTGCAGGAGCCTCTGTTTTCATTTCTTTGCATCTTCTATAGTAGCATAGTTAATGTTTTTGTCAGTTTTCACTTAATGGACATGTGGCACACAACATTCATTTAAAATGAGATCCTAAATCTTTTCCTGACCATTCAGCCTGAAGTAGATCTTTCCATTTTCTGTCCTTTTATAAGACCTATCATTTATACCAGAGATTGGCAAACTTTTCTGTAAAGGGCCAGATAGTAACCATTTTATGGTTTGCAGTACAATTTCTATAACAGCTGCTCAACTCTGCTGAGTATGATGAAAGCAGCCATGGACAATATGTAATTGAATGTGATTGTGTTCTAACAATATTTTTTTTTGTGGACACTGAAATTTGAATTTCATGTAATTTTCTCATGTTATTATATATTATTCTTTCTTCTTTACTCCCGGCTTTTAAAAATGTAAAGACCATTCTCGGCTCATGAGCTATACGAAAACAGGCAATGGCTGGATTTGCCTATAGGCTATATTATGCCAACCCTGTATCAATACTATTTGTTTTGTACTTCTTCTGTAGGAGAAAGAATATAGGTTTTAAATCAACAAACTAGGATTCCCTTTCTGGCATACCACATACTACTTAAGTAGTATAAGCTTGACTTTAATTTTCTTAAAATGTGAGTAATACTAAATATAACATTGTATGTTAATTATACTTCAATAAAAGCTTTTTAAAGATTTTAATATGGGTAATACTAACCTCATTTGTTTTTGAGAAGAGGTACTGTATATGTAGAATCATTATTTAAGTTACAAAACTGGGTAAAGGAAACTTATTTACTATAATTCATGGATTCTAAGATACATTTCTTTTTGTATTTAAAATGATAGTATCTTAACAATTGCTGTTGGTCAAGTAACAGCCCTGTCTTGTTTCTCCCCGCTTGTTTGAGCAAACACCAAAACCAGCATCAAAACTTGCAAAGTAGGTGTTCGTAGCTTGGAAGAAAATCCTAGAGACAAAAGTGGAGCATCTTCTTAATCACTGAAAACTGAATGGTTGTGAGAAGTAGTGGGTATTCAATCAGATAAATTAAGCATTATTCCTAAAGTTAGAGTAAAAAAATAAAATAGCTCTCCATATAATGGTAAAGTCAGCATATGAGCTGGTGTTTAGTTTTAAGAAACATTCCATCACCAATGTTCTTGTGAGGCACAGAGGACTATATTAGTCAAAGTTATTCAAAAGAGAATAGAACTCTCGGTATGAAGAAATTAATTAAAAATACTTTAAGTATTTTGCTCTTATTTTCCTTTATTTATAGCCATAAATTGTATGTGTTGAATCAAAATAAGTATAAAAGAGCTCCTTAAGAAATTTAAAGTGAATTCTAAGTGGTCAAGTGTGTCTTACTTTAATTGGTAGCTTTTTTCTTAGTGGTACATAAAATTATAGTTCATCTTATTTTTGACATTGCTGTATATATACAGTATTTTATCTGTTCTTCTGACAACTCCCTTGTGATCTACTTGTTTAGTCTTCCCTAATTTAATTGTAAACTCCTGTGTTTTATTTACTTGCCCCAAAGTGGGTAGCACATAGGAGCTCAGTAAACATTTGATGAATGAATGAATGATGCTCTAATACAGTGGACAGATGGTGTTGTTTCCAGTAGTTTTAAATTGTCCACCCTGAATTAAGTAGGGAAGGAAAAGCCATAGATTTGTGGAATATAGAAAAGAGATTTTAAAACTGTAATTATTCATAATGTGCAAAAATGAACTTGTGGCCTCTTTATATTCTTCTGTGGTTTCATATTTATATCCTTCTATCTTTATTCTATTAAGAAAATGTAGCTCAGATTATTAGGAAGATTAAATTTAGGTAATGCTTATAAAGTGCCTAGCACAAATACATGAATGGTTTGTTTCATTTAATCCTTCCCACCCCTTTTTAATTAAATCAGCTTTTCCTTGAGCATAAGAACCATGGTTCAAGTTACAGTAAAATCACGTCAAATTCATTTTTCTGTGTTAATCACTTGAACTACATTGTTATTAGCTGAATTTCATCACAAATAGCATTTTATCATGTTGTATGGCTAAGTAGTCTTGGGGGCAGAACTACCCAGAGAATTTACTAATGTTTCAGAATTACTAATATTTCATAATATTTACTAATATTTCAGAATTTATTAATATTTCAGGGAAAATGTGCTTCATTTTTCCCAACTACTACTTTACAGACCTTTGGAATATAAACCCATTTTTAAGTTGTAGAATCTTTATACTAACATTTTTCTCAGTTTCAGGAAGTTTTATTTGGTAATTAGAGAAATTACTTTCCCAATCTAGGTTGTTATTTAATAATAATACTTCAGATTTGTATAACATTTAAGAAAATCTTCACACTGGACATCATCATTGTGAATCCTTCCCTGACCTGATTCCTTTCCCATCAGTGTTCCAAAGAAGATTGGATGTGCCATCTATGAGTTTTCGTGGTATGCTAGGAGTATTTCTGCCCTAGCTTTAGTAAACAGTGACTGTTTACTTACCTATTTTCTCCCAGGCATGAGCATTTTGAGGGCAGGAACCAAGTTTTGTTCATCAGTGGGAACTTTCGGCCTGCTGATTTCCCAAATGCCCAGGAAGTATATCAGGGCCCATCATAAAGGGCATACTCAAAAATTGAGTTGGAATTAACTTTGTTGATTATATAAGCAAATCATGACTGGAAAGAGGCTCTAGAATAATTGCCCTAAACATATTTGAAATGAAATATATTATGAAATATGTCTTATATTCTACATTATTATGACATTCAGGTGAGTCTGAGGAGGGAATTATGTGGTGGTTGGTTCTGAACTATATACTTATTAGAGGCTTCTATATGGACTTTTTTGGCTTGTAAACTCTGACTCCAGACCTCCTTGCTTTCTTCCTGTTGTGGTACTGTCCACAGAATAGTAGCTTACATAATTCTGATCCCTGAGTACAGCTACAAACATTGATTATAAGAGTAAGCAGCTACAATTAGCCCTTGTAAAGCATCAAAAAAAGCCTTGTACTCTTTCGTGCTTTCATTACTGATATCTCAGTGATTTTGTTTTCTTTGAGGCCAGATCATTGTACTAAAATTTTCGTATCTTTTTTCTCTTTACTTTTAGGGTTTTGGAAAAATAAGTTATTAATTAGGTTGGATAAGTGGCAGAAATAAAATTAAGAAATTTTTCTAAACCTAAATAAAGCAGAATTCTTTTATTATCAGAGGTATAAGATTACAGTAGTTCTTCCAGTGCTGCAGCAGTCTGTCTTCATCCATCCATTTAAAATGTATATTTTTGCATGATCTGACTCAGCAGGTTGGAAGTTCCCATGGATTAAGTACCCTATTTGAAAGTGGTCTTAAGTGAGATAAGTTTTCATTCATTTGCTTGAAACCACATCATATATGGAGCCATAAGTATCCTGTCCTGTCTAATGCAGGCTGTTGTGGTAAATGCTACTATTTTCATTTTTGGATTCCATGATGCCCAATTAACAACATTGGCTAACAAAGAAAACTAATAGGAATAGAATCTAGGATTTTAATCCCATGGTAAATCAGTATTTGTTAACCTACAGTTCTTTAAAATGGCCTCTTATCTTCTCTCTTTGTGAATGGCATCACAGAAACTTGAGTTGTTTTTGATTCTTCCTTCCCGCTCCACCTTCCTGCTCTGTCTCATAGCCATCTACATTTATAACCTTGACTTTTTCTTTAGTCTCCCTGGTACTCAGGCTTACTACGAAGGTCCTCTGCCAGTCACCACCCCTACAGTAAGAACTAATCCTCTTTCACCTCTTCCTAGGGATTTGTGCATGCTCATTGCTAGCTTGGGTGATTTCAAAAATAGAGAACCTAGTATTATTTTGAATGTAGTATTGAAAACTGATATAGAAGTAACCCTGAGAATAAGATTTAGCTCAGCTGCTTTCTGTGTCTTGGGTGAGTTATTTAACCTCCCTTGGCTTTAGTTTTCTCATTTGCAAAATAGGAATAGCTACCCCAGAGAGTTGTTGTGGAAATTCATTCATTCATTCTCTTATCAAACCCTATTAATTTATGGTAGAGTGATTTGGAAAAAGGAATAATACCACAGGACAAATAGAGGAGAGAAGATAGATAGGCTACCAAGATTTAGGAAGATAGCAAGTTGACTGTTAGCAGAGAAGAGCAAACTGAAAACTACCCACAGAAGGAGAGTGAAAGTACAGGCTAATCCATATGAATTAATTAATTAATTAATCCCATACAGGCTCAGGAATTATAGGAGCTAAGTACCTTTGAAAGGGGGCTAAAACAGGAAGATTGATTGAAAATCTGTATAAAGCACCTTTGGAGTTCCAGATCTCCTTTCCCTCAGTGTGACGGTTAACTTCTAGAGAAACTGTACCGGAGTGTCTCTGGACTCAGAGACAATATGGCAACAAAGGTAAAGCAATAGGATGAGAGCAGGGATTAAGTAAAGGTATACCTTCTGTCTTCTAGACACACTCGGGCTTACTCCCTTACCTTCAGGTCTTTGCTTAAAGGTGCCTTTCCTAACCCCCTGATTTAAAACTACAGCCGTTCCTAACCCGGCATTCATTGTCCCCTGCCCCACCTTTATTTTTTTATCCATGACACCACTACCTGACAAATTTTTACTTAAGTCTCCTTCTGTTGGAGTGCAAACACCAGAATAGTAGGGGGTTTTGTCTGTTTTGTTCAGACAAAAGGTATCCGCAGTCCCTAAAATAGTATCTTATATGGGCTCAGTGAATGTTGGTTGAGTGAGTAAACAAATGAGACTATTCAGATCTTTTCCCAGAAGGCTAACAGTTAGTCTTATGTCCCCAGGCAGGAGATTGGAGGATTTCTCTCCGGACAAATGACTGGCCTGAGAAAAGACATGCAGATTCTGATGTTTGGGGAAGAGTCCCCCATTTAAAAGGTTAGATCTCTACTTATTAACTGTATGTCATATTTAGTAGTCAGCAAGCTCTGTTCTCTCATAGAATCACCAGATATCCAGGGAAAGCTTCTAACACAAAAGACAGGTACAAAGACAAGATGAGAAAAAGAAATAATAATGCATAGAACAAAATAAAATCCTAAAAAAAACTAGTATCTCTTGTCAGAGAGACAAGAGACAATATGGCATCTATGAAACAAGAATAGAGTGCTCTTTAAAAAAGGGGAGGGGACCTTGTTTCAGAGAACAAGAAATAGCTGTTGGGAATGAAAATATGTATAGTAGATATAAATTCAATAGAAGAGAAAATTTAAGGAATCTTCTAGACAATCGCATGTTCTAGTTTAACATCAAAATTTAGAAATATGGGAGATAAAAAGATTCTTAGTAAAAAAAAAAAAATCTCGGGGCGCCTGGGTGGCTCAGTGGGTTAAAACCTCTGCCTTCGTCTCAGATCATGATCTCTGGGTCCTGGGGTCGAGCCCCGCATCGGACTTTCTGCTCAGCAAGGAGCCTGCTTCCTCCCTCTTTCTCTGCCTGCCTCTCTGCCTACTTGTGATCTCTGTCTGTCAAATAAATAAATAAAATCTTTAAAAAAAAAAAATCTCAACAATAGTACCTTTCTTAGATGATGATAGAAAAATCCCTTGAATTTTGAGAAAGAATATTTAGCCTTAAATTATCGTGGCTAGTATCTGGCTACAATATCTTTGTCTCTCTTACTTTGGAACATTTGTCTCTTTTAACATAGTATATAGAGGGGCACCTAGGTGGCTCAGTTGTTCAGTGTCTGCCTTCGGCTCGGGTCATGATCCCAGGGTTCTGGAGTTGAGCCCCACGTTGGGCTCCCTGCTAGGCAGAAAGCCTGCTTCTCCCTCTCCCACTCCCCCTGCTTGTGTTCCTGCTCTCGCTGTCTCTCTTTCTCTGTCAGGTAAATAAATAAAATCTTTTTTAAAAAATAAAATAAAATAGTATACAGCTGGAATAAAAAAAAATCTCCTCTGAGGATATTTGTTTCGGATCAGCTTCATTTTTTTGCATGGATTATCCTAGAGAATATTCTAGTGAATTTAATCTATCCTTGATCTATTTGGATTTATTTCTATGATCTCATTTTGTATTTTGTTCCATCTGACCTGGCTTCTTCTTATTCTATTTTTTTAAAAAATTCGTGTACTAGTGTTACAATCTATTGAGTATCAAGTTCACATGCCATACAACTGACCCATTTAGAGTATACACTTTTTTTTTTAGCATAGTAACATAGTTCCACAATGAATTTTACAACACGTTCAGCACCCTAGGAAAGAGATCCTCATGCCCATTAGCAGTCAGCCCTCATGTTCCCTCAAACCTCCCAGCCCTAGGCATCCACTAATCTATTTTTTATCTATAGATTTACCTAATCTTGACATTTACAGTAATGGGATTATATAGTGTATGTGATCTTTTGTGATTGGCCTCTTTCACTCAACGTAGTATTTTCAAGGTTCGGACATGTTATAGCAGGTTGTAAAACTTCATTCCTTTTATTGACGAATGATATTCCATTGTTTGGATACCAGAGTTAATTTGTCCATTCAGTGGTTGATGGACATTTGAGATTTTTCTCCATTTTAGTTATCACAAACAATGCTGCTGTGAACATTCCTATACATATTTTAAGGTGGACATTCGTTTTCATTTCCCTTGGGTATACCTAAGAGTGAAATTTCTGAATCACATGGTATTTCTCAGTGTTTAATCTTTTGAGGAACTGACAAACTATTTTCCAAAGCAGCTGCACCATTTAATATTCTCATCAGCAATATATGTGGGTTCTAATTTTCCATATCCTCAGCAACACTTGTCTTTATTCATCCTTTTGTTTATAGTCATCCTGGTTGTGTAAAGTGGTTCTTCATTGTGATTTTGATTTGCATTTCTCTAGTAACTAATGATGCTGAGTATTTTTTTATGTGCTTGTTGGCCATTTGTAGCTGTTCTCTGGAGAAATGTCTATTCTAATTGTTTGCTAACTTTAAAAAAATAGGTCATTTGTCTTTATACTGAGTTGTGAGTTCTTTATATACTCTAGGTACAAGTTCCTTATCAGATCTGTGATTTGCAAATGTTTTCTTCCACCCATGGAATCATGCCTGTAAATTACTTGGCAGAATGATTCACTGTGGTGGCACAGTAAATGTTAAGATACTATTACTGTGATGATGTCCTAGGTCCAGACATCAAAAATTCATCCATAGATCCTTAGAATCCATTATGATGTGTTTGACATGCTATGTGTGGTTGTTATACTCAAATTAGTATATGCATAGGTGGATTTGTGAGTGACTGATGAATCCGTAGAATTAAGATTTCTACTTTTAGCTTTCCAGTAGGAACTCAAGTGCAACCAGCAAACCAGAAAAAATTTGTCTAGGTTGACGTTGCAGTTTACTTCTGTATAGGCAGTTTTTCTATCAGAAGATAGGATTTTACCCATTTACTGAGCAACTACTAAATGCCAGATGTATTAGTAAAAGGCGAAAGATTTATACGATATGAAGAGAAACCAGATTGTGAAATGCCAGATGTATTACAATCCTTTAAAATGTATGTTATTTGGGGGCACCTGGGTAGCTCAGTTGGTTAAGCCTCCGACTCTTGGTTTCAGCTCAGGTCATGAGATCGGCCCCACTGTCAAGCCCCCACAGAGAGGGGAGCCTGCTTAAGATTCTCTCCCTGTCCCTCTCCCATCTACTCTCTTCCCACACACATGTGCTCTCTCTCTCTCAAAAAAAAGAAAAGAAAAGAAAAAGAAAAAACATACTTTATTCACTTGCTATAATCCAGGGCTGAAAGAATTTAAATAAGTTGAATTTGCCCAAATCCGTACTGTAACTCTTAGGGATTTATAGGGAATTATAGGGAAATGGTAGGAACTGTGAGGAATTTGAACTCTTCTCTCATTCCAAATCATTTACCTTTGTATTCCTAGCCCCTCTCTTTCAACTTGGGGAACTTTAAAAATTATCGGTGCCTATGCCACACTTCAAGCCATTTAAAGCAATTTCTAGAAGTGAAACCTAAGCATCAGTATTTTTAAAAGCTCCTTAGGTGATTATTGTTACATGGATTGAGAACTATTGATCTGTTCAATGCCAGAAGAGAATAGATTACTGTTCAATAAATATTTGCCTGTTGAAAGAATACCTAATGGTGCAGTTGCTTCATTGTAATTCCCATATTATAGTCAACCTAGAGTGCTTTTGTATTAACTTAAGTCTTTAAAAGGGGATCTGTATTATACTTCATGTATATTCTCCATTTGCCCCCACGGCATATATAGGAAGATATCTGGCAGGAGGTAACGTTTTATTGCTGACAGAATTCTGAATTCTCTCAATTACTGAGGAGAATAGATATGAAAATAAGGTAAGTGTCAGGGTTCCTTTCTTGTATTTCATCCAAGGTTGAAGACAGAGGTTGTAAACAGACATTTACTGGTTATTTTTGTTTTAGAGTAATTTTTAAAAAATAATTCATGGTTCAAAAATCAAAAGATAGAAAGGGATGTACATTGGAAATTGTCCCTCCCATCTCCCAATCATAGTTCCCCTTCCAGGATATATCAAGTGTTATATTATTATTCTTCCAGAGATATTCTAACCATATATAAGCAATTATATTTACACATACTTCCCATTTTTACCCAAATAGTAGTATGGTGCATTGTTTGTTTACTTAGCAGTGTATCTTATCCATATACAAAGAATATTATCAGCATATAATTGCTTCCATCTTTTTGTAACTAAATATTATTTTTCTGTGTACCACAGCTTATTTTCATCTATTACCTGTTGGTGGATATTTAAGTTGTTTCTAATCATTCTCTATCACAAACAATGCTACATTAAATAGATAAGTCATTTCATTTCTGCATGAGCATATCTTTGGATAAATTCCTAGAAGGTCAAGGCATTGCCAGTTTGCCTTTTATGAAGCTTGTATATTGATGGATTGGAAATAATGAAAAAGCGTGAAATAATGTGGGAGATTAAAAGTTTCAAGAAGGAATAGTGACCAAAAATGATTATTGCAGGAATGATATTAAAATGGCTTGAGAGGATAGGAATGAGCTGATAGCCAAGAACAAGAAGAGAGAACTAGCAGGTTCTGTGGTGTATATACATGGGATATATTTGTGATTAAAATATACTAATGACTTTTCTAAAATCCTGACATTTTTACTCTTACATCTTGAACTTTTAAAAACGCATCTTTACGTGATGGTTTCTGTATGAAAACTCCTCACTCTTAAAGAGAAAATACTCTTGCAATTTTCATTTCATATTTACATTTAGCATTTGTTGATCAAGATTTTATCTTTTCATGCATAACTATGTTTTACTTGAACTCTCTTTCTTCCTCTCTCTTTTTTTTTCCTTAGCCCTGGAAGAAAGCGAGACTTCTCCCCCGTTTCTTGGAGTCAGTACTTTGAGTCCATGGAAGATGTAGAAGTAGAGAATGAAACTGGCAAGGATATATCCTTTGCAAAATGGCTTATTCTTTAGCAAGCTTATAATGCTGTCTAAGAAGACACGTTTAGTTTCTAAAGTGTTCTTTAGTCCTGCTGTTTAATCTCATTTTTATTCCCCACCTGTAATTGTACAGCATGGAATTTAACCTGTAAGTCTATGCCAGTATCATACTTGGACATAATTGTCTAATGCATGGGGAAAGGATTAAGAATTAAATTCCTGAGACTGATATATATCTTAAGGGCCCAGGGGAAGGTTTCATGAATCAGATGAGTTGAATCAGTTTAGCATCTAGAAACCAGGGACTGTAGGTCTTCATTAGGGCAAAAGGATTTTTTTTTTTTTGTCCCCATTGAAAAAGTGGTCATACTGGCTCCATGCTTCAAAACAGGTTTGGTAAAAAAAAAACAAAAACAAAAAACAGGTTTGGTGTTTCAGAAACTTCTATTTAAGTATCTCTTAAGTTTGGAAGTCTGCAGCTTTATATAGAGTCTGGTACTGCCTGAGTTTTCTAATCAGTATTATTACGATTAAATAATCAATCAAAAACTTCAGTGAGCAAAAGCTTAGATATATTATCTTTAACTATTCATACACTTTCCGAGTTTACAAGAGTGGTTCAGAGGGTCCCGTCCTACTCCTTCTACATGGAGGAGGCCATTCTGCCCTATCCTGGGCTGTTTTCACGGTAAGTAAGTAGCTGATAAAAGAAGTTGATGTTAGCACAATCATTGTTTACGTCTGGCTGAATTTGACTAACCTAACTCTTCCTTCTGTGTTCACTTGTATAGCTTGATATAAGAAAGTTAGGGGTGTGAGTTGATTGTGAATATTTTTCATGGTAGGCCCAAGATCACCTGTTCTTTACTGGGTAAGCTTTAATCCATGAATTCTTTAAACATTTTAAAAATGTTCTATATATATTGCATAGGGATGAGGGAGATGGGATTTGCTCCTGGTCAAATGTGGGGGTCTGTATCTAAGTAATCTAAGTAATAGGTAAGCAGAAATATTCTATTCAGGTGCTTTAGGTAGAGATAATGTCCATCCTTTATTTACTTCAGAGACCCTAGCGTAGTACTTTATACATGGAGATGCTCCATAAATATTTGGAAATTTTTTTTCTTTTTTAAAATAATGCTTTATGTATATATGTATATCTATTTTTTAAGATTTTATTTATTTATTTGACAGAGGGAGACACAGCAAGAGAGGTAACACAAGCAGAGGGAGTGAGAGAGGGAGAAGCAGGCTTCCTGCCAAGCAGGGGACCCAATGCAGGGCTTGATCCCAGGACCCTGGGATCATGAGCTGAGGTGAAGAGAGACACTTAATGACTGAGCCACCCAAGTGCCCCAATGATGCTTTATATTTTAATGATACTAAATAGATCATTAAAGCTACTGGGAAGTAAACAATATTTGGTTGATGATACCCTTGTCTAGAATAGAGGATGTATGTCTCTGTGAATGCTACCAGTTCTAGATCTTCCTGATTTTCTTGACTCTGTACAAGGAGAGGTGCTGCTAAGGAACATAGTAGCATTATTCCTATTTTTCTTCTGGTTTCTATCAGGGAGATGTACATACTTCCTCTATTTACCAGTAGGGAGTTTAAGGGACAGAAAACTGGGTACTGGGTAACTAGAGCTAGATGGCTATGGAATTGAGGAGGGCCCTGAACATACCATTATGTTCCTGGCAGCAGGATTATTGGGAATGGTTCTCGACACATAGGCACTTAATCATCTGTTATTAAATTATTAAATGATTTGATTCCTATCTTGTTTGCTACTTCCTTTCTCTTATTTTAGGACATAGCTGTTTGATTTGGCTCTAAGTGCCAGGCTCTTTAATCTCCCTACACCTGTGTCATCCAACAGAAATATAATGCAAACCATATATGTAAATTTTTGCTGCATATGTGATTTTTAAATCTAGTAGAGACATAAAATAGGTTAAAAAAAAGTGAAATTGTTTTTAATAGTATGTATCTTATTTAACCTATTGTATGTGTAGTATTATCATTTTAATAAGTAATCAGTATAAAAATTACTACTGAGATATTTTACCTTATCTTTTATACTGTCTTTGAAATTCAGTAAGGCTGTAAGGCACTTATAACATGTCTCATTTTGGACTAGCCACATTTCACATTTTAGTAGCATTGCTTTGATCATTTACATTCCTCAACTAGGTAACTAGGTTGTGAGGTGAAGACCATGGCTTAGTTATGCCTGGCACTTAATTGTATGCTAAAGGAATGTTTCTTGAATTAATGAGTAATAGCATCACATGCCTGTTCCTAATGTAGGAGCTAGAGTAGTAACTGTATTCCAGTTCCCCTTAACCAATAGAACAAGACATGTAAGCCTTTACTCTCCAAATACAGTCTTCTTATACTTCAAGATTTCTTTGAAAATTATGTAAAATAGTAGAATATGAAAACTGTAAATTTTAAAGTCATGTACAAATATTATAATAAGTGATTTGTTAACATATACTGATATTAAATATATTTTTTTCATAGAAAGATGAAATAACATGGAAAGTGACTGGCATAGAGGAGGTGATTGATAAATAGCTGCTGACATTATACGTGTTAGTGCAGAGGAAGTCTCTAGTTCTTTTTTTTACCAAAGTATAGTCTACAAATTACAAGTTCCATGAGATATTAATGAAATAAGGTTTTTATGATTAAATGAGTTTAAGAAATATAACATATAATATCTTCCTCTGATTTCTGTCAGAATTTCACTATATATCAGTATGTTTTTTTTTTTTTTAATAAAGATTTTATTTATTTATTTGACAGACAGAGATCACAAGTAGGTAGAGAAGCAGGCAGAGAGAGGAGCAAGCAGGCTCCCTGCTGAGCAGAGAGACCGATGTGGGGCTCGATCCCAGGACTCTGGGATCATGACCTGAGCCGAAGGCAGAGGCTTTAACCACTGAGCCACCCAGGCGCCCCTATATCAGTATGTTATTAAGGTCTTTAGGATGTTCTTCTAAATAAATCTATTTCATTTCACCTGTGTCTTCCAAATGTATTTGACCACCCAATTCCTTTTTTCTAAAACATCTATTAGCATCCCATTCTTTGTGAAAGTCTTTTATAGATAGGTCATTATGTCCCAATTGTTATCTGGTTTACTTGTATAATCAAGGAAATTCCTTACCACTGAGCTTAATAGCTTGGACTTTTGCTGGTTAAATTTACCTGCCCTTTTTTGTGTTGTTACTCCTGACAGTATACCAGCCCACTAAATAAGTTTATATGTGACAGTGCTTTGGAAATAAAAATGGCTATGTAAAAATTAGTGCTCTTAAAAAAAAAAAAATTAGTGCTCTAGCAATTGACTTGACTCCAGAGCTCATATTTTTTTTTTAAGATTTTATTTATGTATTTGACAGAGTGAGAGAGATCACAAGTAGTCAGAGCAGCAGAGAGAGAGGGGGAAGCAGGCTCCCTGCTTGGCAGGGAGCCTGATGCGGGGCTTGATCCCAGGAGCCTGAGATCATGACCTGAGCCGAAGGCAGAGGCTTAACCCACTGAGCCACCCAGGTGCCCTCAGAGCTCATATTTTTGTAAACACTAGAACATGATTGATGAAGGCAGCCATGGCAAACAGCAGGAATAAGCCCAAGCACCTTATGATCCTGAGAGGCAGAATTACTCTCAGACATCCACCCACATGTTAACTGGTAAAATACTATAGTAAAATAGAAACAAAAAGGTACTAGCGTAGCAGGAGGACAAGTATACTGACAGCGAAAGGAAGAGGTGAACAACTGTGGTTGATATTTATGTTGCTAGATCATGAGATCCCTGACAGCAGAAACTGTACCTTATTCACTCTTAATATGACAACATACCGGGCCTGTCCTGGAGTTGGTACTCAATAGTTATTCCTTGAAGAAGTTAAAACTGACCTTGAACAATTAAGAGGATAAATTTTATTCATTGTATCCTATTTGAGAAAGTAAATCATTCTAAAGTCTTGATCAAATGTCAGTAAGTCATTTACATATGGCTGATACCAAAAGATAGAACATGGTTAGAAAAATCCCAGACACAGGATATGCAAGACCAAAGGACATGAAGACATATTTCATAGAGAACATACAGACATGAGAAAGTTCATCCTCACTAGTAATCAGATATGATTCACATAGGAGGTATCATTTTTTTAGATATCAAATTAATATTTTCCAAAAACTATTCTTAGTGTTGGCAAAGGCATTGGAAAACAAATATTTTTGAACACTGGGACTAGAAATCACATCTTCCAACTCCTACTTCACTGTTCTTTTCTTTAGTGTCAGATAGAGCTCTCTTGGAAAGTAATTAAGCACTTTGAATTATCAATATTTATACCATTTGATATAGTTGTACTTCTAGGAATCTGTTCTAAGGAAATAATACCAAATATGTGAAAAGCTATTTGTCTAAAATTAGCAATCCCAATGTCCAACTGGACAACCTAGAAGAAATGGTTAAATTCCTAGAAACATACAATCTTCCAAAACTGAAACAGGGGGGAATAGAAAATCTGAATAAACTAATCACAAGAAACAAAATTGAATCAGTAATCAAAAAACTACCAAAAAAAAATGGGGCAGCTGGGGGGTACGCCTGGGTGGGCTCAGTCATTAAGCGTCTGCCTTCAGCTCAGGTCAAGATCCCAGGGTCCTGGGATGGAGCCCTGCATTGGGCTCCCTGCTCAGTGGGAAGCCTGCTTCTCCCTCTCCCACTCCCCCTGCTTGTGTTCCCTCTCTCGCTGTGTCTCTCTCTGTCAAATAAATAAAAAAAACCTTAAAAAAACCAGGGTGGCTGGATGGCTCAATCACTTGAGCATCTGACTCTTGGTTTCTGCTCAGGTCATGATCTCATGGATCATGAGATCAAGCCCCACAATGGGCTTCACTCTCAGTGGGGAAACTGCTTGAAGATTCTCTCCCTCTTCCCCTCCCTGTGCACACGCTCGCTCTCTCTCTTTCTCTCATTAAAATAAATAAATCTTGGCGAGGGAAACAAAAGCAAAAATGAACTATTGGAGCTTCATCAAGATAAAAAGCTTTTGTACAGCAAAGGAAACAGTCAACACAACTAAAAAGCCTACAGAATAGGAAAAGATACTTGCAAATGATGTATCAGATTAGGGGCTGGTGTCCAAAATCTATAAAGAACTCATCAAAATCAACACCCCCAAAACAAAAAAATCTAGTCCAGAAATGAACAGAAGTCAGGAACTTCTCCCAAGAAGACATACAAATGGCTAACAGACACATGAAAAAATGCTCAGCATCATTCAGCATCTGGGAAATACAAATCAGAACTACAATGAGAGTCACTAAGATTAACAACTCAGGAAACAACAGATGTGGAGGATGCAGAGAAAGGGGAACCCTCTCCCGAGTGACTGGTGTAGCCACTGTGGAAAACAGGATGGAGGTTTCTCAAGACATTAAAAATAGAGCTACGCTGTGGCCCAGCAATTGCACTACTAGGTCTTAATCCAAAGGATACAAACAGTGATTCAGAGGGGCACATGCACCCCAATTTTAATAGCAGCAGTGTACACAATAGCCAAACTATTGAAAGAATCCAGATATCCATCAATAGATGAATTGATAAAGAAGATGCATGTGTCCGTGTACACACACACACACACACACACACACACACACACACACACACAGGAATATTACTCAGCCAGCAAAAAGAATGAAATCTTGCTTTGTAAGTCTGTTTCTACTTCTATTATTCTAATGAATACGTTTAAAGAGGATAATTACTATGGACATGCTCTAACACTTTTTCGTTATTTATAGACCATGTTACGCTCTGAATTTACTTTGTTCTTTCATTGTTTTCTAATCTTTGTTTGCCACACTAGGATGTAAACATTATGAGAGCAGGGACATTGCCTATCTTTTTCATACTGTAACCACATTATTAATTGGTGCCAGATTTTTAAAAGATGTAGTATAGAAAGATTTATTAAATAAGTGAATGGAAAATCTGTTTTTAGCATTATTGTCTTGTTTAATGACAGGCAGATCATAAATTACTGCTTTCAAGATAAAGTTGGGATTGACAATTGACAATCAAAAAACTCCCTTTTTAAAATGTAGAGTAATAAAGCAAATTTAACAATATCTTTGCCACTTAATTTTTAAAAAGATTTTTTATTTTATTTATTAGAGCTTGAGCAGGGGGAGGGGCAGAGGCAGAGGGACAAGCAGACTTCCCATTGAGCAGGGAGCCCAGTGTGGAGCTCAGTCCCAGGACCCTGAGATCATGACCTGAGCCGAAGGCAGACTCTTTGCAGACTGAACCACACAGGTGCACTTAATTGTATTTCCAGAGTATAGATTTGGTTTTGGCATTGAAGGCTCTACCACCATCGTAATGTGTTAAATAACCTTTGTAAATTAGCTTTCAGGAACAAATAGCAAAGTGTAGTAGAATTTCAGTCTGCTATTCGCTTTAAAAGTATTCATTGGAGTAATAGAAATAGAAAAGACTTGCTTTTCTAGGTGATTCCTAAAATTTTTATTTACCTATTTTAAGTAATTTCTGCCCACTGTGGGGTTTGAACTCACAATCCCAAGATCAAGAGTTGCATGTTCCTCCAACTGAGCCAACCCGGTGCACCTCAAGCTGATTTTTAAAATGTGATTTAATATACTGACACTGAACTATTGGAAAAATAAATAAAACAATCCCATCTACAATAGCAAATAAATAAAACACTTAGGAATAAATTTAAGCAAAGAGGTGAAAGATCTGTACAGTGAAAATTATAAGACAATGATGAAAGAAATTGAAGAAGACACAAATGGAAAGGTACCCCATGTTCATGGATCAGAAGAATTAATATTATTAAAATGTTCATACTACCCAAAGCCATCTACAGATTCAATGCAATACCTGTCAAAATCCCAAAGACATTTTCCACAGAAATAGAAGAAAAATTCCTAAAAGTTGTGTGGAACAGGAAAAAATACTGAATAGCCAAACATCCTTAGAAAGAAGAGTCCAGGCATCACAATTCCTGATATCATATTTGCATCCAAAGCTATAGAAATCAAAACAGTATGGTACTAGCTTAAAAATAGACACATAGGCCAATGGGACAGAACCAAGACCTCAGGAATAAAGCCATGCATACATGATTAACAAGTATTTGACAGGGGAGCCAAGAAGACTCAATGGAGGAAGGATAGTCTCTTCAATAAGTGGTGTTGGGAAAGCTGCATAACCACATGCAGAATAAAATTGGACTCCTGTCTTATATCACTCACAAAAATTTAACTTGAAATGGATTAAAGATTTAAATATAAGACCTGAACCTGTAAAACTACTAGAAGAAAACATAGGGGGGCAGCCCTTTGACGTTGGTCTTGGCAATGATTTTTTGGGTATGACATCAAAAGCACAAGCAACAAAGGCAAAAAGAACAAGTAGGAGAACATCAAACCCAAAGCTTCTGCATAGCCAAAAGGAAAAAAAACAACAACCCAAACCTATCACCAAAATGAAAAGGCAACCTACAGAATGCGAGAAAATATTTGCAAACCATCTATCTGATAAGTGGTTAATATCTAAAATATGTAAGGAATTCATACAACTCAATAAGAACAAAAAAATCCAATTTAAAATGGACAGTAGAGGCCCCTGGGTGGCTCAGTCAATTAACGTCTACCTTCAGCTCAGGTCATGATCCCAGGGTCCTGGGATCGAGCCCTACATTGGGCTTCTTGCTCAGCAGGGAGCCTGCTTCTCCCTCTCCCTCTGCCTGCCTGCCACTTCCCCTGCTTGTATTCTGTCTCTATCTCTCTGTGTGTCAAATAAATAAAATCTTTAAAGAAATAAATAAGTAAAAATGGATAATAGACTTGAATAGACATTTTTCCAAAGAAGACATATAAATGGCCAACAGGTACATGAAAAGATATTCAGCATCACTAATCAGGAAAATGCAAATCAAAACCACACTGAGTTATCACCTCACAACTGTTGGAATGGCTGTTAACAAAAAGACGGGAGACAAGCATTGGAAAGGCTGTAGACAAAAGGTAACCCTTGTGCACTGTTGGTGGGAATATAAATTGATTGCTGTGGCAAGTATTTCCAGTACTCTATTGAACAAAAGTGACAAGAGTGAGCATCTTTGTCTTGTTCCTGGTCTTAGAAGAAAAGCTCTCAGTTTTTTACCATTGAGTGTGATGTTAGCTGTAGGTTTTTTGTATTTGGGCTCTATTATTATATTGAGGTATGTTCCTTCTAAGCTTACTCTCCTGAGAGTTTTTGTCATGAATGGATGTTGAATTTTGTCAAGCACGTTTTCTTCATCTATTGTACACTCTTGGTGGGAATGTAAACTGGTATATCTGTGGAAAACAGTATGGAGGTTCCTCAAAAAATTAAGATTAGAAATACCATATATCCAATAATATCTCTACTGGGTATTTACCCAAAGAAAATGAAAACACTAATTTGAAAAGATGTGCACCTTTATGTTTATTGTAACATTATTTACAATAGCCAATATATAGAAGCAACCTAAGTGTCTATCACTAGACAAATGAATAAGGAAGATGTGATATGTACACATAATGGAATATTACACTGCCTTAAAAAAGAATGAGAGCATGCCATTTACGACAACATGGTTAGACCTAGAGGTTATTATGCTAAGGGAAATAAATGAGACTGAGAAAAGCAAATACCAAATGATCCCATTCATATGTGGAATCTAAAAAAACAAGAAATTGAATCAGAGCTATAAATATGGAGAACAAACTGGTGGTTGCTAGAGGGTTGGGAATGGAGGAATGGGCAGAATGGGTGAAGGGGAGTGGGAGATACAGGCTTCCAGTTATGGAATGAGTAAGTCACAGGAATAAAAGGCTCAGCATATAGTTGGTGATAATGTAATAGTGTTGTATGTGGTGAGCATAAAATAATGTATAAGCTTGTTAAATCACTGTGTTACACACATGAAACTAATGTAACAATGTATGTCAGCTGTACCCAAATAAGAAAAAAAAAGTGAAATATCTTTCTTTGATTATTCTGAGATTCTTGAATTCTGATGGCAGTTCATTCAACAAGTTATCATCAGTTATTATTAGTGATGGGGAAAGATTTGCTAACTCAGATTTTCCTTATCTTCCTAGGCGGCGATCATTAGTAGGGTTCAGTGTAGGATTGTGGCTTTAGATCTGCGAGGTCATGGTGAGTGATGTTCTTAATTAGTCACTGACTCAATGATATATTTGCCAACTCCTTGAATAGTGTTAAGTATTACAAATTTCAGGTGACCACAAAATAACCTGGCCTGTTCCATTTGGGCTCCTTGAGCAAAGTCTTAGTTTCTATAAAAGATATTTTATAAATACACATATATATGTTGTTTAGCTAAAAAAAAAAATGTCCTTTAATATAACCAAATTCTGATGCTGATGATGTATAAGGAATGTGGATAATTCTTTACTAGGCCGCTAGAATTATATCTTCCTTAGGATGGCCAAATATAAAGACACATCTGTAACAGAAAACCCTTGCTAAGCCCATCATACACAATAATAAAATGTGCATTTCATTCCCCAAAATGAGATTTTTGGAAGCGAATACTCTTGCTTTTATAGTTCCTATCATTGGGAATTTTATTTTTTAAATATTTTCTTTTTAGGTGAAACAAAAGTCAAGAATTCTGAAGACCTGTCTGCAGAAACAATGGCAAAGTAAGTAATGTAATACTGTTTATACATCACCTGGCTTCCATTACTGTTTATTATAAATAGTGTGTAACTATTACTCTCCTGGTGAGATTGTTGGACAATAATTAGCATAGAGAAAATTTTACTTCTGTTGTCTTTCCTCTGTATTTAGTGTCTCCTTAGTATTTAATCTTGAAAGAAACATCCATCTTTCTTGATACATTCAGTGTTCTAGTCATCAAATAAAGCACTTGAAAATTCTTTGAGTTTGTGTTGCCTTTTTCTTCTATTAACAGAGTTGAATAGAATCTGGATATCTATTGGGAACTTGGGCTTGAATAGTGGTTGTATATTAAAGGCCCTACCCTGTAAGATGTTCTTAAGGTAACCTGCCCACCTTCTTTGTCCAACTTCCTAGTAAGACAAGAACAAGGTATTGAAGAATAAATAATTACCTGGGCCTCAAAGTACAAGATGGTGGTAGTATATACAATGGCCTCACATCTGATCACTCATGAGAATCACTGAAGAAGTGATTAAAATGCAGATGGTTGGCCTTATCCCAGACCTGCTGAATTAGTGCTTCTACCAGGGGGATCTGAACATTTATTTATGTTTTTGATAAAGCTATATAAAGAAATCTTATGCAGCCAGTCCTGTGACTGGTGTTTGGGAACCACTAACCTATATTGTAAACAGGATTCTTCTAACTACCCTGCTATAATACATGGTCTTTGAAGTATTTGACCAACTTTGGCCAAAAATATCTTGTCTCTTCTTACTTTAGCAGCTTTAATCCAAGAGTAAACCATGTTTCCTTCAGAACTCAAACTCATGTGGCCATAGGTTTATTGTTATAGTTCGTGCTCTTTGTGTGCTTTCTGTCTGCCAGGCTTTATTAAGTGTAAATTATGCATTTATTAAGAAAAATATTTATTGGGACGCCTGGGTGTCAACATTTGTTGAAGCATCCAACTCTTGGTTTTGGCTCAGGTTGTGATCTCAAGAGTCGTGAGATTGAATCCCATGTCAGGTTCCACACTTAGTAGGGAGTCTACTTGAGATTCTCTCTCTTCCTGCTGCGCTCTCTGTCTAAAATAAATAAATCTTTTTAAAAAAAGAATAAATTATTTATTTAAGTTGCTTATTTTAATTATCCATATTATTAATTCTGTAGTGCAGATATTATCTTTTTTTTTAAACCAATGAGGAAACTTAGATAGATTGACTGACTGTATGAGGTCACACAGTTAATAGAGCAGAATTGTGATCATTCAACTACAGTGCTTGGCAGAGAGAGAGAGAAATAACACTGTATGACACCATTCCATTCAGTGAACATATTTCTGAGAAACCATGAAAAGGGAGCTAAGAATCTGTTCTCTGAGTTGTTCATACTATCCTTTGTAATGTGAGAACAATAAAGCCTAAAATGATCAGGTGTTTGGTAATACCTATAGAAAGATTTGTGAACAATTTTTAAGGACTTAAAGGATTTCCTGACTGTTGACAAAAAGTGAGATATATCATCTAAGGGCCAGGCTGCCAAAGAGTTATGACGGCTTGAATGACGTTCTCCAGGAATTTGAAGAATTAATTGAGGATCTTAGGTATACATTGCCTAATAGTGTATCAGTCTGGGACAATCAGGGAAAAAAACACATAGAAATTTGAACAGGGCAAGTTTAATATAAAGATTTATTAAATATAGGGGCGCCTGGGTGGCTCAGTGGGTTAAGCCTCTGCCTTCAGCCCAGGTCATGGTCTCAGGGTCCTGGGATCAAGCCCCACATCGGGCTCTCTGCTCGGCGGGGAGCCTGCTTCTCCCCCTCTCTCCCTGCCTGCCTCTCTGCCCACTTGTGACTCTGTCAAATAAATAAATAAAATCTTTAAAAAAAAGATTTATTAAATATAGTAAGGCATTGGAGTAATGAAGAATTGCTAGTAGGAAGTAGAACATTAAGGAATATATATTTAATTAACTTGATTGTGGGAGTCATTTCATGTATCCATATACCCAATCATCATATTATACACTTCAAATATCATTTTATTTATCAGTTATACCTCAATAAAGCTAGAAAATTTTTCAAAAAAGAAAGAAAGAATATAGGAATAGCAGGTGTAAGCAGCTGCCACAATCCCCTTGGGCAGAGGTGGAACACCAATGGAAGAGGTTGAGATTTAGACCTTGCTGTAGAGGGCATGACTGTGGTTTACTGAAGGCAGAGAAGTCATTTGGATGCCATGTTGGCAGACCTTCGCCAGATATCTGCCCTCTACGGTACAGGGAAAACTGTTCACAGAGAGATGTCTCACCAGAGTCACTCTGCAACAAAAATATTGAGGGTGGTTCCAGAGATCTGCTGCTATACAACATAGTGCCTGTACTTAACAATGAGTTAAAAGTTTGTTAGGAGGGTAGCTCTCACGTTAAGTGTTCTTACCACACCCACACTCACACAAAAAGAAACTTTTGGAAGTGATGGTAAGACAAGCAAATACATTAATTATTTACTATTTTTGTATACCAATTTTACCTCAATAAGGCTAGGGAAAAATTTGGGCATGAGGGGGATGATATGCTGGAGAAGCCACATGTGCTGCAGGATTTGGGCGCTAGGGAAGCTGTGTGCTGGAGGGCTTCCCATGCTGCAGGTCCTGGGTGCTAGAGGCACACAAGCTTTAGGAGCTTGTGGAGTAATGCACTCGAACCAGCTGCAAAACCTTCTCTTTCTGTAATGTCTCTCTTGTGCCCTCTACTGATAAAGCTTAGCATCATGCCTGCTGGAAAGGAGAAGATACTTAAAGGCCTCAGACCCAGTTTTGGAGAACATACAATGAAGGATTTGAGAATTAGAGCTGAGAGACAATAAGTTGAAAACTTCTAACAAAAGTTAAAAAGAAAATAGATAATTAAGACTATCTAGAATGATGAAGATGATTACCAAAAATCAGAAGAGCCAATAATTTGGATTCTTGTGAAATAGTCAAAGCAATAAAACATTTATATGATTTCGGAGTTCAGTCACTCATATATATAATATATATATTATATATAATATATATATAATAAATATGCCTATATGTATAGGCATATTTAATGGACAATTAATGGGATTTTCAAGTAGTACTGACAGCACAATTTTTGCCTTGTGTATCAACTTCAGAACCTCAACCCTACATAAAATGCAATTCCACTGAAAGTAGAAGAAACAAGATTTGAGCTCTGATACTCTTTCTGTTATGTCTGTGATATGCTATATTGCTTCTCAGGAAATGAACCCAGTATTAATAAGCATGATAGAATCTCCTTACAAAGCCTCCAGCAAAACTGTGATGTATCCAGTTAAAGGCTAGTTTTCTAGATAACACCTGCTACTTCATCTTTATTTTATTTTTCTGTAACTTCAGAACATGTCTCAAGGCACTAATCTTGGTAGTTTAGCTAATCTTAATAAGAACAAATTTCTCCTGGTGGTAAATGATCAAGTGATTGATCATAACCACTTTTTGCCTGGATGGAATATACCTTTCCCAAGCTTAGATACATTTTGGAGTTCGTTTGTTTCAGACCCTGTCCACCTTCAGGCACACATGAAGCAGGTATCACAGAACCAGTCCAACTTAGTTACTTAGTGTTTTACGGAGACCTGTATTTAGATAACCTTCTGTAGCAACTTTTTACTTTATTATACTGTTAGTAACCAAAAGTTTTAGCTTTAAGTTTAACTCCAAAGGACTATTAAACTGTTACTTTTTTCACTTAAAAAATTACGTGGGCCTCCTTATCTCCCATTCAGATTGTCTGCAGATGCTACAGCTACCCCATTCATATCTGTATTTGTTTTATGAGATTTTTAAGATTAATTCCTTCTGAAGTAAATAATTAATAATTTTAAGATTAATTCCTTCTGAAAGCATTTGTCTTTGCCACTCTGAATGCTCTGGAGATCATATTCAAAAGGCTGTGTTCCTACATCCACAACTGCTATATTTGGATAACACTGTGTGGATGCTTGAGGTATATAATAACATGCAGCAAGGCAAAACTGTATTTTTGAAGTTAACTGACTCGGCCACTCCCAAAAGAAGACAGTAGAGCCAGCAGTCTCTAAAAACACACCACATCTACCTATTGCTGTAGTGAAGAGGGCCTCTAGACAAATCAAACCCAAGTTCCTACTTTACTTCTCATTTTCAAAACTTTAAGGTTTGACTTTGTTAAATAGATCCACTCAGAATTAAAGACTAGGACAGAAGCCAATAAAAATTAGCTCTTAACATCTTTTTTCTCAAAACATTATACTTACATTTATGTTCCTACTTCAAATAACTTTATATGACAAATTTTAAGGAGTAAGTAACATTTGTATAGCATTTATACTTTTCAAAGTAGTTTTCATTCACTGTTCTATTTTTTTTTAAATAGAACAATTTTAAAAATAGAACAATAAATAAATAAATAAATAAATAGAACAATTTTTAAAATAGAACAAATAGAAAATTTGTCAGAGAGAGAGAGAGAGCACAAGGAGGCAGAGTGGCAGGCAGAGGCAGAGAGAGAAGTAGGCTCCCCGCTGAGCAAGGAGCCCGATGTGGGACTCGATCTCAGGACCCTGGGATCACGACCCGAGCCAAAGGCAATGACTTAACTGACTGAGCCACCCAGGCATCCCTCATTCACTGTTTTAGTTAATCTTCAAGGCAATCTGAAATAGTAGGTCATTTTCTTTTTTTCTAATAAATCACATTCTTATCTTCATTTTATAGATATTGAAACTGAGAGATTAAATAATTCAATTTGACATAATAAAAATTAAACTGGGGCTGCAATTCATCTTGTGACTCTAAATTTTACTACATTATAATGCTTAATAAAATTGTTTTCCTGTTTTATAGTTAGGGAAACTGAGGTGTAGAGAGCTTACATTATTTGTCCAGTTTCAAGCTTAGGTTTAAAATAAAGATAATATATGGGGTGCCTGGGTGGCTCAGTGGGTTAAGCCTCTGCCTTTGGCTCAGGTCATGATCTCAGGGTCCTAGGATAGAGCCCCGCATTGGGCTCTCTGCTCAGCAGGGAGCCTGCTTCCCCACTCTCTCTCTGCCTGACTCTCTGGCTACTTGTGATCTCTGTCTGTCAAATAAATAAGCAAAATCTTTAAAAATAAACAAAATCTTTAAAAAAATAAAAAAATAAAGAGAATATGTAATTGTACTAAATGTGTGGAATAGTGAAAGTGTGATGTAAAAGAAAATGGGGTTCTTGGGCACCTGCGTAGCTCAGTTGGTTAAGCATCCAACTCTTGATTTTGGCTCGGGTCATGATCTCAGGGTCATGGGATTGAGCTCCCTGTTAGGCTCTGCACACATCTTGGAGTCTGCTTGAGGTTCTCTGCCTCTCCCTATGCCCTTCCTGCTCATGCTCTCTTTAAATAAATAAATCTTTTAAAAAAAGAAAAAAAGGGGTGCCTGGGTGGCTCAGTGGGTTAAAGCCTCTGCCTTCAGCTCAGGTCATGATCCCAGGGTCCTGGGATCGAGCCCCGCATCGGGCTCTCTGCTCATCGGGAAGCCTGCTTCCTCCTCTTTCTCTGCCTGCCTCTCTGCCTACTTGTGATCTCTCTCTGTCAAATAAATAAATAAAATCTTAAAAAAAAAAAAAAGAAAATTTGGGTTCTTAGTCCCATTTATCAGAAAGAGCTAGATGTGAGGCTACATGTATAGATACTGGGGGGCATAATAAGAGATTTACATAGGTATATTTGCAAGATGGTCTAGTAGACCTTTACAGTCTTTTTTTTTTTTTTTAAGATTTTATTTATTTATTTGACAGACAGAGATCACAAGTAGGCAGAGAAGCAGGCAGAGAGAGAGGAGGAAGCAGGCTCCCCACTGAGCAGAGAGCCTGATGCGGGCCTCGATCCCAGGACCCTGAGATCATGACCTGAGCCGAAGGCAGAGGCTTTAACCCACTGAGCCACCCAGGCGCCCGACCTTTACAGTCTTAGGACCCATAGTTACTTACTAACCCGTAGTTACAGACCAAAGGAAGGAGTTAAAAAAGAAAATTATTTTTACAATCTTCTCTTTGCAGGGATGTTGGCAATGTGGTTGAAGCCATGTATGGGGACCTCCCTCCTCCAATTATGCTGATTGGACATAGTATGGGTGGTGCTATTGCAGTCCACACAACATCATCGAACCTGGTGCCAAGCCTCTTGGGTCTCTGTATGATTGATGTTGTGGAAGGTAAGTTTTCTTAGTACTGACTAAATCAGAATCTTTGATTTATGAGAGACATCCGTGATTATTATTATCTTGTTTTAATTTATTGTTGATATTTAATTTATATTTAAATTATATTTAATTTAAATTAATTTATATTTAATTTATTGTTGATTTCTACTCATCTTGAACTATGTCCCTCTGTCCCTCTATATCTTTTTTTATGTTATTTTATAGCAGAAGCGCTTTCAGATATATTTTTTAATTGGCATATAACCTTTTACTAGTTTTAGGTATATAACATAATGATTCAATATCTGTATATATTGTGAAACGATAACCATAGTATGTGTAGATAACATACAAATTTTTTTCTTGTGATGAGCATTTTTAAGATCAACTCTCTTAACAGCCTTCAAATTTACAATACAGGGGTACCTGGATGGCTCAGTCAGTAAACTGCTGACTCATGGTTTTGGCTCAGGTCATGATCTCAGGGTCATGAGATCGAGCTCCATGTAGGGCTCCATACTCAGTGCAGAGTCTGCTTAAGATTCTCTGCCTCTCCCTCTGCCCCACCCCCTGCTCACATTCTGCATGCTGTCTCTCAAATGAATAAATAAATAAATAAATAAAATCTTTAAAAAAAAAACAACAGGTATACAATACAGTATTTTTAACTATGGTCACCATGCCATACATTATATCCTCAAGACTTACTTATTTTATAACTGGAAGTTTGTACCTTTTGACACTTTCCCCCATTTCACCCACACCCCACATTATATAATCATTTTCCATGTCATCAAAAACTCTTTGTAAATATCTTTTGTGGCTGCATAATTTTTTAATTGTATGTATGTCCCATTATTTTATTTAACATTTAAAAAGAAGCTGCCATGTCTTTTATGACCCATCCTCAGAAGTCACACTATTGTTTATATAAGTCAGCCTCTGTTCAGTGTGGGAAGACTACACAAGGGAGTGAATACCAAGAGGCAAAAATCACTGGAGGCCATCTTGGAAGCTGGCTTTCACATCAGTCTTCTGAATTTTCTTAAGCTGTATCTTTTTTCCCCAAAGCATCACTGAATTCTGCTATCATTAAGGGCAAATGTACAGTTAACCCAGCAAGTGTAAATGCTTAGAATATGTTAAGTGCTATAGTTAAAATATTTGTTTAACATCTAGGTACAGCCATGGATGCACTTAATAGCATGCAGAATTTCTTACGTGGTCGACCTAAAACCTTCAAGTCTCTAGAGAATGCCATTGAATGGAGGTAACCCACAAATCTATATTGTCTGTATTCTAAATGTTAGATTGTAGCTGCCCTTTTTCATCAATTCAGGCACCAAGTTCAAAGGAATATTTCAGTTTCCAAGCCTTAGCTTTATCATGTGCAGAAAGAGTTACATAAAGAGCAGAATTTTTTTTTAAATATTTAAATGTTTCATACTTGGCCCAATTATCTAAAATCCATCCTCTTTCTAATACACTATAGTGCCTCCTAGAATTTTAATAATTATGGATCATCTGCTGTCTAGCTATTTCCATCTCTGAGGTAAGAGTCTGGACTAAATGAGGCTCTAAGGCCTTTTCCACTTCTGATGCTTCATGGTACTAGATTCACTTTCTGTGTTCCAGAGAAAACAGTGGAGAAACAGAAAGGATGGACATCGGTTCCTTTCTTAGTTTTTATTTGGGTTTTGGTTAAATAGTTTTCATAAAAATTATGGACAGATTTGGCTATGACTTCCACTTAAGGCTGTTCTGTTGTTAATTTATTCATTAATTCAATCAATTATTTGATTAAATATTTATTAAACACTTTGTACTAAAGGGTGAAATTTTAGAAATGAGTAATATACTGTCCCCCCCACAAGGAAATCAGTCTTAGGATAAAATATCTTTAGTATCCTGTCTTCCTACGTATTCTTTAAAATCATGTTAGACCCTTTTTCTAACTCCTCCAATCCACTCAGATCACTCATTCGATTAAATAACTAGAGGCCTCTGTCTGTGTTATACTTTAGTCTTCTAATACTCCCCTAAAAGATATGCTTTTATTGCCAATTTTCATGTTTCTCTTAATGCTTTTCCTACATCATAAGGGCAGAAGCTCTCCTCTATTTCTTTTGTATTTTCATATAGCGTATAGCATACTCCTGACTGCCTTAGCAGGCAGAACACATCTATTCTTTGAATCAGAGATATCAAATGGAAATGAAGGACTTGGTAAATAAAGCCTAGGTAGTTTTTCTAAGACAGAGGATCTCATGCCAAATATGGCTTACCAAAATGAAGTTTGTGTTTGGCAAGTTGCTTCTGTCTCCCCTTGTTCACACTACTGAGATGTAGGATTCCTTTTCTCTTAGAGACACCAAAGATCTCTCCCTCTTCAGCAGCCACAGTGTTTGTATGTAGCCGTTGCCAGTTCAGCATGTACCTCAGGCACCCTGCCTTCTTCCCCAGTAACAACGAGTGAGAAGATGATTCCAAATAACTTTTCAGTAAACTTTTTCCTTTTTTTTTAAGTACCTAAGATGTGTCATACCTGATTTAAGAACTGATGATGAATCAGGCTTAGTACTTGTCATCAAAAAAACTGGGAATACAAACAAGTAAATGTATAAATACAATGATTGAAGCGCAGGAGTTACAGAAGATAGGAACTTAATCCAGCATGGCAGTCATGGTGGACCTGCTCCTAAAAGAGACAGAATCTTGATTCTAGTGGCAGATGTGGGATAGGATGAAGGTTCTCTCTGTTGTATGTTTAAATGTTTTGGGTTCTCTGATTTTTAGAACACACTTCCTGAGCCTAAGAATCAGAAAGAATACAATGAAGTATTTCATAACTTTGTTTTGTACTCTGCTGGATATCTGAATCAAGTTCATGACCCATGGATATTATGGCTATTCCCTATGGGGGCGGAAAAAAGATGTTGAAATACAAGGCCAACCTATTTAATTCAGTAAGGATTTAAGGCAAAGTGAATTCCCACTTCTACTTTCTCCTAATAAGAGGCAGTAGGTTAATTATCATTAGAAGCCTAGGCTTTAAAGTTGGACATTTTGGTTTCCCCACTCTGGCTGCTCTGAGGAAAACACTGGGGGAAAGAGTAGGGAGTGGTATGTTAATGGAAGCGGGAAATTGGTTAAGAGACAATTGTAGTAGTATAGGAGAATAATGATGGTAAGCATAGACCAGGATGGCAACAGAGGAAGTAGTATGTCATATTTGGAATGTATTTTGAAGGTAGAACTGACAGGATTGCCTTGTGGGTTGGATATCAGCAGAGAAATGGGGGTTGGAGGCAGGAGGAGGCACAGCATCCAAGGATGAATTCTAGGTTTTTAGCCCAAGCAATTGGGTGAATGGTAGAGACAAGGAGAAGTGGATTTGGGAGCAGGTAAAAGGTCAGGGAATCAGGATTTTTGTATGGATAAGCTGAAATGCTTATTATACATCTAAATGGAAATGTTAAGTAAATACTTCTATGTACTTGTTAGAAGAGGTTGAGCTAGAGATAATTGGAGGACCATTATTTTTTTTTTGAAGGACCATTATTATGTAGATAATATTTAAGAAAAGTGATTCCTTTAAGGTAACTTTTTTTTATGACAACTTTTTTGAGAAATTTTGTTATACAGGGGAGCAGAGAAGTGGGGTAGTATCTAGTAGTGAATGTGAAGTTGAGAATGTTTTTCAAAAGCTGTTTTATAATATTCACTAGAGAAAAAAAAATAACCCACAGGGTAACTATAGGTAGGAAAGTCCTCACAGGCAAGAGGAGATGGGAACTGTGCCCAAGGTTGGCCTTGAATAAGAACGAAGGTGTTTCATATATTAAAAACTCATCAAGGCAGGGTATATGATTATAAATCCTGGTGTATTTGTAGATCTGTAGATTTAGTTGGTAGTAGAAAAATGAAATAATCATTCTGAGTGTCTATCATTAAAATAAGAAACAAGGTCATTATCTAAGGGGGTTGCCCTTTAAAATTTTGCATGATTTTTTAAACTAAAAAAGTTACATTTCAAGAAATGTGTTCTGGGGACGCCTGGGTGGCTCAGTTGGTTAAGCGGCTGCCTTCGGCTCAGGTCATGATCCCAGCGTCCTGGGATCGAGTCCCACATCGGGCTCCTTGCTCCTCGGGGAGCCTGCTTCTCCCTCTGCCACTCTGTCTGCCTGTGCTCGCTCTCGATCTCTCTCTCTCTCTCTCTCTCTCTCTCTCTGACAAATAAATAAATAAAATCTTTTAAAAAAAAAAAAAAAAAAAAAAGAAATGTGTTCTGGAGGCACTTAGGTGGCTCAGTCAGTTAAGCGTCTGCCTTTAGCTCAGGTCATGATCCCGGAGTCCCAGGATCAAGCCCCACATCAGTCTCCCTACTCCGCGGGGAGTCTGCTTCTCCCTCTGACCTTCCCCACACATACTTTGTCACTCTCTCTCTCAAATAAATGGATTAAATCTTAAAAAAAAAAAAAAGAGAGAGAGAAAGAAGAAAAGAGAAGAAAAAAAAAAGTGTTCTGGTGGCTTGCTTCAGATATTGTTTCCAATTCCACCTGGGACATACAGCCATTTTGCTTGGCCCTTAGGCATACATAGGTAGATAACTCTGAGAAAACTAATCTATTAAAATAGCATCTAAGCTCTTGAACTCTGTATCATGATATGCAAGGTCCTCTAGGAGCTTGTCCCTACCCACCTATCCCTTTCTCCCACTCCCACTCCCATTTTGCTCTCCCCTGCTTCTCCTTGCACTCTGTCCTCTAAAATCCTCATCATGTTGACTTTTCCACATCACAGTGCCTTTGTTCACAATGTGCCCTCTGCCTATATTGCCCTGACCACATTCTTTTATCTTCTGCCTAACTTCTTTTCTCCTTGGTTTAGGCAGGACATTTGGGGAACTTTCTTTAACCTCTTCATTCAGAATAAAGTGATTCCTTTGAACCTTGCCTTTATTTTATTAAAACTATCTGTGTTTCTTTCTCCCTGCTTGAATTGGGTGTTTCTAAAGCACAGGCCTGACACATAGTACCCTCCTGGTAAATGTTTGCAGAATGGAAATGGCTTGAATGTCTTTACTTAATTTTTACTGGTTGGCTTATAGCCATAATAACCAGGTAGGAAGTAGTGGTAATCTCCATATAAGCTGTATTGGTAAACACAACTTTATAGAGGTTCCACAGAATCTGCAAAATTATTCATTTGACCCTATAACATGATAAGATGGATACTGAGTAACCTTCTTTCTCCCTTCTCACTTTTCTAGTGTGAAGAGTGGTCAGATTCGAAATTTGGAGTCAGCCCGTGTCTCAATGGTTGGCCAAGTCAAACAGTAGGTCTTATTTTTCCCTGTGGGACTGGTTAGAGACTGAAACATGGTGAGGGAATTACAGATTGCTTTTTGTTATACACCTGTCCTACCATCCTGAATGCCTTTGCAGTCAAATGCTCTACCCTTGAGCTATACCCCCAATTCTAGATAATTTTTACAAATGAGCTCAGTTGAGCTAGCCTCATAGCTTTTCTTTTCTATTCCCTTTTTTTTTTTTTCTAAGAAATCCCAAAGCCTATATGATACAGGATTACCCCCTTAATGCAACTCTGGGTTTTAAAAGGTGAAGAATCGGGACGCCTGGGTGGCTCAGTTGGTTGAGTGGCTGCCTTCGGCTCAGGTCATGATCCCAGGGTCCTGGGATCGAGTTCCGCATCGGGCTCCTTGCTCAGCGGGGAGCCTGCTTCTCCCTCTGCCTCTGCCTGCCTCTCTGTCTGCCTGTGCTCACTCTCTCTGACAAATAAATAAAAAAAAAAAAAAGAAAAAAAGGTGAAGAATCCCAGAGAATGGACATTAAAAATTAAGTGTCCTCTCTAGTGTTGGAAGCTCTGGTTTTATTCCGGTAACAGTCTCCTTCTTAGCCAAACCTGATTGTGAGGAAATCACACTATAAAAGCTTTAGTGTAGCCTGAGTGAAAGCCAGATTCTAAGGCTAAGCTAAGATTACTTTAGCCCTTGGGGCACCTGGGTGGCTCAGTGGGTTAAAGCCTCTGCCTTCGGCTCAGGTCATGATCCCAGGGTCCTGGGATCGAGCCCCGCATCGGGCTCTCTGCTCAGCACGGAGCCTGCTTCCCCCTCCCTCTCTCACTGCCTGCCTCTCTGCCTACTTGTGATCTCTGCCTGTCAAATAAATAAGATCTTAAAAAAAAAAAAAGAAGATTACTTTAGCCCAGCTGATCTTCTTGGATAGGGTTACATGAATCTTGAGTATTGCTGTGTGGTCACAAAATAAACTTTAGATGAATTGAGAAAAGTGTTGCCCAGCAGAACAAGAGCATGAGAGTTGATGAAAATGATAATGGCATTACTGAATGCCTGCTATTTGCCAGGCACTGCACTGTACCAGGTATTTTATACTGTATATATATATTATACTGTACCAGGTATTTTATATACATGCTCTCATTTTAAAAATCTTTTATTATGGAAATTTTTAAACATATAAAAGTAGAATAATACAGTGAACCCCAGTATACAAACAGTTGCCTGTTTTCAACAGTTACTGACTCATGGCCAGTCTTGTTTCATCTGTGCCCCTTTATTGTCCCATAATTCCAAAATATTTTGAAATAAATTCCAAGATTTGAGTATACCCTAAATGGTAAGGACACTTTAAACACAATCACAATACCATTATTACACGTAAAAAATTTAATAGTTCCTTAATATCGTCAAGTGTCCATTCAGTATTCACATTTCTAATTGTCTCACTGATCATTTTTTTGTAGGTCAAATCAGAATTACAATAAGGTAGATATATACTAATTGGAGGGAGAATATATCTCTTAAGTATCTTTTAATTTATAGTTTCAACTTTTGTCTCAATTTTTTTTTCCTTGCAATTTATTGTTGAATAGACCTGGTTCTTTGCCCCATAGAATTTCCCACAATCTGGATTTTCTGATTGATTCCTGAAGGTGTAATTTAATATGTTCCTATCTTCACTGTATTGTCTATAAATTATTAGTTAGATTCAGAGATTTGATCAAGTTCAGATTTGTTTGTTGTTATTTTGGCTTTGTATTTGTTTGTAAGAATAGGTACTGCCATTAGGAAGCATGTAATTTATGGTTGTCTCTTTTGTGCAGTGTTGGTAGCCGTTAATGATCATTACATAGATTCATTGATTCATTTGCACCATCTCATTTAATCTTTACAATACGTCTTTAAGACAAATATTATTTTATAGGTGAGAAAATGAAAGTTCAGAAACGTAAAGTGGCTTTCCCAGGATCACACAGCTAGTGAATCACAGAGCTCAGATTCTGTCTCCTGTGTATTTGACTTCAAGGCCTGTGTCATGGACTTTAGGCCTGAAAGTATAATTCAAGTAGCAATACCTAGTAGACACAATGCAGTCTTTAAATAAGCTGTGGGATTGCCCACTCTTTAATGCCTAAATATTTTGAAATTAGATTTGTTTAAGCAGTGGTAAAGCATTTTGTGAGGAAGTTATATGACTTATATTCAGGTAGTTCAGCGATTTTTAAATTTTACCTAATATGTAAATTTAAGTGGTGTCTTCTCTTAATATGTAAACTTGTGTATATAGTGTGTGTTTTAGTTGTCATATAGATACCAGATAGAACCTTCCTGCCCTTCTTGATCTCTTGAAGATCAAGAAATCTCGAAATCTCTTGAAACTCCTAATCCATAGCTGTGGAAATCCAAAGCACATGTTTCTTTGTTATATTACCTTAACCCTAGTTGTGAAACTTGACACCTCAAGTCCCATAGAACACCCCCCACTTGACAAAACATTTTGTGAACATACACTTCACTGAGATTGATAGAGGAGACAAGGAAGGAGAAGTAACCACTGTTAAAAATCCACCACTGAAGTTTCAGTGACCCTTCAATTTATCCCAGTCCCTTTTTATCCTGCTTGTTCTCTCTCCTCTTCTCCCTTCTCTCTCCCTTCCAAGGGCAAAATAACAAATTCTTCTTTATCATGGAGAACAGACTTTAGTACCGGCTGCTACCTAGGCGCTTGGGATTTTTGCCTTTAATATTGTCAGTGTATTTTTTCCAACAAGTTCTTTCTAAAAGGAATTATGGTATCAGCTGTTCATATAATACTGATTTTTCTACCTAATTATATAATAAAGATTTTTTTTAGAGGAGAAACAACAATAGCGATTGGTTGGATCAGATGTTCTAAGCCCCAAGGTTCAGCTGGCGGTGGACAATTTTTTTTTATTTCTCAGGGCTACTTCGTAGAATTGTTACGAGACTTTTATACAAGATAATGTCAATAAAACTCTGGTCACCATGCCACAGGAAATGATTACTCCCTTCTATGGGTTAGTATTAGTGCAAGAACGGAAAACTAGCCCTTGGAATATAGTCATACCTTCCATGGCCATGACTTTCCACAGCCCTGGTCTATTTCCACACATTTTAAAATGCACATTGTTCACATCCTCCTTCTCCCAGAAGCATTAAGTTTTAACTGACATTTGATTGTAGAAGCCTATAAGAACCTGTATCTCTGAGATAATTTGTGTATAAAAGAAAGATAAATGATAGCACTTAAAAATAAACAAACAAACCACCTAGGTGTGAAGGAATTACAAGTCCAGAAGGCTCAAAATCTATAGTGGAAGGAATCATAGAGGAAGAGGAAGAAGACGAAGAAGGAAGTGAGTCTGTAAACAAGAGGAAAAAGGAAGATGACATGGAGGTGAGTAAAAGCTGGCATTATTGGAAGGTTGGGGCAGTGAAGGTTTAGAGTGTGTGGGGGTGGGAAAGGGGGGGTGACATGTTCTTTTTGTTCACCCCTAGATATTTTAGGTGGTAAAGAAGTTATCATAATAGCTATTTAGGTTAACAATAAGATGTAAGGCACTTGTAGATAACTTTGACAAATTGAAACATAAAACTTACAGTATATACCCTACACTCAAAAAGACTGCTCTCTCATCAGATCCTTTCTCACCTTAATACTTCTGTTCCTATGGTTTATCTCATGAGAAAATCTGATTTCCCACTAGTCTATGCTAAGTCCATCAGATCTTACTCATCTTTCAAAGTGTATTTCTTTGGGGAAGTTTTCTAACCTCATTTTCTATCAGTCCTTCTCCACTATAGCACTGAGAGTCTGTATTACATAACTTAGCACTTTCTGGGTTGTTTATTTGTTTAAATAAGTTTAAGTAATCTGTATACCTGATGTGGGGCTCGAACTCATGACCCTGAGATGAGGAGTTGGGTGCTGTACGAACTGAGCCAGCCAGGGGCCCCGACATAACTTATCACTTTCTGTTTTAAAGTTGTGACTAAGGGTGCCTGGGTGGCTCAGTGGGTTAAGCTGCTGCCTTCGGCTCAGGTCATGATCTCGGGGTCCTGGGATCGAGTCCCACATCGGGTTCTCTGCTCAGCGGGGAGCCTGCTTCCCTCTCTCTCTCTCTGCCTGCCTCTCTGCCTACTTGTGATCTCTGCCTGTCAAATAAATAAAAAATTTAATCTTTTTTTAAAAAATAAATAAAGTTGTGGCTAAGTCATAGAACTGATTTTCATAAACCCCATTCAGAGATACTATAGTCTCCTGTAGTCACCCCTAGAATGCAGATTCAGTGTCCTCTAATTGTGCAAGAATTGTCTCCCAACAAAATAACCTCTGTATTTTGAGCACAGGAACTAATGTTCTATATGAATTCCCCTTAGCATTTAGCTTGGGTGTGTGTGTGTAGCAAGTGTTGTGTGACTACTTGTTGAACACTTGATTTGAGGATAGTAGTGGGAAAGGATTTTTTTTTTTCTTGAAATGGTTAGTGAGCCTGAGGAGCAGACTTTTGGGGATGGATTATAAACATCTTACTAATGGCAAGTAATGGACTCAGTGTACACCCGGAGTCCCTTATGTTTGGAGATGCTACTATTAGCAAGGAGGAGAGGACAATTGAGTCCTGAACGATATGGGGGGTAGGGTCACTGATCCCCAACACTGTCAAAAATCCAACTATAACTTTTGGGGTGCCCGGGTGGCTCAGTTGGGTAAACATCTGACTCTTGATTTCACCTCACGTCACAATCTTAGGGTCATGAAATTGAGCCACTGGTGGGGCCCCACACTGGTCATGAGTCTGCCTAAAATTGTTTCTGTCCTTCTCCTTCTGCCCCTCTGTGCACACCCCCACCCCACACATGTGCTCTCTCTCTCTCAAGAAAAAAAACCAAACAACTATAACTTTTGGCTCCCTAAAAACATAATCACTAATAGCCTACTGTTGACCAGAAGCCTTGCCAATAATATAAATAGTGATTAATATATAATTTGTTTATTTATATTTATTAAATACTGTACTCTTATAATAAAGTAGCTAGACAAAAAGAAATGTTCTTGAGAAAATCATGAAGAGAAGAAAATAAATTTGTAGTACTGTACTGTTTCCAAATCCACATATAAGTGGACCTGCACAGTCCAAACCTATATTGTTTAAGCATCAACTGTACCTGTTTTAAAAACAGATTTTTTCGGGACACCTGGGTGGCTCAGTTGGTTAAGCGGCTGCCTTCGGCTCAGGTCATGATCCCAGCGTCCTGGGATCGAGTCCCACATCGGGCTCCTTGCTCCGCAAGGAGCCTGCTTCTCTCTCTGCCACTCTGTCTGCCTGTGCTCGCTCGCTCTCTCTCTCTCTCTGACAAATAAATAAATAAAATCTTAAAAAAAAAAATAATTATGGCAAAAAAAAAAAAGAAAAACAGATTTTTTCATTTAACTATGATCTTTTGTCATCCTTAAGATAAATAAATTATCGTTTGTACCTCTTTGGAACTTACAAAAATATAAACAGTGCATGATTAATTTGCCCTTCCTACACTCTGAGGTGAGATCTCCTCTCCCATGGTAACAGTGTAGAAACTGAGACACAGAGATACAGAGAAGAAGAGACGTTTCCAAAGTAATCAAGTAATTAATATTTAGTAGATCTGAGACTCTGATACAAACTGCCAATTACTTTTTGCCTTTTATATGCTGGGAGCTATACTAAGTACATCACATTTATCATCCTTAGTTCTCATTTTAACTCTGCATTGTAGATATTATCACTGTTTTACAACCGAGGAACAGATTCTTGCCTATGGACACCTTATAAATGTTGGTGCTAAAACACATCCAGATCCTCTGGTTTTTAATTCCAGCTCATTTTTCCTTTGTAATTATTTTATAAGCCCAGTTATATGGAGTTTAGTAAACTCCAGCAGTTTTGTTAGGAGGGCAGATTGAAACACATGAGGCAATAAGGCGTATAGCTAAAACAGTCTACCCTTGAGGAAGGACATAAACCCCAAACAACACAAACTACTTCTTGTAACTAGTAGATAAACAGATCCTGGAGATATAATGCACAGCATAATTATAGGCAACAATACCGTGTTATAAACTGCAAAGTTGCCAAGAGACTAGGTCTTAATTGTTGTAGTACAAAAGAAATTATAATTCTGTGGTATGATAGAGGTGTTAGCGATCACTATGGTGTTGCATATCACAGTATATAAATGTGTCAAGTCAACACATTGTACACCTTAAACCAACACAATGTTATATGGTGATTATATCTCAGTAAAAAAAAATAACTAAAATGACAGAGAAAATATTAATAATGTAAATTAAACTTAACAACTACAATAAGAACAGTCACAGCTTCTAAAGCATGGTAGCCAGGGGCCACGTAGGGACCATTAGCCCTTAGGGGATTTCTCTGTTTTAACTAATATAAAAAGTGGTGTTTGAAATGATCCTGAGACATACATAAGAGTTCTGTTGCATCCATTTTGCTGTGTAAAAAAAGACAAGATACACATTGGCAATGAGGGCTGATGTCTAATACAATATGATTAAAATACAGAAAAGAAGAGGGAAACTTTAACCTTTGCTCCTTAAGGGAATAAACTTCAGTTGTCCAGGAGGTATTCCTTTATGCATAATTATCCTTTTTAAAAACTGCTTTATTGAAAGGTAACTCATCCAAAGTATACAATTCACTGGTTGTTAATAGATTCATAGACTTGTGTAGCCATCACAACAGTCTTATTTTAGAACATATACATCAGGGGCTCCTGGGTGGTTCAGTCAGTTAAGTAGCTGCTTTCAGCTCAGGTCATCATCCCAGGGTCCTGGGATTGAGCCCTGCATCGAGCTCCCTGCTTGGTGGAGAGCCTGCTTCTCCCTCTCACTCTCCCTGCCCCTCTGCCTGCTGCTCTGCCTACTTGTGCTCTCTATCTCTCTGTCAAATAAATAAATAAAATCTTAAAAAAAAGAAAAGGACATTTACATCACTTTTTAAAAAAATGTCGTACCTGTTTGCAGTCACTTCCCATTTCTCCCCAACATCAGCCCTAGGCATCCACTAATCTTTTCGTCTCTGTAGAATTGCCTAATCTGGACATTTAATATAAATGAATATACAGTCCTGTGGCTGGTTTCTTTTACTTTAGCATAATGTTTTCAAGGTTCATCCTTATTATACCATGTATCAGTGCTTTATTCCTATTTGTGGCTGAATAATATTCCTTTGTATGGATAGACCACTTTTTTTTTAATTTTTTTATTTTAATAAACATATAATGTATTTTTATCCCCAGGGGTACAGGTCTGTGAATCGTCAGGTTTACACATTTCACAGCACTCATCATAGCCCATACCCTCCCCAATGTCCATTTCCCCACCACCCTCTCCCGTCCCCCCTCCCCCCACAACCCTCAGTCTGTTTCTTGAGATTGAGTCTTTTCTGGTTTGTCTCCCTCCCAATCCCATCTTTTCATTTTTTCTTTTCCTACCTCCCCCCAACCCCCACCGCCTTGCACCTCCACTTCCTCATATCAAAGAGATCATATGATAGTTGTCTTTCTCCGATTGACTTATTTCGCTAAGCATGATACCCTCTAGTTCCATCCACGTCATCGCAAATGGCAAGATTTCATGTTTTTTGATGGCTGCATAGTATTCCATTGTGTATATATACCACATCTTCTTTATCCATTCATCTGTTGATGGACATCTAGGCTCTTTCCACAGTTTGGCTATTGTGGACATTGCTGCTATAAACATTCGGGTGCACGTGCCCCTTCGGAGCACCACGTTTGTATCTTTAGGATATATACCCAGGAATGCAATTGCTGGGTCGTAGGGTAGCTCTATTTTCAGTTTTTTGAGGAACCTCCACACTGTTTTCCAGAGTGGTTGCACCAGCTTGCATTCCCACCAGCAGTGTAGGAGGGTTCCCCTCTCTCCGCATCCTCGCCAGCATCTGTCATTTCTTGACTTGTTAATTTTAGCCATTCTGACTGGTGTGAGGTGGTATCTCATTGTGGTTTTGATTTGTATTTCCCTGATGCCGAGTGATGTGGAGCATTTTTTCATGTTAGACCACATTTTTTTAATCCATTCATCAGTCATTGGACATTTGGATTGTTTTCACTTTTTGTCTGTTATGAATATTGCTTGTTCAAACATTTGTGTACAAGTTTCTGTGTGGGCATAAGTTTTTATTTTTCTTGGGTATGCACCTACCAGTAGATTGCTGGATGCTATTTCTGTGTTTAATCATTTGAGAAATAGCCAGACTATTTTCCAAAGTGACTGTAACATTTTATATTCCCACTACCAGTGTCTTGAGTGTTCCATTTTTCTACAACTTTGTCAGCATTTGTAATATTGTCTCTCTTTTTGCTTATAGCCATCCTAATGGGTATGAAGTGGTGTCTCATTGTGGTTTTGATTTACATTTTCCTGATGACTGTTGATGATGAACATCTTTTCATGGGCTTCTTACCCATTTCTTCTCTGGAGAAATATATATTCAGATCCTTTGCCCATTTTTCAAGAGGGAGTTTTGTCTTTTTATTACTGAATTATAAGAATTCTTGTATATTCTAGATACAAATCCCTCATTGCAAATATTTTCTAGTTTCAGCTCTTATATTTAGGTTTCTAGTTTTAGTTTCTAGTTTTAGCTCTTATATTTAGGTCTATGATCCATTTTGGGTTAATTTTTGTGTATAGTACAAGGGTAGGAGATGTAACTTCATTCTTTTGCATGTGGATGTCCAGCTGTCCCAGGACCATTTGTTGCTAAGACCCCACTTTCCCATTTAATTATCTTGCATTCCTTTTTGGAAATCAAATGACCATAAATGCCAGAGTTTATCTGTGGACTTTCAATTCTTTTGTGCCAAAATATGTCTATCGTTATGCAAGTGCCACTGTCTACATTATTGTAGCTTCATAGCAAGTTTTGAAATCAGGAAGTGTAAATCCTCCAGCTTTGCTCTTCTTTTTCAAGATTACAGAAATCCTATATTCTTAAGATTTTGATTTTGGCAGGCAGCTGGGTGGCTCAGTTGTTAAACATATGCCTTCGGCTCAGGTCATGATACCAAGGTCCTGGGATTGGGCCCCACATCGGGCTCCCTGCTCAGCTGGAAGCCTGCTTCTCCCTCTCCTACTTCTCTGCTTGTATTCCTCTCTCAATGTCTCTCTCTGTCAAATAAATAAAATCTTTTAAAAAAAAAAAAAGATTTTTATTTTGGTTTTTACTTTTATGTGCCAGACCATGTTCCTATTGTTTTACATACGTGAATATCTTTAGTTCATCCTTACAATAATCCTTTGAGATTTTATGTTGTGCTCCTTATAGCTAAGAAAACAGGCTTGAAGAAGTTAGGTAACTTTCCAAAGGGACCCACAGTTTATTAGCTGACGATGGAGCTGGGATTTGCATTAAATCAAGTCTGACTAACACAAAAACCTGTCTTTTTATTTTTTATCTTATTTCATTTTCTTATTAACATATAATGTATTATTTCTTTCAGGGGTACAGGTCTGTGAATCATCAGTCTTACCCAATTCACAGCACTCACCATAGCACATACCCTCCCCAGTGTCCATCACCCAGCCACCCCATCCCTCCCATCCCCTCCACTCCAGCAACCCTCAGTTTGTTTCCTGAGACCGAGAGTTTCTTAAGGTTTGTCTCCCTCTCTGGACGAAACCTACCTTTTTAAATGCTTTTCAAGTGAGGTGTTGGGAAATAGTGCAAAGCCTGTGGTTGATGCCCTTGTGTGGAGAACCATATCCTACCCACATGAACATCTCAGGATGATCGGTAGCTAGCTTTCTGCTTCTCCTATCCAACAGTTAGATCTCATTACATTGATCTGTTGTTGTTGTTCTTGTTTTAGTTTTCTTTTTTCAAGTTTTTATCTAAATTTCAGTGAACATACAGTGTAATATTAGTTCCAGGGATAGAATTTAGTGACTTGTTACTTATATACAATAGCCCATGCTCATCACAGGTGTCCTCCTTAATATCTTTCATCCATTTGACCCATCCCTCCAGCAACCCTCAGTTTGTTCTCTATATCTGGTTTGCCTCTCTTTTTTTCCCCCATATTCATCTGTTTTGTTTCTTACATTGTTCTGTTTTATTACCATTTGTCAGAGGAAGGAATCTAAACTAAATTAACTTTATGATCCAGCTCTCCAGAGAAAGGATATAGTATTATCACCCTAAATACAGGAGCAACTCTAATTCTATCTAGGTTTTTTTTTTCTTTGTTTTTGCATTTTTAAGACTTGAACTCCTCTTTTAAATTTTCTTTTTGTAATATTATTATCCTTGGAAGTTCCCTTACCTTAAATTAGTCATTTGCTTATGAAGTACAGTGTACATTGAGGAGGGTCTTGCTGTCTCTGACAGTGGAATCTACTAGAAGTGGCTTATTAATGGTGTTGCACATGCATTGTTTAGTGAGACTGGGAAGACCCAAGTTTCCTGAATATCTGTCCAGTGATCTTTTTCTTTCTTTTCTTTTTTTAATTTTGGTAAAAAACACATAACAAAATTTACCACCTTACTCATTTTTAAGTGTACAGTTAAGTAGCATTTGTATTGTGGTAAAACATCTCTAGAGCTTTTTCATTTCAATCTAAAACTCTGTACTCATTAAACAATTTCCCTTTCCTCCCATTCGTACCATTTTACTTTCTATGAATTCTACTACATTAGATACTTCATAGAAGTAGAATCAGTGTTTGTCTTTTTGTGACTGGTTTATTTTAGTTAACACAATGTCTCAAGTTTCCTCTCTGTTGTAGCATGTGACAGGATTTCCTTCTTTAAGGCTAAATAATATGTATATAACACATTTTGTTTATCCATTCATCCATTGATAGATACTGCTTACTTCTCTTGACTGTTGTGAATAATGCTGCTCATGAACATGGGTCTGCAAATATCTCCTCAAGACCCTGCTTTCACTTCTAGCTGTATACCCAGAAGTAAGATTGCTGGATCATATGATAGTTTTACTTTTAATTTTTGAGTAACTGCCATGCTGTCTTCATAGTGATTGTACCATTGTGTAATCCCACCAACAGCACCCCAAGGGTTCCTATTTCTCCACATCTTTGCCAGTGCTTGTTATTTTGTCTTTTTTGAAAATAGCCATCCTAATGGGTATAAAATGATATCTCATTGTGGTTTTGATTTGCATTTCCCTAATGGTTAGTGTTGTTGAGTATCTTTTCATGTACTTATTGGCCATTTGTATATCCTCTTTGGAGAAATGTCTCCTCATGTCCATTGCCCATTTTTTAATCAGGTTTTTTGATTTTTTTGTTATTGAATAGTAGGAATTCTTTATATATCCTGAATATTAACCCCTTATCATAGATATGATTTGCAGATATTTTCTCCCATTCTGTACAATGTCTTGTCACTCTGTTGATTGTGTTCTTTGATGCACAGAAGTTTTTGTTTGATGTAGTCCATTTATCTATTTTTGCTTGTGTTGTCTTTGCTTTTGGCGTCATAGCCAAAAATTCAATGTCATGAAAAGCTATGATGCTTTCCTCTGTTTTCTTCTAGAAGTTTTACAGTTTTGGGTCTTAATATAATTAGGTCTTTAACCCATTTGAGTTAAACTTGTGTATTGTCCAGCTTCATTTCTTTGCATGTGGATATCCAACTTTTCCAACACCATTTGCTGAAAAGACTGTTCTTTCTCCATTGAGTCATCTTGGACCCTTGTTGTTTATTTCTGGGTTCTCTCATGTATTCCATTGGTCTCTTTGTCTGTCTTTATACCAGTACCATACTGTTTTGATTACTGTAGCTTTGTAATATGTTTTGAAATTAGAGAGCATGTGTCTTCCAATTTTATTCTTTTAAAAAATTGTTTTTGCTCTTTGGTGTCCCTTGAGATTCTATATGAATTTTTGATGAATTTTTCTACTTTGCAAGAATGTCATTTGGATGATAAGGATTGTTATGATAAGGATCTGTAGATCACTTGGGCTAGTATGGACATCCATCCAGTGATCTCTAACACAATATGTTGCTATCTCATGTTCACTTCCATATTTTCATATTGTGGCTACTGCAGGATCCCAATTATTTATTTCAGTTATAATATTTAAAATTTTCAGTGATGCAGAAAACTATAGGGAATCATTTATTTGTTCATCTTGTATTTGATGAGTACATACTCTGTGCCTGTCTAGTATATATCAGGATTTAACAGATACATTTTGTAATATTTGTGCCAGATTTCCTTTTTCAGATTACTATTGTAGGAACATACCATTATCAAATCAAAACATAAGAAAAAATGCTCTGCCAACAAATCAACATATTTTCAGTTTTCCCTTCCAGTTCTTTCCCTATGTGTACCACATTTTTCCAATAGTAATCCTCATTTGGACGGCGTGTTATACTCTTCTTCTTTCTTTTAATATTATATCATAAGTATTTTTTTCATACTGTACTGTGCTTTTTGTAATTATCCTTTTGATGGATATATTCTTTTTGTCAAATGGATATAAGAGAAACTAAGTCTTGACTGACTCTACGATTTACTAGCTTTGTGATCTTAAGAAAGTCTTAAAAGTTCACTGAAATTAATAGAAGTAAAAAGTAAACTTATAGTTATCTAAACATGGAAATTACAACAATAACCTATATCACAAAGCTGTTTTAATGATTAAGTGAATATGAAAATGTCTGGGACCTAGTAGCACCTTAGTAAGTGCTAGTTTCCTTCCCTTTCCTTTTCCTAGGGACCTAGTTTTTGTCCTGTTCCTCCAAGGGTTGCCCTCAGAGACTCAGAACTTGCTCTTTTCCTCCAGACCAAGAAAGACCATCCATATACTTGGAGAATTGAACTGGCAAAAACAGAAAAATACTGGGATGGCTGGTTCCGAGGCTTATCCAATCTCTTCCTTAGTTGTCCTATTCCTAAATTGCTGCTCTTGGCTGGTAAGTGTGTACGTGTGTGTATTAGTTCAGGCTGCCATAACAAAATATTATAAATTGGGTGCTTAAACAACAAATTCATTTTCTCACAGTTCTGGAGGCTGGAAGTCTGAGAGCAGGGTATCGGCACAGTCAAGTTCTGGAGGGAGCTTTCTTACTGGCTTGCAGACAACTGCCCTCTCACTGTGTCCTTACATGGCAGAAGAGAGAGTGAAAGCAAACTCTCTGGTGTTTATTCTTAAAAGGACACTAATCCTGTCATATGAAGACCCTACACATATGACCCCATTTAATCTTAATTATTTCCATATCTGCAAATGTGGTCACACTGTGGAATAGGCCTTCAACATATGAATGACGGGGAGGGTACAATTCAGTCCATAGCAGTGTAGGTATATCATCTTCTGAGTAGGTCCTTGTTAAAACTACTCACCACATGGGGCGCCTGGGTGGCTCAGTCAGTTAAGCGTCTGCCTTCAGCTCCAATCATGATATCGGGGAGTCCTGGGATTAAGCCCCATAGGGAGTCTGCTGCTTCCTCTGCCTCTGCCCGTCCCCCTCCCCTATGGTCGCTTGCTCACTCTCTCTCAAATAAATAAATAAAATCTGAAAAACAAAAAACAAAAAACCAAACTACTCATACATGGGTAGTAGCTTCCAAAATAAAGTACCATGCTCACTCATTTGTGTTCCTCTCCTCTCCACACCAAATCCCTAAACCTAACTAAGCACAAGCATCCATCTGGAGTAACTTAATTCTGGCCTGCCTTCAATCCCTGGTTAAGTGCAAGTTCTCCAGAGTGGCATAAAGATATTCTGAGTATAATGGAAATTTAAAAAAGTAAAACCCTATTTTCGGAAATCAGTTTAAATGATCAAAAAGATTGCAGGGGACTCTCATTCTGGAAAGTTTCATGTGGTGAGTATGTACCCTCAAGGAGTTAGGATTGGGATTAATGTGAATTGAGAATGTCATCATGTTTACAACTTTGTAACAATTTTTACTTCATACTTGAACAGCAAAACCTGTTTCACACAACCTTTTCTAGTAAACTACTTCTGGATTCTCCTATTTTGTTCTAGGTGTTGATAGATTGGATAAGGATCTGACTATTGGCCAAATGCAAGGTAAGTAATCAAGAAATTGTGTCCAGGGATGCCTGGGTGGCTCAGTCAATTAAGCGTCCCACTTGTGATTTCGGTTCAGTTCGTGATCTCAGGGTCGTGAGGTTGAGCTTCGTGTTGGGCTCCATGCTCAGTGGGGAATCAGCTTGGGCTTCTCTGTCTCTCACTCTGCTCTTCCTCCCACTCATGCTTATGTGTGCACATGCGCACTCTCTCTGTCTCTCAAGTAAGTAAGTAAATCTTAAAAAAAAAAAAAAAAGAAAGAAAAGAAATTACATTCCTAGGTCCTTCTCTGAGGACAGAGTCATGTGGAAATTAATGTTCTGAGAGGTGAAGTGCAATGGAAAGAGCATGAGCTTTAGAGTTAACCCCAAACTTGATGACATCAATATCCAGTCCTGACCCAAATATTTCCATTTTCTGAGCTTCAGTTTTTTTCTTCCATCTAAAAATGGGACTTAGCTCCCATCTACATCTCAGAGTTGTAAGGATTAAAATGAGGCAATGTCTTGGCAGAGTTCATTATAAACCGTAAAATACCCTATAAATATATAATATTGTGAAGGAGATATTCTGAATACTGATCAGTATTTTTATCATTGTTGGAATTCTTAGGAAAGGGAAATGTCCAGAATGCTTGGGATGCAAAAAGATGTAAACTGTGTTTAGAAGACAGCATGGTGAGGTGGCAAAAGCAAAGACTCTAAGGTTGGGAGTAGTACTTCTTTCCTACCCATTTTATGACCCCAGGCAAGTTATTTGACCTGCCTTAGCTTTAGTTTTCTCAGTCTATAAAATGAGAAAGTTGATGGCAACTTCTCAGGGATCGTGAATTATAATGAGTAGAAAAGTAACATATTGTGCACAGATCCAGGTGTGTTGTCCAGATGAAGTGGAGGCTGTGGGACCAGTTTTGTGGAGGCTCCTGCTTTAGTATGGATGAAAGGTGTGGTAAAGGTGAAATCAATAGGCATTGGTATCTTTTAGGTTATGGGAAGAAGAAGTGCGAACTCCAAGTCAAAGTTTCAGGCTTAAGCAGATTCTGTTCTTGACCTCCCTTTTTTTCCCCTGCTTACTCTCTCTGGACAATTTCATGGCTTTTATTTACACCCTTATAACTCCCAAAGCTAAATTAGGTCCAACTTATACGTCTCTTCTGAGCTCCAGACCTGGCCCATATATAAAACCTAATGGACATCTCTACTTGGATGTTTATGGTCTCAAACTGTTCTTTTAGCTGTCCTCAGGCTCCCCACAGAAAAGGGGGGGGGCTATACTTCTAAACAACAGTTGTTCAAAGGCTTCTGAATGATTTATTACATTCTGGACCCAGGCACTCCTACCCTATTCCTCCAACTACATAGTATCTGAAGCCTGGAGGAAGATTATGAACTGGGGCAGTGTGAGTTTTATGGCACTTATGTTGGTAATTCTGAGTTTAGACATCTTTCCTTACATTCAATTCAAGCAAACCTTTCCTAAGCAGTTTTTCTATATAAGACCTATGCTTGATGCTAGACAGGCAGAATAGATATGGCTCCTGAGACTATGTGAAAGCAGTTGAGCTGGACTGGAATAGCATTTGAAACCATTGTTGGTCACCAGCCTTGGAATCAAACAGTCTTGGCTTTGAGTCACTGTTACTAGAGTTGTGGCCTGAGTGAACTTCTTTAATCCTAAGTTTCTTCATCTGTAAAATAGAAATAATGCTGTATCTCAATACATTTGTATGGTGTTTAAATGCGAAAATGCATGTGAAGTAAGAGTTTGACAAATGATGGCTTCGTTATATCCAGGAAGTACTCATGATTCCTCATTAGATGCCCTGCCATTTCCCCAGTAAGGATTATGCCAAAACTACCTTCTCTTCCAGAGCATCCCATGAATATAGAAAGTAAATGGCTGGAGTGAGGGACACCCCATAAGACAAAGGGAAATGGCCAAATTGGCATAGATTCCAAACCACAGTCTTTCCAGCACTGTTTAAACTTGCTGAGTTAGTTAATGGATTCCTAGAAACCTAGCACTCATTCATGATGCAACCTGGATAAATAATTTAGGCTGTCTGAACCTAATGTTCTGTAAGATGAGAGGGAAGGGTTTGGAAATATGCCCACTTCATAGAATAATTGTGAGGATTACCCATAATCGTTATTTTATGTGTACAAGGTACGTCATTAGTGTGTGTGCATTCTCTCTGATTCTTTATACCCACTCTTCCAAAGAGAAAAAAAAATTCATCCCTAGACATCAAGCCCAGGGTGGTTGGAATTGTAAGTGTTATCAGGTCATTCACTCAATTATCCATTTAAGATTTACTAACACTTACTCAGTGTCTAGTCCTGTGCTGGGCCCTGTTGATATTAGGCTCAGTTCTTACAGAAGTGTCATTCTCCTGGGGAGGCATAAAATATAAGCTTACAAAACAAGCAGGGCACAAGCTGCTCTGTGTTTCAATCCAAACATGTTAGCTGCAGTACATTAAGAGATAAAAGAGAGGGCACCTGCGTGGCTCAGTTGGTTAAGCCACTGCCTTTGGCTCAGGTCATGATCCTGGAGTTCTGGGATCAAGTCCCGCATCGGGCTCCCAGCTCTGCAAAGAGTTTGCTTCTCCCTCTGACCTTCTCCATTCTCATACTCTCTCTCACTCTCTCTCTCAAATAAATAAAATCTTTTTAAAAAAGAGAGAGAGGGAGCAGAGAGGGGACTAGGATGGAATAGGCCGGAGCCCCCGGGGCACACTACTGCAAGAGGAAGGGCATGAGCTAGGCCTCACTGAATAGAATAGTCGTAGTTCCTCTACTAATTAAATAAGCAGGGGGATGTCTGGGTGGCTCCGTGGGTTAAGCCACTGCTTTCAGCTCAGGTCATGATCCCAGGGTCCTGGAATCGAGTCCCACATTGGGCTCCTTGCTTGGCAGGGAGCCTGCTTCTCCCTCTGCCTCTGCCTGCCACTCTGCCTGCTTGTGTGCTTGCTCACTCGCTCTCTCCCTCTCTGAGACAAATAAATAAAATCTTTAAAAAAATAAATAAGCAGCCTTTGGCAAATTACTTCACTAACCATGGTATTAATTTCAACATCTCAGAAAAGAATTTCAGTATTTATCCTGTTTAGTTTTATGGGGTAGATTTGAGAATCAACTTAAAAAATGGATAGAAGAGTATTTTGAGAAAATTTTAAAGCACTGTATAACTGGGTTAGGAATCCTGGAATGTGATGACCGGAAGGACTTCCAGAGCATGCTGCCTTGTTTTGTAAATGGAGCCTCTCGCGCTCTGAGAGTCTGCTTTCTACTTAGGGGAAGCTGTGGGTCCCATTTCCTTTAGTCTGCTGCTTAGAGATCTTGCTTTATCTGTCATCTCTGTTTACTCTCAATAGCTATCACATTAATGGTGAGCCTACAGTGTTCTACAAGGCAGTGGGAGAAAGTGGTTAGTACTGTCTGGCATTTGGTTGAGCACTTAAATGGTAACTTATTATTGTAATAATAAATTTCAAAATCCTTAACATAGCTTACAAAACCCTTGATGGTATGGTCCCTGCTTTCCTCTCCAGCCTCATTGTTAACTCTCAAGAGTTCTGTGCCAGACTTTTTATTTCCAGGAACAAAAACCATTTTATCCTCCTTTCCTTTGTGTAGACTTTTTTTTTTTTTTTCTGTGTGGGAAGCTTTCCTGTATCTTTATTTGATTGCGAAGGCTTCTTTCCTATGTTCTTCCAGTTCCATGTGCTCAGTTTTATCATAAGAACTACATGCTACATTAAAATGTTGTCTTTTGGGGTGTTTGGATGGCTCAGTTGTTAATGTCTGCTTTCAGCTCAGGTCAAGATCCCAGGGTCCTGGGATCGAGCCCTGCATCAGGCTCCCTGCTTGGTGGGAAGCCTGCTTCTCCCTCTTCCACTCCCCCACTTGTGTTCTCTCTCTTGCTATGTCTCTCTGTCAAATAAATAAATAAAATCTTTTAAAAAATAAATAAATAAAATAAAATGTTGTCTTTTGTGTTCCCCTACTAGACTATAAATCCCCTGAAAACAGGAACCTTCCTGTGGCTGACCCAAAGTAAATGCGTGCTAGTTGCCAAAGTTAAAAATGAAGGGAAAATCATTTGCCCAAGGTTATAACTGCAAATATTACCATTCACCTCAAACCTTGGTAACAGGGTCCAGACTATTAAGGAGGGGAGTAGATAGGAAGGTACTGGACTCCTGAAGTGGCCTGTGAGACCGCAGAGGTGGTAAGGAGAGGGCCGTTTTAGTCCCTGAGGTCACCTAGATTTGTTTCCTTTCCAGGAAAGTTCCAGATGCAGGTCCTACCCCAGTGTGGCCACGCTGTCCATGAGGATGCCCCAGACAAGGTGAGTCTGGTGCTCTGTGACTATAAAGGGACAGCTGTGAGAGTCACATTTTGTCTCACAGAAAATAGTACAAGCCTCTGAGTCAGGCTGAGTTGCCTACAGCAGCTACTGTGGCACCTATTCAGATATAACTCCACCATCTCCCCAGACCTCTTCCTGGCAGCTGCTATGGTCTTGGGTTTCTGTGTATGGACTGAGGAGCCACTGGCATCCTGTAGTTTCACCCCAGAGTGCTCTGGTTAAGATCTTAAGCTCTATCTCTCTCCTTAGCCCAAAAGCCAGGTGGAAGAAGGAAAAATTGGGATAGAAACTGCTCCTGAAACTACAGTCACAATTGGAAGTTAATATGCACTCCTATAGAATAAGATGCTTTGTAAGTGTCAGGGGATAAATAAGCCTTCACAGCATTCCTCTTGACTTCTCTGGAGCTGTATTTGGCAAGGATGGTGGGGAGGAGTCTTCTAGCCCTGCCAGGACTCAGGTCCTTTAGATTTCAAGCTTCTCAGACCTATAAGATCCATGAGTCCACTATAGGGCCTAACCTTCCAGTAGAAGCCCACAGGACCTCCAAAGCTGATCCCCATTGCTAACATCATATAGCCTGGAATATCTCTCCCTTTTCCAGGTAGCCGAAGCTGTTGCCACTTTCCTGATCCGGCACAGGTTTGCAGAGTCCATCGGTGGATTCCAATGGTAAGGAAGTAACAGAGGTTTAAGGAGCCCAGCAGTGCTGAACAACTCCAACAAAAAGATATTTGCAGCATTGTAAATATCTATCCCTTACCCCTGCCTGGTTTGGATCACCGTGCCTTTCTTCTTCTTCCTCAACACAGAGCCCAGCCCATGTGTTTCTATAAACCCATGGTCGTTTGTTTCTGTGTACTTTGGTCCAGTGGGTTGTTGCTGAGCTGAGACTAAATTGTGCCTAGTCCCCACTCCACCCCGCTTCTTAAAGAAGTCCTCCTACTCTTGAGGTGCCTCCTTCTCTGAGGAGGCTAGGATGGGACTCAGTCTTTTTCTAGACTCTGAGGGTTCTGTTTGCCTTCTCCTCCTCTGCTGCTGAGGAAGGCTGGGCAGGCCATGGAGACTGTGTAGAGATCCAGATCAGGGTTTTCAGCCTCAGCACTGTGGACATTTGGGGGCTTGTCCTGTGTATTGTAGGGTGTTTGACAGCATCCCTAGCCTCTATTCACACTAGAAACTGGTAGCACTCCCACATACACACACACAAGTTGTGACAAGAATGTCTTTAGATGTTACCAAATGCTTCAAGGGAGACAAAATCACTCACAGTTGAGAAACACTAGTTGGAAGGAAAAATGATACCTCTCTTATTAAAATAAATAAATACATTTTTAAAAAATGATACCTCTCATCCTAGGAAGCTCTTCTGAGTAGGGAGAGACACAGTTAGACTCTGTGTTGAGGAGGAGGAAGAGAGACAAGATTACCCAAACCACACCGTCCTGGCCCCATCTTAGGGAGCTTCTGGTCTGTGCCGCAGTATGCCCAACCCCCAGAGAGCCCATGAGCCTACTGAGTCATAAACCTGCCAGGTGGAAAGTCTCCTGTCTGATTTTGGTGAAAGTCCAGGGGAACTGGTTCCCTACCCTCAGGAATTTGAAGAAGAAATGTTGGAGAAAAGAAATTGCTCCTGCGTTAGAGGACTCTGAATGCCAGGACCTGGGAGGTGAGGGTGACAGGGCAGAATAGGCATTGGCAATGATGACAGGAGCCTGGTACAGTGAGCCACACAAGTGATTCCCTCATGCCAAACCACCCCTCAAGCAACTTATCGTTGATAGACCCCAGGAGTCAAAAGCAAACACTGAAGTTTTTGTTGTTAGTAGTGTTTGAAGCCCCTGGACCATTTGGTCACGTCACCAGTTCACAGAGAGCAGAGCCCGTGTCTAGACCTGGATGGGGCTGTGGGGAGGTTGGACAGATCTGCAAGGGCCTTGGTGGTCATGAGGGTCCTGGGCTTCCTGGAGGAGAAGGGGTGAGCAGGGGAAAGCTAGTAATGGTCACCAGTGTTTTCCCTTCTCTTTCCACTCTTCACAGTGTGTTTCCTGGCTGCTAGTAACCTGCTGTCCGTCCCTCCCCAACATTGAGCTCTGTTGTAAATACATCGCACCAGAGGCCACTGTGATGCCGCTGTCTCCTCCTCACCATCCTGCCCGACCATGTGACACCGGCTCCCTATCGACGGGCTTCCCCAGATATACAAACCCTTTTGTGTATTCCTGCCGAAAGCATTGTTATCCAGGGCCTTTGACCAACCTCGACCTCCTTAGTCCAAGGCTCCCCAACTCCCACCCTTTCCCTGTTCAAGGGTAGCCCCTACCTATTCTCCCTGCTTTGCCTAGGGCGAAGCCTCCATCAGAACCGCCACCCTGGGCCCCTATTCCTGGTATTAGGCAGTGCACCTGGGTCCAAATGTCTCTCCAGGCTCAGGGACCTCCATTCCTTGAGATTGTTCTTGGCGTGGTCCTGCCCTACCTCATGGGATGGACCATGCACAGGGTGGTCCTTATTTTCCCCTTTCAAATAAAATGCCAGTCAGGTACCTTTTTATCCCAGTCTTACTCTTCCAGGCTTGGAAGACCCAGAGAGGCCAGGATGCCATCCTTAGGAATAGGGAGGGGTGGTGGATAGCATCACAAGAAACCAGCCTGAAAATCAGGTCTAGTCAGTCCAAGCACATGGCCTCCCACCCGGGGAGAGCCCACTGTCCCTCTCCCACATGTCTGGGCACCTGCCCTGGGCTGAGGCCAGGCTGCTCCAGGGGCCTCTTGAGCCCTCACCTGCCACAGAGCAACCCAGGTTTAATACAGCCCTTGCACAAAGCCATAGGCTAAAGCCTGTGGAGTTGTTTTTAAGAATCAAATTTAACCATTTTCATAATTGGTCCCTGGAGGTGTGCAGAGTGCCCACTTGCCTCTTCTAGACCCACAGCTTATCTTCACCATTTGTGGTTTCCATGTCACTCTTCAGAGAAACAGTATAGCCCAGCATCCTCAATCTATGCCCTCTTCCAGCTGCCTCATCACAGCCCTGCGGCCTCCCCCTGCTGCCCAGGCACGCCTTTTCCAAGGGCAGGAAGGGGCAGCCTCCTGCAGCCCATCTTTTCTGTGACTGTCTTAGGTGATGCGTAGCCCCCTCCACCTTTCCACCCAACAACTTCCTATCCCTGTCCTGCTGCACGGTCCAGAGTCTGGGACCTACTTTGTTTCTTTGTTATTTATGACCTTGTTTAAAGAGAATAAATATCTCCCAACCTTTATCGATCTTGTCTTTCTCCATGGAGTTGTCCTTATTTTTGCTGATCTGGGAACAGGGGACAGTTTCTTGGATTTAGTCACCTTAGGTCTCCAGAAACCCCTTTCCCGAGCCCATCAGCATCTTGTGCTTTGCCTGCTCCTCACATCCAGAATGGCCAGTGGAATGGGCAGAGCCAGCCTCCGCTGCGGCCAGGGAGACCTGGATTCCCATCCCATTCTTCCAGTGATGTGCTCTGTCGACTTTGGCCAGAACAGGACAGTCAATGCACTGTTTATGTGAGGTCCGACACTCACAGCTTCACATCTGCCAACACCTCAACTTTGCCCACAGTCCAGATCATCTCCTGAGCTCTAGATGCTTAAGTCCATCTGCCTCCTATCTCTCCCAGATGACCAAAAGCTACTCATATTGACCATTCCCAAAACTAAACTCACCTTCTCCTTAAAACTCGTTCTTCCTCCCGTATTTCCTTGTTCAGCAAGTGGTTAGGTACGATCTCTCCATTGTCCAAACCAGACAGGCTGAGCTCTCTAGATGGCGCCCTCTCTCAACACCTGTATTCAGCTTACCACCAAACTGCTACCATGCTCTTTTTTACGTCCCGTTTCTCATCCCACAGTCCCTGCCATAGCTTAGGTAGCTTAGGCCTCATCTGTCAGCTAGATCACTCAGTACCCCTGCTGGTTTCCTGCCCTAGCCCCTCCCTTGGTCACACTCTACACATTGTTGAAGTCTTCCTTTTAGGCTGTGGAGCCAGGCTGCCTAAAGGGAAACCAAGGCTTACCCCTTACAGGCTGTATGAGATAGCCGTGTACTTTCTCTTTGTGCTCCAGTTTCCTCTGAAAAATGGTCAACAGTTCCTTCCTCACCCCGTCTGGAGGACTATGTAAGTTAATAGTTAACTGGCTTTCTCAGTAACCAGCATAGGATAAAGCACTTAATAAATAGTTCATGTCATGTCACTGCTGTATAGTACTTAAGACCTTTACTCAGAGTGGTCTGCAGACCAGTAGCATCAGTATCATCTGGAAGCTTGTTGAAGATTTTGTTTCTACCCCAGACCTACTAAGTCAGAACTGGTCTGTGTTCTGACAAGCACATTAATTCTGAGTTCTGGTTTAGATGTTCCCTAAGTATTTCAGGGTAAAGCGTGAGCTCCCTAGCAGAGAAGTGCCTCTTGTGTGATGTGATTTCTCCCACCAAGCTCTTGGGGGGGGGGGGGGGTGGAGTGGCAGTGGTCCCTTTACTGGGCTGTGTGCTCTCTGTCCACAGGGGGGCAGCATAATCACACGCATGGTTTTCGGAAACTCATCAGCACTTCTGTTCACCATGCCATTCGTAGTAGTCATCAAATTTTGAGTGCCATCTGATTTACTTTATACTTATCTCATTTAATCCTCACAGCATCTCTATGAGGTAAGTGATGTTATGTTCCTTTTACAAGTAGGCAGACAGGTCCAAATTCATATAGCCCAGAAGTGGTGGTGTCAGAATTAACAACTAGGTTGTTTCCTCTCCACACTGCCTCCTGGACAATAGAGGGGACCCTCAGCAGAGGTCATTTTGCTCTAGATACTGTTCTTTTTCTTTTTTTTTTTTTAAGATTTTATTTATTTATTTGACAGAGATCACAAGTAGGCAGAGAGGCAGGTAGAGAGGGGGGGTGGGGAAGCAGGCTCCCCGCGGAGCAGAGAGCCCGATGCGGGGCTCGATCCCAGGACCCTGAGATCATGACCTGAGCCAAAGGCAGAGGATTTAACCCACTGAGCCACCCAGGCGCCCCTAGATACTGTTCTTAAAATAGCAAGATGACCAGGGACTTGAGGCTTTTTCAGACTTGATGGATGCAGACTGAGAATGAGTATGTTGAGTTTTGGGTTAGGTTCTGTGCTAGTCATTTACCTCCTTTATCTTTGTATCTTTGCGAAGTATAGGCATTATTATTCCCACTTTAAAGGTAAGGAAACTGAAGCTCAGAGATGTGAAATGACAAGCCCACAGCCATGGCGAGGAAGTGGCAGCACCTTTGTCTACTGAGTGTTCCATTGTACCCCAGCAGCTGAAGCAGGAGAGCTAGGTTCTTGTCTCAGCGAGTCAAAGAATGAATCTGCGGACAAGGAAGAGTGAGTAATGCAATAGAGCTTTTATTAAGCAAGGGTATAGGAAAGAAGCTCTCCAGAGTGAGAGAGCTTCTGACAGGATTGCCACTGAGGGCTGTTATAGAGTTGGGTCTTTTATTGAAGGCTAACACTAGAACTTAAATCCTTTTAACATTTCTATTGATAGCACCACTGAGTAAGGACTAGTGATAACACTTTGATGGCTTACTTTCTTTTCCAGTGTGCAATAATTCTTTGTTGGTCATAAGTAGCTGTTATAACAAAACCCCCACCTAGGGCAGGGTGGTCTGGTTGTTCCCTTATCTCTAGTTTCCCTACACTTACATATTTTTGTGATTTTTGTAAGCATGATCCTATAGCCCCTACCTGTTTCTCCCTTCCTAGCCCTGCCTGCCCCTTTTCACATAGCATATCTTCAGTGAGTACCTACTGTGTGCCATCCATCACATCCTTGCGAAGCCTACAGATCAGCACTGTAAACTCAGCAAGGGAACAGAGGAGACCCCAGACCTTTTGAATGAGGGATTTGCTACAAAGCCAGAGGGAGTATGTTTGGGTTAAACCAAAGGCCATTCTGTCACACACGAGCACTAAAGAATGTACAAGGAGAAGGTCCTGAAAAAAGAAAGTGGGCTAATTTTGGGATAGCCATAGATCTCTTGGTGGGGGGAGAATCTCAAGATTGAGAGTACTCAAAGGCATGAAAGGAGCTGTGTATGAATGACTTCTTGGTCTTACCTTCTTCTAAACCTGCTTTTAGAGCATTTATTTGCTGGTTAAGCAAACCTGAACAACTATTCTGTACTAGTCTGGACTTTGGAGACAGAGATAAATAATGAGGCCCTTCAAATGGGCTCGTAGTCTAGACAGACTGTTACAGAAACAGTGACCACTTTGTGTAAAGAGGACGGAGACAACTAAACCTCTTTGAAAACAAGTTGGGGAAGGCTGCATAAAAGAGGTATCATTTGAAATGAGCTTTGAAGCATCATCATAAGCTGGAGGTATAGAAGGAAGAGAAAGAAAATACATAGGTAGAGGGGACAGCATACATAAGTTCAGCATACTCAAAAGTCAGTCTGAGAACTGGTAGATTAGTGTAATGAGTATGGCTGGAGTAGAGGCTGACAGGAGAGTCCGCAGGAGGCAGGACATAAAGGCCTTGAGTGGCAAGAATGGGGAGTTGTCAGGGGCACCTGGGTTCCTCAGTAGGTTAAGCTGCATTTGGCTCAGGTCATGATCCCAGGGTCCTGGGATGGACCTCTGAGCAGGCTCAGGTCATGATCCCAGGGTCCTGGGATGGACCACTGAGCAGGAAGCCTCAGGCTGCTTCCTGCTCAGTGGGGTGTCTGGTAGACTCCCTGCTCAGTGGGGTGTCTGCTTCTCCCTCTGTCCCTCCCCTCTGCTCATGTGTGTGCATACATGCATGCATGCGCGCGCGCTCTCTCTCTCTCTCTCTCTAATAAAATCTTTTTTTTTTTAAAAGAATGGGGAGTTGTCAGAAGTTAAGGAACTCTAGTATCCTGTGTAGATGGATTGGTAGGCACCAGACTCCAGGCAGGAAGACAGTAAAGAGGCAGTGGAGCAGTAAAGTAAAAGGCAAAGGTATACTTAACTAGGACAGTGGCTGCAGGATGAGAGAAGAGGAAAGGCTCATTATCTTGGAGGTGAAATGAACAAGACAGAAACTGATTTGGACAGTGAGATGCCAAGGACTCTTCAGCTGAATTCAGGGGTATGCCACCAGAACTGGAGGTAAGGAGTTAAAAGTTCAGGACTTGAACAAGGAAAGAGCAGGAAGAGAACCTACAACAGGAGTAGAGAAAGCAAAAGACAGTCACACTCACCTCTGCAGGAATGGAGTTTTTGAGCCAACTCTTCTGCCTCAGCTGGCTGCCCCACTAGTGGCCAGAATCAACACATTCTCAGCCTGGGTACAGGGCTCAGAAAGTTATGTAAACTCAAGAGGCTCCCTTATTCCCAGAGCTGGTTTTCTCTCCCAGCAGTTTGCTAGAAAACTCTAGCCTGTAGCCAGGCAAAACCTTGGAAACAGATACTAGCCAAATGGCTGGCCTCTTCCACCTGGGGGAAGTAACTGCCCTCCTGCCCCATAAGGTGATAGGCAGATGAACAAGAGGTATAATGGTCATTACTTTATGCACCATCTGAAAAGTGGCAAACATTAAAAAACACAGAGATGGTAGTTATCTATGGGGCTCAATCTGAGCCATGCCCTCAAAACCTTAGAACTTCATTCCTTTGAAATCATTGATTTCATCAGGGGTGACCCACTTCTTATGCAAATATGTCCCTGGCAGGGACAGAGGGACCCTCTGCTATTCAGACCTTAGAGGGAATAGGCCAATCAAGCACTTTCTGGAAATGATCAAGTGACCAAGGAAAGGAATAGAAGTGGCGGATGAGGCAGCTCTCTTTCCAAAAGGGGAGAAAACTGTGGAGATCCCAAGGTGAGGAAGAAAGAAAAGTCCAGAGAGAAAGAGTTGGTTAGAAGCAGCTGGTGGGGGGAAACTACATGCTGCAGACCCCAGCTCTTCTTCTAGCTGTGTGAATTTACAGAAGTCTTTTTCTGAGCCTCCTTTTTCTCCTTTGCCAAAAGGGATAATTGTTGTAAGACAAGGGAGATAAAATGGCTGGCACAGAGGACTACAAATGTTTGTCTCCTCCCCCTAGCTTTGAACTGATTTCATTGTTTTGCTAAGTGTACAGTAGTCTGCCTGCAAATGTCCCTTCTCCCCACTGGAACCCCCTTTGCCTTCTCCCAGCTTGAGCAGCCAAGTGTCCCAGACAGGAGATTCTTTGAATCGTTCCGTGAAAGGGCAGTTTGTGCTGGCTGTCCTTGGCACTGCTGGACAAGGACCCCCCAGGATTAACACCCTCTCACTTCCTTCTCCCAGACAGCTCTCCCTGCCCCCTCCTGTGTAAAAGTGAAGTGGTAGCTGCTTCCTGCCCTCCATCAGCACACATCCTCTTTCCATTGTGTTGCTGGGGCCCCAGTGTGGAAGCCTCTCTGCCCACTCTAGCCATAGGGTCCTGCCCTTTCTGCCAGCTCCCATGATGCTTAGGGTAACACCACAGAGCTTTCCACTCGATTATATCCGATTAGCTATTCTTACATTTGCGTGTATGCTAATTTTGCCTCAGGTGCAACAAGCAGGCCTCCTCATTGTCTTGGATTCTCCTGGAACACGTAGCATGGAGTTCTTCACGCAATAGGTGTTCACTGTAGCTCTGGGGAATTAAGGTGATTCATTTCTGTAGTCAACAAATACCTGTATCTAATAGGATTCATAACCATTAGGCATTAGAGGCAGAAAGGACAGACCTCTCAACACCTGGGAAAGTGTTGGAGACTCCTCAAAAATTACTGGCTCCAAAGATATTACTGCCGATAGGAGCAAACAACCAGAGCAAAGTGACATTAGTGCAGGCAACAGAGGGCTAGTTCAGATCTTTGGAGAGAGACCTGGATTTGAATCCTGCTTCCGCCACTTTATAGCTGCGTAACCTCAGGCAGGTTACATGTTCTCTGCCTCAGCTTCTCTCTGCAGAATCCCTATTCACTGTAAGCACTGAAGGAGACAAGTACACCTAAGTTCTTAGCCCAGCACCTGGCCTACAGTGCATGGCCAGATTGTGGTCACTAGTGATAATGATAATAGTCGTTTAAAGTATATTCTCTGGAGTGAGGCTTGTTGGAGTGATACAACAGCCCACTTGGACAAGGCTGTTAGAAAAAAGACTGAAGAAAAGTGCAAGAAAGAAAGAAAGAAAATTACAAACAAGCAGTGTTCCAGACCACAGTCAGTCTTATCCTGAATTAGCTACCTACCCACTAAGCACTGTTGGGGCCCAAAAGCATACCACTTTCTAGCAGGACTAGTCAGAGTTTCTGAGGGCATGGAGGCTGGTGCAAATATAAAAGAATAAGGCCTTTCCACTCTGCAGTTGTGGTATAATGGAGGGACATACTGTTTATAACCACTGAATGGAAAGAGCATTGGTGAAGGAGACAGACCAGGCCTCAGGCCAGGCTCTCCTATGTAACCCCTGGCAAGCCACTAACCATTCCAGACCTTGCTTTCCATAATGCCTGCTTTCCTTTTCTCCCTGGGCAGGTGAGTAAAAGTGTTTTGAAAACAGACAGGGGCGCCTGGGTGGCTCAGTGGGTTAAAGCCTTTGCCTTCAGCTCAGGTCATGATCCCAGGGTCCTGGGATTGAGCCCCGCATTGGGCTCTCTGCTCAGCAGGGAGCCTGCTTCCCTTCCTCTCTCTCTGCCTGCCTCTCCGCCTACTTGTGATCTCTGTCAAATAAATAAATAAAATCTTAAAAAAAAAAAAAAAGAAAGAAAGAAAGAAAGAATACTGACAAACTGACCAGAATTAAGGTGGTACTATTCATAGCTCTAGGGACAGGCATTCCCCGTTTGCACAGCCCTGCCCTTCCTCCCAAGCTTCTCCACACCCTCAGCATCTTTAAGACTTGGTCAGTCTCTCCTTCCCATAAAGCCTCTGAGGAGGTTCTCAGTGCTATGTCCCTGTTTCCACCTGTGACTACATTGTCTTATGATGATTTGACGATCTGGGCAGGGTCAGCATCTAATTCTCTCCATCCCTGGTGCCTGCAAGGGCTTGGCACTGAGTCAGCACCTTGGCTATGTGATTTGGATAAACAAATGAGGCTATCCCAAGCCATAGCGATCCCTTTAGCTCTGGACTGCAGCATTCAGTAATTCCTCTCTTACTGCATGCAATTTTTTCACATTGTGCTTAACTTCCATTTAACACTGGATGCATTTGCCTCATCTCCCTACTGACCATCAGCTCCCAGGGACTGCATCCTACACCTCTCAGCACCTCTATAGCAATGCCTCAGCCTAGGCATGCCCCTAGGAAATGCTCAGTAAGCACTTATTGGCGACAGTTCTTGGGCCTCAGTCACCTGGTCAGGATGTGTGATAATGGTCACGTGTCAGACAATGCAGAAGTAGTGGTTCAAAGCACAAGGATCGGACAGAGCCAGACTGTGGGACTTGAGCAAGTTACTTAACTGCTCCTCTGCCTCCATATCTGTAAAATGGGCATAATACTGTATCAACCTCATAGGGTTGGGATGAACATTAAATCATTGATACATATAAGCCCTTAGAACAGTGCCCCTAGAATGGTAAACTTCCCAAGTTTACTGTTGCTGCTATTAGCTGAGATCGACCCTAGAGTTTGGAGAAGGCCCAGCTCTGATGTCTGCAGCAGTAAAGAAGGGGAGCTGTGTTGCTCACAGACAGTAGCTTTTTGTTCCAGACCCAGTCCTCTGGAGCCTCAGTATGTGACTGAGGGTAGGAGACCATGCCACTCTGGCACATTCATTATTTTGGGCTGTAGGCACTTGAAAAACAGCAAATGCAGGGAGTGGCTTTCTCTGAACTCCCCTTATCTGCCTAAAGACAGATCCTCCAAAAGGAAGCCAGTTGTCATAAATCTCCTCCCTGGAGATTTGTGGATTTCTGCAACTGAGAAAGATTGACTCTTATCACAGAAGAGACTCAAAGTAGACACCACACCTAGACAGACTTCATCACAAACTATCATATTTCTCACCTATGTTCATAAACTTGTTTTTCTCTTGTTAATCTTTTATTACAGAGGCCTCAGCTAAGAATACAGAAGGGTAGAGGTAAAATTCCCTCCCCTGCATGATAAAACTGAGTCATTTAGTGAGAGGATTTCCAGAATCTTAACACACTCAGCAGAAATACTGAAGAAGTGACCAGGTGCTCGTTGAGGCCCTGGAGGAAGCTGGATATCGGCACATCAGAACCCTTTCCTTAGGGGCCACAAGCTCTGGGAGGCAGAAATCCTGAAATGCATGGTACAGGGACAGGGCAGAGGCAACACAGCATCCAACCACCCAGTCCTTTAACTGTGTGCCTTCCTTGTGAGCAAGACACATACTCCCGCCCCTGTTGGGGAATCTGAGCTAAGTTGCCTGGAATGTGCTCAAGTGCACAAGTGCTCAAACATTACAGTCACTTATCAATACAGTCTTAGCTCATGCGAGTCCTGCCAGGAAATGCTTCTCCTCATTAGACTCTACCTATAAAAATTCTACCAGTCCTCCAAAGTGTAGCTCAAAAGATGCCTTTTTATTCATTTATCCAAAAATATTTGCTGAATGCCTACTTATTTGAACCAGACCTCCTTCTGGGGATACCAAGAGGAAGAAGGAGTGCAGAATCTAGTGCAGGCAGCCAGGCAAAGAAACAAATACTGAAATTCAGTGCAATGGAGGCTATTATAAAAGCATGGACAAAGTATAGTGGGTTCTTAAGGCACTCACCCTGCAGGGAAGACAACTGTCCACAAATGACTAGAGTGATTTCAACTTGAGAAATGTGTAATGAAGAAAATAAAATCAGGTAACATGAAAGAAAATGGCTGGCGGATCGGATGATCAGGGAAGAGAGGTCTGAAGCGACATTAAGCCCAGAGTGGGATAATGAGAAGAGCTTGGGCATGGGGGGATTATAAGGGAGCAGCAAATGCAAAGACCTGAAAGGCGGGAATGATGCTGATGGCGATGAGCACAGTGGTTGTAGGAATAGAAAGAATGTCATGTGTCTGGAATATAATGAGAGGGGAATGGTGAGAGGTGAGCCAAGTTGAAATTATAGCATAAATAAAAAAAAATACATTTTCATATATATATATATATATATATATATATATATTACTCAATGTTATCATCTAAGAATATTCTTGGTTGTGAAAAATGATTTGTAAATGTTTTTAATGGCTGTATTTAAAAATCATCATATAAAAAAAGAAGAAAGTTTCATTCTGCTTGAAAAAAAAAATCCTATGAGGTACACTCTTACAGAGACAGTCCCGGATCAGTCTTCAAGAGAAGTCAGTGAGGAGAAGAGCAGAAAGCCATGGGAGTTAGGCTAGCCCCCTCCTGCAGGTGTCCTCATTGCCACTTCTGGGCTGCTGTGATCAAGGCTCAAAGTGGCAAAAACTCCATTGATCAAACCCCAGGGACTGTTGCTATATTCCGTTTCCATCTTAGAGTGTCTGAGCCCCCCAAACTTCTCCCTCTGGCCTCAACCCCTTCTTTGTATTGCCCATCTACTCTGATGGTTTGAGAAGAACTCTCAGATATTCCCTGGTACAGACCACCTCCTTTTGTAAGAAACAAGCAATGCTGATAAGGTCCTCCTCTAGAAGGTAGCTCTCCTTTCTCCTCTCCTAGGCTTGCCTTTGGCTTCCGGCGTTTCTGGAAAGTCACAGGACTCCACCAGCTTCTCTCTGCCAACATTTTAGTCTTTAGGGCTTGAGCTGCAGGGTCTGCGGAATTCCTGTCCATACTCATGTATCCACTTGTTGGCCACTGGGAGAGAATGGGGAAGAAGAAGAGAACAGGCTCAACAGAGCAGACAACAAGCAGCAATTCTCACTCACAGGGTCACGAAAGGGTCACTTACATTCTGCACCCTGGGCAACTCACTTGCCTCACACTAGTCCCAGCCCTGCAACAGTTTACAAGATGGTGCTTCTAGCAAAGAGAAATAGCAAAGGGGACACTGTCCCCTAGAAAAAATCTCTGACAGGTCCTGTCTCCTACAGACTAATTTTCAAAACTTGGGTACTAAGGTCACTCACTCTTCATTCTACATATGTAGCTCCTAAAAGTCTACCCTCCCCCTGGTGCAATGAAAAAAAAGCAGTGGCTTCTCTTGGCAATGTCCATCTCAGCATGAGAGTCTGTGATCAACTTCTTTTTCTGTCTTAAGAACTAAGTGCTTTTGGACACATATATGACATAAATACATCTGCTGGTTATTTATCTATTTCTCTTCTTTGTTTGACCATCTCCTCATGGGGAGGCACTAAATGGGACACATAGTGGCTTGATGGTTTTCTCCCTGGGTTAGAGGGCTGGAGCGCAGGACCATTTTCCTCCTCAGCTGTGCTCAGAAATCAAGGCCTATCTGATCAGGTCAATAAACTTTCACTGACATCTGCTCTGTGAGAGCTTCCCATTCTGTGGGGGGCAACTTAAGCCAAATTTGATCATCTCAATATTAAGTACCATGTAATGAAGCTTCTGGAATGACAGGGCTATGCTATTTTCCATTCGTCTGCTATTTGACTTTACTCTGAACTCCTCCCCCATTCTTGTGCCCAGAAAGGCAGGCCTTACCCCACTTATCTCCCACCAGGACAGGACAACCAGCATGAAGTGTGTCACCATCCCCTTCACCACTCCTATGTAGATTCCACCAAAACAGTGCTGCATTCTGAAAACAGAAGAGCCCACGCCAGAGAGGGTCAGCCCAGAATTTTAATTCTTCAGAAGTACATGACTATGACTAAGGACAAATGCATGCATATCATTAAACGAGAAAGCTATCCATGCAGATTGGGGGCAAAGCATGCATAACATGGCACAAAATGGCATAAGTTGCTATTCTCCCATGAATGCGTCATTTATTGAGGGCCTACTCTGCTCCAGGCCCTAAGGATACAAAGACAAATCATATCCACTTCTGTTCTCAGGAGCCCACAGTCTTCTAGGAAGACAGACATAAAGACAAAGCAGGACAGGACAGTGTGGCAAGTGGTAGGAGAAAGGTGAACATATGATGTCATTGGATCCCAGAGGAGAGGCCCTCAGCAAAAACCGCAAAGTGGAATAAACTATTCCTTATACAATTAAGAACTTAATTCAGATGCTTAAGCATCCTCAGGCACTTACTAATAATACCCCCAGGAAGCAGGCTTTATCATACTCCCCACTTTACCAGCAAGGAAGTTGAGGCTTCGGGGCTTTAAGAAATGCAGCTAAGAAGGCAGAAAGTCAAAACTCATACCCAGGTGTTTTGACAGATCCTGTATGTCCTTTTTCCCCCTATGCACAGCTTCCCCGCCCCCCCCCCCCCCGCCACAATTGCTACAGACTTAGTTTAACCTTGGCCATTAGAAGCAGTCAAAGCCCAAGGTAAGGAAGAGCCTTCCAGGAGGCACTGACAGCTTCTGCATTCCCAAGTCTAGAAAAGACAGCAATCCCCTGAGAATTCCTAGATCCCTGCATTTACTTAGGCAATGTTTATGATGTGCCCCACCCTGTGCTAAGTGCTTCATAGGCACAGTTTCATTTCTATATCTTCATTTCATTCCTGAATTAGGTAAAGGCTTTGAGAGAGCTTGATGGGTCTCAAACTGGGGGGAAATGAAACCTCTTTATCACACAGCCCTCCTCTGTGCCTCACATGATCTCACAGCTCTTACTGCAATATGTTGTTACTGCCTGTTAACTTCTCTGTGAGCCCCTGGAGGACAAGGACCATGAGTTTTCCTCTCCCTCAGTGTTTTCAGACCTCAGTGTTTACTGAATGAATGCCTGAGGGGACAAGTTGTTCTAGAGGATCCAAGGGTCACTAAGAGAGTTCTTACCTTTGAGGAGTTCTATCGTAATAGAGAAGGCAGACATGTAATCATCTCCTTGTAATATAAATAGTGATAAAATTTTAAAAATAGAAGCACAAGTAAAGTGTGGTCATCTAAACTGGGGAATTATCTTTGATTTTGAGAATCAGGTGGAAAATATCTTTGTATCCTTCCTCCCAGGAAGAAGCTTGCAAGCACAAACAGCACGGAAGCTCAGGTGTTAGTTCTGCACTCTTACTACCACCATATGCAGGGACCAGACCCCCACTCACCTTGACCACAGGCACACTAAAGTTGGCATAGATGAAGGCAGTGGCTCCTCCTGCTTCCACGGAGCTCAGCTACAATGCCAAAGAGCCAGCACTGAAATAGCCCCTGACTATCCAACCCTGCCCTACTTGACATCTGATCTCATTTCTGCATAGAATCCTACCTGTGTTCCCCTATCTAGTTCCGGGAGAAATAGTTGTTGAAAGATGATCACTCAACTTAGGAATTAAGGGAGCCTACTCCATGGCATCAGTGTTTGCCTGTAGGGCCACAAGAGGACAGCCTTTAGGAACTCCCCCTTTCTTTATCCTTCTATCTAATATCTTTATTGAGGGCTACAGTAGGTCAATTTGAAGTTTGAGGCCCTCAGGAAGAAATCCAGTTTATATCACAACCCAAGACACACACACCCCCCTCAAGTAGAAGTTTCATAAGACATTCTTACTGCACGAGATACCCTTTGTTATTTTCCATATTATTTTATTCTAATTCAGATTTCTTAAATGCAGGCTACATCCACTAAATTAATTTCACAGCCCACTAATGGATCATGTCTGTGGCTTACAGAGCACTGTTTATATTACAATTAGTTTTCAAAGCTGACCTTGTAGGAACCACGGATTGTAGCTTTGGCATGTTTCCCAGACCAGTTGTCCCACTCTAGGTAACCTCAGCTAAGGAGTTTTACCACTGGTACATTCTAGAATTATAGATATGTTCTCTCAATATGAAGGTTTTTTCTGATTTTCAAAGAAATATATAAAAAATAAAAATATGGGAAAATACAAATATTGCTCATCATATTGAGAAAAAAGGCATTGTTGTAATTTACATACTAATAACGGGCATTTATTCAGCACTGCCTATATGCTAGACATTCTACTAAGTCCTTAGAGGTATACTATCTTACTTATTCATCACAACAATCCTTTAAGTTAGAATCGTCACTGTTACAATTCACATTTTACAGAGAGGAAACTGAGTCTTAGAAAGATTAAGTACTTAACAAAAGGTCACATCACTCTTCTGTGACTGAGCCCGATTTGAACTGAGCCAATGCAACTAGAGTCCCTGGTCACAATCTTTATGCTGTACCCTTGAACATTCAGGTTATTTCCAAATGTTTGCTATTATAAGTAACTCTTAGCGAGTAAAATCTTTTTTTCTTCTCCATTTTACACTGTTCTCATAAGAGAGTCCAGATCATCAGTATTACTGAGTCAAGAGTGTATGCATACATTGAATACTTTTGATACATAATGCTAAATTATTTTCTCACCAGCAGTGCAGCATGACAGAGCCAGTCTTATCTCACCCTGTCTATCAGAACGTTTGTGGATCCCACCACATTCACGTGGTAGGAGTTAGGAGGTTGGCACTTGGTAGAGGAAGCTGAACTGACATGGTGATTCGGAACCTGGAAGTGGCAGTGGTGATTTTTTGCATTTCATGGCTTCCCCTGTAGCCCCTTGGGAAGGTTGATGAGAGCAACAGTTTGCTCCTTGTGTTCAGGTAACTAATGGGACGATTCCATTCTAACCACTGTTGTCAGCAACTATGGGTGTAAGCAAGATACACAGGGGGAGCCTGCACTTTCCTGCATTCCTTTACCTGCAGTTTTGCAGTGTGGCAGGAAGGAATGACTTATCAAACAAATTAAAAAGAGAATCGGATCTGTGTGCTATGAAGCCCCTGAGCAGGATTGTGAGATCAGTGGAGTGGAAGTAAACCTTTCACTCTTTTGTACTGGCACTGATCTTATCTCCAATTTGAACAAAAAATTACTAACTTGATTTCAGCTCAGTCCTCTCCCCATCTTATAGATTATTTTCTCCCTACAGTATTACTCTTAGATTCTCCAAAAACCTTAATGTTTGCTGTTAGAAATGTTTGTAACGGTCTTTACCTCAACCTGAAGATGAAAGAACTGGGATAAACTAGCACTTTCTAGGCCTCACAATGCCAATGGCCCTTTAAGGCGTCCTATACCTGCTGGTGGGATGCAATGATCAAAACCTAGTGGATAAAACTTTACAGGGTGATGTCCCTTTACATTATCTCATCAGATTCTCATGACAACCCAATGAGGAGGTGCAGGACAAGAAAACAAGCTCAAAGAATTGAAGTGTTTTGTGCTGGAGCCACATATTAAGTGGCAGAACCAGAATTAGGCCAACTAACCCTAAGTATATTCCATTCCACTATCACAAATGCTTGTACTCAAATGTACATGCACACATGTGGGTATACTCACCTCCGTCCACGTACACACACTTGCATTTTGCCATTTAAAATTGCAGGGCTCTTGCATCCATGTTACCCTTACCATAGTAACTGGGCCTTGGTAACCAGGGAGGTAGGAGATATTAGGGAGGTAAAGAAAAGAAAGATACTGGCCCCTAGATGTCCTTTTCTTTGCTTGATACCAATATTCTTCACTGCCTGTGACTTCCCATGCTGTCTTGAGTCATCAGACAGAGATGCAACCAGCTGCTGATACAGGACATGCCCCCTGCCTGGAGAGCTGAGGTCCCTCTATGCCTGATCAGAACACCCAGAATGACCACCTGAGGCCAGATACCACTGGAAGTGGCAGCCTTCTGGTTCTGCAGGAAGTATAAAACCGAGTCACGGGAAGAACTACAATGGAATCACCAGCATTACAGGCCATAAAGCATGGCCTCTGGTTGCCCTTTCTTGGCTGCACTGTGGAGACAACACAGCACTGAGGAAGGAAGGAATGCTATTGCCATACTGAGAAAAGAGGGTGGGGGTGTGCTATTCTAATAAGCCTGAAAGCAGGACTTCATCTTTGGGTGTTACGTAGAGCCCGTCTATTAACATGTTTATCCCTTCAGTTAACAGTCACACATTCACCTCTTATAATTTAAGTGACAGACAACTGAAATTATGACTGCCCCATAAAAAATGAAGTAAACCTATGTGATCTGCAAGGAAGTGGGTAGGTGAGATAATAGCAACTAGGTTCAATTCCTAGAATCAGGTCAGAAATTAGGAGAGGAGGCCAGTTTATTTGTTAAGGGGGTATAATGCAAATTTTATGGGGAGATAGGAGAGAGAATTTTCACTACACTAAGACAGCAACACTTACTGAATTTCTCCGTAGATATCCCTGTTTTCCCTCCTGTAATCTTAGCTCTCTCCTTTGTGCGACCTCAAAGAGAGAGAGACTCACATCCCCTTCCTGTGTTGGTCAGGCCCTAGGATCTCCAGGCCTCAGTGTAACCCTACTTCCCATTCTAATCACTGCCTATGACAAGGTCATATTTAAGTCTATGCACTGTAAGCTCTTTGAGAGCAGGAACTCTGACTTCTATTTATCTCCAAAGTGCCTAATAAAAATGCTGTATGAAAGTCACAAAAGTCTCAGAGATTTTTTTGCTGTATCAGGTAAAATCAGTGTCTGCTATTGCTTTGAAAACCGTAAAATAAAAGCAGTATAGTCATTAAATAAGAAGCCCTAGTTATCCAAAGCAAGACTCACATAGATCATAAATGTTGCAACTCGGTTCCCAGACTTCATTCTGTACAGGGGGCTGGTTGGTGACTGAGACAAAAGTAGAACATATCATTATTTTATGCAGATGGCACCACAGTGACAGTCAGGATTCCAACATAATACAGGGAGAAAAATGGGGAGGTCACAGATGGGAGATAGCCTTGAGCCATACCCTTGCTGGCAGGTGTTCACTTACCTTTTATTCTTTTACTAATTTATTAGATACTCATTTAAGTGAATTGCATACAGTTGATCCTTGAATAATACGGGTTTAAACTGTGCAGGTCCACTTGTATGCAGGTTTTTTTTCCAATGAGTACTGTAAATGTGTTCTCCTTATGATTTTCTTAGTAACATTTTCTTTTATCTAGCTTACCTTATTGTAAGATTACCATATACTAAACATATACAAAATGTGTTAATCAACACATGTTTATGTTATTGATAAGGCTTTTAGTCAACAGTAGGCTATGAGTAGTTAAATTTTGGGGAGTCAAAAGTTACATATAAATTCTTGACTGTGCAAGGGGTTGGCCCATGTTGTTCAAGGGTCAACTATACCAATTAAACAGAATTGTTTGTCAAGGGCGCCTGGGTGGTTCACAGGGTTAAGCCTCTGCCTTCGGCTCAGGTCATGATCTCAGGGTCCTGGGATGGACCCCCACGTCGGGCTCTCTGCTCGGCGGGGAGTCTGCTTCCCCCTCGCTCTCTGCCTGCCTGCTTGTGATCTCTCACTCTCTCTCTGTCAAATAAATAAATAAAATCTTTAGGAAAAAAAAAAGAATTGTTTGTCAGTTGTGAAAGTACTATATAAGATTAACTTCATGTTCAGTGAAATAAAGGAATTAGTAGATACAGTATTACAGATAATTATTCTATAGGAACATTAAGTTGTAAGACTGGAGTTCCCAATTATTTGCTAAAGAGACACACTCTTCTGTCATAGAACAGTTTAACTGAGATATAACTTACATATAAAATTCACCCACTATAAGAGTATTTTTTAGCGAGCTTTAGTAAATTTCAATAGTTGTGCAGCCCTCCCACAATCCAATTTTAGAACACTTGCCTCAGCTTAAAAAGTTCCCACATGTCAGTTTGTAGTCAGTCCTCATCCTACCCTCAACCCCACGCAATCACTGATGTCCTTTCTGTGTCTTGCCTTTTCTAGAAATTTTATATAAACAGAATCATAAAATATGTAGCCTTTTTTTGTTTGGCTTCTTTCCCTTAGCATAGAGTTTTTGTGGTTCATCTGTATTGTTGGATGTATCAACAGTAGTTCATTCCTTTTTATTGCTGAGTAGTATTCCATTCTGTAGATATAGAAAAATTTGTTTATCCATTCATCTGTTGATGAGCATTTGGGTTGTTTATAATTCTTAACTATTACCAATAAATCTGTTATAAACATTCTTGTACAAGTGTTTGTATGGACATATATTTCCTTTTCTCTCTTTTAAAAAAAATTTTTTTTTTTTAAATTTGACAGGCAGAGATCACAAGCAGGCAGAGAGGCAGGCAGAGAGAGAGGAGGAAGCAGACTCCATGCTGAGCAGAGAGCCCGATGCGGGGCTTGATCCCAGGACCCTGGGATCATGACCTGAGCCGAAGGCAGAGGCATTAACCCACTGAGCCACCCAGGCACCCCTCTCTCTCTCTCTCTTTTTTTTTTTTAATAAAGAGTTTATTTATTTATTTGACAGACAAAGATCACAAGTAGGCAGAGAGGCAGGCAGAGAGTGAGACGGAAGCAGGCTACCCACTGAGCAGAGAGCCTGATGCGGGGCTCGATCCCAGCACCCTGAGATCATGACCAGAGCCAAGGGCAGAGGCTTAACCCACTGAGCCACCCAGGCGCCTCTATTTCCTTTTCCTTTGGGTAAAATACTTAGGAGTGGAATGACTGCATTATATGTAGGTGTATGTTAACTTTTTAAGAAACTGCCAAACTGGGGCACCTGGGTGACTCAGTTGCTTACATGTCTACCTTCAGCTCAGGTCGTGATCCCAGGTCCTGAGATGGAGCCCTGTTTTGTCAGGCTCCCTGCTCAGCAGGGAGTCTGCTTCTCCCTCTCCTTCTGGCCCTCCATCCTGCTCATGGTCTCTATCTCTCAAATAAATAAAATCTTAAAAAAAAAAAAAACCTGTCAAACTATTTTTCAGAGTGCCTGTACCATTTCACATTCCCATCAGCAATGTATGATGTATGATGTATCAGCAATGTATGAAAGTTCAAGTTCCTCCACATCTCCACCAACACTTGATATGATCTTTATTTTAGCCACTGTAATAGAAATGTGGTGCTAGCTCATTGTGGTTTTAATTTCTATCTCCCTAATGACATTGAGCATATTTTCACATACTTATTAGGCATTCATTTATCTTATTTCATTATTCCAAATATTAACTCAAATAATCCCATTTTTAAAAATTGAGTCATGGGATGCCTAGCTGGCTCAGCTGATAAAGCACATAACTCTTGATCTCAGGTTTGTGAGTTCAAGCCCCACGTTGGTTGTAGAGCCCAGATAAATAGATAGATAGATTATGTAGATACATAAAAATTGAGTTGTCTTTTTTAAAAGATTTTATTTATTTATTTGAAGGAGAGAGAGACAGGGACAGAGTATGGGGTTAGGGCAGACACCCTGCTGAGCATGGAGCCTGACAAAGCAGAGCTCCATCCCAGGACCCTGAGATCATGACCTGAGCCAAAGGCAGACACTTAACCCACTGAGCCACCCAGGTACCCCTGAATTGTCTTATTATTGAATTATAAGTTCTTTATATATTTTGGATACAAGTCCCTTATCAGATACAGGATTTGTAAATGTTTTCTTCTAGTTAGTGGCTTCTCTTTTCATTTCTTAATGGTGTTTTTGAAAGGCAACTGATTTTAGGGACACCTGGGTGACTCAGTTGGTTAGTGGCTGCCTTCTGCTCAGGTCATGATCCCAGGGTTCTGGGATCAAGTCCTGCATCAGACTCCTTGCTCAGCTTCTCCCTCTGCCTGCTGCTCCCCATGCTTCTGTTCTCTCTCTCTCTCTCTCTGAAAAATAAATAAATAAAATCCTTTTTTTTTTAAAGATTTTATTTATTTATTTGACACAGAGAGAGAGAGATAGAGAGTGAGAGAGGGAACACAAGCAGGGGGAGTGGGAGAGGGAGAAGCAGGCTTCCCGCCAAGCAGGGACCCTGATATGGGGCTCGATCCCAGGACCCTGGGATCATGACCTGAGCCGAAGGCAGATGCTTAACGACTGAGGCCCCCAGGCGTCCCAAATAAATAAAATCTTTTAAAAAAGAAAAGAAAATGATTTTAATTTTGATGAGGTCCAATTTATCACTTTTTATTTTTCTTTTATGGATCATGCTTTGTTAACTTTTGCATATGGTATGAGGTAAGGGTCTAAAGTTGTTGTTATTGTTGTTATTTTGCAAGTAGATATCCAATTGTCCCAGCACCATTTGTTGAAAAGGTTATCTTTTCCTCACTGAATTTCCTCGGCACCTTTGTCAAAAATCAATTGACCATAAATGTGTGAGTTTATTTCTGGACTTTGTTCTGTTCCACTGACCTGTGTATCTATCCTTATAGCAATACCACATGGCCCTGATTACTGTAGATCTATATTACATTTTGAAATCAAGTAGCGTGTGTCCTCCAACTTTGTTGTTTTTCAAAATTTTGGCTGTCCTGGGTCCTTTGCATTTCCATATACATTTTAGGATCAGCTTATTAATTTCTATAAAAATAAGCCTCCGATAATTTTGATAAAGTTTGGGTTGAATCTACAGATGAATTTTGGGGAGATCTTTAAATCCTCAAAAATTATTGGCTAAGCACACATCAGCAAAGATGGGCAGTTGAGATGATGAGAAAAAGAAAGTGACTGGAAGAAGGACAATCTTCACTGGGAAGTCCCTGGGTGAAGTGAGACAGAAGACTCAATGACAGGCCACATTCTTCTTCCCACTAGCAAATTTTAGAAAGGGGGGCTGGTGGCCCAAAAGGAAATGAGTCAGCAGCAATCAGCTTGAAACCAAGGTTTTCAGACCTTCCTGGAACAAGAGCCTTTGTTCTAAGATTTCACTTGCTATTCCCTGAGAGCATTATAAGGGCTCTGCCTTAGAGAAATAAATAATACCCTGGTTCCCGACCACAGGAGATTGATCACTGACCCCATAGTTACCGTAGCATGGTCAAAGTGAGGTTCATAGTGACCGCCAATTCCGTAATTCACCACCTGGAGATACTCTGCATAGGGAGGCTGGACATCAAGTCCCGTGAGGGCACCAATGCGATGGTCAAGGGTCACCAGCAGGGGGTCAACAGTGTCCTTCAGCCAGGCACTAAAACACACCACGGGTTGTAGCATCAATGATTTGATGCCAGAAATGACTGTGTCTGTGAATGAATGAGTTGTATCAACTGTTGGAAAGAAGGATGGAAGGAAGGAAGGAAGGAAGGAAGGCAGGCTGAAGAAACAGCATAAGCACAGACATGGAGGTATAACAATATTCAGTCTGTACGAGTGTGGGAGCATTTTGTCTATGAAAGAAGTAATAGGAGACAAGGCTGGAAAAGTACGTTCAGGACATAATGTAAAAAGCTGAGGATGCTGTGGTCCTAAAACTGGTCTTTGTGGGTGGTAAATAGTACGTGAAGGTTCATGGGCAGGAAAGTGATTTGGTGACAAGTTCACTGGTGACCTCTGAAGGACCAGTTCCAGTGAAGTTGTGAAGACAGAACCAAAATTCAAAGGGATACAGAGTGATGGCAGGGAAAAAAGAGGAGGCAGTGGGGGTCTCAGGTTCTTCACCTGAAAAGTAAAGAGAATACCACCTACTCCCTTAAAAGCAATGAATCTAGGGGCACCTGGGTGGCTCAGTGGGTTAAAGCCTCTGCCTTCGGCTCAGGTCATGATCCCAGGGTCTTGGGATCGAGCCCCACATCGGGCTCTCTGCTGAGCGGAGAGCCTGCTTCCCTTCCTCTCTCTCTGCCCGCCCCTCTGCTTAATTGTGATCTCTTTCTGTCAAATATATAAATAAATAATCTTTAAAAAGAAAAAAAAGGCAATGAATCTAAGCAGAAGGTCAGATTTTCTCTGGACCTTCCTATAACTCCTAGTATACAAGGTCACTAAATATACCAGACCAAAGAAGTTTAAGGTTAAGCCAAATGATTCTGAATCAAAGCTTTCATTATTTACCTCACTTTTAGAAAATGAAACTATCCACTCATCCTCAGGTCTGGCTTCTCCCCAAAGACGCTGTTGTCACTGTCTCCCATGGCTCTGACGGGGACTCATCCTCTTACTAATCCTAAGTCCTGTCTTTACAATACAAATCAAGGACTGTAGGGGGGTGGGGGCAGGAGCTGAGCAGAGAGAATAAAGCTGGGCTCTCACAGCTGAATCTGCCTCTAGAAGCCATCAGGTCCAGAGATTCCAGCCCCCCTTCTTGTCTGAATGTTGGCAAGTCATGCTTTGAATATGAGTCAGGAGGCAGGAATGGAACCTTATAAAGTCAAATTCCAAATGGGAATAGAACTGAATTCTCTGGAAAAGCAATCCTGGTGAGAAGAACATCTACACACCTAATTCTGGATCCCAGCATAGAAGCTTTGTCAAGTCTTTCCCTAAGGGCCTCCTCGTTAAGTCCTCAGACCCTATAACAACCTGTGAAACAGCCTTGGGTGAGGTGAGTGGAAATTTCTTCCTCTCAACAAGAATGTGCAGACAGAAACATGAACTATGGGTTCTCTAGCAGCATCTCTGGATGGCTGTTGCTGACCTTCAGTCAGCTGTGCCACAGGCCCAAGGGCAGGCAGCAAGAATGACCAGAGTCCCTGTCAGGGAAGGACCCCTCTTACCTTTTGCTGATGCGGTACTCCACTGGCAACTGCTTTTCCCCTGACGCCACCACAGATCTCTGTAGCTGAAGCCGAGGCCGTAAGAGAAAGTACAAGTTATGATGTGAAGGGAAGGGCTCCATTATTTCTACAGACATGCCCCTCTCTTCAAAGTAAACCTAACAATTGCCAGTTCCTCCCTAATTTATTTTTTATTTATTTCTTTTTAAATTTATTTGTCAGAGAGAGAGAGAGAGAGAGTGAGCACTGGCAGAGGGAGGCAGAGGGAGGCAGAGGGAGAAGCAGGCTCCCCGCCGAGCAAGGAGCCCGATGCGGGACTCAATCCCAGAACGCTGGGATCATGACCTGAGCTGAAGGCAGCTGCTTAACCAAGTGAGCCACCCAGGCGTCCCCCTAATTTGAAATATTTTGCACATGCTACTAATTTAGTGATAGCTATTGATCTCAAAAACAAAAGCTAGTAAGTGACCAAAAAATCTGACTTGAAAATAACCTTGCTTGCTGAACTGAAATAAAGTGGTATTTGAATCCCTTCTGCATCTGAGACTGTGAGTTCTGTCAGAACAGGGGCTGCTTCTCACTCATCTTTGTATCCTAGTGGCACAGGGCCTGGACTACGGTAAGCACTTAGTGTTTGTCACGTTAACTGAACACCTCCAACGAGGAAACTCTCCACCCTCAGGTGTAGCCCACTCCCCTGAACAATTCCGACAAAACCCTTCCTTACAAAGAATCAAAATCTGTTTTGCTGCAACCTGACTATGTGGGGGGAAAATTCCCAAACAGGTTCAATGTAACCAATTTCACTAAATGTTTCTGTTTTGTTCTGAATGTCTAGATATGATTTTAAATTCTTTTTAAATAAAGTGGCTTCTAACTGCAAAGGCGCTGTACCAGGTACAGAAAGAGAAAGATTTACATAAGGATGTGTCTGCTTCTGCATCTGTCATCAAAATGTCAGCTCCATGAGAGCAAGGTCTTTTGTCAGTGCTATGTCCCTAGAGTCAAGAGACACCTGGCAGGGAGTAGGTGCTCAATATTGGTGAACGGAGCAAATGAATGAATGAATGATTGAACCAGAGTCCTGTGCTTAATGACCCAGCCCTGGAGCTTTACATGCTGTCAGAGCAGAGCATGGGGCAATGAACTGCACAAGACACACACCCTTTCCTTCTTGGAGGCATCTATCATATTACTATTCCAGCTGCTAAACCAGGTAGACAAATTTGGAAAAGTCTTTTTGTTTCCTTGAACCTGTTTCCCCAGCTATAAAATGCAGCATGTGAACAACACCTTCTTGGGAGTTCCTTTCAGCCTATCCTCCTATGGTATCAGGATTGATAATGCCTCTGTCTAGTCCTTCACTCAGCATCCTCCCCTGAACCCCTTGCAGAGGAGAGAGGAGAGGTTCTTAGAGGAGATGCTACCTTACGTTCTTCTAGGGTAACATCAGTGGTTTAAAGAAAAATCCTAGGGAATCTCCATTCCATCCTCGTCCCCATTAAGACTTAACTCCTTTAACCCTTATTTATTGTACACCAGCAAGTCATTCACTTCTGGGGACAAATATCTACTGGTTGTTCTCTGTGCTGAGCACCATGCTGGGCACTGGAAACACAACATATGGAGCAGACATAAGTCATGTAATGGAGCCGTAATGGACAAGTCCAGGCCACTAAGAGAATATTAAGAAGGAGCATCTCGTCCCTTATGAGGGATAGGAAGGCTTCCCAGGATGCCCAAAAGACAAATGGAATCAAACAGGTGAAAAGAGGCCAAGGGGAGAGTGATTTAGGCAGAGAGAAGAGTGTGCACAGAGGTTGAGGGAAGCAAGCCCCATTCATAGAGATCCAAGTTGTTCAATGTGTCTGGGGCATCAAGTGCAAGGGCACAAGCTGTGGAGGGGCCAACAGCAGCAGGCCAAGGAGCTTTATAACATTCAAGGGTTTAAAGCAAGGGCTTGACGTGGTCAGATGCAACCTTGTAAACAGTACTCTGGCTGCAATGGGCATAATACAGGGCGAGGCATTTCAAGGACGGCCTATGATCCCTCCTAGATTATAATCTAGTTGAGGAGACAGGATGCTAACTCTTGAAATAGCTAGTGATACAAGACAACACAAAAATGGTAGAATAAATGAAAAAAATTAAATACCAGACAACTGGTGACAAAAGCTTTGAGTTCAAAAAAGAGAGAGGTTATTATATGCGGCCCCAAGAAGTGCTCTGAAAAAAAATGTTCCTACTGAAAGAACCCACGAAAGTGGAGAGTGACGGGTCTAGTGGGCAAAGAGAGGCATGAGGCTTCCCTTGAGTCTTTTAAGAATGGGTGGGATGTGGATAGTGGGAGAAGTGACAAGAGAGCAGTGTTTGGGATGGGAAGCAGATGGAATAAATTCAAGCCTCAGGAGAGGAGGCTTCAGTGGCTTGGGTTGAATTTAGTTTCCATGCGGCAGCCTCACCCTCTGAGCCGAGGCTTATTCCCGGCAAAGCCCAAGACCAGACAGAGATCAACGTCTCCACATCAGCTTCTGGGCAGAGGGAGAGTGACAAAGTCACTGCCAAATAGACGACCTGGCCCCGACAGACTGCGGGGTGGGCTGCCTGTCCTGCTACCACGACAACAGAGTTGTTCTAAGGAAAAAGTAGCTGCTGGCCAAATACTACCACTGGCTCACTGAGATGCCAAAGCTGTTGAAGATATTTTGTTCCAACTGACCAGTGAGAGCTTAATGCTCTCAAAAATTGCACAAAGATTCCAGACCTCACTGGAGGGGTTCCTGGATGAGATGACTATTGCTACTCTTGTCCCTCCAATCCATGTCTGCTGTCAGAATCTTCCTTAAAATCAACAGGCCTGATCATGCCAATCTCCTGTTTAAATTGTCCAAGAGCTCCCCGCTGCCTCCGGGATAAAATCCAAGCTCCCCAGCACAGTATTTATGACACTTCCTGACTGTGTCTTCCCACTTATCCTCATCTCCGATCACCTCCCGCCCCAACCCTTGCACGCTTGCGCCAGCAACCTGCACCCCGTTCTCTGAACACACCGCATGTGGGGTCTTTGCACGTATTGTTTCGTCTTCTTCCCATACCCTTTGCCACCCTGCTACTCTGATGAATTTCACATCCACCAGGAAGCCTTCTCTGTTTTTCCCTCCCTTCCCATATGCTCTTCACCCATCTGCCTTTCCCTCACAGGAAGGCTCACTTTTTGTTGCCGCCATAGCACCCACGGCTCCCTGCACACACCTCTGCTAGGGTGCCCAGCACCACGGACTGGAAATATCCGTTTTCCCCCACTATGCTGTGAGCTCCTACAGGAAAAGGGCCAGTAGTATATCTCTGCGAATGTCCCGCACCCGGTACAGTGTCTGGTGCACAGCAGGCTTGGTTCTGTTGACGAGTGACTAAACGACCACTTGGATGAACAGGGCACCCTCAAGGGCATGATGACATAAGGAATTCTGAAACAGCCATCTAAAGAGGCAGCATGCTTATACTGATGAGGTTGGCGTGTTATTTTTCTAAATATCTGCCATCCTTCCTGGGCAAGGATTAAATGTCCTCTTCGCCTTGGCATCAAGGTTGGCACCGCAGCTCGAAGAGCCTTCCCTGTAGGAGCATTAGACACACTCGCCCTGTTGACTGCAGCAGTGGCCCCAAGCTTTGTCTCAACCAATGAGACAGGGCAGAGGCAGAAGCTTTAGGAGCCAGCTGGTAGTTTGCCATCTCTGTCTTTGTCTCCTTTGAGACTGGAGATGTCCCCAATATAGGCGGCTCTGTCAGGCTGGGTCTCCAAGTGAAGACCGTTCTGCCCCTCCTCCCAACTGCAGCCAGCCCAAGACAGACACATAGTATAAGTAAGCAGCAAAACTTTGTTGTTGTGTCTGCAATGTGGGGGCTATTTGTTACTGACCATAACTTAGCCTAAGGCGATACGAGAAGGCAGAATAACAGAGCAGCCATCAATGTACTAAGTTCCAGGTTTGGCTCCAGCTACCTGCCTGACCTTCATCAAGTCCCTTTCCCTCTCTGGGCCTCAGTTTCCTCTTTAACAAAATAATCTAGCTAAACTAGATAATCTTTCCTCTCTGAAATTCTGTAAATTTGCACTAGGATATCACTCCTTATCCACCACTTCCCCTATTTAAAAAAAAAAAATTTCTACCCATTATGTGGAATGATTGACATTGGGGAGGAGGGGTCCTTTTGATTTTTTTTAGGTTAAATTTACATATAATGATATGCACAGATCTCAAGTGTACCATTTGCTGAATTTTCACAAATGTACACAGCTATGTACTCCACATCCCACATGAGAGCACATTTCGAACATCCCAGAAAATGCCCTTGTCCCCTTCCCCAACCCATCCCCTCCCTCCAGAAGCAATGACTTCTGTGATTTTTTTTCACCACTGATTTGTTTTATGGAATGGCTGGCATTTTGAATTCCTGGACTGGTAAAGTATATAGTTGTCCAGGCTGACTGTTCTCACATTCCTGAACTCCAGGCATGTGATGACACAAAGCAAAGTTCTTGGCAGGCTTTGGGGATACTCACCCACGGTTCTGCAAGCCCTCTAATCTTCTGAGCCTCCATGTCACTGACAAAGTCATGGTAGAGAACAACATAGGGCTCCAAGTGGATGACCTCCTTCCGGATGGGCTGGAGCAGCAGGTAGGGGCTTGAATTGGTCTCATAGGAGCAGAAAAGGCTAGGGATCTGGTAGTGAATAGGCTGGAAGAAAAGCCTAGAGTCAGTATAAGAGATGAAGGGTTTAGGAGAAGAAGCCAATGTAGGGAACTATGGCATAAAAAAACTGGTATGTGGGAGATTGAGAATGTGGTCACTCTGATGCTGTCCAAATGAGCTTTACATTTCTAATGCATCAGCCTTTTCCCCTCACATCATTCCAATGCTACCTTCTCTTTCTCTGGGTAAGCATATTCCCCCTTTCTCTTTCCCTGAGGAATCCTACCTGGGATCCCAGGGTCTGACATAACCCCTCGTAGGTGTCTCTGGTCTGCAGGTGGGGAACATTGGGCCTCTGGATGACAGCCTCAGCTACCACCTGGTTGGGGCTCTCTGCCAAAAGTTTTTCATATTTCAACACATTCCTAGCCATCCTCTTATTATCTGGGCCTGGAAGAAATCAGAATAGGGAATAATACAGATTAACAAACAATGGTCTCAGGGAGTGCTGCCAAGGTTTCCTATAGCTTCCCAGTCACACACAACCAGCCACTGGCCACCCTGAAAAGCTCCCGTGTCCATGCACAGGAGGATATAAGGCCCTCACTCCCAGAAGAGTACCTGTATTAAGAAAGATTGAGTTAGGTCCAGTAGATCTGAGGGTGCAAAGGACTTTGGGAAGGAAAGTGGTACTTAACACTGTTAGATCAAGGGATCATAAGGATGGCAGCTCTAGGATAGTGTGATGGTAAGTTTTATGTATTAGGAAGAAGCTTCACTCATTCCTTCCTTCCTTCCTTTATTGATTTTCCCATTCAATAAATCTTCAGTGAAAATCTATAAGGTACTGGGTACTGTGTTAGAGGCTAACCTCCCAGAGTTTGGAGCCTAATGGAGAAAAGCTACATTAAATAACTACTCACAGTGAAACCCATAAATGCCATGAAAGAGAAGTCCAGAGAGCCAGAGCCTAAAGCAGAGAGACCCAACCTATTCTTCCCTAGAGCAGTGAAAGCTAATCCATTTCCCAGTCTATGAGATCCTTCAAAATTCCCAACTAGCCTACATACAGAGCAGTGCAGGTGTGAGACAGACGGGTTCTAGGCTTTGGTTCTAGCCTGGGTTCCCCCTGGGGTCTTGTGTCTTATCTGTGCCCACCTATTGGTGCCCACTGTGGCTATAAGAGGTCCATGGGCTGGCAGCTACCCATGGCCTGCTGGCCTCTGTGCCTGAGTTTTAGTGCCTCTCAGAAGGACATGCTGGATTGTTCTAATGATCCCAAAGCATTGTTCTCTAAGGAGCTCAGTGTGCCTCTAACTACCACCACCACCACCCTGGCAAAAGTTACCAACCTTTTTGTAACAAGAGGCAAAATGAAATTTGGGAGAATAGAAGTAATGACCCCAAAACCCCAGTAAAAATACTACAAAGCCAGAAATGGAACTGGTAATCTCAATTTGCTTTGTCCTATTCCACCTATAACTGCACATGGTTTGGGTTCTCTGGGACAGACAGAAATTTTAATAGCCAAACATAAAGAAATAAAGAAGGGCTGGGTTATCATTTTGCCTGTAGTAATTGCCCACATATCTCCAGACCATATGGCTACTTCCACATCCTACTGTTTGCCCAGTTACCAGAATGGAATAATGTTACTAAATGGATTCATTAAAAAGCTATAAATACATACAACTATGAAGTCCTATGTGAAACACTTTATAAATATTAAAATATCACAGTGATTATTTACTTACTTTAGTATCTCAGTATCTTATGAAAGGAAAACCTAGGAAGCTTCCACCAAAATTTTAACTAAAAAATATCAAAGCAGAGAACGAGGCTGGGAAATCTTGCTCCTGTTCTACTCTGGTGATGTGCTGTGTGAGAAGGGTCGAAGCTGAACCCTGCACTAACCAAGCAGGGTGCTTGAAGGCCAAGCGAGCTCTGGTTTAAAGGGAAGAACTGATATCTCTGGGGAAACAGCTAAAATAAGTAATCCCGCGGAGTCACTCCCCTTGCACACACAGCTCTCACAGACTTCATGCGCGCCCAGTCCTGGCCTGTTCCCCACTGGAGCAGCACTAACGTATACCCGGCTGCGAGTAGAAGACGACAGACTGATACCTCCTTAGCATTTTCCCACAAACCAAAAAATTTCCCCCTGATATATTGATCAGTAGCTAAGTAAGATTCAATCCAAAATTAGAAATGTGGTTTGGATTAAAAAATTAGAGAAATAAAAAAACATAGCAGTCTTTTCCTTGCAGGGAATAAGGGCCAGGAGCAGAAGGAATTTCCCAGTGAATCAGAGCCGTGGCTCATTGATCTTCTATCATTACGTACTGTAGAGAAGAAACTCTCGGGAAAGGCTGAGGGCGCACGAAACATTGCCAGCCTATAAAACAAAAAGAAAGAAAAGGAGGCGTTAGCTACAATGAGGATATCTTCTTTAACCAAATCACTAAATGGATTAAAAAAAAAAAACTATAAAATACTCTTACCACCAGTAGACAATAAGACTCATTGAAATGAGCAGCAGACTAGAAATGTAGAGGTTCTCGGTTCTAATTCAGGATTTTCAGCCCTAATGCAACTCAGGTCTCCTCAGTGTCCTCATTTTACAAATGACTCATTCCCACCCTTACCAGGGAAGGTAGAAACATAAACGAAAATAAACTTTCTTAAAGTGCCTTGAATCTTAAAGCATGCAAAACCACATAACTGGAAGGTGGTGTTATTTTGGTATATTTCATTATTAAATTTAACATGAAACTATAAAAACCCTAGTAAAAATATAATTTGTTCTCCAGGCTCTGTCCTCCCTATAGTCTATGAAGGTAGCAGGAGGGAGCCAAAGGAAGAACTAAACCTGAAACATTCCCACTGCATAGTAATGACCTCTCCTTGCCACTGCCATTTGACCTTGAGCTACACATGTTCAGAAGTACACAGGGGCTTTCCAGACAAACTGGGGAAAAGAACTCAGTGTAGGTGGGCTGCCATCCTGCCCTGGGCGCCAAGGAATGATGATGAACTGATAGAATCATATATCCTTCTGGTCATTTCATTGTTCCATGTTAAAAATTCATGTTTTAGGGCACCTGCGTGGTTTAGTGGGTCAGATGTCTGCCTTTGGCTCGGGTCATGATCCCAGGGTTCTGGGATCAAGCCCTGCTTCGGGCTCCCTGCTCAGCGGGGAGCCTGCTTCTCCCTCTCCCTCTGCTGCTCCCCCTGCTTGTGCTCACTCTCTCAAATAAACAAAGCCTTAAAAAAATTCATGTTTAATGATAAAAGCAACAATAAGCACACTATGAAACATAAGAGACAGGAAAAAGAAATGTCTGTTGAAACCCAGGGTCTCCAAGCACTTTAGATGAGGTATAGCATGTACGCATTCACATTTGTTACACATTTTCATATCCTGATTGTTTTACTCTACATTGTCATCAGGGGGACTTTTTATATAATTTCATAGTCTTCGGAGATGGCATATTTTAACTGTGGTAAGAAACACACAACTTAGAGACACCTGGGTGACACATTTGGTTAAGTGTCTGGCTCTTAGTTTCGGCTCAGCCTGTGATCTTATAGTCATGAGATTGAACCCTTCGAGCAGCTCCACACTGAGTGGAGTCTGCTTGAGATTCTCTCCATCTCTCTCTGACCCTCCCACTTATGCTCTCTTCCTCTCTCTCTCTCTTTTAAATATATACATGATTCTTAAAAACAACAATAGGTAGCTTGGGTGGTTCAGTCATTGGGTATCTACCTTCGGCTCAGCTAGCTCATGATTCCAGGGTCCTGGATCAAGCCTTGCATAGGGCTCCCTGCTCAGCGGGAAGCCTGCTTCTCCCTCCCCCACTCTCCCTGCTTGTGTTCCCTCTCTCGCTGTATCTCTCTGTGTCAAATAAATTTTAAAAATCTTAAAAAAAAAAAAAACCCACAACATAAATTTACCATCTTAACCATCTCTAAGTGTACAGTTTGGTTATGTTAACTACATTCACATTGTTGTGCAGTCAATCCCCAGAATTTTTCCATCTTGCAAATCTGAAACCCTGGGCCCAACAAACAACTCTCAGTTGCCCACTTCCTTTAGTCCCCGGTAACCACCATTCTACTTTCTGTCTCTATAAATCTGATTCCTCTAGATACTTCATATAAGTGCAATCATACAGTATTTGTCTTTTTGTGATCGGCTTATTTCATTTAGCATAATATCCTCAAAGTTCATCTATGTTGTAGCATGTGTCAGAATTTCTTTTTTTTTTTTTTAAGATTTTACTTATTTATTTCTTTGAGAGACAGAGAGCGTGCACAGAGGGAGAGGGGGAAGGAGAAGCAGACTCCATGCTGAACACAGAGCCTGACACAGGGCTCAATCCCAGAACTGCAAGACTATGACCTGCGCCAAAGGCAGATGCGTAACTGACTGAGCCACCCAGGCACCCCTAAGAATTTCCTTCTTTTCTAAGGCTAAATACTATTTTCTTGTATATAGAGACCACATTTTTAATAGCTGCATTTCATTCTACCTAAAAGCTATATCACAGATGACCTAGACATATAGATTTTTTGCAGTTATTTAATACCATTAGTTACTCTGTTCAATACTTAACAGAGGGATACTTAAGTAATGTATTGGTAACGTCAGATTATTAACTCAAGGTTATAGCTTTTCAGACTCTTTTGAGATGAAGAGGACTAAAATACAACTTTACATATTTTTAAAACTCAAGGACTCTTTCATGAGATAAAATTAGATTTTATCAAGAACAAAGCTACATTTGGGGCACCTGGGTGACTCAGTTAAGCATTTGCCTTTGGCTCAGGTCATGATCCTAGGGTCCTGGGATCAAGCTCCATATCGGGCTCCCTGCTCAGTGGGGAGTTTGCTTTTCCTTTACCCTCTGCTCCTCTACCTGCTTGTGCTCTCTCTCTCTCAAATGAATGAAGAAAGTCTTTAAAAAAAAAAAAAAAAAAGAAAAGAAAAAAGTTATTTTTGAATGGACTGTGTACACTATATAGTGTTACATGAACAAGGTGAATGTACGCTTGCAGTGTATAATATAATAATAGCTTACATTTGTTGAGTGCACATGTCATGAACAGTGTTAAGGGCTTTACATGTATTAGCTCATTTATTCCTCATGACAACCCTTTGAGGTGAGTATTGAAGGGGAGCAAAATAAGCCACCCCAAAATATGCCTCTTTGACATAAGGATTCTTTTGAGCTAATTATTTTGAGAAATGGCAGACATAGGAAAAGCTCTGAAAAACCAGAGAAGCTACCCTTTTGTGAGAGAAATTTGTATTTATAAAGGAGTCCTCCATTTGTGTCTCCCTCTGTGTACTTGGAAAAGAAGGATGACTCTGAATTACAAGAGAATCTTTTTTTTAAGGTATATTTATTTATTTTAGAGAGAGAGAGAGCGTGTGTGGGGACCGGGGCAGAGGGAAATGGAGGGAAGGCTCAAGCAGACTCCGCACCCAGCATGGAGGCTGACACAGAGCTTGATCTCAGACCCTGAGATTACCACATGAGGTGAAACCAAGAGTCAGCCACTTACTCAGTCACCAACTACACCACTCAGGCCCCTTGAATCACAAGAGAATCTTATCAATGGAGAAAGCTCACTTAAATCTGCATAACAACCTTACCCTTGTTGGCATTTCCTGGTAACCCCCCAAAATTGGCCTCCCCCCACACCTTTCTTTCTACTGTATTTAGCTGGAAACGGTATTTAAGGTGGAGACTTAGGCCACTTCAAGGAGTTTCTCATTCTTCCACCCCACCTACCATGTATTTTTCCTCTTATTAATCTGTTTTTTATTGCAAGGATGTCTCAGCCAAGCACTCAGAAGATTAAAGAATTACTTCCTGCTCCCCCACTTCCTAACAGCATCATTATTATTCCCCTTTTAAAGATTTGAACCCAGGTCAGTTTGACTTCGGAGCCTGTGGTTTAATCACTACGCAACTGTCTCTTGTTAAAAATTACTGAAATAATTTTTTACTAAAATATATCATGAAAAACTATTATATAAGTATTATATGTTATATGATATTATATATCACATATAATATTTTCATAGTATAAATAATTATATATCATTTTATATGATAATGAAAGATCCACAGAGGGACAACTATCCCAAATTTATAAGGGCTAAAAAGGGGACCATAACTGTCTATGAGACAATGCCCGATGTGTTCTATAACTGTCATGTAAAAAAATGTGCTATAAGAACACAAAGGAGTCTGAGAATTCTGAGGAGAATTGAGGAAGTCTTCACAAAGTAGGTGACATTTGAGCTATGCCTTGTGAGATGAATAAAAATTACCAGACAAAGCACAATTGTGGAAAGGGAGAGTCTACCAGTGAGCAGAGGAGAAACCTGAGTCATCAGAGGGTAAAAAAGCCAAAACCAGTCCTCAGGCACTGCATTTGAAGCTCTGTCTCTCAGGGTAAGCTGCTTGAGTTTATCTTCTCCTAGTCTCTGTGTCCATTCTGTTTTCTTCCTCTATTAAAACCCAATTTTCTCTTGCCTTTGTGGTACCACAGTGATTCTATTAGAGCTTTAATACAGAGCAATTGAGCAGGCGCATTAGGAAGAGCACTCTGGAAAGTCTTACAACAAAGACCCACTTACCAGGAACTTCCATGAGAGGAACAGGCCCATTTGCTACTCTGAGAATAAATCTGTTTTGGCAGCAACATGTGGGTTTGGACCACCCATGTCCTCCTCCCTTTTCTCAGGAAAAGGGGAAAGAGAAAGGAATGTAGGGAGCAGAAATGGTTTATTAGCTTTGGAAGCTCTAAGGAATTGGCTCTGTAAACTCTATTTCCAGCCTATTCTTGAAGACTATACAATTCTGGTGGGAAAGGGATTAGCTATACAAAAGGACGGCAGATCGCCCTATTCAGGGAAATGAGCTTCCACGAGAGGATCTACAACAGCTCATAGGTCAAGTGCCAAGGAAAAGCAATCCCTGGAGGAGGTGCTGAGCGTCACTACGAACCAGTGACACCAGCTCAATAGCCAGACACTAGTCATGGTTACAGCTGAACTCAGTTGCAGATGGGAGAGGATAATGTCGGGGAGGAAGTCCTTCCTCTGCCCATGGTCCTTCTAGCTGGACATAGAATTAAATTGACAAGAGACAGATTAACAGGAGAAAATCAAATGTAGTAGGCACATGTATGGGGAATCCACACAGACACAAAATTCTAAAGACAGTGAGGCAACATGAAGCTTCTATGAGTTAAGAAGGGTAGAGTCAGAGGACACAAGGGGGAGAAAGTTCATCAGCAAGAAGGCAAAGGGAGATATTTGGAGAAACATGGTTGCCCTATTGTGCAGAGAAGTTCTTAGGTCAAGGGGAGTCTCTGTTAATAGCTTTCTGCCTGTTACAGACTCTCCTTTCCAACATAAACTTGGCAGTTGCAAGGAGGCAGAGTGCTTTTCCTGCATCTGCTGAGTTTTTGTTACTTTTAACTCAAAGTAATCTTTATGCCAAAGTGGCCCATATTGGGACAGCCTGCCCTGGGCCCCTACCATAACAATCAAACTTCTTCCTTAGATATTGACAATATCACAACAGAACACCTGTGAGAAGACAGGAGCTGCTGCCAGTGTAAAAGAGTGCTCTACATCAACTATGAACCCGTTAGACATTTGTCAATGCCCCTGCTGCACTACAGGTGGGAGCCTGCCTCCTACACAGAAGACGATGGTTTTAAAGTAGTCAAGGTGCTGGAAAGAGCACCGGACTAAGAGTAAGACAGACTTGGGCACTAATCCCAGCTCTGTGAACTTCGTGACAAGTTAGGAATTTTTTGGAGATTTAGTTTACTCACATGTGAAATATGGAAATAATAAAACAACTGCCCTGCTTGACTCACATTTGGTCCTGTTGGGAAGATGAAATAAATTGAGAGACATGAAAATGTGTAGGAAATTGTCAAGCAGATATAAAGCACTATATTTATTGTGATAAAAGTAGTGAGCCTCCCTTACTCCCCTACCTGGAAATAGGCAAAGGCCAAGTGATCCAAGGCATCCTCTAGACTTGCCTCATCCTCTGTCTTCCATTCTCCATAAGATCCTCGGAAGAGACTGACAGCCTCCTCCAGCCATGGAATGGCATGGTAGTAATCCCCCATGTCATACGCCACCTGTAGGTAACATAAGTACCATCATTAAGCCTGAATGCACAGGTAGAGGAAAGGAAATGACAGAGTGAGAGGGCCTATGGAACACAAGCAGGCAAGTTTTCATCTCAAATTCATTTAAATTCAATTTATCAACCATCCATTATATCCAATGCATTGTTCTAGATGTAGCAAAGACACAAGGGTTCTTGCATTTAAGGAAATTATAATATGGGGACAAGAGAGATATGAACTCAGTTAACTGTAATACTGGGCAAAATGCACGAATACTCAAAGGAAAAACGCATAATATGTCATGGAGGCAGAGAAGGGAGAGACTTGGGAATCTCAGAAGGCTTCATGGAAGAAGTGGCATCTGAGGTAGGGCTCCCCTGAGGAAAGAAAAGGATTTCAATAAGCAGAGATTGAGAGGAAGAACATTTTAAAGTAAGGGAATGGCAGAAACAGAGCCAAAAGCAACTTGTGTTCAAGTTAGACACTGTGTTATAGCCTAAGGTGAAGAGAAGCAGGAAATGAACTTCAAAAGGTAGCATGGGCTAAGTTAATTAGAGTTGTGAGTGTCAGGCTTTTAAAAAGATATTGCCGGTAGCAATGTGAGAAATGGACTGAATTCACTCATTTATTTATTCAATATTTACTGAGTACTTGAAATGTATCTGGTGATCCCTGACCTTAAAGAGCTTATAGTCATATGAGGGGCACAAGAGTAAATCAATAATTGCAACACAATGTATTAGACCCACACGGGAATGCTCGAACAGCCCAGTGACTTTTTTCTATATTGAATGTTGGAAGGCAGGAATGTGGCAAGGTGTACTAGAGCTTGCTCCTGTCTTTTAACAGCTTACAGTTAACTAGAATTCCAGCACTGCAGGTGGAATTTCCTGGAAGTAGATGTTGGAGACAGCATGGAATTATAAAATCACAGAGTTGGAAGCACTCTTACAAAAAATTCTAACTCTACTCTAACTTCTAACCGGCAAAAAGGCAGGGCAGAACCTAGAGATACTGAAACTCTGCAGTCTAAAACAGTAAATCAGCTTTTCTTCCAGGTCTGCCATTCATCTGCCATGTTATTTCTCTGATCCTTACTTTTCCTGTTTATGTAAAAAGGTTGAGTTGAAGAATAACAGCCAAAATGACTGAACTTTTTCTGCTAAGTTAACAATTTAAGTTTTCCCAAGTCCCAAAAATATGGTAGATTGAGATAACTGGACTCCTTCCAAGCAAAAAGACTTGGAACTTTTGAATAAAATATAACAAATATTTTATGATATATTTTCAAGAAAGAATGGAAAATACCCAGGTGCCAGAAACAAAAAAGGAGCTAAAAACCTCAGCAATGAGCTTAAGAGCAGATGCTGAAGCTGCTTAGGATGGGGGCGGTGTTAGTAATCCCGGTACTTAGCAAAATTTGGTTATACTGCCCACATGTGCCCCCCCCTTACACCTCCCAAAACCTAGGCACTAGAACAAAGACACACTCATAAAACTGAAATCCATGAAAAACTATACCTTAAAGGAAAGGTAGACCAGAAAAAATCTACCCATTGTCACAAAGAGTCAAGAAAACTGGTTTGTTTCTGTCTGGATATTGTTCAGGGGAAGCAAACTGTCTCCTTAAAATATTCACGGTCTTGAACCTATGTTTCATGTGAGTTTAGGGTTTGAATCTGCATTATTCATATAGCTCAGGAAACTCCAGGCCAAGAAATCAATATCATAATGGATCTAAGGTCAGTGCAAATCAAAACCACAATGAGATATCACCTCTTGCCTATTAGAGTAGCTATTATCAAAAGGACAAGAAATTGTGCTGGCAAGGACGTAGAGCAATAGTGCTATAAACTGTTGGCAGGAACGTAAACTGGTGCAGCCAGTGTGGAAAATAATATGGAGATTCCTCAAAAAATCAAAAACAGAAGTAACCTTTGATCTACCAATTCCACTTCTGGTATTTATCTAAATAAACTGGAAACACTACCTCGAAAAGATATGCACCCCCATATTCATTGCCAGTATTATTTATAACAGTCAAGATATGGAAACAACTTAAGTGTCCATTGATGGATGAATGGATAAAGAAATGTCACACACACACACACACACACACACGCACGCGCATGCACGATAGAATATTATTCAGCCGTAAAAAATGAAAGTTGCCATTTGCAACAACATGGATGGACCTTGAGGGCATTATGCTAAGTGAAATAAGTTAGACAGAGAAAGACAAATACCATACGATCTCACTTATACATGGAATCTAAAATAAAAACACAATAACAAAAACCCGAGGCTATAGATACAGAGAACAGACTGGTTGCCAGAGGTGGGAAGTAGGGGGAGAGTGAAATGGGTGAAGGGGGTCAAAAGGCACAAACTTCCTATTATAAAATAAATAAATCATGCAGATATAATGTACTCCAAAAAAAAAAAAAAAAAAAGGAATCTAAGGCCAGTGATACCACCAGAGTACTGGAAAAAGAAAACCCAGAACCCTTTGGAGTGATATTCCCACAACTCCAGTCACAGAGATTCTTCTAGATGGGGAAAAAAGTCCTGCTAAAAATAAGCTCACAAACATAATAAACCATATCAGGAAATAATCAGTCATGAGCAAGAGTCAATAGACATGACCGTGGCATAGTACAATTAGACAACTAAGATTTTCAGAAACTAGAAAGGCTGGTCTGCTTTAAAATAATCAATGGAGGAGGAAATTAGAGATGTGTAGATGAAATAAATTTGGCCACACGTTATAATTATTGAAGCTTCTTCTTTGACCCGTCAAGACCACTCCCAGAGAAATAAAAACAATTGTTCACAGAAAGACAAGAATGTTAATAGCAGCTTTATTCACAGTAGCCCAGGCTGGAAACAGTGCAAGTATCCATTCCTAGTAGACTGGATAAACAGCATGTACTATACTCATACAATGGAATACTACTCAGCAATAAAAAGGAATGAACTATTAATAAATGCAACAGGTGGATAAATTTCACAGATCCAGTGTGCTGAAAGAAGCTGGACTCAGGATAGTACATATATATTGTATGGCTCAAGACAGTTCCTGGGCACTCAGGCAAGGGTTGAGTGAAAGGGAGGGGTCAGGAGTGGTGAGGAGAAAGAGGAGGGGGGCTTTATTGAGTTATATGTAAATTCATTTTTTAATATTAACCTTAATGCCTTTTGTTTTACATAAATTCCTTTTTAAAAATTTGAAATGAACATTGCAAAATTTTAACATATTTCATCTCAATTGTAGATATAATTGCTTGTTATTTTATTTTATGTAGTTTTCTTATATTTGAAATGTTTTATCTTTTAAAATAAGTGAATCAAGACAAAAATAAAGATGGCCGGTGAGGGTTTCAGGAAGGCACTTACTGCATTTTCAACATATGGTTTTAGTTTCAGAAAGGCTTCACGAATCAAGCGTATATTGGTACCATACACAGAACTATTTTACCTGGCTGAAATTTAAATTAGCCATGAACACGATGATTGAGCTGATTCCATTCAGGATCTTAGAGAAGGGAAAATGGTACATAGAGAGGCTTAGGGCAACCCACCTGCACTAATTTGGAAGACTGATCTCTAAAACTTAAAATCAGGGCACATGAGGCCCAGTCTCAGATATGCTAATGAATACTGCAGGGGCTGGGAAAGTTTACTTTTCCTGCAATACACATCTTCAAAATTAAAAAGGATTTACTCCATTACTTCTTGTGGCAAAGGCTAACAAAGAATATATTGTAAAATAACCTCAAGTGTGCTTATAAGTTATGATCAAAGATCAGTTAAATTTCTCATATGGAAGGTTCCTGAAGTCTATTTCCTCAAGTAATGTTAAAGTGAATGGCCTCAGCTTTTTGACACTACCTTAATCCAATACTTCTAAATGCTCAGGAAATGTTGCAAGGGATTCCAGAAAGTCTCAGGAGGCTGAGTTTTCGTGACCTTACCTCACATCTCCATCTCTTCTCCCCTTCCCCAACCTTGAATCCTGCTTCTCCTTTCTACCCAGCCTTTTGTCTGCTGGCAGGGCACTACTGTTAGGGTGACCCCAGGACCATTTTTCCCAGTCCCAATTTATGTCTGTCGTCCGGCCATAACTAGTAACACTCCTTTACTCTCCAGAATGTCCTGTGTATGTGATCACCTTAGTTATTATGGAAAGAACATGGGACTCAGAGTTAAAAGACCCAGGTTCAGAATTTATTTCTGCTACTTAAAATTGTGTAACCTTGGGCAGATTATTTACCGCGTCTGACCTTCAGATCCTTCACCTGAAAATGGGGAATTATACCAAATTTCCAAGTTTGCTGGAAGGACTTAAAGCATGTAAAAGCAATCAGGATATAGTTCCTTTATCCACAAGAAACAAGGGCTGAGCGCTTCGCTCGCTCTCTCTCTGGATACCGTTACCTTGCCAACTTGGAAGCAGTCATCTGCCGTGAGGGAGAAGAGCCTTCTGGGGCTGTACAGGTCAGTGACAGCAGAGCCAGCGACTCTTTGGAAGACGCCCCGGGCCAGGCCCTTCACGTTGAGCATGTACACATCCTGCAGACGCATCAGGGCCCTTGCTGCTCCCTCCACGTCCTCAAAAGCTGGGAGGTCCTGCTCCACCTTCTCATAACCATCCTTCAGAGCTGTCGAGGTGGTAAAAACACCAATCCACCATTCAAAAAACAGGCAGTGAGCATTTAATACAGGCAAGGCATAACCACCTGTTCAAATATTTCGTGAGCAAATAACATGTTTTATGTGTTTTTATTTCCCATGGCTAGCAGAGTCCTGGTGCAGAGTGGATGCTTAATACAATCTTCTGAATGAGGAACATAAGCTCTAGAGTAAAAACTAAAGCACACACATGTTGTTCCATCCTGTCTGTCTCCAGGAATCTTGCCCTTTGTGGGGGTAACTGTTCTTCCTCCTAATCTCCCCAAAGTCAACAAATTTCTTCAAGTACAAAGTAGAATAAATTAGGAAACTGACCTTGCTTCAGATCACATTATAGTTTAATCAAATAGAAATTATTAGACAAATATGTAAATGGAATGATATAACCTGTACTTCTTCATAGGGTTATGGTGAAGCTCAAATGAGATAATGGACATGAAAGCATCATTTTTTTTTTTAATTTTATTTTTAAGTAAGCTCTACATCTAACATGGGGCTGGAACTCACAACCCCAAGATCAAGAGTCGTAAGCTCCACCATCTGAGCCAGCCAGGCCCCCCAAAAGTGCTTTCTAATGTACAGTCACATAGACAGATTAATAAGAGGACCTTAATTATCTGTTAATAGCAAAAGCTATGAAGATGGAGTAATACCTACCCACTTCATGACCCTTCATCACATTCCACCAGAATCTCTCTCCTTTCCAGAGTCAGGAGACAGAATCTTCTCTTACCCTCCAGCCCTCCTCCTCATTACCTCGGATGTTCTCACTGGCCTCCAGACTATGTACCACATTCCTCCAGTCAGACTGTAGACGTTTGATGAGAGTAAATGCAAGCAGAGGGTTAGACACAGGGGTTGCCGAATCCTCGTGCAAAGAAAGCACCTTGTCATAGAATCTGGAAGAGAGGAGTAGAACAATCTCGCTTACTGATATAGCCACCGCCCCTAGCAAAGGCTGGCATGGTGTATGTGCATTCAGAGTGGTTAAAAATGAAACATGAACCCCTGGCGACTCACATAATCCTCTAGCCAATAAGCACAAAGAATATGAAAACTACCAAGACAAGAGAAGGAGGTCCATCCATTTGTTCATTCAATGAGTCAGTCTCTGCTCGTCAGTTACTGTACATCAGGGACCACACTAGGTGCTAAAGATTCAAAGGCAAGACAGGGTGGAGCTCTCAAGCAGTTCACAAGCCAGAAAATCTTTCCTCTCATCACTCTATTATCAATATTTAGAATCTGGTAGAAGTTCAAAAATGTTGTGAAATTAATTGCAATAATTGTGATACCTGCTAGGAGAGAAGAGAGCTTATAAAGAGCCATGTAATGCTCCAGCTACTTCTAGGCAAGGCCCCTAATCCAGGCAGAAGTTAGAAGGTGTAAGGGAAGACTTCCTGGAGGAAATGGCACTTGATCTGAGTCCTAAAGGATTAAACAATAGCTGCTACTTACTGAGCCTTTACTACATACTAGGCATTCTGCTAAGTGCTTTATATATATTTTGTCTCATTTAATTCCCCCCAAGAAGCCTCAGATTAGATTTTATCAAACCAACATTGAAGAGAGAGAAAATTGAAACAAGGCCACTCTGTTAGTGACAAAACCAGTTAGTTAACCCAAATCTTCCTGACTCCGAAGCTTGCTCTCAGCTGATTTTGCCATACTGTTTCCATGGAGCTAAAACAAAAAAGGAAGATTTTTTTTTTTTTTTTTTTACTTGAGTATATTTGACTCACAGCGTTACATTAGTTTCAGGCGTACATCACAGTGATTCAAAAAATACAGAACGCTTCACGAATTTGCATGTCATCCTTGTTCAGGACTCATGCTCATCTTCTCTATATCACAGGAAGAATATTTTTTGAGCCAATGGGACTAACATATACAAAAGCACAGCGGCTTGACAAGTATGTGTTCATTAATAAGTCGGTCTAAACTGGTTACTTGCTAGATGGCAGACTCCATGCTAGATGCTAGGGATGAAAAGACAAGACAGGAGGAAGGGAGGAGAGGCAGTCAGAGACAATTCAACATACATGAAGGGACAGAGAGAAATGGTAGGGGAGTTCTGAGCTGTTCAGTAGTGCTGGAACCCTAGGTGTGTTGGGAGGATGATGGGTAGGTCAGACTGGACAAGAGAAGAGCACCCCACAGGCCCTGCTGAGGAATTTGGGTTTTACCTTGAGTGCAATTAGAAGCCGCCAAAAGGTTTTAGGTGAGAGCTGGATACACTAGGAAATGTTTACGTATATGAATCTGTGAGAGGGTGGGGTTCAGAAGTGGGGATGAGTGGAGGCAGAAAGAAGTCTGGAGGTCAATGCAAAACTGGAAGCAAGAGTAAGGAGGGTCTGAACCATAATAATGACAGTGGAGGCAGAGGTCGGCATAGATTCAAGGGAGATATTTAGGAAGAAGTCCACATACAAAACTAGTAGCTGTAATAGGGGAGGTGGATGTGGGGTGGTCCAGCAGGTGTTCAGCCTCTCTGGCTTGCCAAATGTGTAGAAAAGGGTCAGAAATGGTAGGACCAGAAGTGACCATCTTTCCAGTTAATTTCTCTCCTTTTCAGATGTCCTAAAACAGTGTTCACATCAGCAAAAGATGCTGTTTCCTTTCCTGGCATACTACAATTATTCCATTTCTAACGCACTATTGGGATTAACATGATTACCATTTATTGATGATAATAAGGCAGACCTAAGAGTTGTTGGCATGCCCTCTAAAATTTTTTCCCTTGATTAAAATTATTAATTCCAGGAGTAATAAAGTAACAACAATGGAAGTAAAAAGAAAAAAGTGTGTGCAAAGTGAAGAGGATATGGGTTTAAAGGAATGTGCTCAAGAGCAGTGAGAATATAGGCATCCTTTGGCCAGAGTGTAAGACTTCAGTGAGGAGGTAGGGGTGAAAGTTAAGAACAGAGGGAGTGGCAGGGTGGAGGGGGGGTGGTTTCATTGCCTGGAAGCTGAGTCTGACCTAAGGGTTTCTCAAGGGTGGAGCCTGAAATAGAAGATGACTTGCCTCCAGGTGCCTCCAGGGAGCCAAGAGTTGAATTCAAGCATAAACTAAGGGACAAGAATCTGGGCCTTGGTGCCCCAGAGAGGAAATGAGAACCCTGTCAAGTCCCAGGATGTCTCTGATCTCTGAAACAAGGCACTTTGAGAATGGCTACTCTACAGTTTTAAAAACTAAACCAGCCTCCTGGGGTGGGATTTTTTTTTTTTTTTTTTTTTTTACTACCCATTATTTCCTGCTCCAGCTCCATATGGAACTACTTAGTGCAAGATATTTCACTGCTAGACGAAAACACTTACAAGCAGAGACTTGGGCTTGAATCCAGCCTGAAGAGTAAGTATCCAAGGACAACTGAGGCTGAGTGGGCAGTAATTTTATAGACAGTTGGATTGGAAGGAGACCTGGCCTCCAGCTGTCCCTCAATTTGCTCCTCTGTAATATGACAGAACTGGTCTAATCTAGGTCTCTCTGGATCCTTTCAGCATGACCATTCTATCGTTTCTTTCCATCATCTTTTCCATAACTGAATAAATAGATTCTTCATTTGGTGCTTGAGGATGTTTAACAGGCATCAGAGGAAAGACACAAGGCAGAGAGGTGAAAATTTCCCCCAAGTCCTCTAGCATATCAAAAGCCCTAGTGCCTTATTCTCTTCACATGACACTTTGTGTTATGGGGTCAGTTTATTTAGGGCAGGGGTTTGATCTCTACGGCAGCACATACTTCAGTTCGGCATTCAGATACATCATTTTTCTGTCACACAAAGAAAAAAAACCTATCAACAGATATCTGAGACTGGTTTGGAATCCAAACGTTGGCCCTATTCCCAGCCTCTGAGCAAATAGCTGGTTTTCAGAGACCGAATCACTGGATGCTGAATCCAAACCTCAAGTTTTCCTAAATGGCTTTTTGCTTTAACAAATGTTGCTGAGAGTAGAAAATCAGATCCTTGCTTCAAGAATCTGCACATAAAATTTGCAACCCAATCCTGCATTAAACATAGCCTGGATAGGTCATCCAGCCACAATACGTAGGCTATTTTAATTCAATATGTTTCTCCTTGAGAATTCAGCAATGGCTTTGTCTCAGTTCTTCTGAGACATTCCAAATGCTTAATTCATAACACAAAAATTATTGCTGCTGATATTACTCTTTCAATCTTGGTAGCTTTTAAAAACTAAAATAGCAAAAAAAAAAAAGCAAAAAATATATATGTATATTATAACTAGTAAAATTTTTATTCATTAACTTGGGGTAAGGAGTAGTTTCAACATTGAAAAATATTTTATTTCTTTTTTTAAAAAATCTTTTGTTTATTTATTTAAGAGAGAGAGCAAAAGAGTACATGGGGGGCATGGTGCGGAGGTAAAGGGAGAACTTGCTGAACAGGAAGCCAGCCTCTGCTAGATCCTAGGATCCCAGAATCACGACCTAGGCTAAAGGCAAACGCTTAACTACCTGAGCCACTCAGGCACCCCCAAAATATTTTATTTCTAAATTCAGAAATTTAAAGAAGACTATCTACTGAGGTCCTTAGAAATAACATCTCAAGTCACATTAGATCACCAGATTGGGATTATAGGAAAATAAGCAGAACTGCCATAATTTTTGTTTTAGAAAGCAAATATCTCACTAGGTTTTAGAGCATTGACTAAGGAACAGACAGTCTCTAAGATATCAAACTAAACTTTCTGAAATTAAATGTTCATAGCTCATAGGAGAAGAGAATCTAGAATTTTTCTGAATCTTTATTATTATGTAGGCTCTCACAGTCTTAGTTACTGCTTAGAGCCAAAGGTGGAGTCTAGTTTCACCATGCAGTCTCAAAATAAACAAAAAATCACACAGAGCTAACATTTGTTGAGCACCTACTACATTTCAAGCAAAATGATAAATGCCTTTACATGGTACTAATCCTTCCACCAAGTCTGTGGGTAGGTGCTATCATTATCATCATTTTGCAGATTAGGAAAATAATGCTTAAAGAGGTAAAGGACCCTGCCCAAGGTCAGAGCCAAGGATTCAAGCAAAGGTCTATTAAATTCCTGCATCCAGACTCTTAACCACTATGTTCTCCAGCTATTCATAAAACCTCAGCAGTTATGGAGTTTGGTCTGGGTCCTGGCACAGCAGATAAAGCAAGCAGTAAGGACCTACCTGATGGCATGATACAAAGAAACAATCAAAAGAACTATGTCCTAGTCCCGGATTTTGCTACCTACTAGATGTATAATTTCGGGTAAGGGTACTAAACTTTAGTTTTCTTATATTTTAAATGATTTCTCATTTGTTTATGAGAGCCATACAAACCTATTTCAAAGCATGTGTGTAAGGAGCAAATGAAATTAGGGTTCTGTGAAAGAGCTGTGACTATGACAACGGTGATGAGACAGTAAAGGAGACCAGCATCAGTGTCCCGCATCCCCTCCCTCAGTCACTCTGATCCACAGTGCCATCTCTCTGTTCCCTGGGAGGCCTGGCATCAGGATCTTGACCCCCCATCTCTACCTGAGCCACTCAACTAAAAAGATTAGTGGTATGAGAACAAGCACATGGAAGCAGGGAACTTGGTGGAATCTCAAATCAAAGAGAAGAGTCTTTTTTATTTCCACCAGTAAACCTAGACTCCAATGCATGTGGACTAAGAACAGAATTAAAACATTTTGCTTTAGGGATGCCTGGGTGGCTCAGTTGGTTAAGCGGCTGCCTTCGGCTCAGGTCATGATTCTAGCGTCCTGGGATCGAGTCCCACATCGGGCTCCTTGCTCAGCAGGGAGTCTGCTTCTCCCTCTGCCTCTGCCTGCCTCTCTGTCTGCCTGTGCTCACTCTCTCTGACAAATAAATACATAAAATCTTTAAAAAAAAAACAAAACATTTTGCTTTATAGAGTAGGCCCATAAAACACTGGGCAACTATGCAACCCTGAAGAGTGACAAGAATTACTGAACTTATCCTTTACTATTATAACACACACATACATTTTGTGTGTGTGCATGTGTGTATATTCAATTCACACTATTTGAAACTGATAGTAAATTTAAACACACATATAACTGCTTATATGCAAGCTACATACTTAAGAGCACATACCAAATCACATCATCATTCAGTTGCCATTGAGTAACAAGATCTTTCACACAAACTTCCACACATAGCCTGATTCTCTCCAACAGGGCTCTCTCCCACTGCCACAGTGTCCCACATGCCTTCTTCCCATGCGCCCCAGAATTAGTATTACTATCGCATACACTCGCTCAGCTATATCAGCAGTGCATTATGAGACAGCTCTCTGTTGCCTCAGCTCAGCAGAGGGCCAGATGATGTAAGACATATTTCAATATATTCAGATAGTTATGTGGTTACAGCACTGTTGGAGGTTTCTTCATTCCCAAGCAGAGAAGACACAACATACTCAAACACAATGTATCACATAATACAGTCATGCATTTTTCAGTTTGACAGTCAATACATGATTACAGTACCCCAGCGTGCCAAGTCTACAGTCTTTTATGCCACAGTGTGTAGCACTCGAGTTTGCTGATTGTATGGCAAACAGTATTAGCTGAGCATCTGCTTGTGTGTGCTGCACTCAGTATCCTCTAGTATCAAGTATGGTTTTCCCTACTGTTTTCTTGGTCTCAATATACACATATTAAATCTCAGTTATCTCGTATTTAGAATTTAAATCTTTTTTTAAAGATTTTATTTATTTGACACAGAGAGAGTGAGATCACAAGTAGACAGAGAGGCAGGTAGAGAGAGAGGGGGAAGCAGGCTCCCTGCTGAGCAGAGAGCCCAATGTAGGGCTCAATCATAGGACCCTGAGATCATGACCTGAGCTGAAGGCAGAGGCTTAACCCACTGAGCCACCCAGGTGACCCTCTATTTAGGATTTAGAGAACTCTTATTAAATGTGGGAAGAGAAGGAGAGTTGAAAACAAAGGAGACAATGGATATCTCTGATTAATAATTATGATGCCACCGACTCCGAGCTCCCTGAGGGCAGAGTTGGGTCTTGCTCACCATTTTATCCCCACTGCCTGGAAAAGTATGTGGCTCAGAATAGGCAAACACCCCTACTGAATGAGTTAATGAACACGAAAGCTTATTCATATACTGAGCTGTACAAGCAGCATCCAGAATGCTGCAGACATATCCATACCATCGTGCCCATCCAGTCCCAAAGGCACGTAAATCTCACACACGGTCACACAATGTCACTTCCTACTAAACACCCCTTCTCTGTCACACACGTGGCTATAGTGACACTGTATTTTCTCCCTCTCGCTCTTGCAGTCGCGCTGTGTCTCTGTGACACAGAGCCTGGGGACCCACCCGCATGCCCTATGAGGTACTCCTACTAGGCCTGAGTCACTCCCACCACAATTTGCCACAGCGCATCAACTTGGCTGTGTGAAGATGGCCCTGGGTGCCACTGGGTGTGTGCGACGGAGTTCGAGGCTCCACACTGTGATACAGCGTCCCCGAGGTCACGCTCGGTCTCTTTCTCCTTTATCTCATGCCACGGTGTGTCGGGGGTCCCACACAGGGGGACACTGAGTCCGACGGCCACAGTAGGCCACGCGGTGTCTCAGCCTCACGGTCTAGTGAGGCTCTTAACACCACTCTCAAACGGGGTCTGAGGTCCCACGCTGAGCGACAATAAGACTGAGTCACCCGCCACCCTACTGCACGGTGCCTCGGTCTCGCCCTCTGACTCAGTCTCCCCGACTCACGCGCCTCCGGGACCACCGCGCGCGCTTTTACTCACCTGGTCAGGTCGCGCAGCCGCGCCTCCTCCCCGCGCAGGTAGCGCCGCAGCAGCCCCAGCAGCCGGCGCTCGGGCGCCAGGGCGCGAGCCACGCTGGTCAGCGCCGAGAACGTGTCCCCACGCGCCGCGGCCCTTGCCGGGTCCCCTGCCCGGAGCGCCAGCACCGCCAGCAGCGCCACCAGCCCCGCCGCGGGGCCCATCGCCGGCTCTCGCGCGCGTCCCCTCGGACCTTCGGGCCAAGCCCCGACGCGCGCTGCTCCCGCCCACCCCACCCCGCGCCGCCACGCCCCACCCCGCGCCGCCACGCCCCGCCGGACTCTGGCCCGCCGGGCAGCCCCGCCTCAGGCCCCCCGCCCTCCTTTGCTCTGACGCCTCCCGGCGCTCACCATCTCCGCCTCGGCTGCCCCCTAGCTCCTCCGCGGGCGCGGGGACTGCCTGCGCCCTCAGGGTCCGCGGGCTCTCCACCAAAGCGCAGCCCTGGCAAGATGTTTCCACGATGCCCGGTTCACGCTTGGGGAAACTGAGGCGCGGGTGTGGGAGGACGAATTCCCTGGTCTACGGCTGAACAGCGCCATCCCCCGAATACTCACCCTTCTGGATCGGGAGTGGAAATACAGACACTACTGGATTCTGATGGGGGAAATCCAGGTGAGTAAATGAGGTGGTTCCTCATGACGACGCGCTGCGCGGGGAGAGCTGTGGAGGAGCAGAGGGAAGGAAACACTTCACAGAAGACTTGACATCTGAGCCATCAGGAAAGGCAGAATTCTGACCGAAGGTAAAGAGGGTGAAGTTGATTAGGGTCGCTGCATGACAAATCTAGGACCTATCAAACCTAAAACTGGGGTCCTGGGTCATTGCTCTATACCACATACCTATGGCCACTTAAGCAAAAACATTATTATTATTGTCTGACTAGGCTACTTATCCTTCCCCGCCCGCCCCAGGCAATGTTCATTCGTTCATTCAACAAATACTTAGCACCTCTGCCCACGGTGCTGAGGACATAGAGAAATACCACATCCAACCCCGAATCACGAGGGAAAACAGATGTAAACAAGTAAGCACAGTAAAGGGCTCTCAAGCCCAGGCTGTTACAAGTGAAGTATGACCTCCAGGTAAAGCTTTCAAAAATATGGTTCTAAAGACTCATTGTTGCGACTTTAGAAAGATTTAAAGGCATTGCCTAGTGGAGCTTCAGAGAATCTTAAGGGCATTTCTTAGAGTCTTTCTGGTAAACAAGAGAACCTCAAAGAGTCTTAAGAGTGTTCTCTATAAAGTAAACTATTTCAACTGGCAAAAATGCTTCTAAGAATCTTAATATTATTGTACCACAGCATCCCGACTCTCAGCCTAAGTTGCCCAGAAAGAAAAATAGATATGGCTTTTGTCTAAAGGAGTGAATTGCAATAAGGTTTATAGAAAATCATCAAAAGTTTTAAGATGAGGGGCACTTGGCTGGCTCAATCAGTGGAGCATGTGACTCTTGCTCTTAGGGTTATGATGTTCGAGCTTCGTGTTGGGTGTAGAGATTACATACATACATACACTTTTAAAAAAAAGTTTTAAGATAATTTTATCAGAAGAAGCACTGCACGTTTGAGTTAAAGACAAAGAAAATACAAAAAAAAAAAAAGAAAGGGAAGAAAAAAGGGAGGGAGTGAGGGAGGGAGGAAAGAAGGAAGGAAGGAAAGAAGAAAAGAAAGAAAAAAGATGCCATCAGACCCTTGTATCAGTTTCCTATTGCTGCTGTAACAAGTTACCACAAACTTAGTGACTTGAAACAACTCAAATTTATTATCTTACATTTCTGGAGTTTAGAAGTCTGAAATGGGTTTCACTGGGCTGAAGTCAAGGTGTCTGCAGGGCTGTTTCTTCTGGAGGCTCTGGAGGAGAATCTATTCCTTGCTTTTTCCAGTTTTCTGGGATGCCTGCATTTCTTGATTCATAGCCCCTTCCTTCATCCTCAAAACCATTGATGTAACATGTTTACATTTCTGTTTCACTTTGCTTCTACTGTCACATCCTCCTCCTCTGACTCTTGTAAGGACCTTTGTGATTACACCAGTCCCACCAAAATCAATCCAGGATAATCTCCCCATGTCAAGATCCTTAACTCAATCATACCCTGAAAGTCTCAGGTTTGGGGAACTAGGACATGGGCATCTTTAGGAGGGGTGTTATTCTGCCTACTATAACCCCCAAACTTCTGTGGGCAGAAAGCAGTCTGAGATGACTACTCAGTTGTAAATAAAGGTCCATGGCCATTTCAACATTCTTTCAGTCAGGAGAAATGTTAGGAGGGAAAGTGTAATGGAGAGGGAGTCAGACTGGAAAGAGATAACGTAACCAATTGTGGTTAAAACAGCTTTTGGGGGCACATTTTGCAAATATCATATAGCAATGTGAGCACATTGTTAGGTTCACACATCCTCCCAATCCTGAGGGCCTCAGAAAGGGTTTGTGCAAATTAGGGGCCTTGAAGCTTAAGCTTCATGGCAAATCTGCCTCTGGTCACCATTAAGGACATGGAGTCTGAATCTACACTACCTGGGTTCAGTTCTTTGCTCCATACTTATGTTGTCTGCACTGATGTTACAGATTGGGTATTCCCAGAAGCAGACGCTGAGATAGAGTTTGGGGTGCAAGATATTGATTACAGATCAACAAAGGGGAGAGAAAGGAAGGAATGGAAGAGGAAGAAGTCAGAGAGGCCTGATGAAGTTTTGATCAAAGTGGCAGGAGGGCTTCAGCTAGTTTATCCTGTCAGAGCTGTCTCATGTCAGGCCTGAATGGCTGGGCATTTATTCCCTCACCTCATTTGGTCATTGTTTAGGGTTCATTGAACTTCTTGGATCTCTAGGCTCACGTCTTTTGTCAAATTTGGGAAATGTTCATATATTATTTCTTCAAATACTTCTTTTACAAACTCTTCTGGAATTTTGATGACATGAATTAGATACTGCCTCATAAGGCCTCGGGCTCTGTTCATTTTTTAAAAAACATTTTTTCTCTGTTGTTCGGATTAGTTGATTACTATGAATCTATCTTCAAGTTCACTGATTCTTGGTTGTCATCTCTATTCTACTGAGTCCATCAATGAGTTTTTTATTTTGGTTATTTTACTTTCCATTGTAACATTTTCATTGGGTCCTTCTTTATATTTTCTATTTCTTTGTTGATACTTTCTACCTTTACGTTCATTTGAGGAGTGTCCATCCTTGAAGCACTTGCGTGGCTCAGTTGGTTAAGCGTCTGCCTTCAGTACGGGTCATGATCCCAGGGTCCTGGGATCCAGCCCTGCATCGGGCTCCCTGCCCTTGCTTCTCCCTCTCCCTCTCTCTCTCTCTCTGTCTCTCCATTAAATAAATAAATAAATAAAATTTTTTTAAAGTATTCATCATTCTTCTTGGAACATTTTATGAGTCTTCTATAATTTTCAACATTTGTGTTATTTCTTCCTGGATGTCTGTTGAGTGCCTTTTCTCATACTTGAGATCTTCCTGGTTCTTCAAATGCAGAATAATTTGGATTAAATACTAGGTATTTTTGAATATATAAGTGTCTAGATCTTATTTAAATCTTATGGAAAATATTAATATCTTTGTGCTAGCATATAATTAACTCAGTTGGATTCAGGCCACAAGTTCTGATCTGCCTTCTATGACCATGGTTTCGATGTCAGTTCAATTCCCAAAGTGTTTGCAATGCTGTTCAGATCTGTCCCAGTTGTGTGCCACCTTTGGATCTAGACAGTGGTCTATCCCATACCTCAGTACTTAGGTCTATGGCATGCGATTTAGCATCAGATCTGTGCATGCAGAACTAAGGGGTGAGTCCAGGAATCATGGGGTGGATCTCTTGAGCTTTTCCCTCTCTGCAATCTCTCTGATAGTTTCCAGGCCCCCTGAGACTTCTCTTTTTGGTTCTCTGGCCAGAAACCTGGCCTTCAAACAACTCTACTCTGTTGTGTGCTTCTCTTGACTACATATGTCTGGGCCAAGTTGCAAGAGGACACAGAGAGAAAAAGATCAGTGGGGGTTTCCCCACCCTGTTGGGTTGCTGAAAACAAAATTTACAGCATTATTTGAGATGGTCCTAATGTATGTAGATGAATACATAAGATAACTCAAAGTTTTAGACAGCCATAGGAACCTCACTACCACCACTGCCATTGCGGCCACTACTGTGAGATTGCCTGGGGGAGATGTGTGGGGTAGGAAAAAGAGAAAACGAAAGAGAACCATGAGATATTCCCCCTCTGAGTCTGAGGAGTTCTAGTCCCTTCTTGAGCCAGAGTGTGAGGTCTTCTCCCATAGCTCCCCCAGTCTTTACCCAGGGTCCCAATTCTGGGTTTCGGGCTACTGAGGATTGAGAAGTAGAATCTTGGGGCACCTGGGTGGCTCAGTGGGTTAAGCCTCTGCCTTTGGCATGGGTCATGATCTTGGGGTCCTGGAATTGAGCCCCGCATCTGGCTCTCTGCTCAGCGGGGAGCCTGCTTCCCCCTTCTCTCTCTGCCTGCCTCTCTGCCTCCTTGTGATCTCGCTCTCTCTCTCTGTCAAATAAATAAATGAAATCTCTGAAAAAAAAAAAAAAGTGGAAACTTAAAGCCAGCTCCATGGTGTCTCAAATTCTGGTCTTCTTCCCAAATTTACCTGCTGTCATTTACTTTTCCCAGTACTGACTAGAGCTTCCTCCATGATAATATTTTATTTTAATTTTGCCCCAGAGTGGAGTTTTAAAGTCACTGTAAGTAATACAGGGTTCCAAGTTTAACTAAATGCAAATTAAAATCTAACTAAATTATACTACCAGTTCAAATAACTGTGAAAAGAGAATAGATATTTTCCGAGCACAGCTAAATTTCTAAGAGCTCGATGTATGTTTCTGTTTGGTATTTAGCAAAGTTTTTTTTTTAATTTTTAAAACAGTATTCATAGATAATCCCTATTTCTGAAAGTCAAAAACTGAAAAATGTATGCAGTAGTCCCCCTTACTCAGTTTTACTTTCTGTGGTTTCATTCACTTGAGGTCAATGATGGTCCAAAAGCAGATCATCCTCCTTCTGACACGCTGTTAGACGAACAGTAGCCTAATGCTACATCACCGTGCTGACACCCTAACCTCACCTTATCTCCTAACATAGGCATTTATCATCTCACATCATCATGAGAAAGGCAAGCACAATACAATAAGATATTTTGAGAGAGAGACACACACACATTCACATAACTTTTATTAGTTATATTGATGTATTTGACCCATTATTAGTTATTGTTAATCTCTTACTGTGCCTAATTTATAAATTAAATGTTATCATAGGTACACATGTATAGGAGAAAACATAGTATATGTGGGGTTCGGTACTATTTACGGTTTCAGGCATTTCCTGGGGGGCTTGGAACGTGTCCCCTGCAGGTATGGTGGGATGACAATATTAGCTTTGAGTAAATGTTACCAGTTATTGGGCTTTATAGTACAAAAGTGGAAAAAAGATTGAAGTGGAAATGAAAGGGTCAAGGGAAAAGATCAAAATTTTCACATAAATATCAAGGCACGATAAAAGAAAGGCTTTTCCAAACAGTATGGAGGTTCCTCAAAAAGTTGAAAATAGAGCTACGCTATGACCCAGCAATTGCACTACTGGGTATTTACCCCAAAGATACAAATGTAGTGATCTGAAGGGGCACATGCACCCGAATGTTTATAGCAGCAATGTTCACAATAGCCAAACTATGGAAAGAACCTAGATGTCCATCAATAGATGAATGGATAAAGAAGATGTGGTACACACACACACACACACACACACACACACACACACACACAGGAATACTATGTAGTCATCAAAAATGAAATCTTGCCATTTGCAACAGTGTCAATGGAACTAGATGGTGTTATGCTAAGTGAAAAAAGTCAGTCAGAGAAAGAATTATATGATCTCACTCATATAAGGAATTTGAGAAACAAGGCAGAGGATCATAGGGGAAGTGAGGGGAAAATGAAACAAGACAAAACCAGAGAGGGAGACAAACCATAAGAGACTCTTAATCTCAGGAAACAAACTGAAGGTTGCTGGAGTGGAGGAGGGTGGGAGGGATGGGGTGGCTGGGTGATGGACATTGGAGAGGTTATGTGTTGTGGGGAGCACTGTGTATTGTGTAAGACTGATGAATCACAGTTTCATTCCCGATCCTGCCAAGCTCTTTCCTGATCTTTGTGTGATTTCTGACTAATTCCTACTCAACCTTTGAGTTATTTCCTCAGGACATTTTATTTGTCTGAATATGTCTGAATATTTATTTGTCTGAATCTCCATATGAGTCAAACACCCCCTATGTTTTCCTTTGGTAGCATTTTTTATAACAGTTATTTCTTATTTCTATAATTAATGGCTATCTGCTCCATTAGATCACAAGCTTCATATAGGCAGGACTGCCTAGCAGAACGCCTGCAATAGTACTTACTCAGTTAAAGAAATAGAATAAATGAAATAGAAAGAGCATTCAAAACAATCCCATCAATCCAGCTCTTTATCAAGAGTCCTCTGGGGCCAGTGGTCTGCCAAACCCTTTATACTATTTATCTCCATTTTTCCTCACAGTAAGTCTGTGGAGTAGGTGGGGGTTTTTTGTTTGTTGTTGTTTTTTGTTTTAGATTTTTATTTATTTATTTGACAGACAGAGATCACAAGTAGGCAGAGAGGCAGGCAGAGAGAGAGAGGAAGGGAAGCAGGCTCCCTGCTGAGCAGAGAGCCCAATGCGGGGCTCGATCCCAGGACCCTGGGATCATGACCTGAACTGAAGGCAGAGGCTTTAACCCACTGAGCCACGCAGGTGCCCCTATGGAGTAGCTGTTGTTATCCTACATTTTACAACTGAGAAAATCATAGTTTACTGAAGTTAAGCGATTCATCAGCAAGATGGTAAAACCTGAAGTTGAACCCAGGGTGTCCTATTCTTGGTTGGGCATTCTTTAGTTACATCATTACCTCAGGCTGCTCATTATCAGTTCCTGGGTCAGCCTCCCTGACTACATCCAGCGGGGAGAGTTTCTGGGGGACTACTTCTACTCACTTCTCAGTTTTCTCCTCTATATTATGAAAGGATTAAACCAGTGGGTTGATGTTTGTGAAAGTAGTCCACAGTTCATCTGCATCAGAATCATGGTGGGAAAGAAGGGATGTTCTTATGAAAAATTCCATTTCCAGCACAGCAAAGGAAACTGTCAACAAAACCAAAAGACAACTGACAGAATGGGAGAAGATATTTGCAAACGACGTATTAGATAAAGGGCTAGTATCCAAAATCTATAAAGAACTTATCAAACTCAACACCCAAAGGACAAAGAATCCAATCAAGAAATGGGCAGAGGACATGAACAGACATTTCTGCAAAGAAGACACCCAGATGGCCAACAGACACATGAAGAAGTGCTCCACATCACTCAGCATCAGGGAAATACAAATCAAAACCACAATACCATCTCACACCAGTCAGAATGGCTAAAATTAACAAGTCAGGAACCGACAGATGCTGGCGAGGGTGTGGAGAAAGGGGAACCCTCCTACACTGTTGGTGGGAATGCAAGCTGGTGCAGCCACTCTGGAAAACAGCATGGAGGTTCCTCACAAAGTTGAAAATAGAGCTACCCTCTGACCCAGCAATTGCACTGCTGGGTATTTACCCTAAAGATACAAATGTAGTGATCCGAAGGGGCACGTGCACCCAAATGTTTATAGCAGCAATGTCCACAATAGCCAAACTATGGAAAGAATCTAGGTGTCCATCAACAGATAAATGGATAAAGAAGTGGTATATATATACAATGGAATACTATGCAGCCATCAAAATAAATGAAATCTTGCCATTTGCAGTGACATGGATGGAACTAGAGGGTATTATGCTGAGCGAAATAAGTGAATCAGAGAAAGACAATTATCATATGATCTCCCTGATACGAGGAATTTGAGAGGCAACGTGGTGGGTTTGGGGTTAGGGAAGGAAAAAATGAAACAAGATGGGATTGGGAGGGAGACAAACCATAGGAGACTCTTAACCTCACAAAACAAACTGAAGGCTGTCAGGGGTAGGGGGGTAGGGAGAGGGTGGTTGGGTTATGGACATTGGGGAGGGTATGTACTATGGCAAGTGCTGTGAAGTGTGTAAGCCTGATGATTCACAGACCTGTATCCCTGGGGCTAATAATATATGTTAATAAACAAAAACAAACAAACAAAAAACTTAAAAAAAAGAGTTGGTTATAGACAGGGTAGAAGAGTGTGAGAGAAAGAACAGAATGGAGCTGGCCTTCTGGGATTTGGGAGGAGGCAATGCTGTTCAGTACGAACCAAAAGACTGAGGGAAGAACAGGTAGTAAGGGGGATGAGGGTTGACAAATCAAAACTTTCTTACATGATAATTTGACTTGACACCTCTCCTAGTTATAATGGTAGAAAATAACCACAGGCATGTTTATAACTATAGAAGGAAATAAAGCATTATTTCGTACATTAAAAAGAAATTCCATTTCCAGATTCCCACCCAGACTTGTTGAATCAGAATTGTGTGTGCTGTGGGGGACAAAATCGAGGAATCTGCATTTCAACAGGATCTTGAGATTCTTATGCATGTGAGAATGCTTCATTAGGTAATACCCCAAATTCTCTCTAGCTTTGACAGTCTTTGCTTCTAAGACATTTGGAGGGCACGCCTTTGTATTTCTATCATCTTTTACACAGCCTGGAACTCAATATAGTTTTAGTGAATAAATACATTTGAATTTGGAAGATAGATTCAAGTCCCTGCTTAGATACCTAAAACTTTGATTCCTTGAAGAAATTTCTTCGCCTTTTGACCCATAGATTTATCATCTTTAAGATGGAAATAATAACAACAATCCCTTTTCTGGCTCCTAACTGCTGATGTGGAGGATAAATTAAATCATGTTTTTGGAAGCTTTTGTGATGATTCCTTTATAGATATAAAGTGGACACCAATAGGGCTTACTTTGATCCTTCAAACTCACTGATGGCTGAGATACGGCTCTTTCGAGTGGGCTGAATAAAGAGCTTATTAAAACCAAAACAAGGCAAAAAAAAAAAAAATCAATCAAGCACCACTGTTTAAAATTACATTTCCTTCAAAGTGGATAGGGTCTTTCCAAGGAAGTAACATTGATTTTTTAGGAGAAACCAGAGGCATTCCCATAGTGCCCCCTGGTGGAACTTAGAAGCAAACTCAAATCCACAACCCTTACCACGCATTTGCTGTTTATCAGAGCGATGATGGATCAATCTATCTATCCGTCATTTATCTGTCTCTTTATCTCATCTGTTCTCCACCAGACTAGGAGCTTTTAGTGGAGCTTCTCTCTATCTCCAGAACCTAGCATTCATTCTTCATGCATTCATTCAACCATTACCAAGTATCCATGGTGCCGGGTGCTGTGCTAGGTACCCAGGGACAAGCAGAGGAACCAGGTGGCTTCTCTGCCTTAGAGCCCTTTACAGTCAAGTAGTGGCGACAGACAAGAAAGAGCCAATAACAACAGTGATTTATGCCAGGTTGGAGAAGGTTCAGAGAACAATGGAAGTCACTTTCTTTGGTCAATACCCAATGATTGACCAGTTTAGAGAAAAAGCATGGCACTTATCAGATGAATGGCAAAAATGAGGCAGGAAGTGTAAATAGAAGCTAGATGATGAAGAGCCTACTCTATTAATAAATTTAGTTTTATACTAGGGTCAATGGGAAACAACTGAACAGTTTTAAGTAGAGGAATGATGTGATGATATTTTTGTTTTTTAAAGATCATTGTGGGGGCGCCTAGGTGGCTAAGTTGGTTAAGTGTCTGTTTTTGACTCAGGTCATGATCCTAGGGATGGAGCTGAGTGTTGGGCTCTCGGCTCAGCAGGGAGCCTTCTTCTTCCTCTCCCCCTATCCCTCCCCCCTAGTCATTTTCTGTCTCTCTCTCTCTCAAATAAATAAAATCTTAAAAAAAAGATTATTGTGATTACAGTGGGTTGAACTGATTGAGGAAGCAAGACGAGAGGTAGTAAGGGTCAGCTAGGAAGTCACTGCATAGTCCAGGTGAGAAATGAATGTTTGGTTAGGAAGGATACATAGGGTGATTAAAATGTATGGTCAAAATTCTGTTTCTGTCTTACGAAAGTGTCTTACTCCTTATAAATCTTACGTTTCCATTACACATATTATTTACTATATATGAAGTCATTCATTTAAAAACATATAAAACTGACAGGAAAAATATGTATTTTTGTGTTCACCTAATTATAAAGATATGGAAGGGAAGGATGCACACCAAATTCATGATGAGACTTGCTTCTGAGGAGGTACAGTATAGCTGTAAGAATAGCCGTGATCCTCATTCTGCCCTGTATCCACACCCTTTACTGTGTGACTTTCTTACTTCCTTTCCTTAAGAAGTGGAGTCTATTTCCCCTTCCCTAGCATCTGGGAAGGCCTTATTACTTACTTTCTTTCTTTTAAAAATATTTTCTTTGTTTGTGACAGAGAGAGAGAGAGTAAGAGAGGGAACACAAGCACAGAGGAGCTGGAGAGGGAGAAGCAGGCTCCCCGCTTCTCTGATAGGGGGCTCTATCCCAGGATGCTGGGATCATGACCTGAGCCCAGAGCAGATACTTAATGACTGAGCCACCCAGGCACCCAACCTTATTACTTTCTTTAGCCAATAAAATGCAGCAGAAGGGATAGTGTGCCAGTTCTGATCTTAGGCCTCAAGAGGCCTTGGCTGCTTTATCCCTCCCTTTTGGAACCCTGCCCAGGCATCCATGGCAAGCGGCTTGGGCTAGCCTGCTGGAATATGGGAGACACGTGAGGCAGAGTTGGGCCAACCCCTCTGAGGCCATCCTAAACTAACCAGCACCCAATCAATTTGGCAGCAGACCTCCATCTGATATGTGAATCCCACTATGACTAGAAGAACCAGAAAGCTGACCTCAGTCCAAATTGCCAAACTGCGTAACTGTAAGACATATGATAGCTGTCTTCAGCCACTAAGTGGCTGTACTTTGTTTTACAGCAAAACTAGACCGAAACTGGTGTCTGCAAGTGAAATGCTTACCTTTAACAAAACCCCAAATTCTAGGCATTGGCTTTGGGATCAGGGAAGGGTGGAGATTGGAAAAATGGCAAGCAAACAGTAAATCTGGGAAAATGGTGAGGAAATTGTTGCTGGAGGCTGGAAAAGTGTCAATCTGTGTTTTATAATGGCAGAATGATTGGCCAGAGAGTTGCCTATGGTTACTTGGAAGATGGGGGGGAAAATATTCAGAAAGTTTTTATTGGCTAAGGAGAGCTCTAGGCAGAGTGTTGAAAGTGTCAGTTGGATGCTCCTAGTTGTGTAACCTCATAACAGGAAGAGAGCTGTGAGCTAAAGAAAGAACTGGCAAAAGGAATTCAGAGAGAACAGAGAGGAGCAGGACTTAGTAGGTTAAAAAATAAAACTTTTTTCAGCTTGAGGCTCTCTAGCCAGCATAGAGTTACTACAGGAATATGGCCCAGAGATGCAGATCTTACCAAAGGTATAGCCATAACACACTTTGTAAAGCCCTTTGAAAGAATTAGTGATGACTAGTAGATTCCTAGACAAAAAGTCTTCTTGGAATCCTAAGAGCAATATCAGCAGAAGCCTAATCCAAAATAGCATGATAAAATTTAGGGAGAGGTCTCAAAAACAATTGTGAGTGTGTCATTTGGAGGATAGAGTCAACCATAATTAGATATATAGAAAACCCACAAAATTCTTATTTTTATTTATTATTTTTTTTAGGAGAGGGAGAGAGAGAATCTTAAGCAGGCTCCATGCTCAAAGTGGAGCCGGACACAGGGCTCGATCTCATGACTCTGAGATCATGACCAGAGCCCAACTCAAGAGTCGGACACTAAACTGACTGAGCCACCCACAAAATTTTTTTAATGAATTGTACATGAGAAAAAACCAGCAGCTTGAACTGAAAGGGACTGAAATATTTCATACTGCTAGTCAGCTCCAACATGCGCCACTGATTCAGTATTAGCTAAAGAAGCAGATGGACAAGGAATGATGGTCCAGAGGACAGAGCCAAGGAGCACAGAGATCCGTGGGCTAGGGAGCCACTCCCAGGGAGTAGAACCCAAGGCCCAAGCAAGGAAGATTCCTTCTTCCAGGCTGGAGGCCTGGACAGCATTTGTCTAGCGGGAGTCAGAATTGTTCTATTTAAGGAAGACTGTGCAACTTTCACACTTCTTGTTCTTGAATGTGAATGTCTGCTGAGGTTATCCTGCCTCTGTCTCATTGTACACTCCCAGAACATTAGCTGGAACTTTGGGCATTTCACCCAGAAAGAGGGTGTAATTCAGGAGTGTGGATGACTGAGATCAGAAACCTCTAACCCGGCCATCCTGGGACACTCCTTCCTGCTTTCTCCTTGTTGTCTGTCTCCTGTGTCTTCAGGGTCTCATTTCTCTGCCTGACAAATGCCTGCTCTTTCTTCAAGGCTCCACTTTAGTCCCAGTGATTTTTTTGGAGCCCTCCCTGGACCCGGCACAGTTGCCCCTCTCCCGTCCTGCACCATTCTGTACCTGCCTCTAGTACAGGACTCCCACGGCGCTGTACCTGTTCTTGTCTTCCTAAAGGTGTGAATTACATCTTGTTGACTTTTTATTCACTGTCCTGCTCCTTGTAGGTTAGTAATATTTATACAGGAGGAGAAAGGGACGACCAGTCAGGAGGCCTGAGTATTCGTCCCAGATTTGTCACTGACCAGCTCTGTGACTTGGGGGATCCACTTCTCTCCGGATCTTAGTTTTCAGCTGAATCAAAGTAGGAAGGGCCCTTTCAAACAGAAGACTAAGTAAGATTTACTGAGAGCCATCCTCAGGGTATGGGGGCAAAGCAGCAGACTGGGGGTAAGACAACTTCGGTTCTGTAGGAATCCACTCTGTGGATCCCTGGCTTGACCCTTGGATCAAGTTTCCCTAACAGTAAAGAGAGATGCTTGGGTTGAATCTGGATTCCTCACAGAGCAGAGGTGCCAAGTCTGTTCCATGGGACATGGATCCGTCCTCCAGGGGGAAGTATGCATATGTGGGACTGACAGACAACTGGAAAATACTGACTCAGTTGCTGTTTTTTTTCTGCCCTTGCTTCCTGCCCAAAGGGAATACATCTCTCCCACGCCAGCTTGACTTATTTAGCCCCAGATTGGTTTTTTTCCCCTTCAGTTTATGGCTTCACTGCAGCCAAAGTCTGGCTGGAAGCCCTCTAGCAAATCTCAAGGATCTCTTGCTTCCTAGTTTTTTGTTTTCGTTTTTTTTTTTAATAAATATTTTAAAAAATATTTTTATTTATTTATTTGACAGAGAGAGAGAGATCACAAGTAGGCAGAGAGGCAGGCAGAGACAGAGAGAGGGAGAAGCAGGCTCCCTGCTGAGCAGAGAGCCCGATGTGGGGCTCGATCCCAGGACCCTGGGATCATGACCTGAGCCGAAAGCAGAGGCTTTAACCCACTGAGCCACCCAGGCACCCCTCTTGCTTCCCAGTTTTGCTCACTTATTTCTTTGCTTTGAGTTGAACGCACTCATCTGCGGTGTGTGCCTCCTCCCCTTTGCTTAGTCACAGCCTACTTGCTTTTGAAAATTCAGCTCAAATTCCGATTCTGTTCACTTCATCTGAACTTTTTCCTTCTTTCCTTCCTTCCTTTCTTTCTTTTTTGTGAGAGCTCATTGTCTGCTTGGCTCCATTCTGGGCACTGGGGGTCCTGCCCAGTTTGAGTTGACTGGTTGCTCACAACTGACTGGTTGGCTGGGAGAGTCCAGACGCAAGCAGATCATTTAGTCATATCGTGGGACATGCTGAAACAGAGGATGGCAGAGGGAGCTGTGGCAGTATAGAGCAGGGCCTCTGCCCATCTGGGCTGCTGGGGCAGGGGTGGGGGTGGGGGGTTGGGGCGATGGGCAACAGTCAGGAAATGCTCTATGGAAGGGATGATGCTTGAGTTGAGGGTTAGGGAAGGAGTTGTTTGTGAAGTGAAGAGGTGTCCAGCGGTGTGCCTTGGGCAGAGCCCCCTCCCTTCCATGTCTGCTGCGCTCCACCCATAGCAAGGGGAAATCTGCCTTTTCCTACTCTGGGCTGGCACCACTATTTCTAGTCTATTAATCTGGATCCAGGGGCGCCTGGGTGGCTCAGTGGGTTAAAGCCTCTGCCTTCGGCTCAGGTCATGATCCCGGGGTCCTGGGATCGAGCCCTGCAACGGGCTCTCTGCTCAGTGGAGAGCCTGCTTCCTCCTCTCTCTCTCTCTGCCTGCCTGTCTGCCTACTTGTGATCTCTGTCAAATAAATAAATAAAATCTTAAAAAAAAAATTCTGGATCCAGCTCCTTGAAAACTGTCCTTCTCAGGAAGATGAGAGGATGGCCATACAAGAAATAAGTAGCTGAAATGCACATATTTAGACTGAGGGGAAAGGACTTTGAGTGAAAAGGAAATGAGGTTTTGAATAAGATTGAGCTTCCAAGTACAACCAAAGGGTAGAAGCTGTAGGAGGCGGATTTCAGCTGACCACAAGAAAGAACACTCTACTGGCCTTTCTTTTAAAGTGTACAACTTGTCTTGGCAAATTGTCATGGGAGAGGTTCAAATATATATCCTCACTTGCAAATCAGATTGTGGGAATTGATGAGAGTTCTTAGATAAGATGACCTTTAAGGTTCTTTCCAAGGGTGGGTTTTCTCATACTAGCTCCCCACCACCACTTCAGAAACCTGCTTATGACTTTCTGTACTCTCACCTGCGGACTGAAGTCCAAACTCCATGGCAGAACACACAGGACCCTCTCCACTTACACCCCTACTCAATACAGCAATACCAAACTACTTAGAGTTTTTGGCAGGCTCATGCTATGTTCTGTGCTTAAGATGTCCTCCCTCTTCCTTTGCCTTCCCCATAATTTCCAATTGGTCAATTAACTCTCTCCCACAGTCTTTTTAAATTAATTAATTTTTTTAATTTTTAAGGCAGGGAGGGGGTAGAGGGAGAGGGAGAATCTCAAACAGGCTCCATGCCTAGTGCAGAGCCGGAAGCCAGGCTCCATCTCACAACTCTGAGATCATGACCTAAGCTGAAATCAAGAGTCAGACGCTTAGTCCGCTGAGCCACCCAGGCACCCTACTCTCCCACTGTGTCTTGATTGAAGGGTAATTGCAGTGGCTTGCCTCCTACTACCATTCAGAAGGAAGCTAGGCATTCAAATCCTTCCTTTATTAGTTTCTGGTTTCAGCTAGGAGAAAGCCATGTAACAGAAGTCTAGTCAACTGGGCCTTCTCTCTAGTGCTTTGACTCCAAAGATATAAGGAATAGATAAAGGTGATCTGATGGCAGTGGGGATAGTGGGAACAGTATCCTGAACAGACTGTTTCAGCAATAACATGGTTGCTGTGTCTTTTTTCCTACTTTTTAGCCTTCTAGAGTGCCCTCAGTACCAACATATTTCCAAGTCAATAAATATTTATAAAAAGAAATAATGAAGTACAAGGATAAAGGTCAAAGACTTGATTTAAAGCAAACTGCATGCAAGACTGGACTATTTAATGATTAGAACCAGAACTAGAGAGGAAAATAAAGATAGAATGGTCACATCACTAACAGAAATGAGGAAGTGTTAGTTTAGGGAGGACAGGGAGGAAAGATGGGGAATAACAGATTTTTATTATAATATATATATATATTTAACTTTTTATTATGTTAGCTGATGCTTACACAGGTAGATAAATTAAGTCAACTGAAGGAGTGAAAGGCAAAAATAAAATGGAAAGGGCTTTAATATTGGCTCTTTCTTCTGGGACTTCTTTTTATTTTTTATTTTTTTTTATTTCAGAGAGAGAGGGAGCAAGAGTGCATGCATGCACATGGTGGGGAGGGGCAGTGAGGGAAAGGAAGGGGCAGAGGGAGACAGAGGGGCAGACTCTCTGCTAGACAGGGAGCCCAATGTAGAGCTTGATCCCAGAACCCTGGGATCATGACCTGAGCCAAAGGCAGACACTTAACGAACTGAGCCACCTAGGTGCCCCTTCTTCTGGGACTTCCGATGAGCTAATCAATACGTTTTTACCAAATAGTAAGCTAGAAGATTCATTTAGGCTGAAAGTAGATTCTAAGTATGCCATGTATATATTTCAAAAACATGTTCTACTTGGATAGCAAACTTTATGAACCACACAGTAACTAAGATAATAAAAATTACGCAGAAACTCATGCCTATAAAGAGGCCTGTTTATTACTGATAACACTTCATTTGGCTAAAACCACAAGAAATCCACACACAAACACTTCAAATGCAAATTCTCACAGGCAGTACTTATGATACACCCTGGTGTTTTCATCAGAAAAAGAAAGAGAAAATATTGACAAGAACAGGTAAAACAAGAGCACAATTTTGATCTACTGCTACATGGTCAGAAAAATAATTCATTCTTAATGGCATATATTTCATCTAGCATATTCAGTGATGTATACAAAGTTTATTTTTGCCTAAAACAAGAAGGCCTCACCATATATACAGATGCAGACTCTTGCTTGAGTGCCTCTTGTGAGATGTATGATGAATCATAACAGTGGACAAAAATATATCAAATCGTATCAAATTAGCTGTGATTCACTTGGAAGGTAGCAGTAGGAGGCTCAAAGTGGCACCTATACCCAGTAATACTAAGTCTACATAGGTACGTTCTTAGCCTACTTGGCCAACACCTTGTTTTGAGTGTAAAATACTAGGCATTATATATAATTTTCCAAACAGGAATATGTTCTGCTCTCTCAAAAGAAGCTGAGTATTTAAGGGTATGCGTGCTTAATGAAGATGATTTATTATAAATTTCAGTAATGAGAATTGTTTAAAAAACTGAATCAGAAAATTAACATTTTTGATTGCTTCTTAAACTATTAGCTGCTTTAAGATATAATCCCCTAATTCCTACTGTCACCAACTAAGCGTTCTATAACACATACTATAATGGGGGTGGGGGAGGTTATGAAAAATAGTAACACATGATCTCTGCTCTCAGGGAGCTGATAGTCAGATGCTCCTTCTCAGTCAAGGAATGCCAGTGAATAAATGAAAACAAAGTAGCCAACACTTCTGACAATGAGGTTCAGTGATAACGTAACTGTTTCAGGTCAGTTTAATTTGGCAGTAATGCTTTCAAAGTTCAGCTTTTAAAATGCAGGGAACTGGCTAGATATGTTCTGTGTTTCTATTTCTCACATTAAGGTCGGTGTGTGTACCTCCAGGCAGATGTGGCAATTGAGGTGGGGAGGGGGAGACCACTGAGCAGCCCTATGATCAACATGGAGCTCCTCTCCAGTAGCACCTGCTTCCGTAAGGACTGGAGGAATCATTTTTACATTGAAACAGTTTTATTATGGGGAATACAAAATTCAGCTTCCATTTTTATGATACAACATGAAATTTCATGAGCGATAGACTGCTTCAGAGTTTGGGCTTGGGCCCCTTCCCCCACATAGTCATCATGTTCCTCCGCTTTAGGGTTATGCTGGTGGCAAAATTTGCGAAGCAGACTTTAGCATGCCATGTACCCTTATCTTGGTCACTTTACTCATTCTTATATGTCCTCTTTTTAAGGTATATAGTCTTTAACAAAGAGAAAAGATGGCTTAATGAACATAACAGTATGGTTAATATTTTAAAGTAGCCAGTGGTAAAAACTAACTTAGTTTTCAACTGGAACTAAAGAAAGTCATGCCATGTCAAGTCCTGCAATGAAAGGTTCTCTTCTTTCCACTTGGACTTCTTATGGCTTATGGTAAGATGCTCTGGGGGACAAAAGGGAAAAACGATTTCCTAAAATTTTGTGCTTTGGATGCCCCAAGTACAAGGAGACCTGAAATAAAATGTGAGATCAATTGACCATCCATTTTGATTGGTCGGACTCTTTCCTCATCAATTTCTAGAGCAATCTCAGAAAAACAAATGAATTATAAAAGGCCATAATAAATTAGCATATAGTAGTATCCAGACAGACCAAAAAAGGCTATGAAATAGATTTAAAATTACTTCTTACAATGTTTTAAATATTCTCACAATAGTAACAAAATAATCAAGTCAAAAAAAAAACATAGTTTATGAATCAGCTTAAAGCATTCTGGATGAATACAGTTAAGATTTCTTATCAGTGAGGTAATAGAGCAATAGCTTTTCACAGTAACAAAATGTAGGAGGGCACCTGGGGAAGGAGGGAGGTAGAGAGAAAAAGGCATAAAATAAATTTATCCAAGCGAAATTTGGATTTTTCAAGCATCACAAACATCAGTGGAAAACACTGGAAAGAAATACCAGTAGCAGCAGTTCATAGAACAATTTCTCCATTAAACTCCAGCTAATATCCCTGTTGTGTCCATTCTAGAAGTGACTTCCTTATGAAACAGGAGCCCTATTTCCTATATAAGGATACCCCCAAAGTTTGCAATCTCTTAGAATCTTCCTGTCTGCTGAAGTTGCTACATTCAACAATAGAGTTGAAACAAAACCCTCAAATATCCTATAATGCTATACATTCTTCAAGATGAACAAAATGGTGTTCAAGTCTCACTTAATTTGCCAGGTTAAATTAAAAATAATATCCAAGCTGGTCTCTGTGCAATGAATGAAGACTGCGCTCATGCAACTACTACTACACATATACAGAAACTCTCATGAGCTAAATTCTTCTAGACAGGGAGTGAAACTCAAATGTTACTTTCAGTACTCTCTATGACATCATCATTGTTCCAACCTGAGTTAAGAAAAAAATATATCAGACGGAACCTTTAAAAGACATTTAATATATCCCTTAATCTTAAGTTTGTTATTTAGTTTTTTTGAAAAGGTCCTTATTCTTTTATTCTGTCCTCACTGAAGACAGAAAACAGTTTGCCACTATTACTTCTTACTTTGCGACCTTTAAGAAAAGATTCAACAAATAACTTAAGACTTATTAAATTATCTTAACAGCTTTCTCCCATCCAGAATTAAATTATCTGAATTCTTTTAACTTTTTCTCACAATCTCTGTTGTATTCTGTTTTATTTCTGCTATTTCTTCTCTTCTCCAGCTCCCATATGATCCTAAGACACAACATCCTAGCAGGAATTGAATCAGTAAGAGGGGTACTTTTTCTCACCTCCAAAAACTAGGCCTCTTTGTAGTGGTTGTTAATAAAGGAAACAAAAGGTTCACTATCTGTTCATCATTATAACAAAACACACGGGTAAACAACTTGCCCACAGCCAGCTTATTTTCCCTACTTTTAGCTCTCTCAGTTCACCCTTCAAAAGAAGCATTTCCTGTGCCATCGTATTGATCTTTCTATTTGTTTATTTCTACTGATTATTTTCAGTGTATGTTTTGATCTTGCCAGACTAGTGCTCTCTGTTCCCCCCAAACTCTAGAAAAGCCCAGTTTTAATCTACACACTGAATGAGAATGGATTCATTTTCATGATATTGTTCGTAAAGAAAAAGCTAAACAATGTAGAGCCCAAGGCTGAGACCTATAGTTCAGCACTCCTGTCTTTCCTGGTCGGCTTGGGTTACTAAATTTACCCCGTTAGGCAACTGTACACCACTGTGTCAAGTTCATGTTAAATATCATGCTAAGATAGACTTGAGAGCTTGGCTAGAATCAAATAATTCCCTTAATCTATACACTTTAGAACATTTGTAACATTTTGTTGATTTTAACTTTGGATTTTTAAATTTTTGAGGTAAGAATCTAGGCTTTAATAACTTTTCATCTTAATTAAGATGACTTAAATGTTGCATTATATTAAAGCACTCAAAACTGTTCTCCTTATAATAGACTGACAATCATGACATGGCTTTAGTGATTATGAATGTGCTAGCATATCATTTTAGCCCCCCTTCGTTCTTCGGTCACTGGAACAGACACTAAGGCCAAATATACATACTTTTCATATATATAGCATTGTTCATACTACTTGGTAGAATATAGGCTATCTCCGAAATTACATTCTACATTCCTAAAAGCAAACAAAATAAAAAAGTCTGCACATTTCTTCTTCAGTACAAAGCCTTTGAAAACAAAGTCATTCAGAAGTATGGTGCTCTACACTTACTTAGCTGTCTATTAACTACAGTCATATGAGATCTAGCTATAGGAAAGGAAGGAACAAATTAACAATAGTGGCAATACAATAATTTGAAAATTATATTTGCACTATATGGATTCAAACAAATGTTAGCTGATAAGCTGCAACAAACCATACCATTATTTACTAAATAGTCTAATCAGTTTAAATGTTATATTATTATTATTATTATTATTATTTAGGAAATAAATACTCTAATACCAGTTATGTCCCATTAGCAATTTGTTTAGTATGATTATACCCAAGGCCTTGTTACTGTTACCTCTTAACTATATCACATGTGTTTATGTATTCTGTTGAGTTGTATAGGACAGGATACACTTTAAGAAAATTAAATAGTACTTCTCTACTAAGACATTTTTAGAAGACTGGAGAATCAACCAAAAGTGACCTTCCAAAAATTTTTTTCACGTTGAGGGGCGCCTGAGTGGCACAGTTGGTTAAGCCTCCGACTCTTGATCTCAGCTTGGATCTTGATCTCAGGGTCATGACTTCAAGCCCCACATTGGGCTCTATGCTGGGCATGGAGACTACTTGAAAAAAATAAGCAAAATTTTTTTCCACATTGAAAAAGATAAGTAATACTCTTGAGATCAGAAATTCTATAGTAGCCAGCAAGATGTTAGAATAAACTGGACTTAAAAAAAAAAAAAGAATAAACTGGACGTTAGTTTTAAAACATGTAGTTTTAGTGTTTGGTAACATCTAAAATCTGGATATTATATTTCTTAGTAAAATTAGATTAGGAATAAATCTACTTACAAAAATTTAATTCCGAAGTCAGGTTTATAAATAAATTCGGAGCTTCTTTCTCAGTTCAGAATTTTTTCTCTACCTGAAGGCTGTGATTATTGACACTTAATTCGTACAAGAAGATCCTTAAGCACAGTTACTTTGAATCTGATTTTATTAAGATTTTTATTTACATTCATAAGATTTTTAAGAGGGCAAATTGATTTGATATAGAGGGGAAGCACCTACATAGTTTGGTCTGAAATAACTGTCTGAAAATTAACTGATTAAATTATAGTCAATGCAGGAACACTGTTTTAATTCATACCATACCCTGAGAAGGCACTAAGAAATCTGACAAGAACGAAGCCACTAGGAGCATTGCCACTATTGTTTCATGTTCAGTAAACGTCAGAATTTTAAATACATACAATAAATTTACACTGCACCAAGAGCACCTGAAACACATATGGTAACATCTGTTCTAAGCTAGAAATACCCAATTTCAAATACTCTACACTTTGTAAGTTAATACCTATGATGTAATAATGATACTTTCCCACACTATGCTGGGAGCAATGCCATTTTCTTGTCAATTTTATAGATTAATTTCCTTAGCTAATTCGACAACTATATAACATTTATCTGCCTTTTTAAAAAACCGTGCTATACACAAGTACAATACGGAACTAAGCTTAATCACACTTTAATAAGAAAACTCACTTTTGTATCGGGTTTTTTCTTCTGTTAAAGGAAGAACAATGTGTTACTAGAATACTTTTAATGCAATGACATTTGTTCAAGATCATGAAAAAATTCAAATCCTTTCTCTCCAGATCATTTCCTTTCGAATTTATACAGTTTGTTTTGTCAGCCCAACAAAAGAAAGAAAATCGAAGTGCAAAGATACTTGACCAGATGAGATAGAGAATGCTAACACGACTTCAATGCATGGAATTCCTGGTTGTTCTGTTCCATGTGCCGGTGCCAAGTCATGGCGTACTGGTGTGCACTAAACAGAACGCCAGATCAGTCCATTTTTACTAGGCTCGAGAAAATTTTCAATCAAAGCTTCAATGAGTTTCCTCAATTCCTCTTCTAGGAAGGCAGTGTCACTGAAGAGAAAGATGGGGAATTTTGAAATTCTTGATTTTTACCACTTTAAATTTTGTTTAAATTGTTATAATTTTAAAAGGGGATGCTTAAACACTTTGTAAACCAAAAAGAAGTTCACTCCATTAAAACAAAACAAGACCAAAGTGGGGGGCGGGAATCACACACAAGAAAACACCATGATCACAAACTTAAGTTGTACGGCATTAAAGGGAGTTCCTTGGTACATGATACATGTATGAGTCTCGGTATATCTAGATTTTTCTCCTTGGTCAGGCAATTTAATGGTCCAGAACACCAATACCAGGTATTATACTAAAATGGCTTCCTGATACTTTGAAGAATACTCAGTAGATATTATGGGATGATACAGCATGACTCAGATACAGAAGGGGGATGGGACTAAAAAAATGAGATGCTTAAGAAATAAATACACATTTACAGGTATGTGCTTCAAAGTCATCACTGCTATTGACCAAAACATGTCTAGGAAAGCCTCTTTTCAACTGCCTTCATGGTCATTTGTTATTACTTTAATAATCATCCTTTATTTTTAACCAAATATAGCATTACCCTAATTTGGTTTCCTTTAAACTCTACTCTGAATGACTTTAGGACATCCTTTTTTGCCCCCAAAAGAAAATAAAAATCTCTTAAATGCAAAGATTTAGAGACATACAAAATAATGTACCTTGGAATCTGAAGGCAATTCCAAAGCATCTCTTTCCCAAAAATATACTGATGAGTGACAACATTATAGAAGGTACTTCTTTTAATAAGTGTAAATGGGCTCTGGAAGGCAGCTGTGCTCACCACTATACCACCAACGCTTAAGTGTAAATAGCCTTTGAATATGTTTATTAAAGTCAATTTAGTGACAATTCAGACTCTTAAAAGGAAATAAATTGGGCAGGTTAAGTCAAATCATATTAGATATATGAAATGAATGTTTGAACATAAATTATTTGTTGATCATTTCTTTAGGTTCAGCATATAACAGTTAAAGCTCACAGAACCTTCCCAGTAATAAAAATCTACCAAAATCTTAAAATTCAATTCCCAAATGGTTCAGCTGCTTTGGAAAACAGTCTGGCAGTTCCTCTGAAGGTTAAACACAGAACTACCATGTAATCCAGCAATTCTCCATCTACATATGGACCCAAGTGAAATGAAAACACGTCCACACAAAAACTTGTGCACAAATGTTTGTAGCACTGTTACTTTTAATGGTTAAAATGTGGAAATAACCCAATGTCCACCACCTGATAAAAGGATTGAAAAAAAAAAGCATTGTATCTATACAACAGAAAATTATTAGGCCAAGAAAACAATTTAAAAAAAAAAAGAATTAAGTGCTGATTCATGCTACAACACAGATGAACCTTGAAAACATCATGCTAAGTAGAAGATGCCAGTCACAAAGGGCCATATGTTGTATGATTCCATTTATATGAAATGCCCACAATAAGCAAGCCGATAATGACAGATAGTAGATTGGTGGTTGCCTAGGGCTACAGGGAGGGGGATGGCAAGGGACTGCTAATGGGTATGGGGCTTCTTTCTGAGGGGATGAAAATGTTCTAACATGGAATGTAGTAAAAAAAAAAAAAAAAAAAAGTGTAGTGATGTTTGCACAACTCTGAATATACTAAAAACCACTGAACTGTATGCTTTTAATGGGTAAACTGTACAGTATGTGAATTTAATCTCAATAGAGCCTATATATATATATATATATAAATATACAAATCTAAATATATATGTATATATATTTTAAAAGTCAATTCTCACCTCTGCTCAGGGGATGCACACATCTCCGCATAATACTTTATCTTTGGTTCTGTCCCACTTGTCCGAAGAGTAGCGACACAGCCATTTTGAAAAGTAAATGTAATCATTTGGCTGTTTTTACTCACAGGCAGTACCTATGCACAAGGTGAACAATGGCTTAGTTATACTTGGTACATTTTTCATTTTCAGGAGTTGTAAAATATATTCTACTTATGTGAGGTATCTAAAGGAGTCAAATTCATAGAAACAGGAGTCCAAGGTCATTGGCAAGAGGTGGGGGAAGAGGGAAGTGGGGAGTTGTTTAATGGGTATGGAGTTTCAGTTCAGCAAGATGAAAAAGTTCTGGACATCTGCTGCACAACAAGGTAGACAGAGTTAATACCAACAGACTGCATGTTCAAAAGTAGTTGTGGTGGTAGATTTTGTTATGCATTTTTTACAATTAAAAATTTGTTTTTTAAATTACAAAACACAAAAGATTATATACATAATAATTCATAAATATGCCATTTACTGAACATTTATAATAATATGGCGTTGGGTTATATACCTTACACACACGATCTCCAGGCCTCAGCAACAATCTTCCAGAGTAAATATTAACTGCCAATTTACTGACATGGCTCAAAAAGAGTAAATGACCTGGTCAAGGTAATCAGCTAAAGTGGCAGAGCAAGAAGTTTGAGCCAGGCCTATGTATCACAGTCCAAACTGCCTCTGTGTTGGCAAAGGGCTTTACAATTTCGAAGCACTTTCATAGACAGTTTATCAGTTGTCTCCAAAGCAGACTGCATGTGTCCTAGAGGGCAGGCAAAATAATCCACTGACTGGGGTACAAAAAAATTTATATTTTTTACCTAAAAGTTAAAAAAGGAAATGAATCTTTACTGATGTTGAACACACGGATTCATACTAATACTCCTTCTGTGAAGGTATCTTGGGGGAACTGTGGGGGTTGTACTAGGACAGAGGTGCCTTTCAACAGGGGTCTGAGCCTGATCCTTTCTTTGAAACCCCTCCCTCAGTTACAGGTACTACTATACACCAGTTGCTTAAGACAGAGACCTTTCTCCCCTCTTTTTCACTCACAGGCCATCAACTAGCAAGTCTTGTCTATTCTAGTCTTTAACTCAACTTTGTCCAACTCTCTCCACCACTAGTGCTACTAGATTTAATTCGGGCTCCCATCATCTCTCATCCTGATTCCTGAAACAGCGTAATAACTGAACTTCCTGCCTGGGAGTTTGCCTCTCTCTGACCCCCATACCATATGTGCCATTCCTCCTCAAACTCCACACTACAGTGTAGAGAACTCTTGGTGGTTTTTTGGAGGAGAACATGCCTTCCTACCTCCAGACCTAGCACTCGGTGCTTCCTTTGCCTGAATACCCACTGTTCCTCCTACATCTGGATAACTCTTACTCATACTCAGCTCACAGAAGTCCTCTAGAAGGTCTTCCATAAGCCTCCCAGATCTGAGCAAGGGTTCTTCCTATGCTCTTCCATGGCACCTTACACACCCCCGGTCCGTTTCATTTTGTAAAGTAATCCCTGCTTACTTCCATTTCCCCACTAGCCTCTTGAGTGCAGAAACAGTGGCTTTGTCATTGCTCCTTCTCAGTGTGCCTACACCTGTGGCACTGAATGGCTTTGATAAATGCCTGTTGAACACACAGAGAGCAATTTGGAGTGTGAAGAAAACACTCAGGAGGTCTTTGACACCATGTGACCGCTGGGGTAAATTAACAATGTCTGTAGTACCTGCCTTACAAAATTGTTGTAAGCATCTGTGGAGAGCAGATAGAAAAGTACTTTGAATAAGGAATATCCTAAACCTTAAAGGGGGTTAATAGGAAAAAAGCATCACAACAAGAACTACTCCTAAGCACAACATTAGTGAAATAAAAAGAAGCAAAACATTTGGTTCGACTCTTCAAGTAGTTTACAAAGACAGAAAAATAGATGCCAACAACTGGGAATGAATATTTGCTGATTAGATGAATAGATACAAAAGGAATATGAGCTATATTCTATGCAAGAAATGACAGATATTCCAAAATATATTATGCCCGTAGCATCTTGAGACAACATCAGAACATTATAAGTGGAAATTTAGTCTAATAATCCTAACAATAACCAAATACATATGATCAGCAATTTATGGCATTTATTTTTTTAGAAGATTTTACTTATTTATTTATTTATTTATTTTTAAGATTTTATTTATTTGCGAGAGAGAGAGTACACACAAGCAGGCAGAGAGACAGGCAGAGGCAGCGAGAGAACCAGGCTCCCTGCCAAGCAAGGAGCCCAATGCGGGACTCAATCCCAGGACCCTGGGATCATGACCTGAGCCGAAGGCAGCGGCTTAACCAACTGAGCCACCAGGTGTCCCTATTTATTTATTTGACAGAGAGAGAGAAAGCAAGAGCAGGAACACAAGCAGGGGAAGTTTGAGGGAGAAGCAGGCTCCACACTGAGCAGGGAGCCTGATGCGGGGCTCAATCCCAGGACTCTGGGATCATGATCTGAGCTGAAGGCAGCTGCTTAAGGACAGAGCCACCCAGGCGCCCCAATCTGTGGTGTTTAAATATTTGTTGAGCACCTACCACAAAAGCAGGAGCTTTGACAGGCATGGAGGTATGTCAGAAATGGATCTGACATGCACAACACAATGATAACAATAAAATAGAAAGTGATAAATGACAAGAGGAAGGCACAATATATAATGAAACCTTAGGAGGAAGATATCTAATTACGGGACCTGGAGGGTATGTGCAGGAGGTGATATCTGCCTGAAGTCTTAAATAATGGCTGAGGTGTGGACCTGCCGCAGTAGGAAGGAGAGGCAGATTGGGGAAATAGCTTGAGCAAAAACAGAGAGATTTTCATTTTCATGTCTTTAAAGATTTTACTTATTTATTTGAGAGAGAGAGATAGCCAGAGAGAGGAGGGCAGGGTTAGGGGGGATGGTGAGGGGGAAGCAGACTCTCTGCTGAGGAGCCCCAACTTGACTCTCAATCCCAGTACCCTGGGATCGTAGCTTGAGCCAAAGGCAGACAACTAACTGACTGAGCCACCCAGGTGCCCCCAAATACAGAAATTTTTCATAAAAATGTATTCATATAAGAAACTATAAGTTGCTCTATTTGGCTGCAGGTGTAGGGACTAAGGTTGAAAAGGGAAGTTGCAAATAGAAAGGTGTAATGGTGAGCTTTGAAACAAAAGGCTTTTAGACTTTATTTTCAACATCACACATTCTCCCTCTCTCCGTCCCTTTCTCTTTTTGTCTAATTCTCTTTCCCACCTCCCAGGGAGGAGCATACACTTGGGGAGAGAGGAGGACAGGATCAGAGGCAGGGAGCCTGTTAGTGGGATTATAACCGCTCTGAAGAAAAACAATGAATCCCAGTTTCAAGACATTCACAGGCTTGAACTTCCACTATTTTATTATAGTACAAAGTACTACAAATTGTTAAACTTAAACAAAAAAGGGGTACTTACTGATTTCTTATTAGGCTGGCTGCTGTCATAGCCAGTGGTAACATCCCGTATGTGCAATATAGCAAATGTCCCACAGAATTTTGGATATTCTTTTGGAGAATCAAAATTGCGAAGCCTTTCAAATATACTTTTGATGGTACTTGGATCATAACACAAGAAATATGAAGTTTTTGAAATATGATAACCATATCTGCACAAAGATTTAAAGTGTTAAAGTCAGATTTCAGATAACTCTTCAGAAAAGTATAGATTAAAGATAAGCAAAAAAAAAAAAAAAAGATAAGCCTATTACAGTATTACATAGAAAGTGGCAGTCTTTACTTCAGTTTTAGAACTTTTTAGAAAGGACTAGCTGTTTTCAAAACCAAATTTAGAAAGCTAAAAGTAGGGCCCCCAAAATGAGAAGTTTGGCAATTGAAATGAGAAATTCATAATAACAGAACTTACTTTTCATAGACCTTAATCAGCTGCTGTTTCAATGTTATATTCATGGTTTCCAGGTAAGCTGCCATCTCGGCAGCAACTACGGCTGCACTCACCCCATCTTTATCCAAAACCGAAGTGCCACACAGAAAACCTAAGAATTAAAACACATTTTTATTTTTTTTTAAGATTTTTATTTATTTGAGACAAAGAGAGAGCATGCAGGAGCAGGGAAGAGGAGTGGGGGAGAGGGAGAAGCAGGCTCCCCATTGAGCAGGGAGCCAGGACAAAGGTGGGGCTCGAACCCAGGACCCCGGGATCATGACCAGAGCCAAAGGCAGACGAACGCAGATGCCTAACCGACTTAGCCACCCAGGGGCCCCTTAAAACACATTTTTTAAAAAGGGGAAAACTTAAGCCTAAAATAATTTCAATAGTTTTACATTTCTTCAGAAGAACCAATGAATTTAAGAGCCTACTGACAGATGAAGCCCACTGATACTGAAGGTACTTAGGGGACTTTTAAGGGTCTTCCCCCCAACTCCCCCCCCAAAAAAAGTGCATCTACATATTTCTGAGTTCTCTGTGGTTTTTACAACTCAAAAGACAAAACCAGAAGACAAAATTTCCTCTCCATAGAATTACTACACTTAAAAAAATGCTCTCATTCAAATTTCAAATTACATACCAATTGACTCCTCAAATGCAAAAAGGACTTCTTTCCCATTTTCCAGGAGGTCTTTTATCCTACTTCCAATCCATTTAAAACCTGGTAATGTTTCCTGAAATGAAGAGAAGGCCATTCTAAGTAAGTGACTCCTCATAAACATATAGAAAGGCCTCTCACTAAATGCATGTAACCCTTTCATAGTGATCTCTAATGGCTTTTGGTCCACACAGATTTATATCGTACTAAGCACATAGCCAGGAAGTGCTCAGATTCATATTGCCACGACTGATAACCTACTATTTATTGAGCACAGAAATAGCTGACTTACACCAAATAGAATCCAACATCTTTAAGTGGGGATCCGGACAGTCACAGAGTAACATAAATACATACAGATATTATGATTATCTACTATTTATCAAGCATCATTAACAGGCGCTTTATATCATTGTCTTTTTTAATGCTCATAAAAACTCTGTTGCTGAAACACAGGCTCAGAGGCTCAGTGAGTTTGCCTACGACTATGCTGTAAATAAGAGATGGAGCCAGGATTCTCAGAAACTGTCCTTGGGGCTATTATAAGTACAATATAAGAGAACCTATGAAGCTTGTGATTTAGTCCCCCTTAGGTTTTTAATGATGCACTTTCATCATTAGCACAGTGTATGCTTTAACCAAGTGTCCCTTACCATAACACCATGGAGTAAATAAAACCAAGAAAGTTACTAAGCCCTTCTTTTTTTGTTTTTTTTTTAATTTTTTTATTTTTTTATAAACATATAATGTATTTTTAGCCCCAGGGGTACAGGTCTGTGAATCGCCAGGTTAACACACATCACAGCACTCACCATAGCACATACCCTCCAGCCCTTCTTTGTAATTAGGTTCAAGGACTTTTTGTCTGATGAGCTACTGTTCACTTTAAAGACATGAGCTGTTGTAGAGTCAACAGAAAGTGCATATGATAGACACGGACTCTAGAACTCACCATTGTAACTTAACGATTCCCAATTTACCTCTCTACTTCCTCAGTGGGAAAAAAATAAAGCGAAAACCTTTGCTGCCATCCCCAGAACCAACAAAAAACACAAGGAAGCAAATTTATAATACTGGTCTTTAGGATCATGTTCTCTTTTGTGCTCATTATACATTTTTTTTGCCATAAATATTAATGAGGAAAATGTTAACATTACCGTAATTCAAAATCTTAGGCTTGAATAAATTTTCAGTTTCTGCTCTTTAGCAATTTGTTGTTGTTGTTTTTAAGATTTTATTTATTTATTTGACACAGAGAGAGCGATCACAAGTAGGCAGAGAGGCAGGTAGAGAGAGAAGGAAGCAGGCTCCCCACTGAGCAGAGAGCCTAATGCGGGGCTTGATCCCAGGACCCTGAGATCATGACCTGAGCCGAAGGCAGAGGCTTAACCCACTGAGCCACCTAGGCACCCCTATTGTTTTTTTTAAGTAGGCTCCGTGCTGGGTGTGGAGCCCAACACAGGGCTTGAACTCACGACTGTGAGATCAAGACCTGAGCTGAGATCAAGAGTTGGACGCTTAATGGACTGAGTCACGCAGGCACTCTGGTATTTGTATTTTTTTTTTTTAAGCCTGAGATTGCAAGTTCTATTTCATTAAAACAGGTATAGTTGTGTGTGTTTTTTTTTTTAATTCAGCCAATTAGTGTTAAGACCTATAGCTTGGCTGTGGCTCAAGAAAAATGCCCAGAGGTGACATCTGCAGATACTTGACAAAGATGATGGAGGAAAAGCAATTTAATTGGCATCAGTCCCAGAAGCTATAGAAATTGTTAGCTTAACTCTCTAAGGCTCACAAAAGTTAATGATCTGTGCTGAGAGAGAGTTATTACTTGTTTTTTGGATACAGAATCATTAGGTCTTAACTTACAATTTAGAAGACTAAGTTTCTTAAGACTGAACTTGAAGAGCCTAAATAATGGTCAATGATACCTATAATTTTTTGGAATGGAGTTTATGTTACTGATGAGGTCACTAGGTGCCAGATTTTCTTAGTATGAAAACCAGATTTTGTTGTATGAAATAATAAGCATTAATGCAATTTTTAAAGAATATCTTATCTCAGTTCCAGAAATTCACATACTGGATGGATGGACTTGGCTTAAGGTGTCTAAACTGTCACAAGATTAAGCAAGTGTTAACATAATTAGAAAAAAGGGGAGGATTTTAAATCAAGTCAATACAAGTTACTTTCGGTGGGGAGGTGGCTTTAATGTATAGAAATTGATTTAGAAAAGTAGCACGCAGATATTCTCTGTTCTTACTTCAAAATGAAATCCTTCTTTAAGTGCAATTGCCTTCAAAATTTTGGAAGAGACTGTGGTGGCTAACATATAAACATTCTTCACATCAGCATTTCTTGATGTATTTTTCTTCCAGCAGTCAAACATCCACCACCCAAACAAAGCTGCCAACTCGTTCCCTGTGAAAACTTTCCAATGACCACTGTAGAGAGAATGAAGATTCAAGTCAAGACTTTTATAACTTCTCATTAAAATTTCTTGACACTTAGACATATAAATTACCATCCTTCATGTATGAAAATCCAAAAGGCTATTATATGAAATTTTTGAGAAAACATTTAGGATTATTTCTAGCTCAGCAGGGGTGAATTTAGAGTAGAAATGGCAACAACGTCTGTTGAAAAATTATTACACTGTAACTTTTGTTCTCTTACTTAATGAAAGAAAAGTTATAATATGATGTCCTATCTATATAAGGACATTTGTCACAACATATAAGGGCAAAAATACACTGCAATCCAAAGAACCAAGATTAGAAAATGATTATATTGATAAAGCAATCTGTTGGGATATCATGTCATTTTATAATATTTTAAACAATATTAAGTGTTCACGGTGCAATATTAAGTGGGAAACAAGATATAAAAATATATGTAGCATGATAATAATTTTATAAAAACAAATATGTCTTAAGGAGATGTCAAAATATATACCTAGGGGTTATCTTTGGATAGTGGACTTAACAGGAGATTTATTTTCTTAATATTTTATTATTTTGAATAAGCCTATAAGACTTAAAATCAAAACCTCTTTTTCAAAGCTTAAGCTTTTAATTAAATAACAGGCTTTACTTACTTCTCCTGAAGTTCTGCCACTGCCAGCCGGTCTGCGTCAGGATCTGTAGCTAGCACGATGCGGGCATTTTCTTTCTCTGCCAGTCTCAAAGAAAGTTCCTGAAATAATGAGCCAAATCACCAGATTGTATTCCAGATGTTAAATTCAATGTTAATACTCCTACTTGTAGGCACTATGTTAGTTGACATAAATTTTAGAATGAATACAGTTTGACTAAATTTAGTAAATAAGCCTAGAAGTAGGGATATCCACCACAGAGATTTCAAATAAAACAGACTATATGGCTCCAATAGAAATTAAATTACGTCAACAAAGGTGGTTTCTGCCTTTGTAAGTAATCTTTGAATTGTCAATGAGTTCTATTTGATGAAGTTTAATACACTAATAATAATTTAAATAAAGGAAAAAAAAATACCAGCACAGATTCTCCTTCTTCAGGATTTGGGCATTTAACGGTAGAAAAGTCTGGATCAGGATCTTTTTGTTCTGGTACTGGAATTGGAGGCTTAAAACCAAACACCTGAAAAGCCAACTGCACATAGTCATGTCCAACCCCATGGAAAGATGTATGTACGAATTTCAAGGTGGTCTTTGAGTTTAATTCCCTGTAGAGGAAAAGAATTAGTCAATCGATCTCATAAAACTTGGTACTTGTGGTAAAATTAAAATCAGTTATAGAGAAGAAGCTAAAATCTATTTTTTCAGATGAAGAAAAGATACTCAGCAAGCCAGCGGCTTTCTAGCAATAGCGTTAGCTATTTATGAAATAGTTATGAAAATATGGAAATAAGGCAAAATCAAATTTTAGAGAAAATTTCCTAATCTCATATAGAGAATACATATATTTAGCTATAACTTTAACAGTGTTATTAGTAATTAGTAATTAATATACTATACAATTCATCTATTTAAAGTGTACAATTCAATTTCACTGTATTCATAGATTATTCATCCATTACCATAATCAATTTTAGAAAATTCTCACTATTGCCAAAAGAAACTCTACCCCAGAGCCGCCATCCCCTAAACATTCCCATTCCTCCTAGCCATAGGCAATCACTAATATACCCTGTCTGTTTCTATCTCTATAGATTTGCCTTCTCTGGACATTTTATATAAATGGAATCATATAATATGTGGTCTTTTGTGATTGGCTTCTATCACTGGGCATGTTTGCAAAGTTCATCTATGTTGTGGTATGTATCAGCATTTCTTTTTACAGCTGAATAATATTTCATTGTATAGATACAGCACAGTTTATTTATCCATTCATCGGTTGATGGATATCTGGGTTATTTCCACCTTTTAACTATGGTGAATGGTAGGATTTAGCTAGCCTTTTAAAATAATGAACAGCCAACACATTTTTATCCCTGTTTCTTTTCTTTATTTGTTAATCTTCTTATATGGTAATGTTATCCCTATATTTCCATTGGATACCTGTGAAAACAGATCTTTTTAAGATCTTCCATGTATCTTCTGCAAATGTCCTGCAGAGGATCTCTCTTCAGTGGGCTGGTATCCACTAAATTATCATTCCAGGAACCATTCCAAGGTTCCACACATTCTTCTATACATTTCAGAATTTCTTTATCATGAGGAGATGTGATCTGAGCACCATTTTCCCAATAAACCTAGATGGTAGGTAAATATAGCTATAAGTACTTGAAATGTTGGCCAGATATTTTTAGCTACAGTAGAGATATTTGGCTTTATATAGAAGTGTTCCAAGTTAATTAAGTAGAAAATATCAACATGGGACTAATTTAATACCAAAGGATGTCCATGATAATGATTCTACAGGGACTCTTCAATAAAGTGATAATGTATTATTTTCATTTTTAGAAGTGTACTTTAGTAAGAGTACAAGTAAAATATAATCAGGGCATCAGTATGACAGCATATTAATATGCATATGCCGTAGTATCCAATCATACTCTTAGATTTATAACTATATACTAAAGATAATCTAAGAAATCATGGATATCCATAAAATTTCATACTATAAAATTTTAGCATTAAGTAGTTCTGTAATAAAGAAGCAGTTGTTTTTCAGATATAAATTAAAGTAGAATACATGTCATACCAGACAGTGTCTATATCAGGAAATATAATTAGCATGTTAATTATTACATATACATTTCAGTATATGTGTTTTCAGTACTTAATGAATGAAAATACATTTCATTAAGCTGTCAGTTTGCCAAGTATTTTGATCAACAAGACATTAGGAACAGTTAACAAAAAAAAAATCAATAAAGTGTATTTCTATAATTCATAGGATCTCAAATTTAGAAGACACTTTGCTTAGAGAATATCCATAATGACTTCTACCAAATATATGACAGGACTACCCTCTTCTGCCTCCTGAATGAAGGAAAGAAGAATACATTTGAATATGTACTATGTACTAAGCTCTGTGTCAAACAAGATGGTAGACTAGACGACCTGAAAATTCTCACTCTGTAAACATTTTGAAATGTTAGCTAATGTTAGAAAAACATTATCTAAAATGCATAGGTCAGTTCATAAGAAGAAAAGGGAAAACTCCAGGCAGCAGGAAAAAAGGAAAACCAGAGTGATAAAAGGTTGTGGAGCTGATGCTGTGACTGCCTGGGGTTTGGGAACTGTCTATTTATTTGGTATTTGAGTTGTAATACCCATGTGGAAGGTAGGAAATTGGAGACCTGAGACTCCCCCATCCCCGAACAGTGGAAATACAGAATAGAAGTCCTGCCCATTATTATAGAAAGGTGTTGAGGAAGGATGTGTGTTCTGGGGTATTTTTAAAAACTTTCAAATCTGCGATCTCAGTTAATATAGAAATTGCTCCCAGTCAGTGAAACTCCTGGTTCCTGCAGAAATTAGAAAACCAAACCAAACCAAACCAATAACTGCTCTGAGTGATGTTCCCACATTCCAAGCCACAAAAAAGATTCTATCCATAGGCCCTGAAGGTTCACCATGAAAACTTATAAAACATGAGAAAAAACTCCTAGCCTTTCTCCTTGCCCATTTCTTCTTGCCTTTGTATATGGATGTGATGCCTAGAGGTATAACCATTATATGATGTTCACATTTGAAGGAAAGGCCAAAAAAAAAAACTGCAAAGAGATGCCAGGCCCAACAACACTGAGCTATAGAATCCCGCTAGTAGCCACCTACCCTGGACTTAACTTCATGTGTGAGAAATAAATTCCTATCAGCTTAAACTGACAGAAAAACCCGTAAGTTTTCCAAATCTGTAGCAGAAAGTATCCCTATCTGATATAATAAAAGAAAAATTCATGCAACAAAATATACCCATAAACAAACTTTAAAAGAAGTATTTGAAAGGGGCGCATAGGTGGCTCAGTTGCTTAGGCGTTTGACTCTTGATTTCAGCTCAGGTTATGATCTCAGGGTCTTGTGATGGAGTCCTGCCTTGGGCTCCACACTGAGCATGGAGCCTGTTTAGGATTCTCTTTCTTCCTCTCCCTCTGCCCCTCCCTCCCAATCCCATTTTCTGCCTCTTTAAAAAAAATTTTTTTTCTTAAAATATGAAAGACCTATTAAAAATATTTAAAATGTTACTGAAATATATAATAGAAGCCTTGAAAGAACAGAAAGATACATCCTGTTCATGAATGAAGAGACTCAATAAATATTATAAAAATACTGAAGCTTCCTAAATTAATCTACAAATGAAATAGGATACCAATAAAAATGCCAAAATAACTTTTTCCCCAAAATGGAAAAAATATAATAATATCATGCATGGAAAAATATAAATAAAGTCATGATATGGGGGGGAAATACCTGCAAAATATTGAGGTATTTTGATGATGAGGTATATTTGATGACCAAGAGCTAATTTTTATATATAAAGTGTTCCCACAAATCACTAAGAAGAAGAGCAATAATCCAAGAGAAAAATGGACAAAACCTTTAACAGACATCTCAGGAAAGGGAAAACAAATCTAATGCAAATAAATGAAAAGATGTTCTACCTTACTCCTAAAACAGGTGCAGATTAAACATAACACTCATCTATCTGATTGGCAAAGACCAAAATGATAATATGGGAGGTATGGGATAAAGACCCTTTTACGCTGTTAGGGAAAGTATCAGTTGGTACAACCACCTCAAATAAAGAGTGACATACTGCTTTGACTCAAAAGTTTCACTTCTAGAAATTTATTCTATAGATCAACAATGCCATAGAAATACAATGTGAGCCACAAATACAAGCCACTTACATAATTTTAAAGTTTCTAGTAACCACATTAAGATAAAAAGAAACAGCATAATTAATAGTAATATACTTCATATAGCCCAATATATCCAAAATATTATCATTTCAACATGTAATCAATATAAAATTAACGAAATACTTTACATTCTTTTTTCATAGTAAGTCTTTGAAATCTGGTGTGTATTTTACACTTTCAGCACACCTCAATTCAGACTAGTCATAGTTTAAATGTTCAATAGCCATAGGTGGCTAGTGGCTACAATATTGGACAGTGCAGCAGATGAAAAAACTACAAGCAACAGCTAACATTTATTGAGCACTGGGCATTTTTCCTGCAATATCTCCTTTAATCCTCACTCTCACTCTGTGACCTTGGTTCTAGTATTATCACTATTTTGCAGATGGGGAAACTAAAGCACAGAGAAATGGGGGCGCCTGGGTGGCTCAGTGGGTTGAAGCCTCTGCTTTCGGCTCAGGTCATGATCCCAGGGTCCTGGGATCGAGCCCCACATCGGGCTCTCTGCTCCGCAGGGAGCCTGCTTCCTCCTCTCTCTGCCTGCCTCTCTGCCTACTTGTGATCTCTGTCTGTCGAATAAATAAATAAAATCTTTAAAAAAAAAAAAAACTTTAAAGCACAGAGAAATGAACTTCCACAGGCTTCTGAGTTGCACAGACAGGTTTTATTTCTTTATTTTTTAAATATTTTATTTATTTATTTGAGAGAGAGAAAGAGAGAGAGAGAAGCAGGCTCCCCACTGAGCAGGGAGCCCAATGCACAGCTTGATCCCAATATCCTGGGATCATGACCTGAGCCAAAGGCAGACGCTTAACCTACTGAGCCACCCAAATATCCTACAGTCAGGTTTTAAACCCAACCCAAAGTTCTAACTACTATTCCATACTGATTATATAAATCTACTTGCACATATGAACAAAGACATATGTAGAAGAACATTCTTTGTAGCACTGTTTATAAATAGCAGAAGATTAGAAAAATGAACTGTTCACCAACAGAGGATTGCTTAAATAAATCAGGATTGTGGAGAGCCTGGGTGGTTTAGTCTGTTAAACATTCCACTCTTCATTTTGGCTCAGATCATGATCTCAGGGTCATGAGATTGAGCTCCACGTTGGGCTCCATGCTCAGCATGGAGTCTGCATGAGTGAGATTCTTTCTCTCTCCCTCTCCCTTTGTCCCTTCCCCCACCTATGTGTTCTCTTCCCCACTGAGCAGGGAGCCTGCTTCTCCCTCTTCCTCTACTCTTCTCTGCCCTTCTCCTGTTCTCTCTCTCTCAAATAAATAAATAAAATCTTTAAAAAAATAAATAAAATAAAATAAATCAGGATTTGTTATATAGACTTTTAAAGACGAATGAGGCAGACCTATCTCCCTATCAATTGACTAAGAGAATGATCTCTAAGATTGTTTCATACTGTTGTGTGAAAAAAGCAAGGTGCAGAACACTCCATATAGTACTCTGCCATTTATGGGGGAAAAAATGTAGGAGTGAGAGTGACAAATACATATATGATTACATGTGCTGGGGGGAAACTAAAACCAGAAACAGTATTTGGTTCTGAAAAGGGGTATGGGGCAGGTGGAGGGGGAGGAATGGGAGAGATACTTTTTACGTTTAACTTTATACACTGTTTAACTTTTATCCTTCTTAACTTCTGCATATATTTTAAGGAAAAAAAAAAAACCAACCTTTGAGGCTTTCCTATGTGACAAATATGTTCACCAGCAATGAACATCAAAACAGACCAAGTCCCTTCACCCATGAGTTTATATTGGGGAACAGGGTTGGAGAAGGTCAAACAAACAACTCAATAAAGAAAACAATTCATTCTCAAGAAAACAGATCATCAGACAGCGATAAGCTCTGTGAAGGAAATAAACAAGATGATGAGAAAGTCATTGAGGGAAGCCACTTCAGATAAGGTGGCCTGGGAAGGTCTCTTCAAGGAAATAACATCTGGGCAGGAACCTGAAGGATGAAAATAAACAAATCTGCAAGATGAAGGCAAGAGCAATGCTAGCAGAGCCAAAACCATTTACAAAGGCTCAGAGATGCGAGAGGGCCTGGTATACTGGCAGACGAAGGAACAGGAAGAAGTGGGAGTGTGACTAGAACACAGTGAGCACAGAAGAGGAATGAATGAAATTAGGCTGGAGAGGTAGGCAGGAGACAGTCCTGTAAATGCCAAGGTAAGGAGCTTGGATTTTATTTGGAGAAGGAGAAGTCACTGGAGAATTTTAAGCAGGGAAGTAACATGACCTGTTCATATTTTCGAAAATCATCTGGCTGCTTGATGGAAAATGGATTTTAGGGAGAACAATGGGAGCGGGGAAGAGACCAGCCAGGATGCTGTAGCTCTGAGAGAAGAAAACCATGCTTTAGAACGGTGGAGGTAGAAGAAGTGAGCAGAAGCAAACATATTTCAACTACATTTTAGATGTAGAATTTGTAAAACCTGTTAGTGAGTGAAATGTTAGGAGTGAAGGGAAAGGAGTAATCGAGAATAATTTTTGGTTTTTATCTGGGTGAGTGGTAGTGTCAATCTACAGAGATGGGGAAGAATGGGAAAGGAACACATTGGGGCATATATGTGAGAGGCTGTAGGGGAATTAAGGCTTCTATTCTAGAGACACTAATTCTGAAATGTCTCGTAGACATCCCAATGGATTTAGGAGTCTCATCTGATGTCAGAGGAGAGATCTGGGTTCTCAGCTCTCTTTGACAATTAACTTCTCCTTCCTTGCAATTCTCTTCTTCTCCCTTTGGTTTTGATGGCACTAATCTCTTCTGGTCTTTCTCTGCACTTCTTTCTTCCTTCCCTTGAAGTTGGTATTCCCTGGGGATCTCTTTTGGGCTTGTTTTTTACTATATACTATCTCTGGGCCACATATCCAAGTAAAAGACTTCCAAATACCCTTACATGTTCTAATATATATCATGGCCCCCAACTCTGTAACTTCAGCTTAGATTTCTCCCCCAGGCAACAGATCTATATATCCAATTGCCTACAGGATGTTGCTACCTGGATGACCCACAAATACCTCAAACTCAGTATGTCCCAAACTGAACTAATCATGGTTCTTCTTTGCCTCTGTGCATGGTAACACTACCCATTTAGCTAGCCAGGGCCCAAATCTTGAATTAGTATTAAATCTTCTTTTCCTGGGGCACCTGGGTGGCTCAGCGGGTTCAGCCTCTGCCTTCAGCTCAGGTCATGATCCCAGGGTCCTGGGATCGAGCCCCGCTCTCTGCTCGGCGGGGAGCTTGATTCCTCTTCTCTCTCTGCCTGCCTCTCTGCCTACTTGTGATCTCTGTCAAATAAATAAATAAAATCTTTAAAAGAAAAATCTTATTTTCCCCAGTAAAACAGAGTTCCGTGTATCTGAAGACCTCCCATACAAGAAGAAAAACAAATATAAGGTCATGTACTCATCACCCAGGAACCCCAAACGCTGGCTCAATAATGTGCTGTATCCTCTCTTGCCAGTCTTCACCCTTCTCCACCCTGCTTTCTGCCATGGAAGCTGACACATCACATGGATCCTATGTCCCAGTAGAAGACTGGAGGGAAAGGAGAATAAGATCAAGTTTCTCTCGCTCTCCTCCTGCAAACTCTCATTCATTCTTTGACTTCGTTTCTAAAATGGTAGACGGGGTGGATTTGGGGATAGGATGGGGATATCAAAGGCAGGAAGATACTAGAAGCAAAAAGACCACTGAAGAGATTTTCATAGTCATACACGTTGAGAAGTAATAAAGGTCATTAGGGAAACACATCCTTTGAGGGCTGGTCTTCATGTTTTTATCTGCCCGTCCCCAACATCTAAGCCTGCTCCTCAGCAATGAGAATATACTCAGCATATATTATTTTAAAAAATAAAAATAAAAATAAATAAATAGATAAAATAAGAACTGTGAAATAAGCAAATGTCGGGAGTCCCAGGTTTACCTTGTATCCATTGTCTTCTTTGCGGTTGTGAGAAGCAGTAATCATCACACCTGCAACTGCTTTGAGCTCCTGGACTGCATATGGCTGAAAAAACAGTAACGCCATAATTCCATTCTGCTTTCCAGCTACTTACACATTTGATATAAGAATAACCTTGATTAAGTAACAGGAGAAGGCATGAAGACATAAACAGCCTATGATTTCAACAATCAACTCCAGATACACTGGCCGAGATATAGCTAAAGCCATGTAACTGTCAGGTCACCAGTAGCCACTTAGCTGTTAGACTGAATGGCTTTTTCCTTCTAGTCTAATTTACCTTAGCCCTATAAACTTTTCTTTTCTTTTTTTTTTTAATTTAACAGATATTTAAGGAACACTTACTATATGCCAGACTCTGGAAATATTAATTATGAATATAACCTTAAAAATGTTAGTTTTGGGAGTTAATTTAGGAATCACCTAATCTATCACATTTTACACATTATAAAATCATAAGGGAGAAGATTCAAGGGTAGAACAACATAGGTCTACTGACTTCCAATTTGAAGGTCTTTATATATATTCCATGACCCTTATAACGTATACAGGTCAAGTCACCATCTTCTCTCCCAAAGTTAATTTCCAGGTTAGATTTCCCTTTTTCTCTGTAGTAGTTACTATTTGTCAGCCTAGGATGTCCCTCCTACCCCTTCTACCGTCACTTCTGATTTCTCTTCTCCTGGCCATAGGGAACAAAAGATCCAGGTCTGACCAGAGTAATTTATTCCCCTGATGATAGGATTCAGAGACTGGCTCATAACCACCCAAGCCTGGTCAGAGTCCTTCCCCAAGATGTTTCTTCTGCAGCTAGTCAAAGAGAATTGCCAAGGAGGACCGCTAAAAATATCTTCCCTACATATTAGAGTAAATCTACCTGTAATGAGAGAGGAAGGCTAACACACCGGAATTGATGGTACTTGGAATTGGCAACCCAATGGCAGAATCCTACAGACATGGTCTAGATTTCTGAACCCTTCCTGTTTTCTGTCATTCATTAGAGCTAATTGTTTAGTGATTCTTTCACTTCTTTGAACGACTCAGTATATTTCCAGGGAATCACTAGAATGGTTTCTAGAGACGTTATCTATTCCTCAAATATTTGGGAAAACTGGCCTAATAAAATTATCTGGACCTGCCATTTTTAATTTGAGAAGATTAAAAAAAAAATACCAGTTGAATTTCTTTAATGGTTATAAGTCTCTTCAGGTTTTCTATTTCTTACTAGTTTTGATGTATCAATTATTCTAGGAAATTGGCTAATTTCATCTAAGCCTTCACATTTATTTGCATTATGTTCAGAATACTGTGTTTTTCTTAATCTCTAATATATATATATTATGCTCCCTTTTAATCTGTCATATTTTTTTTTCTTGAGCATCTTTGCCAAAGTTTTGTCTATTTTTATTAGTCTCTTCAGAGAGTCAACTTCTGCTTTTATTCATACCCTGTTTTTAAAATATTTCTATTTAATTGATTTTTTCCTTAGACCTTCACCATTTTCTTTCTTTTACTTTATTTAGATTTAATATGTTTTGACTATAACATACTAAGCTCTTTATTTTTTCATCCTCCCTTTTTCTAATATGTTCATTAACGCTATATATTTCCCTTGAAGTAGGGCTTTAGTTATAGTCCATAATTTTTGCTATTTACTATTTTCATTGTGGCTCAGTTTCAAATACAGGTAGTCCTTGCTTTGCACAGTTCCAAAACACATGAATTTCTGATACCATATTTTAGTTAAATAACACCCAACAATACAGTCAACAACAATACAGTTTCCCAACAATGCATTCAAATTTCAGTTACCATGGTATATTAACTGTGAGAAACTGTATCAAGTGTAAACTTGCTAGCTCTCCAGTCCATAAATAATATGTATATAAGAGATCTGTCATGACCAGTGACCAATCATGTCACTCTGTTAAAATCTGCCAGTGACCTGTGCATCTGTTATCAGCTCTCAACAGACAGCAAAGCATGTAGTTGTGTTGCCTACTTAACTCCATGGGATAGTTTGCAAAAATGGATAACTGAAAGAAGGAACTGGCCAAGAAAGATTAGAGGTTAGAAAAGGAACAAAAAGTGACCACAATGGAAGGGAAATTTAAATCAAACATAAGTGGAATTACAGAAGAAAATAGCTGGGAATGATAACATTGCTGTCATTCAAGAGACTCTCGATGTGCAACCAGATGAGCTTAGTATAGGTGAACATATGGATGAAGTGAGGAATGTGCTTGTGATGAAAAGGATGAAGATGTCCTGGGGGAAGTGATATTGGCAAAAAAAACTTCACATTAAAGGAACTCTCAGAGAAAAATCACAACATTGAAAGTACAACGGATACACTATGGGAAACTGATCCAAACTTATAAAAGAATGTGACAATTCACGAAGAAATAGAAAGGATGCTCACTCATATTAAGTTATACAATAAGAAGCACATGTTGTTCATACTTTCTTTACCTATCTATCTATCTAGCCCAACATGGGGCTCAAACCCATGACCCAAAGATCAAGAGTTGCACGTTCTTCCAACTGAGCCAGCTAGATGCCCCTGTCCTCTTCATACCCTTGATAATTTTTTTTTTTTTACCAAGAAATAAAACACTTTATTCTCAATGTTTTTAATGTTTTAATTACAGTGTACTATATAAGTATTAATTTTACTATTTTTTTCTTTTCCTTATACATTTTTAACCAAGAATAGGGTATTCTTAATGTTTGGACAAAAAACTTTAAAGTTCACAGAACAGTTGTAATTTTCCCTTTGACTATTAAGGATCTCTGTGCATGGTTTCAGCTGATAGTTATCTTTACAGGCCTACAATATCATGCAAAGCAAGGACTGCCTGTAGTTTCCAATCTTCATTATTATATCTTCCTTAACCCAGGAATTATGTTTTAAAAATTCCAAACACATGGGGTTTTATGAGTTTCTTATCTCTGATATCATTGCATTGAGGTCCAGAACTACGGCTTGATAAGCAGTTCTCTGGTATTTACTGAAATTTCCTTTTTTACCCTGTTTGATAAAAATGAATATCCTACCATTACTAAATACAGTGTTTACACACACACACACACACACACACACACACACACACACACACACACACACATTCAGATCAAGCATGCTAATAGTGTGTCCAAATCTCTCCTCAGCCATTTTAATCTGCCTGATAAGCCAGTTTCTGGAAGAAGAGTATTAAAATATCAGACCATGACTGTGGACTTCTCATCTTGTTATAGATCAAATTCTTTGGTGGGTCAACACACGCTTGTTCAGTGAAAATAAACTCAGAGCAAAATTTGTTTTCCTCCCTTTCGTCTTTCATATCACTTAATATAGAACTATAAGCATGACAAAGATTTGAATCCCAGTTGAATTAAAAAATCTTTTTAGGAACAACAAAGTGTACAATCAATAACATGACACACTTACTACAAAAGGTGTAGGAACATATCTTGAAAAAAGGTACACAGGAACATCTTTGGCTAGTAAGACTGCAGCAGTGAGTTTAGCAAGTCTAAAAACAAAAATAGAGATTTCACTTAGTCCTTAGCTTACCACACATTTTAAAACCCAACCCTCCACAAAATAAAAGTTTCATATTGTAATTATTCTGAGTATGTAGTAGCCTAATACAACAAATTCTTACAATCACTGGTTATTTAGGCTTCATGTCCCAACTTAAAAATGTTAAACAAGATTTTTTGAAAAGGAACTTAATAAGAAATAGAACTGATATTTTAATTTCTTTCTTTTTCCTCATTCATCTTTCTTTACCAAGAAATAAAACCCGCAAAAGGCAAAAAGAATGGAGGAGAGTGAATTAAGAGAATTCAAGAAACAAAAATAATTAAACCCTGAAAAAAAATATGGCTATCTCCTGATTATCTATGTGTGAAAATGCCTTAAAACTAATTAAATGTGAGTACAATGAGAGAATACAAGTTATACAATCACTCCTACCTGATACTTGTGCCAAAATATTAAAATCATAACATAAACTATGATGTCATTCTAAATACTAACTCTAAATATTTAAAATTTTAATTCTGCCTGTAAGAGCGAAAGGTTATAATAGAAGCTTTAACATGCTTCCATTTCAGCTCTAAAATAAACATCAGCATGTGATCACATTTCTAGTTGACAGTTTCCTGTTTCAGAAATCCTACCACTAATTGTTTTTAAGGTTTTATTCCAGTCCAACTTGGTCTCTGAAACAATTCACACTGTACCTCTGGCTGCTGCAGCTGCTAGTTACTTGACCCCGGGTGTCATACCCAACAACAAAGCCTCTCTGCTTGAAGTCTGAGAAACATCTTTCAAGGTATTTGTACATTCCCTGAAGCAGATAAACACAAAAGATTAGTTCCTGACTAATACCTGCATTTTCCACCATTTAAAATCCATTATTTTTATGTGTTGTGTGCAGTTTATTGGCTCACAGGGAACTGGCTTCCACCTTTATGCTCATGTTTAGCAGTGTGGGAACAATACTGTTCAATCCTCAAATCTGAGAGGACAAACATTTATTCCCTCAAGTGTCAGGTACATTTAATACCACAGAAATATCAATTAAGTAACTATGAAAGCCAATACGATACATAAAACATTAGGGAAAAAAGAAGGGACAAGAGAGTCAGTATGGTACAAAAAAAAAAAATTGTTAGAAGAACCAAAAGAAATTGTTTCTTGCCTTATGGCTGTAGACAACAGAATTTTGACCATTTTAGGCCCTGCTAAATCTCAAGACTGAAGCCAAACAAAAGATTTGACCTATTTATGACACAAACATTTTAAATCAGCAACATAAACCTTCATTAGAACATTTCTTTCTTTCTTTCTTCCTTTCTTCCTTCCTTTCCTTTCCTTCCCTTACCCCTTCCCCTTCCTTCCTTCCTCTTTCTCTTTTTCCTTCTTTCTTTTCTTTTCTTTCTGCCTTTCCTTTCCTCCTTCCTTCCTCCCTCCCTCTCTTCCTTTCTTTCATTAATTTTAAGTAACCTCTATACCCAACATGGGGCTCAAACTCCCAACCCCAACATCAAGTGTGCACGTTCTATCAACTCAGCCACCCAGGTGCCCCATTAGAACATTTCTTTTTTCCTTTTTTTTTTTTTTTTCATTAGAACATTTCTTAAGATGGCTGATCCCATTTGTAATTCCTTAGTTCTAAAATCTCACAGAAAGAAAATTTCATAAACTAGGAAAATTTGCAGCCAATGGCAATAAAAAAAGAAATGAAAGTATTTAATACTGAAAACATCACAACAATAAATTAGAACCATTTAAGTGTCCTATGAATGATTTGCTAACTTTAATAAATGCTTTCATCTCTAAAAATAACACTTCATATTGTATAGTCCTTTAAAACCACCTTCACAGATGTTGGCACATTTAATCCTTACAACCTCAAAAAGAAAAAATGAAGATACCTTTCCTATTTTTGTCTGTCCTTCAACATCTTTTCAAAGAAAAGAGCAGACAGAATAAGACTGAAGCTCCACTCAATGACTTGCCCAAGGCCTAAATTCATCTAAATTTACTGAAGGCTACTATATGGCAGGCACAGCTAAGACAGTATGTGGCAGCACCATGAGGCCCCAGTGACTTCTGGACCCCTCTTTCAAATATAATTATTCTTTCCAACCTACTCCTGAAAGAGAACCTCAACCACCTCCCTTTTGGCCTTAGTCTATACTTTGTATTTGATTAAGGTCTTCTCTCCAGCTAATCTCTTAAATCAGGCAAAAACCCCCGCTGGCAAAGCATCTTGTGATGGGAACCAAAACTACCTACCCCTCCAATAATGTCAGCAAGACCCTGCATGAGTGACCCCAAGACAATGATCGACCTGACCTTTACTGCCCACCTGCACATACCCACTACTTTTGTCCTACACTTTCCTTATATAAACGTAGAAGTTTTTTCAGCCCTTTGGAGACAGTCTTTGAGATGTTAAGTCCACTATCTTCCTGGTGTTGGCCACACCGAAATTCCTTTCTTGTTTCACCACCACTCTGTTTCTCTGCTTTTGGATTTTGTCAGCAGCAAGTGGCCGAACCTGGGCTGCTTAGGATCTCCAGAGTCTGGTGCTCTTGCACCCCTGCGTTCTGGTTACACTCCCTGTGACTGTGGGTGTGAGTCTGTGGATGTGTGCGTGCACGCATGCTTACTATAACCCACACTGGTTAGTTTCACCAATTTATTTATTTCTAAAGATGATGCTATCCTCAAATCTCACAGAACTTCCTACTATTCTCTGGTTTAAAAATCTACCTTCACTTATCCCCATAAACCTAGATTCTGAAAAGGGCTAGGGCTTAAGAATCAGATTCCATGGGGCGCCATGGGTGGCTCAGTGGGTTGGAGCCTCTGCCTTCAGCTCGAGTCATGATTCCAGGTCCTGGGATGGAGCCCCGTGTCCCGCTTTCTGCTCAGCCAGGAGCCTGCTTCCCCCTCTCTCTCTGCCTGCCTCTCTGCCTACTTGTGATCTCTGTCTGTCAAATAAATAAATAAAATCTTTAAAAAAAAAAAAAAAAGAATCAGATTCCATTAGGCTTTTCCACTTCACATAATGGAATCTCAACTCTAGTGTCAATTTACATTTCCATAGAAAATGATTTTGAAACACCTCCCCCAATCCTTTTTGTAAAGTCAAGGAATCTTCCTTTATTAAAAGCCTATAAGGAAATAAATTTATTAAAAAGAGTGAGCTAACACATCTCTAGATGAGGGAAAGAAAGGAGACGGGTGCAGAAGTGGCACGTATCCTTCCTATTTAGTCATCTTGTCGTCTGTTCTTCCCCATCCCCTGCATTAGCCTTTGCCTTTAGAGAATTCCCTCAGAACAAAGCTAAGGATGATTTACTGTTGGCGCTATTGATAAGAATTATATCTTTATATCTACTGAGCAATCCTCTAGTCCAGAACTATTTTTAGTATATGCTAAATGCATTTGAGCCTCAAAAGTATACAATTCCTTGAAGCAGTAGGAATGATTCACTAGAAAAAGAAAGTAATCTGTTTCTATATTGCATAAAAATGGGGAGAAATAAATTGTATCATATCATAAGCTGTTTTAAGGAACTCTCATGGACTATAAGAAACAAATTGGGGGTTGCTGGGGGAGCGGTGGGCGGAGGGGTAGGGTAATTGGGTGATGGGCATTAAGAAGGACATGTGATGTGATAAGCACTGGGTGTTATACACAACTGATGAATTACTGAACTCTACATCTGAAACTAAGGACGTACTATATGTTGACTAATTGAATTTAAATTTAAAAAACCTCTCATGGATATGGACACTCTTAAAGAACTCTCATGGATATGGAAAACCATGTTAAAGGGAAATATTTTCAACTACATTTTCCAAATACTCTGGTTAATCTTTATCAATGGCCATATGCCAAAATAAGTAACTCTCTTTTTTCTAAGTTTGTTTCTTTCTATCAGTTGGAAATGTCAATATCCATTTCCTGATTTCAAATGCAAATTAACAATGTCAAGAGTTTGAATATGGTCACCAAAAGAACTCTTAATCAGAAAGTTAGTCTATAACCTTGAAGATACACAAATGCCTTCTAAAATAAATCTTATGTAAGACCAAAGATCAGGATTTATTCCACATTTTTTACTGAAAAAAGTACCTTCCTAGATATAAAGTTTTTGTTTTTAGAAAGGCACAACCTAATTTAGAAAGCCAAAAAATAGTATGATTAAAAAGTATACATATAGTACTTTGTAATTCTTACCTGTGTTGACTGTATTACTGTAAGGTCATTAATATAGCAAAATCCTGCCCCCATAGTAGAACGAAGTCCTGCAGTCCCAAAAGTCATTCGGCAACAAAGACGATCCCGCAGCTCCTTGTTCATCCCATTCCGTAACAGATTTTCAATCTGCTCTTTTGTTTTGGGATTCTATAAAAAAGGTATTAAGACGTAATCAGGATCACAAGCAGGGTCCTAATATGAAGCCCTTCTGAGGAGCCGGGAAGTGTTAATGTGTATATCACAAGGTTCTAGACACACTATAGATTCCACAGTGCTAATGATCAATATTAGTATGTATAATAAAACAATACCTGGCCCTTTACAGAGTCCCCCAAGGAGCCAGGCCCTTACTCGAGTCCATTTACATATCTCTAATTATCACAGCATTTTTTTGTACTACTATTCAAGAGTTTTTTTAACAAATTGATAAACTTAAGAGCTATGAATCCAAAATAAGCTTCTTAGTCAAAAAATAACATTAGGGGCGCCTGGGTGGCTCAGTGGGTTAGGCCGCTGCCTTCGGCTCGGGTCATGATCTCAGGGTCCTGGGATCGAGTCCCACATCGGGCTCTCTGCTCAGCAGGGAGCCTGCTTCCCTCTCACTCTCTCTGCCTGCCTCTCTGCCTACTTGTGATCTCTCTCTGTCAAATAAATAAATAAAATCTTAAAAAAAATAAAAAAATAAAAAAATAACATTAATTAGAGTCTCTATTAAGTGTTAAAAGAAATGTGGAAGCTATTGGGTAAAAGCCATCAACAGACACTGACCAACTACTTCCCAAATCTCTGTGATTCAAAGTGACCAGATAAGTGTTCCTGCTCTTTAAAGTCACAGAAAACCACTCAATGTATCTACAGTAAAGATGACCATAAAATGGTCTTAGATATTACATGTGGACTTAGATAAGAATGAGAATGAAAATCCAGTCCAAACTTGGCTTGCTGAGCAGGACACACCAACATCTACATTTTAGAATTCTGTGTTTCATTATCACATCTTTTACCTTATTTTCATAAAGCTCAAGGATGCCCCTGACTGAAACAGTACTTCACAAACAATTAACTTCAAATAGAAATGCAATAAAAAATTGGAATAAAATTTGAATGGGATTTTCCAGTATTTTCTTTTTAAGAGTCAGATATTATGAAAATAAAGTGAACCACAACTTCTCCCTTCCATATTTTGTGTAGTATAGATTTAGTCCATACTAACAGCTTAGATCTTCTACATCTATAGCCTATACAATAATGAATATTCCGAATGATAAACCAAGGCACCTACAAGGTGCTAAATATGAGAGTATATTTGTACTTGCACAGAAATAAAAACATATTAATATATATTTAAACAGAAAGGGGCACCTGGGTGGCTCAGTGGGTTAAAGCCTCTGCCTTCAGCTCAGGTCATGATCTCAGGGTCCTGGGATCTAGCCCCGCACTGGGCTCTCTGCTCAGCAGGGAGCCTGCTTCCCTTCCTCTCTCTCTCTGCCTGCCTCTCTGCCTACTTGTGATCTCTGTCTGTCAAATGAATAAATAAAATGTTTTAAAAATAAATAAATAAATAAATGAACAGAAAGGTTTTCTGGTTATAGTGGAATTAAAGTAACCAGAGTACATGCCACAAACTAATGGAAATTCTGATTAACTGAAATTGTAATCTGCTAAAAATAGCCTGTAAAATAAAAATATATTGGGGCACCTGTGAGGCTCAGTGGGTTAAGCCTCTGCCTTCGGCTCAGGTCATGGTCTCAGGGTCCTGGGATTGAGCCTCGCATGGGGCTCACTACTCAGCGGGGAGCCTGCTTCCCCCCCCCTGCCTGCTTCCCTGCCTACTTGTGATCTCTCTCTCTCTCTGTCAAATAAATAAATAAAATCTTTTTAAAAAATATGTATATATATCTCTCTCTCACATAAAACCTTAACTCAAGGAATCTCCATTTTATAAATGGCACACACTAGCAAATACACAGGCTATATAAGAATATGAATAGCTGGGGCACCTGGGTGGCTCAGTGGGTTAAGCCTCTGCCTTCGGCTCGGGTCATGGTCCCAGGGTCCTGGGATCGAGCCCCGCATCGGGCTCTCTGCTCGGCGGGAGGCCTGCTTCCTCCTCTCTCTCTGCCTGCCTCTCTGCCTACTTGTAATCTCTGTCAAATAAATAAATAAAATCTTAAAAAAAAAAAAAAGAATATGAATAGCTATTTTTTTTTTAAGATTTTATTTATTTGCCAGAGAGAGAGAGAGAGAGAGAGTACACACAAGCAGGCAGAGAGGCAGGCAGAGGCAGTGAGAGAAGCAGGCTCCCTGCCAAGCAAGGAGCACGATGCGGGACTCGATCCCAGGGCCCTGGGATCACGACCTGAGTCGAAGGCAGCGGCTTAACCAACTGAGCCACCCAGGTGTCCCTGAATAGCTTTTTTTTTTCAAGATTTTATTTATTTGAGAGAGAGAAAGAGAGCGTGCCATGTGTACATGCCAGGAAGAGGCAGAGGACCCTGAGACCATGACCTGAGTGTAAGGCAGACACTTAACCAACTGAGCCACCCTGATGCCCCAAAATAGGAACAGCTATTAAGATAAGAATCTAAACAATAAGATTACCTGGGAAACTATTTATTATTCTAATGTCTAAGATACCACCAGATTTGATAGAGGTCAAAGAGACTTGAAGAGGGCTAACACTTAAAAACAAACGTAAGGGGGCGCCTGGGTCGCTCAGTGGGTTAAGCCTCTGCCTTAGGCTCAGGTCATGATCTCAGGTTCCTGGGATGGAGCCCCACATGGGGCTCTGCTCAGCAGGGAGCCTGCTTCCCCCTTTCTCTCTGCCTGCCCCTCTGCCTACTTGTGACCTCTCTCTGTCAAAAAAATAAAATAAAATCTTTTAAAAAAAGCATAAGAATGGCAAAAATAAAAGACTAAAAAAACCTGCATTCTGTAGAGGGTACATGACAGTGTCACATAGTTAGTGACACTGAAATTGGGGTAGTCCTCGAGGACTTGGCTGGCTTAGTCAGAAGAGCATATGATTCCTGATCTTGGGGTCGAGTTTGAGCCCCACACTGGACACAGAGATTACTAAAATTAAATAAATAAACTTAATTTTTTAAATTGGGGTAGTCCTTTTAGAGTTTGCAGCCACTATCAAAATTTAAACTGCATGTACATTTTGTCCCGTAAATTTCTCTGTCCACAGCAATATCTTCACCCAAACAAAAAGATTTATTCATGTAAGAATGTTGACTGCAGCATTTTACTGGTAGTAGTATTATTATCATTGCATTAATAAAGAACTTAAGATTTAGAGAGGGAGCCTGGTAACACTGAGCGAATATTAGAGGTCTAGATAGGATTTGAATCCAGGCTGGTCTGGCTCTATATCCTATACCACCTCACTACAAACAACAAAACAATTATGTAGAGCAGGCTAATAATGCTTCTAATAATAATAAACTCCAACTATAAGGTAAAACATTATTCTTTTTAATTACAGCTATATAAAAATGATCTACCAGACATGAATACTATTAGGTTACTGAGTACTTCCTAATGTTTAACTGCACAGCTACTAGAGTAGGGCCTAAAAATTCTATTCTCTGTTATAAACATCACAACCAGTCCTAACCTAATTATTCCTGGTTCTGAAAGAGCCTGTAAATTAGAGAAAAATAAAAATGGATTAAAAATCATAATGCATTAGACATAAGTATATTTTTATGTTAAACAGTGCTAAGCAATTATAGTGACAGGCATATGAAGTCTACTTTAGGTTTCTCCACTATTTCATAGGTAGACAATTTTAAATTAGATACTGATGTCTCACATGTTTTAAAATACACCTAAAGGGCTATCTATGTAGCCATTTTATATTTTCCATTCAGATAAATTTATATTTTTTGGTTGGCTTTTTTTTTTGTATTTTGTTGTTAAAATCTTCAAATGACTATGATTTTTGTAAGCTATCATATATGAAGGTTCTAAAGAACTACAAATTATTTTTAAATACTATTTCCACAGAGAAGTCAGATGTATTAAGTAAAAAGCAGAAGCGTGTATAAAGTGTTTTAATCTGTGTAAAAAAAGGTATGTGTATATATCATGATATGTATATATCATTCCAGAAATACTCCATGCAAATGTAAGAAACTAGAAATAGTGATTATCTCTGATGGGGAAACCAGGAGTGAGGTCTAAGGTAGGTAAGTGACTTATTTTTATTGCATAGCCTTGGTACTGTTTGGATATTTTATGGATGTCTTACTTATTTTATGGTAAAAACTAGGTAAGTATCTATGATCACTGAGGGAAAACTACTTGTGTGTCTACGTTTTACCTCACAAATTGTTCTTTTTAGAACAGCACCCACAGAGGGCTATTAATAAAACATACATTGGATCTTCCTCAAATATAAATTATTGTTTGCTTAATAAATGTGCTCCCTTATTTATAATGCACTCATTACTTGAGAGTAGGAACAGACTAATCAGCCAAAAGAGAAAAAAATGATTCAACTGGTGTCAACCGTAAAGAAAGCATCTCTAAAATTATACTGTAAGTCTGTGGAGAAGTTATATGATGTACATACTTTTTGATAATGCACTTGTTGATCTACATATAAAATGAAAATTAATTATTTAGAAAGTAAATGCATTCAATATGAACTAAATTTGCTCTTAACCACTATATTTTAGAATCCTAATAATTTTAGTACCCCAAAAAAGTAATCCTGAAGAAAATCCAAAAAGATTTTAGTGACTGCTAGCATTTTCTATACTTCATCAGGAGTAAAGCTGATTGTTTAGTAGGAAATCAGTAAGCTAAAGAGTACAGAATTAAAGCCATGCATTATTTTCAAATTTTACCTGTTTACCCAAAATTTTCCTTTAGGTTCTAATCCTATGGATTGCTGCAACTTTATATGGCTGAAATGAAGAAAAGAAAGTGTCTTCTTACATAAAACTCTGTGGAGTTCTGTTTTCCATAGCGTAGTTCATAAGGCCCAAATTCAAAGAAAACATGAAAGAACCGATTTCCATACACACACACACAAAAGCAGCACTATATATATATGTGTGTGTATATATATATACACATATATATACATACACACACACACACACACAGAAGTACCTCTTCTAACAAACTTCTTACAAACTCTCATAGATGTGAATAAAGCTATATACCAGACCAAAGTCACTCCAACCCTGCCTGCCATGAAATGAAAGTATTAGTACTCACTTATGAAGGATTTTTTTTTACTCACCCAAGCTTTTCTGAACCTATTCTGTACGTAATTAGAGGGTTTCTGTATTATTTATGTATAATAAATGTAAATACATATAAAAGGATGTAAAAGTAATTAATCATCATTATATAGAACAAATCAAGTTTGTCAATGAGGAATTCACCTATAAATCTTGGTTCCTACTTCTTTTACAAACCTAATATTTGTATAATTTTTATACAGCTTGAATCTACTCTATTAATATTCTAGTACTAAACCTAACAGCAAAAAAATAATTTAAAATGTGACCTTCATTGTTTAGAAGATTAGAACAGATCTAAAAAAACATAATATATATTCACAATTCAAACCCTAATATTGTTATATGTATAAAGATGAGGCAACGGACACTGGGGAGGGTATGTGCTTTGGGGAGCGCTGTGACTTGTGTAAGATGGATGAATCACAGACCTGTACCCCTGAAACAAGTAATAAAGTAAAAGAAAAAAAAAGATGAGGCAATATACAAAATTGACTTTTTAGTGGCTCAAATATATCTAAAATTGCAAAGCTACAAATAACATTTTAAAATTTTACTGACAGAGGCTGCTGCCTAAACAATAAATACCCATTTTATAAAACTACAGAGAAAAAATATTTAAGTTTATTTCTAAATAGAAGTTAAAATAGGAAACTGCAGTCTGAAAATCCAAAGGGTAAACACAACTGACATTTACTTCTGAGGGTCAGCCAGTTTGAAGATCCAAATCTAGAGACCTGGAGTAGAACATGTTTTCCCAACCAGCTGCTTCCTTATTGAGCCCAAAATATACTCTTGCTAATCAATAATTTTTTCCCATTTAAGGGTCCTTATGTAATTCTAAATTTTATTTTTCCATCTTTAAAATTTTTTTTCATACAGAAGTATAACTGACATACATTATATTGTTTTAAGTATAAAATAGTGATTTGATAATTCAATAGATTACACAATGCTCACCATGATAAATGTAGTTATACCATCTGTCACCGTATGTTAATACAATACAATATTATTGACTATATTCCCTGTCCTATACTCCTCATCTCCATGACTTGTTTATTTTATAAACTAGAAGAACTTTATTTTATAAAGATATTTTATAAAGATATTTATTAAGAACTTTATTTTATAACTAGAAGTTTGTATTTCTCAGTCCCTATTGCGTATTCTGCATATGCCCCCGCCCCTCCCCCCTCTGGGGACCACCAGTTTGTTCTCTGTATTTATGAGTCTGTTTCTGTTTTTTGTTTGTTCATTTGTTTTGTGTTTTAGATTCCAGATATAAGTAAAATAATTTCTCATTTTAAAAAAGTATAGAAATTAGCATAAATTAAATTGGCTTAGATAAATTTGAATGACTATTCTTGTCATATAAAATGAGATGTCATTAATAAGAATTGGCTTAATAAAATTTGAGAAATACCAGTTAATGAATATAAAAATCGTATCCAGGAAATAAAGATTCTAACTACTCAAAAAGCAGAAAATACAATTCCAAATATAATATATTGTTACCATTTAAGTATAATACTAAATATATCAAAATTATTATGAAAGATCAAAATGTTGATTATTATATTTCAATACTGAAGATTACATAGACATAGTCTTTTTTTTTTTACTGTTCAATAACATAGTCGTATTCAAATATGTATTAAGCTTTAAACAAAAAATAGTTCTCATATAAGGCAGTCAAAATAAAGCATTTCAAATGTTTGTTGTTTTTCTTTAGGTATTCTGACACATACTTTTCTTGACTAAAACTGCTCTTAAAAAATAAAGTCTTGGGGCGCCTGGGAGGCTCAGTGGTTTAAAGCCTCTGCCTTGGCTCTGGTCATGATCCCAGCGTCCTGGGATCCAGCCCCGCATTGAGCCCCGAATCGGGCTCGCTGCTCAGCCAGGAGCCTGCTTCCCTTCCTCTCTCTCTGCCTGCCTCTCTGCCTACTTGTGATCTCTGTCTGTCAAATAAATAAATAATCTTCTTAAAAAAATAAAAAATAAAGTCTTAATTTTAAAAAAATTAGAAAAATCACCTCAGTAGATGCAGAGAAAGCATTTGAAAAATTCAACAGCCAATAATTATTTTTAAATTTCTCAGTAAACTTTTAATAGTAATTCCATGAGGCATCTACCCAAGAGAAATGTTTGAAACATGTTCACACAAAGACCTGTAAATGAATTTTTTTTCTGTAAATGAATTTTAATAATAGATTTATTCTCAACAGTTGAAACCTGCTGTCCATCAACAGGTGAATGAATAAAAAAATTGTTGTACATCCATAAAATGGAATAACATTTAGCAATAAAAAGGAATAAACTGCTGAAATAGACAACAAAATGGATAAATCTCACAAGCATTACGTTAAGTGAAAGAAGCTAGACATGAAAAGTCTACATATTGCATGATTTCTGTAAAGGCAAACTATAGGAACAATAAAGAACTATTACAACTCAACAATAAAAAGACAACCCATTTTAAAAAGGGGCAAAGGAGGGATGCCTGAGTGGCTCTGTCGGTTGCGTATCTGACTTCCACCAGGTCACGAACTTGGGGTCCTGGGATCAAGCCCCTGGAATAAACCCAGAGTCAAGATCTCTCCTCAGTGTGGAGTCTGCTTCTCCCTCTCCTTCTGCCCCTTGGTAGCACCCCTGCTCATGCTCTCTCTTACTCTCTCTCAAATAAATAAAATCTTAAAAAAATAAAAAAACAGGCAAAGGATTCACTAAAGAAGATATATAGACAATTCACTGTAATAAGTATTGATTCATGCTACAATATAGATGAACTTTAAAAATATACTAAGTGAAAGAAGGTAGACACAAAAGTCACATACAACAATAGTATGCTTCCATTTATGTGAAAGGTCTAGAATAGGCAAATTTAGACAGATGAGTGGTTGTCAGGAGCTGGGGTGGGGGAGGAGGAACAGGGAGTGACTACTAATGGGTATGGGGTTTCTTTCTGGGATGATTACAATGTTTGGGAATTAGATAGTGGTGACAATTGTACAACCTTTTGAATATACTAAAACCCACTAAATCATTCATTTTAAAGTGATAAATTTTATTTCACATTACGTGAATTATATCTCAGTTAACAAAAACTACAGGACAAAATTAGATCAGTGATTGATAGGGGTTGGAGCAAGGGGATTTCACTACAAAAGGGGCAGGAGGGAACTTTCTGCAGTGATGCAAATGCTCTTTGTGATGTTGGTTATTCAATTGTATACACTTTTCAAAATTCATTAAATGGAGCACTTAAAAGATGAAATTTACTGGGACACCTGGGTGGCTCAGTTGGTTGGACGACTGCCTTCGGCTCGGGTCATGATCCTGGAGTCCTGGGATCGAGTCCAGCATCGGGCTCCCAGCTCCATGGGGAGTCTGCTTCTCCCTCTGACCTTCTCCTCGCTCATGCTCTCTCTCATTGCCTCTCTCTCGAATAAATAAATAAAATCTTAAAAAAAAAAAGAATGAAATTTACTGTCCATTATGTAAATGTAAATTATACCTCAATAAGCCTGACTTAAAAAAAAGTATATAGAAAAGCCCTAAAGCTGAGGTTGAAGTAGAGGAAATATGCATAAACCCAGAAGCACAGTGTTTTACATTATAAAGTATGAATTAATAACAAACAATATTAGGTGGGTTTTTTCAATTATCTTTATAAAACACTTGAAAAATATAATTTAATGTTAAAAATACAAAACTTGAAAGATAACCTGAATTCTCTTTATGAAGCAGAGTTGTTGGTTTTTTTTTTAAAGATATGCAAATTACAAAAATAAAGTCATGGGTGTGAGATGCACTGTAGTAGAAAATCAACACTCTTACTTTTAAGTTTTTCCTGATAATTATGTAAAAGTTCCTTGATGTTTGGGATATTTAAATCATAATTCTATGTAAGTATGAATCTAATTTTACAGAAACCACAAATGAAACTTACTATCTTTGTAAAATATGACATTTCTACCTAATGAACATCTTAGGCTGTATTTGATGTTATTTTATTGTTGACTTGCATTTTGTTAAGGAACTATAGCTTCTGGTACTATTTAGGCAAAAGTTAACAGTATCCACATTTTCAAAAGTTATAGGGGCGCCTGGGTGGCTCAGTGTGTTAAATGCTCTGCCTTCGGCTCAGGTCATGATCCCAGTGTCCTGGGCTCCAGCCCCACGTCAGGCTCCCTGTCAGCGGGGAGCCTGCTTCTCCCTCTTCTCCTCCCCTCTCCATTTCCACTCTCTCTCTCTCTCAAATAAAATCTTAAAAAAAAAAAAAAAGTGCTCAGAACAGTGCTTGGCATGTAACAAAGCCACACACACACACAGTTTGTTATGCTTAAACTCCACTCCAGTCTCCCCCTATCTCTTCAGCTCCAGCAAGAGTTTAACCACTATCACCGGGCTTGGGTGAATAGAGCCCATCTGCCCGGGTTCTGATCCCACAGCCACCATTAACTAGCTGCGTGATCTTGGACAAGTACCTGAACCTCTCTGTTCTTTAGTTTCCTCATTTGTAAAACTCTAGTGATAAGAATATCGAGGACCTGATGAGAGTATTATCAAAAGGCGGGGGGGGGGGGGGGGGGGCACCTGGGTGGCTCAGTGGGTTAAGCCTCTGCCTTTGGCTCAGATCTTGATCTCAGGGTCCTGGGATCCACCCCTGCATCGGGCTCTCTGCTCAGCAGGGAGCCTGCTTCCTCCTCTCTCTCCTCTGCCTGCCTCTCCTACTTGTGATCTCTGTCAAATAAATAAATAAAATCTTTTAAAAAATTATATATTAAGTATTTACATATTATAAAAAACACAATACTTCAATTTTGGGATTTGAGTGTTTTCAGGCACTAAAATAGTTTTGACCAAGTGTTTGACCAAGCTGTTCAGCTTCCAAGGTTATCTTGACTTTGAATTAAATGAAAAACAAAGCTATTTTCAACCAAACAGGAAATTTAGACAAAACTCTAGTATTCTTAGATATGCCTTGTTTACTTCGGAGAAATACAGAAGGGAGGAAAATGGGATCAGTTAAGTGGATATGGGAATTTAAACTGAACCTGTAATTTATTTCTTTAAAAAGGAGATCGGATTCAAATTTAGCAAAATATTGTAACAAAATAGGAGATGCTTATCATTCTGTTTTCTTTTCTTTTTTTTTTTTTAAGATTTTGTTTATTTATTTGACAGAGAAGGAGAGATCACAAGTAGGCAGAGAGAGGGGGAAGTAGGCTCCCTGCTGAGCAGAGAGCCCGATGCGATGCGGGGCTCCATCCCAGGACCCTGGGATCATAACCTGAGCCAAAGGCAGAGGCTTTAACCCACTGAGCCACCCAGGCACCCCTCATTCTGTGTTTTTAAAAAGGAGAGGTCAATTTGTTAAAAAGGCTCATTACTTCTTTAATTCATTGGAAGGCTCTATAATCATCCTAATGTAAAATTCTGTTATCCATAATTCTAGAAGAGTCTCCAGGCTACCCTCCACATCTCCAACCCATCTCATCCTAATTAATACTGCCAGACTAATCAGTCAAGAACCAACGCTAGAGTCCAGTTCCATTTATATCGAATATAAAGGTTAGGAATTAGATTCCAAAGGCCAGAGATCAAAATCTTTTCAGATTGAAATACTCTCTCCATTTCTCTGAATCCAAGTTTGTATACAGGGTTAAAAAAAAATGGGAATAACTACCTCAAACAATCCTTGAAAGATTAAGAGTTGTTTTTTTCTTTTTTTTTTTTTTTACATGAAAGCATCTATTAACATATCTGGCACATGATCACTCAATAAACAAGAGATTTCCTTTTTCCTTTACCTAATTTTTTTTTAGATTTTTTAAAAAAATTTATTCCTTTGAGAGAGCGAGCACCGCCAATAAGGTCAGGAGCAAGAGGACGGTCACTGGGAGAGAGAGAAGCAGACTCTCCACTGAGCAGAGAGCCCCACCCTGGGATCTAGCCCTGGGCCAAATGCAGATGACACCCAGGAGCCCCTCCTTTATGTAATCTTCACTGCCACAGCACTCCATACACTATACTTGAGCTAATATAAAAAAAAACTTCACTATTCTCTTGCACACTGCCCATTCAGTTTCATTTCCCTGATCAGTTTCATTTTCCATTTTATTTTTCTATTTCTCCCACCTTAAATTTTCTCTCCCCATATTCATCATCTATTTCTATCTCATTTATCCTTCAAGGCCCAACTCCAATTCTATTTGTTACATAGTCTTCCTGACTTTCAATTTCTACGGCTCTTAAAAAGCAGTGTCAGATAGTTGACCATTAATTGTTCTTTACTTGTATCATTTTTTAAAAAGATTTTATTTATTTATTTGATAGAGACACAGCGAGAAAGGGAATACAAGCAGAGGGAGCAGGAGAGGGAGAAGCAAGCTCCCCACTGAGCAGGGAGCCCAATTCGGGGCCCGATCCCAGGACCCTGGGATCATCATGACCTGAGCCGAAGGCAGACGCTTAACGACTGAGCCACCCAGGTGCCCCTATTTGTATCTTATTTTATTTTATTTTTTTCAGTAGGCTTCAAACCCAGCATGGAGCCCAATGCAGGGCTTGAACTCACCACCCTGAGATCAAGACTCGAGCTGAGATGAAGAGCTTAAACAACTGAGCCACCCTGCTTCCCCTCTTTATTTGTATTTTAAATATTATTATTAATTTTGAACTATATTCATACATTTTCATACTTAAAAAAAATACTAATAATACAGGGGCGCCTCGGTGGCTCAGCCATTAAGTGTCTGCCTTCGGATCAGGTCATGATCCCAGAGTCCTCCAATTGAGCCCCACGTTGGGTCCCCTGCTCAACAGGAAACCTGCTTCTCCCTTTCGCACTTTCCCTGCTTGTATTCCCTCTCTTGCTGTGTCTCCATCAAATAAATAAATAAAATCTTTTAAAAAATAAAACCTAATAATACATAAAAAGCTAAATAGGTCTTTGACTATTACCATCAGTCCCAGGCCCCTCCTGTAGGGGGAGCCAGTACTGTTGTGATGTATCCTTCCAGATCTTTACTGGAGAGAGTTTTGCTCTTTTTGTTTTATATATATGGTATCAAATGGCACACACTGTTCTGCAACTTGCTTATTTCACTTAATATATCTTGGAGATCCTTTCAATACATATAGATCTATATTTTTTTTGTTCCTGTTTTACTGAGAAACAATTGCCATCACTGTAAGTTTAAGATACACAGCATGATGGTTTAATTTATATATACAATCAACCCTTGAACAACACACATTTGAACTGAGCAGGTCCACTTATATGCAAATTTTTTTCAGTAAAATCAGTACAAAATTGTGAATTTATTTTCCCTTTATGATTTTCTTTTGTCTAGCTTTATTCTTTTGTAAGAATATATTTTGTAATATATATAACATACAAAATATGTGTTAATCAACTATGTTATCAGTAAGGTTTCTGGTCAAAAGGAGCCTATTATTAAGTTTTTTGGGAGTCAAAAGTTAAATGCAGATTTTCGACTGCTTGCAGTGTTGGTGCCCCAACCTTTATGCTATTCAAGGTATTGTGAAATGATTAGCATAACAGATTTGGTTAATATCCATCATCTTAGATAGATACAATAAAAGGGAAAAAAAATTCTCTTTGTGATGAAAACTCTTAGAATCTACTTTTTTTTAAAGATTTATTTATTTGTGGGGCACCTGGGTGGCTCAGTGGGTTAGGGCCTCTGCCTTCAGCTCCGCTCATGATCCCAGTTCCTGGGATCGAGCCCCACATCGGGCTCTCTGCTCAGCGGGGAGCCTGCTTCCTCCTCTCTCTCTCTCTGCCTGCCTCTCTGCCTACTTGTGATCTCTGTCTGTCAAATAAATAAATAAAATCTTTAAAAAAAAAAAAAAAAGATTTATTTATTTGTTTTAGAGAAAGAAATGGGAGGAGCAGAAGGAGAGGGAGTGGAAAAGAATATAAGCAGATTCCCCACTGAGCATGGAGCCCAACGTGGGGCTAAATCTCCCAACCGCGAGAGCAAGACCTGAGCCGAAACCAAGAGTCGGATACTCAACCAAGCCACCCAGGTGCCCCTAGAATCTACTTTCTAAACAACTTTTCCAATATATCATATAGTAGTGTAAGCTATAATTATATTGTCCATTACATCCCTAGTACTGACTTATAACCAGAAGTTTATACACCCTTTGACCATCTTCCTTTAATTCTGCATATACATCCCCCATCTGGTAACCACAAATCTGATCTATGAGTTTGCTGTGTTTTTTGGTCTTTTGGGGTTTTTTTGGATTCCACATGTAAGTAAGACCATATAGTTTTTGTTGTTCTTGTCTGTCTTATTTCCCCTTAGCATAATGCCTTCAAGTTCCATCTATGTTGTCACAAATGGTAGTGTTGTCATTTTTTATGGTTGAATAATATTCCATGGTGTATATATACCATAACTTCTTTATCCATTGATCCCTGATCTAGTGTATTCAACTGCTGCAGTGTTCCAATTTGTTTATCCTTCCCCCTTTGGTAGGCATTTAGGTTTTTTCTAAATTTTATCTGCATAAATAATGAAACATTTCAGAGGGAAAATGACATGAGAAAAATGTGAAGCAGAAACTGTAAAATAAAACCACTGTTTACAATAAAGAGATCTTCTGATTAGCTGAAAGCTAAAAGGCCTATGTATCTGAGAAGCATAGGATTTTTCATTTACATTATAATTTTCATATTCTTCGGGACATTTGATATGAACATGCCATAGTTTTGTTTGGTAAGATCCAGTGCTCACTAAATTATCTGGTGTAAAAGGTCTCATGCAGGATTAGCTATGGTGACCTACCTGTCTATTCTTTTCCACCAGAAAAATATTCTTTTCTCCATTAACTCTCTTAGTACTAACTGGCAGTAGATAGAAATTGACTAATGAAAAAAAATATTTTAGTATAATCTGCACTAAGTTATGTATCAACCTTTCATTCTGGGGAAAATGTATTTATAAAAAACAGACACATGAAATATGTAAAAACAAATAAACAAGCAAATCATGCTGTCTCTCCAAGACAATTAAAGAAATCTAATATAGATAATCCAGGGAGGACTATGAAAATCTAAAATGGTGAAATATAATACTTACATTCTTTGGTTAGTTCAGTGTATCTTACAAGTAAAATCTGAAAGAATCAAATGAAGACAAATTCCTTTTCATCAGGTTCTCTAGGCTCTGATTTTTTAAACAGGAAAGAAAGAGGGAAAATAATTCTAGATCAAGGATATATCCACATAGGCTTTCTTTTTTTTTTTTTTTTAAGATTTTATTTATTTATTTGACAGACAGAGATCACACAAGTAGGCAAAGAGGCAGGCAGAGAGAGAGAGAGGAGCAGGCTCCCCACTAAGCAGAGAGCCCGATGTGGGGCTTGATCCCAAAACCCTGAGATCATGACCTGAACCGAAGGCAGAGGCTTTAACCCACTGAGCCACCCAGGCGCCCCTCCACATAGGCTTCCTAATGGCCTCATAGAAAATTTGAAGGAACTAATCAAAAATCCTCTAAGAAAGAAAAGATAGGGGCACCTGGGTGGTTCAGAGGGTTAAGCCTCTGCCTTGGGCTCAGGTCATGGTCTCAGGGTCCTGGGATCGAGCCTCGCATCGGGCTCTCTGCTTGGTGGGGAGCCTGCTTCCCCTTCTCTCTCTCTGCCTGCCTCTCTGCCTACTTGTGATTTCTCTCTGTGTCAAATAAATAAATAAAAAGAAAATTGAGCAGATAGTACAGGGTGTTCTCTTCAGTTTCCCCTGTTGTGAACATCTTTTATTAGTGTGGTACATTTGTTGTAATTGATCCAATACTATGAACTAAAGTCCATAGTTTACATACAGGTATTGACAAATACATAATGTATTGCACATTACAGTATCATACAAGAATAGCTTAACTGCTCTAAAAATCCCTTGTGCTCTATCTATTCCTTCCTTTCCCCAGGTAATTTTTTTTTTAATTTTCTCTATAGTTTTACCTTTTTCAGAATAACATATAGAGTCATACAGTATGTAGCTTTTTCAGAATGGCATCTTTCATTAAGTAGTAAGTATTTAAAGTTTAACTGTGTTTTTGTGGCTTGATAGATTACTTCTTTTTGTGGCTTGATAACTTTTTTTAAAAAAATCAATAAATAATATTCTACTGTATGGATGTACCAAAGTTTGTTTACCCCTTCACTACTGAAGGACACCTTGGTTGCTTCCAGTTTTAAGTATATTTTTAATTTGAAAAAATAATAGTTTCAGTTGAAGATGAAAGTCTCAAACGCTTGTCTCCTCGTCTTCCTGAGAATTTTTTAAATGACAGTAAAGGTGTAAAAGGACTAAACCCATAATGCAAAAGAACTGGGGAAAGGGTCTATGGGTACTGAGGACTAGATGAAATTTCAACATATTTCTGAAAGACAGAAAGTAGCATGAAACAAAGCACAGTAAGCCAAAACCCTATTTATCCCACTAACATCTACATTTGGTTCCAGCAATCCCACTCTGAGTATATGCTAAAAGAATTGAAAGCAGGTCGTCAGGGTGGCTCAGTAAGTTAAGAATTGAAAGCAGGGTCTTGAGATATTTGCACATCCGTTTTCACAGCAGCACTATTCACAACAGCCAAGGGGTGGATGCAACCCAAATGTCCACTGATGAATGAAAGGATAAATGAAGTATGATATACCATATTATTCAGCCTTAAAGAAGGAAATCCTGTCATAGGCTACAAGATGAATCTTAAAGACATCATACTAAGTGAAATAAACCGTCACAAAAAGACAAATACTGTACAATTCTCTTTTTATGAACTATCTAAAGTAGTCAAATTCACAGAAACGGAATAGAATGGTGATTACCAGGGAGTGGGGGGAGAGGTAAAAGGGGACTTATGTAACAGCAGGGTTTCAGACTTGCAAGCTGAAAGAGTTCTAGAGATCCATTTCACAACAATGTGAATATAATTAACACTACTGAACTGTACACTTAAAAATCGTTAAGATGGGGCACCTGCATGGCTCAGTGAGTTAAAGCCTCTGCCTTCGGCTCAGGTCATGATTCCAGGGTTTTGGGATCGAGCCCCGCATCGGGCTCTCTGCTCAGCAGGCAGCCTGCTTCCCCCTCTCTCTCTGCCTACTTGTGATCTCTGTCAAATAAATAAATAAAATCTTTAATAAAAAAAATCGTTAAGATGGTAATTTTAGTTTATATGTTTTTTCACCACAATAAAAAATTACTAAATCTTATGTTTTGTCTTCAGGTTGATCTTCAAAATTGAACATAATGTAAACATAAGGTTAAGATCATCTAAATATTGTTCACTATGAATCCCTGTAGTGGGTTTGGATAAAATTTGCTTCTGTTCAGGCCCACCTATGCTTCCTGAAGGTATTGAGATCAAAATGCATTTTTTCTTAAGCTCTGTCAATCCATTGTTCAAAATCATGCCCTGTTTTCGTTTGCTTCATGTTCAAACCATAACCTGCTTACTCAGGTCTTCCTTCCTTCCCTCCTTCCCTCCCTCTTCCCCTCCCTTCTTCTCTACTATCCGTGGATAACTGCTTTTCTTTTTTTAATGTTTTTGCCAGAAAAACATACCATCTTCACCATATTATTAATATCTTCCAGCTTTTTAGTATTTATGGTATAGACACATTTCCTGAAGCCCAATGTGGATCTAGTGCACTATGGTCGTCTGGGATTTCTTTACATTGGGGTAATTCATCCATGTCAGTGCTAGTGTCCTCTTAAATAAAATGGTCAATTGGGAGTTCTGATTTGTGAGTTGGGCTTATTGTTCTGTAGACTTTGTTAGCACTAAGTACATTATTTAAACTTTTAAGAGAATAACTAAAACATAACTACCGAAATTTAGGAGAGAGAGAGAATTGTGTAAGTGAGCTCTGAGTTTTTATAGGACATATATGACAAATAATAACCTAAGTCAAGGACTACTGGTACTGGCATATTATTTAGTCTTTTGATGGTAACCATGAGAATAACTAAAAACAAACAGCTAAAAATGGCTTCTAAGGAGCAAATCAAAAATGAGAAGTGGTTAGGAACATTGTTTTCTATTATGTTCTCTTTTATACTTTTTTTTTTAAATCATAAGCATGTATTTCTTTAAAATAAATAAAAATGCTTTGAAGATGAAATGGTGGAAACTGATGAGGAAATGTAAGAAGTCTGGAAACAAAAAGAAATAATGAATTTTATTTCTAAGAAGTAAAATAAATTCAAACCTTTATTTATATGCACTAAATTTCTCAGAGGGAGAATGCTGTTGCCAGGGAGACCAAAGAAAACTGTTGATCTGCAAATTCAGCTCTTTAAAAAAATTCCATGACATTTATTCTGCAATTACATCCTACTCCGGTTTAACAAAAGCCAATAAAATGGCTTTAAATGAAGTCCTTGAACCTGGTGTATGTCACTAACATTTACTAAATATTCAGGTTATAGAGTATAGTGCAGTGATAAGAAAACTAGAGTAAAGGTCAGGTTCTAATTCTAGTCCCAACTCTACTGCTTAAAAGTCATACATCCTTGAGTAAGTCATTTACCTTTTCTTAAACTAAGTTTCTTTACTTGTAAAAATGGGGATAACTACTGCCTGGCTTGCCTACCATTCAGGGTTGCTGTGAGTATCAAATGAGATTTAGATCATTTTACAAAGGTTTGAAACATTACACAAATAAATTCAACTAGTAAGTACTAATAGTTCCCCAAATTAATAAAGCCATATGTATTCCATACTCTTCATTGATTAAAAACCAAATTAATTTTAAAAATGTGAACCCAAAAAAGTAATATAAACTAGTATTGTAAAAATTGGATTGAACTAGGTGGCAGATAGATGCTGTGGTCCAGGCTCTACCACAACTTCTTCAGGTCTCTGAACAATGAAATTACACTAGACCGCCTTTGTAGATGTGCTTCTTGGATGTATTTTCCATTACACAATGATGATTTAAAAGGGAATTCGTTCACCACTAGTTTCCTGGGCTATATTTTGCTTGAAAAAGTTTCACTGCTAGATATCGGAAAATCATTGGCTTAAAGTCTTTTATTTCTATTTTCAGGCATTTCATAACCCTAACCTAACCTAACTCATCTTTAGCTTGACATTCTATCCTTTCTCAACATAGACCTACATTTTGAGACCAGAGTTCTCTGCTTTCTATTTCTCAAAATGCCATGGCCAATCTCTGCCTGCACATTTTGTCAATCTATAGCTGTTGCTCCTCCAACTGACTGAACAGCGCTGCCCTGTACTGTCCCACTCCCCACCCACACATTCACACACCCAAACTTGAGCAGTACTCAGTATCTTGGTTATATCTGTTTTCAAAAAGTTAAAATTTACAGTAGATCAGAAACAGGTAATGGTTGTCATATTAAAGAGAATCTGGCTTCTAGGCCAGTCAAGACTTGTCTATAATGTGATAGAATGTATGAAAACATTGAAAGAAAGAAGCAGGAAGAAAGTGGGAGGCTTACCCTAGAGCATAGACGGGAAAGAGCACTTTAAGAGTCATCTGTGCATTACCTGGAGGGGGAACACCCTGAACCTCGGACTTGTTGGGTTCCAGCGGTAGGATAGTCCCAGCATAGAAATGGATGCATTTACTGATTACTGGCCAATGCTGTTAAACATTTAAGCATGTATCTGAATCCCTGTGATCTGATTTCATGATTACTGTAAATCTTTTTAGTCTTTGACTTCCCTTATGGTACATCTAGCAAATACCCTGACTAGAGACAAATCCACTTATATTACATCTATACCCTAAATTGATAAAATTGCATTCTGAATTCAGACATCAGTTTCAGTTTCTTGAGTAGGGTCAATCCATCCTGAGACAAGACAAACTAACAAAGTCTGAAGGCATAAAAACTGAGGGTCAGATAAGGAACTACAGTAAAATAAACAACAGAATGCCACCGCATAGAAACTATGTGGGGTACTCCAGACTGCCCCAATAAAAACCCTGTCTCATTGCATTATTTTCTTTTTAACACTTACATACACCTTTATTCAAGGCCACTAAACACATACTGAAGCTTTTCTATGACCTGGTCTCACATGCCTTTCCAATAATTTCTATCTCTTACCCAAAGCTACAGCAGAAACAAATGTTCTAAGTACACCAAGTTTCTATCTCTGCTTGGAATAGCTCCTCTCTATGTTGGCAAGTCTAAATTTTAACTAATTCTGAGAGTTTAGCACAAATACTTTTTTTCATGAAGACTTTTCTAAGTACACCACCCTACCACAGCTAAAACTAGCAATTTCAGTGATTTGCGCAAGCAGAGTCATTAAGAATCAGCCACATTTTATAGGTTTCTTTTTTTCACTAAAGAGATATTAATCAGGTAGTAAACTCAGTTTCTGTTCTAAAAGACAATATTTGGGGGCGTCTGGGTGGCTCAGTGGGTTAAGCCGCTGCCTTCAGCTCGGGTCATGATTTCAGGGTCCTGGGATCGAGTCCCACATCAGGCTCTCTGCTCAGCAGGGAGTCTGCTTCCTCCTCTCTCTGCCTGCATCTCTGCCTACTTGTGATCTCTGTCAAATAAATAAATAAAATCTTTAAAAAAAAAAGACAATATTTGTTGTCAGTGTGTAATATAATAAAGGCTGTAAGTTTAATCTATTATTTCACATTTCTGCACTCTAAATTTCAGTGTCCTGGGATATAGCCTAGGTTAACCACACTATCAATCTACAGTAAATACACCTTTTTTACCAATTAAAAGTGTTATTTCCCATATGAGAGGGATCAACTAGTTACTTCTTATTTTTATTAAATAATTATTAAAATTATTTAGATTTATTCCTCGGGCAAGGGCACTTACTACTTGCTCCCTTTGTGAGCTTTTATTTCATTTTCCCTTCTATGTTCTCTGAAGATAGAATCCCTATCTATTTCATTTTTGTATCTTCCACAGGTTTTAGCTAGTTTTTTGTTTTGTTTTGTTTTTTGGTTTTAGCTAGTATTTTATATAGAAAGGGTACTTTAGGGACGCCTGGGTGGCTCAGTGGGTTAAGCCTCTGCCTTCGGCTCAGGTCATGATCCCAGGGTCCTGGAATCAAGCCCTGCATTGAGCCCCACATTGGGCTCTCTGCTCGGTGGGGAGCCTGCTTCCCCCTCACTCTCTGCCTGCTTGTGATCTCTCTCTCTGTCAAATAAATAAATAAAATCTAAAAAAAGAAAAGAAAAGAAAGGGTACTTTAAATATAATTTAAGAATTTCTCTTCCATTTTCAGTGAAGGTTCCCCTCAGTCTTTTTAAATGTATCCCATTTTATAAAGTCTTCCTTGATCATCCCAGCCCACAGGTTACTCTTACTTTTGAATTCCTATAAGGACTGCCTATAAATGTTTATACAGTGTTATTTTTTGTGTTTATATGAATTTTATAGTCTTTTTATATTTCCATATATTCCAATATCTAGGCACAGCATAGACAATTAATAAATATTATTTCATTCAACCAATCTTTAAAAAAATCAATCAAAGACTCGTTAGGAAAAGCATAGTCAAAACTGACACCTAAAAAAAATTAAAAAAAAAACTGACACCAAAAAAGAACAAAAGATCTCACCCATGGCAATGAAAACAAATTCCTATTGTTGGGATCAAAAGCTTTGACATACATAGTAGTTACTAGTAATTAAATTGTGCTGGAATTCTACAAGTGTTTTCAAATTTCATCAGTCGTCCTTTCTCTTCAGGGACACATAAGTGCCCAAAAACATTCATTTCCTGAAAATACCAATGAAAGCAAATGGCTTTAAACAAAAACAACTAACCTTATTAAACATATAAGGTTATCATTCATTTTCAATTTGGTAAGGTTTCCATGCTGAAGACATTTATATAGTCAGTTTGTAGTACATTTGTTTTTATTGTATGCTAAGCATTAGCTCTTGTGCTAAGCTATCCTTGGGCAAATGGCTTTAAAGTTATTTGCTTTTTACACATTCTTATGGTAATTAATGGGATATCACAAATTCTGCACACTTGGCTTAAAAAAATATATGGTCAAATCCTATAATAAGGGAGTTGCTTCTTTAATTTGATATTTGAGTCACAACACTCTCGAGTCTTCCCACTCCAAGCGTGGTCCACAGACCAGCAGCATTGGTGTCACCTGGGAACTCACTCTTGAGGCAGAATCTCAGACCCTACCCCAGGCCTACTAAATGTGAATCTCCATTTTAGATCCCCAGGTGATCTGTAAGCACTTTAGGGTTTGAGAAGCACTGGTTTACACTCTAGAGGAAAAACAGAATGTCCAAGATGCCTATGAACAAGCAACAGTAACTAACTTATTGTAATTGCTTATTTGTTGGTCTTATCTGCTAACTGAAGGCTTGTTGGGGTCAAACCCTTCTATTTCCTCACCAGTAGTATTCATCCCTAACAGGCTCGGAAAATATTGACCCAATGCTCAATAAATATTTTTTGCTAAATATATTAATGACTGAGCAAAGTGAAAATAAGACTTTTTCTGAAAGCAAATCCTTTAGAAAATTCTTGTGTACATGGTTTCACATACTGCCATACTAATTCACTATTATTAATTCCATTTAAAATACACTGCCTTCTCTACTTCAACAAATGCATTTAATGCACTTGACAAAGCAAAAGCTTGGATCATGTTCTCCTGTTGGAGCCACCAACGGCCTCTTCTACAAGTAAGAGAGCTGAATTTTAACTCTGGCTTTCACAGATCCATCACATATGCCTGCACATGATGAAATCATCCCCAACAACTCCGAGGGGGTGGCAGGAGTAGAGGAGGAAAAGGAATGGGCAAAGCAAAAACACTTCCGTATCGGGAACATCAAATGAAACCATGAAAACATGATTCTTTGAACAGGATACTTCCAGAAAATAACTCCCGGCAAGAGAAATAAAGAGGTAAAGGAACGCTTACCTTTCTCAAGAGCAAAAGGTGATACTAGAGAATACCAGGGAGTGATAAAAAACCAGTGACTACCTAGCGACGGAAGGTGGAAACACACCAGACCAGAAGTAAAGCGGAGAGCGGTTAAGGATATCTAAAAAGGGTACCAAAAACCACTTTCAGGTTTGCAGAGAAGGAAGTCAAGAGAGGAGAAAGGAAATAGCTCTATGAAGGGTTTAACTTACGATGATGATGATAATAATTATTTTTTATGAGAGAGAGACGACATGCTGTTGAAGGGCAGGGAGTGGGTGAGAAAGGGAGACTGCAATCCCGCGCACTGCAAAAAGAAGAGACTACTGGCAGCCCTGCTCAGACGGTCCCGGGGAGGCGGCCAAAGCATAGGTGGGTGGCAACGCCCGGCTCCGCTGGTCCCCGCCCGGTGGCTTGAGCCATCTCCTCTGCAGCCTGCCGAGCACCGGGTGGGGACGGGAAAAGGCGGACTACGTATGCGAGGGCATGCGGGAGGACAGGGCTGATGCCGGGCTGACCGGGTACCCACCTTATCCCAACGAAGCCACTGCCCGATGGCCGTGTCTAGCTGAGGATCCCCGGTGTGGTAGGGGGCGTGGAGCAGGTTGGAGTTCAGGTCCCCCTCTGCATTTTCAGCCATGGCAGCGAGACTGGGGTGTGAGGGCCTGGGGGGCCGCGAAGACACTGGGTTGGGGGGGGGCCTGAGATGCGCTCACCAGGGTTCTGACGCCCCCTCCTCACTGAAGGGCATCGGAGACCGACCAACCGCGGGGTGTCTGAGCCAGCTCCTGCTGCAGCTTTGGGGAAGCAGAAGAGAGGGGGATGCGGCTGCCCGCTCTCCCCAAACCAGCTCCAGATCTTTTTCTGCACGAACCGACTGAGGCGGTCACACAGCGAGAGAACAACAACAGTCCCAGATGTCTGGGTCGTGGCCGCCGCCGCCGTCGCCGCCCTACGCCCCGCCCCACCTCCCGCGCCACAGGCCCCGCCCCTTCCCGCCCCTGACGATTTAAGTCGCTGGGGCGTGAAGCCTGAGCCAGAAAGCGCGGTCGCGATTCCTCTGCAGCAATGCAAGCTCGGATCAGCTAGGGTGGTGACGGGTTGGGTTGTTTTTTAATTTGCCTCTTGCCTCGCGTCTTATCCTTGTTACAGTCCCCACACACTCCCACGCGTCTCCTTTTTTCAATCAGCTGACGTATCCACCGCCAGCACCCCACTTCGGCGATCGCTCCGTGCACCCCTAGCGGGCGCGTAGGAACCCTTCCTCCCGTTTCAACTTGGGGCACGCGCTTGGCGGGAGGGTGCACGGGACTGTTACCGCAGGGCTTCACGGGAATTGTAGTTCTTCTCTTTCTCTGAGCTCTGTGGAGACTACTGGAAAGACTACAACACCCAGCAGCTCCGCGCACTCCCTTTCCTCGAAGGAAAAAGATATGCCTGCAGGTTGTTCCCTACGGACACACCCTGTCCCTGCTTTGCTGCGCAGTGTGGCCCTGGAATTAAATTAATTTAAACCAGGAATGATGCAGTAAGGGGACCACTGGTATCCATTTAATGCTTTACAGTTTACGAATCGTGTTCAATCTCTTCAACCATCTTGTGAGGTAGGTGGGCGTGATCTACCCCGATTTTACAAACGAGGAAAGTACCTCAGAGTGTGAAGGGACTTTTTCAAAGAGGCAGAATTCGGAATTCCTAAGTGATAGAACCAGAGGTTGCCAACCTCGTTTAGATCTCGTCTGCTGGCAGTTCTTTTTGCTGCTGCAGTGAAGGAGGAGAGAGAAAAAGATGACAGAAAAAATAGACAGGGAAGTTAAGGGGGGAAGATGGGTCAACGTTTAACCATAACACAAGCAACAGTGTACAAGCGTCAAAAGAGGGATACAAAGAACAATGGCAATAGGCTTACGGAAGAAGAGAAGAGATCGCTGAAGTCATCTTCAGTTTCTTCTTGCTTTGGCCTCTCTCCTCTGGAACGCTCACCTCGCGAAGTCACGCAACTTGAGGTCTGGGAGATGCGGAGAAAGGCTTACCGGTCATACTCAGCAGCTGCTGATTTTCTTGGTTTGGCCTTCTTAAAATGGCTCTATGAATTTGGCCAAGTATCTTACAGCTCTTTCCCCAGTCAGCTGTTTTGTAAGGAGGGTGTAATAATATTTACACCATGGCTATACAGGAACTTAATAAATGGCTTTAGAGGGCTTTCAGGTTCACAGATAAAAGACGTAATAAATTCAAAGTATTACTTTATTTCCTTTAACAAGCCATTTACCATAATAAAATCCAAGCTACTAAGGTACAAAAGCATCGTAGTGCCAATTCCTGAAAATAAACGTGCCACAGTCGGCATTTACAGTCTTCTCTAAGCAGCTGGGTGGTTTACTTTATGGAATTAGCAAATTCTTTTAATCATACAAGGCCTGGGAAACAACCACGTGTCCTGAAAGAAATTAATCGTTCACTATCATCACGATTATTGTCCATGACAAATATTGATTCAATATTTACTCTATGCCAAGCATTATGCTAGGAGCTGAGACTATAAGAAAGTATGTAACAAAACTGTTCATTTCAAAAAATGAAATGTGTCTGGGGAGACAGGATATATGTGAGAAAAGATAGCCGATGATAAACAGCAAATGCTTCCTGCAGACAACTGTTAAAGAATTCAGAGTCTGAGGTGGTCAATAGAAGCAACAAGCAGCAGGAGCAACAAGCACTAGGCTTTGAAGAACAAAAAATTAATAAGTAGAGAAAAAGGTGGCGGGTGTTTCAAACCCATAAACCACTGGTTCTCAAATCTACGGGAGTTCATTTAAAATTTGTATTCCTGGTCACTGCCCCAGAGATTCCAAATCAGTACATTGGCACAGGGCCTAGGTCCCAACATATTTAACAAATATCTATTGATTGTGGTATAAGTGGTCATAACCTTGCTATACAGAGTAGGTCCTCTTATAAGGTTTTCTGGAAAATACAAAAATTTGAGGCCCCTTCCCAATACTACTGAGTCAGAATCTATATTTTAACAAGATCCAGTGATGATTCTACACATACTAAATTTGATAAGCAGTGGTTTTTATGAGACAATTCTGCAATTTAATTCAATTCTGAGAAACACTTAAATCAACAGAACTTCCATGAGTTGGAATTATATAAGGCAATTATAAAAGACTGGAGAAATACAAGTTTTAATTCAATACCAGAGTCAACCAGCCCTTAATTTTATCAACAAGATTATGACATACAATGTTTACTAGAAACCTTGCCCAGCATCTTTGGCTTATTGCTTAGGAATTGAGGGGTGACCAAAGAGACCCAGAACTCGTTAAAGCAAAGAATAGTGTGTAACTGTGTCCAGAAGAGGGAGTATAATAGTTTTCCTAGTCAGGGAAAGTTCAGAAGCTTTAATTTCTTTTCTCTCTCTCTTTTTTTTTTTTTTTAAGATTTTACTTATTTATTCAACAGACAGAGATACAAGTAGGCAGAGCAGCAGGCGGGGTGGGGGGTGGGGGGGAAACAGGCTCCCTGCTCAGCAGAGAGCCTGATTCGGGGCTCCATTCCAGGACCCTCGGATCATGACCTGAGCTGAAGGCAGAGGCTTAACCCACTGAGCCACCCAGGCGCCCCTCTGAAGCTTAAATTTCTGGTCGAATTTGCCCAGAGTTCTTTTTTTTTAAGTTTTTATTAAAAAAAAAAAGGTTTTATTTAAATTTCAGTTATTTAACATACAGTATAATATTAGTTTCAGGTATGGGACACCTGGGTGGCTCAGTTGGTTAAGCCACTGCCTGCGCCTCAGGTCACGATCCCAGACTCTTGGGATCGAGTCCCACATTGGACTCCTTGTCCAGCAGGGAGCCTGCTTCTCTCTCTGCCTCTGCCTGCCACTCTGCCTGCTTGTGCTCTCTCTCTCTGACAAATAAATAAAATAAAATCTTAAAAAAAATATTAGTTTCAGGTATACAGCATAGTGATTCAACACTTCCATGTATCACCCCCTAATCAACATAAGTGCACTCCTTAATCCCCATCATCTATTTCACCCATCCTCCCACCCACCTCCCTTCTGGTTGTTCTTTATAGTTAAGAATCTGTTTCTTGGTTTGCCTCTCTCTCTCTTTTCTTCTTTTGGTCATTTGTTTTGTTTCTTAAATTCCACATATGAGTGAAATCATATGGTATTTGTCTATCTCTGACTGACTTCACTTAGCATAATAATCTCTAGCTCCATCCATGCTGTTGCAAGTGGAAAGATTTCATTCTTTCTTATGAGAATTTGCCCAAGGTTTTCTAAATCTGGCAACCCTAACTGTGGTTATGAAAGAGAATATCTCTCTTGGTCCTAATACATATATATGACTGAATATTTTAGGATCATGATACATAACTTACCCTCAAATGGTTCAGAAAAAAAATACTGTGTATGTATATATGCGCACACACAAATATATGTTACATATACACATATATAAATATATATACAAACATATAATTAGATAAACAGGAAATAATAAATCAAATAGGGGAAATTTTAATAATAGGGGAATCTGGGTAAAAGATAATTGGATAATCTTTGTACATTTTAATTTTTGCAACTTCATTTGAAATTATTTCCAAATTTAAAAATTTAAAAGAAAAACCTCAAGTGTATAAGAAATATCCATTTATTTATTGTTTTAAAAAATCAAATTAAGGGGCACCTGGGTGGCTCAGTGGGTTAAAGCCTCTGCCTTCAGCTCAGGTCATGATCCCAGGGTCCTGGGATAGAGCCCCACATCGGGCTCTCTGCTCAGCAGGAAGCCTGCTTCCCCCTCTGTCTCTCTGCCTGCCTCTCTGCCTACTTGTGATCTCTGTCTGTCAAATAAACAAATAAAGTCTTTTTTAAAAAATCAAATTAAGAGACTCAAAGCTCTCATTCTGTTAGGGTAGCAAGAAATTGAATTTTCATCACTATCAGGGGGCTCCCCTCTCACCCAGGGCTTATATAATACCAGGGAAACAGAGTCGATAGCTCTAGTTCATCAAGGTTTCTGCTAACATTTGTATTATCTAGGGCCATAGTGGTCTTTGGAAGTCTGACAGCTTTCTCCTTGCATACCATTCATAAGCTGTTGTCAGGAACCTTGGTTAAAGCTATGAACCCTAAAGCCTCTGTCTAGGTGTACCATATAGACATCCCCCCCAAAATCTTGTCAATTCCTTGAAGTATTGCCACCAAGCAATCTTTAGGGACCCTCTTGCTCTCTCATCACCCTGATATTTTAAGACTTTAAGTCTTGAGGAAATCTATCATTCTGCTGTGTGATTTCTCTGAAAAGATAAGTATTTTCTTGTTGCTCATCAAGATACTTGACCTAAACTCTAGTGAACTCTGTATTTTTTTTAAAAATAGAATCATTAAAGGAAGTATCTTGTAAACAATTTTCTATGTTCTACTTTTAGCCCTATTACATAAAATTCCAAAGAAACACAACAACAACAAATAAGAAGTGGTTATCTTCCTGTAAGGTAGGGGGAAGGATGCAGAGCACATTTGGGATTAGGGTGAAGCAAGGCAAAGAACGTAGGGTGCAAAATCTAAGGAGATGTTCCTTTCAGGTTTCTGGAAGTGCAGAATTGGTGCCTGAGAGTGAGTGCCTTATTACATTTTTTTAAACAGCTTTTTTGAGATATAATTCACATAGCAAATAATTCACCCATTTAAAGTGTACAGTTCTGTGTTTTTTTGTTATATTCTTAGTTATGCAGAAACTAACAAACTATAACTAATTTGTTATATTCTTAGTTATGCAGAAACATCACCACAGTCAATTTTAGAATATTTTCATGACCTCAAAAAGAAACCTCAAGCCATTTAGATATGAACCACCTATCACCCTATCTCCTACTCCCAGGCCTAAGCAACCACTAATCTGCTTTCTATCTTTGTAGAATTATGGTTGAGTAATATTCCAATGTATGGGTATACTACATTTTGTTGATCTGTTTGTCCATTGGTGACATTTGGGTTGTTTCTGTCTTTTGGCTATTATGAATAATGCAGCCACAAATATTCATGTACAGTTTATGTGTGGAATAGGTTTTCATTTCTCTATACCTGTGAATGCATTGGCTGGACTATGTAGTAATTCTATGTTTAACCATTTGAGGAGCAACCAGACTGTTTTCCAAAGCAGCTGCACCATTTAAATTCCTACCAACAGTGTTTGAGGGTTTTCCCACAGATTTTCCAACTCTTGTTATTATCTCACTTTTTGATTCTAGCTATTTTAAAAATTATTTTTGGGGGGAGAGAGAGAGAGAGCGGGTGTGTGTGATGGGGGGATGCTTGGACAAAGGAGAGGAAGAGAGAGAGTCTTAAGCTGGCTCCACACTCAGTGTGGAGCCCAACTCTGGGCTCAGTCTCACCACCCTGAGATCATGACCTGAGCCGAAATCAAGAGTCAGGCACTTAACTGACTGTGCCACCCAGGTCCCCCAGATTCTAGCCATTTTAGTGACTGTGAAGTGGTATCTCATTGTGGTTTTGATTTTCATTTCCCTGATGACTAGTGATTTGAACATCTTTTCATATGTTTATTGGCTATTTGTATACCTTTGGAGAACTATTCACATCTTTTGCCCATTTTAAAAATTGTTTTTTGTTTATTTTTGAATTTTAAGATTTATTTGTATTTCTCGATATAAGTTTCTGATACAAATCAGTTAAATGATTTATAAGTATTTCTCCTCTTTCTGTGGGCTGTCTTTTCACATTCTTTTATTTATTATAGAAGTACAGTTGACATTCAGTGTTTTATTAGTTCCAGGGGTACAACATAGTGATTTGACAATTTCATGCATTAGTCAGTGCTCACCACAATAAATATAGTCACCATACAACATCATTGCAGTATTATTGACAGTATTCCCTATGCTGTACTTTTCATCTCTAGAACTTATTTTGTAACCAAAACCAAAAGTTTGCGATTCTTAATCTCCTTCACCTGTTTTACCCATCCCTCTACCCCGTCGTCTTTTTACAGTCTTGATGGTGTTGTCCCAAGCAGAAAACTTTTTAGTTTTGAAGAAGTCTGATTTACCTTGTTTTTTTTTCTTTTGTTGCTTATATCTGAGAATCCTTTGCCAAGGGGCACCTGGATGGCTCATGCCCTTAAGCATCTGCCTTTGGCTCAGGTCATGATCCCATGGTCATGGGATTGAGCCCTGGGTTGGGCTCTATGGTCGGAAGAGGGGCAGCTTGCTTCTCCCTCTCCTTCTAACCCTCTCTCAAATGAATAAATAAAAAAATCTTAAAAAAAAAAAAAAGAGAATCCTTGGCCAAATCTAAGGAGATTTCCCCTTTGTTGTTTTCTTTAAGAAGACAGTGCCCAGTGATGACATGGGACTTAATCCCAGGATCCTGAGATCATGACCTGAGCCTAAGGCAGACGCTTTTAACTGACTGACTGAGCCACCTAGGCATCCCCTCTTTGTTGTCTTCTAAGAGTTTTATAGTTCTAGTTCTTATGTGTAGGTTCTCAATCTACCTTGAGTTAATTTCAATACATGGTGTGAGGAAGGGATCTAACCTCATTCTTCTGGATCTAACCTCATTCTCAGCTATCTGAGCTCCATTTGTTGAAAAGACTACTCTTTCCCTCCTGGATGGCCTTGGCATTCTCGTAGAAAATTAGTTGACTATGGATTTATGGATTTATTTCTGGACTCTCAGTTATATTCCATTGATCTCTATGTCTAATCTTGTGCTAGTACCACGAGATCTAGATTACTATTACTTTGTAGTAAGTTTTGAAATCAGGAAGTATGAGTCCTACTTTATTCTTCTTTTTCAAGATTGTTTTGACTATTCTAAGTCCCTCATGATTCTAAGTAAATTTACAGTCACTTTGTCAATTTCTACAAAGAAGTCAGGATTATCTTTGAATCCACTGAATCTATAGATGGATTGGGGAGTATTACCATCTTAACAAAGTTAAGTCTTCCAATCTGTGAACATGGGATTTTTTTTCTAATTGTAGATCCCCCTTGTTATCTTTCAACAATATTTTATAGTTTTCAGAGCATATGTTGCATTTATTCCTAGGTATTTTATTCTTTTTGATGTCATTATAAATGGAATTGTCTTAATTTCATTTTTGGATAGCTCATTGCATATATATAGAAATACAGTTGGCTTTTATCCCTCAATTGCATCCTGAAACCACTGAGTTCATTTGTTAGTTCTAATAGTTTTTTATTTAACTTCTTAGGATTTTCTGTATATAAGATTGTGTCATCTGTGAATAGATAGTTTTACTTTTTCCTTTCTAATCTGGATGTCTTTTGCTTCTTTTTCTTGCCTGTTTGCTTTGGCTAGAACCTCCAGTACAATGATGGATCGAAGTGGCAAGAGCAAACATCCTTGTCTTGTTCCTGACCTTAGAGGAAAGCATTCTGTCTTTCACCATTAAATGTAATGTTAACTGTGGGGTTTTAGTAGATGCTTTTTCCATACTGGTGAAACAAGAGAATTTCTGCTTCTAGTTTGTTGAGTGTTTTTATCATGAAAGAGTGTTGGATTTTGTCAAATCATTTTCTGTATCTAATGAGATGTACATGTAAGTTTATTATTATGTTGATTACATTATTACAATTATTACATTAATTGATTTTTAGAAGTTAGACCAAACTTGCATCCTACTTGTTCATGGTATAGCACTGTTTTTATATGTTTCTGCATTTGTTTTGCTAGTATTTTGTTGAGGATTAATCTGTTGGTATTCATAATAGATACTGGTCTGTAGTTTTCTTGTGATGCATTTTTCTGGTTTTGGTATCAGAATAATACTGACCTCATAAAATGAGTGTTCTCATCTCTTCTAATTTTTGACAGAGTTTGTAAAGAATTGGCATATTTTTTCCTTTAATTTTTAGTAGAGAATTCAATGGTGAAACCATGTGGATTTGGGCTTTGTGAGTAGTTTTCTGATTATTAACTCAATTTCTTCACTTTTTATAGGTCTGTTCACTTGTCTACTTCTTGAGTAAATTTCATTAGTTTGTTTCATTGTAGGAATTTGTCCATTTCATCAAGGTTCTCTAATTTGTTGGCATACAATTGTTTATGGTATTCCTTTATAATTTTTTCCCCATAAGGTCAGCAATAATATCCCCTCTTTTACTTCTGCTTCTAGTGATTTGAGTCTTTTTTTTAGGGGCGGAGTTTAGTTTAGCTAAAGGTTTGTCAGTTTTGTTGCTCTTTTCAAAGAACTTTGTTTCATTGATTTTCTCTATTGCTTTTGCTATTCTTTGTTTCATGAATTTCTACTTTAATCTATATTATTTCTCTTCTTCCAGTTTCCTAATTCTCTTTTCATCAGAATCTAACTTACTAAACTGGGCTATAGGTTTTGTGTGTGTACATGTATTCCAATAAAACTTTATTCAAAAGCAGGCAGCAGGCCAAATTTGGCCCGAGGGCCAGAGTTTGCTCACTCTGATCCAGAGTAATAGTTCCTAACCCTGGATGCATAGCATTTTAAGGAACTGATTCCTGGACCTCAACCCCTGAGATTGACTCAACTGATCTGGGTTGGAGCATGAAGTGTTTTCTCTTTGCTTGTTTGTTTTTTGTTTTAAGCTTTCTCTGTGTTTCCAATGTGCAGCCAAGTCTAAGAGCCATCTTTTCAGAGCAGGGATCTGACCTTGGGTTTTTTGTTTGCTTGTTCTTGGTTTAAAACAGATTAAACCTGTTTTATCTCAGAGTTCTGATGCCCGAAGTCTGAGCTGAAGTGTCGGTAGAGCCATGCTTCCTCTGAAGCCTCTAGTGGAGAATCTTTCCTTGCCACTTTAAGCTTCTGATGGCTATAACCTTTCCTTAGCTTGTGGCTGCATAATTCCAGTCTGTGCCTCTGTCTTCACATGGCCTTCTCCTCCAACTCAAAAACAGCAAATGAATAGATGCATAGGGCAAAATGTGGGGGTATGGGGGAGTATGTAACTTTGATGTCCTCAGGGCATGCTATCCTCCTAGTATCTGAATGTGTCCACTAACCTGGAAGATCCGTCTTTGCAGTTTTAATTTCAGTTATTGTATTTTGTATATATGTGTGTGTGTACGTGTGTGTGTGTGTGTGTGTATAATTCTTTTAGAGTCTTTTGCCAATTTGGTATAGCACTTTTTATGGTTTCCTATTCTCTATAGAGATCTTCTGTTTATTTAGTGAAAGAACAGGTAGCATGTAGTCAGTTTTCTATCTCTAACAATGTTACATTTCCTGATGAACTACTAAGATCCACCTTCTATTATAATATGCAGGTAGTATGGTATATTGTGGATGAAGGGAAATTAAATCTGTTGGAGTTAGTTCAGGGCTCTGGGAGGGAAACTGATTTTATGATTATGTGATGTCCACAGCCTGACATATCCTAGAAATTTCTAGGATTAGAAAATGAAAGATTTGGGGCTCAAAGCAATAGGAGAACATAACCTAATATTTATGGCAAAGGGAGGACTAAAAGGTATTGTTTTTATGGATTTCATCATTTAAAAGAATTCTGTATAAATCACAAACTGGAATGAGTAATACACACACACACACACACACACACACACATTTTTCTGCCCACCCTTTAGTTATCAATATTAGTGAGGAGTGAAATGGCCATGTATCAGTTATGATTGCATTCAGCTACATGTAATGAAAACCAAACCAGAGTGGCTTAACCAAAGAGAGGTATATTTTTGTTTTCCAAACAACAAGAAGTCCCAAGGAAGGCAATCCAAGTGCAATAAGTCAAAGACATCAATAATGACCAGTCTCTTTTTTATCTTCCTGCTCTCTCATCCTAAATGTGTGGCTTTCAGCCTTATGGTCAAAAGATGCCTGCTGACTTCGGTTTCCAGTCAGGCCTGTAAGGAATTTGGAAGCTGTCATTGCACCCTAACAATAAGTAAAAGGTAAACAAACTAAAGAATCAACATCTTTCTTGGGTCCATCAGAGAAGTGAGGTTACAATACAAACTGCTGCCCCCAAACTGGAGACTTAGTCGCTGTTTAGTGTAGCAAAAACCCACAAGTAGTAACCTCAGGTACTAGTGCAAGGGTTGGAAAACCAAAACTGCAATTGATGAATTATTGGAGACTCAGTGTGCCCAAGTCCAAGAATCAAAAACTCCAAGAAGACCTACTCATAAGGGGATATATATTGTTGTCAATGTCCTGTTGTCCAGGATCTTGACCCAGCTCTCATAGTGAATACTGGAGAAAAATGCCCCTGCTTCTGGCAGGGCAAGGGGGAAAGTAGCCATTTTGAATATACCAGAGCATCTGTTCTTAACGAGGCCTGCCTTCAGGAGAAACTGTTTAACCAGAGCCTAATCTGCTGGATTTTTATCAGAGCCTAACTGACCTAGGGAAAGCGAAATACCCAGCCCAAGCCTACTCTAGCCATCCTGTCCCTTCTAAGGGTTGGGGAGAAAACTGAAAAGTACTTGTGAAGTTCACAATCCAGAGGCACAGGCTCCTTAAAAGACTAACACTAATCATAGGACTATAAAATACTTCTGCTCCCCCCACACCTTACCATATTACTGAAGACCTATTTATAGCAGTTCTTTTACCTAGTACATCATGTCCAACTATCACGAAAAAGTTATAAGACATATTGAGTGGCAAAAACAGTTTAGAGAGACAGAGAAAGCATCAGAACCAGACTCGGATATGGTGGGGTTGTTTGAATTATCAGATCAGAAATTTAAAACAACTATGGTTTAATATGCTAAGCGCTCTAATTGATAAAATAGACAGCGTGCAAGAACAACTAAGTAATGTAAGCATAGAGACGGTAAATGTAAGAAAGAGTCAGAAAAAAATTCTAGAGATCAAAAGCAGTGTAACATAAATGAAGAGTGCCTTTGATGGGCATCTTTCCTCAACTGGACACAGCTGAGAAAAGAATCTCTGAGCTTGAGGATATCTCAATAGAAAATTCAAAAACTGAAAAGCAAAGAGAAAAGAGACAGAAAAAAACAGAACAGAATATTCAAGAACTGCAGGACAACACAAAAAGTATGATATATGCGTAATGGGAATAGCAGAAAGAGAAAGAAACAGGAAATATTTAAAGCAATAATGAAGGAGAATTCCCCTAAATTATGTTAGATACCAAATCACAGATCCAGGAAGCTCAGAGAACGCCAAGCAAGATGAATGGCCAAGAAAGACTTTATGTAGGAATATTGTATTCAAATTGTTGATAATATAAGATGAAGAAAAAATCCTGAAAGAACCCAGAATTAAAAAACAGATTACCCATAGAGGAGCGAAAATACAAATTACATCAGCTTCTTCTCAAAACCCATGCAGGCAAGAAGAGAATGGAGTGAACTATTGAAAGTCTTGAGAGATAAAAACAACAACAAGCACCTAGAATTATGTTCTCTGCAAACTAATCTTTCATAAGGGAAGGAGAAATAAAGACTTTCTCAGACAAAATTAAAGGAATTGTTGCCAGTAGACTTGGCTTGCAGGAAATGTTCAAAGTTCTTTAGAAGAGAAGGAATATGAGAGACGCCTGGGTGGCTCAGTCAGTTGAGCATCTGACTCTGCTTTTCACAACCCTAAGATTGAGCCCTGCATCAAGCTGTGCACTAAGTGAAGAGTCTGCTTGAGATTCTCTCTCTCCCACTGCCCCTCCCCCCACTCTCTGCCTGCATGTGCTTTTTCTCCCTCTCTAAAATAAATAAATTCTTTTTAAAAAGAAGAAAAGGGGGGTGCCTGGGTGGCTCAGTGGGTTAAGGCCTCTGCCTTGGGCTCAGGTCATGGTCTCAGGGTCCTGCGATTGAGCCCCGCATCAGGCTCTCTGCTCAGCGGGGAGCCTGCTTCCCCCTCCCCCGCCTGCCTCTCTGCCTACTTGTGATCTCTCTCTCTCTCTCTCTGTGTCAAATAAATAAATAAAATCTTTAAAAAAAGAAGAAGAAGAAGAAAAGGAAAACGATACAGGTCAAAAGGTCATATAAAAAAAAGAGCGTTGGGGCACCTGGGTGGCTCAAGTGGGTTAAAGCCTCTGCCTTCGGCTCAGGTCATGATCCCAGGGTCCTGGGATGGAGCCCCACATCAGGCTCTCTGCTCAGCAGGGAGTGGGAGTCTGCTTCCTCCTCTCTCTCTGCCTGCCTTGATGCCTACTTGTGATCGTTGTCTGTCAAATAAATAAATAAAATCTTAAAAAAAAAAAAAAGCGTTGGAGAAGAAATAAGTGAAAGTAAAATAAAAGCATTTGATTTTCTTTTATTTTTTAAAACATTTTATTTATTTATTTATTTGATAGAGAGAGAGAGGGAAAGCCCAGAGGGAGAGTGAGAGGAAGAAGCAGGCTCCTGGGTGCCTCAGTTGGCTAAGAGACTGCTTTCAGCTCAGGTCATGATCCTGAGGTCCTGAGATCAGCCCCACATGGGGCTCCTCCTGCTCTGCAGGGAGCTCGCTTTTCCCTCTCCTGCCTGCCCCTCACCCTGCTTGTTCTCTCTCCCTCTCTCTGTCAAATAAATAAATAATATCTTTTAAAAATTTTTGGTAACCTAGATGAAATGGACAGTTCCATGAAAGACAAAATCTGCCACAATTCACACAAGAAGACACAGGCAATCTGAATAGTCCTGTATCTGTTAAGAAAATTGAAACCGAAACAGTAATTAATAACTTTCTAAAACAGAAAACACCAAGCCCAAATGGGTTCACTGGTGAATTCTCCCAGACATTTAAGGAAGAAATTATACCAATTCTCCACACTCTCTTTCAGAATATAGAAGCAGAGGGAATACTTCCTAACTCATTCTGTGAGACCAGCATTATCCTATTACCAAAACCAGACAAAGACATTACAAGAAAACTGTAGACCAATATCTCATGAGCATAGATATGAAAATCTTCAACAAAACATAGCAAATAAAATCCAACAATGTATAAAAAAATTATACCCAATGACACCATAACCAAGTAGGATTTATCCCAGATATGCAAGGCTGACTCAACATTCACTTAAAGTAATCAATTACATCAACAGGATAAAGATCACATGATCATATCAACAGATGCAGGAAAAACATTGTGCAAAACCCAATACCCATTCATAATAAAAACTCTCAGTGAACTTGGGAATAGAGGGGAACGTCTCAATTTGGTAATATCTCAATTAGGTATATTTATAAAAACCTATGGCTAATGGTGATAAACTTGAGTCTTTCCCCATACCATAAGGAATAAGGCAAGGGTGTCTCCTTTCACCACTTCTTTTCAACATCATACTGGAAATCGTAGCTAATGCACTAACATAAGAAAAGGAAATAAAAAGTATACTGATAGGTAAGGAAGAAATAAAACTGTCTTTGATTGCAAATGACATGAATGTCTATGTAGAAAATCCAAGAGAATCGAGGAAAAAACCCTTCTAGAACTAATAAGTAATTATAACAAGGTTTCAGGATATAAGGCTAATATACAAACTTAATTGCATTCCTATACACGCATAATGAACAAATGGAATTTGAAATTAAAAACACAGAGGTAGGGGTGCCTGGGTGGCTCAGTGGGTTAAGCCTCTGCCTTCCGCCCTGGTCATGATCTCAGGGTCCTGGGGTTGAGCCCCACATCGGACTCTCTGCTCAGCGGGAAGCCTGCTTCCTCCTCTCTCTCTGCCTACCTCTATGACTACTTGTGATCTCTGTCTGTCAAATAAATAAATAAATAAATAAATAAATAAATCTTAAAAACAAAACACAGAGGTTTTTGGCAGCTTTCTGCTCACAACTAATTGTCCAAATTAGATATGCACCTGATCAATTCATGGCAAGTAGAATGAGACCATATGAGTGCCTTAGATCAGTCATAATTCCCTCCTGCAGTGAGCTGGAGCTAGAGATCCTTGAGCAGGAGGATGAGATCTACTCAAAAGTGGAACTATGGGGGTGCCTGGGTGGCTCAGTGGGTTAAAGCCTCTGCCTTCGGCTCAGGTCATGGTCCCAGGGTCCTGGGATTGAGCCCTGCATCGGGCTCCCTGCTTAGCAGTGAGTCTGCTTCCCCCACTCCCTCTCTGCTTGCCTCTCTGCCTACTTGTGATTTCTGTCAAATAAATAAATAAAATCTTTAAAAAATATATAACAATTTGTCTTAAAAAAAAAAAAAAAAAGAAGTGGAACTATGCCAGCATGAGAATAGGAAGAACTGGCATATGGAGAAGCTCCAACAATATCTGCTAAAGATAGGGAGAAATGGGAAAGATAAGAAAGAGAGAGGAAAAGGGAAAGAATGTGTATGTGTGACACTCCAAAAGAGAGAGCAAGAGACAGAGAGGCCATACTATCTTAGGTTCTTGATGCCACACTGTGGCATCAAAATTTTCTCCGGGAGAGCATCAAAACATATAAAAACTTTGAGAGAGGTGAGTTAATATGGCAATTAGTAGTTGTTCAATTCTTATTTTTGAGTGCATAGACTTTTACATCAGAGGAAATAATAATTGATCTTACGAAGTACTTTTTTCAAATATTTGGTATAAATTCTATCCCAAGAGCAGTCTGCTTTCCCTATGCTATGTGCTCATGGAACACTTGGAGAAACTGTTTCTATGCTTGATCTCCATCAAGACAAAATAAGCAAGGATAGAGCTGTACAGACAACCTGCTTTTACTTAAAGCATTCTTTATTGTCAAGAAAAGGGATATATTTGTCTGAAGTGAATGGAATTTCATTACAGTCCTTTCTTTTTCATTACAGTCTTTTTGAATCACTTTTGAGGTTTTTTCATGACATTTTAAAAAACCTGAGGCAATTAAAGCAAGTTCCTTAAAAGGTTGGCAACAAACCTCTTTAAAACAGGTCGAGCTAGTCTCCCCCCTCATATACCTTTCTTCAACTAATCAAGGTAAACAGTTAAAACTAGCCACACAGATTATAGTTTATTTATTACATGCATTCAAGATGAAAAGAAATGAAGTAGTCTCAGCAAGTCCCCTGGGAATAGCTCAAATTTTGTATCCAGCCTTGTTACGTGATTTTTTTTCCTTTGCACTTGTCTTTGGTTACCATGACAACTGGAGAGCTCATGGGGGAGGAGAGATTGTTTTGACTGTTGCACTGAGACTAGGAGGAAGAGTTGAGACAGGTGTAGAAACACGGATTCAGGTCCGGGAACAATGAGAGCTGGGAGGATGTGGATGTGTACATGCTGAGCATTTTAGGTTATTTTGTAGATAAGACAGGCATGATGCTGAGTAGTATAACAATGCAGAGTACCAGAGTAAGACATGGAGAACTTAAAGGCTAGTGGGGCAGAAAAGTTTTATATATCTACCGTGTCCCTTGCCCTCTCACATCACAGATTTTGTGCCGTAGTCCACCCCTGTGTAAGTGACTGATCCACCCAGTACGTCATGCAGGCAAGTAACACAAAAAAAATATATCTAACTAATAGCTAAATAATAATCTCCCCAGGCCACACTCCCTATTCTCAGGGTATCTTGAGTAGAAGAACACAACCAGCTGAGCCTGTCCTACTGAGGTGACTTCAGAGGAAGTGATGTGGTACCAGAGTAGCAGCTGTCTTTGACAGGATCTCTCCAGAGTACAGAAGCTACCAAGTTCCCAACTCATGGAGTAGCCAAGGGATGTTGGGGAACCTCATCTCCTAAGGTGACTCTGGTCACTGGTAAGCTGAGAATAATGTAAAAGAGGTGCCCAAGTTGGAACTGGCATAATTTTGTAAAATTGGTAAAGATTGGTCCTTGCAAAGGATGCCCTTTTTGGAAGTCCATTCTGTTCACTTCCAAACTGGCATAACCACCTCTTGGATTCTAGCTGCCACAGGGATAGTTTCAGAATCGATTCCAGTTTGGGAGTGCCTGGGTGGCTTGGTTGGTTAAGTGTCCAATTCTTGATCTCAGCTCAGGTCTTGATCTCAGGGTCATGAGTTTGAGCCTTGCATTGGGCTCCATGGAGCCTACTTAAAAAAAAATTGTCTTTAATTAAAATCAAAATAAAAAAAGAATTGATTCTGGTTTTTACCCATCACAGATGTAGAACCACTTTGGTTTTTTTATTTAAAACATTTTAAAAATATTTTTTATATTTTAAAAATATGTTTTTGTATTTTTATTTAATAATTTTTAATGTTACAATACTGATTCCAAGTAGGAATAGAGCAATATGTGTTCCCCAACATAAGAATTGGAATTTTTTACCACTTAAAATTGATTATGAGTCATTTAACTCTCAGGAACTATTTTCTAATTTATCACTGACTTGAACTAATATCACATCTTTATTTTAAGTCTGCCTTTTGTGTTACTTCTGCTGTTTCCACAGCCTCCTGTTGGTGAAAAGGGGTTTTGGTGATGTATAATCTTTGAAAAGTACATTCATTAAGGCTGTCAGCACCATGTATTTGAACATTATGATCCTGGCTTTTTATTATGTTTCTTTCCCACTTGTTCTTGGTTTTTATTCATGAATGTTCTGCAGTCTCTCTTTACTGTATGCTTGAATTACAAGTATACACAAGGAAGTGGCTTTTATGACATGCCAAGGCAAGGATGTTGTGTTCCAGCTTTATAATAATAGCACTGGGGGAAATAGTTCATTTCAAAAAGACTAAGTTCTACTTCAAAAGAGTTTTAGTTAATTAAAGTTAAGGTGGTGAAAAGCCTAAAAAGCAATTCTTTGACCATAAAGTATTTTCACTTAGCTATTAATTAAATATATTTCCATTGTGTTTATAGCCTTACCTATTAATACTTTGTTTTCAAATAGTCAAACAAAAATGGATGTGCATGTTGGACTCTGCTGTATTTCATTATTTCTTTTAGCTACATTATGGCCTATTGAAAATGATTTCATATTTGCTGATGTGGTATTGATGATTCACATTTATTAAGTTAATTAGAGGTATATCTTGCATCTTGGAGCAGCCACCTGGTCATCTGTTCTCCTTCCCCCTCCCTGTAAGCCATCTGCTTTCTCCTATAACAGCCCACCTGCTTACATACTGCCTTTGACAAAAATTCATTTATTCATATACCAAACATCCAAAACATCCAAGGCACAATTGTACACACTGCAGGAAATAAAAAACTGTCACTACATTATATGCTGTTTTATAATTCATAAAAATATATTTTTTACAACGTAGGGTGACTGGGAAAAAATCAGGGAGGTGGTAGGATTCATTAGAGAGGAACTCAGAAGTAGATGGATAGGATATTGCCAGGCAGTTGAAAGGGAGGAGATTTGTGTGAAATAGGTAGATTTTACCTTTGTCTCTCTCATCTTACTCCTGTCTTCATCCAAAGCTAACTCTTGGGTGCCTGGGTGGCTCTGTGGGTTAAGCCTCTGCCTTCTGTTCAGGTCATGATCCCAGGGTCATGGGATCGAGTCCCACACCGGGCTTTCTGCTCGGTGGGGAGCCTTCTTCCCCCTCTCTCTCTGCCTACTTGTGATCTCTGTCTGTCAAATAAATAAATAAAATCTCAAAAAAAAAAAAAATAGTTGCCAAAGCTAGCTCTCAGGATGCCTCTCTATTCCTTACCTGAATGAATGAGCTTCATGAGTGCAGGGGCTTTTATCTATTTTGTTCAGTGGTGCTTATTCAGCACCAGTAATGCCTGGCATGTGCAGATGCTAAGTACTATGAGTTTTTGGATCAATAAACATAGGAATGAAATGATAATTACCTATAAGTTTTAGGGTCTCTGACCTTCTAAGATGTTAATTAATTCATTTTTTTCTCCATAAACTTTGGTCAATTAATTTTATTATAAAATTTTTTAGGGGTGGGACACCTGGGTGGCTCAGTTGGTTAAGCAGCTGCCTTCGGCTCAGGTCATGATCTCAGCGTCCTGGGATCGAGTCCCACATCGGGCTCCTTGCTTGGCGGGGAGCCTGCTTCTCCCTCTGCCTCTGCCTACCACTCTGTCTGCCTGTGCTCGCTCTCTCTCTCTCTCTAACAAATAAATAAATTTAAAAAAAAAAAAACTGTTAAAAATTTTTTAGGGGTGCCTGAGTGGCTCAGTGGGTTAAGCCTCTGCCTTCGGCTCAGGTCATGATCTTAGGGTCCTGGGATCAAGCCCCGCATTGGGCTCTCTGCTCAGCAGGGAGCCTGCTTCCCCCTCTCTCTCTGCCTACCTACTTGTGATCTCTCTCTCTCTTTCTGTCAAATAAATAAATAAAATATTTAAAACAATTTTTTTAAGATCTTTTTGTCCATTCATGTGTCTGTACCAACAAGCTTAGAATACTGTGTCTTTATACTATGCTGGGGTTTTGGGTGTGTGTGTGTGTGTGTGTGTGTGTGTGTGTGAGTGTTTCTATGCAGTTTTGTCTTATGTGTATACTTGTGTAACCACCACCACATTCAAGATGCAAAACTGTTCCATAACTACAAAGGAACTTCCAAATGTTACTCCTTTATATATCTGCCCCTTGTTATGAACCTATCACCTAAACTAAAAACAGATAACTTACATTTTCTTATGTGCTTTATCCCTATCCATCGCCTTGCCTCCCCCTTAAGACATCCACCTTCTTCTTCTTCTTTTTTCAGCGTGGAACCCAAACCCTGGCCTGAACTCATGACCCTGAGATCAAGACGTAAGTTGAGATCAAGAGTCAGACACTTAACTGACTGAGTCACCCAGGTACCCCAAAGACACATCTATTTTGTTTTTATAATTGCATTTGGGGAGAAGATGTTTTATCACTTATACTGTTTTACTTATTATTTTTGTAAAAAGATTTTAACAACCTATATTATCTTCCGGGATTTTCTGTGTTACTAAAATTTTGCTGTCACTACTTTCATTCTTGGTTAATACTCCATTGTGAGAACATAACAAGAAAATTTAAGTTTTCAGCTTTTGCTGTTATGAACAAGTCCTTTTTCTAACCATTAAGCTATAATTTAGTAATAACAATAATAATAATAATTCTTTCTCTTAGCAGTAATAAAGATACTGCTATAATCTATAATGATAATAATAGCAATGACAATAATAATTGTCATTGCCCATCATAACACTGCTACAGTGATCTGAGATGCTTTATGATAGCCCTAGCCTTGTATTTAACAAGGTCGATCAATTAAAAAGGTCAGTGGAATAGAACTAGAGGGTATTATGCTAAGCAAAATAAGTCAGTCAGAGAAAGACAATTATATGATTTCGCTCATATGTAGAATTTAAGAAACAAGACAGGATCCTACAGGAAAGGAGGGAAAAATAAAATAAGGCGAAATCAGAGAGGGAAACAAGCCATAAGAGACTCTTAGCTATAGGAAACAAACTGAGGGTGGCTGGAGGGGAGGTGGATGGGGAGACGGGGTAACTGGGTGATGGGCATTAAGGAGGGCACGTGATGTAATGAGCACTGGGTAATATATGTAACTGATGAATCACTGAACTGTACCTCTGAAACTAATAATACATGATATGTTAATTAATTGCATTAAAATAAAATGTCAGGGGAAAACTAAGATCTAAATATTCTGCTCATTCACAGGGATATTTAGGTTTTATAATAAAATTCTCCTTGATACACTCTTCCATGGAGTGTTTGTTGAGAGTTAGGAATTATTTGTATGTTTATACAACTGGTCCAAGAAGTCAGCCACTACCCCAAAATAGGGCCAGACTCATTTTACTGGTATTGACATTCAGGTAACTTAAAAATAAACGTTCTGAGGGCACGGGGCTGGCTCAGTTGGTAGAATATGCACCTCTTGACTTTGGAGGTGTGAATTGGAGCCCCACATTGGGCATAGAGATTACTTAATTTTTAAAAATGTTGTCATTCTGCAGAGTTTGCTAACTTTATTGTACTGGATGATTTCCTTATGCCCCTCTAAATCTACCCTGTACCCTGCAGCCCACCATGCCTCAGAAGGGTGACCTATATGGAGTGCCTCCACAGGCTTCCTTTTCTTCTGCTTCCAGTCTCATTGAACAATGCGGAACACTAGCAGGTAACTGAAAGAAGGAAGAGATTGAGGTTGGAATGCAATCTGATTTATCCTTTGACATAATTGATGTCAAGTGATTCTCTCCACAAATCCCTTTTGGTTTCTGATTCCAGTAGCTGCTACCTTCCCTCATCCCCACAGGTTTCAGAGAGGTAATATCTCTTCGTCAAGTGTGTCTAGCTCTGGGGCCCTACATTATCCCTTGTGGTATTTCTACCCATATTTTTGTATATAATCACCGCATTAGACTCTCCTCAGATTGTTCCGTTTGAAAGGTCTCTCTTTCCCGTCAGCAAACTAACTGATAGACTGAAATAGCAGATGATCATTTACTTGCCACACAGTGGAAGAGGTATGTCTGCAGGAGAAGAGAATGAGCGAGAGTGAGAGTGCAAGGTGAAGAGGGAAGTCCTGGTGTCATGGAGATCTGAATTCCAGCCTCCAAGCACTTCTTCCTCAAGCTCCCCCTTCCATTCCTTCAGTTACCCTAGTGTACTCCATGGTAAATAGGCAAGTAACAGGAATCCCATTCATGTCTAGACCAATTTGAGTTGAGTTTTCTGTTACTTGCCACAAAGTATACCAAGGTAGCCCATGACCTACCAAACTGCAAAGTCCAGAGATAGTTTTTCTTCAGAATTAGTTGATCTAGTAGTTGAATAATGTATTATAGACCCTGTTTGCCATATACAGTATCAGTTTTATTCTAGAGTCTGGATTTTTACATAGTTATAAAAAGGCAGTTGTATCCATTCCTCTAACATCTGGTGGGAGAGAGTTGTTTCCAGGTACTTTCTCAGAAAATTCAGGAAATCCTTTTCCCAAAACTCTCAGCAAACCTCTCCTTGTTTCTCATTGATCCATGTAGTATCACATGCCCATCCTTGAACCAATAACTGCAGCCAGGAAGTAGGATTATGCTGTTGAGTGTAAACCTGAGTATAAGCCTTTCTTTTCCAATCAGGAGTAGGTCAGTTTCCACAAGAACACGTGGTGCCACGGTTTGGATTGAGGGGGAGCCTGGATAATGAGGGAGGAGATTGGGGAGATACCAAGAGAAAAGGGAACAGATCTTGGGAGAGATACCCACAGTATCTTCTATGACTCCCTAGCTATATACGCCAAAAGGTTATTTCCTGCTTAAACTATTTGAAGTTTCTTTCCTGTCTTGAAGAAGCCATGATTAATTCAACTAGGAGTATCTTGGTACTTGTTCTAGACATTTCCTAATTGTGTGACTTTGGTTATGTCATATAAGCCACCTATGCCTTAGCTTCTGTTTTTGTAAAATGAAGGTTGATAACATCTGCCTGACAAGGTTGCTGGGAGCTCCTGTGAGATGAGAAGTATGAAAGCATCTTGTAACCTAGAAAGGGCTAAACAAAAGTGAAGGCTCTTAATTAGCACTAGCTTTGTTGTTGCCACACCCTGGAGATCAAGTTGCTCTCTTTAGTGAGCAAATTAGAAGCTCCCACCTGGCTAAGAAATGCTAAATTGCTAACAACCTCCCAAAGGTCTTATCCTCTTTCTTTTTCATAAGAGACTTCTCTCTGAGCTGCTAAGAGCCAGAGTTGGATCAAATTATCAGGTTTTCTCCACTGCTCTACGAAAGAACCAAGATGTGTACAGGTCATTCTAGTCAATCCAAAAGCACATATTAAGTACCTTCTGGTGTCACCTACTATGGCAGATATAGATAAAACCATAACAACCTGTTAGTGTGAATTGTCACAGAGAGAACAGCCCTCCATGCAGCTGGAGATTAGTTAAGCAGCAAACATTGTGCTATCTTCCAGGCATTATGCAAACTCATATCAGTGTAAGGCCTTTTATGGGTTGACTGTGATAAGAAAGAAAAGAACTGAAGGAAATGATTATGTGGTTAGGAATTTGGCAAGGTGGGTTTTTTGACTAGACTGTAGACCGTAGACTGAATGATACTTTTGAATCTCTATGTTTCCCTCTCCAGGCACCTTGAGATGAGAAATCTACTTTGAGAAAACGGTAACCTGATTCAATTTAATAAAAATACTCTCAGTACTCAGAATAATTATGGAGATATGAAGAAGAATTCTTTCTCCCTGCAACTGCACAAAACTGTTAGAGTTCACTACACTGAATAAACAGTCAGATGCTGTAGCAGTGCTCATATTCCAAATTTATCTATTTCTCTCTTGCCTTCCCATTCCAGGGTATATCTGTGAGTAAGGGAAGGGAAGGATCAGGCCTGTGCAGTTTGATAAAAAGTGACCCTCACACACACTTTGAGACCCACTGGTCTAAGATAGTGAGTTTTGAGTACCCAAGGGCCCCCATTCTCTTCATTCAGTGTTTTTCTCCCATTATACCAGAGAAGCTCAAGGTTTAAGTAAGTAACTTCTTGGTCCAGAACCCTAGAGCCAGCGTATAAACTTGGAGCCAGTACATAAACCTGGAGCCTGTGCTTCTTTTTTTTTTTTTTTTTAAGATTTTATTTATTTATTTGACAGAGAGAGACCACAAGTAGGCAGAGAGGCAGGCAGAGAAAGAGGGGGAAGCAGGCTCCCCACTGAGCAGAGAGCCCAATGAGGGGCTGGATCCCAGGACCCTGAGACCATGACCTGAGCTGAAGGCAAGAGGCTTAACCCACTGAGCCACCCAGGCGCCCCGGAGCCTGTGCTTCTATACAGTTATCTTTCCCATTGTTCCAGGCTGCTTCATGCTCATTGATGACATAAACCTCGACAGAGAGTATATGGGAAATATGTATTGCCCTTCTATTATGTTTAGTCCACTATGATGGAACTACAAGATAATATATATGTGTATATATTTATATGTGTGCATGTATATATATCAAGGTCTTTCACTTTATTAGTGTTTTAAATCTAGTTAGGAACACAGGATTTATCCTTTAAAAGATTCAAAAGTTTTAAACACAAAGGAGCATGTGCTTAGTGTCAAATGAGTGATTTAGAACAGTAATTGCAAGTAATTTCTTGCTAATAATGAAGCAAATTTTGTAGATGATTTGCCTTTATAAAATAAATTCTAGCAGATTATAAGGATAATAAAGACATTCACATTTCCATATGCTTTCTTAAGCTGGGGAGATAGGGGTAGAATTATATCCAACTAGCCAGAAATGATAAATTGTGCATAACAGTAAGTCATTTCACATGTGACTTTACTAAGTGTTTCTATGAGGATATGAAGGAAAGGCTGAGAACTGTTCATTTATACACAGAACTTTGGAATTTCCTAATACATGCCGTTATTAAAGTCTAGTGATTTTGGAAATTTTTGTAAAGAAAATGAGAGTAGAATTGCATTTTTTTGGACTATAGGATTTAAGCAGACTCTAAAGAGATTATGGGGAGTGGGAGGAAGGGCTCACTCTAGGCCCTAGAAGTGTCAAGTAACTGTATGATTTAGAGCAAGGGAAACTAACATTGGATAAATGTCATATGACAAGGAGTTTGTTAGGTAGTTGGCATGTATCATATCATCTAATACTCAGAACCTGAGACAACTGAGATTACTTCCAGGGTTTCCCAGATAGGAAACTGATCTCGGGAAAGAAAAAGTAAAGTGCCCAAGGTCAACCAATTAGTAAGTGAGGTCGATTAAATATGGCCGCAAATTATTTTCAGCTCCTGTCACCAAGACCACCATACATCTGGGGGTTGAAAGGCCAAATGGAAGGCACCCAAGCAAAGCCAGACATGTAAGTGAGGTCATGACAAGCCTTCTAGCCCCATAGACTCTCCCGCTGAATGCAGCCCTGTGAGTGAGCTCAGGTAAAACCAGCAGAGGAACTGCCCAGCTGACCCACATAAACGTGAGAAGTAGTAAATTGCTGTTGTTCCAACTTCTGTGTTATGAAGTAATTGCTGCATAGCCCTAGAAAACTGAAACAGACAAGCTTTGACTTTAGGTCTTCCTTGTTCCAGTGCCGGTATTCTTTCCATGACACATGCTACCACTTTGTTATTGATAACATAGGAGTATTTGATAAGGTAATCTATAAGGCTCCTTTGAATTCTTAATAGAATGATATTCTAGATACATGGAGTTGGAAAATCCAAGGTGTATTTGGATAACAGGAGGAAGCCAGTTTAAGTAAGAAGGCTATCGTTAAAGAGGTAGTAGAAAGAAATCTTATAGTATAGTGATTAAGACCAAAAACTAGGTTTGAATCCTAGGTCCACCACTCAATATCTTTGGGCAAGTCACAGAACCTCCCTGTGTCTTGGAATTTCCATTCTGAAAAGATAATGAAAATAGAACCTTCTTCCTAGGGTTGTTGTAAGAATTAAATATGATAATGCAAGTACTAACTTAGAACAGGTACTGACTCACAGTGAGCTCTCAAATATGTGGACACCAAGAAGATAGACTAAGGAAGACACCACAGGCAGAGAGTCCAGCCTGCCCTTAAGGTAAGGGCGATGTCAAAAAGGTAGTGTTTGACTCTGGTGATGATGCTTGCCTGGCAATAGCAGGGCCCTTCTAAACATTTAAGAATCTTGGAAACTTTTGTGGATAGACTGCTGATTTTTTTTTAATCTCCATGTTAGAAGCAGAGAAAATTTTTATTATAATAATAGCTGGTATAAGGACTTCTTTTAACATAAGTCTTTAACATATACATATGTTCAACTACAAAGTATTCACATCTTTTTGTCTATCTGATCACTACTATGCAAGTAATTAGGAATCATGGAGTCAGAGTTCTAGTCATTCATTCAAAAAATATTTATGCAGCATTTGCCATGTGCTAGGCTCTTTGCTGGGTCCTGGGGAAAATAATAGTACAGGGAAACCACAGTGGTTTTTGCTCTCATAGAAATTACAGTGGAATGGAGAATTTGAGACAAAGTAAGGAGGCAGTTACTGTCCAGGGGGATGAATGTTTTGTTGGGGAAAGTTTGGGATACAGCGGGTACTTGTAGAAGGTCCTACTGACCCGGACTGAGGAGAGAGACCAAATAAAATATGTTTCACTCCCTGAAATGAAGTGATCTAAATGGTTAGCTGAGAGATAAGTAGAAGTTAGCCAAGATGATGCCTGAAAATTTGCCACAGGTTGAGTTTGCTTAAATGGTGTGTTCACCTGGAGGAATAGTGTAGGGAATACCACGTAGTTGGGGGAGGTGAAGGGTTCCCTCTGGTATTGGAATTTTATTCCTGACAGTTAAGGATAAGACAGCAGCAGTGGACTGGGACCTAGAGGTGACTGAACAGTGATATAATAAAACTGACCTAGAGAAAGCATTTGAATAGGTGACCCAGAGGGACAAAAGAATGGAAAAAGGGTGAGATTAAAGGATGGCTTGTATTTCAGGTTGTAAATGTTCAGATAAACAAAGGGTGATATTAATGGGAAAAACAAGTGTCAGATGACATGAAGTCTGATCTTGGTTTGGCCTTTTAGTATATGGTGTTAGTTAGAAATATTCCCTCTCTGAGACTGATTTCTCCATCTCCAGCCTGTATGTGTTAGACTACAGTTGACTTGAACAACACGGGTTTGAACAAGCACGGGTCCAACTTGTATGCAGATTTTCTTCAGTAAATATAGTACAATACTATAAATGTATTTTTTCTTCCTTACAATTTTTAAAATATATTTTTTTCTTTTCTGTAGCTTACTTTATTGTAAGAATACATGAATAATACATATAACATACTAAATATGTGTCAATCAACTGCTTATGTTATCAGTAAGGCTTCTGGTTGACAGTGGGCTTTAGTAGTTAGGTTTTGGGGAAGTCGAAGTTATACTCAGATTATTGACTGGGTAGGGTGTCAGTGCCCCTAACCCCTACATTGTCCAAGGGTCAACAGTATTTGAAAGGAAAGACAAGAAAGGAATGAATGCGGGGCGCCTGAGTGGCTCAGTGGGTTAAAGCCTCTGCCTTCGGCTCAGGTCATGATCCCAGGGTCCTGGGATCGAGTCCTGCATCGGGCTCTCTGCTCCGTGGAGAGCCTGCTTTCTCCTCTCTCTCTGCCTGTCTCTCTGCCTACTTGTGATCTCTGTCTGTCAAATAAATAAATAAAAATCTTAAAAAAAAAAAAAAAAGAAAGAAAGGAATGAATGCTACAGAACAGAAAGTGAAAGTGGTCGGACTAGCTGAATAGTATTCCAATTCGGTAACGTTGTCATTTGAGCCCTAACCTGGCCAAAGCACAGAGGGTTTTAGGATCTGATGTTGAGCAGGTGAAGTCAGTAGTACCAGTTCTGTAAAGGGAACTAAGCTTTCTAGACTTAGAGCTCACTCCTCTAATTATTCATTGAATGTTCGTGGAGGAAAGTGGACTGTGATTTTTTACTTGGTTGCCTGTCTCTCTCCCTGCTCTTGTCACGCTTCTGCTGTTAAAAGGAACTCAGAGAAGGCAAATGAAAAAATGAGCCTAGAGGAGCAGAATCCAAACCAAAGCTAAGTGATTGCAAATATTCACATTTCAGGTCTCAGTGTGGGAATGATCTTTAGAAAACTGTAGTGGACATCTATTGTCTTGTTTGAATAACACCCATCTTTTCATATTGGCACAGTAGCCTCCCTTCTGTTTAAACACCAGTTCCCCCACTCGAATCGTGTGATTCCTATAGGGGCTAGAAATCATAGTATCCCTCACTCTTGGCACAGAGGTGATGTGTCACTCAAGCCAGGGCAAGGGGAGATTTTGCAAATTGGAATTAAGAGAAAGGGTTCAATCCTTCTCAGATAGCAAAACTGAAATGGAGTCAGAAGCTAGTGGTAGCCATGTCCTTTGTTGCACAAGGAAGACTGACAAGAGAGGAAGGCTGGGATAGGGGGGAGGGAGTAGGGTGGATGGAAGGGGGAGAATGAGGAAGCAGATTACCTGTGGCATTATTGTGCCTGTTTCCATTTGTCCTCAAGACCCAGCTACAACTTTCCCTTTGTCACATGAGGGAATAAATTTGCCTTTTGATATTTTTGGGCTTCGATCCCTGAAAACCAAAAAGTATTGCTTGACCCAGAAATCTTTGTTTTCTGTTGGCAGTGACTCCTTACTGTGTTCAGAGATAAGGCTACTCCCGGTCCTGGGCCCCTCATAGGTCCAGCTTCCCTGAAACAGCCCCTTACTTCTCCTGCTTAGTATTTTTACAGTTTACTAAGTGGTACTTTTAAATTGCTTCTCCTGAGGCTTGATTTCAGCTTCTCCAACTCTTGATTTCAGCTCAGGTCATGATCTCAGTGTAAACAGATTGAGCCTCACATCAGGCTCCATGCCGGGTGTGGAGCCTATTTAAGATTCTCTCTCTCCCTCTCCCTTTGTCCCATCCCCCCCCCACACACACTTGCATGCACACTCTCTTTAAAAAAATTGCTTCTTACAGTGCCCTTTCATGGTACACAGCATGTTTTGCATAAGGATACTGGGGTGGTGTGACTTGCTGAGAGTCACATGTTATGTAAGAGGTAGAGCAAGGACTCGAATCCAGGATGTTCAATAAATACCAATAAATAAATAAATAAAATGGAGTTGGAGCCAAGCACCATTCTCGGGCCCAGGGTACATGTTGAACAAGACACAATCTCTGCTATCATGAAGCTGATAAAACAGTGTGAATACAGACCAGTAACTAGGCACTTAGAATAAAGTGTGGTAAATGTAAACATAGGGGGAATATAGGGTGCTTCTGAAGCAGATGAGAGTGGCACTATATCCGATCTGAGTTAGGAAAAACTCCACAGCAGGGTCACTGCCAGCCTTTATGGTACCTGTCTGCGAATCAGAAAAAAAGGTGCCCTTTCCTCAAAACACTTAACTGCCAACTGCCAGAAAATTGTAATAAAAATATGTAAATCTGTAATATCTATTCTGCAATTGGCACACCCTAGTTATACGCAGTATACAACCTGCACAACTGTGTGTGGCACCCTGCTTCCCGGAGGAAATAATGTTTAAGCTGAAATCTAAAGGGCAAAAAAGTGAGTTAGCAGACTCCCTACCTGTAGGCCCCCTGCATATCCTAGAACTGAGTCTGCTGCCAAACAGGCCATTATTTATTTAGACTGCACGGCCCTCCTGTGGCTGCTCTTATGTCCTCGTGGACACTACATGCTTTCCCTTCCCTTTAGCCCGGTCTCCCGGGGAACCCAGAGCACTCACTCCCTACGGGTCATACAATCTCCCTAGACCTGTTTGTCTTCCAGAGATTAGGTTAAGAGTTTGTGTTTCTGGACAGTAGCCCTCAGTGGTGCTTAATTCAAAAAGGAAGAAACCCCAAGAGAAAACCTGATCCTCTCTGGGAGGGGCTAGCCTGGAAGGTACAGTATTGGAAGGCCTGCCGATTGTGGAGCCTTCTCCTGATTGGCTGCTAATTATGCCATCCCCTTGACTGTGATTTTTGTTTTTGGTTTTTAACTGTGGTGCTTAGCTCAATAGGAGAAATAAATGAGAAGGGAGCACAGAACGCTGTTGCTCTGAGAATCCTGAAATATTGAACCTGATAGCAATCCCACAGTATGCCTCCCCCACCCCAGCATTCTCATCTAAGTGAACATAAACAGCAAACTCAGACTTAAAAGGAAGTAGAGATGGCTTGTTTTTGGAAGAGAAAATGGAAGGATTCAGTAAAGGCCACAGATAGCTGCATCTTCCTAGCTTTGGTAACCTTGAGGGTCCATGTGATTGCTGGAATGTATATGAATATTAGATATTTTAGAACCAGCTGGCAGAGGAACTATTTTCCTTCCCAGATCATCTGCACCTCTATATAAAGATAGAACAGAGTCACATTTCGATGCCCTGGATGTCTTGATCATGAATTTAGCTCCGCTTTAGAGATGTTACTAGTCCCCATTCCTACACTCTACTGCTTATAATGCTTGCTATATTGTGTTATGTTAACTATAATATAATATATTACATTATATTATAATATTATATTATAATATATTATATTATTATAATTATATTATATTATATTATATTATATTATTCCTGGGTTCATTGGAAATTCTTTTCATTCTATACTCTGTCCCTTTCATGACTCTCTGCAGACTCTTCCAAGATTAATTTAGGGAAGCTGTTAAAATCTTAGACTGTTCAAATGGAGGAACATTAAAGAATGTCTGGCCTAGTTCTGCAGATCATAGCTAAAGAGCACAGGCCAAGGAGGGCATTGAATGACAAAGGTCAGCCAGGGTGTTAGAGACAGAGTTTAGATGTCAGGCCTGGTGTTCTTTCCACCACTGACACTATTTCTCTTGCCAGGTGATTAGGTTGGGATGAATTTTGGCATGATTCTGGAAAGCCCACTGTCTTATCTTTCTAGCTATAAATCCCTTTTTCCCAGTTCCTTCCTATTCCCTCCCTTGTCTCTCTCAAATTGTGAGTCCGATCCAGGAGTGGCAACAGGTGTTGGGCCTGCCTCTCGGCGAATCCTGAATCTTGGCTGGCAGGCTCCTGGGGGTGGAGCATGCCCTTGTGCCACCCGGTAGGCTGCCAGATCAGTTTCAAGGTCTCTCTGGTAACTTCCAAGGCCAATTCTACTAAAAGCTCCTTTGTCCTTGGAGCATCCAGTGATTAGCATGAGGAAAATCTTCAGGTCTCCTCGGAGCTACCCATGGTTGAGGGATATTTTATTGCTAACCTGCCTTGAGCTCCCTAAGGATTTTTCTCTTTTGTACTAAGCTTGACGTAGTATTAATACACAATAGAGGCTATTAAAACATGCCTGTTGGAGGGGCACCTGGGTGGCTCAGTCAATTGAGTGTCTGCCTTAGGCCCAGGTCATGGTCCCAGGGTCCTGACCTGAGCCCTCCATTGGGCTCCCTGCTCATCAGGGGGTCTGCTAGTTGGTCCAGCTTTCCCAAAAGTCTATTTTTCATGAGGGCTTTAGGTCTCTCCTGGGAGGGAGCTTATCCTAAGGAAAATGAGGAGATAGCCAATGCGGGTCCAGAAGGGACTCTTCAGAATTAAAGAGGAGTGAGTCTAAGTTCAGCATATCATGGACTGGTTTCCTGGCCTTGATGCAGCCCTACATCTGTGCCCCCACCATTGGCCCAAGCTTAGTAATTTATGGAGAGGAACAGGGGTGAGGAGGAATCAGCAAAATATAGGAAAGCTGCTTTACTAAAACTCTGAGTTGAAGGACATAAATAATACTTATTGGAAGCCCATGTGACGAAGTATAGCATGATAAGGGAAGAAAAGTAGTCTCTCCTCTGCACAATCCATGTAATGGGTTCTCTGTACTGTGGGCTCCTGAAGGGTCAATGTCACCTGGCACGTGAGAATCACTCTCTGGGTCTCCCAAAAATTAAGAGGAACGTTTCTCAAGGAGCTAGGGTAACTTTGTCAAGAGGTAGAGGCAAGAGCTTGTAAAACTACAACCAAATTTGAATCATAGAGTAGCAGAGCTGAGAGGAACTACAGAGATCATCTAGGCTGCTAATTCTCAAACTGTGTTTCAGAGAAATTTTTAAATGCCTGGGGGAGGGGAAGGAGTGCTACAGACGAAATATAAATGTGTGGTAGGTCAAGGAAGGGAGAAATTGATTTGACACAAGAAGGTTTTCAATAAAAGCAAGAGGATGAGCAGATGAATTAACCATCTAGGTCAAATGGCTAATAGCTGGAGGGGCTAAGACAGGAATCATGGTCATATGGGACTTTAGCTGTTACTTTTTTTTTTTTAAGATTTTATTTACTTATTTACAGACAGAAATCACAAGTCGGCAGAGAGGCAGGCAGAGAGAGAGAGGGGGAAGCAGGCTCTCTGCTGAGCAGAGAGCCTGATGTGGGGCTCGATCCCAGGACCCTGAGATCATGACCTGAGCCGAAGGCAGAGGCTTTAACCCACTGAGCCATCCAGGCGCCCCTAGCTGTTACTTTTATAATGTGGTGGCTGTGAGCAGATTACTCAGAATGGAAAGAATTTTGGGGTCATGGTGTATGTTTTGTCCGTATGTTCCTGCTCCTGGGAGAAGGGCAGAGTGGATGTGCCTTTTGAATGCAACTGGGTGACTTTAAACAAATATGCTCTTCCTGGAGTGTGGTTTTCATTATTTTTATATCCTCAGGCTCACAAATCAGCCGGGGCAGAGATGCCGACAGAAAAGCCTAATGGAAGGAATATATTTGTTTCTAATTTAGAATTATAACGACCACACCCCACAGATCAAAATCATGGAAACTTCCACTGCTCTGCAGCACTGTGTTGAACAGCATTTCCAAAAGAGTTCTAATATGCTCTTGAGAAGGGATTCCATATCAATACTTTGGGAGAATGTTCCATATTATATCCTTGTCTTGGAGACTAATGTTGCTCATAGAAAAGTCCCTGAAGAGCTCTGCAATAGATGTCTATTTAACCTTAATCCAATATTTTGCAAACTTGCTTCCTGATGAAAACTTTTATTCATGGAATATCTATTACCATACAGAACACACTTGTGAAATGCTGAGGTAAAGACTACTGACTGGGAGCAGAGGAGGTCTGGGTTGTGGTCCTGGCTCTACCACCAACTTGCACTTTTCGTCATATTTGGACTTTAGTTTTCTCATCTGCAAAAGGAGAGGTTTGAAATCAATGATCTAGAGAGAAACAAAGGACTACTGTTTATCGCACACTGACTCTGTACCACACACTGGCATGCCATCAGGGTCCTGACCTTAGAAGGGCCCCATGGTTGGTTTAATCAGCCATCGCCATCTGCTCTCACCATCTTGAAATTCTTCATAATATTTATTATTTATTATTTATTTTTTTATTTTTTAAATTTCTTTTCAGTGTAACAGTATTCATTGTTTTTGCACCACACCTAGTGCTCCATGCAATACGTGCCCTCCATAATACCCACCACCAGGCTCCCCCAACCTCCCACCCCCCACCCCTTCAAAACCCTCAGATTGTTTTTCAGAGTCCATAGTCTCTCATGGTTCTCCTCCCCTTCCAATTTCCCTCAACTCCCTTCTCCTCTCCATCTCCCCATGTCCTCCATGTTATTTGTTATGTTCCACAAATAAGTGAAACCATATGATACTTGACTCTATCTGCTTACTTATTTCACTCAGCATAATCTCTTCCAGTCCCGTCCATGTTGATACAAAAGTTGGGTATTCATCCTTTCTGATGGAGGCATAATACCCAGGACCACATCTTCCTTATCCATTCATCCGTTGAAGGGCATCTTGGTTCTTTCCACAGTTTGGCGACCGTGGCCATTGCTGCTATAACCATTGGGGTACAGATGGCCCTTCTTTTTACTACATCTGTATCTTTGGGGTAAATACCCAGTAATGCAATTGCAGGGTCATAGGGAAGCTCTATTTTAAATTTCTTGGGGAATCTCCACACTGTTCTCCAAATAAGGAGCTCTGCGTTTTTTTCTGCATTGGGCTCCATAAATTATGTAGCTGATCCTGTGAGGCTGTGTGTGCGTTTAGAGAGAGAAAGAGAGAGATTATCTCTAATACTTAATCTCTCAACTTCACATCAGTCTAGTGAGAATGTGTGTGTATTACTATTTGTGATACACAGATATGGAAGCTGAGGTTGAAAGAGGTCAAATAAATTACTCAAGTTCACGTGAGAAGGGACCAGCAGGGCCAGGATTCCCAGCTAGTCCACTGGGCTCTAACGCTCTTGCTTTTCCCACTAGACCAGCTGCCAGGGCAAACATTCTGAAATTCTAAGATTCTTTAGTTCTTCCAACTAGTAGCTCTGTCTCAATCTTCCAATAACAGAAGAATTGCATTAATACCATTTGTTGTCTGAGGGACTGTCTGGCTAACTGAATTAGGGAATGATGGACCAGATGTCAGTGAACACATGGCTGGGTGGCAGGGAATGAGTGGTTGTAGAAGTTAGACAGACATGGAGTCCAACAAACCTGGTTCTGCCATTTACTAGCCATGTACACCTAGCCATGTACATGTACTCGTAGCCAAGTACACCTAGGGCTGTACTTCTGTGTCTCAGTCTGCCTCTTAAGTTATTGTGAGGATTCAATGAAATAATGCATTGCTTAACACATGGTAATCTCTCAAAAGATTATTACTATCTTTTTATTAACCACACTAGATTTGCTGTTGTGATATCAGAACACCAAGTTTTTTTTTTTTTTTAGAGATTTTGTTTATTTATTTGACAGAGAGAGAGAGAGATCACAAGTAGGCAGAGAAGCAGGCAGAGAGAGAGGGAAGCAGGCTCCCCGCTGAGCAGAGACCCCAATGCGGGGCTTGATCCCAGGACCCTGAGATAATGACCTGAGCTGAAGGAGAACACCAACTTTTTAGAACACCTTTGATTTGTTCAATAACAAATGAAAAAACATTAGATTTCCTTACTTTTTTTCTAAATCAAATCAAATTTTAATTTCTCTAATTCAAATCAAATTAAATTTAGCTTCATTCTCACTTACCAGGTTGGTGGGACATAACATTTCGGAGCTTTCGTTAGGATTCAAAAAACCTCAAGGCTTACCCAACCTGGGATACGTGAGCAGCTGTGTTCAGCCCACTGTTGTCGTAGCTCATTGTCCAAGCAGGTGTGTTGCAGTCAGATGTATCTGGCCCAGTTGCTCAAGGCATCTACTCCTGTTCTATACCCGGCCACCAAGAGCTCCTGCATGGCTGCCAAAGCCATGGCTTGGTGTTCATTCCCCAGGTGTCCTTGTAGTCATCACTGTAGAGATACTGGCAGAGATCCCTACCACCCCTCCATCCTCCAAGCAAGGCTTGCTTCCCCCTCCCAAACAATCCAGCTTTGTCCCTTCATGAAAGTACAGGTTGGGGGCACCTGCGTGGCTCAGTCATTAAGTGACTACCTTTGGCTCAGGTTGGATCCCAGGGTCCTGGGTTCAAGCCCTACATCGGGTTCCCGGCTCCGCAGGAAGCCTGCTTCTCCCTCTCCTGCTCACCTTGCTTGTGTTCCTGCTCTTGCTCCCTCTCTCTCCATCAAATAAATAAATAAAATCTTAAAAACAAAGAACAGATAGGTTGGAAACAGGGACCTCTAAATGTGTTCCCCTGAGGTAAAGAAAGCCTCCCAACCTACAAAGGACTAACTGTCTTTCCAAAAAGAGTACAACGGAAATTTTTCTATGTCTTTTTACTAAGTCCACAGCAGAAAAAAAATTAACTGATTAATTCATTCGATTACACCATGTTCTCAAACTTTTTCATCTTCTGAGAAGACTCCTGTAACCTATTTCTCCTTTGGCCACTGTATTTCACACTGAAGTCTGCATGTCTTATCTTTACTGCAAACTGGGGAAGTAAAGGGTTTGGGGAAAGGACCGCACTAGACGGAATATGTTGCTGATTCTTCCCATTTCTGGGTGAGAATTTTCACAACCAACTGTTTGGAATTCCATATTTCAGATCTTCTGAACCCCTTGGGAACAATGAGCAGTGGGTGGAAAAAATACAGGCTTTGGAAGCCTTGATTTATAGGAGTACATTTATATGTAGTGGTGTTTGTATTGTAGAGGGCTTGGTAATAGGGTGTTGCAACAGGTTAGGACACTGATGTCCATGGAACAGGTACAAGGACAGGAAGTGCTGGGTCATTGGGAAAACGTTTTCCCCTAGTGCACGCAGGTATGCTAGGTGTCTGCCAAATGAAGAGCAAAATTAGAATTTTGCTCTAATGTAGCAACAGAGCTCTAGACCTGTCGTGCTGGGCCCTCTAGTGGCTAGTTCGTATTCAATGAACATAACGCTGTTTTCTCTAGTCTCCATGACTGTCATGTCTTCTTTTTGGTTTTGTTAGAACCACTAACTGACTCCATCTATATTCTGTCCTCCCATCCCTCTATCATTACTGGCTCAGAGCTAGGGCACAGATCTTGAGGGAAATATTGGTTCCTTTGGAAACAAACCGAGATGGAGAGTGGCATGCAGGTTTGGAGGGGAGTACGCCAGTATAGAAGTGAGGAAGCAGGAGTGGGCAGAGGGAGAAGCTATCTCCCAATGTGGTTGCAGCTGAAGCCTTAGCTGATCCTAACAGGAGTTCTGGAGTTGAGATGGCACCTGACTTCCCAAATTGGTGCCATGGAACCAGAACTTTGTATCCCTGCATCAGTCTGTCATTGGTTGTGAGCCACCTCCAGGAGGGGTCCTAGCCTTGGATGAAATAGTTAGTTGTGACCCAAGACAGCATACAGTGAAGGACGAAGCTGGGAGCCGTCAGCAGCTCACATTCCCAGCAGCTGGGTGATTTGAAAGATCTGGGCAGAACACCACCGTATCCACTCCTGGGAGTTTGCATTCACATTCATGGGCTCCCTGAGCACTTTGTTCCTCTTTTTTGTCGTTTTTCCCTTGATGTGTGCAGGGAAAGCCCAGAAACGAAAAGTCAACAGTCACAGATTCTAGCACAGACTCCTGTTGCATGACCTTAAGGATGTCACCTAAGTTACCATGGCCTCAGGGCTAGGAAGAGAGTTCAACAACAATGCTTCATTTACATTTTACAAAGTGCTCTCACATCCACTTTAAATTGAATCCACTGAACCAAACTCTCTAAACCAAATGAGAAAATGGAGACAAAAATAGTTTGAAAGACTGGAAGCACCACACACATGTGAGAGATTATATAACACAATACTCATCATAACGTTGATTTGTTCTCTAATTTATTGAGCATCTACTTTGTGCCAAGCTTTCTCCTAGTTGATGGAGGCATAGAGATACATTAGACGTGGTCCCTGCCTGTGCCTTTGCATTGTTTCTAGGAAGGGAAAAGACTTGCCAAGAGAGTACAATGTGGTAAGAACTATAGAACCATAAACAGGACAGTGCGATGAGTGAAAGAAGCTTCAGTTTATGTGGAGGAGGGACATAGATGGGGTCAATGTAAAGCTTCATAGAAAGAGAACGTTTTCATAGGTAGGAAAACTGAAGTGGGAGAGCTAATCCTTGCCTCCATGAAGGCAGGAACCATCCCTACCGTATTTACTGCTGTGTTCTTAGAATCAAACCTTGCCTTCATCTAGGCACTTAATAAATATTTGTTGAACGAATGAATAAATGATAAACCAAGGGCAGAACTATAAGCCTGTAGCTGTTCCACAGAGCTCTTTTCAGATGTGCTTAAATAATACCATCCTCCCTCCGACTAAGGGAGGTGCAGCCGTGATTCACATTAGATGCTTTCTTGAGATTAAATGCTTCTAATCTCCCAGCAGATGCTATGGCTGGTCTCTCTGTTCCCCTTGTCTCCAGTGTTCAGAGTCAGTGCCGTGGGACTCAGGGACCCTCACCCAAGAGCTGTCCCAATTGGCTTATTATTCCCATAGAATTGTGACAATGTCCTCTCTTCTCTTTGTGGCATCTTAGTTGGGGATGGAAGGTGCTGGGCAGGGATGTGATTGTGACTGCCCTGTTTATTCCCTGAAGGAGAACAGAGAGGCTGGTCACAGTCTCTCTGTGTAAGAGATGTAAGAAAGCCATATAATGTGACTCTCAAAGGATGTAAGAAAGCCATATAATGTGACTTTCAAAGGAACCAGCTACATACAGTGGGGGAAAACATGGGCTTTGAATGTGGGCGAATCGGTATTAACATCTAGACAGCCTCATGTATTAAATGAATGTTAAAGAAGCTATTTCACCTCTGAGCTTCTGTTTCCTCATCTATGAAATGGTGATTAAAAAAAAGTTAAGGGGCACCTGGGTGGCTCAGTGGGTTAAAGCCTCTGCCTTCGGCTCAGGTCGTGATCCCAGGGTCCTGGGATTGAGCCCCGAATTGGGCTCTCTGCTCCACAGGGAGCCTGCTTCCCTTCCTCTCTCTCTCTGCCTGCCTCTGCCTACTTGTGATCTCTGTCTGTCAAATAAAATAAATAAAATCTTTTAAAAATAAAAAAAAGTTAAGAGCGTTTGAAAAGGTGAAATAAGGTAACATGGAAATTCCTAGCATAGTGCCTAGCAGAGGCTGTTTGCTCATGGAAAACTAATTTTTCTTCCCTTTTTGTTTCCTGATCACTAACTTCTGACTTTCCTGCTCCCCAGGAGCTCATTCTCTGTCAGAGTTTAACCACTGCCACAGATGGGTTCTCTGATTTCATCCGGGCAAATCATATTCTTGGTTTCTTAGTGACACCTGAAAGAGGATTCTTTCTCCTATATGAGGTTGGCTGAAAACCTTGCTTGGTCTATTTCCCTTATGCCTATACCAATATCTTGGACATTACCATTCCAGGGAGAGATGAGACAAGACTCACCAATGCCAGAAAAAAATGAGCAAAAGTCACACTGCCAGGACAGGCTTAATTATACCCACAAGGCTCCAAACCCCCACCCCACCCCCCAAAACATGATCAAATCAGAGTAACAGCACTTCTTTCTCCTTGACAAGGCTGTATGTGTTTTCTTCTTGTTGTTGTTCAAGGCCAGTCCTGGGGAAAAGAATGGGGAAGGTAGGGTGAAGACCATTAGCTGTCCTCCAAAATCCATTCATCCCTTCCATAGAGATTCGGCTGGGATATGACTGCCCAGATAGAAACTTCATTTGCTGGCTCTACTTGCAGCCAGTTGTAGTCATGTTACTAAGCCCTTATCAGCGGTTGTGAGCAGAAGGGATATAGGCAGCTTTTGCCTTGCAAAAGAGTAAGAGTAAATCTGTGGCTCTGGAATTCTGTTCTTTCTCTCTCCTCTCTATCTAGAAATGCTCCAGGCAGAGTGCACTTGGAAGCTACCTGTTGAAGATGGTAGTCATTATCCGTATTCCCTGAATGACTTGAGTAGAGCAGAGCCATCCACCTACTTGAAATGCTGCTTTGGACCATACTAAATTCAACCTCCTAATCAAATCCTTATAGTTCTTCAAATCCTTCTTCAAATCTCCAGGAAACATCCACCAATACTTCTCTCTCCTCTTCTTGACCATCACTTAAAATATCTGTTCCCCATGTTTTCTTGTAAACTACATTGTTTCCTATGTGGTGCTGTTTGGTGTTACTTTGTTTTGTTCTTTTTTTGGTGTGTGCTTCTTGTCAGTTTAACAGAAGGAGATCCTAAGAGGTGACTCCTTTGCTTCTGCTCCCGTTTCCCCAGTAGCACATCTGTCATGGACACTGATGGAGCCCAAAGAGGGCCCCTTCCCCAGCTGCTGTGGGTGTTGCTGCAATCAGTTTGGAGCTGCTCCCTTCTCCAGAGATTTGGCTTCAGCCAAATGTAAGCATCCCTGGGAGGTCAAGTGCCCCCTCTAGCAGCCAGCAGCCAATGATGCGTGACATGGAGCAGAAAATGATAGCCAAAAAAGGTGGAGCAGTTCTGTGATGAATACTGAGCTTCAGAACCTTCCCGAGGACTCAGGCTGTTGCAAACCTCCAACCAAGATAACTTTCTTGCTTAGCTTTCTTCCACTGTGCTAGCCTGCTGTAAGCTCACATGTGCCACTTGTCTCCAGAGAATTGCTCTCAGCTGATGAGATCCTCCTTACAACCCTCCCCTTGTCCCCTCTCCCCACCAGAGTGGCTCATAATCAATGCCTTACTGATACAGGGGCATAAAGGATCAGACCCCTGGCTTCAAGGGGGTATAATCCTGCTGTGCAGTTTGTGCCCAACCATGTAGACTAGTTCCCTGTTGATCAGACCAGGGCTAGACATGACCTGAGACACACTTTGTCCTTCCTTCCTTGCAGGTTTTTCCTGAAAACTGCCCAGTCAATAAACGCCTGTCTCAGACTCTCCTTCTAGGGAACCCAGCCTCAAGCTATCAGCATCAGTATTCTGCTATCATTTCCCCAGATCACTTTCCCATTCACTTCTGGGGACTGTTCAGATCCACACCCTGGGTTGGGTGTGCAGTAGTGCCAAAATTGGGTTAAAGGTGGTGCGGCAGTTAGATGGAGAACTGGTGGGCTCTGTTGAAGTAATTGTAAGGGATACCTACTAATTATGGTTGTTATAAAGGTATTCAGAGCTAAATGAATTAATGTATAAAATGCTTAGACCACTAGCTGACATATAGTAAATGCTCGAAAGTGTTAGGGCAGGGGTTTCTTTTATCTTTTTTACTTATGAATCCCCAGAGTGCCAAGATGCGTGCTTGGCACATAGTAGGCCCTCCATAAATAATTGTTGAATGGGTGCTTCCTGAAGTTTTGCTTTGAGGGCTTAACATGTTGTGCTGGGATCTGGCCAGCAGAGGGCAGAACCGGTGCAGATAAAAGATCCTGGGCTCAGAAGAGGAAGGGCCACTGAACTCCAGTCCGTTGGTGTTGGGTAGAACTGGGGGAGATGAGTAGTGAGGTAGATTGAGCCCCTACTTTGTGAATTCAGACCAATAAGTAACTCTGGGCCCTGGAGTTGCCCAGCTGTCAGTAGCTCTTCTTTTGAACTTATGTTCAATGCTAATATACATTAATTTCTGCAATTTACAAGCAGAATTTCTATTATCTTACTATTAATCCCTGTAAGTATAAGGACTGTGTGAAGGGGACCCACTTCCATGGGTAGGCACACTGAAGTCCCAGAGATGCCACAGTCGGCCTGCTTCCTGCTCAATTTCCCAGCCAACCACTATCTTTAAAAGTGTGGTTTCAGGGCGCCTAGGTGGCTGGGTGGGTTAGGGCCTCTGCCTTTGGCTCAGGTCAGGGTCCCAGGGTCCTGGGATAGAGCCCCGAGTCGGGCTCTCTGCTCGGCGTGGGGCCTGCTTCCCCCTCTCTCTGTCTCTGCCTGCCTCTCTGCCTACTTGTGATCTCTGTCAAGTAAATAAATAAAATCTTAAAAAAAAAAAAAAGTGTGGTTTCACCGCATTTCTACCCCCAAGCTTCCTTTGTCTTGTTCTCTTCTTTCACTTGGCCCATTTAGATCAGTCTTCTTTCAAAGCCCAGTTCAAATTCTACCTTTACTCTGAGTCCTCTGAATCTACTCCATCTCGTTTCTTAAAACCCTCCTAGGACCATTCCTATACTTGATTGCATTTCCTGTTTTATTTGGGAGTTTGGGCTGGGTGATCTCTAAAGTCCCATTCAACTGGAGATTTCTGAATCTGTTGTCTTCCCATTTGTCAAATCTTCTAAAGTAGGTCTTTGCCTTCTCCCTCAAGAAGAGCTAAGGAAAGGCTTGAGCACACAGGGAGCTCAGCACAGATTTTATGGGGAGAGAACACAACTAACTGCTCATGGGAGTGAATTTATTCTGTGACCCTTCACTCAAGAAACACATAGGCATTTATTTTTATTTTTTCAAAGTGGAAGTAGCTTCCCCCTCCCCTTATTGTACAAGCAACATACTTATGGTCAAATAAATCAAATATTACATAAATTTTATAAGTAGAAAGGGGAAATCACCCACAGTCCTTCTCTTCAGAGATAATGGCAATTAAAATATTCTTTCAGAGTTTTTGCCATATACAAATATGTATGTTTCAATAGGGCCTTCTGGAGAACCCATGTAGATCCCTTAAATAGAATCAAACAGAACAGTGGGAGGTCCCGGTCTGGGATTTGTAGCTTGTAAAGGATTCACTCGCCGCATTGCACATATGAGACCGAACCATATGAAAACCACTGATAGCTGCTTTTTGACCTACAAACACAATTTTATGATTAACCCAATAGCTGTGAAGCCCAGAATGTCAAAACTGGTAGAAGAGCCCTTAGATACTTTCAAGCCTTAACTATTACATTGCGGAAGAGGGAAAAGGATCAAAGAGAGAGGTAACCAGTTCGTTCACGTACCAGAAAACTTCCACTGAACAAGATGGATACCTGCCTTGCATAACCTCCTTTTAATTTGGTAATCTTCTAGATGTGATGGTAATCTTCTAGAAGATTTCAATTTGGTATCAGAAAACTTCTCACAGAACTTCATCAAATCGGAAGAGGCTGTGTTAGAAGGAATGTTAGAGGGAATGTGGCTGGGAAGGGCGCCGCCACACGGCCGGAGAGGCACATGACCCATGGAGCTAAAACACATCACTCCTTAGGATCTTAGGAGGGGTCCTAGTCATGTATTCACATGGTGATGTGTGTTTGTCATTTGCAAAAGCAGGATCTTTTCGAATTATTTTTCTGAAGGAGGGCCCCCAGAATTGTAGATTCTGGATCCTGTCCTGTGTGGCGCAGTTTTGAAAAGCAGTAGGCAAGGAAACCAGAGTTCCTAGGTTCCAGTCCTATGGTCCTGCTCTTGCCCAAATGGCCAGAACTGTACATACTTTGCTTCCCTCACAGGGGGTAAAATCACAAACGTTAAATATCTTGGAACACATAAAATGTGAACAAATATAAATAAATCACCTTACTCAGATTCTTATCTGTGATGCAGCAATCACTGCTGCTTTTCATGGTCGTTGAAGATAACACATCAAAAAATGTGTCCTCAGGAGCGCCTGGGTGGCTAAGTCAGGTAAACGTCTGCTTTTGGCTGGGGTCATGATCTCAGGGTCCTGGGATCCAGCCCGGGTCAGGCTCCCTGCTCAGTGGGGAGCCTCCTTCTCTCCTCCCCCATTCACCCCCTCCCCCTGCTTGTGCTCTGTCTCTGCCTCTCTTTCAAATAAAGAAAATCTTTTTTAAAAAAATGTGTCCTCGGTGCATCTTTCTGTTTCATCTCCCTTTGCTACAATTTCCTTTTCTCCTTCCTCCAGCCTCTAGTCCCTAACCCCCAGTACTCCAGCCACTGGGCCAATTATTGGTTATTATCTTTTGCTACTTCTATATATTTGTTCATGAGGCTCCCATTGTCTATAAAGTCTACCCTTACTGGGGGGAAAAAAATCTTTATCCACAAGTCCCAGGTCTGCCAGCCCTTCTCCTCCCACCCTAATGATGACCTCCCTTAGGACTGTTTCTTGTTGAGCTTACAGATGGGGACACTGAGGCCTGATGTGGTCCATAACTGAGTTCTGGTGTCTTGATATGCTGCCCTTCCCGGCCCCCTAGCCTCAGATCATAGACACACGGTTCTTGATGTACACGTGGTAGGGGTCACTGCGCTTGTCCACTTTGCGGGAGCGGGTATATCCCAGGATGAGGCTGCCCACGGTGGCAGCGAATAGAAACATGACGAAGAGAATGTACATGTAGGAGTTGTCATCACGGCCAGGTAGGTTGGCCCTCCGCCCCTCAGGCAGGCTGTCTGGCCCTGGCCGGCAGAGCAAGTTGCTGTGAATAGTGGCATTTAGAGCCTTCAGCACTGTGTGCAGGCTCTCGTACCAGGTCTCCGTTCCGTTGGTGGTCTCCATAGCAACAGGGATCCAAATGGGCAAAGAACTGGAGGATGCTCTGTTGGTGACAGAAAAGAGAGAGAAGATGGCTTCTGTCACCTGTGGCTTGAATTGCCTCCCGACCGCTTCAGACCCAGCTAAAATCCCAACGTCACAGTTTATTCTACCTGTTTACTTGTCTGTCTTCTCCACTAGATGGTAAGGTCGAAAAAGGCAAGGAGTGTGTCTGCTTTACTAACTGCTTTATACAAGCACTTAAGACAGCACTCAGCAGATGCTCAGTCTATACTTGTGGAACAAAGCCTTCCTTTACCACTGTAACCCATATGAATCTTTTTTTTTTTTTTGATTCTATAAATCATTGAAATTTAGGCTACCAGGACATTCTGGGCTATTTACTCTAACTCCTTCCATTTTATACACGGGGAAACTGAGACCCAGAGAGAATTAAATGGCCTGTCCATGATCAGAGAATACTGGAAGGAGAGCCAAGACAGAGTCCCCCTCTGTGATGGCCGACTTGGAGCTCCTTTGGCTCCTGGGCCAGCTCTCAGCAGGACTGTGTGGCACCATCAGAAGACATTCCCCAGAACCCTCCCTCAACACAGTTCTTTTCTTTCTTTCTTTTTTTTTTTTTTTTAGTATTTTATTTATTTATTTGACAGAGAATGAACAAGCACAAACAAGGGGGGGAGCAGCAGGCAGAGGGAGAGGGAGAAGCAGCCTCCCTGCTGAGCAGGGAGCCTGATGTGGGTCTCAATCTCAGGACCCTGGGATCATGACCTGAGCCAAAGGCAGACGCTTAACCGACTGAGCCACCCTGGCACTCCTAACACAGTTCTTTTTTATATTCCACAGAAGACATTTACAAGATGTTTGGAGGTAGCTTAGATTTCATTTCACCCTTCCTGGAGGCCAGAGGTTGGGTCAACTGATCTCTCAAGGATCCTATGTCCCAAATACTTTAGGTATTCCTAGCTATTGGGAGGAAATTCTGTTGGAAGTGAGGTGGTAGGGGAAGCAGGGAGAGGCTGATAATCACTGCAGACACCAGGGAAAAAAAGAACAGGGTTGGGCCTGAGGGTAGAGGAGGGAAAGGATCACTCAGTCCGGTTTGGGGTTTTACCTATTCCAGAGAGAGAAGACACAGGCATCTCAACCATCCCACCTTGTGACAAAAAGTCACTGTGTACTTGGTATATAATAAATGTTTCTTCTCCTTTCTCTTAGAGATTTTTAGTCTATAATATAAAAAATTATCCAAAGACAGCCTTGTATTCTAGTCTCTGAGAAACTATGTCATTCCCTTTAAGCAAGGATCCACACTCACTTCTTTCTGGAAGATTTCAATAAGTGCTCCCTACCCCGCCCCCCAACCTTTTAAAAATATTTTATTTATTTATTTGAGAGAAAGAGAACATGAGAGAGGTCAAGAGGCAGAGGAGAAGCAGGGAGCCCACGTGGGGCTTGATGCCAGGACTTTGAGCCAAAGGCAGATTAACCAACTGAGCCAACCAGGTGCCCTGAGTGCTCCCTACCCCTTAACCATACTCCACAAGGCCTTCCCTTTTGGCCAGCAATTTCGTATAAGGCAATGTGTGGCTATTTTCTTGTTATTGATAAGCAGACCACATGCTCCTGGTCAGCAGGACTGAATCTCTCCCTCAAGTCTAGGGGACTACCGTGAAACTGGCTGGGTGTTGTGCTTCCCAAGGTCTACCTTGTGACTGGCTGGGTGTTCTTCCTTCAACGGGCTCCAGTAAAGATGGCTACTTCAGGGACTTCTCCATAGGCCACTCAGATTTCACTGACCGGATCCAAAGCCCTCCTGTATCTAGGTAGAGTTGTCAGTCAACCAGTTAACAAATTTGACTCTTAACCATATGGTCTCTTCCCCAGAAAAGATGACAGCTATGACCATGATTAGTATTTATGAACAACTCTTATGAATATAGAAGTTGGGAGCAAAGAATCTAAAAAATATAGCAGTCATCCAGGACTGTCCTACCTTTCATGCAAGGCCTTTGGGGCTCCCTGCAATTTGGTGCTTGGACTACCTTGTCTGGATGGAGGAAGGAAAGAGAACAAGGGTTCATGGACTTAAGATCCAGGAGGCAAAGATTCTCATCTACCACCCCACTTGTCAGGTAAGAAATTTCTGCCTTCTGCTTCCCTCATATCGGCCAATGGGAAGTAGCAGCAGCACGATAAATTAATGGCTCAAATGATCATTGAGCCAGTCATCATTTATGGAGACCCACTCTGGCAGGCCTCATGCTAGGAGCTTAGGGAGGCTCAGACCCGGTCTCTGCAGTTAGGGACACATTGCCAGGTCATCTATACTGCAGGGAGCAAACCAGGGACTACTGGGGCTTAGAGAAAGAAGGGACAAATTCTGATCAGGGCTGAGAGTGTCACAGTGACAGAGGCATCTGAACTGGACATTGAAGGGTTTTTTGGAAGTAAAGAAGGTAAGAAAAGCAAAGAGGTGAACAAGAATGACAAAAAGAAATGTTTAGAATTAGAGAAAATAGCATAAAGGGGTTGGAGTATAAGATATGTGGAAGGATAAGATAGGACATAGGATAGAAAGGCTGCCCTGAATAAGGTCATGGACAGCCTTGAGTGCCAGGCTACAGAGTTGGAACTTTATCCTGTAGCTAGGGAAGAGCCATGGAGCAGTATTTTATTTTATTTATTTATTTGACAGACAGAGATCACAAGTAGGCAGAGAGGCAGGCAGAGAGAGAGGAAGGGAAGCAGGCTCCCTGCCGAGCAGAGAGCCCGATGTGGGGCTCGATGTGGGGATCCTGGGATCACAACCTGAGCTGAAGGCAGAGGCTTTAACCCACTGAGTCACCCAAGTGCCCCATGGGGCAGTATTTTAAAAGGGGATACAATGATAAAAGACTTGTGCTTTGAAAGGACACTCTGGCTGCTATGTGGATTGGAGGGAGCAAGAACGGAGGCAGGAAAGCTAGTGACAAGAGTCTTGAAAATAGTTCATGTAGAAGACACAGTCTGGAGCTGGGGCCCCGGGGATGACAAGGTAGGGGTGGGAAGCGATGTGAGATGTGAGAGGAATGTGGGGAAACGTTTAGGGAAGAAGGGGCCTCAGACAGTTTTACAGGGAGATAACAGACAGATGGGATGCCTGAAGGAGCCCACTTTGAAAGAAAATGGCCTTATTGCCCTGTGTGGGCTTTAGTTTTCTCATCTGTCAGAACGATTACCATCGGAAGTTGTTCAACGGGTACAGAGTTTCAGTTTTGCAAGGTGAAGAAGTTCTAGAGATTTGTTGCACAACGATATAAATACAGTTAATACTACTGAGTTGTATACTTAAAAATGGTCACTAGCGTAAATTTTATGTATTTTTTTTCTACCACAATTAAAAACAATATCATCCCTGCCCTGCCTTCCTCCAGGCTAGCTTGAACATACAGTTTTATTATGGTGAAAAAAATGTTTGAACTCTATTCTCCATTTTTAAAAAAATTTTAAAAAGATTTTATTTATTTATTTGACAGAGATCACAAGTAGGCAGAGCAGCAGGCAGAAAGTTGGGGAAGCAGGCTCCCTGCTGAGCAGATAGCCTGATAGGGGTCTCAATCTCAGGACCCTGAGATCATGACCCGAGCCGAAGGCAGCGGCTTAATCCACTGAGCCACCAAGGCGCCCCAGCCTATTCTCCATTTTTGAGAAGTAAATACATAGACACACTACATACAATGGAGATGAAGTCTCCCTGTTCCCAGGGGTCCAGGCCTCCTTCCCAGAACGGTCCCTGTTACCAGTTTTCTTAGTTATCCTTACAGGGTACTTTTAACTGACAGGGCAGAGGAAGGGCAACCTGAATGTGGAAGACTCACCAAATAACCGGTATATCCTCTGTGGCTCCGAGTCAGCTTCAGGAATCTTCCTGTGGGTGCCCTCGGGCTCCTCAGTCCCTCAGCCTCTTCAGGGTGTCTCTGAACACATCTCAGTTCTCAGTATTGACTTTGGGAGCTGGGAAGCCCACAGTTGGAAAGCAAGGGACAAGGCAGGAAAGGAAGGAATCAGACGCCCAGAAAACTCTTCAGAACCTGGGTGGATCTCCCAAGGCTGGGGCCCCAAGTGTTGTGCAATAGCCTTGCTGTGGTTGCTAACCCCCTCCCATTTCCCCTTCCCCTCCCTGCGGCAGCTGGGTCTGGCCAGTCTAGAGTAGCAGTTACAGGAACTGTGCTGTGGCCAAGGCACATCTGATTGCTGTCCCTCAATTCCAGGCCTGCAACGTCTCTCCTGGGTGACTTTATGAGAAGCCTCGGTTTAACAGGTGGACTGGTGCTCAGGGACCAGCCAATAGTGCAGACTCAAATATTCCTTTTCCCAAGGGTACAGGTATCTTAGCAGAAGCCTCTGAAAGGTTGAAAGAGCCTGAGACCCAAGGGAATGATGTGTGTGGGCAGAATGGCAGCTGGCCGTGGGGTTGATACAATGATGTCCCCAGTGAACCTATTTGGACAGACTGGGTAAAACACAGTCACAGCTTCAGTGCTATCGGTAGGGCAGCTCATTGTGACAATTAAAGAAGAAAATGGCACAGATGGGGAGGCAGTTTAATTTCTGCAAAGCAGAGGTGGGCAGGACCTTCAGAGTCCATCTGGTCTAACCTCTAGTTAATTTCCGTCATCTTATAGTGAAGGAGATGGAAACCTGAAGAGCTGTCTTGGTTCAGCGGCTACTTGTGTGACATAGGACATGGGACTTCCCTTTTCTGGGCCTCCACTTCCGTCCACATCTATAAAATGAAGGGGTTTTATCTACATAATCTGGTGAGGTCAGCTCTAACACCCCCACGAGGGTACAGATCACAAAATCACACTGTGAGGTTATGAGAGGTTGGATAGTTTGGTGGAAGAGGCATTTTGGGGTCTTTCTAGAGCCCCTAAATCACAAGACAGAGAAGGCTGCCGACTTTGTTCTCACAGATTAAGATGTAACTGAGCCCCAGGACCAAGTTGCACTGAATATTCCTGCCTAGATAAATGGAGAGCCAAATTGATTGATTTGTTCATTTGTCCTCTTAACAGCCCATCTACCTGGATGATGTAGCCGGGGAAGGAGGCAGACTCTGTGCAGAAAGTGGGGGTGGAGGGATAGTGTGGGGGATGGGGGGGCTCTGAGGCAGGGTTCACCGAGTGGAGTAGAGGTTCATGAAACCGTTCATCCCTCAGATCCTCCTTCAGGAGCTTCTCTGGATAGACCCGGATGTTTGTGGTTCTGGCAGGAGAGGCAAAGAAGCTGGTAGGTGCTGGGTGGGGTTAGGAATGAGGGCCTGGGCACAGGGGCATCCTGCTGGGTCAGGAGAGACAGAGAGCTGATAAAGGGACAGGTTGATTCTCTTTGCACCACCTCTAGGTCCAAGGATTGCCATTGGCCTCACTGAGAATTTTTTTTTTTAATTTTATTTATTTATTTGACAGACAGAGACCACAAGTAGGCAGAGAGGCAGGCAGAGAGAGAAGGGGAAGCAGGCTCCCTGCTGAGCAGAGAGCCAGATGTGGGGCTCGATCCCAAGACCCTGAGATCATGACCTGAGCCGAAGGCAGAGGCTTTAACCCACTGAGCCACCCAGGCGCCCCTGAGAATTTTGTTCCTCTTTCTGTGCTCCTTGGCTGCCCTCATCAAGATAAGTCACTGATTATAAAGTTTATAATGGTGGGAGATGGAGCTCTGCTCTGGAGAGTTCCTAACTTGAAACAGAAGATAGGCCAGTTAAGAAGGAAGGAGAACAGTCACTGACCACACAGAAAGAGATTTTAAAGATTATTTAGAATCTAGATTCTAGGCCAGCTGCTCCATTTTGTAGACAGGGAAATGGTAGCTCCAGGAGGGAAGGTGATTTGCCCAGAATGGCAGGGCCGGTGAAGGGCAGAGCTCCAATGAGAACTGGGACTTGGGGGCATGTGTCCTTTGGGTGCTTTTTCCACTACCAATGGTAACATTCGCTGGCATCTGAGTTGTGCATCACACCGAACACAGTCTCCTTGTGTTCTGGCATATCAGGTCCTCGAACTCCATATTCTCACCAATCAAGGATCTGGTAAGGGCTGTGGTGGCAGGGGGTGGGGAGGGGGTTGGCATGTGGGAGGAGGAATTAACCTTCCTTTATAATCTCATCTCTTGTGGTCCTTTCTGCTCCAGACACACTCCTGTTCCCCCAAACAAGCCAGGAGCACTCTCTTCCTCTATACTCTGTTGCTATTTCCTGCACGTTAACAGGTTCTTCCTGAATGTTCTTTTCTTTTTTTTAAAGTAGGCTCTATGCCCAATGTGGGGCTTGAACTCATGACCCTGAGATCAAGAGTCGAATGCTTTACCAGCTGAGCCAGCCAGGTACCCCATCCCTAAATGTTCTTGACTTAAACTCACAGGTGTCCAAGTTGGGGTGGAGGTGTAAAGCTGTGATTTGAAGGATGAACTGGCATCTTAGGTTTTCCTTCAGGTTTCTCTGAGGAAAAGAGAAATTCCACCATCGGTTCTTTTGGGTTCCCCACTGCTCTGTTTCAGCTACTCTTTCAGAGTGAATGTTTTAAGTGCCTGGGAATGTAGTAAAGGGGTGGGGGGGAATTCCCACAAAGAAGATAGGGAGGGGATCCAAAGACAACCCCTGGGGCCACACAATTTTGCCATTGGTCCCTCAGGTGGACTTCATCACCACCATTGACTGGGGAGCAGTGGAGTGGGAGAGGAATTAAAGGAATGGACCTTAGCACTGAGTTGGAAGGAGACACAGGAGTAAAATTTGACTGGAAGGGATATTAATAATCATGTTGTTGGTACAAACCGCATTCAACCAGAGCAAAGTAGAGCACCCCCACCCTGAGGAAATCACCTGTGCAAGGCCTCAGTCCAGGGGTAGAGCTGGGACCACAAACAGGTATCCCATCCACAGACCTTTCTACTTTGAGTTCCCTGTTGCCTGTAGGACAATCTAGCCTCCTCAAATTGTCATTTAAGCTTCTTTGGGTGTGTCCCTGCCTCTAGCCCCATCTCACCACAGCTCTCCCCAGTACCCTGTGCCACATGATTACTGAACTAGAGGCCATTCTCCAAACATTCCTTGCACTTGCACACTTCTTGCCTTTGTTTATGCTGTTTTCTTAGGCAGAGGAGTCCCCTTCCTCTTTTTATCTTCCCGTCAACTCCTATTTATCCTTCAAGACACAGCTCCAATGTCACGTCTGTAGACCCTCTCCTGAGACAATCCCCCTACCCTCCCCACTCCCTAACCAGTTAGTCTCTCCCTCTTGTCTGTTCCTAAAGTGCTTTGCATAAAACCCTATTTGAACACTGGGCTGTACTGAAAGTGTATGTGTGTATGTGGGTATTGATACCTACAAATATGTAGGTTAAACTATGTGCTGTGAGGTGTGAGGGCAAGGACCTGTACTTCATGCATTTCTTTATTCCCTGGGCCTGAGCACATAGTAGGCACTCAAGAACATATGAATCAATGCCTCTTCTTATTAGACCATCCCCCATCCAGTACACACATACACATTCATGAAAATGGTTTATAGTAAGTACTTAGAAAGCAACTTCAAGAGTAGAAACAGATACCATTTGGTTTGGGAAAGGGGAGACTCAAAGAAAAGAAGCCATCTTGGTTAGGTAGAGAAGTGACTCAGGGGAGGAGGAATTCTAAGCCTTCTTTGGAAGCCCAGATGTTCCCTGGACCTGAACCCCATTGAATCCAAAGGGCAAACATTCTTGGCCCCAAAACACTAGCAGTGGTTTTGCCACCCTCTTCCCTGTGTACCTACCCAGGGTGTGGCCACACACACCCACCCACAGCACACACACAGTCCAATTCCCAGTCACCCAGCCTGTGATCTTGCCTTTCATGTGTGCCTTTGATGGTTCCAATCTTGGCTGTATGCTTGGCTATGTGACCTTCAGCACTGCATTTACTTCCTCTGTAACTCATATATGAGATGGGGATAATGATCCCTGCCCTGTTTACCTTATGTGGGGACGGGGGCAAACAACAGAGGGGAAGGTGTTTTAAGAAATTGCCAAGTATTATAGAAGCATAAGAGAGAATTATTGGGCAATTTGATTTCCTTTTCTATTTCCCAACCCCACCTCCAGATTACCAGGAACAACCATCCCTATGTTGCCCCTCCCTCCTCCCTTTGGCTTTCTTTTCTTGGGAGAAGTCAGCAGGTTCTTATGACTTCTTGATTCTCAGACATACTTTCCTCCTTCAAGAGCCTTCCCTGGGGCGCCTGGGTGGTGGCAGTAGGTTAAGCATCTGACTCTTAGTTTCAGCTTAGGTCCTAACCTCAGGGTCATGAAATGAGCCCCACCTCAGGATCCACACACAGCACAGAGTCTGCTTGAGATTCTTTCTCCCTCTCCCTCTGCCCCTCCTGCTCATGTTTTCTCTCTCTCTCTAAAACAAATAAATAAATCTTAAAAAAAAATTTTTTTTAAAAGCCTTCCTTGTTTCTCATACTCTGATCAGCTCTATAGTCCCCTTCCATTTAGCAGTACCATTCAGTAGTCCTGTGGCTGATGGAGAATACACCAGAAGTGGAATCAAGAGACATGCTCCTATTAGGCCATGTCTAGCCATGTATCTTGGTTAAGTCACTTCTCCATTCTGGGCCTCATGTTCCTCATCAGTAAGTTGGGGGTTTTGTCTTACCTCTCTCTTGGTAGGTATCTGGAGCACCGACCCATTAAGTTTATGGAGAGAAATGTGTTTTGAGATGTGTGGAGTGAGTGAGGGGTGAAGAAGGTTGCTGGTTATCATCTTAAGGAGTCGAGAAATTCTGAAAGCCATTCCTATGTCTCAAGCAGGGATCTCCTCCATTTGTAACCAGCAAAGTGGATGGATGCTAGGAGATAATGAGGAACTTACACATTTATAATGCACCTTTACAGGTGAAGTGGAGAGAGCCCTGCACTAGAAGTGAGGAGACTTGGGTTCGTTCTGCTTCTCTCAGGTTCCTGGTGTGTCCCTGGGCAAGCTATCTCCCCCCTGGGCCTCAGCCTCCCCACATGCAAATTGGTGAAGAGTGGGGAGGAGGAATAGGAGGAGATATTCTTTATGGGCCCTCCTACAAGGGCCTGTCTGAACTCATCTACTTTCTAGATAAGAGCATCCCAGGTCCAGACCCCTTTCCCCTCATGTCCCACGAAGTGTGCAGGCAACAGGACCAAGAAGCCCATTTTACAAGTGGAGACCCAGGAAAAGAAAGTTCAAGGCATACAGCCGTTAGAGGACCTGCACAGGTTTACACAGCCTATAAACTAGAACCCACTCTCTTGACTCCCAACCTAGACCTCTGTTATTAGCAACAGAGGATGTCTTTAGGGGTCTTGAGGCTCGGGGCACGATGCAGTAGCGAAAGGGCACGTCGGCTCCGCGGAGCAAGCAGCTCTGGCCAAACAAGAAGACCGCGTGGGGTCCCTGAGGGCGTGTGAGTTCGCTGCGGCCCCACCGGTGTTCGCATGCGTATCTGTGGACGTGGAAAGAGCTTTCCAGCCGCCGTCCCGGGGCCCGCGGGTGCTGGTGCAAGCCCCCGGGGTTTTCAGCTGGGCTCCTGGTACTCCCACGTGGGGCCCCGGGATCCCTGCAGCTCGGTTCTGGGGAGGTCCAGCTCCGTATGGGAGCCGCCCCCCACCTCCCGTCTGTGTTCCCAAGGGAGGCGGCGGGAAGACCTCTGACTTCTACCCCCGCGGTTGCCGCCCAACCTTCCCGACCCTGCAAGTGCGCCTTACCTGCCTCTCGGCAAGACTCCGAGGGGCGCCCGTCTCTCGGTAGGACCCCGCACCCTGTGCTCCTCGGTGCCCCCGCACAGCTGCCCTCCGCGTTCCGTCTACCTGTCCGCACACAGTCCGAGTCCCCTCGGCTCTACGCCCGACCCGCGCTCTGCTCCCTTTAACCTTCCCCAGGGCGCCTCCTCCCCCGGCCGCGCCCGGCCCCCAGCACACCCACTTCGCCCCAGGCTGGCCTCGGGCGCCTCCGCCCACGCGGCGTGGGCTCCGACCCTTCCGTCCCCTGCAGCGCCTGCTTCCTGGACCGGTGACCGAGTGCCTCTCACTTTGCTTCAGCTTCCCCAGCATGAGACTGATCTCCCAAATGCCAGGCTGAGCGTTGGGTGCTGGTGGAATCCGGCTTTGCTCCTAAGTGGCTGTGTGGTGTTGGGCAAATCACTGCTCCTCCCTGGGCCGCCGCTTCCTCGCTGTAAAATGGGTTAAGGTCCTGCATGTATGCTTTGTACGGTGGTGGGTTGGGTAGGGTGAGATTGTAGAATCCAAAATATTAAAGCCGATGGTCACTGGAGAAGTCATCTGCTTCTAACACAAACCGTCTCTTTCAGACAGGAATGCAGAGGCCCAGTCTGGGGAAGGGACTTGCCCAGGCTCCAGACAAAAGTGGCAGAGCTCGGACTCAGAATTCACTGTGCCACTTTCTGTCGTTCACCCCAGCAGTGTCCCCTCCTTCCAAGTCTCTACAGCTCTCACATGCGAGGACGACTGTTGTCCAGCCATACCTCCACTGGTCCCTGCCCCAGAACACCCTGCACTTCCTGGCCACCAGGCCCTCCCCACACTATTGCTTTCTTGCTGGTGGCACTGCAGGCTCCAGAAAAGAGAAGTAGCCAGGGGTAGTTGGGGAAGGAGGGCTGGGGGCTGTAGGCAGAGGAGTGGCCAGGGGCCAGGAGCAGCCTCTCGGGGACTCTGTGGGAGTGCTTATCAGAGCCCTTTTCAACAGCCTCCCACCTTGGCATAATTAATAATAAACTGAGGCCAGCTCTTGCTCTCTTGCAAACAAAGATTTGTTCCAGGAGATCTGAGGCACATACCCTTATCACAGAATCTCAGATTATATTTAAGAGGTGCTATCATTTTAAAAAGACCCACTGCATGGAGAGAACACTGTACAAGATTGCTATTCTTTCTCAAAACACATTACTTCCCTGTTTTTCTGTGGTTGCATATTTTGACCCACGTACTCCTTTTTCTCAGTCTGATTAATCACCTCTCAAGGAAGTCATCCTGACTCTGGGCATGAAGAATCAAATTTCAGTCTGCCTAGAAATCACCTCAGAGCTCATTCTGGTAAAGTAGACTTTTGGGTCCCGCTCCAGAGGTTCTGATGCCGGAGATCTGGAATGGAGGTAAACATTAGAACAAAGAAAGGAAGGAAGAGAGGAGGAGAAAGAAAAAAAGAGAAGGAGGGAGGGAGAAAGAGGGAGGTAGGGAGGGAGGAAGGAAAGAAAAGAAAAGAAGGAAGGAAAGAGAAAAAGAGGGAGGAATAGAGGAAGGGAGGGAGGGAAGAAGGAAAGCAAGCAAGCAAGATTCCCAAAGGATTCTGATGCCAGTGCTTCTTAAGATCAGCCTTGAGGAGCCAGTCCCAGCTCAGGTAGGGCTGCTGCCCAGGGCCTTGCATTTCCTCTATAGGACTATTTGCTACAGTTATCAAAAGTAACTATTTGCCCACCTCATTTATTAGATTGTGAGTTCTTTGAAGATAGGGATTTAGAATCCAAGTCTTTGAATCGCACTGTCTTAGAATTCTAGAGTCATTTAGTGATAGAACCTAAGTTGGAAGGACTCTTAGAGTTATCTGGTCAAATCCCTTACTAAACATCCCCTATATTCCATTTTGACATGATATTGTCCAGCTTCTCTTGTACACCCTTAGTGACAAGGAGCTCATTGCTTCCAAGGCAGCCAAGGCTCTGATTGTTAGGACGTTTTCGTGTTTTAACAAAAACTGCCTCCTAGTTACTTCTACCCTTTGGTCCTTGTGTTCACTGGAGACACAAAGTATATGCCTAATTTCTATTCCCCTTTTCTGTCCTTCAGAAACTTAAGGCCTAGGGCGCCTGGGTGGCTCAGTGGGTTAAGCCTCTGCCTTCGTTGGGCTCAGGTCATGATCTCAGGGTCCTGGGATCGAGCCCCGCATCGGGCTCTCTGCTCAGCGGGGAGCCTGCTTCCCCCTCTCTCTCTGCCTGCCTCTCTGCCTACTTGTGATCTCTCTCTCTCTCTGTCAAATAAATAAATACAATCTAAAAAAAAGGAAAGAAAGAAACTTAAGGCCTGTTCTCCACTTCCCTTTCTCTGGAGTGAGGATGGAGCAGGAACCCTGTTAGGGAAGCCAGCTGGCTAAGGGGTTCTTGGAAAGTGGACTGAGATGCCTCATTTTCTTTATCTGTGCCTTGCAGATTTGCTACAAGGCTTAGATGACCCAGTGTGTGTAACGGGCCCAGAGCTGAGCCCAGCATAACATATGTGCTTCATAAACGACAGCTCCTATTGTTTGTTTTTTTTTAAGATTTTATTTATTTATTTGACAGACAGAGATCACAAGCAGGCAGAGAGGCAGGCAGAGAGAGAGGAGGAAGCAGGCCCCCCGCTGAGCAGAGAGCCCGATGCGGGGCTCGATCCCAGGACCCTGAGACCATGACCTGAGCCGAAGGCAGAGGCTTTAACCCACTGAGCCACCCAGGTGCCCCTCCTATTGTTATTAGATGAGAAAAGAAAGGATGGAACAGGATTCCTGTCCCAAGGAGACCAAAGTCTGAGACAGATCTTCAGGGACCTCTAATACAAAAAAAGTTGGAGACAAGGCCCTGACCTTAAGACAGGATGGGCAGGGGAGTGGGGTGGGATGACTGAAGGGGTAGGGGAAGACTCACCTGGAGATACACCTCCTTCAAGTCTTTACTTAAGTGCCCTCTTCTTGCTGAGGTCTTCTCTGACCATTCAATTTACAAATTGTAATCCCTTCCTTCCGCTGCCCTCCTTCCACTGCCCTCCCTAACTCCCTTTTCTGCCTTGTTTTTCAGTAACACCTAACATCATCTGATATAGTTAACTTAAAAAACAAAACCAAAAACCTTTTGCTATTGTTTCTCTTGCTACCTGCCTCAACCGAGGCTCCCAGCTTCTGTCGATCAGCCCCATGTCAGAGCGCTCCCTGTTTCCATGTTCCTGGGACCACCCCTTCCCTCTCCTCTCCAGGCCTGGGGAGGTAATGATATTGAAATGTTTCCAGCTCCAGGGTACATTGTGATCTATCCCTTGTGGTTTCCCTACTCCCTGCCCACCTCTGTGAATAGAGCCTCCTCAAATTACTGGCCTGAGATGGCCATCTGCTTCCTGTAGGCCCCAGGCTGACCCATCCTCCTAGGCCCATTGCTCTTCCCCTGAACACAGCACTTACCAGTCTGTGCTGTAATTGTCTACTTTATTTGTTTGTCTGTTTGTTTGTTTGTTATTTAATTGTCAACTTTATTTGTTGACTCCACACCTAGAAGATTGGCTCCTAGAGGATGCTAGGGCAATACAAAGTCTGCCCACAGTAGACCTTGCTGAGAATGTGTTGAATGATTTAATGAATGAATGGATGGATGGATGAATGGATGTCATGAAATTCCCTAGGAATTATGTTATCAGGGAAAACTTCCAAGAAGAGATGAAACCTGGGAGAGCCTGGGGGCTGCCTGGGTGGCACAGTGGATGAAAGCATCTGAGTCTTGGGTTCAGCTCAGGTGTGATCTCAGGGTGGTGAGATCAAGCCCTTCATGAGCTCTGCCCTCTGTGCTCAGCAGGGAGTCTGCTTGAAAGTCTCTCTCTTCCTTTTCCACTCTCCTTCCCCCTCCCCCCACCCCATGTGCTCTCTCTCTCAAATAAATAAATAAATTTTAAAAACAAAAAAACAAAAAAACAAAAAAAAAAAAACCCCAAGAGGCTGGAAGGCTAACCGGATGCTTTTTCAACCTCTAAGCCAGACCTCTCCTCTGAGCATTAGACTCCCATATCTGACTATGTACCTGACATCTCTAAATGATACATGGGGACTGGGACCCTTGACTTCCTTCCCTGGCTCCCCTAAGTCTTCATTCTCTCAGTAAATGGAAACATCACCCCTCCAGTTTCCTGTTTGTTTTCTTCAGAGAACTCCACCTGCTCTTCGGTTTACCTGTGTATGGACTTGGGGTCTGCCTTTCCCATCAGAGTGTGAGCACTCCAAGAGAACAGATCAAGTGTGCCTTTTTCACCATAGAATACACAGGATGTAACTCCATGTCTTCCTAGTAAGTAGGGGGAGAAGGGTTGGGAGGTAGGATGAGCACAGATTGTGTCTGTCGATAGTGTTAAAAGCCGGAGTCACCAAGGAAAATACAGCATGAGACACAGAGAAAGCTTAATGGTCACATCCTATCTTATTCCATTACTCACTCTTGGCCTGTCAGTTTGACCCTCAGAACACTTTGTCTTCTTGTTCTGAGCGTCACCTTTCTCCTGCCTCTACAAGCAGCACAGAGCAGTGAAAAGACACCTGGAAGAAGGGATAGCAAGGGTGGGATGGTGTGGTGTCAGGAGACTAAAGATCTCCATGGCATCTTCTCCCCACCTCCCCCTCACACATGCTATGTCCTGGGAAGCAAGTGGTCCAGAACACTGCCTCTGGGGTCCGACAGAGGAATGAGAGCCTACGTTCTCTGAATCTTAGTTTCCTTATCTGTAGAATGGGGATTAAAAATAGCTACAGGGGCGCTTGGGTGGCTCAGTGGGTTAAAGCTTCTGCCTTCGGCTCAGGTCATGATCCCAGGGTCCTGGGATCGAGCCCCGCATCGGGCTCTCTGCTCAGCGGGGAGCCTGCTTCCCTCCCTCTCTCTCTGCCTGCCTCTCTGCCTACTTATGATCTCTCTCTGTCAAATAAATAAATAAAATCTTTAAAAATATAGCTACATCTGTGGATTACTGTAAGACATTATTTATAAAAGGCTTCACCTGGTACCTGGCACATAGCAAGTGTTTTGTAAAGAATGACTATTAATGAGGGCATGTGTGTTCATAGTGTTGTAAATATGGACTTTTGAATCTTATGATCTTCAACAATAGGGTTATGGGAAGGCAGAAGAAAGTAGGATAAATGAGGACTAAGATTTTCAGAGGAAGTAAGTCTCAGTCAGGAATCTTAGTTGCAACAGGCAGAAAACCCAACTCAAACTGACTTAAGTAGAAAAAGGAATTTATTGGCTCATGGAATTACAAAATTCAGAGGGTTGGCATCAGGCATGGTTGGATCCAGGAGCTTAGATGATGTCTTCAGGAAGCTCTCTCTTTGCATCTTTGGGCTTGTTGCTCCATTCAGAGGCAGGGTCCCGCTTTGTGGTAACAAGATGGTTGCCTGCAGTTTCATGTATACACTCTAACCTGTCTGTAAAACCGTTAGGAAGAGTTTCTTTCCCCCCAGCCCTCATGGCAGAAGTCTGGGTCTGACTCTTATTGTCCTGAAAGAGGCCCAGTGCCCATCCCTGCACCCATCACAGAAGCCAGGGAAAGAAACTGACAGTCACATCATCTTTATTCAAACCGCAAAAACTTGGGTGGGAGAGATGGGGGAAGGTGATAAAAAATTACAAACTTCCAGTTATAAAATAAACAAGTTGTGGGGATGTAATAGACAGCATGGTGACTACAGTTACTAACAGCGTGCTGCATATTTGAAAGTTGCTGAGAGTAGATACTAAAAGTTCTCATCACAAGAAAAAAATTTTATAATTATGGAAGGTGTTAACTAGACTTACTGTGGTGATCGTGTTGCAATGTATGTAAATATTGAATCATTATGTTGTATGCCTGAAACTAACATGATGTTATATGCCAATTATACCTTAATGAAAAAGAATGCATAAACTTAAAGTTGATGGGGGTGTGATTCCCTAAGGAAAATATGGATGTTTTTAGTGGAAGTGGGGTAAATAGTTGTACAAGTTGAAATAAGTGGGCCTTGGAGAACATCCCTGATTTGGGCGGACAGAGAGGAGGGAGAAGTCACCTAGAGATTCCTAGCCAAGGGAAAGTGAGAAGAGGGGATTAAGCGTGCTGTGAGCATGTCTCCCATATCTGGGGCAGTGGGAGTAGACGTGCACTATGGATCCCAGAGAGAAGATGCACACTTGCAGAACAAGTGTGCTTGGGGACAGGGAGTCACAGGACCTAGATCTCTATTCACGGGGAGTGTAACAGGCTGCATTGGGCTGGGATGGGTTGGGAGAGCTGTGCTATGAGAGAAGTCTTCTAGATGGGCTCTGACATCCCTTGCCTCCTGCAAATCTGAAATCCTATAGTCCCACCCCTGATCCTGATCCCCACCCCTTCTCTGTCCTCTGAGATCCCCACCCCTTCTTTTCTCTCCTCTCTCTTCTCTGAGGGGAATGCTGCATCCTTCCCCCTGATATGTTTACAGGGTGTCTGCAGACATTCTGGATTCTAATTCTGGTTCCTGCAGGAACCCCTTAGTGGGAGCTAAGGGGAACCACTTGGAGCTGTTTCCTCCTGGACACAGAAAGGGGTGAGGTTGTCTGATCTCTGGGGCCTCTGCCAGCTCTGATCTTCCAGTGCGCTGTCAAAAACTCAGCCTGGCCTTCTACTTCAGCGTCACCTTGAGCCTTTTCTGCCCCTCCTCTCTTATGATTTCTCACCTCTACTTTTATGTTTCCATAGTACTCTGTGCAAGCTTCTCTCATGGTACTTGTAACAGTTTACTATGAATTTTATTTATAGTATGTCTCCTCCACAAAGCTGTGAGCTCCTTGAAGACAGGGAGGAAGTCCCTGTGTCCTGTGTCCTCAGGGCCCAGCGCAAGCCAACACACCTCACACTGGCCATCCCAAACCAGTCATGTTATCTTCAGTTCCCAGTAACACAGATTAAATGCACGGTAGCCAATTAGAGCCTACCGAGATGAGGGCAGAGGTGTGGAGTCTGGAAGCCATGTTATGTGAAGAACAGAAGAATCAGGAAAGTTAAACTTGAAGAAGAGACCACTTCTGGAATAGAATTCATTTGCTGGCCCAACAGGCCATTTCTGGGTACCTCTTTTGTGTGAGGCCCTAGGCTGGACCTGAAGAGGCCACAGAGGATGCCGCTACAGTCCCTGCCTGGAGAGCTCACAGTCTGGACAGGGTCAGATGTGGAACAAAGTAACTGTAACACAGTGTGGCCACTGCTATTAGACAGGGATATAAGTAGGACATGGCCAGGAAAGGACTCTGAGAGAAGGCATCGCAGGAGGGTAGGGTTTTGACGTGTTGGAGGCGGGTTTCAGTTTAGGAGGAAGAATAACTGTCTAACAATTAGAATTCTGTAGGAATGGAAGACTGCCTGAGCATGGCCACAATGAGCACAACACAGACTGGATACTGATATCTGTCAACAAAAGAACCAATGTGGAGGCGATAGGGAACTCTTCGTAACAACATAGATATGAAATTTGCTTCCTTTTACATGCTGCGTACTAGGTTACAAACACAAACAAACAGTGCCGGGCTTAGAAAAACCCAGGATTTAGGTATTACAAAAATGTGACACTTTAGCCTTGTATCAGTGTCTCTTGAATTTGAATAATATATGGATTCCTCAAAAATTATTGAGGTACTCAAAGCTGGCAATCTAAATATGTTCAAATTTAACTTGGTATAAACTCTAATGTAACTATAAGAGAAAATATTTTATATAGATAATTTTTATTCAATACAAACTTTTATTGAATATGAACAAAACTAAAAAACAATTAAAATACCAATAACACTGATGCTACTGGTCGTGTTGAGTTATATCAACATTCTCCAGCTAGTAAGTGAAGAAGCATGTCAGAATCAGAGTATTAAATTTTGTAAACCCCTAACCAAATAATGAATCTAGGGAATAATCATCATGAAAAAGAAAAAAAAAACACAAAGATACTGCATGCCTTAAGAACACACCAGCATTTATGAAGCTGACTTGCCAAATCATATCACGTGTCAGGCTTTATCTTTCAAGATTCAGGAAACACAGGGGAAAAAAGCTTAAAAAAAAAAAAAAAAGGTTGTGGGAGGAATCTATAGGTGAGGAGACTAAGGAGACATTTATGAGACATGTGAACCAAATCCAGTATTTGAATCCTGATTTGAACAAACCAACTGTGGAAAAAAAAATAGGAAGTTCAGCAAACAGTTGGAAAAATCTGAATACTAAATGAATATTTGTTGATATTGAAGTATTTTTTTTGAGCCCTTATCTTTGGGGAATACATACTGAGGTATTTATGGATGAAATAATATGGTTTCTGTGATTTGCTTCACAATAATCCAGGGAGTAAGCCAGAAGTACTTCCCAGTTTAAACAAATTAAGATTGGCCATGAGTTGATGATTGCTTTAGCTGCCTGATGGATAAATGGGGTTCATTGCTGTATGTTAAAAAGATTTTATATCAAAAAACTTAAAAAATGAAAAAAAATCTAAGATGCTGGAACATTAAAAATGGAGGCATCTCCCTTGTACATTACTGATGGGAATATAAATTGGTGTAACTTTTATGGAAGGTAATATGACAGTATCTATTAAAATAAAAATGCACATGGAGCACCTGGGTGGCTCAGTGGGTTAAGCCTCTGCCTTGGCTCAGGTTATGATCTCAGGGTCCTGAGATGGAGCCCCACATCAGGCTCTCTGCTCGGCGGGGGACCTGCTTCCCCCTCTCTCTGCCTGCCTCTCTGCCTACTTGTGATCTCTTTCTCTCTGTCAAATAAATAAATAAAATCTTTAAAAAAATAAAGTAAAATAAAAACGCACATATCCTTTGACTCAGAAAATCACTTCTAAAGATGCAACCCTTGTATTCACCAAATGTAACACACACACACACACACACACACACACTCACACACAGAATTTTCATTGCAGCCTTGCTTGTAAAAGCAAAAGGTTACTAATAACTTAAATGTCCTCAATAGAGAACTAGCTAAATAAATCATAAGAAATCCACTGAATGGAATACTTTGTAGTCACTTTTTAAAAAGATTTAATTTATTTATTTGACAGAGAGACAGTGAGAACAGGAACACAAGCAGGGACAGTGGGAGTGGGAGAAGCAGGCTTCCCACTGGGGAGGGGGCTGGATGTGGGACTCCATCCCAGGACCCTGGGATGAAAACCTGAGCCGAAGGCAGACGCTTAATGACTGAGCCACCCAGGCACCCCTCTCTGTAGTCATTTTTAAAAATGAGGATTCTCTTTATATACTAATCTGAAACAACCTCCAAAATGCAATGCTGTGGGTATAGTATGTTAATATATGAAAAACATGTATACAATCATGCATGCTTATATATGCATAAAATATCTCTGAAGTGTATAAAAAACAATTTACCATCACTTGGGCCTCCAGGAAAAAAAAACAACTGAGTTTACAGGGGAAAAGAATAGGAGCAAGAATTACATTTCAATGCCACCATTTTGTACCTTTCTAATTTGCATTACCTATATTTAGAAAAAACTTGAATTCTAAGTTTTAAAAGAAATAAATTCTACGTTTTAAAAGAAATAAAAACAAATTATATTTTAATTATATTATGATTATATTTTAAGACATTCAAAAATATAATTGTAAAGATTATGTAGCAATGTGGGAAAGTGTATGTAATATTAGGTTTAGTTTAAAATATACATAATTTTATCCACACAATAATGACAAGTACTTAAAATATGTCTGTTAGTGATCAAGCACCAAAGACACACAAACGTAGGGAATTTGTTGTCAGGTGGCAGTACAAGCATTGTTTTATTTTTAAATTTTATAGATACTATAATATGATATGATTATATGTATGATAAATTGTAATTTGGTGAAAAGAAGAATCAGATTTAGACTGGAAATATCTGATTTCCACAGGGCTTTCGGAGAGAGGATTTTTGCAAGAAGTTACATCTGGTTACGCTGCCGGAGCTGGCTCTCTGTGGCTTCCTGCCAGCTTCACCAGAGGAATGAGATGCTGAACCAGTCACTGTGGCTGGTCACGTCCTTACATTTAGCACCTATGTACCACACCCTGGACAATCTGTTTATTTATGAGGAAGAGATTCTGTACAAACAAGAAGAAGCCTTCTGGAGGTAGGAAAACCAGGGTGTTAAAAATCCTTCTTCATAAACTCAGCTTCCTTCCTTGAGGAAGGGCCCCTGCGGGAAACCGGAAGTGGGCTCTGTCCAGGCAGGAAGAAGAGCCAGGAACCCACAGCAGCAGCCTGACCTGATCCCATGGGCCTGGCCTCTGCCGACCCCTGGCCTTCTGCTCTGCATCCTCTTGGCTCTGCTGACCCACAGTCCACCTGTTCTTGGAGACTTGGCTCTTCCAGGATGCCTGGAAATCCCAGGCTCCCGTTAGAGTGGTGTGACGTTGTCCTGTTGGTTACCCTTCCAGAGGGAAAGAGAAACCCCAAGGGGCCTGACACCAGCAATTCAGTGCCCCAGCTCAGAAGTGGTATGTCACCTCCATTCATAACTCATTGATCAGAACAAGTTGCTTGGCCCCAACCAACCACAAGGGAGTCACACAGTACAGTCCTGCCTGAAATATCTGGTGAACCACATTAATAATTAGCATATATTTCCTGATGTCTATTCTGTGCCAAGCCTTGGGCCTAATGAAATGAAGGCTCAGGAAGGTCAGGTAACTCAGTCATTACACCATGCAGAATGATTCCCAGTGTTCCAGAAACATGGGACAGGCTGCTGAGACAATGTACTTAAGAGGGCTAACACAGTACCTGGTACTAAAAATAAGTGCTGAATAAATGTTTCTTTCCCAATCTTTGGAGGAACTCAAGACCAGCCTGTATAGTCACTTTATTAGCGTTGCTAGAGAGGGTAGTCGAATACTAGATGGGGAGCAACACTGTGCACAGCCTTCCAACCATGAGAATCTAACTCACTTTTCCTGGAATAATTATTTCCCTTTTTGGCAATAATACTGCAAAGTAATTATCAACTACTATCCACTCCCCACATTCCTACAATAGCACTGTTGGCTCCATAGAGGGAAAACAAAAGGGATATGGGTAAATAATGGGTGGACAATCCACCAATCAACTAATATTGACCAAATGTTCATGACTTGTAAATCATACTGTCCTGAGCACTAAGTCAGTGTGCACAGCAGGAAAAGAACATGAGAATGGCCTTATTATCTGGCACCTAATCCTGGCTTTGTGATTAACTCACTGTGTTCTTTGAATAAGTTTCTTCCCAAGTCTTGGTTTCATCTCTGTACAATGAGGAGGCAGGTATATACCTCCAAAGTCCATTCCAGCTTGAATGATAAACTGATAAAAACTGTGTGCAGAGTTAAACATCAAACCTCAGAAGTGGGAAGACTCACCTTTCTTCCAGAAGCCAATGGGGCCACAGGACCCTGGAAGCTCACGTCTTCAGATACATTACCTAAAGCTAAAGCTGCACTTTGCAATGTGGTAGCCACTGGCCACACGTAGCTACTGAACTTCTGAAGTGTGAAAATTCCAAAATGAGATGAGCTACAAGGAAAATACACACTGAATATCTAGATATGGCATGGAGAAAAGGAATGTAAAAAAATTTTTTTTTTTATTTATTTATTTGTCAGAGTGAGAGAGAGGGAGAGAGCGAGCGAGCACAGGCAGACAGAGTGGCAGGCAGAGGCAGAGGGAGAAGCAGGCTCCCTGCCGAGCAAGGAGCCCGATGTGGGACTCGATCCCAGGATGCTAGGATCATGACCTGAGCCGAAGGCAGCTGCTCAACCAACTGAGCCACCCAGGCGTCCCGGAATGTAAAAAATTTTTATATTAGGTTAATTACAGTGTTATTAATGTCAACTTGTTTATTCTTCCTTTTTTGATGTGGCTATTGTAAAAGCAAAATTACAGTGTGGCTCACGTTGTATTCCTATTGGACAGTGCTTATATAGGGGAAACTGAAGCCCAGAGAGGTAAATGACTTGCCCAAAGAGCTGGGACTGCAGCCTGGGTCACCTTTCATTCAAGGATCTTTCCACCATAACTGCCTATGTTGGCCAGTTTTGAAGATGGTCCCTGATGATCTTCACTTTCCCTCACCCTGTGTAGTCCCTTTCACACTGAGTCGGGTTCATCTATTGGGAAATGGTAGAAATGACTGTGTAACTTCCAAGGCTCTGTTAAAAGACCTTCTGGCTTCCACCTTATCTCTTCTGGCATCAGTTGCTCTGGGGGAACAAGTGGCTCTATGGAGTGGCCCACATGGTGAGGAACACAGGCCCCGTCATCAACCAGTACCAATGATGCAGAGCGAACCATCTTAGAAATGGATCCTCTATTCCCAGTCAAACCTTCAGATGACAGTTGATCCTGCAGACATCTTAACTACACCTCATGAGAGATCTCAACCCATAAATCACCCAGCTAAGCTTTTCCCAAATTCCTGACCCACAGAATATGTGAGATAATGTTTATTGTTTTAAGTCATTAAGTTTTGGGGTGATTTGTTACATAGCAATGAGTAGTTAATACACAGCCTTATAAATTTAGAGATCTCATTTAAGGAAAACTTACTTCTACCTTTGGCATTTGTACAGTGTATATTATTCTTGTCTTTTCCTGGCCTCTGGTCTGGCTCAGGTTACCTAACTAAAAATAGCTATCAGGCTTGGCAATCCAATGCAGGAAGTCAAGATCCCATTTTATTCTTTAAAGATTCCTTTCCCTTTTCCTTTTATTGCAGAAAGCTCTCCACCATATCACTTTCACCTGGGCTATCTAGAGATATGATTCCCCCCAAAATCAAAGGAACTAGAGCCCAGAATCACCAAATTAAATACAGTATTTAGAAAGTGATAAATACTTGAAAACTGATTCTCTATATCTGAGTTTCTCTAAGCTGAGAAAACGGGGGGTCAATAGTAGTGCTAATGTCTTCCATTTATACATCACGTGTTGCTTTTCATGTTTTCGCATCTACCATATCTGAGGTAGGTGAGAAGATATAAATAAGCCAGCAGACATAGGGAAACAATGGCTAAGAGCTCATACTTCGCTCATAGTCTCATGGTGAATGAATGACAGGGCCAACTCTAGAATCTGGGTTTCAGTGACTCCCAAGTCAGTCTGGGTGCTTTTCAAGCAGGACCTCCCAGCTGTGATAACATGAACACTCAGTTGGAGCTGTTTTCTGAGATCAACGTGCACTTGTAGATCTCTTTAAAGGCGACAAGGAAAGGTGGTATTACTTCATCCACAGTGACATGCCTTTGGAGCTCCTCACTCAGAGAGGTGACACCTGTCCCAACCAGCCCGCAGGGGACAATGTGATCAAACCACACAAGGTCTGTAGAACAGTTCAGAGCCAGGCCGTGGGACGTGATGTGCCTTCCACAGCGGACTCCTGCAAGACAAGAAAAAGGGTCTCAGAGTAGATACCCTTCCCGGGCTTCAGGATCCCCCTCAGTCTGATGAAGGAATCGGACTCCATCACTGGTTTTCCAGCTTTGTTTCTGAGCCACCCAAGAGCTTGGGCATAGGGGGTGGGGGTGGGGGTGGGGGAGGCTGGGGAGGGGTGTGTGGCTCCACAGCTCCTGCACTTCTTATGGAGATTCCAGAAAATATCTTTTAACAGAGATTCTGTTGCTTAAAAAAAAAAAAAAAGAAGTTTGAAAATTACTAAACTCCATTATTGTCCAGGCATTGTGACTCATTGGAAGTAACCTGACAATTCACTTCTCGAAAAGATGAATGCTGGATGAGATGACCACTGAGGGCCCTCCTGGATCAGTAAGAAGGCTTAAAACATCAAACGCAGCTGGTAGTTCTGATTCAAAGCCTGCGCCAGATACACTTCCGCCCAGCCCAAGTTTGCTCTCCTCTCCATTGGTCCAGTCCCGCCAAGCCCCGCCCCCGGCCCACGGCACTAACCTATTGCGCAGATCTTGCGCTCCCCGAGCCAGACGCCGGTGTAGGGCGGGGGCCGGGCGCGGGCGCCTCGCAAGTTCTGGAACTCGCACAGGCGCACGGCGCACGCCTCCAGCGCCGCTACGTGGGTGCGCAGGCGCAGGCCCAGGCGTCTCAGGTCTAGGACTGGGTGGCAGAGCAGCTGGCCTGGGCCGTGGAAGGTGGCCAGGCCGCCGCGGCCTGTGGTGCGTACCTCGGCGCCCAAAGCCCGCAGCCGCGCCGTCTCCTCCGGCGTCAGACCGCCGCGCAGCCCGGAAGTGTACACGGGCCCCGCGGGCTCGCAGAGCAGGAGTGCGCCCGCCTCAGTCCCTGACAGGGCCTCAGTGCCTGGCTCGGCCTGCAGCCGCCGCAGCCAGCGCTCCTGCAGGGCCAGCAGCTCGTTGTACGGTAGCCGGCCCAGCAGCACCAGGCGTACCGCTGGCAGCCGCATAGCTTCAGCGAGGGAATCTGCGAGGTTCCGCCCCCTGCCTGGGCTGGAAGCGTGACAGAAGGGGCGGGGACTCAGAGGCACGTCCCCAGTGGCCGCTCCTAAGCGCTGGTCGCAGGCTGTAGAGAGATTGTGGGCCCAAGACCCAGTATCAGGTGTGTCTCTTCCACTCATTCAACAACCAGTGGGCGCTTGATACAGTGGTGCACAGTGTATGGCGGGAAAAGTCTGTGCTGGGAAGCTTACAGTCTAATTGCAGACAATAAGCAAGTATTAAAGCATTAAATAAATAAGGTTATCTCATATTCTGAAAACTGTTAGGAAAAGAATATAAAATAGGGTAATGTGTGTCCTGGGTGGAATTACCCGAGGAAGAGAGCGAAAAAGAGGTGAACGTGCAGAAAGTTTATGATGGGAAGCTGTAAGAGTGATGGAACCAGGGTTCGCAGCGGGAGAAGTTAACCTGAAACAGTCGCTGTAGAGGCCTCAGCCTATCTCAAAGAATGCTCTGAACCGGGGATGACCTTTAAGAGTTATTCCGAATTAAAGAACAGGGGCCAGAAGTTTTTATTCCTATCACTGAGCAGTGATAGAGGCTCTATCTGTAACTCTCGGCAAGGGAACTTCTGTGGAAGGCAATTCCCAGAGAAGAATTATGAGCCAGAAGCAGCATACTCTCAGAACCTGGGGGAATGATTGGCTGGGTCCTGAGGGTGGATCTGGACCACAGTATCCATTCTGTTGTTTCAGATTGTCATTCAAATAAATTGAACTAATTCAATAAACTTTCACTGAGTACCAACTTTGTTAGGCCTATTTCCAGGTGAAGAGGATACATAAGGCTATCCCACCCCTTAGTCCTAATAGCATAAACAACTTGGTTATTAGATCCTCAATCTGTCCTCTGAATTTATCTTCCAAGCTAAAGGCAAGGATTATTCAATTGAAAAGAAAGAAAAACGAAAATAAGAAAGCAGGAAAGTGTAGACAATAGTGTAACAAATTATTGTTTACCCATCATCCAGCCTTGTCAAATTTTGATATTTTACTATTTTTGCTTAGGTCTTTTTTAATTTTAGAAAACTAGTAACTTCCCTCCCTTAGGTATCTGAAAGACATTTCTTAATATAGACGTAGAAATCCTATGCAAATATTAGCTAATTGAATCCAGCAGTGTATAAAAGAATTAATACATCATGATGAAGTAATGTTCATCCCAGGAATGCAAGATTGGTTTAACATTATAAAATCGAATAATATAATTTGAAAAACCATATGATTATTTTCAGTAGGTGCAAAAAAAGCAGTTGGCAAAAATCAACACCCATCCTGACTAAAACTCCCTGCAAACTGGAACAAACTAGGAAGAGAAGAGAAATTCCCCAGTCTGATGAAGGGTATTGCATCATTCAGGGTTCAGACAAGAGAGAAACCACAAAGGTAACATCTAAATTAATTTTGTTTATTTTGAGAAAATTGTAGACTCACATACAGTTGTGAGGAATAATACAGAGAGATCTTCTGTACCCTTTACCCAGTTTTCCCTAATGGTAATGTCTTGCCAATGTCACAATTAGGATATTGACATTGATATAGTCAGGATACAGAACATTTCTTTCTTTCTTTTTTTTTTTTTTTAGATTTTATTTATTTGACTGACAGATATCACAAGTAGGCAGAGAGGCAGGCAGAGCGAGAGATAGGGGGAAGCAGGCTCCCCACTGAGCAGAGATTCCAATGCGGGGCTCAATCCCAGGACCCTGGGATCATGACCTGAGCCGAAGGCAGAGGCTTTAACCTACTGAGCCATCCAGGCTCCCCACAGAACATTTCTATCACCACATGGATCCCTCATGTTATTCTTTTATATCCACCCCCACTCCCACGGAAACACAAATCTGTGTTATATAAATGTAATGACACAATGTGTAAATTTTTGGAATTCACTTTTTTTTCCTTAGCATAATTTTCTGGAGACTCATCCAGGTGGTTGCATGTAACAATAGTCCGTTTCTTTTTTTTGATGAGTGGTATTCCATGGTAAGGATGGAACACATTTTGTTTATCTATTCTCCCACTGATAAATAGCTAGATTATTTCCAGTTTTCAGAGAACCTGCATAAAACTGCTACAATTATTTGTATACAGGGTATTTCTGTGTGACCACAGGTTTTTATCTATCTGGAATAAATGCCGAGGAGTACAATTGCTGGGTCTTATGGTGCTTGCATGTTTCATTTTTTAGAAAAACTGCTCTCCAGAGTAGTTGTCCCATTTTCATTCCCACCAGCATTATATAATAGAGTGATTTAATTTCTCTGCATCCTTGTCAGCATTTGGCATTGTTATCATTTTTTAAGATATTCTAGTAGTAGTATTTTGTTGTGATTTTAATTTATATTTCCCTAATGGCTGATGATGTTGAACATTTTTACTGTGCTTATTTTCAACCTGAATATCCTCTTCAGTGAAATGTCTGTTCATGTATTTTGCCCGTTTTCTTTTTTTCCTTTTTTTTTTTCAAGATTTCATTTATTTATTTGACAGACAGAGATCACAAGTAGGCAGAGAGGCAGTCAGAGAGAGAGGAAGGGAAGCAGTCTCCCTGCTGAGCAGAGAGCCCGATGCGGAGCTCGATCCCAGGATCCTGGGATCATGACCTGAGCCAAAGGCAGAGGCTTTAACCCACTGAGCCACCCAGGTGCCCCTTTTGCCCGTTTTCTAATTGTGGTCTTTTAATGTTTAGTTTTTAGAATTCTTTATATATTCTCAGTTCTAGTTCTTTGTCAGATACATGGTTTGTAAATAGTTCTGCCCAATCTGTGGCTTGTTTCTTCATCCTCTTAATATCTTTTGAAGAGCAAATGTTTGTAACTGTGATAAAGTCCAATTTATCTACTTTTCCTTTCATGAATCAAGATTTTGGTCTAAAAAGTCTTTGCCTAGCCCTACATGCTGAGGAGTTTCTCCTGTGTTTTTCCCCTATGTTTGGAAACTTTGGTCATGCTTTTTTTTGGAGTTTTTTTGGTTTGTTTTTTTGTTTTTTGCCTATGGATATCCTATTGCTCCACCACCATTTGTTCAAAAGCCCATGTTTCCTCCATTTAATTGCTCTCACACCTTTGTAAAAAACCAGTTGGGCATAAATCCCTAGCAGATACCGACAGCGTTTTTCACAGAACTAGAACAAATAATCCTAAACTTTGTATGAAACCACAAAAGACCACAAATAGCCAAAGCAATCTTGAAAAAGAAGAACAAAACTGGAGCTATCACAGTCTTGGATTTCTAGATATACTACAAAGCTGTAGCAATCAAACTAGTATGGTAATGGCACAAAAATAGACACATAGATCAACAGAACAGAACTGAAAACTCAGAAGTAAACCCTTGGTTATATGAGCAATTAATCTATGACAAAGGAGGCAAGAACATGCAATGGGAAAAAGTCAGTCTCTTCAACAAATGGTGTTGGGAAAACGGGTCAGCTACATGCAAAAGAATGAAACTGCACCACTTTCTTACACTGTACACAAAAACAAACTCTATTTTGAGTTTAAAGACCTAAAAGTGAGACCTGAAACCATTAAATTCTTAGAAGAAAACATAGGCAGTAATCTCTTTGACCTCAGCCGTAGAAACATTTTTCTAGATATGTTTCCTGAGGCAAGGGAAATGAAAACAAAAATAAACTTTTGGAACAACAGCAAAACAAAAAGATTTTGCACAGTGAAGGAGACATCAACAAAACAAAAAACCCATGGAACGGTAGAAGATAATTGCAAATTATATACCCAATAAGGGGTAAATACCCAAAATATACAAAGAACTTATATAACTCAATGCCCGAAAAACACATATAATCCAATTAAATATGGGCAGGGGACATGAACAGACATTTTTCTAAAGAAGACATACAGATGGTCAACAGACACATGAAAACATGCTCAACATCACTAACCATCAGGGAAATGCAACTCAAAACCACAATGAGGTATCACCTCACATCTGTTAGAATGGCTGATATCAGAAACACAAGCAGCAAGTGTTGGTGAGGTTATGGAGAAAAAGGAACCCTCTTGAAGTGTTGATGAGAATGCAAACTGGTACAGCCACTCTGGAAAAGAGTACGGAGGTTCCTCAAAAACTTAAAAAAAAAGCAACAACAGAATTACCCTATGCCAGTAATCACACTACTGGGTATTTACCTAAAGAAAATGAAAACACTAGTTCAAAAAGATATATACAGGCATGCCTGGGTGGCTCAGTTGGTTAAGTGTCTGCCTTTGGCTCAGGTCATGATCTCAGGGTCTTGGGATTGAGCCCCATGTCAGGCTGTCTGCTCAGCGGGCAACCTGTTTCTCCCTCTCCCTTTGTCCTTCCTCCCACTTGTGCCCCCCCAAATAAATAAATAAAATCTTTTTAAAAATGCATTATTTACAGTAGTCAAGATATGGAAACAACCCATGTGTCCACCAATAGATGAATGGACAAAGAAGATGTATATGTATACAATGGAATATTCCTTAGCCATGAAAATAAGAATGAAATCTTGTCATTTGCAACCACATGGATGGATCTGGAGGGTATAATGCTAAGTGAAGCAAGTCACTCAGAGAAAGACAAATACCATATGATTTCACTCGACTGTGGAATTTAAGAACAAAACAAACAAAGTAAAAAAGAGACAAACCAAAAAGCAGACTCTTAACTATGGAGAACAAACTATGGTTACCAGAGGGGCGGGGGGGTGGTGAGTGAAACAGGTCAAGGGGACTAAGAGTACAGTTATTATGATGAACACCGAGTAATGTTTAGAATTGTTGAATCACTATATTGTACATCTGAAACTAATATAACACTGTATGTTAATTATACTGGAATTGAAAAATTAAAAAAATTTAAAAATTATTTTAATGAGCATGTTTTGTTTACTTCATTCATTATAATAGAGACTGCTTTGTGCTAAAAATACACACACACACACACACACACACACACACACCAGTTGGGCATATTTGTAGGGGCTGATTTTAGGATTCCCTTCCATTGATCTATGTGTCTTTCTTTAAACCAATATCATTTATTCCTGATTGCTGTAACTCTGTAATAAGTCTTAAAATCAATTATTCCCATTCCTCCACTTTATTCTTCTTTTTTCCCAAAACCGTTTTAGTTATTCTAAATTGTCTTAGGTTTTCATCTTTCCATATGAATTTTATTTTTTTTAATATTTTTATTTATTTATTTGACAGACAGAGATCACAAGTAGGCAGAGAGGCAGGCAGAGAGAGAGAGAGGAGGAACAGGCTCCCCCACTAAGCAGAGAGCCCGACGCGGGACTCGATCCCAGGACCCTGAGACCATGACCTGAGCCGAAGGCAGAGGCTTAACCCACTGAGCCACCCCGGCGCCCTTCATGTGAATTTTAAAATAATCTTGTCTAGGGGGCACCTGACTGGCTTAGTTGGTAGAGCATGTGACTCTTGATCTCAGGGTCATGAGTTCAAGCCCCACATTGGGTGTGAGCCTATTTAAAATTTTTTAAAAATTAAAAACATTAAAAAAAAGGATGCCCAGGTGGCTCAGTTGTTAAGCATCTGCTTTCAGCTCAGGTCATGATCCCAGAGTCCTGGGACTGAGTCCCACATTGGGCTTCCTGCTCAGTGGGGGTCTACTTCTACCTCTCCCAGTCCCCCTGCTTGTGTTCCCTCTCTGGATGTGTCTCGTCTCTCTGTCAAATAAATAAATAAAATCTTAAAAAAAATTATAAAAAAGAATAACCTCATCTATATCTAAAAAATCTTGATGGAATTTTTTTTAAAGATTTTATTTATTTATTTGTCAGAGAGATAGAGAGAGTACAGGCAAGGCAAAGAGGCGGGCAGAGGCAGAGGGAGAAGCAGGCTCCCTGCGGAGCAAGAAGCCCAATGTGGGACTCGATCCCAGGATGCCGAGATCATGACCTGAGCCGAAGGCAGCCGCTTAACCGACTGAGACACCCAGGCGCCCCTCTTGATGGAATTTTGATAGGAATTGCATTGAACCTTTATATCTATTTGGGAAGAATCAACATATTTGCTATATTGGGTCTTCCAGTCCATGGACATGGTTATGTCTCACCATTTATTTACATCTTCTTTGACTCCTTTCATCAGCATTTTGTAGTTTTCAGCAAACAAATCTATACATGTTTTGTCAAATTTGTACCTAAATATTTCTCCTTTTTGAGTGATTCTAAATGGTACTGTATTTTTAATTTCTGTGTCCATGTGTTTGTTGCAAATATATGGAAATGCAACTGATTTTGCTGAATTCTTAGCCCTAAGAATTTTTTTGTAGATTCCTTAGGATTTTCTATGTAGATAATCTTGTCATCTGCAAAAGAGACAGTTCTATTTTCTTCCTTTCTGATTGGATATGCATTTAATTTCTTTGTTTTGCCTTATTGTACTGAACGGAACTTCCAGTACTATGTTGAATAAGGGTAGTAAGAGCAGACTTCCTTGCCTTTTTCCAGTCTTAGGGGAAAAGCATTTAGCCTTCCACTGTGAGATAAATTGTTAGTTGTAGGCTTGTTGTAGATAATTTATTAAGTTGAGAAAGTTTCTTTCTATTCCTGTTTTCTTGAGGGTTTTTTTTTTCTTTCATGAAGGTGTTGAATCTTGTCAAAAGTTTTTTTTTTTTTGTTTTGTTTTGCAATGATTGGTATGATCATGTGACTTTTCTTCTTTAACCTGTTAATGTGGTAGATTACATTGATTGATTTTTGGATGTTGACTAGCTTTGGAATGAATGAAAATATATATGTATATCTGGAATAAAGCCCATTTGGTTATGGTGTATAATTCATTTTATACATTTTTATAATTCTTTTTATACATTGTTGTATTTGGTTTGCTAATATTTTGTTGAGGATTTTCACATCTAAGTTTATGAGAGATATTGGTTGAAAGTTTTCTCTTTTTTGTGCTTCTTTTGTTTTGGTATAGGACAATACTAGATTCATAAATAAATTGTGAAGTGTTTTTCCTCTTCTGTTTTCTGGAAGAGATTGTGTAGATTTTCTACATTCTTCTTTAAACATTTGGTAGAATTTCTGAAACTACCTGGGTCTAGAGATTTCTTTCATGGAGTTTTAAAATTACAAATTCGACTTTATTAAGAGTTGTAGTTCTATTAAAATTATCAACTTCAAAAATAAATAAATAAAAATTATCTATTCCATATGGGTGAGTTGTAGTAGTTTGTGTTTTTCAAAAAATTGGTCCATTTCATCTAAGTTGTCAAATTATGTGTGTAAGTTGTTTGTAGTAGTCACTTATTATCCTGTGGATACTTACATGGGTCTGTAGTGATGCCCATTTTGTCATTTTTGATGTTGAAAATGTGTGTTCTCTCTCTCTCTCTCTCTCTCTCTCTCTTTTGTTTGTTAGTCTTGTTAGAGATTTGTCAATTTTATTAATTTTTTCAAAGAGTTCATGCTCTGTTTCATTATTTCCATTGTTTTTGTTTCTAATTTCATTGGTTTCTGCTCTTTATTATTCCCTCTTTCTACTTGCTTTGGGTTTATTTTGTTTTTCTTTTCCAAATGATTTCTGTGTAGGAGATTAGATAATTGCTTTTAGACTTTTCCCCTCTTTTCTAGTATGTGGATTTAGTGCTACAAATTTTTCCCTCTCAGTATGACTTTGGCTGTATCCACAAAGTTTGATATAGTGTATGATCATTTTCATTCAGTTCAATGTATCTTTTTATTTCCTTTGAGACTTCCTCTTTGACCCATGGATTATTTCTAAGTATGTTACGTGCTTATTATCTTTCTGTTAATGATTTCTAGTCTGATTCCACTGTGGACAGAGAACACACTATATGATTCCAATTCTTTAAAAAAAATGTTTCTTAATGGCCTCATATGGTCTACCTTGGTATATGTTCCATGGGCAGCTTAAAAAAAATGTATGTTCTGTTGTTGTTGGGTACAGTAGTTTTTTTTTTTTTTTAAAGATTTTATTTATTTATTTGACAGAGATCACAAGTAGGCAGAGGCAGGCAGAGAGAGAGGAGGAAGCAGGCTCCCCGCTGAGCGGAGAGCCCGATGTGGGGCTCGATCCCAGGACGCTGGGACCATGACGTGAGCCGAACGCAGAGGCTCAACCCGCTGAGCCACTCAGGTGCCCCAAGGGTACAGTAGTTTTTAAATGCTAATTAGAATCTATTGGTAGATGGTGTTGATGTTTTCTACTATATCCTTGCTGATTTTCTATCTAGTTGTTCTACCAATGGTTCAAAGAAGGGTGTTGAAGTCTCCAAATATAATTGTGGATTTACCTATTTCTCACTTGAGTTCTATTACTCTGTGTTTCACGTATTTTGTTTGGTATATATCCATTTATGATTGCCCTGGCTTCTTGGTGCGTTGATCCTTCTATCAGTTTATAAAGTTCTTCTCTGTCTCTGATACTATTCTTTGCTCTGAAGTTGACTTTGATTGGATTGTAGTCACTCACTCCTGCTTCCTTTGATTACTTTTGCATCATATATATTTTTCCATCCTTTTACTTTCAATTTGTCTTTATTGTTATATTTAAAGTGAGTTTCTTACAGATAACGTACGGTTGGGTCATGCTTCCTCCCCCTCCCCCCCCCCAACTCTACCAATCTCTGTCTTTCAATTGGTATATTTAGGTCATTTAGATTTAATGTAATTATTGATATATTTCTATATTAAGGCTTAATCCTGGTAGTTTATTTTTCTGTTTGTTCTGGTTTTATTATTATTATTATTTCTCTGTTTTCTTTTTACTATCTTCCTGTGCTTAACGTCATTGTCAGGAAATGTAAATCAAAACCACAATGAAATGATATTACACACTCTGGTGAGTGCATAAAATTAAAAAAAAAAACCTGAAAATATCAAGTGTTGACAAGATTGTGGAGCAACCAGAAATCTCACATAATGTTGTTGGTAGTGTAAAATGGTATAAACACTTTGGTAAATGTCTGGCATTTCTTATGAAACTAAATATACACCCACCCTATGGCCCATTTTTTCCTTTAGGAATGTACCCATGATAAATGAAAGTATTTATACCACAAAAGATTTTTATAACAATGTTCAATACAACTTTATTCATCATACTCCCAAACTGGAAACAGCCCAAGTGTCTATCAGTTAGAATGGATATACTGTGGTATATTTATACAATGGAATGCTGCTCAGGAATTAAAATGGGCAAAGTATCTTCCATGAGTAGGATAATTTGTGGCTCAAAAGAATCTTAAGTACTATGACTATGAAGAAGATGAATATGGGCCCACATCTACTACGCAACCAAAAGTAGTAGGTATCACTTGTACTTACTTCCTATGTCCAGAACTTAGTCACATGACCACATCTAGCTTTAAGAGAGTTTGTAAGTATAGGCTTTTGCTGGGTGATCTTATGCCTCATTAAAATTCAGGCAATCTGTTAATAAAGGAAGAATGGGGTATGTGACAGTCACTGTCACAATTACATTGAAAAACTAACAAAATGATAAAAAATATACATTTGTAGACATTTGTTTAAATATTTATTGCTTTTGATTTCATAGTTTTTGTATTTTGAATTCTGTAAAAAAAAATGGGAGAGGAGTGGTCCTAAACATTTTTGGGACCCTTGAGAAGCTTGTCAGCTCCAGCTTGTGGTACCTAATGGATACAAGATATCTGAGGATAATGAAACCACTGAGAGAGGGAAGGTATGATCTCTCTCAGCCCCAGCCCCTATCCTAGACAAGAGGGTAGCTTTTCAAAGGACTTGGGCCCAGATTCAGTATGCAAGTTGTGGGGCTAGAGGAATATAAACACTTAGACAAAGATATCAACTTCTAAAAAAAAGAGAGAGAGAGAGAGAGTGAGAGTGAGAGAGAGAGAAGAAAGATATCAACTGATTCTTGTGTAGCTGGGGAATAGCCACAGGAGTGGGGAAGGAGGAAGTGGGAAGGTAGGGGTAAGGGAATAACAGCTAGAATGAGACTCAGGGCCAAGAAATTGGGAAAGGGAGATAAAATAACCTGGACAGACATATACAATGGTAGGTTTCAGAGCAAATTACAAAAGTCATTATGAGTCATGAGTGACAGTGCTGTTGTTTAAAAATAAACATAGCATTTAGATAGCTCCAGGCTCTGAGGGAAAAATAGAGGTTAAACTTCATAAGCCCTGTCCCAGGGTATCTATAGTTCATTAGTCAATAGCTATGGGATTAGGAAAGTAACTCAAGACTCAGCTCTTGGAGAAGATGATCTCAGTCTGTAGAAGGTTCTAGTGGGAATTAGAAGGAGACCTGGGCTGGGAGGTTGGGATCTGGGCTCAAGTTCTGTGTCTATCACTATTTATTTGAGTATATGAACTCCTTTGGGGAAGGTCACGCATAATTTGATCCCTAGATCCCCACTTACCCTAGTGCCTGGCACACAGTAAGTTTTTAGTGAATATTTGGAGAACGAAGGCATGATTTGTTAAATAAATAACTAGCTGTGTGTCCTTGAACTGGGATTTTTTTACCAGGGTCTTGACCATAAAAGGAAACAGTGGATCAAGGTGGCCTTCAGGTCCCTAGTGATACTAAATTTTCAGGACATGAGGATGGATGTTTGGCTACCATCATCCTAAAAAGGGTGTATCTCATAGTATGCTGAATCAACCTCAAATCAACCTATCAGCTTCAGTGCAAAGACTGTCCTTTCCACAGTGCCACCCTTGCCCATCCCTCAACAACTTGTCTGTACCTCTGCGAATATATAGTCTGCCTGGGTTATTGTAGGTTGGGTTGGTCATCCTTCCACCCCCCACTTGACCTGTGACATGAGAATACAGAGTAAAGCTAACACCATGGGCTCGGGACTCTAAAAGCTTTGAAACTATCAATGTATTTAATATCTTAACAACCCATAAAGTAGGTACTATTATCTTCCTCATTTCACAGACAAAGAAACTGAGACACAAAGTGAATATATTGCTTACTATTAAGCTACTACTATGAGCTAGGGATAGGATTCAAGTCTGGGTAATCAGGCTATAGGATCCTTGCCCTTAACCGGGATTCAAATACCTCATAGCATGCATCTCATAGTTTGGCACATAGGGGCTACTCAACAAAAATGTTTGTTGAATAAATAAACAAAAGCAATAAACTGAGAAGCTGGGTGTTTGGAGGGCCTACTGAGCTCCCGCCTTTCCTCAGTGTATAGGGTTGGTGTGTTGTTTCATCTGTCCCTTCATCCATCCCTCCCTTTATCCATCAATTCAATGAGTAGTTACGGTCCTGCCTGATTCCAGTCCATGTAGCTGGAGACAGAACAGCATGTCTTCCCAGCTGCTGGCTGCCATCTCGCTCTGAGAATCCATAGCACTGTCTGTGTTCTGAATCCTGGTGTTCTTCTTGGTTTCTATGCCCCTAGATTGAGACATACCCCTTAGACACTGATTGTGACTATTGATCCTGAACTGTTAGCTCCAGGGTCACAGCCAACCATGGCCTCCTTGCCAGATTCCATCCGCTCCCTCCCTTTCCTGATCGGCAATGGCCAGAGGCCCAGCACAACCCTAAGCATGTGATGTCATAGACCTGACACCTCTTGGTTCCCTGATCTCTAGTATCACTGACCCTCTTCTCAGCTTCTAAAGAGTTACAGATAAAATGAAGCAAGGACTTGAGCCAAAGCAGGCCTATGAAGGCTCTGCCACGCTTGTGTAGACTCTGCTTGTCAGTGCTGTACGGACCTCAGAAATCATTCCAATCTCTGCTCTCCCTGGGCAAGGGAAAGGCAAGGGACTTACACAAGACTATTCAGGGAAAGAAACACGACTGGAACTCCGGGATCCTGACTACTAGCCCAGTGGTTCTGAAATCCATTTTCAGTAATGGAGACTTCTTATTGAAATTTTACATAGATCTCCATTATATAAAGCAGAATGCCTCTGCTTCTTGGCCTCTCTCTCCCTGTCTCAGCCTTTAAGTCACTTCTTTATTTATCATTCACTCTCAACAGTGGAGGTTGGCCTAGTGATATCCTGAGCTTATGCATAAATGGCAGCCACCTCCCTCCAACCTGTTTCCATCTTTCTCACCTTTCACACTACATCCAGATACGTGTGAAAAACCCAGACTTGTCTGTGCCACCCTGCAGTTTAAAAACATCCATTCACCTATTTGGCCAATGGTATTTATCAAATGCTTTCATTGTGATGGGCAACAGCGCAGGAACAAAACAGATAGTCCCTGCCTGCCTTGGGTGGGCGGGTAAGACAGAAAGACCTGGAGCAATCACACAAATCACTAAACAGGTTATGCTGACTGAGAATAAACCAGGAGGATGGCTTGAGGCCAGAGAACTGCACAAGGCCGGTCCTGCAGAACCTTAAAGGTCACTAAAGTTGTGGGTCTTTATCTTAAGAGCAATGGGAATGCAGTTGAATGGTTTTCAGCAAGATAGCAATTCTGATGCTATTTATGTTTTAATATCATGCTGGTTGCTATGGGGAGAGCAGGTAGGAGGAAGGTGGGAGAGGAAGCAGAGAGGCCTGTTTAACCAAGAGATCATTGTACTCCAAGTGAGAGATGATGACACCCTGGGCTGGAGCGGTCCAGCAGAGATGGAGCGAGGAGAGATGTAAGATACATTCTGGAGGCAGAACCACAGGACCAGTTGATGGACTGGATATTCGGGGAGTGAGAAAAGGGAGGAATCAAGGGACACCTGGGTGGCTCAGTCAGTTAAACAGCTGCCTTCAGGTCAGGTCATGGTTCTAGGCTCCTGGGAGTCCCGCATGGGGCTGCTTGCTCAGCAGGGAGTCTGCTTCTCCCTCTGCCTGCTGCTCCCCTGCTTGTTCTCTCTCTCTCTCTCTCTCTCTGACAAATAATAAATAAAATCTTAAAAAAAAAAAGTAGGAATCAGGATGCAATGCCACCCATGGACTAGTGCAGGAGGGATCTCTTCCCTGGACCCTGCACTTTAGAAGCCTTATGTATCCCCTCCTTTGCTGGCATGCGCCCTCCCCACACCCCCCACAGTAAAGAAAGCATGGTTGATTTGACATTCAGGAGCTGGCGCTCAGTGCTGGCGCTGCATGTCCTATACAAGGAGCACTCCCTTCTGTGTGTAAACTCATTCAGGCCCCAGGGAAACACTTCATCTGTCTTGCTTTACAGTCTCAATACAAAAAAAATTGTGTGTTTTACATGCAACAAAATGCAAACATTTAAGTACACAGTGTGAGGAGATGAATGTATCCATCTGTGTAACCACCATCCCCCTCAGTCATGGATATAGACCACTTTCTTTACATGGCAGCTGTGTCTGGAGTTCCGTGGCTTGTGCTGCTGCCCACATCAGAGCTGGTCACTGCTCTGGAGTATTCTGACCATGTGAGTGGTGGAGATCTCGGGGAGAGGAAGAGAGAAACACACGAATAGGTTCTGCGGAATATACTTCCTCAAACAGCACGAATGCGTAATGGGACATCATTTCCCAGAGTGTTTGCTTCTCTTTGTGTTCTAATTTGTGGTCTAGGAGGAACTCAAGAGTTGCTTGGTATTTGTAACAGTGGCACATGGCAGCTAATAAATATTTTGATTATAAAAAATTCATACTACTCTTACATTTGTTTATATGTAAATATATGGTCTGATTATAGCATGTATGAACATGATACTGATTCTTTATGGACTTAGATATTGCTTTAAGAAATGATGAAAACCACAGTATAACTGGTTATGATTTATATAATGAAAAGATTTTGGATTATTTTTTGTTATAATTTGTTACATATGTTACTTTTTTAAAATTTAGCTTTATTTCCACCCCCCTTCACCTCCCCTCTGGTAACCATCTGCTTGTTCTCTATAGTTAAGAGTCTGTTTCTTGGTTTGACTTTCTTTTTATTTTCTTTGTTCCTTTTGTTTCTTAAATTCCACACATGAGTGAAATCATATGGTATTTGTCTTTCTCTGACTACTTTATTTCATTTAGCATTATGCTCTCTAGCTCCATCCATGTTGTTGCAAATGACAAGATTTCATGCCTTTATATGGTTGAATAATGTTCTTTTGTCTATGTATACTACATTGTCTTTATCCATTCATCTATCAGTGGACACATGGACTGCTTCCATAATTTGGCTATTGTAAATAATGTTGCCATAAACATAGGGTTGCATGTATCCCTTTGAATTTGGGGGGTAAATACCCAGTAGTAGAATTACTATATTGTAGAGTAGCTCTATTTTTAACTTTTTGAAGAAACTCTGCTGTTTTCCACAGTGGCTCCATCAGTTTGCATTCCCACCAACATTCTCTCCAACACTTGTTTCTTGTGTTTTTTATTTTAACCATTCTGACAGGCATAACGTGATACCTCACTGTGGTTTTGATTTGCATTTCCCTGATGATTAGTGATGTTGAACATGTTTTCATGTATCTGTTGCAATCTGTATGTCTCCTTTAGAGAAATGTCTGTTCATGTCTTCTGCCCATTATAATCAGATTATTTGTTTTTTTGGCTGTTGAGTTGTATAAGTTCTTTGTCTATTTTAAACATTAACCCCTTATTAGATATGCCATTTGCAAATATCTTTTCCCATTCAGTAGGTTGCTTTATAGTTTTGCTCATTGCTTCCTTTGCTGTGTGGAAGCTTTTTATTTTGATGTTGTCCCAATAGTTTATTTTTGCTTTTGTTTCCCTTTCCTCAGGAGACATATGCTACTATAGCCAATGTCAGAGAAATTACTGCCTGTACTCCCTTTCAGGATTTTTATGGTTTCAGGTCTCACATTTAGGTCCGTAATCCATTTTGAATTTATTTTGTGTATGGTGTAAAAAGTAGTCCAGTTTCATTCTTTATCATGTTGCTGTTTTTCCAAGACCATTTATTGAAGAGACTTTTTCCCACTGGCTATTCTTTCCTGTTTTATTGAAGATTAATTGATCATATAGTTGTGGGCTCATTTCTGGACTTTCTATTCCGTTCTATTGATCTGTGTTTATTTTTGTGCCAGTACCATACTGTTTTGATTGCTACAGCTTTATAATGTAACCTGAAGTCCAAAATTGTGATGTCTCCAGCTTTTTTCTTTTTTGTGATTGCTTTGGCTCTTCAGGGTTGTTTGTGGTTCCAAATTTTAAGATTGTTTGCTCTAGTTTGGTGAAAAATGCTGTTGGTGTTTTTATAGGAATTACATTAAATCTGTAGATTACTTTGAGTAGTATAGACTTTTTTTTTTAAGATTTTATTTATTTATTTGACAGAGAAAGATCACAAGTAGGCAGAGAGGCAGACAGAGAGAGAAGGGGAAGCAGGCTCCCCGCTGAGCAGAGAGCCCAGGACCCTGGGACCATGACCCGAGCTGAAGGCAGAGGCTCTAACCCACTGAGCCACCCAGGTGCCCCGGGTGGTATAGACATTTTAACAATACTCTTCAAACCAATGATCATGAAATGACTTTACATTTCTTTGTGCCATCTTGAATTTCTTTCATCAGTGTTTTATAGTTTTCAGAGTACAGGTCTTTTACCTTTTTGGTTAAGTTTATTCCTAGGTATTTTTTACTTTTGGTGTGATTATAAATGGGATTGTTTTCTTATTTTCTCTTTCTGCTGCTTCATAATTACTGTATAGAAATGCAATAGATTTCTGTACATTAATTTTATATCCTGTAACTTTACTGAATTCATTTATCAGTTCTAGTATTTTTTTTCTAGAGTCCTTAGGGTTTTCTGTATATAATACCATGTCATCTGCAAATAGTGAAACTTTTATTTCTGCCTTTTCAATTTGGATGCCTTTTTTTCCTTTTTGTCATCTGATTGCCTTGGCTAGGACGTCCAGTACTATGTTAAATAAAAGTGGTAAGAGTGGCCATCCTTGTCTTGTTCCTGACCTTAGGGAAAAAGCTCTCCGTTTTATAATTTATTATATATATTATGTTTATTTTATATATAAATATAATTGTTCATACTTTTGATATAAATTTATTTTGATATATAATTATTATGAAATATATAATTTACTATGTGTTCCCATAACAATATTTGACCACAATATATAAAATTCAGGACACACTGTGTGTGTGTTTTTTTTTAAGATTTTATTTATTTACGGGGCACCTGGATGGCTCAGTGGGTTAAAGGCTCTGCCTTTGGCTCAGGTCATGATCCCAGGGTCTTGGGATCAAGCCCCGCATCAGGCTCCCTGCTCGTCGGGGAGCCTGCTTCCCCCCTCCCCCCACTCCCCGCTGCCTGCCTGTCTGCTTACTTGTGATCTCTGTCAAATAAATAAATGAAATTTTAAAAAAAGATTTTATTTATTTATTTGTCAGAGAGAGAGAGAGAGAACGCTCACAAGCAGACAGAGGTGGAGAGAGAAGCAGGCTCCCTACTGAGCAAGGAGACCTATGCGGGACTCAATCCCAGGACCCCGGGATCATGACCTGGGCCGAAGGAAGGCAGTGGCCCAACCAACTGAGCCACCCAGGCATCCCCAGGATACATTGTTTTAACCTAAATTTTGTCTTAAGATGTTTGTTGACGCTTAGCGAAATAAGTCAATCAGAGAAAGACAATTATCATATGATCTCCCTGATACGAGGAAGTTGAGAGGCAAAGTGGGGTGTTTGGGGGGTAGAAAAGGAATAAACGAAACAAGATAGGATCGGGAGGGAGACAAATCTTAAGAGACTCTTAATCTCATAAAACAAACTGAGGGTTGCCGTGGGGGAGGGAGGTTGAGAGAAGGTGGTTGGGTTATGGACGTTGGGGAAGGTATGTGCTATGGTGAGTGCTGTGAAAAGTAAACCTGGCAATTCACAGACCAGTACACCTGGGGCTAATAATACATTATATGTTAATTTAAAAAATTAAAAAAAAAAACATCAGCAAGTAACAAAATGATAATTTAAAAAAAGATGTTTGTTGACAATTCCAGTTACTAGTGGTTTTTCCAAATTGAAATTAGTAAGTAAAAAAAAAAAGTCTAAAACATACAGTGATTCAACAAAGTTTATTTAATTTTGGACCTTATTGTCAACCAAACAAAATTATTTGAAAACTCTTGATTATAACAATGTAATTGGTGATTTTGTTAAAATGAGGGTGAGAACAAATTTTATGAAATATATAATCCTTTATAAACCATATATTCCTTTTTTATACATATATTACTATCCATCAAAACAAAACCATTAAATTCAGTCATCTTTGATGTTCTGCCAGCTTTCTACCATAAAATATCCATAGCTTTTGAGCAAAAGAAGCCAGAGTACACTGCCTAGTTCCATTTATATGAAGTCTGTAATAGGCAAAACTAATCTATGGTGGACGCCTGGGTGGCTCAGTGGGTTAAAGCCTCTGCCTTCGGCTCAGGTCATGATCCCAGGGTCCTGGGATCGAGTCCCGCATTGGGCTCTCTGCTCAGCGGGAAGCCTGCTTCCCTTCCTCTCTGTCTGCCTCTCTGCCAACTTGTGATCTCTGTCTGTCAAATAAATAAATAAAATCTTAAAAAAAAAAAAACTAATCTATGGTGACAGAAATTTGAGGGGTGGTTGCCTGCAGGAGAGAAGAGGGGAAATTGGCTGCAAATAAGCATAAGGAAACTTGCTAGGCTAAATGGTAATTGACTGGGGTGGTGGCCACACAATGTATTTGTTAACACTCCTCAAACTATACTCTTAAAATTTGTGCATTTTATTCTATGTAAAAATACCTCAAAAAATTAAGGAGATCTTTTCTCTTAATAAATAAGTAATTGATTTAATCTGATGTATAACTTTTTTTTTTAAAGATTTTATTTATTTATTTGACAGACAGATCACAAGTAGGCAGAGAGGCAGGCAGAGAGAGAGAGGGAGGGAAGCAGGCTCCCCGCTGAGCAGAGAGCCCGATGCGGGGCTCGATCCCAGGACCCTGAGATCATGACCCGAGCCGAAGGCAGCAGCTCAACCCACTGAGCCACCCAGGCGCCCCTGATGTATAACTTTTTAAATATTTAGCATTATGGCATTGTATTTTTGGCCTGTGCCGGGAGATAATGCTTTGGTTTCCAGCAAGAGTCCCTGCATGGTACCATTACTAAGATGGGGAAAGCACAGGAGGATTATGCTTGATGGAGGCACTGCTGATGTGCAGCTGGTGCATTTCCGGACCGCAGTATGACTGTGCCTGTTAGGAAAACCACTGCCACTATGAGCCCCCTTGCTACCCCAGCTGCCTGGACTTCCCCTGGGACCTTCAGATCCTCCCACTCTCCAGTATCTAAAGTGTTGATGATAGCTGGCATAGCTATGGGCCTTTGGGATGCTGATCCCAAACCCAGGGGACCTGCTGGTGCCTCTGCCCTAAATATTTTTAATATCTCTGCTGGTGGGGCTGGGCAAGGAAGCATGTAAGTCAGGCTTCTTTCAGGGAAATGTAAATTTAGATATGACTATAAGACATCCAAGTGGAAACATCAACACTCTATATAAATGGATAGAAATTGGGAGGTGAGGTCTGGTCTGGACATGGAAATGTTGGCTCCCCATTACCAACACAAATCCAGACTCCCTCAGGCTGATCATCCAGCCCCCACCTATCTTACCAATTCCATTTCCTGCCACCTCCCTGCCAGGACCCCTGCCTTCTTGCTGTTTCCCGATCATGCCTTGTTCTAGGACATGCCAGGCCCTCTGCCTGGAATGCTCTACCATGTCTTCCCCACTGCCCACCTTCCTCCTCATCCAAACTTGTCTCCTTCTCCTGCAGCCTTCCGCCTCCTGTTCTACCTACCACGGCTCTCCATAGAGAGAAGAGCATACTGCCTTGTACACTTCTGTTTAGATTCCAGCTTCTTCCAGGTGAAGGTGGGGTCCGGTGGCTCTCCTGGCCCAGCAGAGCCCCGATACAGAGCAATTTTCCAGTGAACATTGAAGGAATGGATGATAATGCACAGTCCCAATGGTATTTACCACAGCCCCACCTTGACTCCATAGCCTCTGTGCATGTTGAGCCACACATTTAGACAAGCTAAACTTGTTTTTCTCGAAAGAATAGGCTCTTTAATGGCAAAGACCATTCCTTACACACCACTTCTCACTCTCTCACCGCCTGAGAAAGAGCACACAAATGAAAAGAATGGAAGAGCTTAGTCAGTTGGAATTTAATCTCAGCCTGGACTCTTGGGAGCTGAGTGACCTTGGGGAAGTGATGTAACCTCTCTGAGCCTCAGATTTCTCAGATGTCAAGGGTGGGGATAGTAGTACCTCCCTCATAAGGCAAATGTAAGGACTAGATGAAATAATGCCTGTAAAAGTTTTTACCAGAGCCTGGGTAGAGGGGAATGGGGAGTTACGAGTACAGAGCTTCAGTCTGGGATTATAAAAAAAAGTTTTGGAGGGGCGCCTGGGTGGCTCAGTGGATTAAACCTCTGCCTTCGGCTTAGGTCATGATCTCAGGGTCCTGGGATTGAGTCCCGCATCGGGCTCTCTGCTCAGCGGAGAGCCTGCTTCCTCCCCCCCCACCTCTCTCTGCCTGCCTCTCTGCCTACTTGTGATCTCTCTCTGTCAAATAAATAAATAAAATCTTAAAAAAAAAAGTTTTGGAGACAGATAATAGTTGTGGTTGTACCACAGTGTAAATGTCGTTGATGACTTAAAACATGGCTAAAATGGTAAATTTTATGTTATGTATATTTTACCACGATGCAAATCAATCAATCAATCAGTCAATCCAGAATGAGAGAAGTCAGACCCCTTTTCCCCCCACACTAAAAAAGCATGGTCTCAGGTACACAGTGGGTGATCTCTCTGTCTGAGTTTCCTCCTTCCTTCGTTCTGGATTTATCTTCACTTGGGTTCCAGGGCCAAGGCCAAGAGGCAGGATGAGGGAGAGCAGGATGGGTGTCAAGAGAGGAAGTGATTAAATGTTGAATGAGGATCTGGTGGTGGTGGGGTCAAAGCCAGGATGGCCCACCGGGAAGGTCTGGCTTGAGGAGCCAGGCTGCCTTTCTGCCTGGAAGGAAGAAGGATATCCGGAGGTCAGGGATGACACTAGTGTTTTTAGCCATGGGAGAGAAGTGAGACATCCAAATTAAGGAGGAAAGGCGGGTGGGAATTGCAGGATGTCCGTATTGGCCTATGCTACAAAAATAAATGCTTCTGCGAGTAAGTATTACGTAAATAAATAAGTACAGATTTTTTTAAAAAGCCTTCAAATCAACTTTTTTCCTCCACTTTACCAAGGACAAGGGCAGCATAATAAACTGAGAAGGGAAACAAAGACATTTAAGATTCTGGCTGCTATGGGGAAATTACAAATGAGGTCTGACGCTATTTTTGTTTCTTTTTCATTATGAAAAATACGTTGCCTGACATGGGCACCCTGCCACCATTGGGAGAACCGTGAGAATCCAGTTTGTTCCCAAAACATTGCCATGGGGAGGTGAGGTCACAAGGGAATATGGCTTTCCCCCAAGGGAGGCCTAACTAAAAATAAATAAAGGAATAAATGATAAATAAATGATGTGCTAGAAATGAGAATCAGAGCACACAGCTCTGGTCTAGCATTTTCATATTCTAGCTGGGTTCCCTGGGGCAAATCATTTCCCCTCTCTGCGTTTTAGTTGTTGTATTCATTTCATTAGGTGCTGCTCTGTCTGATAGTTTAAGTCTAGGATATATTCTTTTCAAGCACTTGAAGAGAACAACAGTGGGAGTTGAAGACAGGAAAGAAAATTCTGAGCTCGTTGGTAGAGTTGAATATCCTAGAGCCAAAAGAGAGGTCACCTAGCTCATTCATTCACACATTCATTCATTCATTCATTCGTTTGTTCATGTATTCTGTATTCCTATCTGAGCAATACCCTGTCCCTGGCCCTTGTGTAGGGAAGTGAGGACCACAAATGGATCAGATGCAGTTCTCACCTTCACCAAGCTTGCAGTCTAAAAGATGGAGGAGATGATATGGGGGCAAGGCAAGAGGGTAATGAATAATTATACCACCAGGGCCTATAGGGTTGGAGACTGAGCATATAGGGTATGGTAAAGCTGCAGAGTGAGCAAGCTTCACTCAGCTTCTAGAAGCCAGGAAAGGCTTCCAGAGGATGAATACATTTAAAGGACAAGAAGAAGGTTACCAGGCGGATAAAGGGGGAGAATCAGCAGACTATCGTATGCACAAGTGACCTTGTCATTTCAATCTCAGAGAACTGAAGTTCTTCCTTCTAGTTCTTTAGGTAAAGACATCCCAGAGTTTTGGAAATCATTAGACCAGAGCTTCTCAAACCTGAATCTGTACACTCCTCAGGGCTCCTAGATATATTTTTAAAAGCATAAAATGTGTCCATGAGAACTTTAAATGTTATATTTCATTCTGGTGATAATCCAAATACATTAAAATAAATATGTTCTGACTGGTCTGCAAGACCACTACCTACCATGTCATTTTGACCTTGACCTTATGTTTATGATTGCTCTGGTGCCCCGGAGTGCTACCTTCACTGTTAGAGCCTGGCCAGGAACACAGTGGGGTGGACTCAATGTAAATGCTGCTGCTGTGCCAGGTGAAAGTCAGATGGGTTCTTGGAGTACTAGCAACATGAAGATTTTCCATGAGTCTGACCAGAGAAGCATGGTGGGAGCTGCCAGCAGTTACACGGTGCTGGGAGCTTGCAGACTCGAGAGAACTATGCAGTAGCTGTGTGAGGCACAGCCAGGTTTCACATGGCAATTTCATTTCAGCAATACAATGTCTTCTGTCACATTCAACTGAAGTCTTTATTTGAATTTTATAGGTTTTATAGTTTTATTTTCCATTTGTCTTGGTTTAGAGTATTAGAACTATAAGTGCAAGGGATGTGTACTGAGTTTTGTGCTTATAAATATATAAGTGGCAGTAGAATAAAAATAGATCAACTTCAGAGTGAGTCCATGAGAATTAAAAACATTTTTTTAAATTTTATTTTTAAGTAATTTTTACACCCAACAGGGGGTTCAAACCTACAACCCTGAGATTAAGAGTCTCATGCTCTACTGATTAAGCCAGTCAGGCACCCACAGTCTGTGAGAATTTTGAAGAATGGCCCATCCACTACTTGAGTTTGAAAAACGTTCTGTTAGCTGCTTGGTGAACAGTTCTCATTGTTAAGAATTTCTTCTTATGGGCATCTGGGTGGCTCAGTGGGTTAAAGCCTCTGCCTTCAGCTCAGGTCATGATCCCAAGGTCCTGGGATCGAGGCCCGCATCGGGCTCTCTGCTCAGCACGGAGCCTGCTTCCTCCCCTCTCTCTCTCTCTGCCTGCCTCTCTGCCTACTTGTGATCTCTGTCTGTCAAATAAATAAATAAAATCTTAAAAAAAAAAAAGAATTTCTTCTTAGAGTGACACTTGTATGGCTCAGTTGGTTAAGCACCTGCCTTCAGCTCAGGTCATGATCTCAGGGTCCTGCGATCAAGTCCCACACTCGGGCTCCTTACTCAGCAGGGAGCCTGCTTCTCCCTCTGCTTGCCGTTCCCCCTACTTCTGTGCAGACTCTTTCTCTAGCACACAAATAAATAAAATAAAAAAAAAATTATTCTTAGAGTCTAAAGCGAGTATTTCCTCCTGCCATCTAAGGTCAAAATAACCTCCAGAAAGAAGTTGTTTTCATGCAGTTCAAAAAAAGTCCACAGGACCTCCAGGAAGTAACTCTGTCTTCCAGAGTTAGACATATCTGACATTTATTTTACCATTTTCCCCCTGCCCCCCCAAATATGTACCTTCAGCCAGGCTGCAAAGGTTAGTACCTTAGCAGTATTTAGTAAGCAATTTGAGCAAAGTCCTTGATCTCTCCAAGAGATACTTCCCTAATCTATAAAACAATTATACTAATAAAATGTTACATCTCAGGGCTGTTGTGAGGATTAATTGGGCATGCTCCTGGGAATATAGCGGTAACAGTTCCAATAGCCACCGCTAATCTTAAACACTTTTCCTGCTTTACCTTACTTCATCTTCCCTAGTTTGCATGAAGATAGTTTAATCTGAATTTTATAGCTCAAGAAACAGGCTCAGAGAGGTAAAAGGAATTTGCTCAGTTGGCTGAATTGGGAATCAAACCTAACCCTCAGGCAAATGGCCTTGCTTGTTACTATTGCCCAAAGTACTCACGCTCTGCCAGCTCCACCTATAGAAATCTTACCTGCCTTTTAACAATTCTTAACAGAAGAAACTCTTCTCCTGTGTGCTCATATATTTTGCTTAGCCTCATGGGTTACAGGAATTTAATCTACTTTTGTATTATACAGTCAGTTTACCCAGGACACACCCACTGGGAGGTGGAGGATGGGGACAGATTATCTAGGGTCTAGGAACAATCAAATGTTCTCTGACTCTGAGCCCCCACCCAGTGAAGTCACCTACATCCAGAGCCCCTTCCCAGAAAACCCCTACCACTCCTTTCCCATGGCCTGGTTCCCAGGGGCTCACTTAGGTGTTTGTTATATTGAATGGAATTGCATGGAGCCAGGACAATGGGCTCCAGCCTCAGGCCTGGGACTACTATCTGGACAAGTCATTTGAACTTTCTGGGCCTCACGCTCTGTAAAATGGGGTCGGCGTGTGGGTATATGTGGAATGCTCGATGAAGTCCTACCCATTTTTAACATTTTATGTTTTAAAAGTTGTAGCCAGAGCACAGATATGAGACCTATGGCCAGATTAAGTTTCTTGGAGCAGGGCATTTCATGAGACTACGTTATTGTATTCTATCTTTATGAATTCTAGGGAGAAGGGGGAAAATGGATATCAAAAACACAACTTACCATAGTCACATTTTCTCACTCATGCTTTCTGTTTTTCTGCCTTTTTTTTTTTTTGGACAGAGTGAGAAAGAGCACAAGCAGGGTGGGTAGCAGACAGAGGCAGAGGGAGAAGCAGGCTCCCCGCTGAGCAAGGAACCCTATGTGGGCCTTGATCCCAGTATCCTGGGATCATGACTCACGCTGAAGCCAGATGCTTAACAGACTCATCCACCCAGGAGCCCCTCTTTCTGTTATTCTTAATTTGGTTTTATCTATGTATTTCCTGTATACAGTTTATATTGCTGTGCCTTTAAATTCTCTAATATTTTCTTCTTCTTTTTAAAAAAAATTTTATTTAATTATTTGATATATAGAGAGAGAGCAGGAGCAGGGGTAGGAGCCGAGAGAGAAGCAGGCTCCCCACTGAGCAAGGAGCCTGAGTGTGGGACTTGATCCCAGGACCCTGAGATCATGACCTGAACTGAAGGCAGACACATAACCAACTGAGCCACCCAGGTGCCCCTCTTTCCGTTATTATTAATTCATTTTATCTATGTATTTCGTTATATGGTTTATATTGCTGTGCCTTTAAATCCACTAATCCTTTCTTTTAAGTGTAATCTACTGTTACTCCCACTCAGTGTATTTGTCATCACAGACATCTGAGGTTCATCTCCAAGGGTTTGATTTGTGCCTTTTTTTTTTTTTTTGATGTCTTCCATGCCTGTATTTAGCTTTCTGAACATATGGAACAGTTGTCATTTCTGAATAGAGAAACTGAGCTTAGAGAAGTTAAGTAATTTATCAAAGGTCTTTAAAATGAAGGTAGTCTGGGGCACCTGACTGGCTCAGTTGGTAGAACACATGCAACTCTTGATCTCAGGAATGTGGGTTCGAGACCCATGTTGGGTGTAGAGATTACTTGAAAGATAAACTAAGAATAAAAAAGAATTAAAACAAACACACACACACAGAGGTGGTTTCTCTCTAGCACCCATATTTTAAGCCATCAAATTGTACTGTCTTTCCATACACACAGTGTGTTATTTTCTCATTTTTATGATAAACTCTAATCAATGGCAGTTTAGAATAGAGAGGACTGCATAATTCTAAAAACTAAGGACAGAGCATAAAAGAATGTGAGGTAATATGTCAGCCACTAACAATGAGGATGGCTCACATTTATCAAACACTTGTCTCGGGCCTAAAGTTTGGCTGAAATCTCTGTGTGCACTGCCTCTTTTATCTTCACAGTCTATTCAGCAAATATTATCTCCATTTATGAGAAAGATTTAAAGAAGCAGTTGCCCCAAATCCCACAGTGAGGTGGCACCCGTGCCACATGCAGACCCCCTGATGGCTGAGGCCAAGCTCTTAGTGCTCCACTGAATTGCCTGGCTTGGAAAGGTGAGAGGACAAAAACAGGTACTACAGGACCTTCGTGCTCTCAGAGGTTAGAGTTTAGTGGAGGAAACAAGTGTGAAAACAGTTGCATTATATTATCCTTTAAGTTAGGATTTCCTTGATTGTAAGTGACAGAATTCTAATTCTAATAAAGGGAATTTTTTTCCAATATAATCATGAGCAGGGTAAGAAAGCAGCTGGACCCTTTAAGATAACTGGACCCAGAGGTTGGAATCTCCTCAGGATTCTCTCACTCTCCTGCCCTTGTCTATTTCTTCCTCCCTTCTTCAATAATTTATTATAAAAAATTTCAGGGGTGCCTGGCTGGGTCAGTCAGTGGAGCACGAGACTCTTAATCTCCGGGTCATGAATTCAAGCTCCACACTGGGCATAGAACTTATATTTTAAAAAAAATTCAATCAACAGAAAAGTTGAAAGGTCTTTACACAGGTACACCACCGCTTAGATTTTTACCATGGTTCCATTTTGCTATATTTAATGTGTCATGTAACCATCCACCCATTTCTGCTTTACTTTGCATACTGGATTTATTTTCTCAGAGTACCTTCCCCTTGATGAACAAAATTCCCATCTCATACCTCACAGCCTTAACTCTGCAACTCGGGTTCAAAACCTCCTATGGCAGGATCAGATTCATCTAAAGTGGGTTGTTGCCCCCTGAACTAACTAAGGAGAAGGTATATTGTAGTGGGCAATTCCCACCAGGACTACCTGGCAGGCATGAAGGGAGAGGCTGGAAAGGGAGACAAGCAAACAAAATGGTACAGGTAAATTCCCTGATGAAAGGAACCTCGGGGATTTTGGGAGTACAAGGGGAGACACTTAATCCAGTTGGGATAGTCAAATTTCGGCTTCTTTCAAAGGAGATGATTCCTGAACTGTCTTAAAAGGTAGCGGGAGTGGGGCGCCTGGGTGGCTCAGTGTGAAGCATCTGCCTTCGGCTCAGAGCATGATCCCAGGGTGCTGGGATCGAGCCAGGCGTTGGGATCCCTGCTCTGTGGGAAGCCTGCTTCTCCCTCTCTCACTCCTCCTGCTTGTGTTTCCTCTCTTGCTGTGTCTCTGTCAAATAAATAAATAAAATCTTTAAAAAAAAGTTTAAAAGGTACGGGGAGTGATCTCAGTGATATGAGGAATTTGAGAAACAAGACAGAGAATCATAGGGGAAGGGAGGGAAAAATGAAACAAGACGAAACTGGGGAGACAAAGGAAAAATGAAACAAGATGAAACTGGAGAGACAAACCGTAGGAGACTCTTAATCTCAGGAAACATACTGAGGGTTGCTGGAGGGGAGGGTGGTGGGAGGAATGGGCTGCCTGGGTGATGGATATTGAGGAGGGTATGTGCTATGGTGAGCAATGCGAATTGTGTAAGACTGCTGAATCACAGACCTGTGCTCCTGAAACAAATAATACATTCTATGTTAATTAAAAATTTTAAAGAGGCACGGGGAGTTAAGCATTGGGTAAAAGGCTGGAGACTAAACAGATCAAGGCGCAAAGTTTGGGAGTATCTGGGGAAGTATAAAGTAAGAAAAGAAGGGGCGCCTGGGTGGCTCAGTGGGTTAAGCCTCTGCCTTCGGCTCATGTCATGATCCCAGGGTCCTGGGATCGAGCCCCGCGTCGAGCCCCGCGTCGAGCCCCACACGGGCTCTCTGCTCAGCGGGAAGCCTGCTTCCTCCTCTCTCTCTCTCTGCCTGCCTCTCTGCCTACTTGTAATCTCTATCAAATAAATAAATAAAATCTTAAAAAAAAAAAAGTAAGAAAAGAAAAATAATGTGACCACACACATGTGCTCCAGCATTGAAACACTTTATATAGTGCAAGTAGCAGTGAACTGGCTCTCAGGTTCTTGTGTTCATGTTTTAGTTTGTAATTGGCCATTGAGGAGTATTTACACCATGGAAATCTGCAAACTTGCTTTTTTTTTTTTTTTTCCCCAGAGATTGGTTAAACATTTTGCCAGCACCACTGGCCACAGGCTGTAAAAACCTGAAGATGACTGTGATATTTTCTCCTGATGTTTTCTCATATAGGCTGATGTATTCCTTTTAGAAAAACTTCTTTGACACATTCTATTTCTGGCCCTGAATGATTTTGTTTTCTCTTAAAGTTTCATTCCTTCATTTCCCAAACCTGCCTAAGCGGTGCCATGCTCATGGGGGGATCTTGCAGATATGACAGCACTAAGAAGCCAGGATATATCTGCTGTCAGAGCTCCCAGGGCTCCCAGATCCCATACTGCTAACAAGAGCCCAGGGCCAGTGCTCTTGTTCCTGTCTGGACTTTGCAGAGCATTTTACCAGAAACTTAAGTGGACAGATTGTTATCAGGAAAGAAAGATTCCTTAGCCTGTGAGATTGGTTTTTTTTTTTTTTTTCCTTTTGGAAAATAATCCATTAGCACTGATGGAGCCATAGCCAGCTTCAGGGTACCTCCCGTCTGGCTCCCACAGGAGATTACAATAGGGCTTGGCAAATTCTCCCGAGTCCATGTGTAACCCTTCCCCTATTCAAATCTCCTTTCCCCACAGTGGTGTGCTCAGACTAGCTTCACTACCAAAAATATTAATCAAAGTAACCCCTGAACCATGCTAAAATGACTAAGACATACTTTCTGCCCTTGAGGGGAGTCAGGACCCTTTCATAAATATATAAAAACAAATAGAAGCAAAAATAAATAAGAACAGTACTTAAAGAATCAAAAACGTGGAAGGAATTATCTGATGCATCCATTTTGTATGCTTTCTTTTCAGTTGTTTTTTTTTTTTTTTTAGTAATCTCTATGCCCAACACAGGGCTCAAATTAATGACCTCGAGATCATGAGTCATATGCTCTACCAGCTTAGCCAGCCAGGTGCCCCTTTTCACTTCTTTTGAAGCTCCAAAGTTTTAGATTTTGATGATGCCCCAATTGTTTTCTCTTTTGTTCTTTTAGCCTTTCATGTTACCTCTAAGAAATATATATATTGCTTTATACAATTGCTTTTAAAATCAGCTACTAGAATAAAAGAGAATTATGCACTTATATTGTCTTTTATCATTATAAAAGATAATATAATTACCTTTACCAGTATTCTTTGTCTTTTCATTTGGATTTGAATTACCATGTGAGGTGAGTTACTTTCAGGCTGAAGAACTTCTTTCAGCTTTTCTTTTAAGGTAGCCCTGCTAGCAAAAAATTCTTTCAGCTCTTTTATTTGGGTTCTTTGAAATTTGAATACTGAATGTTGAATGCATAAAACATAATGACTACCGTTGAAGTCTTTGTCTATTAAATCTGACATCTAAGTAGGGCTTCTCATAGGCATTTTCTGTTGCCTGCTTTTGTTTCTTTTAGTAGGGGAGGGGCAAAGGGAGAGAGAGGGAAAGAACATTAAGCAGGCTCCATGACCAGCACAGAGCCCAATGCAGGGCTTAATCTCACAACCCTGACATCACGACCTAAGCTGAAATCAAGAGTCAGATGCTTAATGACTGAGTCATCCAGGCACCCCTAAACATATCTTTTTTTTTTTTAAGATTTTATTTTTAAGTAATGTATACACCTAATTCAGGGCTCAAACCCACAACCCTGAGATCAAGAATTTTATGCTCCACTGACTGAGCCAGGCAGGTGCCCCTAAACATAATTTTTTAAAAGTAAGAAGTGTAATATATACTCTTTATAATATGTTAAACAATGGGAGAATTAACATATAAAACACGTGTTAATAATTCCCCCTACTTCCCACTAATACCTTCACCTTCCCTCCCTACCATCTTCCACCCCACCCCTAACTATCAATATTAACACTGTGCTGTATAACTTCCTACACCTTTTTTCTTGCTAATACAAATATAATAACCTAAAAAGAGGATTTTTTTTTCTTAACAAAAGCAATTACATGTAATACACACTACTATGCAACTTGCTTCTTCACTTAATGTTTCATATTCATTCTTCCTGGTCAGGATATATAAATTTAACTCATATTTTATTTATTTTTTTAAAGGATTTATTTATTTATTTATTTATTTTAGAGACAGTGGAGTACAGGCAGGGGGAGGGTCAGAGAGAATCTTCCAGCAGACTCCCTGCTGAACATGGAGTCCCACACAGGGCTTAATCCCATGACCCATGAGATAATGACCAGACCCAAAACCAAGAGCTGGATGCTCAACCAACTGAGCCACCCAGGTGACCTTAAATTTACTTCATATTTTACATAGATCATATTCCATAATATAATGTAACTGCACAAAAATGTACTCATTTTTCTTTTTTGGACATTCAGGTTATATACAGTTTTTTTGTTTGTTTTTGCCCCTGTGAACAATATTCCTACAGATACACACACACACACACACACACACACACACACACACACTTACTCCAGTAATACAGAGTGTTAAAAGAGAGATACTAGGGGTGCCTGCGTGGCTCAATCAGTTAAGCATCTGCCTTTGGCTCAGATCATGTTCCCAGGCTCCCGGGATTGAGCCCTGCATGGGGCTCCCTGCTCAGCGGGGAGCCTGCTTCTTCCTCTCCCTCTGCCCTCCCCATCTCCCACTGCTGCTTACTCTTCTCTCTCTCAAAGTCTCTGTCTCTTTCTCAAATGAATGAATAAAATCTTAAAAAAAAAAAAGAGATACTGGACCAAAGAATATATATTTTAAATTTTAATAGATTCTTCTAGAATATTTTCCAAAGATAGTATGGTATAAGGTTATGTTCACCAGCAATGCATAATGCTGTCTTATTTCCTTACTTTCTAACAACAGCTGGCTGTTCTCAAAAATTAAAATAATTTTGTCAGTCATGTTTTGTAGAAATGCATCCTATTTTTTTAAAAGTTAACATTTCCCTAACAACTAGTGGGTTTGAGCATCTTTCCAGGTTTCCTGTCCATTTACATCACCTCTTTTGTGAATTCCCTATTCATATCATCTACCCATTTTTCTCTGTGGGTTGTTCACCTTTTACACATTCCACATTGTGACTAAAGTGGTCAATAAAGAATCAGGACTACAGCCCAATCTCCCAACTTCCAATCCAGGATTTTCTCTACTCTGAGCACTTCCTGAACTATTATGTGTTTTTGTTGTCGTTGTTGTGCTGTATATTTGTTATATTATATTATATTATATTATATTATATTATATTATATTATATTATATTGTGTTATATTATGTTATGTTATGTTATATTATATTATATTATGTCTCCTCTGTCATAATGTTAGAGTAACTAGTTTGTTGAACAAATCGATCTCACACTGCTCACTTCTGCAGGCAGAAAAACGTTATTTGCTCTCACCAAATTTCTCTAAAGTTCAGCTTACTGAATAGGTCTTTCCTTATTACTAAATGAAATCTTGGACAGATCGTATTAGGTTTTTTGTTTTTTTGTTTTGGTCCTCAGGTAATGAGAGATTTCCAAGTGCTTTCAAATATCAAAAAGAAGACAAAAGTAGAAAGATGCGTCCTGTTTGGTTTGGAAGGAAGCAAGCATTTGTGTCAGAAACTGCATAGGGGGTATATTAGGCCGCTCAGGCTGTCATGACAAAATACCCCCCACTGGGTTGCTTAAGCAACAGAAATTTATTTCCTCACTAATCTGGAGGCTGGAAGTCTGAGATCAAGATTCCAGCATGGTTAGCTTCTTAGCTTACAGATGGCCACTTCCTCTCTGTGTGCTCTCATGGCCTTCCTGCAGGGCATGTGCATGGAGAGAAAGCTGGAGCGTTATCTCATATCTCTTCTAGTAAGGACACTAATCCTATTGGATTAGCGTCCCACACTTATGACCTTATTTAAGCTTAATTTTATCTCCCAGAGGCTCCATTTCCAAATAGTACTCACACTGGAGGTTAGTTCTTCAACATAGGAGGGGAGGGAGACACAAACATTCAGTACATGACAGGGAGCCACATGGAAAGTGTTGGGACTGGCCTCTTGGGGCTCAGAGTGGTCTCCAGCTGATAGTCAGCAGGAGAACGGGGACCTTAGTCCTACAATCATAAGCAACTGAATTCTGCCAATAATCAGAGCTTGAAAGAGGACCCTAAGACCCAGACCCAACCAACACTTTGAATTTAGCCTGGTGAGATCCTGAACAGAGAACTGAATCATGCCATGTGCAGACTTCCAGCATACAGAAACTGAGATAATAAATCTGTGTTGCTTTAAGCTGCTACATTTGGGATGATTTGTTACACATCAATAGAAAACAAATATACTCTTTAAGAAAAATAATCCAATAATAAAAAAATTTAAAAAAAAAGGAAAAATAATCCAAAATTATAAAGGGGCCTAAAGAGACCCTGAAACACAAGCTTTGTTAGTTTCAAGGTATATCCATCTCTGGCTCCAAGGAAGGAAGATGAGGAACACAGGCCATCAACTGCAGTATGATGTCACTGTACAGGGTGGGTCAGATGTCCTAAACCAATTCTTTCTCTTTGGAAGGCTTTGGCAGATGTTTTGGAGATCCTCCCCTAGAGCTTCTACCTGGACTTCCCTTGACAACGCAAGGTCTCTCCTCTAGGTTAGCTTCTGAGTTTCCAGCAGTCCATCCTCTTTGTTGGGATCACTGTGCCCTCCATGTGATTCTTTGAGGGCAGGTGGCTCTTAAGAATATCCCAGTCAATGCCCTTCTTCTAAGTCCACATCAATCCCTAGGACACACCTGTCTTGCCCCATAGCTAGTGGGAGAACAGTTGGCTCTAACACAACCATCTCTCTCCTTGTCCTACAAGTTTCTTTCTTAAAAAAAAAAAATATTTATTTATTTGAAAGAGAGAGTATGAGTGGAGTAGGGAGGAGCAGAGGGAGAGGGAGAAGCAGACTCCCCACCGAGCAGGGAGCCCAATGTGGGGCTCAATCTCAAGACCCTGGGATCATGACCTGAGCTGAAGGTAGATTCTTTTTTTTCTTTTTAAGATTTTATTTATTTATTTATTTATCACAGAAAGCGAGAGAGAGAGAGAGAGAGAGAGAGAGAGAGCGCACAAATGCGCAAGCAGGCAGAGTGGCAGGCAGAGGCAGAGAGAGAAGCAGACTCCCTGCTGAACAAGGAGCCCAATGTGGGGCTCGATCCCAGGGCCCTGGGATCATGACCTGAGCCAAAGGCAGCGGCTTAACCAATTGAGCCATCCAGGCATCCCTGAAGGTAGATTATTAATAAACTGAGCTACCCAGGAACCCCTGTCCCACAGGTTTCAATCAGTCCCTCACTACTAAGTTCCTCAAGCTTGTGTCAAATTATGTCTTATGATCCCCAAACTCGAGAATCATGTGTCAAGCTCTCTGAGTGGTTTTCTGGAAGTCTTCTATCTCCCTTGGCTTAAGGAAGGAGGAGAATATACCCTTTGCCCCAAGTACTGATGGCTATTCAGGAGAAAGACCATTGGTGTGGGATTCAGGAACTCTGAGCTCTAGTCTGACTTACTATGACCTTGGGAAACTTTCTTTTCCATTCTGGACCTTTGTTCCCTGGGTCAGTTAAATGATGATGCTGGAGTGGATTCACACATTTATTCAGTAAATGATCATTGAGCCTCTACTGCGTGCCTGGAACTGTTCTGGGCACTGGGAGTCAGCAGAGAACAAACAAGATGGCCTCTGGGGGCCCTTCCAGCCCTCACATGCTTCTCCTCACCCACTTCCCACTCATCCCTTACTCCCAGGAGCAGTCAGTCCTGGCCTCCCCAATGACCACCCTTTCTACCCCAGCAGAGCATAACCTCCTCTTGCTGGGACCTTTGATGGAACTAAGGCTGAACATTCTCTGAAGACAGCCTTGCTGCTCCTCTCTGCTACTGCCCATTAATCTGGTCTGTCTGGACTGGAAGTGCTCCCTGACCAACGACAACGGAAAGGTTTATTTGTAGGGATCAGGAAGTCCCCCATGACCCCTTTCCATCCACCTCTGGGACAGGAAGCCCCAGGAGGAAAAAACAAAAGATGAAACGCTGGCTGACTTCCCAGCTTCCAAGTGCTCAGCAATACTCTTGTCTGGAGGGTCCCTTCTGCCCAGCAGACAGTGACCTCCCTCAGAAACTCCTTCCTTGTCATTGAGCCCCAGGCCCTCAGTTCCTTTCCAGAGGATCCAGAAGGACTTAGGTGACGTAAAAGAGGTATAAGAAATGAAGATTGACTCTCTGGGAAAGGATGCATGGTGTCTTATCCTAAGCTAAGTCTCCATTTCTGGGAGGGAGGGAGGCTGAATTCAGAGTGGGAATAATATTCTCGGTGGTTAAGGAAGCAAGTGAGTCATCTGCTCTGACCTTCATCTATGCCTTCCCATGGGCAGGGTAGTTTCAGAGAGGGTGAGAATGGAAGTGATTTCTAATCCTCAGTTTTAGCTTGCTGAGTTATTTGGGAATCCTTACCTGTGACATTGCCTTCCATCCATCACTCTTCTCCCAACAGCTTAGCTAACCTGCCTGAAGGAAAGTTAACATGGATAGGATATCACCTTTTTAGGAACCCAGGGCCTGTGCTTAAAAGTGCCTCATGCTTGATTTAACACTCTGCTGTTAATCTTCAAATTCTTGATAATTTCTGAACAAGGAGCCCATGTTTTCGTTTTGCACTGGGCCCCACAAATTGCACAGTGGGTCCTGATTGAGAGTGTCCCATGTGTTAGGGTCTAAGCCAGGTATTTGGCAAACTTGTGTCATTCCAACTTCTAACGTGCTGAACTAGGGACTGTCCGCTCCTTGTTACCACTGATGAAATTTAAGCTTAGGTAAATACTTTGCTGAAGGCTGCTTACCAACAACAGGGTGAAGTCAGGATCCAAACCCAAATCTGACTCCTGAGTTAGAGCTCCTTCTGAAGGTCCACAGTGCTGTCTACCAGAAGAAATGCTTTTACTTCCACTATATGGGAGAGATGAGTCTGGAAAAGCGATTCAGGAGAGTTAGGCGGGAGTGGAATGAAAGGATTTGACCAGAGCTAGAATTTCTTTCTTTTTTTTTTTAAGATTATTTATTTATTTATTTATTTGACAGAGATCACAAGGAGGCAGAGAGGCAGGCAGAGAGAGAGGAGGAAGCAGGTTCCCTGCTGAGCAGAGAGCCCGATGCGGGGCTCGATCCCAGGAACCCTGGGATCATGACCTAAGCCGAAGGCAGAGGCTTTAACCCACTGAGCCACCCAGGCGCCCCATTTTTTTTTTAAAGATTTTTTTTTTCAGAGCTTGAATTTCAAGCAAGCACTGAGTATATGTTTTTCGAGAACAACCCACATGCAGATTCCCAGTCAAACATCCTCATTCATACTCCCAACTCTCATGCACACATACGCACACACGTTCACATCTACACACACCACCAGTCCAGAGCCTGCTTTCCAAAGCAGTTCAATTATGTGTGTCATTACAGTGTCCTAGAGTGTCAACACCACAAGGACCCCTAGGAAAGCACCTCATTTGCTAATCTGATTCCCTCACTTGACAGATGAGAAAGCTCAGAGAGGGAGGCTCAGAGAAGCTCAGAGAGGGAAGAGATGGTCCAGGTCACACGCTTCACTAGTGGCAGAGATGGGACTTTGTGCCAGCCTCCTAACTCTAGATCCAAGGGCACAGCATAGGATGAATCGATGGGAGTAAAATGGGGTAACTACAGACGTATCTGAGCAGAACGGAATTACGATCCTGAGCTTAACCAGGCTTTCCTTCCTCCTGACCATCCTTCCTCTGCACCCCAAGCAAAATTTACCCACCAGGATCTGAGAAATACTCTGCTTCTGACCCTGGCTGGGCACAGAAATCCCCACCTCCGTATCAGTATTTATAGTAATGCTATTGCTTAAGACCCAAAAACACCTGCTTTAAGGGGTCAAGTGGTTTGGATTAACATGGTTGACTGTTCTTTCATTGACAAGCAAAACAAAACACAAAAGCAAAATATAAACAGGATAAGGCAAGAGGGCTTAATTACTCTATAGAAACAGAAGAGTTCCTATGTAGTGAAAGCAAAACAAAGACCTGCCAGGAACTGCCCTGAAGGAACAGGTGACCTTGGGCTCATCCATCTCTGGGCCTTCTCTGGGAAACCTCCCAACACCAGCCTCTACGACCAGACTGGGCTTGAGCTGGAGTCATGCAGCTAAAGGGCATGGTTTTGATCCATTTTGGAGATATTTCTCCTCCCATGTTTCCTCTGGACAGATCTGGGTTCAACTTTGACTTTGCCATTTACTAAATGTGATTTGGGGCATGTTGGGACAGTCTCTCCCAAGCCTCAGTTTCCTAATGTGTAAAATGGGCATGGTACTGAAACCTGTGTCTCAGGAGATTCCTGTGTGGGTCTTTCGGTGCTAAACCTATGGAGTCCCACCCAGACAAACCAGGAAGGCTGGTCACATTGAGCTATTGGGGAGGTAATGCTGAGGAAGGATTTCTCCAAGTGACTGGCACACTGTGATTGCTCCTACAGTAATTACTATCCTTTTCTCTTACCTAAAACATTCTTTTTAAAGATTTATTTCTTCATTTGTTTATTTTAGAGAGAGAGCACACACCAGTGTGGAGTGGGTGGAGGGGTGGAGGGACAGGGAGAAGAAGAGAATCCTCAAGGAGACTCCCCGCTGAGCTGGGAGCCCTAGGCAGGGCTCAAGGCCTCAAGGCTCTCAGGGCCCTGAGATCCTGACCTGAGGTGAAAGCAATAGTCAGATGCTTAACTGACTTAGCCACCCAGGCACCCCCTTACTTCAAACATTTAAAGAGACCTTCTGTTTGCCCTACCTTGTGTTAAGCACTGTTAAGAGAATTTATAAGCATTCATGAAGCTCATTTTATATTTGCAAGGTATTTTCATACCTATTTTCTCATGTAATCTCATGTAATCTTTACAACATCCCTCCGAGGGAGGTAAAACTCAGCATCCCTATTTTATAGGTAAGCTAACTGATCTCAGAAAGAGCTTGGCTAATAATAGGTTGCTACGGACTCAATTTGTCACCCCACCCCCCACCAATTCAAATGTTGAAATCCTAATCCCCATTGTGATGGCATTTGGAGGTGGAGCCTTTGGGAGGTAAATCGGTTTAGATGAGGTCATAAGGGTGGAGCTTCTCATGAAGGATTAGTACCCTGACAAGAAGAGACTAGAACTCTCTCTCTGTGTCCTGTGAGGATTCCACAAGAAGGTGGCAATCTGCAAACCAGAAAGAGGCTCTCATTGGACCTCTCAGCTTCCAGAACTGTGAGAAATCAAGGTTTTTTTTTAAACCTGCCAGTCTATGTTTTTTGTTACAGCAGCCTGTGCTAACTGAGAGGTATAGAGAAAGTGGAGAAAGGATGGGATAACAAACGTGTAATTATTTTGGGCTGTGGATAGGAAGGGCTAGGATACAGATTAAATCCCTCGGCTGCAGAGCTTAAGGATTTTCACGTCATATCACACTGTCCTACTATCCTTCTCCATCCTCATCCATGGAGGCTGCTGATAGGTCCTATTTCTTCTTACCTTTATAAAAAGGATTCTTTGCTGTAAACAGGAACCACATTTTGTCTTATTTAAATAGAAAAGGAAAGGCACCTGGGTGGCTCTTTTGGTTCAGCCTCTGACTTTGATTTCAGCTCAGGTCATGGTCTCAGGGTCCTGGGATTGAGGTCCGTGTTGGGCTCCCCACTCAGTGAGGAGTCTGCTTGAAATTTTCTCTCTCCCTTTCCCTCTGCCCTTCCCCCCACTTTGCTCATGCATATTTTAGGGCACTCTAAAATAAAAATAAATAAATCTTTAAGAGAAAAAACAAAACGAATTGTTGAAGGGATGTTAGGTTGCTCACAGTTTCCTAGAGGGCCAGAGAAGCTTTCACCCCAGGATGAACTCCCCAATTCACTATATAGACCTGGCCCAGTAAACATGACAGCCACTGTTGTAGGGAGTGGGTTCCACTGCCTGCACATCAAGATGACAAATGCCAGATCCTGGACTCTACCACTTCAGCTGCTGCCTCTGCTGCCAGCCATGGCTCACACTGATTCTGCACACCCCTGCTTCTTTGCCTCATTAGCTTCTAGTTCAAGGTTGGCCTAAGGCAGGTCCGTCTGACTGGCCAGGCTTGGGTCATGTGCCATGCTTTAGTTGTGGGGGTTTCTGGGCAAGTGAGTCTGGCACTTTCAGTTTCTTTAATGGGAACTGACTCTGTGTATCTCATAAGATGGGACCTCTCCAAACATGAAAAGGTCCTAAAACTCCGCAGCCCAAAATAATTACACATGTTTGTTATCCCATCCTTTCTCCACTTTCTCTATACCTCTAGGCCAATCACCCCCAAACTCCAAATTTTATTTTGTCTCAATGGATCATACTAAAGGTATCCCAGCTGTTGTGAATTCATCCAGAATGAAGTCCAGAGTTCTTAAAGAATTTGTGCTTTTACACAGATGTGTTAATCCAGGTCTTCAAGAAGCAGAGCCAAGAGGAGATTAAACATGCAAGGATTTTGCTCATGTAACAACATGTGGGAAAAATGAGAAGGGAGAGGTTGGTTGAATCATAAACCCTCCATGCAATTCTGACCCTAAGTAAGCAGAAGGGGAGGAAAGTTTGGGTAGAAAGTGTCCTAGACAGCTTCTAAAGGAGTTTGAGCTGTCATGAAGCCAGAGTTGGTTGTCAGAGGAGTCTGTGTCCCTCAGGAATATGTTTTCTTAGTCTCCCTGCTGCACACAGTCCTTGGATGGTAGCCGCTCAAAGGTAGAGTGGTATCAGCACAAATGGGTGGTGGATTCTACATGGGGCCCTTGGTCTATTACACTCCTATAGTTGGAGATCTGCAAGGCAGCTTTTCATGGCCCCATACGTGCTCTTCTCTCCACCTGCAACACCTCTTTTCCAGCTTTTTCTTTTTGGCTAACTCCTCTTGATCTTTAACAACAACAAAAAAAGTCTCAAACCTGGGTGAAGTCCTCCCTGAACTCCCTAGTCACAATGCTCCCACAGCATCTTCTAGCCAGCAGTCTCCCTGCAGCCACCACGCTCCTTATAACTATCTATTGAGATGCCTGTTCTCTCTAGACAAAGCCTCTTGAAAGCGGGAGGCATTGCTGCACCCCCAGCATTTACACATTGGTACATGTTTGGGGTTGAGTGAGTGAGTGTGTAGATGGGAGAGTTGGTTATCAGGGTCCTGTTCTCACTTAAGCAGTTCTGACAAGGTCTACTCAATTTCTCCTTGCTCATCTCCATCTCTGTCCCTGTGCATTGCCACTGCTACCACCCTAGTTCTTTGCTGTCAGTAACGTCTAGACTATAGCAGCTACGTGCTCACTGACCTCTTTGCAACACTGTCTCCTCTAATTCATCCTCTACACAGCATCCAAATGATATTTTGAGATAAAATATCCATCAATAGCTCTCTACGAAAAAAAGGGAAGTCCATACTGGTCTGAACTCTATGGCTCCTTATGATCTGGCCCTTGGGGACTTGTCTGGCCCCTCTCTTGCTGTGTAGTCTCACACCCCAAGCCTACACCATAGTGTTGCCCATGGTTTCCTCTAATATACTTGGCTAGTCTATGCCCTGATTTCCCTTGTTCTGCTTAGCAAGGCACCAACCCACTTTTTAAATTTTTAATTTAATTAATTATTATTATTATTATTATATATATTTTTTTTTACCAACCCACCTTTTGAGTTTCTCTTTGAAGATTCTCTTCTGCAAAGACTTTCTAATCTTTATCCCAAGGAGAATTGACCAATCCCTTATTTGTGCCCATTTCCCTCCTTACACTTTTAGCCTGGGTCCCATAACCCTCCATTTTTTCTTCTGCTTGCTACTTGAGTGCAAGGTCAATGTTTTATTTGTTTCTGATTCCACAGGGCTTAGCCTAGGGCCCTCAAAAGAGTTTTTAGGTACTTAGTAAGTGCTTATAGTGACTGCAGGCATAAATGAATGAATATTTGAAGGACAGGTTAATTGATAAATTTGCATTTTAACTGGGATTATATATATATATATGTCTAGAGGCTTGATTTTTTATTTTTGTCTGTTGTTTTGTTGGTTGGTTTGCCTACTTGCCCAACTCTAAACCCCTTTCTTATATTTGGAGAATTCTCCACCTTAGGATTCTTGGAGAAAGGCAAATCTCGTCTCCTATTATAGAAGTAAAAAAGGCCAGAAATTTGCTTTCCAGCTCTCCCTTTCAGCTAGGATATGCATATTGATTTAGACCCTATTAATCAGGTACATTCTCCTAGAACTTAGAATAAGACGCTTGTATTGCAAAGAAGCAGGGATGATGGAGTTTGGCAGTGGTGGGGGCTGGGGCAGCAACATCTAGGTTTCAGGACAGCAATGCCAGCAGAGTGAGTGGTGGCCTCGGGGTCCAGTGTTCAGGGCAGGGGTAGAGATGACAGTGGTGTCCTTACTGAATTAGTTCTGTAGCATGGTAGATTAGGGATGAGGTTGTTCCTGCCCTGACTCCCTTTGCTTCTGCCAATTATTCTAATACCTTTATTGAGATATAATTCATATACTATACCATTCATCCATTTAAAATATACAATTCATTTTCTAGATTATTCACTGATGTGTGCATCTATCACCATAGACAATTTTAGGACATTTTTATCATCTCTAAAAGAAACCTCATTCTCTGTAATTATCACTCCCACCCCTCCTGCTTCTCCCTCCCAATGCCTGTCCCTAGCCTTGAGCAACTGCTAATCCACTTTCTGTCTATAGATTTCCCTATTCCTTTCATATGAATGGAATCACATAGTATATAGTTATTTGTGACTGGCTTATTTCATTTAGCACAATTTTTTCAAGTTTCTTTCATGCAGTATCTTGTGTTAGTGCTTCATTCTTTTTTTATGATTGAATAATATTCTACTGTGTACCAGATCTTGTTTATTCTGTCAACAATTGATAGACATTTGGGCCTTTTCTACTTTTTGGCCATTATGAATAATACCACTATAAACATATGTGTACAAGTGTCTGTATGGATATATGCTTTCATTTTCAGCCAATTTTTTGAGCCTAATTCTTCAGGCTTTCTGGCGACTCTATGAGCTATAGAAATTTGCTATGCGCAAATTTATTTCTTATTCAAATCAGCCAGTGTTGACTTCTGTTATTTGTAACTGTGAGTTTTTTATTCCTTTTCCTTTGAGACCAAGTTCTTAACCCCAGGACAAAGTTATTGTTGGCTACTGTGACACACTTCCCAATTAATCTTCTAAGTCTCAAGTTCAGCTTTCTCTATACTTTAGTGGGGATATTGAGGTCCAAAGGGAGAAAGTGACTTGCCAGCCAGTGGCACATCTAGGACTAAAATCTAGGACTTCCCAATACAATTTAAGTTCCCCCTTTATACTATGCTTCCTTTCATCAAGTCAACAAATGTTTGTCAAGCTCTGTGGTCATAGGATATATGGAAGAAGCAGAGGATAATAGAGTCCAAAGACATGATTTGTATTCCCAGCTTTGCCACTTCCTACCTTTGTGACCTTGGACAGTGTTCCTAATGTCTCTGGGCATCAGCGAGCCCATCCATAGAAGAGGGGAAGGATCCTGGGGGAAGAGGTTGAATTAGACAGAATCTCAAGCACCTACAGCCTCTGTAAGGTGCTACTGTTTTACTTATTCTCTTCTATTTTTCTCGGTTATAATCTATTCCCTCTTAATAACAGTTTATAGCAGCAACATTTATCTGCATTAAAACGAATAAATCCTATTGATGTTTTAGTCATTTTGTTGCTTTTTCATCTCACATCTTTTCCACATTCTTCTTCGTTCTTATATTGCTTTATTTTTATAATGGCATTTCAGGTCGCATTCTTTCAACACAGACAACACTGTGCTTACTTCATTTTCACAAAAATTCAGTTCTTTCCCCCTCTTTTTCTGAAACTTGTGGTCCTCCCAATCTAGCTCTTTCTTCCTTCTGTTGAATACATGGCCAAGAAATATTTCACTTATAAGAAAAGGGTTTAAGAAAAATAACAGAGCAAGTACTTGGACCAATGGCAAAATGTCCTTGGCGGAAGATGTCAGCTAGATGTTTGGATTAATAAATAAGACCAGAAATATGATTTTTAATGTGAAATCCCCTGTTCTTTAAATTGGCAATAAATTCAGTTTAAAGATTGACCTTCCTAATGTTTTGTAATTAGTGTTGAGATCCTAGTCAGTATTACTCTTCCTCTGAGAAGGAGCACCAGCGCCTCCTAATGGGAGATGACGAAGGAACAGTGACTCTGCCATTTGCGGCTCATGGACCGTCCATACCTGCCAGTCCTTTTTTTTTTTTTTTTAAAGATTTTATTTATTTATTTGACAGACAGAGATCACAAGTAGGCAGAGAGGCAGGCAGAGAGAGAGGGGGAAGCAGGCTCCCCGCCAAGCAGAGAGCATGATGCAGGGCTAGATCCCAGGACCCTGAGATCAGGACCTGAGCTGAAGGCAGAGGCTTAACCCACTGCCAGTCCTTTATTGGGGTTTGAGCACTACCCTCTGAAAGGGTCAGATCTGGAAGGCCTTAGTTCTGGGCCCCTTGTTTTATGAATGTGTCTGAGGTACAGGGAGGTCTTTCTTCCCAATACCCAGAAGCTGCCTAGCCAGCTCCTGGATAAAATCCATGAATAGAATCTGTGCCCTGGTAAGCATCAGGGATGTACTGGCGCAGAGCCCAAAGTGTGGCTAGAGAAGGATGTAGGGAAAGGAGAAAGGGTTGGAACAGGAGATACCAAAGGAAGTTGGGGGCTGTTGCAAAACTCTAGGAATGGGGACAAGGGCTAAGATTGGAATTACCAAAGTCCACCAATGAGTGACACTTTATGCTACCAGATTAATTTTTATAAAACTTTGGTTTGGTCATTCATTAACTCCAGCCAATTTTGGCTTCATAATGATACCCGACACAAGCCACTCTGTCACGGTGTGGACAGTGAATGCCTTTCCCCGCACCCAGCCTTCTCCCCCAGGAGTCTATCAGGAATTCTAGACTGAATGGGGGTTAAGAAGTCCCAATGTAAGTCCCACGTTCAGTTATTTTCTGGTGTGTGAGCTTGGAAAAAGTCACTAAACGTCTAGGACTTTAACTTTTCCATCTGTAGTGTACCCATCTGAACAGCGGTTCCCCCCATGAGGCAGTTCTGCTGAGCCTGTGTTTTCACTTGGTCTCTCCTCTAGTTGTGTATGTTGTCTGAATTTACTCTTCTTACCCAGATACCAGTCTTACTGGATTAATTAACCCTAATAATCCCATTTTAACTTAATTACCTCTTTAAAAAACCATTCTGAGGCACTGGGGGTTAGGATTTCAATATATGGTTGGGTTTGGAGGGGGGACACAATTCAGCCCATAACAGAATCCATACAGAAATAACTAACATTATAGGATCCATCTATATGAAAAGACAAAATTATAAAGACAGAGAACAGATGAGTGGTTACCTGGAGTCGGGGATGGGAACAGGGATTCATTGTATAAGTGGGGAATGAAGGCACATGGGAATATTTTGAGGGTGATGAAAGCATTCTAAAATTGGGGTTTTTTTTAAGATTTTATTTATTTATTTGACACAGAGAGAGAGAGAGATCACAAGTAGGCAGAGAGGCAGGCAGAGGGAGAGGGAGAAGCAGGCTCCCCGCTGAGCAGAGAGCCCAATGTGGGGCTCGATCCCAAGACCCTGAGATCATGACCTGAGCTGCAGGCAGAGGCCTTAACCCACTGAGCCACCCAGGTGTCCCTGGGTTATTGTTTTAAGTGGGGGGGTAACATCATCAGATCTGTGTTTTAGAATCATCAACCTGGGGGTAGGTACTTGGGTGACAAAGTTGGTTAAGCATCCATCTCTCTCTCTCTTTTTTTTTTTTTTTTGAGATTTTATTTATTTATTTGACACAGAGAGAGATCACAAGTAGGCAGAGAGGCAGGCAGAGGGAGAGGGAGAAGCAGGCTCCCCGCTGAGCAGAGAGCTCAATGCGGGGCTCAATCCCAGGACCCTGAGATCATGACCTGAGCCAAAGGCAGAGGCTTAACCCACTGAGCCACCCAGGCGCCCCAGCACCCAACTCTTGATTTCCACTCAGGTCATGATCTGGTTGTGAGATCAAGCCCTATGTTGGGCTTTGAGCTGGGCATGGAGTCTGCTTGGGATTCTCTCTCTCCCCCTTTCCCTCTGATCCACCCCCCACCCCCACCTTTTTAACAAAAGAAAAAAAGAAAGAAAAAGAAATATTATCCTGAAACTTGTGTTAATGATGGACCATGGTGCAAGATTGGAACAGAGATTAGGCTGGAGAAGATGAAGATGAATGTGAATTTCCTTAATAAGCAGAAAAACAAGTCAAGAAAAGCAGACCAATGAAAAGGATGTCCTGAAATTGAACAGGTACAGAGAAATCAAAGGTGTGATGGAGTCATCTCCTCATGGACAGAGAAAGGGGAAATGAGGATAATTTATTTGGGTAAAGTATACCCCTTAATTTTGTTTTTACTCCAGAGTCTTAGGAGAAAATATTGAAAGGTAAGATAATTCAAATTAGTCAATCCATGGAGTATTTATTAGATAAAACATTGTGTATGAATTTTATATATATAAGAATGGATGAAGCCTCCCTTTGGGGTCTCCAGCAGCAGTACTCTCTGCAGCTCTCAAGCATGTTTAGGACCTGTGCTTGGTCCTAACTTACACCCATAAAAGCACCTCCCCCCAACCCACGTCATTTCTGTTCACTGGGCCTCTGAAGGAAGCTGAATTCCCCCAGTTAGTTTATCAGCAATGCTCACTGTGATAACAGACTATGTAATAGTTTGAGTGGTGGAAGGGAAAGTAGACAACACCTTCCACAAACAATATTTTGTGGATCGACATAAGAGGATTATAGAATAGAACAATATTTAATTCACTTTTATCCATCCATTGATTCATTCGGCCATTCAGTTACCAGTCGATGCATATTTGCTAAAGGCCTCCCCTGTGCCAGCTGTGGCCACTCTGGGTGCTGGGAATTCGGGGATGAAAAAGCTTCAAGGAATTTCCATTCCGTGGGAACTGAGGATCTACCATATGCCTTCCTGCAGATTCTGGTCTGAAGTTTCTGGGGGATCCCTACTGAGGACAGTCCAGATGGAAAAGACCCCAGAACACCTGTCATACTTTTTTCTAAGACAAATGTCCTCCATCACCTCCCACCCCTATTTCTTGGGTAGATACGTTGTGAAGTTCATGACCACCCTCACTCCCAACCATCTCTCCATTTCCACATGGTAAGTTGGCCAGAGTTGTCTTTACCCTCCATCTTTAGTTCCTCTTCTTACTTTTTCTCCCTCCTAACTCACTGCCATCTGGCTTTTGTGCCTCTTGCTTCTGGGGCCCGTGTCATTGGAGGCCTCCTGACTGCCAAATCCAATGCTTTCCTCTCAACCCCTACCTAATACCATTTCAGGGAAGCATTTGACACTGTTGCAAACTCCCTCCTTCAAAATCACGTCTTTTGTTTCCACACTGAGCCATCCCAGCGCTCCTCTTCTCTCTCAGTTTGGTTTTTAGGCCTCTTCTTTGTGTGTTCTTACCTGCTGATGTTCCCTAGGATTCTGCCTTCTGCTCTGTCCCTGGATGATCTACTCCCCTCTGAAGGCCCATCTAGATGTTGTGGATCCCTAGTCTAACTCTGTTTCTGAGCATCTTGTATTCTACTGTGTTGACTAAGGAATGAGTAAAGGAGCACCTGTCCAAGAAAACTGTCCGTGGCTGCTCAGTATCCTGAAAAAGATAACGATACTTTGAGATAGATTTATTTGTTTGTTTGTTGGGGAGGGTCAGAGGAAGAATCTTAAGCAGGTTCCACACCCAGCACAAAGCCCAATGTTGGGCTCCGTCTCATGACCCCGAGATCATGACCTAAGCCAAAATCAAGAGTCAGACACTTAACCAGCTGAACCAGCCAGGTGCCCTGATAACCTGAGATTTAAAAGACCAGCTCCTAAGATAAGCTTAGCAAACCAGGCTCAACCATTTAGGAATTACAGAATGGAGAATTGTTAAGAGCATTTGTAATGATGTGGGAAAATTTGGAGGTTGTGGTGTAGATGAGCTCCGGTAACTTATGGCTGTGTTTAAACCACGAGGAAGTAGAAACTATGATTAAGGCAAAGCCAAACAGAATAGTCGCAGAGAGAGAAGCAGTGATACCTGGGAGTGACCACCCTCACTCCCAACCATGAGACAATGAGGCAAAGAGAGCAGCTACTATCTCCGCTGGGTCTAGAATGGCCTTTGCACCCTCCTTTACTCCATACCAAAGCTGAGGTCATGTGACATTTCCTCAGGAAGTTTCCCCAACCAGCAGTGCTGGGGGCCAGAGAGCAGGGGTCTCTAGAGAAGGATCATGTTTCTTTCTAGCTCTGAATGCCAAGCCTCCCTCACTTACCCCTTCCTGTCCCCAATTTAATAATTCAGAAATAGTGTGCTTAGGACAAAACTTCCCATAATGAATTTCCAATTATCTTCACTTTTGCCATCACCCCTCTGGTTTTAGGTAATTTTGCCACAAGCATCTTTGTCACATAATTAATTGGCTGGAAGGCAATATTGTCACAAAAGAAAAAGGTAAGTAGTTGATTGTTTGGTTTGACAGTTTGTTGGTTTCATCCACTGGTTGAGTTTGGTCTCATTTCTCCATTAATGCAGTACTCCTGTTTTTACATTGTATGAATCTCAGCCCTCGTAATGGACTATACAGTGGCACAGAGTTTTGAACCCACATTTCCCATAGAATTTTGTAATATCTATCAATGGACATTTGGCAATATGCCAAGAACAAACAACAGTGTAGAAGGCTTTCACAATGCAACACAAAGTTCAATTACAGATACGCACCCTACTCTTTGAAAACTGATACCTCTCTTCATGAAGGAAGAAATTTTAGCAAAAAACATTTGATGTTCAGTGAGATGAATCAACAAGCAAAAAATATATATAATATTGTGAATGAAGGACTTTGAAGACGAATGCTTAGGTATAATCCACAAAATAAAATCAAGTTATTTACACAGTATGGCCATGAATCTACACAATGCATTTTGAATGTATTCAAATATTTCATATTTTGCCATAAGATCCTTTTAATTTTGTTATTCATTTTTAATTATGTCCTTGTTTTAAAAAAATATTTTTCCTGGTGATGAGAACTTTTTAAAAAAATATTTTATTTATTATTTGACAGAGAGAGATATAGCAAGAGAGGAAACACAAGCAGGGGGAGTGGGAGAGGGAGAAGCAGGCTTCCCACTGAACAGGGAGCCCGACATGGGGCTCTATCCCAGGACCCTGGAATCATGACCTGAGCCCAAGGCAGACACTTAATGACTGAGCCACCCAGGTGCCCCAATTATGTCCCTTTTAATGAATGTCCCTTTTTTATTTTTTTGTGATTTTATCTTTTATGACAAAATTGCCTTTAGGCTAATTAGTTATGTGGCCAAAATGCTTGCAGCAAAGGTGCTTACAGCAAAAATATGGACACACACTCCTCCAAAGCACCCTTCCAGCCCCCAAAGGGATGGGGAAAAGAAAATCATATACAAAGCAATTGCAAGATGGGAGGGTAAGGGGATCTTCTTTCTCTGTGTGACTGAGGCAACAAAGGTAGCGAAGTGAACCTTTAGGTGATTGAGCTGAGAAATAAACAGGCTGAGGTGCAGGCGTGGGCTTGGGGGTGCGGTGGGGTGGCAGTGGGTGGGAAACAGGGGAATCAGTGTCTGAGTGCCCTCTTGGCTCACCCACTTTGTTTTGGTAACTGAGGGGTTTTATACAGACTTTTGTAGAACTGATAAGGTGTGTTAGAACAGCGTGTTATTTTAGGCTTCCCTGGGCTCTTGGCTCCCCAGCTGTGAAGAAGGTTGACGTGTCCTGGCCTTGATAGGTGTACATTCCACAAGACAGTCTGGGCAAGGTACGCAGGTTCTCACAAAATAACTTTATATGAGCTTGTTGTGCATGTTAGAACCTGTAACACTAACAGTGCTCTGATTTCATTTCTTATATATTTCATCTAAAGTGAAAGGATATATGCCATCTACTCTTGGATACCTAAATCCAGTTTTCCCTACATTTCTTCTAATCCCCAGGTTGAATTAGTTGCCTTTGCCAGGTTTCCATGGCAACCTGTGCTTCCCGCATAGGGCAGCTGTTTACTCCCCACAGATTAAACTCCCAGAGATGAAGACCATGCTGTGTTTTCAATAGTCACACAGGGCCTGATAGACAGGAGGCCTTGAATAATACTTGATAAATGAATGTATGAATGAGCTAATGCTAAATACCTTGGTGTTAATAAGTTCTGGGTCCCCAGGTCTCTGGAATGACCTGTGGACATTTATGTGGTCCCTAAATAGTAATTCTTAATCTTGTATTCCTTCTGACCTGACCTGTTCTCCTGTCTGAGATGCTATCCCCAAGAGACTTGCGGCAGCCCTGTAGCCAAGGTAGCTGGTGAGGCTCCTGAGCTGCTCCCACAGGCCCCCTTTCCTGGTCAGAGGCCTGGCCTCTTTCTCCTACTCTCAATCTGGTGGTCCTGCCTGCATTGAGGTTGACCACTCCTCATTTTCTCCCATATATTGGTCCATAGATTTCCCATCCCATGCCCTGTCACAATCACAATCACTAGATTTTCTGTTACCAGTCATTTTTGGGATGAAGTGGGGATGAAAAGGAGGAAATAGGAGGGTCAGTCTTCTATTTCTAACGCCAACGTCTTTTGAAGCATGAAGACTGGAGAATCTCAATCCTGTGGCTCCCACTTCTGGTATCAGCTGACACTACCATCCCCAAGTTTTGTCTGGCTTCATTTGCTTAGGAAATACTTTGGTTGATTGTTCTGATTCCTGGAGAACTGTTCTTGTTTTTGACATTGATGTGAAGCTTCATCTTCAAGGAAAAGGGACTGAATTATCTTTTTTTTTTTTTTAAAGAAGTAGCATTAAGGTAGAGGTAGAAATGGTGGTACTTCTCCCCTTTGGAGATTTGCCGGTTACATTTCAAATAGGGAAAACGTTGTAGATGCCTGGAATAAGAAGATGAGTTAATTTTACATCGCTAATGGCCCAGGCACAGAATATGCCCTGTTAGGTCTGCAGTTGACAAGAAATGGTAGGGCTTCAGAGCTCCCCCTGCTGACCACCCAAGTCTATTCCAAACTAGGTTTCCTTTTATTAATTGTTCACAAGAGCTGTTGCTAAAAATTAAATTATATAAAATTACAATTAAATCATGTTAAAAACAAAGACAACAGGGGTGCCTGGGTGGCTCAGTTGGCTAAGCCTCTGCCCTCGGCTCAGGTCATGATCCCAGGGTCCGGAGATGAAGCCCCACATCTGGCTCTCTTCTCAGCAGGAAGCCTGCTTCCTCCTCTCTCTCTGCCTGCCTCTCTGCCTACTTGTGATCTGTCAAATAAATAAATTTTTTAAAAAATCTTAAAAAAAAGACAATAAATATTCAAATATCATCACTTCCTAATTATTTTACTATATTTTACTGCCATATGTGCTCTTGAGGTTATTTGTTTATTCTACATGTATTTTGGAAGTGATGGTGTGATACTGTGTGTATTTATCTAACTCTTCATTTAGTAACATCAATATCAGGAGCTTGAAATCTGCCATGATGGGAGTATATACACCACAGACGTTGTCAACCCCTACAAATCAGGGCTTTTTAAATTTGATTGTTAAACATTTATCAATATACCACTGTGTTTTATTGGCCCTGATTTTAAAGATCATGAAATGGAGGACTAGAGAAGTTCAGTGATTTGCCTCAGGCCACGCAGAAAGTGGTAAAGCTGGGATTCAAGCCCAGGTTTTTATTTGTTTGTTTGCTTTTTAAAGGAAAAATAGATTTCCAAAGCCCACATGTGTTCCATTCAGCTCCTCTCCCCTGGGGTAGGAATGTTGAAGCTGGGTAGGCCTCCCAAGGTTAACCACTGATCTGGCTTCTAAAAGTCATGCAACCTTTTAATACTAGTATATCTGGCCCATGTTGGGGGAGGTATCCTATACAGTATTATCGGTATTATCAGTATTATACGGTATTATCATCTGCTCACTTTTGTGGGGGGTGGTGTCAAGACTTTGGTCAATTATCTTGACTTAATTCCCATCCCAGTGGAACAATGACAAGAAACTTGAATTCCAATCCCAGCACTACTACTCAACCCCATGGCCTGGAAAATTCATCTCTCCTCTCTTAAAACTCAGCAATCTAGTCTTTAAAACACGGACAAACACAATCCATTTTCAGGGTTGCTATAGGAGCTAGATAGAAGCTCACTCTCAAGGCACCTGGTATGGCATAGCCTGGTGTATAGTGATATAACCCATCTGTTATTGATTTTATTGTGTGCAGGCGTGATGTGAGGGTTTTATATATGTTTTCTCAATTACAACTGTGGCCAGATAGAATTCTTTGATTTTCTCATCTGCTCTTCTCTGTCTTCCACAGCTCAGTAGTCAAATGCATCACCATTTACCTAAAGATTTAGATTCCAAATCTAGGTATTTTCCTTCATTCCTGTCTTTTCTACATTCTATTCATCTGATTCATCAGCAGGTTTTGCTGACTCTAGAAGGAAAACCAGAGTCACTCAGTTCTCTCAATTTCCACTACCGCTATCCTATTTTAAGCCATTACCATCCCTCAAATATCTTTATGAGAATGTAAGCTACATGTGAAGAGGCTCTTGTGTATTATTGATCATGGCTATATCTCCAGCACCCAGAACAGTGCCTGACCCTTAGTAGGCTTTTGCTGTCCTGAATGAGTACATGTTGCAACAAAACTTTTAAGTGAGTACTATTATTACTTCTAAATTATAGATCGGGTAACAAGTTTGCAGTGATTAAATGACTTACTTAAGATCACACAACAATGATCAAAACCAGGATTCAAATCCAGGGTCTAACTCTAGAGCTTGCTTCATTTTCCACCATGCCACCCTACTGAACTACACTGGCTTATGCTGAAATCAATTTATTTTATCTGATGTTATTTTACTTTGCTTTACTTTAGCTGATGGTACTTTAGCTGATGTTAGGAAAAATTTTAGTTGAAATCCCCCAACATGAAACCTTTTCCTGAGAATAAAATTCTTGTGCCCCTTCACACAGCCTCATAGGTGCAGCATGAATTACCTTCTCCCAAGTCTCACCTCTCTTCATTGGACTCTTCTCCCAACATTTTAGGTACAATCAACTCTTTTTTCTTCCCAGCAAATTGTCCTGCTTCTATCTGAAATATTTCTCTTCGCCCATCCATTCTGGAAAACTATCTGTAATTTCTCAGTTCTGAGGAATTATAACAGGCAGCATTTTATCCCAGGTGGCATCACTCTACTAAATTTACTGGTTTATTTCTGTCTTAATCATTCACTGCTGTGTCCCCAGTGTCTAAGAAGTGCCTGGACTACCTACTTGACACACGTTTGTTGAATAAAGGTATGAAAGGGCAAGGATTATTTTATCAGTTTACAGGCGGTAAGGTTGTGGCTCCTAGAGATGAGGTATTTTGTCCTGGGTTAGTCATTGGGTTGTACACCGAGAGATTTGAAACCACAGCTCCAAATACAAGGTCCCCACATCGCCAGCACACTGCAGGCGCCTCACTTCCGTCAGCTCCAACTTACTAGCTCCGCCTACTTGAGTCTGCGCCGTCTCCGAGACTAGTTTGACCCCCCGGCGGCCGCCGTAGCGCGTCGCCTCCGTTGCTGTGGGAAACTACCCGGGACCCGGGAGAGAGAAAGACGTTTCCCGCCGGCGGGAGCTGCGTTTGTGGTGGCTCGCAGCTCCGTAGCACCATGGCGGATCAGCTTTATCTGGAAAACATAGACGAGTTCGTCACGGACCAGAACAAGATCGTGAGGAGCTAGGACTGGGGGATGTGGGCATGCGACTGGAGTCCTGGGCCCGGCGAGGGTGGTGGGGGCCTTGACCCCTCTGCTCTTGGCCTGGTGGGGACTGGCGGAGGGGAGACAAGTCCCCACGTCTCGTGTCCCAGGACGAGCGAGGACTTGCGGGGGGATTTTCTCTGGCTCGCGCAAGTCCGCGTCCCTTGGGTGGACGTGCGGGGCACTGGCAAGGAGCAGGGGCCAAGAAGGACAGGCGTGGAGGGTAGGGCACTGATAGATAATATCTCTTCTTCTTCTTCTTTTTCAAGGTTTTATTTATTTATCTGACAGACAGAGATCACAAGTAGGCAGAGAGGCCGGCAGAGAGAGGGGTCGGGGGAAGCAGGCTCCCTGCTGAGCAGAGAGCCTGATGCGGAGCTTGATCCCAGGACCCTGGGATCATGACCCGAGCCGAAGGCAGAGGCTTTAACCCACTGAGCCACCCAAGCGCCCCTAGATAATATTCCTAAGGCGTTTCTACACCTGTCTCATAAGGTGGTTGGAGTTTCAAGTCCTAGGTTTACTGTCGAGGAAATTGTGTCCTGACTGGGTTCTGTGACCACTTGTTTAACCTTTGAACAGTCGGTTTCCTTCCCTAGGAAATTTGGTATTAGGCTTGACCTGCTTCCCAGGGAGGAATGAAAGATCCAGTGAGATAATGAATGTGAATGGACTTTGCAAACCGTGATAACTGAGTGCTTACTGTGAGCTTGGGATATATATTATTGCATTTAATCATTACAGCGACTCACCCAGAGGGCCGTGGAAAGATCCCTAAAAAAGAAAGTTGAGGCAGAGGGGCCAAACAACTTATGTATTTGTAGTTAGTAAGGGATAGGCAGTTTTCCAACCTGGGTTAGTCTCTTTTGCTAACGCTTTGCCTCACCTATGTAAGTCTTAATTATTGGAAACTCAGCATTTAGAATTGGAAGACTTCAAGAGGTGAGAAGCGTACAAGGAAGTGACAAATGACAAGGAAAGATGGAAGGAAAGTCAAGTCTTGATGCCAGCAGATTGCAATCTAACCCCAGATACAGTATTCACCAACTTCTTTCATTCCCTGGCCCCTGCACCATCTGTGCCTGTTAATGTTTGTATGGCTTTGACTTTTCTTAGAAGTTTATGAGTCTTACACTTCAAAGTAATCCACTTTCTGGATGAGTTTTAATAGTTATTAGTGGTGGCTACAAAAAAGAACAGAATGTGAATAAAGGGCACCAGTAAAACAAAAAAAATGTGAGGGAAATGAGAGCTTTTTCTTTGTATATTCAGCCTTTCTTTTTAGACTTTCCGGTTAATTAGCCTGTGAAACAAACTTTTTGGTATTTGTAAAATAAAGATCTCAGTCCTCCTACCTGCCCAGATGGATGGTTCTTGGAAAAACTAGGGTGGCATAATCATCTCAGAGTAGGAATCTTTAGGAGCCCTTGGGACTGACCTGCACTCTGGGATCATCTAATGTTAAACAATTTCTTCTTCTTGCAGGTGACCTACAAATGGCTGAGCTATACACTAGGGGTTCATGTTAACCAGGCCAAACAGTAAGTCCAATTTACTACTAATTTTGCTCACGTTAGAATTGTTTGTTTTGCTTTAAGCTTTACTGGTAGCCTTGAAGTTAGAATTTTTTTCCTCTCTTGGAAAATAGGAAAGAATACTATTTTTACTACCTTGTACTAGATTTGTCTATTAATTAGGAAATAGGTGGACTTATATACAAATGTGTGGTGATACATTTACTGGATTTATTTGTAACCTTGGCTTGTGGTTAACATCACTTTGTTACTTCAGATTTGTAAGTAGGCCAATTTTGTTTACATCTCAGATTTTATATACCTGTTATCTTACATCTTTGTTACATTTTCACGTGTGCTCCTTAGACCCACATGTGGATGTTATTGAAGTACTTTCATAATGAGGTCAACAGGTGTTTGACACAAAGCTGCGAGACAGTATAAGACTGGGGAGAACTATGTAAGTGAAAATATAAAGGGGGGCTCCTGGGTAGCTCAGTGGGTTAAAGCCTCTGCCTTCGGCTCAGGTCATGATCTCAGGGTCTTGGGATTGAGCCCCACATGGGGCTCTCTGCTCTGTGGGGAGCCTGCTTCCTCCTCTCCCTCTGCCTGCCTCTCTGTCTACTTGTGATCTCTGTCTGTCAAATAAATAAATAAAATCTTAAAAAAAAAAAAAGACATTATAAAAAGGGAGTGTTCAGAATGGCACAGCATTGCCCTTCTTGAATTTGCTGTATCACTTTTGCTTGCTGAAACTTGTTCAACTTGAGGCCAAAAGGGGAAAAGCAGGCTTTTGAATTAACACCAATATTTCTTAAAAATGTTGTCTTTGTCCCAAGGGGAGGAATTGGTGAATAGACTGGGGGCACATATATTAAGTTAAACATCCATTTAGTTCACTTTATTCCTAAAGGTGGTCTGATTTTTTTCCCCCTTTTTTGAGTCATGGGAGCTTTCTTTGAGTCAGGGAATGTTCCATGAATCTTAGAAAATTCCTGATACCTAGAATGCGTTGATTTGGCTTTATGTGGACTGCTGTTTGACAGACCTAGAATCAGGCTTTGACTGTGATGTTCATGCATTCGAGACCTGAAACTCTTGGCCTACGGATGAATTTGTACTGATTTTGACTATCTGAGATTTCCATTGTTAATGCCAGTGGTGACCCAAACCCAAGAGTTTCAGGTAACTTTTAGAATGGACACGTATAAGACTAATTGTTATGGTTATATATGTTAATGAAATAACTATTACTATATAAACCTGTTGGGGCTTAAAGGTGCATATTGAGGGCTGGAGATGAAATAAAGTTGCCTGTAAATTTTATTGTAGTTACCTTGATTACCTGAATTTTTATAGAATTAACATACTGACTAGCCCCTGTCTCTCAGTGAACTTCGTCCCATACCACTCTCTACCTCACTTACACTGTAGCCATATTCGTCCTTTTGTTCATCAACTTTGCCAGGCTTATTTCTACCTTGGGACATTGAACCATTCCCTCTGTCTGGAATCCTCTTCTCCCAGCTGTCCTCATCCTTCAAGTTTTAGCTCAAATGTCACACATTACTTTTTACAACAACCCTTCCCTAATGCTCTATTTCAGGTAACCGCACCCCATCCTAATTCTTTGTCGTATCACTCTGATAATTGCGTTCCTAATTTTTTTTTGAAAAACAGCTTTATTGAGATATAATTCATATACCATATAGTTCACCCATTGAAAATATACAATTCAGTAATTTTTAGTATATTTACAGAATTATGCAGCCATCACTATAATTAATTATAGAACATTTTCATCACCCCCAAAAGAAACCCTGTATCCATTAGGAGTCACTTAACACTTTCTCTCCACTCCTTTTTCTTCCGTCCCCCACCCTCCCAGCATTAGGCAACTACTAGTAAACTCTCCTTCTGTAGATTTACCTATCCTGGTCATTTCGTGTGAATGGAATCCTGTAATATATAGTCTCATGTGTCTGGTTTCTTTCACTTAGCATAATGTTTTCAAGGTTTGTCCACGCTGTAGCATGTATCAGTACTTAATTCCTTTTCATGGCTAAATAATATTCCATCATATGGCAGGTTATTTTCCTAGGGCTGCCATAACAGAATGCTATGAACTAGGTGGCTTAAAACAACAGAAATTTATTGTCTTGCAGATCTAGAGGCTAGAATTCCAACATTAAGGTGTTGGCAGGGCCATGCTCTCTCTGAAACCTGTAGAGAAGAATCCTTCATTCCTTCCTAGATTCTGGCAGTCTTCCTAGATTTGCTGGCAATCTTTGGTATTCTTTGGCCTATAGCTACATAGCACCAGTGTCTGTGTTTGTTGTCACATGGCATTCTTCCTGTATGCTGTATCTTCACCAGGCTGTCATATAAGGATACCAATCATATTGGATTAGGAGCCCACCTTACTCTAGTATGACCTCATCTTAACTAATTACATCTGCAAAGATTCTCTTTCCAAGGAAGGTCACACTCTGAGGCACTGGTGGTTAGGACTTCAACATACCTTTTGGGGGTTGGGAGACAGCAGGGACACAATTCAACCCATAACATACTTAAATAGTATATTTTATTTGTCATCATCAATTGATGGACATTTGGGTTGTTTCCACATTTTGGGTATTATAAATAATGCTACTGTGAACATTTGTATACAAGTTTTTATGTGGACATACGTATTCAGTTCTCTTAGATATATACCTGTTTCTGGGTCATATATAACATTTTGAGGAACTGCCAAGCTGTTTTTTAAAGTGGCTGCACTAATTTAAAATCCCACCAGTAAGGTATGGGGATTCCAGTTTCTCCACATTCTTGCCAACTCTTTATCATCTGTCTTTTATTTTAGCCATTTCCTAGTGGTATAAAGTAGTATTATTGTTTTGATTTGATTTGCTTTTCTATAATGACCAATGATGTTGATCATCTTTTCCTATGCTTGTTAGCTATTTGTGTATCTATACCTATTCAGATCCTTTCTCTATTTTTTCACTGGGTTGTCTTCTTATTGTTAAGTTGTAAAGACCGCTTTATGGATACAAGACCCTGATCAAATACATATGTGCTGCCAAAGTGAGCACCTGATCAGATAAATGATTTGCAAAAATTTTATCCTATTCTGTGGGTTGTCTTTGCACTTTCTCTCTCTTTTTTTTTTTTCAAAGACTTTATTTATTTAACAGAGAGAGAGATCACAAGTAGGCAGAGACAAAGGGGGAAGCAGGCTCCCTGCTGAGCAGAGAGCCCAATGCAGGGCTCAATCCCAGGACCCTGAGATTATGACCTGAGCTGAAGGCAGAGGCTTAACCCACTGAGCCACCCAGGCACCCCATCTTTGCACTTTCTTGATGGTACTTTTTGAAACACCAAAGTTTTTATTGTTGATGAAGCCCAATTTATTTCTTTTATTTTTTAAAAAATACTATTTTTATTTTTTTTTTAATCTTTTAAAGATTTTATTTATTTGTCAGAGAGAGAGCACAAGTAGGGGAGCAGCAGGCAGAGGAGAGGCAAGCAGAGGGCTTCCTGCTGAGCAAGGAGCCCAATGTGGGACTCGATCCCAGGACCTGGGGATCATGACCTGAGCCAAAGGCAGATGTTTAACAGACTGGGCCACACAGGGGTCCCTAAAATACTCTTTTTAAGTAAGCTCTACACCCAATGTGGGGCTTGAGCTCATGACACCAAGATCAAGAATCACATGTTCTTCCAGTTGAGCAAGGCAGGCGCCCCTGTTTCTTTTATCTTTTGTTACTTGTGCTTTGTATATGGTATCTGAGAAGGCTTTGCTCAACCTAAGGTCATGAAGATTTACTTCTATGTTTTATTCTAAGAGTTTTGTAGTTTTAGCTCTTACAACAGTAATTATCACTATATTCAAGATTTCTACATAGCATGTGCTTGTTAACATCTTAAAAAATACTTCAGGCCTCACAATAAGAATTCACTGTAGTTTTCAAATTAGGGTGTTGGCTCAAGCTAATTTTATTTTATTTATTTTTATTTTTAATTTTTTTAGAGAGGGGTCAGAGAAAGAGGGAGGGAGAGAGAATCTCAAGCAGGCTCCACACACCCAGCGCAGCGCCCAATGCTGGGCTCAGTCCCAGACTCCCAAGATCGTGACCAGAGTCGAAATCAAGAGCTGGACGCTTAACTGACTGAGCCACCCAGGCGCCACAACTCAAACTAATTTTAAATGAAGCCCTAAAATATGCAAATAGACACTATTTCTTCCAGGAGTCTTTTCGTATATAGTGTAAAGAGAGGGTCCAGTTTCATTTCTTTGCATGTGGATATTCAGTTGATCCAGAATTTTATAATTATTACTATCTGACATTTTCTAGGGCTGCCTGCCTGCACTAGAATGTAAACTCCATGAAGGTGGGGAACATGTTTATCAAGTTGATCACTTTTCCAATTACTCTTGCTATGAAACAAATTATCCCCAAATTTAACAGCTTGAAACAACCATTTTATTATATTCATAGATTCTTTTGGTTTGGAATTTGGGCAGGGCACAGTGAGAATGGTTTATCTATGCTCCATAGTGTCTGGTGCTTCAGCTGGGAAGCCTCAATGGTGGGGTCCTGATCATGTGGGCATCTTTTTTTTTTTTTTAAGATGATTATTATTATTTTTTTTAGTTGACAGAGAGAGAGCGAGCAAGCACAAGTAGGGGGAGTGGGAGGCAGTGGGGAAGCAGGCTCCCCCCTGAGCAAGGAGCCAAGTTCAGGCTCGATCCCAGAACCCTGAAATCATGACCTGAGCCACAGGCAGCCGCTTAACTGACTGAGTCACCCAGGTGCCCCTTAATAAAATTGGAATTTCAGAACTAAACACTTATAATCATCTACATAGTGGTTCTTAATGTTTTAGAGTAATCCCTCAGAGAATCTGTGAAAAACCCTAAACTGTCTCCCTGCAAAAACCACACATGCATTTTGCTTGCAGTTTGGGTGGTGGAGGGTTATAAATGGCCATATGAATCCCAGGTTAAGAGAATCACTGATCTCATACAGCTCCTGGTTTTATACCTCAGGATTAAGAGGCCTAGAAAATTAACTTATCCAGGAGCGCATAATTAGTGACTGAACTGTTCCTTGACTCATTGTATCCATTGTATGTTATTGTCACTGTTTTAAAGCAGGTTCAGTGCCTTTTGGCTTGTTACTAGATTTCTTTTATTTCAATTGTTTGGTCACTGTGCCAACTCAATACAAGTTGATCCCAACCTGTATGTCCTGTCTAAAGTCTGTCTTTTTTTACGGGGCACCTGGGTGGCTCAGTGGGTTAAGCCTCTGTCTCGGCTCAGGTCATGGTCTCAGAGTCCTGGGATCGAGCCCTACATCAGGCTCTCCACTCGGCGGGGAGCCTGCTTCCCCCTCTCTCTCTGCCTACTTGTGATCTCTCTCTGTCAAATAAATAAATAAAATCTTAAAAAAAAATAATGAAGTCTGTCTTATTTTAACTTTCTGTCCATGGGAGCAAAAATATTCTGTAAAAAATTTGATAGACTGTCAGATTTAATATATCTGACTTTTACATCATGAATTAAGAGTCAATGAGGTAAAAACTCTTACAAATAATGACTTGTACTTTTTGTTTGGAACAGGATGCTGTATGATTATGTTGAAAGGAAGCGAAAGGAGAATTCGGGAGCCCAGCTGCATGTCACCTATTTAGTGTCTGGTAGTCTCATTCAGAATGGACATTCTGTAAGTTGTCAGAATCTTACAATGAGCTGACATATGTTTGAGCCGTAAACAGTGTTATATAACATAACATGGGGAAAAAAACAGGATTCAGTATTATGGAAGTTTTAAAAGACAACTGCAAGATAATTTTTTTTTTTTTTGTATTTTTATACTAAACCTAAAACCCTGAGAAGCTTGGGTAATATCTCGACTGCGATGCAGAGGCAATATCATGATTATGCAGTTTTCTTAGGCAATAAGACATTAGGAGACTGCTCTGTTATTCCTCTTTCTTCCTCTTGAAAGGATATTTGGAATAGGGATGATTAATTTCCAGACTGTTCAGATGTCAATCCACAAACTCAGGTGTTCAGGAAGTCCAGTTTTACTTATTTTTTACCTGAGCTTGATTTCAGTTTGAGCTTTAGTTTTTGTCGGCTTAGTGGCTGAAGGATGGGGGTGTTGGCAAGGGGCTGAGCTAATGTGATGGAGAGGCAGAGGCCAGGAACATCCTTGTTCTCATGTATCTTTTTATAGTCCCATCTTGCTGTCTTGTCATCCATCAACACAGGTCACTGCTGTGTTTTCATCATCCTGACCACGGAGCTTTCTCTGGCCTACTGATTTTCTCTGAGCTACTTCCATGTCCCTCTTAGGGGCACAAGGATCATCCCATTAATCCCGTGCCTAAATGGGCACCAGAAGCTCTGCTGAGATAACTCGTTTGTTTCCCTGTGCTGGACTGATCCTTGGGAACTTTGATAATTTCTCCTCTTTGACTTCCTCCCAGAAGTAAGGCACACCTCTTCTGTTCTCACTTCCCCAAACCTCTATACTGAAGGCTCTTTTGCTCCCACCACTACCACCAATAGGCCTACATAGAATTTAGCCTAAGAATTAGGTTTCCTTCTCAGTGATCCAGTAATACATGTTTTTCTCTTCCCTTTTGACTTTCCCTTGGAGTCCTAAGTTCAGAAAAGCCTGATTTATCAAAATACTGATTGGATTTATCTTGTAGCAAGAGTTCCAAGCATGTGAGATTTAAAATGGAATGGCATTTTAATAATTTACAAGGTGAAACAACTGCTATGAGGATCAAATCCTTATATTGTATGACCAGCATTTTCTTTCCTTATTGGTAAGCTGTTTGGCAAACTAGATGATAATCAAGATATTTTTAAGTGTAGGCAGAATCAGATGTCATTATATATCAGAAACACAAAATAAAGCAGACCTGATTCATTTGCTCTCAGAAATAAACCTGCTACTAGAATCCTTTCCGTGCATGGCTTTGGAATGGATACTGCCCAAGTTTACATCTGAATGTCTTCTTTCCTTTTGTTTCTGGGATTAACTAATCCCCTCTGTCTCCTTCTTTAATTAGTCAATGTCTTCAATCTAGTCATGTTAGTTCTTTACATTCCTTTAAAGCACTCATTGTATTCCTTTAAAGCCATGGTTTTAATTTTTTTGATCACTGATTCGTTTGAGAATCTGAAAGCAAAATACATATGTTGACATATTCATAAAATTTTTAGTGTTCACACATCTTCTGGGACAGGGTCCAAGGTTAAGAATTTATGTTTTGTTTTGTTTTTTGTTTTACAGATTTTACTTATTTATTTGACAGACAGAGATCACAAGTAGGCAGAGGCAGGCAGAGAGAGAGAGAGGGAGGCAGGCTCCCCTCTGAGCAGAGAGCCTGACTCGAGGCTCAATCCCAGGACCCTGGGATCATGACCTGAGCTGAAGGCAGAGGCTTTAACCCACTGAGCCACCCAGGCGCCCCCAAAATTTATGTTTTAAGGTAGAGTTGTAGATTTTTATTCTAACCCACGCAACGAGCTTCTTAATTTCAAATCCTCGGGTGGTTTTCAGGATTTGGGGGGTTTGGGGGGTTTGGGGATGAATCCCCAAAAGTACATTTAAATTGTGTTCCTCAGGGGCACCTGGGTAGCTCAATCGGTTAAGCGGCTGCCTTCAGCTCAGGTCATGATCCCAGGGTCCTGGCATCTAGCCCTGCATCAAGCTCCCTGCTCAGTTGGGGAGCCTGCTTCTCCCTCTCCCTCTGCCTGCCACTCTGCCTACTTGTGCTCTCTCTCCATCTCTCTGTCAAGTAAATAAATAAAATCTATAAATAAATAAATAAATAGTGTTCCTCGGGGCATTTTTTTGAAACCAATCTTTCAAAATGATGTGTAACTCATAATGAGTTAAAGAACTTCTATGCTGTGGCTTGCTTATAGAAGGCATTCTGTTTCTCAATTTAAGTGGGCATTTAAATCCTGCTTTTGTTAAGCAGCAGAATGATTTTTCAAATGAAATTTTAGAATCCTAACGTATAAAATATATTAAGAGTAGAGTTGCTGTTGCTGAAGTGGTTGTGAGAATTTTGGAGCCTTGTACTCACCCTCTAAACAGCCTCACAGGGCAGCTTTGCAGAATCCTGTGGAATTACAGATCAAATGTGGGTGCTTACCCATGCTTTCTTCCTTAAAGAAAGCCCTCCTAAGGAAAGGCAGATGATTAAGCATAATATCAGGTTTTGTTCTTATTTCTTCTGATATCTTTTTATTTTTTTTCTTAAAGATTTTTTATTTATTTGACAGACAGAGATCACAAGTAGGCAGAGAGGCAGGCAGAGAGAGAGGAGGAAGCAGGCTCCCCGCTGAGCAGAGAGCCCGATGCGGGCCGATTCCAGGACCCTGAGATCATGACCTGAGCCGAAGGCAGAGGCTCAACCCACTGAGCCACCCAGGCGCCCAATCTTCTGATATCTTTTTAAAGTTTTAAGTGTTTTTAGAAAGAAAAAGAACACTGGCTTTGATGGATTTTTAAAAATATAAAATTTTTTTTAGTGATCATTATTGTACAAAATATTATTAAAAAAAAAAAACAAAAACAAAATGAAAGCCTCCTTCTAATCTCAACCCAGAGAATTATTTGAAAATTTCAAGGGAGTGTTTTGTTAATTTTCTTTTTGTGGTTTTGAAGGTTGACAGCCTAATCCATGCTTTATGAAGTTCCCCATTAGCTGTACATCTAATGATCGTTGCTGAGATTGATTTTTATTGTTGCCTAGATTATTAATTCACTAGGAGTTACAAAATGGTAATGTTCTGTCATTCTTTCTGTATCTGTTGGCTGGAATTTTTCTATAAAGAACAACTTTCTCTCATTAAATAGCCATATTTTCATTTTTTTTCTTTAACTGCTGTAAAGTTCAGAGGGCTTACCCCCGCCAGGCTCTGAGTTTGTGGATACCAAACTTACTTCTGTGTCCATCTTAAAAGGAACCCACTGAAGCAGAGCTCTACCCTGGTCTATGTTGTTCAGCATCAGCAAGGTGGCATTTCAATTGTGTCATTTTTATGCATTTTCAATATCCCTTGAGGCAACGTTTAGCCACACTGAGCTGTGTGGGCTGTTCCAATTTTCTCCTGAAGCTACCAGTTTTTGTTTTTAGGGCCTTACTTACAAAGTTGCACAAGCTTGAGTGGATAATTCCTACTGTTCCTTTTCTCATTAACTCTGTAATTTTTATTGTGTAGTTTTACAGAATATGATATTTTTTTGGAATGACTTGTTTTTTTTAAAAGAGAAAATGCATTATGAAAACATACTAATATTCCCAGTTCTAATTTACAGCTATGTTTTTTCTTTTTAACTTACTTGATTTTATACTGCCTTTTTCTCTTATGTTGTAAATTTTGGTAGTTCCTAACATTTTTCATAAATACATATTTGCTTTAGTCAACATAACAAGATTTGGAAAAGCAAAACTACTATTTTTACTGGTAATATGATTACTGAAAACAGTTTAAAATTTCTTTGTAGTTCCTTTTGTCTGTAGGATGTATCCTACTAGGGATGCACAATCAGCCTGTATTTTAGTTACTTGCAGTAACTCTTCTCTGTGGTTAAACCACCAGCTCAGTATCTCGTTAAAGTAAAATCTTTACCCACTTTCAATTTTTAGGTTCCCTGCTTTTCCTTATAGGTAACTATTTTAAAAGATTTTGCTTCTCTTTCCATTGTTGTTTGAATGTATTTTTTATATATTCAAATATATATTCATATTACCCCCTTTTTTTAGACAAAAGTTTTCATACTGTATACCCTATTTTTACATTTTGCTCTTTTACTTAGCTATAGATCCTGAATATTACTCCGTAACAGTTACAGAAATATTTTTCATTCCTTATTACAGCTGCCTGATCCTACATTTTTTTTTAAGATTTTATTTATTTATTTGATAGACAGAGATTACAAGTAGGCAGAGATGCAGGCAGAGAAAGAGGAGGAAGCAGGCTCCCTGCTGAGCAGAGAGAGCCCGATGTGGGGCTCGATCCCAGGACTCTGGGATCATGACCTGAGCCGAAGGCAGAGGCTTTAACCCACTGAGCCACCCAGGCACCCCTCACCTGATCCTACATTGATCTACTTTAGTTTTTTCAGCAGTCCCTTTTTTTTTTAATCAATTTTTAATTTTTTTATTAATATATAATGTATTATTAGACCCAGGGGTACAGGTCTGTGAATCTCCAGGTTTACGTACTTAACAGCACTCACCATAGCACATGTCCCCAATGTCCCAGCAGTCCCTTTTTGATAGTTTTTTGAGTCATTTACAGTATTTCACCATTACAGATAGTGTTGTAGTGAATATGTTTTGTATATTTTGCCACATTTAGGGTTACATTTTCCTAGGATTCCTAAGGTGTATATGTACTGCATTGGGTAATTGCCAATACCTCTCCATTTTTCATTCCCACGAGTGATGTGTGAGAGCCCCCTTCTCCACACAGTGCATGTTGTCATCTGTTTCAGGGTCAGTTGCATTTCTTTTCCTTTGCCTGTTTTTCTAAAGAAGTGTCTTTCTCCATTTTGGAAGCTATATACTAATACTCTTTGTGATGTGAGTTGCAGATATTTTTGTCTTTGTACTTTGTGCTTAAAGTTTATTTTTGTCATTTGAATTTGTATATTTGTTAGTTTTATGGATAATTTAAGTGAACTCTTACTGTTCATAGTTAGGAAACCTTTCCTCATTCTCAGATTGTATCAGTTTACGTTTATCCATTTATAGAAGAATTCATCCATATTTTCTTATGGTATATGTATGGTTTCATTCTTTACATTTAAATCTTTGCTTGATTTAGAAGGTATTCCAGATCTGTGAGTGATAGATCCAATTTTTATTTGGTTCCATATGATTATATATTAATTCTTATTATATCACTTACTAAGAAGTTCGCTTTTACTCATACTTTTGAGATGCTGTGTTTGCTTTTTTGTTTGTTTTCACAATTCTAAAATTTAGTTTTATTTTAATACAATAATACTAATGCATGCCAGATAACCTATTGATAATTCATAAGTTTAGTAGTGAACAAATTTTTAGGAAGCATGTAATAAACATTTATAGAAAATTTTGTAAAGAATGAAATGTTTACTATAATCCTTCTTAAAAGCCTTGGTCCATTTTGAAAGATCAACCTTGAATTTTTAAAAAATCAAAAGAAAGGAAAATAAGTCCTCCCTGCCCACACACAAAATACATAAGAACCACATGCTAGGCATTCATATTTTAAGTGCCCTGAGTAAAATGGGCTAAATTTTCAAAGGCAGTTAATAACAGCTTTTACAAGGACTTCTTTCATTTGATTTAGCACCAAGTAAAGTAAGAGTAAGTATGCCATTGAAGAATCATGTTTCTCCTCTAGGTCTCATGTTGCTCCATTCTTCCTACCAAGCCACAGGACATCAGCAAGCATCCTTGTTGCCCACTGAGGAATTAAATATTTTCATTTTGATATGGCTATTCAGATTATACTTGCCGATAAAGGTTTTTCCTGTCAGATAAGTGAACGTAACTATGGCAGTCATCTTTAGAGGTGTTAACTTTGATTAGGAATAAAGAGCTCATTCAGCAAACTCAGTTATTTTCCTGGCCTTTTTGAACTTGGCATATAAATACTTTTAATTTTTTTTTTACTAATTATGATTGTTATATCTATCAAGGTATTTTCCCCAAGGATACCTGATCTATTTCTATTTCCTGATGATAAAGTATGCTTGCTTTACTAGTGTTATGGGTTTCTTTTCTTTTTTTTTTATGGACTTTAATTTGTTACCCTTCAAGACAGATCTTACGTTTTGATTAAAAAACAAAACTAACTAGATCCTGGGGTGCCTTGGTGGCTCAGTTGTTAAGCGCCTGTCTACAGTCCTGGGATCGAGCCCTGCATTGGGCTCCCTGCTCAACCGTAAGCCTGCTTCTCCTCTCTCACTCTCCCTCTCTTGCTATGTCTCTGTCTATCAAATAAATAAATAAATAATATTTAAGAAAACAAAACTAACTAGATCTTAAAGCACATATTTCTAAGCTGAATAACATATGAAAACATTAAGACTTTAATTACATATTCTGTTGAAAATTCGACTTGGGTGTTTCTGCAAGAACTTATGTCAATTTCTAACATAAATCATATCCCTCAGTGCATGTGTATTCTCAAAAGAAAAATCTTGGGGAAATAAATTTTCCTATGAGCTAATTAATACACTTTTATAACAAATTGAAAATTCTGAGTAAACTGAAGGTATGTTTAACAACAAAATAAATTCAGCTTACATGGCTAGTTTATAAATGTCTTAGTGTAAGGGTGCTCGGTGGCCTAGTCAGTTAAGTGTCTGACTCTTGGTCTCAGGTCATGATCTCATGGTTTGTGAGGTCAAGCCCTGATTTGGGCTCTGCTTAGCAGGGAGTCTGCTTGGGGATTTTCTCCCTTTGCTCTGCCTCTCTGCTCGATTGCTTGCTTGCACACACACACTCTCTCTCTCTCTCTCTCTCTCTCAAAAGAAAAAAAAAAAGTCTTTAAGAAAGAAATAAGTGTCTTAGGTAAAGGCAGTAGTGAATTTGCATCATGCAACTAATCTGTAAATCCAGTTGGTTTTTTTCCTGGAATTTTATAGACATAGTATCTCACAGAGCCATATATGACAGTGCTAAAGATGTCCTTTTTGGCATCAATCTACGCAAAAGCCTCTGATGAGATACTTTCCCCAAATGACATGGAATTTGTTTCTTTTCCAGAAAATAAGGAAACTTTATCAACCACTTATTCTTCTGAGCAAATGTTAGGTTGGTACCAATTGCTCTTTTAATTATGCTCAAATAGATTTTTTTTTTAAGTTTAGACATTTCTGATGTTTTTCAGTTGCACCCCTATAGAAGATAACTGTATAAAACACACTAGATGATTTCAAAAGATGAGTCTTCATATATGACTCATTTGGTATATACTTAATTTCCAGATAAAATCAGTAGAAGTGAAACTAATGTAATGTTCAAAGAACTCCTAGATTCCAGTCTTAGGACAAGGAGCTTCTAATTTTAGTATATGTGCTGCCGAAGCGAGCACAGGACAAGGAGCTTCTAAATGCATGGATGAGGAGCTTCTGCTCATCTGATTAGGTAAATGCAGTTTTCCTCATGAAGTAACTGATATTTTCTGGTTTATTTGTTGGAATTTTTGTTTGTAGGAAGGCATACACATAGGGCCAGATCTTGTTAGTTTCTGTTCTGGAGAATGTTTCTAACACCCCTCTTGTCTGGTAGATAATATTCCGGTACCAGTTCTCTTTGGGCTTTGTAAGCCTTTGATCTCTTGGGGACCATCTCTCTCATCTGTTACTCTCACACTGGATGAGAGGCTCTCCAGTCAGATCACCAAGGCCCATAGTATTGGGAGAGTCGAATATGATGTTGTAGACTTGGTGACTAGATGGATGAATTGAGGAAGCAGTGGATGTTGCTTCATGACCTCAAAGGTCATGTTGAGATTAATCACCCTATCTGATAAACTATCCAGGGTTTCTGCCTGTGAAAGTACCTTGGAAAACTATGCAATAGCCAGCTAGACTGGGTGAGATTTTTCAGCTCATGAAGGGCCAAGCTGAGTCATGACATTGTCCAAAATGAGCTTCCCTTGTTCATTGAAAGTCTTGGGTAAACTGCCAATTTCTGTGCCCCAAGCCTGTTTGAGACTGGGTCCTTGCTGGAGAGGGGCTTCAACTCGAAGTATTGGTGGTGTGCAATGAATGACACACCTTGCCCGAGCCGCCATGATCACTGCATTCTGTAGGCCTGGGCCCCACAGATAGTGGGGCTTTGGCCTGGCTGCGCACTCACTCTCCTCTGTGGGCTGGCAGCACTGTGAGCTGGGGGCTGCCTTTTGTTCATTTTTTTATTTTATTGATATGTATATTCTATCACTTTCTTACCCAGATGGAGAAATTTTAAAATAAACAAGTTAAAATGAGTCTGACTTTATTAAACTGTATACAGATTTTTTAAAAAAGATTTTATTTGTTTATTTGAGAGAGAGAGAGCATGAGTGGGGCGGAGGAGTAGAGGGAGAGAAAGAAGCAGATTCTTCCCTGAGCAGGGAACCCAGCACCGGGCTCTATCCTGGGACTTCGGGTTCATGAACTGACCTGAAGGCAGACACTTAACCGATTGAGTTACCCAGGCAGCCCTGTGCATAAATTTTTAAAAAAGATTTTATTTATTTATTTGTTTGTTTTTTTAAGGTTGGGGGGAGAAGCAGAAGGAGAGGGAGGGGGCAAGCAGATTCTGAGGCCCTGCTGGATCCCACGACTTTGAGATTATGTCCTGAGCTGAAACCAAGTTAGATACTCAACCTACTGAGCCACCCAGACACCCTTGTACACAGAGTTTTAGGGTTATCTGATGTTCCTAATTTCACATTCAAGTGTAATTGAATTATCAGCAAAGAAACTGTAAAATTGCAAGTTGTATTACTACTTTAAACACTAATGAAGTGTTATTTCCTTGCAGTGCCACAAGGTTGCAGTAGTGAGAGAAGATAAATTGGAAGGTAAGTGTTTTAGCAACTTACCAAGATTTTCCTCTTACGCCGTCAATGTAGGCGCAGTAAAAAATCTGCCCCTAGCATCTGCATGCAATATATTTAGCTATTTAACTGAAAAGCTGAATATTTTTTTATTAGTAGTTTCTGAAATATGTTAAAATAGGATACTACCTCTAACTAACTTCCCATTTTTAAGACCTATAGCTGCTCTCATTTACAACACACTTTTATTACAGGATTTCAAGACTCATGTCACTCATGCAAAAAACTATCATGAATACCATATGGAACACCTCATCAACTGGAAGAGACGATAGTATCTAAATACTGTGTTGTGTTCCATAACAGTTTTTTAGGAAGAAAATTAAAGAATGCTTTTCTAAAGTCGGAAAGACTTAATGTAACTTCTAAATTAAATTTATATTTCCATTTCAAGACTATTAATGCTCTGGTTCTATTATTTAAAAATCCATTTCAGAGGAATTTTATAATAGGGTCCACATGATCTGGACATATGTCTCAAGACAAAACCCGTACCTTTGTACTTTGTATACAAAGACTCCTGCCAGTGGTGTCATTTTCTTACAAAATAACTCTGAGATATTCAGGGTGGAGGAGATGTCCACTTTTGTCTTTCTGAATTTCCCATAGTTTTGGCCAAAGTGAGATTTAGTCATTCAGTAGATACATAATGAATATTTACTCTATCAAGCTTTGTGCTAGGTGCTGGAGACTCAGTGACAGTCCCTTTCTTGGTGGAACCTAACATTTGTTCTTGTGATGTTGTTTTATGGTTTTTTGCTGCAGACTTACCTGGTTAGTAGTATTTTTGTTATAGAGTTGCTTTCTCTACACAAAAATTGAATTGTATAATTGAGTCTTCTCAGATAGAAATTACTTTTTTTTAATTATATGCTAGAGTGTAAGATTCTTCCGTGACTGAAGAAAAAAAAAAAAGGAACGTCATAGTCATCATCAATCATTCATTAATGTTTACTGAAAGTCTACTGGATGAGTGATACCCTCACAGGTGTTGAACTTAGAACTGACTCACCACCACCTACTTGTCATGATGTTCCAGTTACAGAAGAGTTGATGTTATACTGTGTATGTGACTCTTTGGCCTTTAGAGCTTTTGGACCACCACAGATTGCAAATGGTTTTAATGCAGAAAGGTTTCTTGTTAAAGTCCCTACATGCTATGAAGTTTGTGTATTAACAGACTGCTTTTCCTGTTGACTTGTAGCAGTGAAGTCCAAGCTAGCGGTGACTGCCAGCATCCATGTGTACAGCATCCAGAAAGCCATGCTAAAGGACAGTGGGCCTCTGTTCAATACGGACTATGACATCCTTAAAAGCAACTTGCAGAACTGCAGCAAGTGAGCTCCTTAATGTTCCTTGTGGGCTTCTTTACGAATTGATTTTGTAAGATGTTTACACAGTGGCTGCCTCTTAAGAGTGAATGCCAAGTCTAGTAAAACCCCATTTATCTTGCAGTAAGACACATGCCTGGTTTTATTAGTACATCATAAGGTGAAAAATAGCAGCCGCAACCCATACTGAAAATCCCAGTGGACTCCCCATAAATTTATTTCTCATGTATTTATCCTGTCACCACCACCCGAAATGTTTGTTGTGCCCCCTCATTACTCCCTTACCCCAGTCTCTGCTTGTCTAAATCCTACCCATTTTTCAAGAATCAGTTCAGATGTCCTTCAAGAACTATTTCTGATTTGTTATCCCTCTGTCTTCCATCCAAAAGCATTTGATCTTCCATGGCCAGGCTCAGATCTTGTTCATCTTTTGTATCCTTTATATCATCTTCAGTGAGGTCGTGACTGTAATGCACAGGTTTGTGTTGTGGCTTTGCTGCTTAATAGCCTGGTGGTTTTGGACAAATCACTTAAATTCTTTTGAGCTTTGGCTTTTTCATTTTTAAATTAGATGTAATAATGCCTGCTTTGTGGGGTTGTATTGAAGGTTCAAGTCAGTTCCCCATACATGTTAAGCACTGACTACTTTGACAGGTACAAAGTGAGATAATTTTAATTCATTCCACAAAGATGCTATGCCACACACTAGGGAGTGAATATGGCCCAGAATATGGCCCTGCTTATGGAACTGATCGTCCTAAGGGAGGAATTATAATATAGTGTGACAGTGCTCTAATAGGAGTAATACTGTGGGAGAATGTATGGGGAAGCACTCATTCCCAACTTGTGAGTGAGGAGGCAAAAGAGAGAAGGCTTCCTGGAGGTGTGGCAGCTAAGCTGAGGCCTGAAAGCTTCAGTTGTAGTAGCCAATCAAAGGAGAAGTAGGAAGGTAAAGACAGAGCTGCGAGAAAACCTGGTACTGTGTGAGACCGTAGTCGTTTTCTAAGGCAGGAACTTAGAGTGAGAGGTAGAAAATTATGAGATATAAGACAGAAGTAGGTGTCAGATTATCTGCTTTGACCACTAGTTAAGGAGTTTAGACTTTATTCTGAGGGCACTAGGGAGCTACTGAAGGTGTTGAAGCAAATGGGTGAAATGATCAAAGTTGCATTACAGAAATATGACTTGGGGGCACCGGGGTGGCTCAGTTGGTTAAGCATCTGACTCTTGGTTTTGGCTCAGGTCGTGATTTCAGGGTCATGGGATTAAACCCTGTGTTGGCCACTGTGCTCAGCAGGGAGTCTGCTTGAGATTCTTGCTCCCTCTCCACCTCACCGTGTTCATGCATGTGCATGTGCTCTCGCTCTTTAAATGAGTGAATAAATAAAATCTTAAAAAAAAAAAAAAAGATCCCTTGGCTGTAATGATGAACATAGATCAGAAGGGAATGAATAATTGGGAGACAAAGCCATCAGTGAGAAGAAATGTAGTGATTCAGGGTGGAGAAGAGTTACCTAAAGTATAGTAGTGGTGTTGGGGGTGAAGCAGTATGAGAGTTAAAAGAGTCATGCTCTCAAAACATGGATTTTGTAATGCTTGGGGACCAGGTGTGTGTGTGTATGGGGGCGGTGTTCATGGTGTTAAGGATGATGGCCATGTGTCTGGATGGGTAATGGTGTCTTCACTAAGAAAGGGAATATGTGGGAAGGCGTAGACTTGGGGAGAGAACGAAAAATGTTAAATTGGGTTTGGACATGTTGAGTTTGTGAAGACTATGGGGAGTCCAAGTGGAGATGTCCATGCAGTAGTGTAGAGTTAAGGAGAGAAATCTGGCTTGAAATCAGAGATTTTGGTGTCAGAGAAAATAGCTAATTAATTGAACCACAGCAGTAGATACAGTCATGCAGAGAGAATGTATAGAATGAAAGAGGGCAGAAAGTCAAACTCTAGGCCACAATTACTAGCTGTATAACCTTGAGCAAATTACTTAACCTCCGTGTCTCAGTTTCCTCCTCGGTAGAGCAACGCTAACAATGGTTCTAACCTCAAAGGGTTGTCAAGGAATAAATGAGTGAATATATATAAAACTGCAAATGGTGCTTGGCATATGGTAAGCACTATTTAAATGATAGCCATTTTTCAAGGGATGGGCAAGAGAAGCGGATCCTAAATGGGAGCAACCAGAGATGAGAGGAAAATCACAAGAGTATATGGGGTTCTAAAAGCTAAGGAAAGAGTTTCAAGGAGGGACAGATTGACAATGTCATACCTTGCTGGGAAGCTGAGTAAAACAGGAACTGAAAAGTGTCCATTGGATTTAGTGATGACCTTGGTAAGAGGGTTTTCAGTGGATTGACCAGATTCTGGTCAGCTGAGGAAATGGGAGCATGAGAAAGTGAGACAGCAAATATGAACAACTCCTTCCAGGAAATTTGACTGTAAAATGGAGGGAAAAGAGAGGTAGCTAAGGAGGAATTGAGACTAAGGGAGGATCTATACATTTTTAAAGTTGAGAATGCCTTGAACTTGTACTGTTAGGAAAGAGCCCTGAAAGAAGAAATGGTTGAGGCTACTGGGGAAGATGGGTTAACAGATAGAACCAGGTCCTTGAGGAGAAATAGATATAGACTTGTCAAATAGTTTCTGGAAGTTCCGTGAGAATAGGGATTGTGTCTATTTTGTACCAAAATGGTACCTAACAAATGGTAAGCATTCAATAAGTAATTATTGAGTGAATTAATGGTAGATAATAGTTCTTTTATTCTATAGCTCAAAACCTTAAGTATAATAAGCATACAAATGTTTATTAAATATACAAATGTAATTACATAACTAAAGAGTAATCATTTATATTTATAAGTGGTGTTTTTAGGGAAGGGTCACAAGAATAGATGAATACCCAGATGTGTTTATGTAAATTATATTTTAAATTCCAAAAATAACCTGTATTAAAATGTAGTTATGGTACGTGAAGCTCTAAAAATCAGTTCTTCTATTGTATCTAATAAGCAAATAGGAATAAAGGTGACTCAAAAGTTCAAAATGAAATTTGCTCAGAGACCACTAAAGTAAACATGGCAAGTAGAAATGTGGCAATAGGAAGCACTTTAATGAAACTTTACTTAAATACTTAAAGTATCTTGGGTAGAAATGGGAAAAATTTACTCCAATAAAAAAGTTTGTGTTTGGTCCTGAGAATTATGGGCCAACTGAGATCTGACTCATTGTTTCGTGTGTTTTAAGAAGTGCTATGACAGGAAGAAAGTTGAAATTTTAGGACTGAGCAGATTCTTCTCTCTTCGGACATGTTCCCAGCTTAACTCGGTCTCTTCCTTATTGCCAATTTCTGGTCCTGACCCTAAGGTGTGGAATGTAGACCAAATGGAGAAAGAGTTGTCTCAGGGCCAACTTTAGATGTTGACAATGAAATAAGACATTGCTCTTTTCCTTGTACATAGAAGCACTGCAAGGCTAGAGATGAAGACCAGTGGGTGAAAGGAAATGATTTCCGTCTGTTCTTAACTCTGATGCACAAAATATTTGTGTTAGTGTGGGGTTTTCTGAAGTGGACCGTAGTAAATCAGTTGAAGATTTTTGAAGCTATGCATTCTACCTTTGGGACTGTTCAGTCTAAAATTACTTCTGAAATTAAATAATTTATCAGAGACTTTTTTCTTATGCTAGTTACTCTAGCAGTTAATCCTGAAGTTGTGCCTGGTTGATCTCCTAGGTGATGACTCTTACCACATTGTTTCTTTCTTAACCTCCATCTTCTCCCACCCCAAGTTGAGGTGATACATTGAAGAAGAGAGAGAAACCAGAAGTCTCATTTCCAGGGACTTCAGTTATCATTCTTTCACTAGTATTTCTGTGTGCCAGTTTTCGTACTGCGTACCTAAAACACAAAAGATGAATAATGCCCTTCCCTACATCCAAGGAGCTCTCATCAATCCCCAGTAAGCTAAAGACTGGGGGAAATCAAATGGTGTTCTTTTTTAGAAAAGTGGGGGAACTTTGCTGTAAGCACAACTGTGATTTGTGTGAAACAGGTGCATCTATGATGATTATAGAAAAAGAGATGAATGTTTCCTTTGATATGCCATGCATACTGTGCCAAATTTCTTCACTTGGTTTGGGGCATACTTGTCTGGTGCTGTTAGTTGGTATTATTAGAAATTATGAACAAATGACAGTGAAGTACTACCAGTCATAGGGGCCAGTGGCTCTGTTCGCAGCTTCTTCCTTGTTTCAAATCATGATCCACTCTGGCCAGGAGAGTTGCCAGGAAATTTGTTAATATTTTAAAGCTCATAATTTTGGTTCAGTCAATATTTATTACATATGTAGTCCTATAAGACCTATAAGACCTATAGGTCTTTTGGGGTGCCTGGGTGGCTCAGTGGGTTAAAGCCTCTGCCTTCGGCTCAGGTCATGATCTCAGGGTCCTGGGATCGAGCCCCGCGTCGGGCTTTCTGCTCAGCAGGGAGCCTGCTTCCCTTCCTCTCTCTCTGCCTGCCTCTCTGCCTACTTGTGATCTCTGTCAAATAAATAAAATCTTTAAAAAAAAAAAAAGAAACAAGTTGAAGGTCTTTAAAAAGAGATAACCCTTTGATTTCCCAAGGATGGTGAAATTACTGATCTTTTGTTATTTTCTGGTGTATTATTGTTTTGAATTTAAAAGCTTTATTCAAAAAAGTAAAGATATTCAATATGGTATGGAGGAAGACATCAGATTCCAGTCCCAGTTCTATTACTGACTATATGTATAATCTAGGGCAAGTCCCTCAGTGTCTCTCCAATACTTGTTTTGTATCTAAATGAGAGTTTTGCACAATATAATTTCTAATATCTATGTTAGTTGTAAAATGTTCTAATTTAATACTATTAGACTTAGAATGTAACGTGTGGAAGGAGCAAGACTTTGAAATTAATGTAATATTTGTGACCTCAGGTTTAGTGCCATACAGTGTGCAGCTGCAGTCCCCAGAGCTGCTGTTGAATCCTCGTCCTCTGAAAAGTTTGAGCAGTCAAATCTTCAAGTATCAAGTGAGACACCAGCCAATAGTGAGTTGACAACCAATGGTCACAGTACACCTACCTCCAAACAGATTTTCCAGCAGCCCAAAGGGATAATGGGTATGTTTGCCTCTAAAGCTGCTTCTAAAACTCAAGATGCCAACAAGGAAACCAAAACAGAGACTAAAGAGGTAACAAATGTAAGTCTTTAAAGATATGTCTTTATTGGGGCACCTGGGTGGCTCAGTGGGTAAAGCCTCTGCCTTCAGCTCAGGTCATGATCCCAGGGTCCTGGGATCGAGCCCTGCATCGGGCTCTTTGCTCAGCAGGGAGCCTGCTTCCTTGTCTCTCTCTGCCTGCCTCTCTGCCTACTTATGATCTGTCTGTCAAATAAATAAACAAAATCTTAAAAAAAAAAAATAAAGAATGTCTTTATAGCTCAGAATGGGTAACTGGAAAAGCATTATAGTTCCAGTGGTAGCAGTTTAATCACATAAGGTTCTGATGTATATAATATGTTCTAGTTTTTCTCCTTTAGTTTGAATCCTTTAATTCTTGATATTCTCATCTAAAATAGTCCTTTTTCTTTCGAAAATGCTTCTCAGCAAGGCTTGATTCTTCTGTAAAATGGCCCTGTACACATTACAAGATGGTTGTGCAAGCCAAATAATGCATATGAGAACACCTGAAAATTACAAAGTTTAAGGAATTTTATATTAGCAATACGTCATTTTGGGAACATCTTATATTCTGAGCTTTGCCTTCTATGCCTTTCTTCTTAGTATATTTAACATTCTTGTTCTGTTTTATGAATTTTTGTTTTTTTCTTTAGCTGCTTCCCTTAGTTTTTTATTATTCACTCATCTGAAGTAACTTAAGTGCATTGACTTGAGAAAAGTCTCATTAAAACAGTATTTAAAAATACTCCAGAAAAGCATAATTACTGTTTTTATTGTTATTACCTTCATTGTGATTTTACAACTTCCACTTTGGGAAAGGAGAGGGGATTAGAAGGAAAACACTAACATTTATGGAACTACTGTGTGCCAATAGTTTGATGTCTGCTTAAATCTTTCTAACAGTTCAGTGAGGGAGAGATCTCCATTTTGTATGTGGTGAAGCTGAGTGCTAGACTTATTGATGGATTTGCCTGGGTATCAGATTGCTATTCAGTGGTGCAACCAGTGTTCAAATCCACTTCTGATGATTATAAATGTAACATTTTGAAGGTTCTCCCTCTACTTCTTGTGTACCATACTGCCTCTGATCTGTTTTAATTCTATTAAACTAAGTAGTTTTTAAATATACTCAAAAGTTTAAACACATTCATGGATAGTAAGTCTATAAAAACTATGAGCAAGTAAGCTTTGGAGATAAACATGAGGTACTCTGGTCTGGATTTGTTCTTGTATCTAATGCCGACACATTTTGGTATGATTATATAGAGACCGTGCCATCACAACGGTGTGCCCTGCTATTGAAGAGATCAAGACTGCTACTCGAAGAACAGCCTTAGACACTAAAAAAAAAAAATCACGTGTGTTTTCTGCTTTTAGGTATCTTCCGCAGGCAACAAGGCACCAGAGAAAGGGAATATGATGAGCAATTTTTTTGGAAAAGCTGCTATGAGTAAGCATGTTTTGACCTTCCTTTGACTAATACATGAATGTTCATATAATAGCATATTTGAGGTGAAAGCCACCTTGTTCAGTTTTTACCCATCTGGTATATTGTGCCGCCTTCCTGCATCCTAACACAAATTTTCAGTCTACTGACCAAATATTGAATGGAAGTAACCCAACTGGACCTGTGGATTTTATGAGTGAGCTAGGTTCAGTTTAGATCTTTTGTAGGATAGTTTACTACTCCTGTTTTTACTTCCTGCCTTGGAAAGAGAATTTATTATTTGTTTCACAGTGCTCTTAAAAATGGGTGACAAAATAGAAGGAAGCTGCTTGGTTATACAGTACAGTGTTGAGGTTAATATCCTAGGTGCTGGGGTTAGGTTTGTCTCATGTGACCATTATTAATTATTACCCCTGTCTCCCAGGGGGTTGCAAAAACAAATCTTTGACCTTCTGTAGTTATTTTTTACAGATTACTCATGATAATGAACTCGACCTCAGTATGAATTAGAAGGACTCGGGGTAGTGGCCACTTAAAAATAATACTTTTTGAGAAAACAGAATCGCCTTTATTTAAAAAATTTTTTAAAATAAGAATTCTTTCATATGGAAAGAGCCAGTAGTCACATATTTTCATACTTCTCATACCAAGTACACATCCCCTGAGGGTATGTGGCATAATACCAGAAAGAATTTAGGAGCCGCAGGGTAATTATGGCACACTTTTTTGGAGCATCAGTTTTACAAAGATCTTGTGGGAAGGCTTTTTGTTACATGCCTATGCAAGCAAAATTAGTCAGAATTCTGCTTTCCCATGATGGTCAAATTAGTGGTTGGAGGAGGCTTTGGGGTGATAGTGTTTATTTGCCAAAAAGCTATCACAAAAAGTTTTTGTGTTCTGAAAATAGATGGAAAATTTGATACTTTCAGGTTATTGGGAAGCACGTTGTGTTGTTGCGGGCAGAGTGCACAGGGAGGGCTCCCTACTTCTGTGAAAATAGATGGTGCTAATGTCACTGGCCTGCATGGCTGGTACTGGTCCACTGAACCGAATCAGGTTGTGTGGTTTCTTTTTTTTTTTTTATTTTTTTTTTTTTTTAAAGATTTTATTTATTTATTTGACAGACAGATCACAAGTAGGCAGAGAGGCAGGCAGAGAGAGAAGGGAGGAAGCAGGCTCCCTGCCGAGCAGAGAGCCCGACGCGGGGCTCGATCCCAGGACGCTGGGATCATGACCTGAGCCGAAGGCAGCGGCTTTAACCACTGAGCCACCCAGGCGCCCCGGTTGTGTGGTTTCTTGGTCACTTTTGGGTCCACATTTTTATTTGTTTTGTTTTATTTGTTGTTTTTTGGTGCATTTGTAACCAGTGAATTTAAGCATTTTTATTATTTCTAAAATACATAAACTATAAATATTTGTTAGTCAAAAAAAAATCAAGCTATACAGAAGTATACACTTATTTATTGATGTGTTTATTTAGGAAATCTTTATTGAGCAACTACTGTATACTTGGAACTATTATGCATGGTGATAAAATGGAGAAAATGTAGACAAGTGAGATCGCTGCCCTCATGGTCCTTACATACTACCAGGAGAGACAGACAAATAAAGAATAAAATAGTTAATTATAATTGCTAGGCAGACAGTAGGCAGGTAGGGAGTGGGGAAACTGGATAAAATAAAAGAAATATTTACCTAATAAAAAGAATGGCTTCTAAAGTTGATTTATTTAACAGATGTTTTTTTAAAGAAGAATGTTTAGAGTAAAATGATGAATATTTTTATTGTATTTGACACATGACAAGATCATTGCAATGAAAATGAAGAGTGTTGGATGAAAAGAGTTGTGGAGACTTGAAGCATTTAAAACTTAATGCTGGGGGCGCCTGGGTGGCTCAGTGGGTTAAAGCCTCTGCCTTCGGCTCAGGTCATGATCCCAGGGTCTTGGGATTGAGCTCCACATCGGACTCTCTGCTCAGCAGGGAGCCTGCTTCCCCTCCTTTCTCTCAGCCTGCCTCTCTGCCTACTTGTGATCTCTGTCTGTCAAATAAATAAATAAAATCTTCAAAAAAAAAAAACTTAATGCTGGACAATAGCAAGTGTAAGAATTACCCTCATACATTGCTGTGGAGAACAGAAAATGATGTGCTTGTTCTAGAGACAGTATGGCAGTATTTCAAAAAGTGAAACAATTATCCAATACTTCCATCCACTCCTACGTATCTACTCAAGTGAATTAAAACTATATGTCCACAAAAAAACTTGTACACAAATGTTCTTGGCAGTATTATTCATAATAGTCAAAAAGTGGAAACAACCCGAAGGTCCATCATCTGATGAATGGATAAACAAAGTGTGATATAACCATACAATGGAATATTACTATTATTTTTTTTAAATTTTATTTATTTATTAGAAGGAGAGAGATAGACCACAAGTCAGGGAGGGGCCGAGGGAAAGGGAGAAGCAGACTCCCTGCTGAGCAGGGAGACCAATGTAGGGTTTAATCTCAGGATCCCAAGATGACAACCTGAGCTGAAGTCAGATGCTCAACTGACTGAGCCACCCAGGCGTCCCACAATAGAATATTATTGAGCCATAAAAAAGGAATCGACCTATACTATAACATGGATGAAACTTGAAACATGGGAAATGAAAGAAGCTAGACAGGAAAGGCCACATATTATGTAATTCTGTTTATACAAGATGTCCAGAATAGGCAAATCGATCAAGATCAAGAGAGAATGTAGAATATTAGTAGATTATTGTCGTGGGCTGGGTTGGGATTGGGGAGTGACTGCTAACGGGTACAGGGTTCCTTTTTTGGGGTGATGAAATGTTCTAAAATTAGATAGTGGTGATGTTTGCACAGATAAAAACCATGAAATTTTACACTTTAAATGGGTGAATTTTCTGGTATGTGAATTACTTCCTTAACAAGAACCTTAATGCTTTATATGTGAAAAAAATTACAGCATTGGTGACAAAATTAAGAAGTCATCTGTATCCTGTAAAGGTGTTTCGTATTTTCTTGAGTATAAAAAGGAGATGCTTTTAATAGCAAATGATACAAATGACTTGATCATTCAGATAGAAAGGAAAAAAATGTGATTAAATTTTCCTTAACAGTAGTCTGAAAATGTTGCAGTGAACTGCCTCTTTACCAGGTAATTGGCCAATTGTAGCTGCACATGTAAATGAATTAGGAGTTCCTCAAATACTGTGAAATCAAGACAGAGTAAAAAACTGGATGCTGAAGTCTGTTTGGTCACTGGTATTTTAATTAAGATCAGTTTCCTGAAATTGGTAGACTCTATGCAATAGCCTCTCTTTTCTTACCCCAAGAGGGAGGTAGGAAATACTTTTTTAAAAAATAATTTTAAAAGAGTTGCTGTCAATATGATATAAATTCTGTAACAAAATGCAAAATTTGCATAAACTTTAAGGATATACATGCGAACTCACTTTTTGAGGGTCAGTTACTGACTCTGGACCCCGTGGAGAAGCATGTTTACTCTCCTTTACAATTTGGTGGAAAAGTTTGAGCAGTTCCGATACTTGAGAACAGCAGTTTTAAGAAGGCAGGAGAGGGGCACCTGGGTGGCTCAGTGGGTTAAGCCTCTGCCTTCAGCTCAGGTCGTGATCTCAGGGTCCTGGGATTGAGCCCCACATCGGGCTCTCTGCTCAGCACAGAGCCTGCTGCCCCCTCTCTCTCTCTGCCTGCCTCTCTGACTACTTGTGATCTCTGTCAAATAAATAAATAAAATTTAAAAAAAAAAAAAAAAGAAGGCAGGAGAGAACGCTGCAATTCTCTAGTGGATTCCACCATTCCGAATTCTCAGTGAAGTCTTCAGAAAATGAAACATAAACGGATTGCATGTTATACTTTTATCTGTCATCTGTTCTTTCACATAATATACTTTACTTACAAATTCTTATCCTAAGCTGTGTGTAATGGCCAAGGCTAAGATATCAGTTGTTTTTTTTCTACATTATAGCTGGCTTGAGCTGTTCTACAGCATATAACCAAAGCCACTTATTGAAGAGCCTCAGGATGTTTACAGCTTTCTGAGAGTATTTTGTGACTTCTTTTGAAAAAAAATATTACTATATATAGCACAAAGGATATTCTTCTATAATTTCTCAGAAGGCTTGGCCCACCTTGCTTGCATTTCTTAGTCCTCTGCACAGCATAGTAGTTTTTGTGTTTTTCAGTTTGGTGTAAGGAAAGAGGTAAGGATTTTGAGGAGTTAAACAAACTGACTTGGGTTCAAATCTTGACTCTTAACTTTTTCTATCAATGTTACCTTGGGTAAGTCATATAACCTCACATACTAATCCCTTTTAGTCCTTTCAATAGTCTCATAAATATTACTTCAGTTTTTCTAGAGAAGACTGACTTTTAGGTAACTTACCCAGAGTAAAACAGTATGACTCAACCTTTTCTGATTCCAAAGTAGTCTTTTAATTATATCATTAAGGGGCATCTGGCTGGCTCAGTGGGAAGGGCATGTAACTCTTGATCTTGGGATTGTTGAGTTCGAGCCCCACATTTGGTGTAAAGATTTAAAAAATATATAAATTTTAAAACCTTTTAATTATATCATTAAGATAGTAGTAGTGAGATGATAAGAGTATCCATGTTTAAGAAGATAGAATATAATAGAAAATAGGATCTTGGTACAAATTTCTGTTGTCACTGTTTGTAAGCTGTGTACTCTTGGGAAACATCTTTTATCCCTCAGACTCTTAATTTTCCCATCTAATAAATGAGAAAGATGTTAGCTCATAGAGTTGTATTTGCTTTTTGTAAGCCTTGCTTTTACTATTATTTGGCCTGTGGGCTGTGATATAATGAGGGATTAGCAAGAGGCAGAAATGAAAACAGAGCTAGAGTGGTAGTTGGAAAGGAGACGTGTTCTCTGACTAGACCCTGAGTTCTATTAGCACAGGGACTGTTTTTTTATCCCTTTAGCCCCCGCTCCTAATAAATTATTTGGCACTTAGTAGAGTGTCAGAGGAATGATAGATTAATATTGCATGATGAGGTTATATATCATCTGCTATGCTGTATTTGTAGATAAACTTAAAGTCAATTTGGATTCAGAACAAGCAGTGAAAGAAGAAAAAATAGTGGAGCAACCTCCAGTGTCTGTCACTGAACCAAAGCTGGCAGCCCCTACAGGCCTGAAGAAATCCAGCAAAAAAGCAGAGCCTGTTAAGATGCAGCAGAGGGAAAAAAAAAGGTAGGAAAATTTTGTTGCCTGTGGGGGAAGAGTGTCTCTGCTGGGGGTGAGAAGGTCTGTTTGGGCTTATTGACAGCAGGCAGTTTTTAGTTGAGTACTAAATCCTACTTAATGCCTCAGGGATATAGCTGTATAACCAAAATGAAGAGAGAGAGAAGTTCAGTAGCTTATCTAGTGAAAGAGAACTGTGGAATCAGCCAGTTTAGGTGATTTAGAGCCCAAAGCCAGTTTTTTGGGCCCCATCAATCTAAATTGATTATCTTTTTTTCTTTACTTCATTTGTAGTTTGTGGACATGGCATAAGTATGCCTGATTGTGTCTCTGTGTCTGTTTTCACTTCAGATTGCCAAGCGAGGGGTTACTGTTTCCAGTCAAATTTAAGAGAAAAAGTTCTTTGTTTTCTTTTTATATCAATGAGTTTATTTTTCAAGTGGTAAAATGTAATTAGAAAAGAAAATAAAAAGCACACAAGCTGTTAAAAATGGATCCAGGAATTTGAGACACTACCTCATAGTTGGTAGGAATTAGTCTGTTGAAAGAAATTCTAAAGACACTGTCAGCACTGATAGGCCCAGAAATACTTGACTTTTGTAGCAAGGCTGGGGCTACTCTAGTAGAAAACATCAACAAAATGCTGAAGTTTCAGAGGGTCAAGGCTCTGTCCAGTGGGCCTTATCCCCAAGAATATGTGATGTGCGTGGGTTAAAATGTCCCTAGCCCATCAGTAAGACACTCATTGTTGATGGTTATAGCCAGGAATGCATTTGATATTTCATTACCAAGTATGATGTTAACTGTATGTTTTTAGTAGATGTCCTTTACTAGATGGAGGCAAACTTTTTCTGTTCCTAGTTTCTGGAGGTTTTTTATGAATGTGTGCTGAATTTTGACAGATGCATTTTCTGCATTTATTGAGATGATCATTTGATGTTTCTGTTAATATGGTGAATTTACCTTGATTGGAGGGTTTTTTTTTTCCCTTGATTGGTTTTTAAATGTTAAACTAACCTTGCATTCTTGGGATGAACCTCACTTTGGTCATAAGACGTTATCCTTTTTATAAATTGTTAGATTCTGTTGGCTAGTATTATAAGGTTTTTTTTGCTGCTGCATCTGTGAGGGCTGTAGATCAGCCATTTTCTTTTCTGTTAATGTCTTTATCAGATTTCAGTATCTAAGTTATGCTAACTTCATAAAATTAGTCAGGAGTTGTTTCCTTCTGTTTTCTCAGAGAGTTTGTGTAATACATGTATTTTTTTTTTTAAAGATTTTATTTATTTATTTGACAGACAGAGACCATAAGTAGGCAGAGAGACAGAGAGAGAGGGGGAAGCAGGCTCCCTGCTGAGCAGAGAGCCCGATGTGGGGCTCGATCCCAGGACCCTGAGATCATGACCTGAGCCGAAGGCAGAGGCTTAACCCACTGAGCCACCCAGGCGCCCCTAATACATGTATTATTATTTTTTTTTTCCTTAAAGGTTTGATAAAATTCACCAGCAAATCCAAACCCAGAGTTTTCTTTGTGGAAAGGTTCATTTTATTAATTTGGTTTCTTTAAATAGAGCTATTTAAATTTTCTTGTTCTTGTTGGGTCAGTTTTTGTTTATATATATATATATATATATATTTAAAAAAATTTTTTTTAAGATTTTATTCATTTGACAGAGGTGGGGCCAGGCAGAGGGAGAAGCAGACTCCTTGATGCAGGACTTGATCCCAGGATCCTGGGATCATGACCTGAGCCAAAGGCAGACACTTAACTGACTGAGCTCTGCAGGTGCCCCAATTTTGGTTATATTTTTAGAGGAATTTATTTCATCTAAGTTGTTGAGTTTATTGGCATAAAGTTCCTGGTAATAGTCTTATTCTTTGAGTATCTATAGAATCTGTACTTATCACTACAGATTCATTTATTCTTTCATTCCTAATATTGGTAATATGTAGTTTTGTCTTTTTTTAAATCAGGCTTATAAAAGGGTTTATTAATTTTATTAATCTTTTGCCCCAAAATAGCAACCTTTGGCTTTGTTAATTTTTTTTCTATTTTATTTCATTGATTTCTGCTCTTTATTAATTCTTTCTACTCTTTGGGGTTTAATTTTTTTCTAGCTTGAGGTAGAAAAATAAGTTGATATTTAAAGTTATATAAGAAATAATGAAGATTAAAAACTATATCTTATACATATTTGAGTAGTGTGGTAGAGTATCCAGAGGAGCTAGCTAATGACAAGATGGAGTCTAGGTTTTTTTATTATGTCATTAGAATCACATTAAGGTCTTATGTCTATGCCTTTGCCCATATTTTCTCTTTGAAATATTTGTTTTATTCTCTTTAATATCTTTGTCTGCCTTTTTATATCTGATAAACTTCCACTTAGCTTTCAGTTTTCAAGTAAGTGTCTTGTCCCATAACATTTTAATTGTGCAGTCATATCTATCATATTATCTTGTATTTGGTGGTGTTTATATCTATTTCTTCTGCCAGAGCTTCTTGAAAATAGTATTTTTTTCACCTTTCATCCTCAGTGTTTAGCAAAGAGCCTCTACTTAGTAGCTGCTTATTCAGTGCTTGTTGAATCATTGAAAAGCCAATAGGAAAAGTAAGAAGGAATTTGTAGGAATTTGTAATGATTCTTGATGAGCTGGTAAGTAGCTTACAATGATCAATATAAAGAGCTAGAAAAATGTTTAATTCTAGTCACCCCATGGAGTGACTTAGTTGTGGTCAGTTAGCAGAGTATCCTTAAAAAAGAACCTTTACTGGTCTACTTTGACTCTTCTATCCTCTGGAATTAAGATCATGATTTATGAAACAAGACTGATAGTAGCATATAAATACTTTCATTTTTATTTTGTGTAACATGCTTAAATTATTCCTGGATGCCGACAGGGGGAAGCAAGTGGAGTTATCTGATGATGAGACAAAAGAAACTGAAAATATGAAGAAAAAGAGGAGACGAATCAAACTTCCTGAGTCTGATAGCAGTGAAGATGAAGGTGGGCATCGCTGTTAACTTTTGGCTGGTCGGATTGTCTCAGGCTGCTATAACAAAAATATCATACACTCGATGGCTTAAACAAGACAAATTTGTTTCTCACAGTTGTGAAGACTGAGAAGTCCAAAATTAAGGCACTGCCTGATGTGTGTGGTTCCTGGTGGGAGCTCTCTTCCTAATTTGTGGGATACTTTCTTACCATATCCTCGCGTGGTAGAGAGAGAAATCGTCTCTCTTGTGTTTTATACAAGGACAATAATCTCATTCCATTAACTACCTCCCAGAGGCCTCACCTCCAGATACTATCACCTTAGGGATTAGATCTTCAGCATATGAATTTTGGGGGAACACAGATATTTAGTCAGTAACATGGGTCAATTCTTACTATGCTTAAGGAGTTAAAAAGTAATTTATTACAAGTCACAATGACAATAGCAATCCTAGTGTTAAGAGACATAGCACCACTAAAGTCTGCTTTAACCTTTTGACGAGAACCATCATCTTCTGGTAATGTGCCAAAATAACAAACATAAAAGAAAAAGAATAAGCGTTACTATTATATATATTATCAAAGAGCTTCTCTTTTTAAAAAATGAAGTGGAGATATTCCTTTGGCTACCTTCATGTGACTCTTTTAAAACGGGTAATATTGTAGGCATCAAGGCTGTTGGTGGCATGGTGGTGTTCCACACCATGAAAATAAAGCCATGCCAAGATTAAGAATCTATAGTATCATTGTTGAAAGGGAACAATGCCATAGACCCTTTCAGTTTTAGGCTGTGGGCACTGTTGTGAGATCAACAGAATAAGGGCAAGATTCTTTTTTTTTTTTTTTTTTTTAACCCATTGAGCCACCCAGGTGCCCCAAGGGCAAGATTCTTACCTGGAAAATTAATGTGCCTCTTCAAATAATATCAGATACTCTAAGAGGCAAAATCTCTTCCCAAAGAGTGTAAATGTGTAAATGAAGGTGTATAGAAAGAGGAGGCTGTTAAAGAGAAAGATGCCTTGGTTGAACTCATATACCAGATGACTTCTACCCTGTTTTGAGAATAGTGGTGAAAAGCTTGAATTTCCGAAATCAGTTCTCCATGAATTTTTGCCATACTGAGTATAAAACATTTTGAGGGGACTAGGGAGATAGAGTCCAAAGGAATTCAGCACAAACAGACTGATGCTAGAAGAGATTAAAGGAGAATAACAAAGAGAAAGGAATCTATTCTGCTGTTGAAGGACAAAATAAACTTGCTAGACTCTACTCTTACCTGAAACTGCTATGAGAAGAACTGAAAATGACAACAGAGGTTCCCCCAAAACAACTCAGCAACTGCACATGTACAATTGAGTGAAAAAGCAAATTATATAAACAGATGATCGTAGTGTAAAAGAAATGAACAGACCCAGGAAATTGTAGAAGGAAATTAAATCTGTCTATGGTAGAGGCACATCTTTGACTCTTCCATGGATTTAGATCCTAACAGCCAGGCTTACGTTGCAGTTTGTGGCCTCTGATACCCCATGAGAGGTATAGTGCCCACCAGAGCTGCGGTTTTTTTAATGATTCGAGTGGGTAGGGATAGGGCATTGTGAGCATCCTAGAGGGGCAGTTGCTGTATACTCATTCCATGTCATTTATCAAAATGTTTTGACCAAGACTACTGAAAGGAGGATACCCAAGCATGTAGATGAAACAAGAACCATTAAGGAACATTCTGACCAGTAAAGAATTGAGAAATAGAGGCAACTCCATGCAGACACTTGGGAAAATAATTAGGATGTAACAGGAATATGTGCTAATTGGATTAGTCTTCCGTATTTCCAACCAGGAGAGGACTTGGGGAAGATTCTGAAAGAGCCTTTCAAGCCATCAGCCTAATGTACTTTGAAAAGGTAAACTCGATAGTTTAGTGAAGGAGTCTGCTCTAAGTCAAGGGTTTACTGTGGTTGATTGAGCACTCGTTACATACTTTTGAAATATTCTCTGTAGTTCTGATCCTTATCCCACAAAAACAATACCTGTGGGTGATTAGAAATATGAGTGGGGTTATTAGTCTGGAAAGAAGCGAGAAGAAATGTGAAAAGAGGTGGACAACCTATAGTAATGGATAATCTAGATGAGAGGCTCTCAGATTTTTTACCTAGTAAAAACAATTTTTAGCATCTGACTAAATTTATAAACCTTTTCCTTTTTATTCCTGAATTTTTTCTTTGTCTCAAAGCCAACAAGCTTTAATTTAAACCTTCACAGCATCTCTAACCTATTACCATTTTATTACCAATATAGGTTATTCAGGATGCTGCCTTTCGCTGGAAATTAGCAGATGAGCAACAGGAGTGGAGGAAATGGCAGGGACTTTGGAGTCAAACAGAACTGAATTTAAGTCTTACCTCTGCCACTTACTGTGCGACTTTAGGCAGATTATTTAATTTCTCCACTTCTTTGTTTCTCCATCTCTAAATTGGAGATGTTACCACACACTGTGTGGGTTTTTTATGAACATCAAATAAGACATATCAGCAGTGCCAGGACAGTGCTTAACATAGCAGCTTTTCTTACTATTCACCCTATGTTTTTTATAGAGGTGTTCAATAAGTGTTTAACAGTAGTAAGTCTTTTCTCAGAAAATTCTGTTCAACTTCATATCTTTAAATCTGTACTCGAGGGACTTTTCCTTTGTTTCTCTTTCTGGCAGAGTCTTGAGCATGTTCAGCAGTTCTGCATACTCTGTAAAGCAAGAAAAGGCCAGACCCAGAAAGAAATCACATTAAGAGTAATGTCTACATTGCTAGGAAGAAATAGTTTTAATTGATATGTTTGAGTTTTTGCTAACATTTTCAGTTTTTGCAGATTGCTTATGGAGAATGTTAAGCAAATGACCCCTCCCCTTTTTAGGTTAAGATAGGTAGTTTAAAAAATTTCCTAGGAAGCTATGAATGATTTCCAGGATTTCTAATTACCTCTCTCTGCCATAGAACTCTGTGATTAAACAGTGGTTACATCACTGAAATTAGTTTTACCACAGTTCTTATTCTGCACCAACAAAGGTTGTTTTCCTGGGATAAGTGCTACATTTCACTGTTTGAGTGTCTTTTATCTGAAGAGTTGCAAAGTCATTACATATATTTAAAATACACCAGTGTAAGGGCGCCTGGGTGGCTCAGTTGTTAAGCATCTGCCTTCAGCTCATGTCATGATCCCAGGGTCCTGGGATCAAGCCCTGCATTGGGCTCTCTGCTCCGCGGGGGGCCTGCTTCTCCTTCTTTCACTCCCTCTGCTATGTTCCTTCTCTACCTTTGTCTCTCTCTGTCAAATAAATAAATAAAAATAATTAAAAAAAAATACACCAATGTATGAAACGTTGCTTATGCTTATGTCACTAAAAATAAATCAAGGGGGAATGCTTGCTTTGATAGTAAAGACTAAAGTAGGCAGACATGGATTCTAGCATATGAATGTGGACAGATTTTTTTAAAACAAATAATAGGAGGGGCGCCTGGGTGGCTCAGTGGGTTAAAGCCTCTGCCTTCAGCTTAGGTCATGATCCCAGAGTCCTGGGATCGAGCCCCGCATCTGGCTCTCCGCTCAGCGGGAAGCCTGCTTCTCTTCCCCTCTCTCTCTGCCTGCCTCTCTGCCTACTTGTGATCTCTGTCTGTCAAATAAATAAATAAAATCTTAAAAAAAAATAAAACAAATAATAGGAATAGGGATTTTGTGGGATTATTGTAAGAATGAATGATTAATGTTTGTAAAGTCCAGAAAATTCTAGTTGTTTTCTCTATCCTTCCTTTCTTAAAATATTTTACTTAAAACATTTTTTAAAATAAAGTGATACACAATTTGAAAAACCAGATAAAATAGAAGTTTTGTAATAGATAGTAACCACTCCTGTCTGACTCATCTAATTGATTGATGCTTCTCTTGTCAACTTTCTCCCATCTGCCTTCCATCTTTGGGGGATTTGTTGAAAAATCTTATTCATTACAAGTTCTTGGCTTGCTCCCTTTTCTTTTCTCTTCCCTGGTATGATGGGGGTGGAGGGGCAGGTTTACAGCATTTAATTCCTTTGTCATCGTTGTAATCATTCTCTTTGGGGGGATGTGGAAGGGAGAGGGAGGCATATGCTCACTCTTCCTTGACCTAGAAGCCGCTCAACCCAAATGTAGTTCAGAAAATGACTGTTTTCCTTTATTAAAAAGTACTGTTATTTGTGTTCAGTGCCAGGGAAATTGTGATGTCTGTGCCTCTCTGGAGGTTAGAGTCGGGGTGTGGGGTGGGGGGGATCTAGTTAAACAATTCCATACAGTGCAGTGAGAGGGGTCTTAAGAGGATGGCACTAGGATTAAATGTTTTCATGGTTGCCGAAGTAGAAATAGGATTAAAACTCCTAAATTTATTACTATGAGTACTCAAAATTCCTTTTGTTTGGCTTTCTTGCTGTGTAAAGTTTCCTCCTGCCTGTGAAAAACACGTGACACAGCTTTCTTAGTTGCTATACCTTCAGAAAAATGGGAGCCTGGTTCTATGGTTTGACTTTTGCTTACTTGAGCTCCTGTCATGTTCTAGCCTCCCAGAGCTGGGTTACTGGCTGGACTACTTTCCTCATGTTTCTGACTCTTGTTTCCCAGACTTATAAAGTTTTGGGACCCATTTCATACTGAAGTGTATAATTTATTGTTTCGTTCTGGCTCTTGTTTTGCTTCACATCTTTAGGTCATTTGGCCTTCAACCCTCCACTGTCATGATTTTTAACACTGACCTAATCAGTTGGGAGAATTTCAGATCCAAGACTTGTGCTAAGAATTTGAATACAGCCAGGAGGTTCAGGGAGCAGGTGAGGCTAAGCAGCTATCCAGTCTTTTTACCAGCAGTTTCTTTGTGATGATTAAGCAATAGGTCAGCTGAGGATTTTCACTTCCTCCCTCATGAGCCTTATACAAGACCACTGTTTCTGGGATTGTTCAGGAATGATGGGATCCCTCCGGTGATGCTCTCTTCTTGGGTGATTCCACTTCCAGAGCAATATTGCTTTCCCAAAAGTGTTCTTTCCTGCTGATCTCACTGTAGTGAAACAAACCTCATCAACGGGCAATCACTAGAAATAGCGGCCCTGTATAATACTAAGCAAGTCTTAGTTGTTAGAGCTATAATTGTGACTGTTTCAAAGTAGTTTTTCCTTCAAAGTTTATGCTCTTAAGGTCAGCTGGAAAATTTCAGTCTAACAAACATCTATAGGTGATTGCAAATAATCCTTACATCACAGTCACAAAGATTCTGGCATGGAACATTTGCTATAATCTGAGAATTATATCCACTTAATTTTAAAAGAAAATGTCTGCCCTGAATGCTGAGGCAACACAGGATAGTTGGCATTGTAAGGCTGTGGCATCAGACTGACTGGGGTTGAAAGCTTCCTGTTTCAGTTGTAAGCTCCATGACCTTGGCAAGTTCATTAACCTCTATGAGTCTCTTTTTACTCAACTGTAATGTGTGAATCATAATATTTGCCAAAAAAAAAATAATATTTGTCTCTTAGGGTTGCTGTGAGGATAAAGGAAACAATTGTAAGTGGAATGAATACGTGACACGTGGTGGATGATCAGTAGATATTTATAAAACAACTTTATATCCTGACTTTCCTGTCAAATAAAAAGTTTAGCAAAGATGATCTCTAAGGTATATTCCAGCTTTAATAATTCTTAATTCTTGGGGCAGCTGAGTGGCTCCATCATTAAGTGTCTGCCTTCAGCTCAGGTCATGATCCCAAGGTCCTGGGATCAAGCCCCGCATTGGCACCCTGCTCAGTGGGAAGCCTGCTTCTCCCTCTCCCACTCCCCCTTCTTGTGTTCCTTCTCTCACTGTCTCTCTCTGTCAAATAAATAAATAAAATCTTTTAAAAAATTCTTTGCTTTTTCTTTGTATAAAATTAAGAAAATGTCTATTTTTTAAAAGATTTATCTATCTATTCCAGAGAGAGAAGGAGGCAGAGAGTGATCAGGGGAAGGGGCAGAGGGAGAGAGATCTTTAAGCAGACTCCCCACTGAGCACAGAGCCTGACACAGGGCTTGATCCCACAACCCTCAGATCAGGACCTGAACTGAAACCAAGAATTGGACACTCAACCAACTGAGCCACCTAGGCACCCCAAGAAAATGTATATTTTAAAGATATTTAACTGCAGAGCCTGTGGTTGTCATGAATTACTGCTTGCAAAATGTCCTGTGTTGGACATGAAAGTTTAAAAAGCCACTGGAGAGGGCGTTGTACCAAATAGTGCCACAATTCTCTTATCTAAGCTTGTTTCATTATTTCAGTCATACCAGACTCTCCTGGGGATTATGAAGCTGAGTCACCATCCCCACCTCCTCCTCCTCCTTCTCCACCTCCTGAACCAGTGCCGAAGACTGAACCAGAACCTCCTTCTGTCAAGGTAAGGCTTTACTGGGACGGTTGCCTTTCCATCTGTCCTTTATCTCCCAAGGACCTGAAACTCCTGTGCTGCATCGGTTGCTGCTGTACAGTTCACAGATACCAGTAGATGGCTCTTTTCTCATTCTGCTCTCCTGTAGTTACTACAGACTGGGCATTCCCTCTCCTCACCTGAAGCGAGAGTTTAGTGATAGGCGCAAAGTCTTAGGAATTTTGCAGAGGTCAGGCCTGGGAGTAGTTTTGTTTTTCTGACCTCCAGCATCAGGGCTGCTGTGCTACCCAACTTCTGTTGGAATTGTACAAAATAAGGTGTTGCCTGCATCAGAGCAAACTGTGGGAAAATAGAGTAGAACAAACAATTATACACATTTGTTGCTCTTCAGAAACTCTTCTGGAAAAGGGCAAGGTGAGGAAAGCTGGCAACAAATGGGGAAATACAGTTTTGAATGATCTTCAGTTGCACCTTGTCTACATCTATCTATGTAGATAATGAAGAGTTGAGGAGAAGGGTGCTAACAAGTTTTTTTTTCCCTTTATGACTTTAGTTTTCCTTAATTCATTATATTAAGACTGTCATTTAAATTTTGCACTAATTTTTTCATTAGCTAAGGAGAAAGACCAGTGGAGATAAAAGGACATTGGTATTAGTAATACCTGTGTGAGACTAAATTAGATGGAGGCAATGTTGCAGTGTCAAGTCTAAAAAAAACAAGTATTGGGGGCACCTGGATGACTCAGTTGGTTGAGCGTCTGGGTCCGGGGTCCTGGGCTTGAGCCCAACATCAGGCTCCCTGCTCAGCAGGGAATCTGCTTCTCCCTCTCCCTCTGCCCTTCCCTCTTCCCCTCCATCTCTTGCTCTCTCTCTCAAATAAATAAGTAAACCTTTAAAATATAAAATAGCAAGTATCCCCAGCAAGTGGGGATGCCATGGAAACTTCTCATCTGGTTTAGGGGCCTTCCCTTTGTGCTCCCACAATGTCTGCCACAGCCCCTCTGTTAAAGGCCTTCTTACCACATTGGATTGCAGTGGTCTGTTTTCCTTGTCTCTCATCTTGACTAAGGTCCTTGTCCTATTGGTCTTTTTAACCATGGTGCCTGCACTACTCAACAAAGTTTGTTGACTGAATAAACACAGTTCTTGGCTGAATGTGCTACTTTTTATCTCATAAACAGCTTGCCTATACAAGAACGTAACTTGTCTGTGTGGTAGGACTGGTCCCTAAAAGGAAACGGGTAGAGTTCCTCCTTCAACTTTTTGTCATCATGGAATATTGGAGGGCAATTGTTGTAGAAACTTTTGTTACTTTTCTCTGTAGATTCATTGTTGTAACCTCTAATCTTTCTTGATCTTTTAGAGCTCAAGTGGAGAAAAAAGAAAACGAAAGCGGGTGCTGAAATCGAAAACCTTTGTAGATGAGGAAGGCTGCATAGGTAAGAAGCATTTTTGGCTCCAAATCTAGAATTAGAATTATTACCATAGAGAGGCTTCATAATCACTTACAGAGCAGGGCACCTCACACACTCAAGTGTGTGATAAAAGATGGGTGAGCACATGACTCACCCCCAAGTGAGACTGGGCTGCTTGTCTGGTGCACACTCGGAGTAGCAGAGTATAGAGAAGACTACAACTAAAGTCAGATCATGGGTGCTTCTTTGGGCCATATGCTGTAGGAATGTGCTTTGAGATCTTAGATGAAAGTCACATCACCTCTGGTGGGGGTTTCTTGATCTATGGAATGGATGTAAAATACCCATTTTTGCCTGTATGTGGCTTTGTTAAGATACAGGTGAGGTAATATTTAAAAACACTCTCGGGGCACCTGGGCGGCTCAGTTGGTTGAGCATCTGACTCTTGATTTTGGCTCAGGTCATGATCTCAGGGTCATAAGATCAAGCCTGGCTTCAGGTTCCCTGTTTAGTGGAGAGTCTGCTTGAGATTCTTTCCCTTCTGCCCTTTCCCCTGCTTGCACTTGCTCACTCTCCATGTCTGTCTGTCTCTCTCTCAAATAAATAAATAAATCTTAAAAACAACAACAACAACACACTTTCAAGGTGGAAACCATAATACTAACTTAAAATGTTACAGACATGAGAAACTTTTGGTTTTTTATAGGGGTTGTTTTATACATTTAAACAGTGGAAAAGAAGCCCCCACAGATGCTTAGACTCTGAAGAGAGTGTAAGAATCTTGGTATTTTGTCCCATTTGTTCTACAGAGGGGTTTGACTAATCCACATCACTTCCTTTATATTGCCTGTTGGTAAGTCATGTTAGATAAAAGCACGTGCTTTCTATGGTGACCTAGAGGGGAATGAGAATTTAGGTTTTGAGTTATAGGTTGATTCCTTCAGCCATTGTTTAACCTTGCCCTCCCCTTCCACAGTTGACCCATGCTTCTGTGGTGCTTTCACGCTTGAAGCCCGAGGGGATGCTCTAGTCCTGGTGCTGCCCTTTTGTGTTTAGAAAGAGTTGCGGGCTTAGGTTTGTAAACCCCTTGTTAGTTGGATAGCCCGTAATTGTAGTTTCTCCCTTCCTGCAGCACTTGCTCTCTTAAAGAAGTATTTTTTTCCCTTTCTTGATTTTCCTTTTCTGGTTCAAACTTTGATCTTAAAAAGATTGATCATCTCTGAAGAATCCACTTTTCCTATGATATGTGGTTGTTAGAACTAGTGTGAACGCTATCTCATTGTTCCTCACCTCCCACTCTTCTGAAAAGGCCTGTACCATTTTAATTGTAGCATATGATCGGGGAATAAAATTCCTTACATGTGGAAATTTGTCTTTTCAGTGCCAGAATTTTTTGTGAGCCTATGAATTCCAGACTTTGAGAAGGGTTGTTTTTTTGATTTTTGTTCTGTTTTGTTTTGTTTGCTTTCAGTCTTTTAATAGTGTACTGTTAAGCATTTTGGTTTGACTATTGATGAGATATATATTTACTGTTGAAGTTCTTATTCTTTTTTTTTTCTTTTAAATTCAAGAGGGCAAAAGCATCACCGCTAGTTTTTTCCTCCTTCTTCCCCAGAAGAAAATGTCAGATATATCATTGTGAGCATTCACTGGGAGTTTGTGGCTAATTACCTATTGCTTTGTTCAAAACACAGCACTCACGTTTGGGCCAGGTATGGGATGTGGGTTTTTTGTACTCCTGTCTCCAGACAGGACTATTAAGAGCCTTGGATGCAGCAGTGAAAACTGCTCTCATAGCACTTTTTTTTTTTTTTAGGTTTTTAGTCCAAGCTCAACCTAATGAATCTTGGCTCTTGTTACCAACAAAGGAGTTGTGTTTTCCTTTCTCTTTTTGGACTCTTCCAGTGTACCAGCACAGGGGGTTTGCCCGATCCTGTGCTGGATCAGAGCTGGTATAGGGGTTTTAAAAACTGGTCTTTCTCTTTCTTTGAGTTTGCTGCAGAAACTGGGGAGTTGAGCCCCTGAGATAAGTTTGGGGTAGACTTCTAGATGAGATGGATTTCTAAGAGCAAAACATTATTTGAGTAGAGAATAATAATTCTGATGTTGTCCATGTAAACTTGGTGGGTCAGAACAGTTGCATGTTACTCAGTTAAAATAAAGGTTCTGTATTTTTTATATTGAAATCTCCTTTGTCCTATAGTTCGAAATAACTACAGCTTTGAATATAGAAATCCTTCTTATAGCTCTCGAGATATACCAAGGGTGCTGCTTAAGAAATTTTGTTGGTGTTGCCCTGACTGGTTAACTCCCTCAAGCAGTGCATTGCAGAGAATTGGCAATGAGACAACCAGTGGTTTCAGTAATAAGTAATGAAATAATGAGCTAATTGATGTTGGAGTTCAATATTATAGACCTGCCATTTGAACAATACAAAATATAGCTTATGAAGGAGCAAGTCTTATACCACCAACTAATAGTAAGTTGTTTCTTTTTTAGATCTGCATGTGACTCTTCAGACTTTCCTAATTTGAGATATTGAGTAAATAGGAGCTCATAAGTTTGTTCCAATAATCCAGTTACATAATGCTTTTCAATTTGCTTATGAGATGGTGGTGGTATTCAGGGATCATAATTGTTGAACTAATAGGTATGCCATGGGAATTCCCTAAGTATCTTAGAGTAACATTTCTCAAACTTGGCTGAGTATATGCATTACCTGAGGACCTTGCTAAAAATCAAATTGTGATTCAGTAAGCCCTCAGGCAGGACCTGAAATTCTGCATTTCTAGTAAACTCATGGGAGATTCTAATGCACTTGTCTGTGGAGTACAATTGAGTAGTAAGGCCTTTGAGAACACTTAATATATATGTTTAAAGCTTATCAGTGTTTTTAGCCTTTAAGTTGACAGGAATCAGCAAAGTGAATTCTAGGCTCTTGAAAGTAATGACAAATCCTAGGAGTTCTTAAGGAGGAACCATTAATTATGCAACCTCAATGGCATTAGATGGCTGTGGAGAAGGGATGCTCCACTGGCCACAGCCAGTTGACCTCCAGCATGGCTTTCCCATTGTAAGGGGAAAAAAATAGCATGGGTGGGTACTTGCCCAAGATTACCAGGTGCATCTGTACCTTCTGTGAGGTGGTGTTATCCCCATTTTACAGGGGAGGAAAGAACACTGATTGTCAAAGTGTGGTCGGTCAGCAGACTAGCATTCCCTGGGAACATGTTAGAAAAGCAAATTCTCAGGTCTATCCCTGATTTACTGAATCTGAAACTGGAAATTGAGCCTAGTAATCTGTTTGAACAAGCCCTGCAGGGGATCCTGATGCACACCAAAAGTTTGAGAACATGTCAGTGGCAGACCAGATGGTAGAATGCAAATCTGTTTGATTTCAAAGCCACTGCCTTTGGAACGGTTTGACTAATATATTTTATTAGAAAGAATAATCAGTAATTAAGTGCTTAAAACTATTATTGTTCTTGGGGCACCTGGGTGGCTCAGTGGGTTAAGCCTCTGCCTTCGGCTTAGGTTATGATCTCAGGGTCCTGGGATCAAGCCCCACATCAGGCTCTCTGCTTAGCGGTGAGTCTGCTTCCCCCACTCCACCCCCCCGCCTGCCTCTCTGCCTACTTGTGATCTCTGTTGTCAAATAAATAAATAAAATCTTTAAAAAATATAAATTATTATTCTTTAATGGGAAAAATACCTTTCACTTCAATCGCTTGTACTTTTATTATCATATTAGGTTACTGTGTTCAGTGAAGAGGAGAGGTTTTCCTTTACTGTTTCTCTTCACCCTCCTGCTTCAACCAGGAAGACTGAGAAAGAATTTAGACGGTCATACAGCTGGTTATACAGCTGCTGCAGCTCTCTCTAGTCACAGGAGGGTGGCATTGTGCTGTTTCTCGTGTTTGGTTTGTGCACCTCAGTAATACTGAAGAGACGCTCATCAGCTCTGTGACATCGTTGTCAGAAGTTAGTGCCTGTGCCTGTGCTCTTTTCAGCTGCTTTGTACTTACTGCTCACTTTTCAAAGTTTCCATTGGGAAGAGATCAGTGAATATTATTGGTATAAGAGAAGGCAAAATATGCCTTCGGCTGATAGGAAGTTAAGAGAATTGGTAACTTTGTTTCTCATTTTATCACTGTCCTTACTTAAAACGATGAAGTTTGTCACTTGAGGCAGTTATCGTCATGATGGAGACCACTACTAAGTCTTCAGTCATTCGGGGCTAAGAACTGAACAGCTGAGTAATCTACATTTCTTTGTACTTAGGATATGCAGAATGAATGATACCAGGATAGAGCTAGCCAGGAGGGTCTAACTGTGAGCCTTGTTGGACAGGATGGGGACTGGCAAATAGAGCAGAGATTAGGGCTAGGGAAACCAACAATGGAAATAGGTAGACACTATTGGGTCAGGGAAGTGAGGATGAAGAAGTTAGTCAAAGCACGGAGATAGAAGTAGGTGTTTGAGATACAGACAGTTCCAGTGCAGAGTTTAGGAAGTTAGCTAGCATTGACTAAGGACCCAAATGCAGAATTTGGGTAATCAAATGATAAGGGCCCATTAAAAGGCATAGGACGTAACATGACACATTAATGTTGAATGTTGATTCTGAGCCCCAGCTAGAGTCTGTGTGAGCTCAGGATACAGACTTCCCGCCTGTGGCCAGATGTGATCTCCCAGTGGAAGAAAGCTTCAGGACTAGGTGAACACACCTGCCTTGATCAGAGGATCTGAGGGAACCAGAGGGAATAAGACATCTCATTCTCTCTTTCTTTTTTTTTTTTAAGATTAATTTATTTATTTGACGGAGATTACAAGTAGGCAGAGGCAGGCAGAGAGAGAGAGAGGGAAGCAGGCTCCCCGCTGAGCAGAGAGCCCAATGTGGGGCTCGATTCCAGGACCCTGAGACCACGACCTGAGCTGAAGGCAGAGGCCCAAACACTGAGCCACCCAGGCACCCGACATCTCATTCTCTTAATTGTAGTGTTCTAAATGACTCGACCCATTCCTATCCCATTTTTTCCTTATTCTGCCAGTGACTGAAAAAGTCTACGAGAGTGAATCCTGCACAGATAGTGAAGAGGATCTTAAGATGAAGACCTCCTCCGTACACAGACCCTCCACTATGACTGTGAAGAAAGAACCCAAAGAAGAACGAAAGGGCCCAAAGAAAGGGACTGCTGCTCTGGGCAAAGCCAACAGACAAGTATCCATTACAGGCTTCTTCCAGAGGAAGTGAACTGCCATCTCAGTTAAGTCAGAGACATGGAGTGGTCAGAGGAGAAGACCAAGACAGACAGACTCTCACTTACTGTGTAAGTTCATCCTGTGCCTGACCTTGCCTATATCAAAAGACTTCTTCCATCCTGTGAGGTTTATACTGTTTCTGGTTTTTAACCAAAGGGAAAGCACCTGGAAGCAAGAGGCAAAAGAATATTTAAGAAGCTGTTATGTTCTAAGGACATTTTCTTAAGCGCAATCTTTGACCTGTTCTGGAGAAGAATCCACTCCAAAAATAAATTGGAACAGGTTTCAGAATTATCACTGAAGCCATTTAGTTGCTAATTCATTGGACCCTACACACCCTGTGCTCTGAGCACTTATGGCTCAGGAAGTATTCCTCCGTGTTCTTTTGCATTCTGTGGACTTGTGTGGGTCTTCATTTATCCCTGAATTTTACAGGACGTGTTTACCACTCCCTGTATAATCCCTTCCCCACTACCGTACTTCTGTGTGAAGCCATTTTCTGTAAGTCTTTTAAATCTTGGTTGGACTAAAGGCTGAAACAAAAATCTCCCTGTAATCCTCTAATCCTCTCTTCCTCTGTTAGAAAGTACACCGACTCCTGGCTCCAGACCAGCACATTGCTTGTGTTCTCCCCCTTTCACAAAAGCTCTCTGGACCTTCACTCGCAATTAGTAGGTAGGGAAAAGCCTCAGGCAGAGCACAAATAGAAATATGATGATGTATTCGACTCCACCAGAAATGACTTAGTGTCCACCCTGATGGCAGTGGAGGCCTGGCCATGTTGCTGACGCAGGGCGCGCTTTACACTGTTTTGAGCTTTGTCTTCTTCCCGCTCCCAATCTCAGTACCTGGAGAGTGAACACCAGCCAATGAAGTGGAGGCTGGAAAGAGAAGTCCCTTTCCACGTGCAGGGTACAATAGACAAGAAAAATTTCTCCTTCTTGAGGAACCTGAATGTTCAGAAACAGCAATTTTCCAGGAATGTAATGAGGAAGAGATAAAGCACACATTTTTATACAGATATTGCTCATCTGTATTTTTAACCCTCCCATTTGCCTAAAAATACAAGCTAGCCAAGAAAAGATGGAGAGACTGAGTTGTTAGGACTAAACAGCGAGTAAAACATTTTCATTTGTTACTTATGGAAAATCATCTAGTCCTGTGATAACTTTTGAGCAGTTTCCATTATGGCTGGATAGTGAGCTCAGTGGATGGAGGTGGTGTGGTAGTGAATCCTGCACAGTGAGTTCCGGGCAAAGGAACACAGGCTCGGCTGCTGGCGTGGCTCACGACTGACAGACGAGGGATGTCTGACTTAGCCTGCGTATGTCGTGATGCAGTCAGCCGTCTGCTGTTTAAAGTTAGGACTTCGACTGACCTTGGATTAACGTGAACGTCTTTAGCAGCCGTCACCCGGGGCTTTCCGGCCAGGCACCGTGTGGACTTGATTGAGACCAGAAGTTTGGGAGATGAGTCCTGGCATTACGTCTAGGACTTGAGAAGGCAGAGGTTTTGTATAGCAAGCAGAGTAAAGGTTGACATATTCCATAGCCCTTTCTTTTTAAAATGTAAAAGGATGGAAAGCCTTATCTTTACCAAAAAAACCTCTGGAGAGTTTTTTCTCTTTTAGGTGGTTATTTTTGTCATTGCCTCCAGTCCTTTTTCTAAATAAGAATGGAAAATTAAAGAAAAAGCAGTCTAGTTTTTTTTTTTAATTATTATGCTGTGATCTCTAATAAAACTCAATTTTGAATTGGAAAATTCTTGGTGGTGGTCGGAGTTCCCCCTTTGAAATGATGCAAATCCTGTGATCACCATATCCAGTCTGCTGCCTAACCTCTGACCTGTCTACAAGGCTTAGGAAGGAGTGAAGTGGTGGCCTTTTTTTTTCCTTTTTATGCAAAACTCTACTGTGTTCTCCACAGGAGTTAAATAAATTTGAGAAGCTGTGTTAAAACAGTACTTCAAACTGAATGTCTGCTGGGGCGGTTACTCAACAGGACAGCCGCAGTGTGCAGTCACCTCAACTCTGAATGGAGACAAGGCTGGTTTCCAGTTTATATTGTTAAAATTGCACACCCCGTAGTCTGAGATGAACAAGTTATTTGCTGCCTTCATCATTTTTTCAGCCCCATGGGAACTCTTAGTTTCAGCCAGACTCAATTTTTAGTTCGTTTCGGAGAAAATGTAGTCCTGATCTTGCACACTGTATTTGTTTGGCTTCATCACTTGCTAGCCATGTGACCTTGGGCACATTTCTAAGCCTCAGGTTCTTGTCAAAATAGAGCTAAAACAAGGAGCTCTGGATTTGTCAAGACTGAAAAAATATGTATTTAAGTAGCATAAATTTGGTATACAGGTGGTAGCACGGGGCACCTGGGTGGCTTAGTTGTTCAGCGTCTGCCTTCAGCTCAGGTCATGATCGCAGGGTCTTGGGATCGAGCCCTGCGTTGAGCCCCGCATGGGGCTCCCTGCTCAGCAGGAAGCCTGCTTCTTCCTCTCCCACTACCCCTGCTTGTGTTCCCTCTCTTGCTCTCTCTCTCTCTGTGTCAAATAAGTAAATAAAATCTTAAAAAAAAAAAAATGTGGTAGCACATAGGTGCTTTCCAAATGGTGGCTTCCTTCCTGATGTGAGAAATGATGTCAGCAGCTACCAGCTTTCTGAAATGTTGTCAAGGATATGAACCAGAGGTTAGACTCTTTCAGGGTCATCATTCTGGCTGTAAATGTGATCAAAGGGAGATGATGATAATTGCCCTATTTTATTTTATTTTTTTAAAGATTTATTTTTTTGACAGAGAGAGATCACAAGTAGGCAGACAGCAGGCAGAGAGAGAGGAGGAAGCAGGCTCCCTGCTGAGCAGAGAGCCTGATGTGGGGCTCGATCCCAGGACCCTGAGATCCTGACCTGAGCTGAAGGCAGAGGCTTAACCCACTGAGCCACCCAGGCGCCCTGATAATTGCCCTATTTTATGAAACAGTTTCCAGAGTAGATACCTTTCTTTTGAAAGAAAGTGAGATTCCTTAACTGTATATACTATTCATGAAAACATTTATGTGTATCTACTATATGTCAGGCCTCTGAGCTGGGCACAAGGGGTATAGTAGAGTCCTATGCTTGTCCACAGGATCTAGTGGAAGAGACAAGCCAGTAAAATGATATAACGTCCTATGGTAGAATGCAGTGACAAATAAGCACAGGCCTCTCTGAGACCTCAGGAGGGTGGACATTCTTTCTAGAAGAGAGAAAGCTAAGCAGGTATTTGAAGGGTAAGTAGGATTTGACAAAGCAAAGAGGAATGAAAAAGATTTTCTAGGCAGAGGAGCATGACTGTGGGTGGAAATGGATGGCAGACTTTGGGAGTAAGAGGGAAATATATTGAGAAATGAGACTGGGGTCCTGCTGAGGAGTTGGGATTTTATTTGAAGACTAAGGGCCAACTGAAGAATTTTAAGAAGAGGAGTGACATTAGAAGTTGATTGTCATCTAAGAGGGCAGCTGGCATTTTCTTTGAGTTGGTATGTCATGTAGTGAGTCTTTCTACCCATGCATGCACATTGTATCTTAGTTCTGGTACTATTAAAATTAAAGTTTTAGTGGGATTAGAGAAAAATGTCACCGTTAAAACAAGGCTGTTTCATTCTGGCAGCCAGTGAAGACAATTGCAGTATTTCCCTTCTCTTCCTCCATCAACACAGATTTCTCTGGCAGAAATAATTTCAGTTGTTTAAAAACTGATTTCAAAAACTAGGTAGTTCTCTGACACTCTCAAGGATCTCTGCCTCTATGCAGCTCCCTGAAAAGGGAGGGGCGGGGTGGGGGGGCGAGTAGAACAGTTCTATTTCTTTTCTATCTTTGTTTCTCTAAGAAGACATTAGTTATTTTACAGGAGAGTGCTGAAGAGAAGGGCCATATAAGGAAACTAAATAGTTTCTCCAGGACAAGAGTAGAATGAGTGCATAATAATGTATTTGCCAGAAACGTACTCTGTCAAGACTCGTTTTGGTAAACTCGTCTCCTTTCATTGGTTCCGGGATCTCAGTGTGCTGTAATGCAGCTTTTTACCACCATGAAACATTCTGGGGCTGCCTCATTTTGTTGTGAGAAGACAGTATTGCTTTCTGAGTTATTGCCCTGGCGGCTCTGTAAATTAGCCCATGCTGTCACCATGCCCTCTCTGAAGGGCACATTGTACCCAAATGACTGCATTTGGGATTGACTCTTGCCACTCCCTGCTGCATGACACTTCTCACCACTTGTATCTGTGTCCAGTTTTGTGTGTGTGTGTGTGTGTGTGTTCTTAAGTGTGGGCCACCCACAAATTGCCACCCAAGCTCTTTAGCCAGAGAAACGTGGTAAGACTTCGGATCCAAACCCACCTTAATTCTAGAATTGCCCTTTCATTTCAAACTCTAAATATTGTCTGGCTCCCCCTCACCATTCCCTCTCTTAATTCTGATTTTCTCTTGCCAGATTCCTTGTTTCTTAAGGCTTCACTTTGGCTTCTCCCCCTCTTTTTTTTTTTTTTTTTTTTCTTAAATACTCAAAAGTTCCTCATAGCTAGTCCTTCTTTGACTTCCTTCTTTTGGTCTTTCAGGCTTCCTTCAGGTTCTTTCACATCTTTTACTGGACTGCTCTTGAAGAATGGAAAAACCACGTTGTTTAATAGCTGCTTTGGATCATTCAAACCCAAAGTGTCAAACAGCTGTTGAATGCTAGTTATATTTACTCCTGGATAAGATACTTTTGAGATTGCAGGAGCTCAGAGGTTACTGTTTTGGAATGGCAAGACATGCACACTGAGTAGCATTGTGTAGCAGTGGAGATGACACTTAGAGGAGTGGTAGACAAGGAGCTTAATAACTCAGAAAAGAACCAGCAGGATAATCATAATGGGCAGCATTTCATAGTTCTTTGTAAGAACAGTAGGATTTAACTCAAGACACAGGCTAAGGAAGGTTCACCATTTTAGCGGATTTTATTTAGCTGTTTGAATGTCACTCATCATTTGCATGGTCATGGTATAAGTAATCCATAATTAAATGAACATTTAGTGGAGTTATTTCTGTCCTATCTTAAGAATGAGGATTTTTGGGGTGCCTGGGTGGCTCAGTGGGTTAAAGCCTCTGCCTTTGGCTCAGGTCATGATCCCAGGGTCCTGGGATCAAGCCCCACATCGGACTCTCTGCTCAGCAGGGAGCCTGCTTCTTCCTCTCTCTCTGCCTGCCTCTCTGCCTACTTGTGATCTGTCTGCCAAATAAATAAGTTAAAAAAAAAAAGAATGAGGATTTTTTTTAAAGATTTTATTTATTTATTTGACAGAGAGAGTGAGCAAGAGAGAGAAGGAGCCAGGGGTAGGGGCAGAGGGAGAGGGAGAAGCAGACTCCTTGCTGAGCAGGGAGCCCAACATGGGGCTCGATCCTGGGACTCTGGGATCATGACCTGAGCTGAAGGTAGATGCTTCACTGACTGAGCTAACCAGATGCCCCAAGAATGAAAAAGGAGCAGGTATCAAGGATTGTTCCCAAAGGCAGTTTATGGGATATATTTCGGATTAGTGTAAATTCAACTCATTTTTGTATGTGCTCAATTTTGGCATATGGAGGAAGCAGGATGCTTTGATGGAAGCCAAACAAGTTGGGAGGCAGAGGGGTCTGGATTCAAACTCTAAGGCACTGACTTTAGGTAAGGTACTCATCCTCCAAGAACTTGTTTCCTCATCTTTATTTTTTACCTTTTTTTTTTTTTTAAGATTTTCATTTATTTAACACACAGAGAGAGATCACAAGTAGGCAGAGAGGCAGGCAGAGAGAGGGGGAAGCAGGCTCCCTGCTGAGTAGAGAGCCTGATGTGGGGCTTGATCTCAGGACCCCAAGACCATGACCTGAGCTGAAGGCAGAGGCATAACCCTCTGAGCCACCCAGGTGCCCCTCATCTTTATTTATTTTTAGGAAGATTTTATTACTTATTTTAGAGGGAGCACTTAAGGGGTGGGAAGTGGGGACAAAGGAAGAGGGAGAGAAAGACTCTCAAACAGACTCCATATTGGGTATGGATCCCAATGCGGGACTCGATCTCATAACCCTGAGATCATGACCTGAACTGAAATCAAGAGTTGGACACTCAACTGACTGAACCACCCAGGTGCCCCTACTCCTTTACAGTGAGCTACGACCTACCTTAAAAGGTTTTAAGTCTTTAATGCAATACTCCACAGGCAGCTCCCAGTATTTGGACATATATTAAACATACAGAATAACTCACACTTTTGAGTACCTACTATGTGTCAGGCACTGTTCAAGTGTGTTAAGAAGTACTAGTACTAACTCTTTTTTTTTTTAACTCTTTTTTTTTTTAAGATTTTATTTATTTATTTGATAGACAGAGACCACAAGTAGGCAGAGAGGCAGGCGGAGAGAGAAGGGGGGAAGCAGGCTCCCCGCTAAGCAGAGAGCCCGATATGGGGCTCGATCTCAGGATCCTGAGATCATGACCTGAGCTGAAGGCAGAGGCTTAACCCACTGAGCCACCCAGGCACCCCAAGAAGTATTAACTCTTAATGCTCATACAACCCTACGAAATAGGTACTTTTATTCCACTTTTATACATGAGGAAACTGAGGCAGAAAAGTAACTTGTTCAAAGTCACAGAGTTAGCACGTGACACAGAGATAAGATATAAATCTTGACAATTTGGCTTCAGTGCCTGTAGTCTTAACCAATATTCTCTTTTGCTCTTGGCTCAATATTAGTTCACACTTTGATACTGGCCAGTGATGATTGATGTTCGCTTTCATAAGTGAAAGTACAACTAGTTGTTCAATTCCCAGATTGTGAGATGTGAAGGCGATCTTAATGTTTATCTAACTCAACCACTCATCTGCTGCTCGAGTCCTCTCTCAAGTATCGCTGCCAAGTGGTCTTGAATCTATAAACAAAGATTCCATTATGCTCAGTATACCATGCTTAGTAAATTACCAAGTTAGATAAGTAGACTAATAAATGTTGAAGAATTTAGAGGGAGGCTGGAATAAAGTAAAGTTTTCTGATTAATTTAAGATCACCAGGAAACTCTTCTAAATAGAACATAGTTCTCTAAGCAATGCATTTAGTTGGTCTTGGTTTAAATTAAGAACACTGTTTTCCTTTGAAAAAAGATTGTCCAATTTGTGGCCTTGTCTTTGACTTAACTTTGTAAGAAAATCAAGAGGAAATTTGGCACTTTTTATCCTAGTGAAGCCATGCTACAGGTTCACAGGTAGAGAAGTAGCCCCTAAACATTTGTTGCTCACTGATTGCACTGGGTGGGGTAGGACAAGGCAGTGTTTTCTATTTTGAATATCAAAACCAGGTTTGGGGCCACTGGCTGGCTCAGTTGAAAGAGTATGGGACTCTTGATCTCGGAGTCATCAGTTCAAGCCCCACATTGGGTGTAGAGATTACTTAAATAAAAAACAAACAGGTTTTTCCAAAAGATTTGTGAAGAACATAAAAGACAGCATAATCATGGTATTGTTTTATTCTATCCTGGAGTGGGATGTACAGGAAGCTGAACCATTTTCCTGCAAACCATAAAGCCTGATATGAATGTGTTTCCATTATATCTCTTAGTTATATTCTTTTTTTCTTCTTCTTAGTTATATTCTACCTATATATGGGGACTCTGTCTTGTTTCATCCTTACGATAACCTGCAGAATTTCCTCATTTTGTAGAAAACAAGCCTAGTTTGCTTAGCTAGTATGCCCAACATCTCAGTAAGGGAGTGAAGGGGGGCTAGAACCTAGGTCTTCAGACTTTTCCACCCCAATAAGAAGAATGTATTGGTCCAATTAAGTGTACTTTGAAAATGCTTATGGATTTGTGCAACAACCATAATGGCTGCTGTGAAAGAAGAGAAGCCCATGACAAGTTCTTTCCCTTCCTGGGACAGACCATCATTGGAAAGGCAAACATGTGCATGTTTGTGCATTTCATAGACTTTTGTTAAAAGTTTACTATGTGCCCAGCACTGTTGTGCTAGATGCTGGGGATACAAAGGTAAATTTTTTGCCCTCAAGGAATTTACTCTGTAGTGGAGGGAGAGATGTAGACAAGTAATTATAACGTGCTATGATACTAATATAATACTTTATAATTATTAACACTACTAATAATACTAATATAATAAGAATAAAACTAATATAATAATACTAATATAATACTTAAGAGTGCTTACCAAGGGGCAAAATTTGTGCAAGGTATCTAAATCCACTTTCTCTAATCCTTACAACACTTTCATTTACAAATGAAGTTAGGGAGTCTTAGTTAAATGATTTGCCCAATAAGTGGCAGAGGTGAGATGTGTCTTTCTTCTTTTTTAAAGATTTTATGTATTCATTTGGAGAGAGAGACTATGCCCATGAGCCTGGGAATGGGCAGAGGGAGAGACAATTTCCAGTAGACCACGCTGAGCACGGGGCCCGGTGTGAGACTCAGTCCCACAACCCTGAGATCATGACCTGAGATGAAATTGAGTCAGACGCTTAGCCAGCTGAGCTGAGGTGCCCCTCTTTTTTCTTCTCTTAAAGATTTTATTTATTTTTTTTTAAGATTTTATTTATTTGACAGACAGAGATCACAAGTAGGCAGAGAGGCAGGCAGAGAGAGAGGAGGAAGCAGGCTCCCCACTGAGCAGAGAGCCCGATGCGGGACTCGATCCCAGGACCCTGGGATCATGACCTGAGCCGAAGGCAGAGGCCTTAACCCACTGAGCCACCCAGGCTAAAGATTTTATTTTAAAGTAATCTCTACACCTAACATGGGGCTCAAGCTTACAACCCTCAGATCAGGAGTTGAATGCTCCACCAACTAAACCAGCCAGGTACCCCACGACGGGCCGTTAGTAATAAATTTATAACGAAAAATTGGAGGAGCTGAAATACTTGAGTGACTGTGATTAGCAAACCTGTCTGGGAAGCTGACTCCCGGTCATATAGGTGTGGGAGTGAACAAAAGGAATAAAATGAATTGCACCTTGAAAATCATTGATCCCAGATAGGGATGATTTTGCCACACTGACTCTTGGCTACAATACCCTGGTTCTATCCTTATATTAGGAATACCACGCCCGTGGACTATACATTAGGCTAGAGACAGGCTCTCTCCCCTCTGGTTGGCCTAGAGAGCCAGAATTTGAATGCTTAGGCTTTTTGACTTGCAGCCTGTCCGTCCTCTGTGTAAAGGGGGTATGTGCCCACAACTTGGTGTGGGCTGTTTGTGACTGCCTTAGGGATTAAGGATTCAGAGGACAAAGTGCTTAAACTGAGGTTTTTGAGAATAGGAGTTTGCCAGATGGGAAAGTAAAGCGCATCCCAGGCAGAAGGAACAGGACATGTAGGCACACAGGCATAAGGAAAGCATGGAGTGTTTAGAGATTATAAGTGGCTTAAGGAGAGGTGGTATAGTAGGCTATGAGGTCAAATAAGTGAGCGGAGGCCAGATCACAGAAGTCCTTGCTAAATAGTTTAGGGTCACTTTATAGACAGTAGGAAGCCACTGAAAATTTTTAACTTTTCTGAATTGTACATTAAACAAATCACCTTTTGTAGCTTGAAGAGAGAATTACCTGTATGAAGGAGGTCATAAGTCAGAGCCAAGTTGCACCTGCATCTTGAAATAAAGCAAGCAGAAGAAAATAATAGGGAGTTGGATTTAGTTCAGTTTTAGGCAAATGACTTCTTTTTTTTTTTTTTAAGATTGATTGATTGATTGATTGATTTGGCAGACACAGATCACGAGTATGCAGAGAGGCAGTCAGAGAGAGAGGAGGAAGCAGGCTCCCCGCTGAGCAGAAAGCCCAATGCAGGGCTCGATCCCAGGACCCTGGGATCATGACCTGAGCCGAAGGCAGAGGCTTTAACCCACTGAGCCACCCAGGTGCCCCTAGGCAAATGACTTCTTGGTTTCCATGGAAACTTAGGACAGGAATCGGGAGTAGCTTCATATTTGGAATGATTAGCCTTTTGCTGGGTCATCTCATGCTTGGAAATCCTCTGGCTCTTGCCTGAGCCATGGTCCTAGTTAAACCATGGAGATGGGATTGGTTCCACGATTCCACTAAGGATACATGTAGGCCATTCTCTGACGCACAAACACAAACTCTGATTTAGACCTGGAACTTACTGCATCTCCCTGGAATTCTTTGGGCCAAAATGACCCATAGTTCCAGAATGGTCAGCTAAATTCATCCCAAGTCATACTTATACATTTATTCCATGCCAAGTGCTTCCAGATACTTTATGTTATTTAATGCTGATAATTTTGTGAGATGTAGATAGCAGCCCAGTTTTGTAAATTAGGAAATTGAGTGGCAGAGAGGCTGCCCAGCTAGCGCATGGTAGAGCTGGGTCTACCCCAGGGTCAGACTGGTGGCCTATCACTGTCCATTCTTGACCTGAGTTCTTTTCCATTGGTTTAGAACACAGTAAGCAGTATTACATATCACAGAGTGCACATCAGTCATTCACTGAACAGCCATTATACTTGGGACTGGTCAGTAATATGCTTTTACTTCTAGCAGTGAGTTTTTTGCTGCAAACCCCAAAGCTCACCCCTAAAGTAAGGGAACAGCTATCCTGAATGAAGCTACATGAAGCCCCCTTACCCTTATTTAGAATTGTGCATAGCTCACAATATGAGTTATATGGCTTCCCAGCTTATAGAAGCAGCGAGGTAGCTGGAGACATTTGCTTTTTGCTATCAGGCAAGTGGTTATCACTTACTGGTTTTGTAGGAAGTATTTGGACTTTAAAATTGGACATACTAGGGGCATCTGGGTGGCTCAGTCTGTTAAGCATCCGACTGTTGATCTCAGCTTAGGTCTTGATTTCAGGATTGTGAGTTCAGGCCCCTCACTGGGCTCCATGCTGGGCATAGAGTGAGCGAGCATGCATACATACATACATACGTACATACATACATAAAAATAAAGTTGAACAGACTGGAGCTCAGTTCCTGTTGACGACTTGTGTGACATCTACAAAGTCATTTAACTTCTCTGAGCCTCACTTTGCTTGTCTGAAAGATGAAGGTAATCGCTACCTCAAGATTGTTGTGAGGAGTAGAGATTGTAATGAAGTACCCAGTTTACAGTGCTTGGTCAGTAAATAAATGATAATGATTATTTTTTTCAAAGCAGTGCTTTGGGCTTTAACCTATGTGAGAAAAATGAGTTGTCATCATTTATTTTCAGTTGTCTTTTATTAGTGTGTCCACTTTATGTTATAGTCAATACATTTGAACTATCAAAACTAATGACAAAGCAAGGAGGAGGTGCTAATGAACCCAGTGTTTTGGTGGGCTTCCCCGTGATTCTGCTCACCTGTCCCAAGTTCCCCTGTGATCTCCAGTACCCCTACCTTTCAGGTGGGCTGCCGTGTCATGCTGTACATCCTGGACTCTTCATTTCAACCACATTTCTACTTGAGACAGTTTAAAGGAAAGCCAGTGGTCTGAGTGTGTATTCTATTTCCCCAAGTACAGACATCAGGGGGCGCCTTTATAAATGAAAAAATAAACAGATCTCCAGCAGGAAAGAGGCCTCCCTCTGCCTCTGCCAATGATGTATGGGGTGCTCAGGCAGTAGTCACGCCTGGAGTTTGAGCCCATCTGTTTTCTCTGTTCACCTCCTGAGTACTGTCCCCTTGTGGTTTGCATCATTCCCAGAGACCAGCCAACTCCAACCCTCCTCTAGCCACTTGGTCAATAGCTGTCTTATTTAAACACACTCCCTCTCTTTGGGTGCCAGATGTGAAGTTTCAAGGCAGTAGAGGCCAGGCTGGCTAACGCTGTGACACCTGCTTTAGCAGGCAAGCCAGTCAGCTGCTGCTTCTGATGTTGTTGGCCCTTTTTCATGGACAGCATCAGGGTTTCACCCCACCAAGCACACACACAGGCAGCTGAGGGAGCCTCATAAATTATGGTTTTGTTTGTTTACTCAGGGCAAGCAGCGTGGTGTAGTGGAAAGAGCCCTGCACTTTGAAGCAGAAAACGTGTTTGAGTCCTCACTGGTTATGTGATTTTTGTCTTCAAAACACCTCTTTCTCTGTAGATTTATAGTGTCTGAGATGGTGATAAGTGCTATTTGTTTATCTGCTTATTGGCCATCTCTTCTACCATGATGTAAATTTCAGTAAGTCAGGGGCTGTCTTGGCCATCATTCTAACTCCAGCACCTAGGACAGTGCCTAGAACATAGTAGGTTCTTAGAAAATACTTATTGAGGGGCACCAGGGTGGCGCAGTTGGTTAAGCATTCAACTCTTGGTTTTGGCTCAGGTTGTGATCTTGGAGTCGTGATCTTGGTGGTGGGCTCAAGCCCTGATCTGTCTCCATGCTCAGCAGGGGGTCAGGTTGAGGTTGTTTTTTTTTTTTCCTCCCTCTCTCTGCCTGACCCCTTGTGTATGCGCATGCTCTCTCTCAAATAAATAAATAAATCTTTAAAAATAATATTTATTGGGGTGCCTGGATGGCTCAGTTGGTTAAGCGTCTGCCTTTGGCTCAGGTTATGATCCCGGGATCCTGGGATCAAGCCCCACATTGGGCTCCCTGCTCAGTGGGGAGGCTGCTTCTCCCTCTCCCTCTGCCTGCCTCTTCTCCTACTTGTGCACTCTCTTGCTCTCTTTCTCTCCTTGTCAAATAAATAAATAAAATCTTTAAATAATAATAATATTTATTGAATGAACTCTGAATATAAATAATAATATTTATTGGTGAACTCTAAAACTACCTTGTCTCCCTACTGGAGTCTTATCTTCTCTGGGCCTTAGTTTTGTCAGCTGTAAAGTGAAGGCATTAGATCTCTGTTCCTGGCACTCTAAGATAATAAGGATTTGCTCATTTAACAAATTATTTCGGGTCTCTATTTTGGGCACTCTGCTAAGCCCTGAAAATATAGTCACGAACCAGTCAGAAACAGAACTGCACTCATGGAGTTTTGAAAGGGAGAGGCAACCAAATAAGTAATGGGGTAAACATGTATTTAAGGACCACTGTGATAAGGCTTACAAAGGATCTGCAGAGGACACGGCAAGAGGATTTAATTAATAGCTAGAACCTATTCATGCTGGGGGGTGGTCTGGGAAGACGACCTGATGAAAGTGACGTTTAAGCTCTGATACTACAGCTCAATAGGGAAAAGGAGTACGGGATTTCAGCGAGAAGGAAGGGCTTATGTGAAAACCCTGGGAAAAAGTGTGGCTGGAACAATGAGCAATAGGGAGGCTGAGCCCAAGATGAGGCTAGAGAGGTAGGCTGGGCTAGACTATTGGGACCTTTGTGGCTGTGGTAAGGATTTTGTCATTCTAAAGACAAAGGGAAGCCATTAAAGATAATTCCTATCAATATGCAGCGCTCACTAGTACAGACAAAAAGGAAAGTTGGATCCCCTCCTTATGTGTCTGTCCAGTGTGATAGGGCAGATAGTACTCCATTTTGTAGATGAAGAAAGGGAGATTAAGTGATCTTACAAGTCACAGGTAGAGCTTAGTCTTTGAAATTTTGTCCACATCTCTCAATACTCTTCCACGTTTATAGAATTGAGAGCTTTCCCCTCCACCTCAAATCCTACAAATGGCTAAATTTTAGACCTAAATACCTTGTAATAATAACTCTCATCTGAAAATTGTAAGCAACTTTTAAGCAAGTCTGATAGAGACAAATTTCTCCTGAGCAGTTTCTCCTGCTTGCATTTTGGGGAACTACAACCAAATTTTTGATGCATTTTTAGTTGTCCTTAGGAAGGATTTCTAGGAACAGGGTTATTGTGTCAAAGGATGTAAGTTCTTAAAGAACTCTTGACACATACTGCCTGGTTGCCCCCCCAGGGTTGTACCAATTTTGATGCTCATCATCAGTACATGAAAATGACTTTCTCAGTGCTTCAAATAATGACTCTCTCACTGCTTCAAGCCAATCTAATTTCTTAAGCAAGCAAGCAGTTGTTTTGTTCATTTGGAGACAGGAAATTCAGCTAGGCTTTCACAGTATTAATTGGGGGAAGAAGGTGAAGCTAGAGAGATAGCACCCGAGGGAAGCAGGAAACTCCCAGAGGCCTAGGAGGAAGCCAGAAAGTACCTCCTGTGAAGTCTGGTCATTCACTGACACAAGACACTCTTATGTGTAGAGTTGGTGCTGTTTACAACTTGGTGTGGTTCCTGGGGACATAAGTAGGGTCTCTAAAGCTGAAAGAACTCTTAAAAACACCAAAAAGAAGAAACTCTTTTCCAGCATAAGCTGAATCAAGAGAGTATCAGCATGGGCTTTGTTAGCTCTGCAAGTGGGGATGCAGACCTAAGAATCAGAGATCTTGGTGGCATGATGGACCTGGAACTTTATCTCCCTACAGTGCCTTACACAGAGTAGGTGCTCTGGGAATGTTTCAGAGCCAAGCTGAGTTAACAGTAATTTGCTGTTAATTCAGATATTTGATGTGCAAAGCAATGGAAATGAAGATTAGGGCATGGTTCATGTCCCCACAGATCTTCCAATCTAGTGATGGTTAACCAAAAGTTATAAGCAATTACAAAATACTAAGAGAAGGGGTAGGAGAGGAGAAGTACGGGGTACCATGAAAGTATATAACAGGGGCCCCCCATGTCTAGCCTTAGTGGATATAGTAGGATATAGGGTAATTTCAATGAGGACAGGGCTGTATATACCTTATTCACTGTTGTATCCCAGTACCTGCTATATGAGGGGTTCCCCCATAAACATTTGATGAATGAATCAACAAAGGAATGAATGAATGAAGTGCTGTCTAAATTGGTAAGCCCAGTGGAGGATGGGAATAATGTTTCATACAGACATAAAGGCAAGGTAAAGGCCTGGATAGATTAAGAAAGTAGGTTGATGCAGCTGAAGCAAAGTCAAGGGAACACAGAGTAACAAGATTCAAGGATGAAGAGGTCAAAGGAAGTCAGGCTAAGGAGGATCTTCTAAGGCCTGTAAGGGAATTTGGATTTTTTTGTAAGAGAAACAAGAAACCAAGGTAAGTTATTGAGCAAGGAAGTGATATAGTCAGATGACAGAGATAACAATAGTTAGTTATTACATGCAACCATATGCTAGAGAATTTATATATAATATCTCTTATTTTCAGAACAACCCTGCAAGGTATATGTAATCCTCTATCCTATAGGTGAGATAATGTAGCCTACCTAAAGTCAAATAACACATCTGGGATTGAAATCAAGGCCTATGTATTCTTTCTACTAGATCCCACTGCCTCCCTACTGCTTGATAGTCTCACTTTCATTTCTTGTGAAAATGCCTTCCCCCGGTCCTTGGCTCCAAGAACACCAGCCTTTAGCTAGGCATGTGAGTAGCTGGTTAGGCAATCCAAAGCCTACAGATTATGCCACTGCTGCTGAATTTTTTGATGTGTGCGATGGTGAGAACTTGTGGCTTTAAGTATGATTCTTCACCTGTCTGTGTTCAATCATATCTGCCCTATACAGATTTTAGCACATTATACCATAACCACAGTAATAACACAGCAGTCATTTGTGGAGGTTCTGCAAAGTGCAGGCACTATCAGGAATTCATATATATTACTTTTTTTTTATCTTAATAATAATATTTTGAGGTAGCTATAATTAGCATGATTTTGACATGAAAAAATTGAGGCCAAGAGAGGTTAATTGACTTGCCCAAGATCACACAGTTAAAAAATGATTAGAGGGTCATGAAGAGTAAATGATACTAAATTAGCTCTTATGCCACAAACTACTGTCAAATTGGATACAACATATGAAATAATTGTCTTCAGATGTTGGACAACAGACAGAGTAGGAATATGATCCCTAATAGAAATAAAACAAATGATGTACCTCATTATCAACCAATTTGGAAGCATTTTCTAGGTCCTGATGCAGGGATTTCCTAGGATGAGGAAACAAATCAGAGTTCAGGATTATTGAGGCAGGTGAAATTTGCAGGGCAGGGTTTCAGAAGCTGGTATAGAAAAGGAGCTCTGAAATATGCATAGGTGTCCCCTCTACATAGATAGGTAGATAATCCATAAGGCCAAGCAGAGAACAACTACTGGAGAACCATGAGCTAAACAACTACACTAGATGCAGAAAACTGGGGTATGTTTGAGTTATAACTAGCTAGAGTGTGGAGATCTCATTGAGTACTCCAAGCATCCAGTAGAGCTCTCAGAAATTCCAAGCCTTAAAGGCAGGTCTAATCTAGCCCTGGAGTAAAGGCTACTTTAGGAATACCCTAATAGGCTTTAAAACTGTCCTCAAAAGGATCAGGTTCATCCACAACTAAATGATCTGCCTGCCAGAGCAAAACTTAGCATCCCATTAAGGAAGACAACAAAATCCCCACCCACCAATGTAGCATCCATAGTGTCTAGCACAAAATATATTAATAAACATGCAAAGAAGCAGAAAAATGTGACTCATAATCAGAAAAACAATTTAGTAGAAACAGAGCCATATGTAACTTTAATGTTTGCAGTTAACAGACAGCTTAAATTAGTTATAAACATGTTCAGGGCATTAGAGAAAAGTATAAACATAATGAGGGAGAATAAGGAATCTCAACAGGGAACCAAAAATTATCAAAAAAGAGTTAAATAGAAATTATAGAACTGGAAAATATATAATTTTTGAAAAATTCAGTGCATGGGGCACCTTGGTGGCTCAGTTGGTTAAGCCTCTGACTCTTGATTTCAGCTCAGGTCATGATCTCAAAGTCCTGGATAGAGCCCCGCATTGGGCTCCCCACTCAGTAGGGAATCTGCTTGTCTCCCTCTCCCTTTGCCCATCCCCACACTCACACCCAATCTCTATCTAAAATACATATTTTTTTAAAAACTCACTGCTTGATCTGCAATCACAATCACAATCCCAGCAAGTTATTTTGTGAACATGGACAAACCAATTCTAAAGTTTATATGGAGAGGTAGAAGATCTCCAGAATAGCTAACACAATATTGAAGGAGAAAAACAAAGTTCAGAGTCACTACCTGACTTGAAGACTTATTATAAAGCTGTAGTAATCAAGACAGTGTGATGTTGGTGAAAGAATAGACAGATCAATGAAACAGCATAGAGAGCCCCAAAGTAGACCCATATAACTATAGTCCATTGATTATAGATACAGGAGCACATGCAATACTATGGAGCAAAGATAGTCTTTTCAAGAAATGGTGATGAAACAACTGGACATTCACATGGGAGAAAAGAATCTAGACACTGAAATTCTACTCTTCACAAAAATTAACTCAAGATGGATCATAGACCTAAATATGAAACACAAAACTATAAAACTCCTAGAAGATAACATAGGAGAAAACCTAGATGACCTTGGGTATGGTAATTACTTTTTAACGTCAAAATATCAAAAACAATCAAAGAAAGAATTGATAAGATAGACTTCATTAAGATTAAGAGCTTTAAAAAAAAAGAAAAGCTTTTGCTCTGTGAAGGATACTCTTTTTTTTTTTTTTTAAGATTTTTATTTATTTATTTGACAGAGATTACAAGTAGGCAGAGAGGCAGGCAGAGAGGAGGAAGCAGGCTCCCTGCTGAGCAGAAAGCCCGACTCGGGGCTCGATCCCAGGACCCTGGGATCATGACCTGAGCCGAAGGCAGAGGCTTTAACTCACTGAGCCACCCAGGCGCCCCTGTGAAGGATACTCTTAAGAGAATGAGAAAATAAGTCACAGACTCAGAGAAAATATTTGCAACAGATAAATCTGATATAAGACTATTATTCAAAATATATGAAGAAGAACTAAAACTCACCAAGGAAACAACCGAATTTTTTTAAAAATAGGAAAAATACTTAAACAGACATATGACCAAAGAAGAAAATACGCATGACAAATAAACATATGAAAAGATGTTCTACATCATTTGTCATTAGGGAATTATAGATTAAAATAGTAATGAAAAAAAAATAATAATGAGATACCACTATACACGTATTAGGCCAAAATCCACAACACTGACAACACCAAATGCTGGCAAGGATGTGGAGCATTAGGAACTTTCATTCGTTGCTGTTAAGAATGCACTATGGTACAGTCACTTGGAAGATAGGAAGTTTCTTACAAAACAGTCTTACCATATGATCCAGCAATTGTGCTCTTTGATATTTACCCAAATGAAGTGAAGCTTATGTCCACACAAAAATTTTATGTCTACACAAAAACCCGTACCTGGATGTTTAGGGCAGCATTGTTCATACATAAATTAAGAACTAGCAGAACCGAAAAAAGTAGATAAATCCACAATTTAGGTGGATACAGAATGATGGAGTCACAACTTGTGGAGTGGCAGAGTAAGGAGCTCAAAAAATCCTAAAAAACATATAAAAAAAACCCAGAACATTGAAACTGAACAAAATTGTCAAAAACAAAAGGGATCAAAGGCTTACAACAAATTGAGAAGCACTTATTCATGAAAAACTACTGAACCTTTGGTAAGAACAGTGGCCGTCTATGACGTCTTAGCCTGTGGCTGTTCCTAACCCTTTTCCCCCAACACTACCACCCTAGCTCACCTACCTCAGAGAGGCAAGTCATGGAAAACTGCGTCTTTGCTTTGGCAAGGTGTTCCCTTGATTTGAAAAACCCCATGCCCAGGGGCATTGAAAGAAACAGAGCAATCTCAATGGCAAAACAAAACAAAAACAAGGAAGGACAACAACTCAGCTAGCTTGAGGTTCAGGTCCTGGTTGGGGCAAGCAAGAGGACAGAAATTTAGTAGGGTTATACAAGGAATGATACAGTCATAGTGGGTCTTGATAAGTTCCCACGTATTGCTGACAAAGCACATACATGAACAGGAGGGCAGAGTGCTCTGGCCATCCACGTATTCCTGGTAGAACTTGAGACCATGTAGACAGGCAGAGGAATACAGTAGTTCCCAACAGAAAGTAAAAGCTGTCACAGACTTATAAACTCCCTGAATTTTGAATGTACTCTGACACACACACATTAGATTTATCACAGAGCCATTGAAGAAGGTGTAAGTCTTATGGGCTCATAGTATTTGAGCACATCCTCTGACCAATCATTGGCTGACTACTTAGCAATGAAGATACAGAGGCAAGGAAGCAAGATGTAAACATAACAGGAATTTTATTTATTTATTTATTTTTAAAGATTTTATTTATTTATTTGACAGAGATCACAAGTAGGCAGAGAGGCAGGCAGAGGGAGAGGGAGAAGCAGGCTCCCTGCTGAGCGGAGAGCCCGATGTGGGGCTCCATCCCAGGACTGTGGGATCATGACCTGAGCAGAAGGCAGAGGCTTTAACCCACTGAGCCACCCAGGCGCCCCCGTAACAGGAATTTAAAAAAAAAAATTAGAAAGACAAAAGTGACTGCACACTGCAGCTTCCACAGATCTAGTCGGGGCCAGTTACTAAGCAACCAAAAGCAACAACAGTCTGTAGGGAGAAAATATCAGATTTCAGAATGGCTAGAACATATTATCGAACAAACCAAAAAATGAGATATGCAAAGAAATGGGAAACTATGACCCATATTTGGGGAAAAATGCACTCAGAACAATAATATATAAGACTTTAAAAAACCTTAACCAATTTGACTTCACTGACATTTGCAAAACAGGACACTCAACTGCAGAATGCTTATTCTTTTTAAGTGCACATGGAAGATAATCATTTGTATTTTTACAAAATTTAACACCTATTGTTTTCTTAAAAAGTTTATTTAAGTAATCTCTACACCCAAGGTGGGGCTCAGACTCAGACCCAAGATCAATAGCTGCACCCTCTTCCACCCGAGTCACCAGGCACCCCTTAACACCTATTGTTGTTGATAAGGAGAAGAAAGAAACTTCCCCCAAGCTAGAAATAGAACAAAACATCCTCAATCTGTAAAGCTGGATCTATAAGAATTCTATGGCTAAGTGATACTTTATAGTGAAATATTGAACACTTTCCCACTAAGTTTAGAGCAAGGCAATGATATCAACTATCATCAATTCACTCAATATTATATTCTTGGAGGTTCTGGCCAATGTAATAGGATGAGAAGAGTAGCCAAAAGACATTAAAATTTAAAAGGAAGTAAACTTATTTGCAAAGAGCATGATCAAATAAATAGAAAAATCTAAGAAATATAACCAAAAAGCCCGACTTGAGGCAATAGTGAATTTAGTAAAGTGACAGATATCAGGTCAACATATAAGAATCACTCGCAGGGCACCTGGGTGTCTCAGTGGGTTAAGCCTATGCCTTCGGCTCAGGTCATGATCTCAGGGTCCTGGGATCAAGTCCTGGATCAGGCGCTCTCCTTGGCAGGGAGCCTGCTTCCTCCTCTCTCTCTGCCTGCCTCTCTGCCTACTTGTGATCTCTGTCTGTCAAGTAAATAAAATCTTAAAAAAAAAAAAAGAATCAATTGTATTTATATATACTAACAATAAACAATTGCAAAATTTAAAAAATACTATTTATAATAGCATTGAAAACATAAAGTAGGGGCACCTGGGTGGTGCCACATCGGGCTCCCTGCTCACAGGGAGCTTCTCCCTCTCCCACTCCCCCTGTTTGTGTTCCCTCTCTTGCTGCGTCTCTGTCAAATAAATAAATAAAATCTTAAAAAAAAATATAACAGTATTGTGTTCTTCCAACCCATGAGCATGGTATATTTTTCCATTAATTCTGAATTTCTTTAATTTCTCTATTCAGTATTTTGTAGGTTCTATTTATCCCTAAATACTTTACATTTTCTTTTTTTAAAAAATATTTTATTTATTTATTTGAGAGAGAGACAGAGAGAGAGACCATGAGAGGAGAGATGTTAGCAGGTGAGGCAGACTCCCTGCCGGGCAGGGAGCCTGATGTGGGACTCGATCCCAGGACTCCAGGATCATGACCTGAGCCAAAGGTAGTCACTTAATGACGGAGACACCCAGGTGCCCCACAATACTGTTAATTTGTCAATTTTCCTCAAATTGATCAATAGATTCAAAGCAATTTCTAGTCATACTTTTTTTTTAGAAACTGACAAGTTGGTACTAAAATTTATATGGGAATACAAAAGCTCTAGAATAGGCAGTCTTGAAATAAAACAGAGGTGAAGAATTTACATTACCTGATTTCTAGGCTTACAGAAACGCTACAGTAATTAAGACATTGTGGTGCTGGCATAAAGATAGGAAAGATAGATCAATGGGAGAGAATGGTAAGTCTAGAAATGGTATTGAATTGATTTCATCCAAAAAGCAAAAGCAATTCAATGTAGGAAGAAAAGTATGTTCAACACACAGTGCTAAAAAAAATTGCTATGAAATTTTTTCTAGAAGATTATTTTCATGATCTTTGGATAGCAAAAGATTTCTTAGAACCCAGAACCATGAAAGAAAAATCAATAAAATGGAATTCACCAAAACTTAAAGTTTAAAGCTTCTGCATCTCAAAAGACATCATTAAGAAAATGAGTAGGAAAGTAAATTTCCTTATCTATGTCTGTATGTTTGACAAAGGACTTCTATCTAGAATATGTAAATAACACCTATAGCTCAATAGTACGACACAATTAAAATGCAATTTTTAAAAAATGGGCAAAAGATATGAACGTATGTTTAATATCATTATTCATCTGCAAAATGTAAATTAAAATGTTGAGATACACAACATGCCCACTAGAATGGCTAAAATCAAAAGGACAGGTCACGTCTAGTGCAGTAAGGATAGTGAAGTAAGCAAAATACATTGCTGGTGGGAGTGTAAAGTGTAGTGATGCAACCACTTTGAAAATTAGTCTGGAACTTTCTCATAAAGTTAACATGCACCTACCAAATGACCCAGCAATTCCACTTGTCAATATTTACCCAAGAAAATGAAAACAAATGTCCGTAGAAAGATTTGTACAGTAATATCCATACGAGCTTCATTTCAAAACTGGAAACAACCCAGATACCTACCAACAGGTAATGGGATAAGCAAATTGATATCCATATAATAGAATACAATTCAGCAATGAAAAGGAACAAACACTACTGAACATTTAAAGAAAATTTAATACCAATTCTTCACAAACTCTTTCAAAAATCGGAGAAAATACTTCTCAACTCATTCTGTGAGGTCATTGTTACTCTGATACTAGAAACCAGACAAAGGCATTACAAGAAGATGACAAATATCTCTCATGAATACAGATGTAAAAATCCTCAACAGAATATTACCAGACTGAATCCAGCAACATATAGAAAGAATTATTCACTCTGACCAAGCAAGATTCAGCCTAGAAATGTAAGATTCATTTAACATCTGAAAATCAGTTAATGTAACATACCTTATCAAGAAGAGACATAAACTACATGATCATTTCAACAGAGTCAGAAAAAGCATTTGAGAAAGTCCAGTACTGTTTCTTGATTTAAAAAACTAAAAGGGGGCACCTGGGTGGCTCAGTGGGTTAAGCCTCTGCCTTCAGCTCAGGTCATGATCCCGGGGTCCTGGAATCGAGCCCCACATCGGGCTCTCTGCTTGGCAGGGAGCCTGCTTCCCTTCCTCTCTCTCTGCCCGTCTCTCTGCCTACTTGTGATCTCTGTCTGTCAAATAAATAAATAAAATCTTAAAAAAAAAAACAACTAAAAGAAGAATAGAGGGGAACTTCCTCAACTTGGTAAAAGGTATCTATGAAAACCCACAGTTAACATCACACTTAATAGTAAAAGACCAAAAGCTTTTCCTATATAGGTAACAATAAAACAAGGATGTCTTAACCACTTCTATCTAACTTTGTACTGGAAGTTCTAGCTGAGGCAGTTAGGCAAGAAAAAGCAATAAAAGAGACCCAAGGAAAGGAAGAAGGAACAATCTAAAAAGGAAATTGGGTGTGCCTGGGTGGCTCAGTCAGTTAAGCATCTGCCTCCAGCTCAGGTCATGGTCCCAGGGTGCTGGTATCAAGCCCCATGTCGGGCTCCCTGCTGGGTGGAGAGCCTACTTCTCCCTCTCCCTCTGCAGCTGCCCCTGCTTGTGCTCCCTCTCCCTCTCTTTCTCTCTCTATCAAATAAATAAAAAATCTTTTAAAAAAATTTTATAAAAACAAAATCCAAGCTGGCTTTTTTTGGGCAGGAGGGGGATGAAATTGACAAGCTAATCCTGAAATTCATATAGAAATACAAGGAATCAAAAATTGTCAAAACAATTTTGAAGAACAAAGTAGGAAGATTTATATTTCTTGATTTAAAAATTTACTGCAAACAGGGGTGCCTGAGTGATCCAGTCAGTTGAGTGTCCAATTCTTGATTTCAGCGCAGGTCATGATCTCAGGATTATGGGACCCATCCCATGTCGAGATCCTCACTCACCAAGGAATCTGCTTGAGATTCTCTCTCTCCCTCTGCCCCTCCCTCACCCCCACATGCATGTCCTCTCTCTCTCTCAAATAAATATTTTTTAAAAACTTACTACAAAGATACAGTAATCAGGAGGGTCTGATATTGGCTTAAGGATAGACATATAGATCAGTGGAACAGAACTGATAGTCCAGAACTAAACCCTTCTATTTATGATCGATTGATGTTTGGCAAGGGTGCCAAGACAATTCATCGGAAAAGAATAATCTTTTCCACAAATGGTGCTGGAATGACTAGGTATCCACATGCAAAGAAATAAAGGTAGGCCTCTTACATTGTACATAAAAACTCAATTAACACAACAGGGGCTAGAGGTAGGGAGAAAGGGGAATTCTTTAGTAAGTATAGACTTTCAGTTTCACAAGATGAAGAGTTCTGGAGGTTGGTTGCACAACATGAATGTACTTAACACTACTGAACTGTATGCTTTAAAATGGTTAGGATGGTACATTTTATGTTATGGATACTTTACCACAATCAAAAAAATTTTCAATAAAAATTTTTAACTCGGGGCACCTGGGTGGCTCAGTGGGTTAAAGCCTCTGCCTTCAGCTCAGGTCATGATCTCAGGGTCCTGGAATAAAGCCCCGCTTCGGGCTCTCTGCTCAGCAGGGAGCCTGCTTTCCCCACCCCCACCCCCGCCCCACCTGCCACTCTGCCTTCTTGTCATCTCTGTCTGTCAAATAAATAAATGAATAATCTTAAAAAAATAAAAACGTTTAACTCAAAATGAACCATAGACCTAAATATAATAACTAAAAGCTATAAAACTCTTTCAAGAAGACAGGAGTAAAGCTTTATGATCATGGGCTAGACCAGGCCTTCTTAAACACCAAAAGTATAAGTGTCAAAAGAAAAAGTAGGTAAGTTGTAATTTAAAGGATACCCTCAGGAAATGAAAAGACCTCCTATGGAATAGGAGAAAATATTTGCAAATGATTTATCTGATAAGGGAATTGTATCCAGAATACATAAAGAACTACTACAACTCAACAGTAGAAAGACAGTAATCCAACTGAAAAACAGACAAAGGGGGGCGCCTGGGTGGCTCAGTGGGTTAAGCCTCTGCCTTTGGCTCAGGTCGTGAATCCCAGGGTCCTGGGATCGAGCCCCGCATCGGGCTCTCTGCTCAGCGGGGAGCTTGCTTCCCTTCCTCTCTCTCTGCCTGCCTCTCTGCCTACTTGTGATCTCTGTCTGTCAAATAAATAAATAAAATCTTTAAAAAAAATAATAAAATTTAAAAAAAAAACAAAAAAACAGACAAAGGATCTGAACAGACAGTTCTCCAGAGAAAACATACAAATGTCCAAAAAACTCACGAAAAAATGTTCAGCATCCTCAGTCATCAGAGAAATGCAAATGAAAATTATGAGAAACCACTTTATGCTTGCTGGGATGTCTATAATAAAGATTGACAATACCAAGTGTCAGTGAGGACATGGATACATTGGAACCCTCATATCTTGCTGGTGGGAATGTAAAATGGCGCAGCCATTTTGGAAGGCTGTTTGGCGGTTTATAGTCACCATATGACCCAGAAATTCTTCTCCTAGGTTTATACCCCAAGGAAATAAAGCATACATCCACATAAAAAGTTGTATACAAATGTTCATGGCAACAGTATTCATCATAGATAAAGAGTAGAAACAGCTCAAATATCCATCAACTGATGAACAGTTAGGTAAAAGTGGTATATCTGCACAATGGAATATTATTCAGCCATTAAAAAGGACAAAGTACCGATGCACGCTACAACATGGATGGACCTTATAAACATTATACTAAGAGATAGAAGCCAGACGCACAAGGCTAAATATAATGTAACAATGGAATGCAGAGTAGACTGCATATCTTAGTACTTCCTGGATGCATAAATGAATGAATAATTAAGTAAAATTCCCATGCCAACTGGATTTAGAAGGTGAAAGAGACATGAAACTATGGTAAAGCTGAGTTTGCTAAGCTGCCTGAGTGAGGGGCAGGTGGGAACATTAAAGAGACCAGGAGAGGCAGGGTAGGATCTGAAACTCAGATCCCAGAGGAGAGCACAGATGTGAGAGTCCTTGGCTTAGAGGTGATAGGTTAAGTGGGGGCAATGTTTAAGTTCACAAGGGAAGAAGTTCGGAAAAAAGAGCAGAGTGGGGATAGCTGAGCCCTCTGCCCTTGTTTCTGGAAGAAGATGTCTGAGATCCTGGGCATTCAAGTGGCATGAGGGGTGTGTGGTGCTGGGGAAAGAACCGAGGACTTGAGTCAGAGGACCCAGGTTCTTTAGCTCCGCCTTGCTGTGTGACCTTGGGTAGCTGATCCTCCTGTCTGAGGTTCTTTCTTCACCTGTAATCAGGGATAATAATCCCAGCCCTCTTTCCCAAAACCGTTGCATGGACCAAAAGGGAGAATGCATAAGAAAGTGCTTTGTAAACCATAAAAGACTCATCAGATGTAAGGAGTTACTATTGCTGCAGTGGGAGATGCAGAAGGCCAATAAAATGGATTGGGTTGCAGTAAGCACAGGGGTTACTTTCTGTTTCTTAAAAAAAAAGAAAAAAGGAAAGAAAAACCAGCAGCAGCAAGTACTGCCAGGTGCACAACGTAGTTTTTCCAACTTTGAGAAGCAAATAACAGAGAGGGGCCAACTGGCTCATCCCAGGAGGCCTGTCTTCACCAATTGAATCAGAAATCACGGCTCAGGGAATAGTTGCAGGCAAGGGCCCAGGACAGCAGGCCCTGTCCTGGCAGGGCGGGACCCAGGGGGTGTGGGGCCAACAAAGGTTGTCCACATGGCCCGAGACCCGGGCCCTGGGCCCCTGTGGCTTGGAGCTTCCTTCGGTCCCCGCCCAACCAGATGTATTCCTTAGAGTCCCAGGTGGCCCATGAAGGGGCTGCCAGATCCCAGGCCACATTCGGGAGCGTCACCTCAGGGTTAGGCAGAGAAGTGACCATGGCTTCACCACAAAATAGGCCAGGCTGAGTTTCTATGGCTCCCCAGGTGGCCGGCCTCATTAGAGCTCAGGGCCGCAGTGGGCCTGCCAGAACTGCGGGCCAAGCCCAGCGCAGGAGGCGTGGGGAGGCTGCTTTCAGTTCTTTTCAGGCCCAGAGACACGTTCCCCCAATGCCTGGCTAGAGGCGAGCCCCTGAAGTTTGTGTGCTGGCCTAGAGACAGTCCTCTCAACTAGTTCCTTTAAGGCAGCCACGCTTTTCTCAAATCTCCTCAGCCAGGGCGAGAGAAGACATTAATGACCATCTAGTCCAGCCTGCCTGCCCCCGTTTTCAGCTGAAGAACCTGAGACCCAGAGAGGCAGGAACTTGCTGAAAGGTCAGATCAGGGGAGCTTCTCTGAGGCTGAACAACAGTGCTGAGAACAGAAATCGAGTCTCTGGCCTCCCAGCTGTCCGCCTCCCCTCTCCCCTCCTTCTTTTCCCATTACTGGTATTTTCCAGTCTCTTCTCCTTGGGGCTGCTGCCCTCTCACCTCTCTGAACTTCCTGGCCAGCCCTACCGGCCTGAGGTCTCCACCTGAGGTTAAGATTCTGCTTCCCCGCCTCTGCTGTGCACTTGCCAGCTCCGAGAGCTCAGCCGTTGCTCAGAGATGGTCCCTGGTGGTGGGCCTGGGGCATGGGCAGGGGAGAGGTGAGGTCAGGAGCTGCAAAAGCAGGTCCAGTGCAGCTACTAATGGTTATATGCGGGTGCTGAGACCCTGCTTTGGAGCTTCTCATAACCCTCCTTTGGCTACCTTTGTTCTTCCCCTCTGCATTCATTCTTCAGTCCCTGAAACCTTGCTGAGGACTTGAACTCAGAGCCCTGCCTTGTGCAAGGCATCAGGACACAGCTACTACTTACCAACTCGCCCCTGCCCTCAGGTGCCCCCAGTCTGGTGGGCGGTGGCATTTGCCCCCAGGATGATCAGCATAGGATATGAGTGCAGCATGGAAGACTCTAGAAGCCCAGGAGATGCCCCCTCTACCCCCAGCCTAGGCAGTCAGAGAAGGCCTCGAGCTCCAATGCAGCTCTAGGAGATATTTCCTAGGCAAGTAGGTGGAGAAAGGCCACACTAAGACCAGAAGGTAAGCAGCGTGACAGCATCGGGGAACAGTGCTGATTTTCATGTGGTTTAAACCATAGGCTGGGCAGGGGTGAGTGTGGGTGAGGCTGGGGGTTGCCAGGGGCCATATGTGAAGGGGGCTGAAGGCAGGTCCAATGTATATTTTCCAACACCAACAAGCCATTAGGTCAGTTCTGACGCTGCCTATCTGGAGATAGCATCAGATCCCATGGGTGAAGGGTTCCATCCCACAAGACTGCCCTCACCTGTACTTCTGGCCAGTTGGTTCTAAATTAGAGGTTCCCACAACCTCTTCCTTGGGTTCGATTAATTTGCGTAGAGCAGCTCACAGAACTCGGAGGAAGATTTCTGTTGAGTTTATTATAAAGGATACTGTAAAGAATATAGATTAATAGCTAGATAAACAGGTGCAAAAGGCAGTATCAGGTCCAACCGTCCCTTTTCCCTCATGTCCTGGGCATCCTGGAGACGTGCTGGGGCAGCCCACCAGTGAGCCCACATTCTTTATGGAGTGCCAGGCCTGGTATTTCCTTTCCTTACTGAACCTTAGTATGTCATCCTTGGGCAGGGACCCATGCTAATCTTCTCTGTATCGTTCCAATCTTAGAATATGTGCTGCCAAAGCGATCACTCCTGACTGAACCTTAGTTTTCCCATCAGCAACAGGACAGATGAAGCCCAGTCATCTCTCAGGGGCTTTCACTCCTAGATGAATCAGAAGCAGCTATGGAACTTTGTACATGACGAACACGTGGGCCCCATCCCAAGTTTATTAAATCATCCTTTCATTCCACAAATATTTTTGTGCATATACCACGTGCTGGACACGGTTCTAGGCAGTAGGCGTACAGCAAGGGGCAAAGTCCCTGGGCCACCTTCATGGAGTTTCCACTCAGAATCTCTGGAGACAGGCCCAGACATCTGTATTTAGAAAAGCTCAATTCCAAAGCCCAGTGTTAGAGGCTGAATTGTGTCCCCCTCAAAATTCATGTGTTGAAGTCCTACCCCTCAGAATGTGATTGTGTTTGGAGATAGGGTCTTTAAAGAGGTGAGTAGCACCCACATTTCCCTCAGAGCCATGCCTTCGTGAAACAGAGGGAGCTAACTGTCTTCCATCAGGGCCAAACCTACAGAGATGTCTCTGAGCTTTGGGTTACCTAGCTCACACTACCCAGATGTGCTTCTTGTTTGCCTTCTGTATCCTTGTCCAGTTCTTTAAGCTGTAGTTCCTGGGCGAGGCTGACTATCTTGAGTTTGCTAGGACTGCCATTGCTAAGTATGCCAGACTGAATAGCTCCAACAACAGAAATGTGTTTTCTCACAAATCTGGGGGCTAGAACTCCAGGATCAAAGTGTTGGCAGGGTTGGTTTCTTTTGAGGCATCTCTTTGGCTTGTACATGGCCACCTTCTTGGTGTGGCTTTACATGGTCTCTCCTCTATGTCTGTGTCCTAATCGCCTCATATAAGAACACTAGGCATATTGGATTAGACCCACTCCCTGATTTCATTGAGCCTTTCCCCAAACCTGGACAGGCCTGGTACAGGCTCCTTCCTACTCATCCTGCTTACCTCCACAAGAAGGCTCCAGTGGGGCCAGGCCTTGGGAACAGCACCAAAGATCTATCCTGCCCAGAGAGACCCAGCATGGGCAAGGATCTGGCCTGAGGTCACACAGCATGATGGATACAAGCCAAGATGGAGTCTCACCACCCACCCCCGACCCTCGCTGGTTCCAGCTGCTTTCTCCTTCAGCCCTGGCACCTTGCCCAGACCTGCTGCTGCCCGCTCTGCTTTCCCACCCTCTCCTCCCCACCTCTTTGCCTCTGACTAAGGCCCGGAGCATGATTTCAGAATGATGAAACCCAGCTCCTGAGGTCACGCCGGCCTCTTTCAGTGGCTGTAATTTTGCACGGCCCCATCCCTCCCCCCACCCCTCCCCTCTGACCCAGTAGGCTGGGGCAGCTGCCAGGCCTTTGGCCCATGCCTGGGGAGAATGTGAGGATGAGAACCAGAAGAGATCACTCAAGCCAGGTCAAGAGGAATTATATGTTACAGATCGTCTCCTGACCCAGCACCAGTCTGGGGGACACACAGACTGATAACGCAACCTTGTGCTCACGTCATGCCTTCCCCCACCATTCCAGTTAACCATCCCTCGTAGCATCGTATTTACACTTAGGCTTTCCAGGTCAACACCAACGAGCTGCTCATACCTCTGTTCCCCTGTGCCGTGCTGATTCACATCTCCAGGCGCTTGCTTCTCTGTTGTTTTCTCTGTCCGGATTGTTCTTTCTTCCTTTTTCCCTATCCTCTGCTGCTTTGCCTGGCTTCTCCTCCTCATCCTTTAAGACCAGCTCTGGCATCATCTTTTCTAGGAAGCCTGCCCTCATGGTCCTCCCACCCCCACTGTCAGCAGGTGGGTCGATGTGGTTCTCTGTGTTCACTCCTAATAATCTCTCTTTATTACATTGTTCTCAATGTTCGTCACACTGTATTTTAATGGCCTACTTACATGTCTTTTTCTTTACGCATCTCAAGAGCAGGGATGGGGTTGGGACTAGTAGTAGGACTGGTTCATCTTGGTGCCGCAACACAGGGCAGAGCATAGAATAAGTCACTGAATGTGGGATGGCCTCCCCCACCCCCACCTGCCGCCACAAAGATAGATGACATGGGGATTGGGATCTCCCACTTTACAGAGAAAACGGAGGCCCCAGAGGAGTTATCTGACCTGTTCAAGGGCCCGGGATGAGTTAATAACAGAGCAGGGACTAGAATCCAGCTCTCCCTGGGCTTGGATTAGTTTTCTTATGTTCCAAGGACAGCATTCGAGGAACAGCCAGCAGAGGGACCCACTGAGACATACTAGGTGTATTAGTTTCCTATTGCTGCTGTAACAGATCACCATGAATTTGGTGGCTAAGAGCGACTCACTTATTGTCTCACAGTTCTGGATGTCAAAAGTTCAAAATGGGTCTCACTGGGCTAAAATCAAGGCATCAGCATGTCTGTATCCCTTTCTGGAGGCTCCAGGGGAAAATCCATTTTCTTACTGTTTCGAGCATCTTGAGGCTGCCCGGATTGCTTGGATCCTTCTTTAGAGCGAGCAATGGCTGGTCAAGCTGTTCTTACATTGTATCATCCCGGCACTCCCTCTTTCCCTTCCCTCTTTATTAGGATCCTTGATTACACTGGGCTCACCCAGACCATCCAGATGACCCATCTCAAGGTAAGTTGATCTACAACCTTAATTCCTTTTGCCATGTGATCTAACATATCCTTGGGTTCCCAGGGGTTAGGAAGTGGCCATCTTTGGGAGGGGGAGCATTGTTTTGCCTACCCTACTGATGGGCAGGGAGATAGTGGATCTGTTAAGGGTGGAGTGACCAGACTTCCCAGTGTGCCAGGGATTGTCCTACCTTAAAGCTGTCATCCTAAAATGATTACTGATTGTGCCCTTTTCTCTCTCAAAAACATTCTGGTTTTTATGGTTACCCTAGTCATAGACTATTGGAATAGGAAGTCCAAGCCTACCATTTTGCAGATGAGGAAACTGAGGCATCATGAAGGGGAGGAACTTGCACAATGTCACATAGCTACTGACAGAGCTGAGACTAGGATCCAGATTTTTTATTTTTTTTTAAAGATTTTATTTATTTATTTGACAGAGAAAGAGAGAAAGCACAGCAGGGGGAGAGGCAGAGGGAGAGGGAGAAGCAGGCTCCCTGCAGAGCAGGGGAAACCCAATATGGGGCTCGATCCCAGGACTCCAGGATCATGGCCGGAGCCGAAGGCAGTGGCTTAACCAACTGAGCCACCCAGGCGCCCCAGGATCCAGATTTTTTGCCAGGAGGAGGAGGCCAGCTTGGTGCTCAGTTCAAACTGAAATATTTCTTTCATCAAGTCAAGAAGGCTTCCTAGAGGAAGCTGTAGACAGTCATCTATGATGATGAAAATGAATTTATTAAATACTTCCTATGCTCCAGGCACTGTTAATTAATGCTGATGCTTTATATGTATTATCTCATTGGGTCCTCACAAAAATCTTGCGTCATTTTAGAAATAGCGAAACTAAGATTTAGAGTGGTCAAGAGCCCAAACCAGTAAAGTCTCAAGCCCTTTTCCTATTACAAACCTAATAATCTTTCCTCTCTCCCTAGAGTGTTACTGGGCTCGAGGAACTAAGAGGGCTGGAAGTCGTGCCTTGGAGAGGCATGGGTTGCGGGGTGGGGAGGGAGAATGTGGAGGGGCTGCTGGCTTATAGAGGCTGTGCACTGATGAAAGAAAGGATTTGAGGCTGAGGTGGCTCAACAGTTGTGTTTAATTTCCATTCAAGACTAAAACTATGGTCATAGCAGGAAGAGTTCATCTTAAAGGGCTTAGTATTTTTTACGTATCTGCTCCATGTAGAACATTTGGAAAATACCAGAACTGAGAAGAAGATAGTAACGATTGCGATAATTCCATTTTCCCAAAGAACCACCTTTGAGATTTTTGGCAAGTTCCTCTATAGGGAGTTTTTTCTTTTTTTCTTTTCTTTCTTTCTTTCCTTTTAAGATTTTATTTATTTATTGGACAGAGAGAAAGACACAGTGAGAGAGGGAACACAAGTAGGAGGAGTGGGAGAGGGAGAAACAGGCTTCCTGCAGAGCAGGGAGCCCGATGCGAGGCTCGATCCCAGGACCCTGGGATTCTGACCCAAGCCAAAGACAGATGTTTAATCAACTTAGCCACCCAGGCATCTCAGGGATTTTTTTTTTTAAGATTTTATTTATTTATTTGACAGAGATCACAAGCAGGCAGAGAGACAGGCAGAGAGAGAGGAGGAAGCAGGCTCCCCGCCGAGCAGAGAGCCTGTTGCGGGGCTTGATCCCAGGACCCCGGGATCATGACCCAAGGCAAAGGCAGAGGCCTTAACCCACTGAGCCACCCAGGTGCCCCTCAGAGATTTTTTTTTTCAAAGATTTTATTTATTTATTTGACAGAGAGAATGATCGCAAGTAGGCAGAGAGACGCGCCGAGAGGGGGCAGCAGGCTCTGTGCTGAGCAGGGAGCCCGATGTGGGACTCCAACCCAGGACCCTGAGACCATGATCCAAGCTGAAGGCAGAGGCTTAACCCACTGAGCCACCCAGGGGGCCCTGGCGATTTTTTTCTTAATAAACTATGTCAACATATGAAACAGTATAGGAATAATATTATCAACACCTGTGTACCTACTCTCTGGCTTAATATGTGGTTGCCTATGTAATTGGTGACTGGCATACCTTTTCCCCATTGTTCCCTCCCTCCCTGACAAGAGGTCCTTCCAGACTTTCCTGGGTGCATATTGCTTGAACTTTGTAGATGTCAGTGTGCTTTTACAGTCTTGTACCAGAAGAGCTCAGGAGAGACATCAAGGGGTTCCTAACGCTCCCACACTTGGAGGTTCCCCAGTCTTTTCTTAAGAAAAATAGCAACGAACTTTGCCCCAGCCTCACCTGCACTCCACCCTTGGTGCTTCCTGCCCTGGGTGTGCAGCTGGGGACCTGACTTGGCCCTTCTCCCACAGCCTTCCCCACCGGTAGGACCAGTGTGTTCTCCAACCTCCCTCTATGCCTCCACCTCTCCCTTTTCTCTCACTCAGCCTTCTCCTGTCATTCTCTTCCCTTGTCATCCTCATCTCCCCTGTGGGGCACCTCTCCTCATCGAGACCCCTGGCCCTTCTCTCTGTGTTGCTCAGCCAGTCCCAGCAGCTGCCCCGGGGAAGAGAGCAGCTAGTGCCAGAGGCCCTGCTGCCCAAGGACTGTAAGGCCTGCCCCCCAGCGTCCCCTGTCCATGCCTGGAATTCCTCTGCAGCCGCTACCTCTTCATTGTCAGGACTGGAAGCGTGCTTAGAGACTAGGCACCCCCACCTCCACCCCCACTGGCAGCTGAGGAGATGGGCTGAGAAGAGAGCTAGTCTGCCCTACATCACTAGGCAGAGTGGACGACAGAAGGGAACCAGAACCCGGGGGCCTGCCTCGCATTCCACTGCTCTTGAGACCCTTCCCACAGCAGCGCACCCACTAGGCTAAACCCCTCCCCACTTCCAGAGAACTGTGTGTTGTGTGGGTGATGGGGGCATTGGTCAGTGCCACTGCGAGAGCGCATCCCTGGCAGGAGCATGAGCAGGATGGGTGACGGCCCCACAACCGCCATTCAGGGGCAGAGCGTGGGAACTGGTGAGGCCTCCTGAGCCCACTCCTTCTAGTGAGGGGTGAGGCGGGGAGGGGCTCCGAGGGACTGTGCTCTTTGCCCAAGGTATGACATTTAGTCTGTGGCACTCGGTCAACTGATGGTACTGACTGACTGTCTGCCCAAGTGGCATGCAGAAGGGGAGAAAGAAACCCACTGGGTCCCGAGGAGATGCTGGCCTGAGGAGATGCGGGCCTGTGTGTCCCATCTTTCTTGTTTTCGGAGACCCTTGCTCCCTTCCCTCCCCTCCTAACTCTCCTCAGTCTCCACCCCCCCCATCTTTATGTCCTTGGAAAGGGGAGGGCTCCAGGGGGTGACGGGTATGAACAGGGGGTGACGGGTATGAACAGGTGTTGAGGGGGAAGGAGCAGGCCTGCATGGGGACAGTGAGGAGGGGGACCCTTCTTGTTGATGGTTTTGAGGTCATCCTGCTCAAAGTTTTAAATGCCAGAGGGAAAATTTGATCTTTACCCAGAAGGCTGCTGTCGGACGTACAGAGTCAGGTGACATCATTTACTAGTTAGTTGTGTGATCTTGGGCAAGTCCCTAAACTTCTGTAAGCCTCCATTTCCTCACCTATACAACTGGACTGCAAGAGCATTTCACATGCAGATTGAAGAAGACAGTGTGGGGCAAGGACCCAGCACAGCGTTTGGCACACACATTTAACCACAGTAAACGGCAGCTGTGTGATGCCTGCAGACATAGTGGGCAAGACCCTGAGCTGTACCCAATCTCTTAGACCTGGGGGCTTGACCCCACAGAGGGTCAAAGGTGAGGGGGATTCGTTCTCTGTAACCAGCCAAAGAGCTCCCAGTCTTTCTGGGGAGCTAGCCGCACACACACCCAGGAGCTGCTGCAGTTCTTACTGGTGAGGGGGTCACATGTGCCAGGGTAGGGGTGGGTACCCTGGGAGGGATCACCAGGAGACGTGGGGTTGACACGCAGTTCTGGCCAGACCACGTGTTTTTCAGTAAAAGCTCAAAATTCTGTCGCAAATGCCAGGACCCAGCCCTGGGCCAGGCCAGAGCAAGCTTCAGAGAATGACCATGGGTAACACCTCCCCCTGCTCGCAGACCCCTCTCAGCAGCACCCCTCAGGCAGCCAGGGAGACTGTCAGGACCGCAGTGCCAATGCCTCCCCTCCCCTGATGATTTGGAGTTGGACCAGCCTCCCCGGCAGCCGCCCTGAATCTCAGGTTCCTCTTTTGTGGACAGAGGTTCGTACCACTCACCTGATGGGGTGAGCTGTTCAATGAGACATAATGTATGGAACACACTGCCCAGTATGGGCAGAGAGGGCTCCCCAAAATGGTGATTAGGACCTCACCTTCTAGACAGACTGTGAGCTCTTGGAGGGCTACGCCAGGGTCTTTTGTTTGTGTGTGTGTGTGTGTGTGTGCACGCCTCTCAAGACCCAAATGGTACCAGGCACCCAAGTGGGGCTTTTTCTGTATCCATTGACCAAATGACCGAATCATCTGCTAACCTGAGTGAGGGAAGAAGGCGAGGATTTGCCATTTGGTGTTTTCACACGGGTGAGGTCATAAACGATGAATCACGTGTAATTGGATGCCATGTCTCGGCGTGGTTTCCAATTTGTGATCTCATTGTATTCACACAACACCTGCCCCCTGCCAACCTCATGTCTTGTGGGAGGATTTGGAGAAACTGGGATTGGTCTCCCCAATTTCCAGATGGGAAAACTGAGTTTGGGAGAGAGTGAGTGACTTATCTGGGTCACCTGGCCGTTGATGGCAGGGTTGGGCTTTTCGCTTCCAGCCCCAGGGTTTCTGCTGCAGTCCGATGGTTAAGTCTGGGCTGCTTGGATTGCAAGGAATAGAGACCCACTGAGGTACTGTGGGGAGATGGGAGATGGCAAGAGGATTTTGATGTCAGGGTCTAAACTGCATGTCTGTTGGCCTGGCAGGCCCTCCAGAGCCCTCTCCAGGTGCATCCCCAGCCCCCAGCTCAGGCCCTCCTAGTCCCATGACTCAGTCTTCTGCTCATCTGTACTCTTTTCTGCCCACCCTCTGGGCCTCCCACGTAAGCCCCCACAAAACAGAATCAATTACCTCAACAAGCATTTTGGTTGCAGGGACCACAGGCTCTCTCTCAGGCCATCTTAGGAGTCCTTCTCTGGGGTGTGGGGGTGGGCCAGAGGAGAAATGCATGGCCTGGAACTGGGAAGGGCTCAGACACCAAGGTCACTCCACATGGCCCATCCTCCTCCACTTTCATCCATTCATTGCCATGACAGGGCCCAGGCCAGACCCCTGGAGGGAGCATTCAGACAGACTGGGCTATTCACCACTGGTGAGCTGATCACCTCATAGACAGACTCTTTCCAGAGGCCACCTCAGGGCTCCAGGGAAGCCGTGAGCTCCTGCTTTTCCTACCTCTAGTCTCATCGGTGGCCTCCCCAGTGCAAACACTTGCCCAGCAGTGCGTCTTTGAAAGGGGGTGGGGTAACATAATTGTTTCACCAGAAAGAAATGTTGGGCAGAGAAAGCAGGGCTGTGAATATCCTTAGTGCCTTCAGATTGGGTTTGCCTCTACTGACCCTGGAGTCCCCCTTGGGGGCAGTATTCCTGAGCCAGGCCACCTCTGAGGGCAATTAGTTTCCCTTAGGTCCAACCTAGAGTTGGGTGCCTTTGCCTTAAGTGTGGCTAGGATGGAAGGGGCATATAATTCAAGACTGGCAAGTTATGGGTCCAAAGTGGCCATTTTCATCAGAAGGCACTATGCAGGTAGCAGGCTCTCTGAGGCAGGGGATGCCTCTCTTTTGCAGATGGATCTCAGAGTCTGTGGGCAGAATGGAACAGCCAGTTATTCCCTGGGCCCACGGTCAGAGCCCTGTCAGCCCACAAGGTGTGTGATAAATGGGGACTCAAGGCAAGCATTGCATCATGGAAAGTTCTGGGCAGCAAGTGGAAAGATGTAGATGTGGTGAGGCACCACTGTGGGTGTGGGGGAAATGGCTGGAGTGAATGGGCAGGCCCCAGATAAACTCACCTGGAATGAGCCCACTGCAAAGTAGAATTCGCTGTGGCATCAAAAGAGGAAGAAATGGTAGCCAGGTCCATACCCAGGGTGAGCTTGATGATCTAGATCATAGGGCGACAATGCCCAGGGGCTGTGGTGAGTGACCCAGCACAACCAGACTCCTTGGAAGGAGGTCACATGTCTTCACATCTGCTGAGCACCATGACCCCTCCCCGCTATGAAACCTGAATGGGGCCTGTGTGAAGGCCAGGAAGATGACAGCTCTGGCCTTACTTCCCATTCCAGGAATAAGCATTTGTATGCAGCTGGATGCATCCATGGGGAGAGCTATGGAGAACAGGGTAGAAGCTACCCAGTAGGGAGTATCTAGCCTTCCCATACCCTCCATGAGGGCCACGATCTACCTATGTCATGTGTCCAGGGGATGCCACTGAGTCCCTTCAGAAACAAAACACGACAGGGTAATGTGGTGATTCTGGTCATGGGGCCTCCTGGTGCCCTCTTAGCTCTCATCCATGGGGGCATCCAGAAGAGGAGGTTTCCAGGAGTGAGTGACTGGCCTTCTTTAAGCCATCCTCACTGATTTAGAAAGGATCCAAGGCGTCCTGAGGCAACATAGGGAAACTCCAGTCCCAACTCTACTGGGTGACCTCAGGATAGTTATTACCGCCTGAGCCTCAGTTTCCTCAACTACAGCCTGGAGAACACAATATGTATTGTTTTGTGAGTTTACGTGAAAGCACCTTAAATGCAGTGGAGTTCTGTGCATACCTGAGCAGTTCTTGCCGTTAGACTGGAATAGAGGTTACCAAAAATCAGAGCCTGCCTGTCCAGTTTACCATTGCATACCCAGTGTCTGGCACAAAAGAGGTACTCAGTAAATCTTTTCTAAATAAACCAGCAATGGAAAAGGAGCATTTTGAGCCTCATTATTAATGACAGTCATCCCATCAGGCAGCAGAGAGGCAGGCCTCTGAAAAGGGCAGGAGGTCAGTAGACCCAAGTTTCAGCCCAGTCTTGCCACTGACTTGCTGAGGAATCCAGAACAAGTCACATCACCAGGCCAGGCCTCAGCCTCCTCATTTGCTCAGTGAAAGGGTTGGATAAGAGGAGTTCTCAGGTAGCTTCTTGGTGCTCTGGTCCTGAGGATTTGCTGGGGGTGACCATGTGCTCACCCGTCTGGGTTCATGGTGATCATGGGACCACTATCCTGGCCCTGCCCTTCTCCCCTTGTGTTTCCTTTCTTCTTCTTGGTATTTTTTACTCTGATGGGGCTATCTTTACTCACAAGAGTTTAAATGCTGCTTTGGTCTTTTGTGCGTATGTACCCTACCACCCCCATCCCCAGTTGGTGGAATCTCCCTATGGGCAGCCCTGTCTCCCCCACCCACCTTAGGTAAGACTATCTTCCCCCTCTGCCTGCACGTCCCACCCCATTCAGATTGGGACAGGCCTCATCTTCTCTCTGGGTCTCTCTCCCTAGGACTGGACCCAGAGCCACAGCCACCCTCACGATGGGTGGGGGAGGGCAGAGTGACATGCTTGCTGACAGACTGAGGCGGTGCTCTGAGGGGAGCGGGCCAAAAGCCGCAAAGGTGCAGCCAGTGCCAGGTGGGCCTTGCCAGCCGGAGCTATTTTTAGAAGACATGTTTGCAAATTTTGTGTTAATAGTGTCTCTGTCCAAGCTCTGGCTCCCAGAACTTAGAGAGGGAGAGAGTTTTAGAGAAACCCTCCCTCCTTGTTCTCCCCCCCCCCCCAATTCATGCGCTCCTCCTCACAGGTGGCTGGGATTAGGAGGGGATAGCCATCTGTGTGTGGACCCATGCACATGGCAGGGAGGGCTGGGGTAGGGGTGGAAGAAGATGCAGGCTTAGAATGCAGGTTGCTAGGGTCCAGTCTTAGAGGGGTGGCAGGATCTCCGGCCACAGGTCACCTCTGTCAGTGCCCATGTCCCTAGATGGGCACTGTCAATTGCCTGGTCTGTCAGTTCACTGTTAAGCAGTGAACTTGAGCCCCCACCAGGGTTCTGTATCTCTGTGACGACACCCACCATCACCCAGAACATCACCCATGTTCTCCAGACAGGACTAAACTGAGCCTGTTCTGACCTAGGCTGAGCTCTGATCCCAGTGCATCTTCCTGGCCCAGTCCATCAAGGGAGGGGACTGGCAGGTGGCAGAGAGGGAAGCAAGGCCCATAGAGCACCCCCTCCCCCGAGGGGCCATGATCTGACCAGGATGGCAAGGACATTGAGCACATTATTACCCCAGTGATGGGTATTCTGAAGGACTAATTGGGTGGGTGCTGAGAGAGCAGAACTTGCTCTGAGCTGACAGCAGAAGTATGAGCAGCAGCCAGGTGAAAAGTGGGTGGAAGAGAGATCCCTGTGGCCAGAGCAGACTCTTGTCACAGGAGGCTGGAGTGTACGGGCCCAGAGCAGGAACCTTAGGTTCAATGATTCTGTAATCATGGAGGCAGGGGATCCCTCCAACCACATAGTGCTTCCAAGAAGGAGGCTCCCATCTTTTCCTGGTCTTCTCCCATCCACATAGACCTGAACCCCACCCCATCCCCAGTGCCCCAGACAGCCCAGTATGGAAGGGGCTACTGTGGCTAGCCTGGGATCCTAAAGACCAGGACTGGAAGGGACCTCAGAGAGCCACCAGTGGTTGTGTTAGGACTCTGCTTGAATACCCCCATGCTGGAGAGCTCATTCTCATAGACAACTTCATAAGAGGTTGAGCAAGCTCCGATTAGGAAAATTCCTCCTGCTGAAACTTACCTGTGAGTTCCCAGCTGGCCCTAGCCTTGCTCTGCTGGGAGACAGCCTCCTATAACTTGTGGAGTCACAGGCTTGGATCATTTGGCTTGCACATTTAGAGCTGTGTGACCGTGGGCAAGGCGCTCTACCTCCCCAGGCTTCATCTGTAAAATGGGGATATTAATGAAGTTGGGAGGACTAAATACAACGAAGTGGGGAGAAAGCCTCAGTGGGGGTCTTGGGACACAGTAAGCGCTCAATAAACCTTAATTCTCAGGAATTACTAGGGTAGCATCATGACCACGTGATCCACGGGGACACTGAGGCCCGGAACGGGACGGGACCGGTGGGCAGGAGTGGCCCCACAGGGGCGAGGGCAGCCGAGCGGGGAGCAGCGCGCAGCCGGGCCGAGCGGGGGCGGACGGCCGTGGCCTCAGGGGCCCTCTCCCGGCTCTGGCCCCCCTCGCCGCCCGGGCACCGCTCGGCTGCCGCGCTTTACGAGCAAAAACAAACACGTTCCACAAGCGGCCCCTGTGCGGCGCGGCCCCGCGCCCGCCAGCGCCGCCGCCGCCCGGTCAAAGCCGGCTTTGTGCCCGCCCCGCCGCCCCCGCGGCCCAGGAGATTTTAATTAGTGTCTGGGTCTGCGCCGGGAGATGGAAATCAAAGCCCCCGTTCTTCCAGCGCCCCAGCCCCGACCCCCGCCTCCTGCCTGCGGATCCCCAGGCTCCGCGTACCCCTGCTGGCAGCCGCGGGAAGTGGAGCCCTCCCGGAGCCGCCGCCTCGAGTTCGAATCGCGCCTTCTACAGCGCACGCGCCTGGGGCACGTTATGGGCCCCCCCGAGCCTCAGTTTCCCCCGTAATCATAGTCCTCGGCTCCGGCTGCCAGCACCTAAAATGTTGTTGGGAGGGCTGATGAGGTCTGACTCGGCTGAGCAGTCACCGGAGGCATGGGGAGGAGGAGAAGGCCTTGAGGGGGAAGGCTGCACTGTGGACAGCGCTCCAAGTCCGAATTTTTGACCTATATGCTCTTCAGGGCTTCTTGAAGGGGTAGTCCGGTCGGACCTTCCGTTCTGCGTGGGGTGCTTATTTAAAATGCCAAAACTCGGCCCCACTCCACAGAATCAGAATCTTTGGTCCTGAAGCCTCAAAACCCACATTTTGAATAATCCCTATGTTGCTTCTGGTACATTAATGTGGGATGTGCAAAGGATGAAGGAGCCATCTCCAGTAAGAAAAAAAATCCTTCCCATCTCCCCAGCACCACAACTGAAGCCCACCACTTAGCCTCATTCCCCTCACAGAGAGTCCTCCAGGATCTCAGTGTCCTTGCTCCCAAAATGGGCACAACCCCACTCATCCACCCTCCTTCCTTGGGGTTTGGGAGAATCAAAGATGTTCTTGAGTGGAAAAGGCCATTAGAAGCAGGAAAACTCCTAACAGCCCCCTCTCCCACACTTTGCCATTAATACCTCTCAAGGCATTTTGGTGCAGGGCTGCTGCTGCTCAACACCCTGCTGTTGTTCCCAATTGCCTTCAAACTAAGACTCAGACTCCTTATCCGGGTGTTGCAAAGTGGGTCCTGGCCACACCTCCTGCCTGCTTTCTCACGGTCCCTGTCTTGGTCTGAAGCCACCCTCCATCCCCACCTCATCCCAGACACCTGCACTTTCTTGCTTCCTTGAGTTTGCCCAAGCTGTCCCATCCTTGGAAGTATACCTCCTCCCTACTACCCCCTCCCCCCATTTCAAATAGCCAAATTTCCTTACGACCCTGTTGAAAAGCTACCTCTTCTATTCCTGCCCCACCCCTGCCCCAGTAGAGTGTTCTTCATCTCCCACGAACTTTTTCAGCACCCTACTCCTCTGATAAGGTCTTGGGCTTGGAAGTTTGATGTACCTGGTTTGTTACTCCGACTCCACCACTGTGTGACTTTGCGTGGGTCTCTTAATCTCTCTGAGCCTCTTTTTCCTTCTAGCAATAATTGAGGGGATTCAGGGACATACGGAAAGGGAAGATACTTGGGGCAGAGGCTGGTCAGTGCAAGGTCATGGTGAAGAGTACAGGCTCTGAACTGGAGTGCACAAGTTTGAAACCACATTCTTTTTTTTTTTTTTTTTAAGATTTTATTTATTTATTTGACAGATCACAAGTAGGCAGAGAGGCAGGCAGAGAGAAGGAGGGGGGAAACAGGCTCCCCGCTAAGCAGAGAGCCTGATGCGGGGCTCAATCCCAGGAGCCTGGGATCATGACCTGAGCTGAAGGCAGAGGCTTTAACCCACTGAGCCACCCAGGTGCCCCTTGAAACCACATTCTACCTCCAGTCATTGGCAGTATGACTTTGGGTAGGATTGCTAAACTCTTTGCCTCAGTTTCCCCAGCTATGTAATTTGGAATAATAGTGTGGCAGACAGTCCCTAGCCCCCCGTGATGTTCACACCTTGTATAATCCCTCTCTTTGAGTGTGGGTGGAACCTCTTACTTGCTTCTGGCAGTGGAATATGACAAAGGTAAAGAGTTTTTGCAGAATTAGGGTCCCAAATCAGTTGATTTTGAGTCACTCAAAAGGGATATGATCTTGGGTGGCCTGATTTAATCAAGTACAACCCTTGAAAGAGGAACTGGACCCTCCCTGGAGTCAGAGATTCTGGCCCTGACTTTGAAGAAGTAAGCTGCTCTTGTAAGAGGAGCTGGTGCGGTCTAGGAACTGAGAGTGGCCCCTGGCTGGCAGCCAGTGAGAAAACAGGGACTTCAGTCCGGTAACCACAAGGAGATGATTTTGCCAAAAACCTGGGGAAGCTCGGAAGTGGGTTTTTTCCCCAGTTGAGTCTCAGATGAGACCACACCCCTATGGATACCTAGATCATGGACTGTTGAGACCCTAGCAGAAAACCCAGCTAAGCTGTGCCCAGACTTTTGACCTGTATAAACTGAGATAATAAATGTGTTTTAAGCTGCTACATTTGTGCTAGTTTGTTACCCAGCTTAGAAAACAAATACAAATAGTATCCCCCTAATAGGGTTCTGGTAAAGATTAAATGAGTTCACTGAGGCAAAGCTCAGGGCTTGGTTCTGGGTCATGGGAGAGACTCAGTGGTAATTAGGTGCCATTGTTACATTTACAATACAGCACTTTACAATAATAAATTATAATAATAATAAATTTTAATCATGCTAATTTTAATTAGTGTGTTTACAAAAAGCCATAGGATTTGCAAGCCAGAAAACTACATTTGAGCAAACTTGCTAGGAGACCTTCCCCTTGCTGGGTTAATTCTGTTAGGATGCTCTGGCTGCGAGTACCAGACCTGACTAATAGTGGCGGTCTTGGGTTGGAATTCTTAGAAGCAGAACTCCAGGCAAGGAATCATGTGAAAATAATGTATTAGGAAGTGTTTCCAAGACAAACCAGTAGTAGGGAAGTAGAGAAGTGGGACTGGAGGGGGAATGTGATATCAAGCCAAGTCCCGCAAAGAGGAACTTTGATTCCATCCTACCGAGGAGCTCCGGGGACAATGCAGATCACTCCTCAGAGCTGACCAGATGAGTGAGTGCAAGGCAGCTGGAGGACTAACACCTCCATACCCATTTGTCATTGGTTAAGGGCCTCCCTTTGGGTAGGGCAGGGGTGTAAATTCCCAGGCTCTTCTGGCTTTCCATGCTTGTAGCTAAAGTGGGCTCCAGCAGCTTGAAGGCCATCCTGTGACAAGGAGAAGCAGGTGCTGGATGTTGGGAGGGAAAGCACAGTGGGAGCCGGTGTGTATGAAAATGTTAAAGGGATGAGAGGGTCATTGGCAGCGCTGCTGCGGTGGCATAAGCTATAAGGACATCTGTTGTTTGCTTAACAAGAAACGTAGGTGGTCCCTAGCTTGGCTCAGTGTGAGTTATTGATGTCATGGAGGACTCAGCTCCTTACAGCCTTCCTCAGCACTGCTGGCTTTCATATCCTCAGCCTCATGGTCACAGTATGGCTGCTCAAACCCCATATCTCATATCCTCAGCTGATAGCTTCTGAAGTAGGAAGCAAAAGAGGGCAAGCTTAAAGGCTTTCTCCTCATGTGACTTTCTCCTTTGAGGAGGAAAATCCTCCCTTCAACACCACATCAGAGCTGGATCACGTACCCAGTCCTAGACCAGTCATCGGCAGAGGAGAGTTGGGTTGCTAAGGCTGGCTTAGATTGGTCAGTGGTTCACCCCAGCTGCTGAGCCCCCATCCAGTTGGGGTCCTGGGAGTAAGAAGAAGGTAGGAAAATGGCTGCTGGAAGGGCACCAAGAGTGTCTGACACAGGTCATCACCTTTCCTCATTTGCAAAAGGGAAATATTGGTACGTGCCTCTGAGATTCAGGGTGAGGATGAAATGAGCTAATTTTAATTGCTGCGTTTGTCCACACTGTTTTTTCTCTGTTGCACTGAGCTCGCTGAAGGCAGGGGCCATGTCTGGCTCACCCTTGCTTCTGTTGATTCGACCCTCTAAACAGTAACCCTATCTGTTTCTCTCCCTGTGTTGCCACACCCTGGTATGGACTGCCACCACCTCTCTCATGGGTAACTGGGACGGCTTACTCATGGATCGCTCAGCTTCCGTTCTTGGCTCCCTCTAGGGCTTTCTCCCACAGAAGCCTGACAGATCTTTGTAAAACACAAATCCGATTGAGTTATATTCCTGCTGAAAATCCTTCCAGGCTCAAGAAAAAGGGCGGATATGGGCCGGTAGTGATACTCTTTGTAAATACTGACTTGGAACAGGCCCTGGACAGTCAGAATAGGCACCAGCATTGACAGCCATGTCGGCACATCCACCCTGAGCATCAGTCCTGTTTGAAGGGCCCTAGGAGAGCTGGCCTCTGCCTACTTCTCTTGGCTTCTCTAGAGACTGTCTTTCCCACCCCCCACCTCCCTGCCTGCACTGGCCAACACAGCCCTCCTACTGGCCTCATCTGCTTGCCCTTCCCCAAATGTACCACTTGTCTCCAGGCTTCTGAACGTGCTGTTTTCCAGGACTGGAATGTGACCTCTCCGCATCTCCTGGCTACTTCTTTCAAGCCTCTGTTTGGATGCCCGCTCTTCCAGGAGGCTTTCTCTGACTCTCCTCTCGCATTGTCTCATGGCCGCTGTGCTTTCTTCTGGCAGAGCGCTTGTCACTCCACTGTCATTGTGGATCTCTCTTTCTCCCTCACCGGAAGGGGATCTTCCTGAGGGCCCAGTGGGATGGACAGGAGAGCTGCATCCCCTGTGCTGGTAGTAGTAGGTGGTGGGAGTGATGGTAGTGACGGTGGAGGGCGGGACCACTCTCAGACCTACGCCCCACTCTGACCTTCTTTCAGCTGCACCCTGACCCATAGCACAAGGAGTCCATGGGCTTCAAGGAGATGTGTGCCCCCACCCTCTTTCCCCACATTCTGTGAACCCAGGATCCTGGAATTCTCTGCCCCAGCAGCCCAAGTCTGTGTCCGGGACAGCATAGTCCTCTTCTCTATGTCTGTCCTTTAAGTCAGAAGGGATAGTTTGTCCAGGGGGGAGGAGGGAGGTGGGCTTGGATGCAACTTGGACGTTGTTTCAGCTGCTATCACTAGGTAACAAATTACCTCCAAGCTGAGCAGCTTATGACAGCTGTTTTTTAATGCTCATGAGTTGTGTGGGTCAGGAACTGGAGCAGGGCACAATGGGAATGGTCCATCTCTGCTCCACCATGTCTGGGCCTCCACTGGGAAGACTCAGTGGTGGGGGCTGGAATCATCTGGAAGGGTGATCAGATGGATGATGCCAGTAGCTGGCTGGGAGCTCAGCTCTGTGGCTGTCCACTGGCATATCTCTCCGTGGCCTCTCTGGATGCGTGGGCTTCCTCACGGCATGGCCACCACAGAGTTCCTTAGCCCTCTTACATACTGGTTTAGATGTCAAGGGCAAGTAGCTGATTAAGCAGAGCAGTAGCTGTATCACGCTTTGTGCTGTAGCCTTGGAAATCACCCAGCATAATTTCTGCTTCATTCTACTGGCTAAAATGAATCACAGCCCACCCAGATTTAGGGAGAGAGGACAGGGGCCAGACTTTTCAACGTGAGGAGTATAAAAGCATTCTGAACATGTAAAAAAATATATTTTATTTATTTATTTGTCAGAAAGAGAGAGACCACAAGCAGAGTGGGACGGCAGGCAGAGGGAGAAGCAGGCTCCCTACTGAGCAAGGAGCCCGATGCGGGGCTCCATCCCAGGACCCTGGGATCATGACCTAAGCCAAAGGCAGACACTTAACTGGGCATCCCTATTTTGGACATGTTTTAAAACCACCAAAGACATGCAGATTGGGGTGTCTACTTGTGTGTGTACTGAGGCCCTTCACACTCTAGGACAGAGCTGAAATGAGAAGAGAGGTGGACCGAGAACAGGAAGTCAGGAGCCACCGGTTTAGCTGTCTGTGTGTTTCCATGTTCTGGCGAAGAAGATGTCAGAAAATTTTAAGTTTGAACTTGGCCTTCTAAGTCATTAAGAAGGTATATTTGTCAAGGTAGGAAGATAGAACATATTTATTTAATAGTTTGTTAGTTTGATTCATAACTTTTAAATATTTAGGCTATGATGTGCAGGCTCCATTGGTTTTCTAGCCTGGGCCCTGCAGTGCGAGGGGTGGTCCTGGTAGTGGAGGATGGTAGTGGCAATGGTGGGGAGGGGAGTAGCGGTGATCATTCAAGACTCAGTAACTACTTACTGAGCATCTACTCTATGTCAGCAACCAACCACATCTCACCACTGTTGTCTTCACCATCCACATCGTACCTCCTTCCGTCATGTCCTTCTTCAATAAGCATGCATTGAATACTGCCTGTGGGCGAGGGGCTGGGAATGCAAAGATGACTGCCATGTGGTCTCTGGCCCAAGAAGCTTACCGTCCAGTGGGAGAAAGATCATTGAAATCCAAAAGCATGTGTTTGGTTACAGAAAAGCAAATAACACTGGGGCAGCAGAGAGACTCGGGGAGGGATTTTTCTGAGGAGGACTTGGAGCATAAGCTGGAGTACTACAGGAAGAGGCGAGAGAAAGGCATTCCATAAAGAGGGAGCAGCATGTTTAGGGTGTGGAAGGGAGGACACTGGTTTCAGAAGCTGTCTGAAGTTGTAGCGATGGTAGCTGGGAAGGGGGGTCCCGTTACTGACCATGTGTGTGCTGTCTGCCTCCTTATTTGAGGAATCTGCTCCTCCCACTTCAATCATGGTTCTAATACCTTGTTCCTGACCACCTAGGATGGATTATGTACCCCTAGCCCCGACATCATAGGGCACAGAGAGGACATGGACGTGGAAGTCAGACCCTGCAGACTCTGTAAGGGCTCAACTCTAGATCACGTTGGACCTTGGGCAAATCTTGTGGCTCTGTTTTGTGCTGGAGGTGAAAAGGTAGGACTGGGGAGAGACATCAGATGTCATATGGTCCTTCAAGCAGCCCTGGGCTGGAGCAGAGATCCAGGTCCTAATTCCCACTCTAGAAAGTCGGAGATAACTCCCTGTCTGCAGAAATGCAGGCCACCCCACCCCCTTCTGACCTCAGTCAGGCTCATGCAGCACCTCCTGTTCACCTTCCACGAACTGGCCTTGCGGCAGGGGAAGGCAGGCAGGGTGTCTTCCAGGGACCAGGGTGAGGGGAAGGGGGGGTGGGCCTGCCTTGCAGAGAGATGCCAGTGTGCTTGATGGGGCCCCAGGCCTTCCCTTACCCCCAGGACAGCCCCAAACCACAGGCCACGTCCTGTTTCTCAGAAATACTGACATTTCCCAGAGCCCAGGGTTCGTGGAGGGACAGGGGGAGGTGGCTTCTTAGCTGCTGAAGGAGGAGGAAGAAGCCTCCCCAGGAAACCCAGAGGGCAGGCTTGGCATCATAATAGGAATCTCAGGGTTGGGGGCCAGGAAGCTACCTGGGGAGGGGGAGGCTCTGAGCCTAGGTTGGTTGCACCTGCCCCAGCCTGGGACCTGGCACCTTCAGTGTTCTAGGACCCGTCACGGTACGGAATCGCCAACCTTAGCTGGAATCCAACCCCTCCAGTTACCAGTACGTGATCTTGATTAGGTCACTTCCTCTCCCTGTGCCTTAGTTTCCTCATTTCTTAATGTGGTGGACAATCCCCATCTCACACATTATCCTAGTGGATCAGACAAGACAGCAGACTTGGATGTGCTTTGTTAGCTAATGGCCAGCCTGTGTGAGGGGATGCTGCTACTACTTCCGGAGTCCAGCCTGTGCTTCCTGGCCACCACATAGGACTCCCTGCTGGAGTCTTGGGGAGCCCTGTGAGTGGAAGAGCACGGCAGCCTTGGGAGACCTCCCCTTCCTTCTCCCTCATCACACTCATGAGACCAGCAGGCTTACACAGTTAAGAGTTAGTGGCTGAGGAAGAATGGATTTTAACTTGTCCTTAAACTTCCCCTCTTCCATCCACACTCCTGTTCTACTTTCCCTGTCCTGTGAGGTCTTCTCATCACTGAGACTTGTTTACATCTCTCCCATCTGGAAAACCCTCTTCTTCCATCCAGGTCCGCTGCCAGTCACTATCCTGTCTCTCCCCTCTCCTTGACCAACAAAGTTCTTCAAAGACCTGTCTGTTTCCTCACCTCCTTGACACCACCTCAGCCCCCCAAAACCTCTTCCTGCCTCCCCGCTCCCCTAACATTGCCCATTGCCACAGGCACCGGAAGCCGCCTGGTCCCTGGGGAGGACCCTTCCCAGGCCGTGTGTTACGGGACCCTCAGCCACCATACCCTCCTGGCTTATCTCTTGCCTCCACAGGGAGTCATTTGCTAAGGCTCTGGGGTTCACTGTACAGTCTCTCCCAGGCAGTGTCACCCATCTCCTGGCTTCAGTAACCATCTGTAGGCCAACAGCCCCCAAACCCCTACCTCCAGCCCGGCCTTCTCCCCAGACCCATAATGTACCCCCAAGAGCCAGGGGTATCTCCTGAGACTCAACGTGTACTCAACTGAAACTTCTGGGTTCTCTCTGTAGTCACCACGCGAGATACTACACACTTCCCCTCTCGCTTTCCCTCAGCCCTGTGTGCAGTCCATCATCTGTGCTACCTTCCCTCCCGGCCCCATTGCCTTTCTCCTGCCCCAGCCATTGCCACACGCTACCAGGCCGTTCTTCACCCAGCAGGCAGAGCTAGCTCCCTGACCCACAGATCTGACCAAAGCACTGAAACCCTTCCAGGGCTCGCGGCTGCCATTGGGATGAGGCCAGAGCTTCTCAGCTGGGCGTTCAGCCTCACCTCGCTTCGCTCTTTGCCTCACATTATATTAGCCGGCAACAGTGAGCTATTTGTGATTCCCCCTAGAACATGCTCTGTTTCATCTCCTGTGTACCGTCTCTTCCTGTGCCATCTCTGTCCCCCCTTTTCTTGTGATCCTTCTCATCCTTCAGATCCCGCTGAAGTTGTCTTCCATCTGGGCAGGCCCGTGCTCCCCATAGCCCTGCTATTGCGGCCCCTGGCACTCATGGCGTTGTGATGCCCTTTCTCCCCCTCCAGACTTTGGCTCCTTGAGGACAGGCAGAGCCGTATTGGGTGCTTATACTGTTTTGGTCATCTAGCATAAGGCCTGTCCCAGAGCAGCTGAGAAAGTGTTTTATGAGTGAATACATGAAAGAGGAATACGAGTCTAAGAGTATAAGCCCATGGGAAAGCTGCTGAGAGGTTCCCAAGGCAAGCCTTATGTGTACATCCTCAGAAATGTCTAGATCAAAAGAAGGGGGTGCTGATACACCAGAGGTGCCTCCCATGGTGGAGGAGTTTGGGGTGAACATCACGGGCTTCAGATAAGCCCATCCAAGAGACGAGGAAGGCAGCTGGCCCTTGACACCAGGAGAAAGGGAAGTCCACTCCCATCCTGAGGCCTCAGCGCCATTTCTGATTACCTAGTCCTGCCTCCAACCCCATTCTCTGGCGGAGGGGAGGAGCCATCAGGCAGGGACAGGGCTGGCGGTGTCCAGGAAAGCTTTACTGAGAAGGGACGTCAGAGCTAAGTTGGAGGATGACCGGAGTTCCCCAAGTGAATGGCGAGCATTCAGATTCCTGTGCTTTGAATGTGAGATGCTCAGAACTCATCCACTTAGTAGGGTTAACTCATGCTTAACCCTACGTGGCGAGCAAGCCAGGCCAGAGTGTTGTGTCTTCTCTCACAACCACAGGTAGAAGCTGTGAAGAGCTGATGTCTTCTGCCTCAGGGGAGGAAGGGGAGATTCTAGCCATGTTCCTCAAACCCCAGCCTCTCATACCAGGCCCCTGGGAGTTGGTGGGGGGGGCGTTTGGGAGAGAGTGGCATTCATCCCTGCTCAGGGAGGGCAGCACTGGTAGGCAGCTTCACAGACTTCCCAGACCTCAGACACCCAGGTACAAGAGACCAAGGCTCAGGGGACAGTCATCAGAGCCCTTAAGTGGCTGGAGGTGGCAGAACTCCAGCCCTTAGGCCATCTTACACCACCTCTCCACAGCCTCCGCTCCAGCTTGGGGAGGAGGGCAGTGCTGCACTGGAGGGGAACCATCGGTCTGGGAGGTGGTGGGCCTGAGTTCTAGCCCTGGCCTCCCTCCCTGACACTGTGAGGCTTTGGGGAAGACAGTGGCCCATCCTGATCCTCTGTTTCATCTTCTCTAAAGTTTGAGTAATTCCTACACTGTTCATCTTACGTGGAATCATGAGCATTAAAACATCTTTGAAATTGCAAGTAATTGTACATGTAGGCAGGACAAATTATTAATGTTGTCTTTAATTGTAACTGTTAGGCTGTCTTCCCAGATTGTGGTGCTGGGGTTGGCAATGTGACTGCCAAGTCTTGGAAATCCTCAGAGGTGAGACTCTTTGGGCTTATGCCATGAGTTATGGTCTGGGCAGACCAGGGGGAGGAGTGCTAGCCCGGAGCAGGAGACCTGGCCCCAGCTCGGCCTCCGCTCCTGCCCTGCCCCCCCAGCACCCAGCAAATTACCGCTCCTCACAAAATTCAGTGTCCTCATTGTAGAGCATGGCTGACATTTGTAAGGATCCCTGGAAGATTTGCTGGGGGAAGTGCCTTGAGGCTCTCTTTACCCCTCCACTGGCTAACTGGAGTCAGTCCCTTTCCTAGGCTCAGTGCCAGTGAGCTCCAGGAGTGGGGGCGCCCATAAAAGCAGGAGGAGCCATAGCAGTGGGGGTCGGGCAGGGACGAAAGCAGTGCAGTGCAGGGGAGAGGCCCTGGAGGCAGACAAGGACCTGGGCAGGGAGGCTGGGGAAACTAGCCCTGGCTCTGGTAACAATTCCCCTCGAGGACAGGGACCAGTCTCTACCCCTGCTGCACCTCAGTCTCTAGCCCTGTAAGATGGGCATAACAAGGCCTGCCTTGCAATCCCTGTGGGAACACACGGAGACTGGACAGGAACTCAGCAGACAGGGTTGAGGGGTAAAGCAACTTATCATTTATTAATATATAACAACAAAAATGATAAAGCTCATATCTGCAACTGTTTAGGTCTTTGTTATAAGGTCTTGGTTGCTTTGTCTGGACTGTCTGTGACCTTCAGCTCCGGGGTCTGGGCTAGGAAAACGTTCCAGTGACCTGCATAGAGGAAAGCAAAAGAGGGGTGTGGGGTGTGCGTATGTGCATGCGTGTGCACAGAGAGGCAGTGACTGGGGTAGGAAAAACTTAAGAAGGATGGTGAGAGCCTGGGTTCGGAGTCCACAGGAGGTAGGAGATGGGTATTTCCATCATACCCCCATCCCCGTCAGTTCTTGGCACATGACCCCACCTTCAACCAACCAGCATTTGGGCCTAGGCTGGTTTCCTAACACCTGTTGGTGACACTCCCATCTGTGACTTCCTTCCCCATCTGAAACCCCACCTGGGTCCATCTTCCTCAGTATAGGGTAGGGCAAATTAAGGGGCATCAGAAGGAAAGTGGTTAGGAGGGTTTCGATAGGAAATGTTCCAATAGAGAGGGGGTAGCCAGCATCAGGGTTTGGGGGCTCAGGCTTCCCTCCTCCACAGCCCTGTCTCCCCCACTCCCAGGACCAAATCCAGATGGTTCTGCTTCACCTTCCCGCTCCCAAGCGCCCTGAGTTGAGAAATCTCTGGCCCAGACGCCCACTGGATTCCTGTGCCGGGAACTGACGTCTGTGGCCGACAGCCACCCTGCCCCCCTCCCAGCACCAGCAGCCGGGAGCTCCCCAAGAGGCCCTGGCCTCTGGCCTGGCTTTCTTCCCAGGCCCCAGTCCTCGGCCTAATGTCCCACCTTCATGGGTGCCAGTGAGGAGCCGGAAGTTCTGTGCCTCTTTCTGGAAGTCTTGCTTCCTGACTTTCTTGATCTGAATCAAGTGGAAGATTCCTGAAGGCAGAGGCAAGGGCGTGAGCAGGAAAGGTGGGGCCATGCAGTCAACGGAACAGGATAACTTAGAGATGCAACCTAGTCACCCCTCCCCTCCCTTGTTCCGACCAGACACCAAACCCTGTGGACTAAATTTCCTCAGTATTTTGAACCTACCCTCCCATCTCCACTGCCACTTTCCCCATTCTTGCCCCGTCACATCTTGCCTGGGTCACTACACTAGACTTCCGACCCCTCTCACGCCCCCTGCAGTCTGTGATACTAACTGCAGTCATTTGAAACCATACATGACCTGTCACTCCCTTTCCCTGATCTCTCATTGCCTCTCTGCTGACCCTCTCACACTACTCACCGGTCCACAGTGTGTGTGTGGGGAGCCCATATGGACTGGTTTTTTTCTTGTTATAAAATGTATGATAAAAATCGGTAGGTGTGCTTATCAGACTCCCAAGGAATGTCAAGCGTCAGAGTGGTAGGCCCCCTTTCAGCACGAGGCTCTGTTCACCCAGGCCCTAGTGGCCTCCCTGTGCTCCAGCCCTAAGGGACTACTTAAAGTACCCTGAGGGTCCCCAGCCTTTACATAGGCCACCCCCGCTGCTGCAACTCCTTCTCCTGTTGACTTCTGTTTCTCCTGCTGCCACCAGATGAACTCCTATACACCCTCTAAGCTTTGGCTGGGAAGTCTTCCTTGATCTCCCCTCCCTGGGGCACCCACAGTTCTTAGCTTCTGTTGGTGATTAGACCTATTTCCAGTGTGCTCTCATCGTGTCTGTCCTTGCCTCCTCTGGTTACTCCTGCAGGGTTTTCCTCTCTGGCTCCCCTGAGCCTGACCCACATTAGTCATGTGGGACAAGTGAGTGAATGAACAAATGAGTGAATGATCCCTCAATGAATGGATGGGTAAGGAAACATATGAGTACCCTGTCTAGCCCGGGCCCTAAAGGGAACGAGGCATTAGCTGGATCTCCTGATGTTTGTGTCCCATGGGAAGCTGGCCACAGGCACCACACCTGGCCCTGAGGTCCCGAGCACATGGGCTATGAAGTTGCACCAGCTGTGACTGCCAGGGTCTGTGGCCAGAAAGAACAGATGTGACAGCAAGGCCTCTGCTAGGCCAGCACAGCTCTCAAGAAAACTAAGAACTGGGCTTGATTATGGAAATCTGAGTAGGATGCCACTGAGGAGAATGTTCAGCACTAAGGTCCAGGAGGCTGGGAATGTCTAGCATCATTCTTAGGACCCCTAGTCCAGATGCCAAGGACCAGGCTATGGGAAAGACTCGCTCTGGAGGCACAGGCTACATCACAAGCCTGAGATGGCAATAGGTCCTTCTGCCCAGGCCTGCCGCTGCACACACCCCGGAACACAGATTGGAGAGGAGGTGATAGGGATGAGGGGAGGTCTTCACACTGTAGCCTATAAAGCATGAGTGTAAGAACTGAGCTCTTGGATCTGGAATCGAGAGCTGGCCTGAGGAGCATGGCCATGGCATTGGAGGGCGGGCCAGGTCTGAGGGCAGCTGGACTCTGTGAGCGCCCAGGGCAGAGATGGTACCGGCAGGTGAGGCTCAGCTCAGTGTGAAGACAGATCCTTTCTAGGTGGCGCCAGGGGCTGGAGACCATCCGGGAGGCCGTAGGGGGCTTCCTTCCTAGACAGGGGCTGGAATCAGGATCCCTGAGGTCCCTCTGCTCTGAAACTCCAGAATCAAAAAGGCTGTTCACAATACACCAGTTTCTGGGGCCTGAGGCTGGCCCCATGGTGGCCTGGTCTCCCTGAGTCTGGGTGTCGGCATCTCCAGGCCAGTTCTCCAGGCCAGTTCACCTCTGGATGAAGAAACAGGGTTTCCCACTGACAGACCTCAGGAGTGTTTGCTTTGACCCCCACAGTGTGGGGCAGAGAAGTGACTGGTGAGGTACTTAGGCCACCCAGAAGGTCAGGAGATGGGGGTCGGGCGTGTTTGCCAGTGACAGGAGGGTAGAGCCTGGCATGGTGAAGCTCAGGAGTTCCTGCCACCTACTCCTTTTCTGCTGGGTCTGGTGGTAGTGAGATTGGCCTTGAGCTACAATGCTCTAGTCTGCACCATCCTGGGCACATCTTGGCCTTCCTTAGGCACCTCTCTGAAAGCATTAGGTCACCTCCATGGAGGCGGCACTGGGGAGAGTCAGACCTGGGTTTGAATCTTTGCTTGACTGCTTAAACTGTGTGACTTTGAGCAAGTGGTTTTACCTTTCAGACTCAGTTTTATCTGCAGGATGGTACGTTCATATATATCCCTGAGGTTTCTTAGATGGATGAAAATGAAACACATTAGCAAAGGGCCTACTACACCCCAATCGCAGGGGAGAGAAGAGCGCATGGAACCCGAGCCTCTGGGGCCTGTCCGAGGCTCTCGCTGCCACCCTTGCCTGCATTGTGCTCCTCTTGCCTTCCTAATGCCTCCTCCTCCACGAAGCCTTCCAGCCTGACCAGCTCAGCTCCCAGGGAGTTCCTGCTGCATCCAAATCATTAAGTCCTGGGTTCCCACGGACAGAGACTGGGGTCTGTTGCTCTTTGTGGTCCCAGTACCTTGTGGGGTTGGGGGGAGGTCTGAAGTAAACCTGCACCTGTCCAGGGACTGAGGGGACCTCAAGGCACAAAACAATGATAAGCGTTCCTGAATCTAACTCCTCGGCTGTGGCAAAGCCCCCACCAGCCGCTGCTTGCACGCCCCTGTGAATTGAGCTTGCTCCCTCCCTTCTTTGACAGAAAGGGTCTAGATATGAGAAAGTGCTTCCCCTCATCGGTAGAAACATGCTTCTCTGTAATTCTGAGTAGGTGGGATGAAGGTACTAATGTTGTTAGCACCTACTGTAGCTCAGGGCTGTACCCATGTTATTTCATTTAATCCTCCAAAAACCCTCCTTCCCAATTAACAGAAGAAAAATTGAGGCCCAGGGAGGTCGGGTGATTGCCCAAGGCCACACAGCTAAGAAAGAGCAGAGCCGGGATTCAAACTCAAGGCTGTCTGATTCTCAAAGCCCCTGCTTGTTGTTCTGACCCTTGCAGTCACTCAGAACCCAACCGCTCCCCCTGTCTGGGGCAGTCCTTCAGAGCCAGGAAGCCAATGGTCCTGTCCCCCTGAGTCTTCTCTTCTCCAGGCTGAATGGCTCCGCTTTCTTCGTCCATTCCTCCTAGGACAGGAGGCAGAGTAGAGCAGGGAAAGAGCCGCATCTGACGCCACAAGACACGGGCTCTAGCTCCCGTCCTCCACTTACTGGCTGTGTGGCCTTGGGCCAGGTACTTCACCTCTCTGAGCCTCAGTTTCCTCATCTGTAAAATGGGGATAATAATACCTAACTCTCAGGATCGTTGAGGATCAAATGAGATCATGAATGTGAAGCACTTTGTAAACTCTGAAGTGCTCCACACATCAGTTATCCTCCTGACCATCAGTATTACCATTCCCTCGCCCACCCCCACCCACTCCAGCCAGACCCAGCGGGAGAGAAAAGTGACCTTACAGCTAACTCACACTTAAAGGGTTTGGTTTGTTTTACTCCACCCAGGGGATCTATGTTTGGCAAGAGGAACCCAAAAGCCCAACTCTCAGAAATTTCCTTCTCAATGACAACGCCTCTTGACCTTCAGCTGGTGATCTGAGCATCCTGGTGCCGCCGGTGAGTTTCTCACGGAACAAAAACTATGTTTTGACGTCAACTTATTGGAAGACTAGAATCCACCATATGGAAAAGGCTGAATGAGATTAGCCTTCAGGCAGGCCCTCTTGCCTTGCGGACGCTGTGAAGGCCCTTCTGCCTGAAAAGCCCTCCCCTCACCGCGTGCTGACCCCCTACCAGGAGATGTGCCTCTTTGCTAACCTACCCCCCCACCCCCCCGCACCTCCCCCTCCCCGCACCCCGCATAGGTATCACCCTTTTCCTGGCTTCCTTGCAAGTGCAATAACCCCTTCCTCCCAGGAGAGGGAGCACTTCGAGTCCCTGGCCTTGGCGAGTGGATGAGCTTATCAGAACTGTCAGAGAATCACAGGCCCAATCTCTGTCTCCCTCTCTCTTGGAATTGGACACTTAAATCTAGAAGGGTAGCTAGAGGCGGGTCTTCCTGGGCTGGAGGCCCTTGATCCACAAAATGCTCCTAAGGCCCCTGGTAAGGGGGACAGGCCAGAGGTAAGCCCAGCTGGGAGGGGGCCAATGCTCACCTTTTACCAGCTTCCAGAGGTAGATCTCCACCTGCTCAGAGGCCTCATGCTCGAGGGCAAAGCGATGTAAGTTGTCTGGGCTTGGAGCTATTGATGCGTGGACGAGGACATGGCCTGGCACCTTCGGACACCTGGTGGCACTGATGTCACTGGGGCCAGGGTCTGCCTTGTCCTCTGGGGAAGACAAGGAGATCATGAACACTCTGCCCCCTCCCCACCCCTGCCTGGTGAGCCCAGGAAGCCAGGCCACTGGTCCCACTTCCCCTTCAGGTCTTTAAAGTCCTTGGGAAAGTTCTGGTGCCTCTGGCACCAGATTGACTGATTCTGTGTATACGTGCTACAGTCTCTGAATTGGTTCTCTAAGGCCAGTATTTTGTGAGCCAGGCATTTCCCACTCCCGTACGTCTAAAGCCCCTGCAGCCTGACCTCCCGTGTTGGAGATGTTGCAAGTACCTGTGCCCTGGGGAGAGGGACCCTGCGCCCACTGCCTTCCCTGTCCCCAGCATCTCTTTGTACCTGGGCAAATCTTGCAACACTTCCCGGCCACTTTCTCAGGGCGATGGCAGGGGTACTCCGTGGGACAGGTCACCCGCTGGCAGTCCTGGCGGCCATCCTGACAGGTGCACAAGATGCAGGGCAGGGGTCCAAAGGAGCGGAAAGCTGGGTGCCATACCTCCCCATGGGAGTATGTCTTCCCGCTGTGCACACAGGCTGGGCCAAGGAGGGCGGGAAGGGAGGAGGGTCAGTGCCACGGACCTGGGCCAGAGTCCCAGGAATGGGTGGGGCCAGGAACTTGGGGAGCCCCTGCTCCACCAGTCTGGCCCAGCCACACTGCCTGCAAAGTGGAGGCCGGGTATAAAACTGGTCCCCTGTCCCTGCCTTCTCCCCTGCTGCAGCACTCAGGGCTGACCCGGGCCCAGTATGGGCCCAGTATGTTCTTGCTGAAGATGGAGAGTTCTCCCCCTGCCCTTCACGGGCACCTCTGGCAGGGGGAGTTCTTAGACCCAGTTCTGTCCCTACCTGGCAGTGTGAGCTTGGGCAGGTCCCTTCCCGTTTCTTAGCCTCAGTGTCCCATGAGTCCCAAAGGGGCTGTGACAGGTAGCTCCACAGCTGTGCCCGCTGCCCCAGTGGGAGCCCTGCACCAAGCCTGCTTTTCTCCCCTTCTGCTGCTCCTTCTCTACACCATTCTGCCCATCTGCCTGCAGCCTCCCTCCGCTCCCTCCTTCCTTTGCCTTTCTCTTCCTGCTCCCTTCTATTGTATTTATTTCCATGTCTGAAGCCCCTCCAGGACAAGGACCACTTTTCATCTCTCTGTTCTGTGCCCTCGATTCCAGCAAAGACATGGCAGAGGCCCAGAAAATATTGTTGTGCTGCCTCGTGGTCTTGGTTCTAGGGCTGGTTCTGTGTCTCACTCAGTACTCTGAACCTCGGTGCCCTTTCAGGACACCTCCAGTTTCAATGTTTTGGGAATCTACAAGCTCGTGGCCAAGTTGAGATCAGGGAACCACTGAGCTAGGGTGGGGGGGTTGCAGGGATGGAAGGCAGGAACAGTCGGGGCCCCCTTTTCCCACCTTAGGGATCAGAGGAGGTTCCCATCCCCACCTTTCTTATGTTTCTCCTTCAGGACAATCTTGACTGTCGTGCTGCCTGCCCCCTTCGGTCGGAAGTGGCGAGAGATGAAGCCCAGAGGAGAGCTGAGACCAGTGGGGGCTGGGGTGCCCAGGCCTCTCTTTCTCCCACTGTCGCCTGAACACGGATCCTGGGAATTTCTCTGCAAATGGCAGGAGGGATGAGGATCACTGACGGGCCCGTGCCCGCAGAGCAGCAGCAAGACAGGTTGTGGTGAGGCCTACAGTGGACACCACCATCACTTCCTAGTAAAGAGAGGCACACGCTAGGGATGAAAAGATCTGGATGTGGCCTAAGATGTTCTCAGACAGTGAATCTTTGAAAACTCTCAGAGGACGGTGGTTTGGAAATCCAGCCTCCACCAAGCCCTTCTCAGGCCTGTCAGAGCCAGGGCCTTGGGGCTGGAGTGAACACAGGGTACTGAGGTCTTGATCTGGGAGACACCATGATCAGGGACCTGGGAAGCTTTATATTTAAGAAATGGAAGGTGAGGCTATGATGAGTCAAGAGTCAGGGAATTCTTTGAGGAGATTTTGTTGATCGGGGAAAGGATGGGCCTCTGAAGATCTCACCAGGCCCCAGAATCCCACAGGGCGGAAGACTAAAAGCAGGCCCCACCTGGAAACCCTTGGTCCCCAGAGCCCGCTTTCTTGAGCCCCTGGAACCTAAGATCCTGAGACCCTGCCCCTTCAGACCAGGTCTTGGGCAGAAGGGCAGTGATAGCAAAGGGTCTGTGGTGAGGGCGGTGTAATGAGGCAGGAACAGTACAGCTCGTGGTTAGAGGACTGGGCAGCTCCAGGCCAAGGCAGAGGAGCAAGTGGGCTTATTACGCCCCCTCGATGAGACCGAGTCACTCATATTCCTTCTTCTACAGCCGCTTCCTGCCCACATCATCTCTGAGTCAGAGACGGGCCAGACTCAGCCTACAGGAGCTCCCAGGAAACTATCTCAGGCCCCAGAACAGGCCCAGGTACATAGGAGGCTCCCAGGAAATGCTTGTCAAGTGGAATAGTGGCAAGACAGAATCGAGGAGCCCAGCCCTCAAATGGGACTTGCTCACATCATCCAGTAAGTAGCTAATCAGGGCCTGGAACTAAGCCTAGCTTCTCTTAGCACGCTGCCTCCTAGGGAGGGGATGGAATGGCAGAGGTAAAGGGGGAGCTTGTTAGTTTGGACCCCTGGGGAGTCCCCGAGCACGGAAGGCCAGCCTCCAGTCCCCCAGGGTCCAGGTGACCCAGGATGAGAGAGGAGGTGGAGTTGTTCCCCTTGTGGACACAGCACGGAGGGCGGATGGGGACTTGAGTCAGTGTGTAAGCCCATCCTCCTACCCCTTTCCTCTCTGACCAGAGAAAGCTGGCCAGTTTAGCTCATCCTAACTCCAGAAGGAGATGGAGAGGGGCCAAGACAGAGGGGAGGACAGAGAGCTAGCCCCCAAACAAAGAACCAGTACCTCAGGGGCTGGGTGGGGAAGGCTGGGCCAAGACAGAGACCATTTCCTCCGGGGAATGGGCTGCCCAGAGGCAGCCTGAACTAAGGACAGACACAAGGCTATTTAGCCTCGGATAGAACAGTGTCACAGTGTTTCTCAGGAGGGAAATCGGGCAGTTTGGGGCCTGCTCTTGTACATCATGGTACTTTCTCCCAGGGCCCTGTTGACCCAGCAGCCATGATGGGAGACTGGGGAGAGGGGCTGGCACATGGTGGAGCTCATGTTGCTGACCTAGGGGACAAATGAGAAATGAGGACAGTAATGGTACCACCTGCCCCAGAGTCCTGGGCTTTAGGCCATGGCTACCAGCCGCCCTCACCCCCTCTCCCCACCCTGTGCACTCACCACCCCATGCTGTGACTGCGTAGTATCCTCTTCAGCTGATCTCTCACCTGACCCATCTGGAAACCCAAAGGGAAGTTGGGTCAGCCTCCACCTCCTCAGCCTTGCAGACGGGAGCCCTGCAGGCCTTCAGCCCCCCAGGCCTCATGCCACTTCTGCAGTCCCTGCACACCAGCGGGTGCCTCTGCCCCTCTGAGGCCTCATTCCCACTTCCCATTACAACCTCTCCTCACCCTTGGGTTGACACATTCCCCACGACTGGGTTGCTGCCTCAGTTTCCCCACACTGACCTCCTAGGACCGAACTTGTTGGCTGGGCTGGCGCATCTTATTCAGTGCCCATCATGGATGGCCCACGGGCCCAGCATCCCATCCCTGCAGCCTTGCTTCGTGCAGCCCCCTGGGGAGCCACCCTATCCAGTCACACTTGAAGTCACCAGGCCTTGGTATACTATCCACTCGCAGGCACCCGCCTCCAGCCCCTCTGTCCTTTCAGTTGGAACACCATAGGACTCTATCTTCCACCCTGTGGGGTCCCAACACACAATGCCCTGAGGGGGATTCTCTCTATCCAGCCCCCACCTCACATACAGTCTGGTATTCTTGGTTCAAAGACCAAGAACACTGGAATCGGACAGTCCATTAGGAATCACCGAGGCCAGCCTCTCAGTGCATATGTGACACAGCTGAGGTCCAAAGAGGGGAAGGAATGGGCAGGAATTAGCTGGAGGAACCAGGACTAAACTGGAGTCACCTGATACCTGGTCCAGTGCCCTTCCACAATGCCAACATCTGGAGAAGTGTTCTACTATGAAGCCCTCCCTTCCCCCAGTGCTGCCTCCTTCAGGAAGATTTCCTGAACTACCTCAACCCACAGGGTACGGTGTGACCATCTGTGCACTTGTTTCTGCGCAAGCCATTTGCCCTTCACTAGCTGAGGTTCCTCCGCTTCTTTTTTTTTTTTTTTTTAAGATTTTATTTATTTATTTGACAGACAGAAATCACAAGCAGGCAGAGAGGCCGGGAGAGAAGCAGGCTCCCTGCTGAGCAGAGAGCCCAATGCGGGGCTCAATCCCAGGACCCTGGGATCATGACCTGAGCCGAAGGCAGAGGCTTTAACCCACTGAGCCACCCCGGTTCCTCCTCTTCTAATAGTCCATAGCTAGGGCCCTGGGGTGGGCTGGGTGGACACTCAGATCTAGGGACAGACTCACCTTTGCAGGCCTGGCAACAGGAGGCAGGCAGTGGTAGAGGTGCGGGGCAGCCTGGTTCTGGGCAGGTCATGAGACCGCAGTAGATCTGGCCTTCCTGACAGAGCAAAGGGGAGATGAGCTCCAATGAAGAACAGCCTTCGGGTTAGGAGAGACCCTGCCCTGGGGGCAAATGGCCTTGAGGTGTCCTTTGAGGTGGGAGAAGAAAGGAGCAGCAGAGCCTCCTGGGCAAGCCCCAGCCAGCTCAGAGGAGGGGTCCCTTGTACCCTCCCCAATTGGTCCCCGGCCCTGAGGTAACATTCATCCTTCAGTTTCTAAAGGCTTTTCAGACCCTGTCTCTCCCTCAGCTCTTATAGCAACCTGGTGAGGTGGGATTCTTCCATCCTACAGATAAGGAGGGCCCGAAGAGGGGCCCGAACTGCCTGAAACCAGAAATCAGAAACGCAGCCCAGAAGAGCCGACTGGAGCCCAGCCTGCGGGCTTTTTCTGCTGAAGTCAACACCCTCCTCCCCTGACCTGGGACAGGAGATCCAGAGAGAGGAGGGAGATCCATGGGACACCGGTTGAGCTGATCTTGCTCTTACTGAAAACCCTAGGTCCCAGCCTGGAGAGGCAACACGGCTGAGGAAAAGGCCTTCTGGGAATCCTTTGGTGAGTCACTTCTCTTCTCTGGGCCTCACTTTCCTCCTTGATGGAACAGGAGCCCTCCCATCTGGGTTGTAAAGAGCAAGTGAGTGAGTGGTTGTGAAAACCCTTTTCAAACTGGAAGGCATGAAGTCCCTGGCAGGAAGTGACATCACCTTGAGTCCTTTCCCTATGCCTTTTGCAGTGAGGCTCAGAAGTAGGCCAGGAGTCAAGCCAGTCCCATTCAAACAAGGAAGAGAAGAAAGAAGGGGAGACCCCAGTGTCCAAGGAGAAGGGACAAGGAATCATAAGACTGTTCTCACCACCCCACCGCCATGCCATCATTCTGTCTCCTCCCACAGACTCCTCCTCATCCAGGCCCTTGTCCTTTACAGGAAGCAGCACAATACAGGGAAGAAGGGAACGTGAATTTTGGAGTCATGCGGTCCTCCTCTGAACTCTGGCTCTGCCACTTAACAAGCTGTGTGACCTTAGGCAAGTTCCTTAACTGATCTGAGCCTCAGGTTCCTCATCTGAAAAATAAGAACGATGATTGCCTGCTCCTAGGGTCTTGGGATGCTGTATGGAAATACAAGGCATCTCCGCGAACCAGCAGGTATGATACATTAGACTGCTGGAAGAGGCTCAAGCCCTGTAAAAAATAATTGCTCTCTCCGTTGATTTGTAAGTGGCCACTCTTTACTATTTGGAAGTTGTTTGCTCTGCTGCACAGATACCTGAAGATTCAGAATCTCAGACAAATAGGATGGCTGAAAGCCACCTGTCAGCCTAAAGCAGGGCCACACTTGAGCCCACCAAGGAGGAGGGTGGAGACTTTCCAGATCAGACTGCTTGGCTTCAGTCTCTGTGCCCTGGAAACACTGCAGGGTCCATTCTTCCTATGCCTAGGCCCAACTCTGACCACAGCAGGAGGAGCTTAAGCGAGTTCAGATTAAATCCATTTGCAACAAGCAGTCTGACCTGTCTCTGTACCCCAGGACTGATCATTCACTCATTCACTTATTCATTCAGCAGTCATTATAGACATCTGTGTGCCACGCCCTGAGCCAGTAGCAGCGGAAGACACAAAAATGAACTGGGCATGGTCCCTCCATTCAAGGAGTGCAGAGTCTACCAGGGAACACAGAGATGGGCAAATGTGAGTATACAAGGTAAGCGTGCAGTAACAGGCAGCTCATGGGGATGCAGAAGGCCAGAGACGGGCAGGACATTCTGAAGCCCAGATGTTCCCTTCCCCCAGAGCCCATCTACTCTCACTTGGCTTTGACCAGGAGGAACGCTATTCCCCCCGTACCACACCACTGTGCCTTTCAGGCCTCTCTGTGCTGGCCTGTGCTTACGAGAATGCAGAAGGACTTACGGTACAGCTGCAGAGGACACACTGGTTGGGCAGGCGGGCTGGGAGCAGCTCGTGGGCACTGAAGATCTCTCCGTGTTGGTACATGGTCCCATTGTGCTGGCAGTACTTTGGGGGGGCCCAGAGCCCAGAGGGGGTGTGAGGTTCTGTAGTTGGGGGAGGGGAGAAGAAAATGAAGTTTCACATTGCTCCAAAAGCTTTGTCAAAATTCACCGGCCCACTTTCCTGAAGATTCAACATCTTATTCTATCTTGGCACTTCAACCAAGTTCTGGCCTCAGCCTTCTCAGCCAGTCTCCATATTAACCAATCGAGAGGTGTCGCTGATACCTACATCTGACCATGTCACTCCCTCTCATGGGTCCCCACCATGGCCTTTCAGTCCCTCAGTGTCTGAGCTGGCCCTGACAAGAGCAAGAAGGCAAGGCCAGAAGCCTCAGCTCCACTGAGCCTAACTTGTTGGGGACCTGCATTAGTTCATTGCCTTTTCAGTGAGCATATCCAGGAATCCCCTCTAGTGCCAGGCACTGTTCTAGGTGGTTGGGATACAGCAGTGAGCAAAATAAGGTCCCATGCTGAGTTAGATCCTAGTGGAGTCAGCTGGAATGATCTGGACTGGCCCTGTGCTTGGTGTAAGCTCCATCATTCATTGCTGCCACAGACCCACTCCTCAGCACCTGCCAATTAGCCTGTCCTCATCCTGCCAGGTTGTGGGGTTTAAGTCTCCAGTCCTGAGAGAACCCACTCATTCTCTCAAGACACCTTTACTAAGCGCCTTCTGTGTACCAGGCACCAGGCTAGGCATTGGGAATGGAGTACAGAGTAAGACCCAGGCCCTCCCACCCAGAAACTCACAATGTAATTGGGTAGAGAGATGCTCTACAGGTAGTGACACTAGTATGGTAAGGGCTAGGGAAGATGGAGGCACCGGTTGTCAGCACAGACAAGGAGCCCTTAACTCTGGAGCTGGGAGCAGAGGCTGGGGGCTGGTCAGGGAAGGCTTCCTGAAGGAGCCAGTGGCTGAGCTGAGTCCTGGAGAACCATTGAGCCAGGCAGGCGAAGGGACAGGGCAGGGACAAGGAGAAGGAGAGAGGAGCATGGAAGAGGGAAGGGGCCAAGGCACAAAGTCAGCAAGGGGAGGTAAGGACTCCTGGAGTGAGCCTCTGCCAGGGAGGAAACATGATAGCTTCCTCACCGGGCAGGATGAAGCTCAGAGCCCCTGCTCCCCGAGGGAAGCCAGACCCAAGGACATCTATGACCCAAGTCAGAGCCATGGTGAGATCCCTACTGGGGTCCCACATGGAAAATGAGTCCCTTTACACACATACTCCACACAGGTCCCCAGCTCACCAGGAGAGCCCTAGTTGCAGAGCCTGGAGACCATAGTCTGGAGCCATGTTTGATCATCTTCCTGATGCTTCTAAGCACTGATTTTCCTCTCGACATGTCTCCCCACTGGGTGCCCCTCGTTGGCCATTTGGTTACATATACACTTGGTTATGCCAGTTCCTTCTCAGACTGCCTCTCTTCTCCTCTTTTACCTTTATTTCCTAGAATTCCAGTCTCAGATGCTCTTAGAATCAAAATCATAGACATTTAGCATGAAGACGTGTAGAGTACCTGAACCTCAGCACTGCGGGGATTGTCCAGGGACATGAGCTCCAACTCCTTGGGTCGTTCCCAGCCCCAGGGCAGAAATCCTGGCGTCTCCCTACAGAGCCTCCCAGCCCCGGCTCCCTCGTGCACTGACACAGGACACGTCCACTCCCTCTAGCTCTGGTCAGCCAGAGAGGGTTGGGGCCCAAGCGTGCCATCCCTGGGCCAACCACGCCCCTGTTTCCTTCAGCCACTTTCTACATTTTCTCCCTCCTCCTGCTAAGCCCAGTTACTTAGGAATGAGAAGTTTGCTCCTACCCCAGCCCTCCTTGGGGATCCAGGATGTTTCTTCCCCTGAGTACCTTTGTCGCCTCCAGACCTCTGATGGCTACAGTCTGCCCCTGCTCATTCCAGGAGCCCCCCTCAGCCAGAAGCCCACATTGGGATGGAGATAAGGGTCAGTGAGCAAGGGGGAGGAAGGAGGCTACTTACCCACACACCGGGGACAGCACTGCTGTGGCTCGGTCACAGGCTGGGGACAGTGGACAGGTGGGCAGTGGAGGCGGTAACAGCTCACATGGGCACTCTGAAGGGGACACAGGGGGTGGTCCTGATTCCAAAGAACCGTGGCCTCCCACATGAACCCATCCTCTCCCCAAACCCCATCCCAGCTGTGGGACACTATGCTCATTTTAAACCTGTGACAGGAGAAAAGCAATCAACTCGATTTGTCCAGTCCCTCCCCTTGCCCCACCATGGAGAGGACTGCAGTGTTCATGGATTTGCACTGACCTGTGTCCCCTTCCTGGTGTTTGAGAAATATGAGTAAAAGGTTGGAGTTATTTTGACTTTGATCTTGACTGTTGTTGTTTTAGTTTGGGGACTTCATTCTTTTCCATCTGGGCCCGAGCTTCATGGTTAAGAGAGGGCAGGTGACAGGGATGGGGACATGACTAGAAACCTGATGTGGAGAAGACTCAGGACTTTGTGATCTACTCCCTGAATCTCTGGGAGGTTTGGGTAACTTTATGCGAAGCTTCAGAGCTGGCACCAGCGAAGGAGGGGCCCAAAGTTCTTATGCTTTTTCACATACAACAAACAGAAGAGAATGGGGCAGAGAAACAGAGCTAGAGAGAGAGGGATGAGCAGAAAGAGAAGAGCTGAAGAGAGAAAGGCTACTGCCCCTGATAGACAGGGTCTGTCAGCCCAACCACCTGACTCTCCCCTCTGTTTTGTAATGAATCATTTTCATCAGTCTTGTCTATTCAACTGCGGATTCCCAAGAACAAGGGTCAGTCCTGGTCTGTTCATCTCTGAATCGTCAGCTCAGGGCCTTGCTCCAAACCAGTGCCTGTTACAGTCTGGATGAAGGAGTGAGTGAATAAATGAGAGCCAGGAGAGGAGTGATAGAGGGCCTCTTTGTTAGATGAAGGGAGCCAGCTTTGTCCAACTGTGAAGTTGACAGGTTTGCTTCCAGGCCCCCTGCCCACTGAGTTTCCCCCCAGCACCTCTTGCCCCATGGAAAGCCCTGGACCAGACGCCAGGCCCTCTGGGGTCACTGCTCCTCAAGAAGGCCAGATCGCAAGGACTCATCAGCACTAAGGGGCATCTCAGAGTCTGTAGAATTGGTCTGAGCCCCAAAAGGGGCCTTCTAGAGTCTGAGCCCCTCAATTGAGTAACTAGAGTGGAATTCAGGGAACTGTGTGACCTGAAGAGTTAGAATCTCTCTCTTGATTATGGTCTTAGAGGAGCCAAGGGATGGAGACAATCAGCAACGTACAGCCGGAAATAAGGCAGAGACAGGCAAAAGGTTGAATGGGCAGGGGACCAGGCGGGAGGCCTTGCAGCCAGATCAACTCTCAGGGAAGTCATAACTACCATGTACTGAGTGGGCACTAAGTAGGGGCTTTGTCTTATATATAAATATATGATCTCTATCTTCTCAGCAATCCTCAGGGTAGGAACAGCTATCCACACTTCCACAATGAGAGAAGAGCCTCTGTCCTAGAGGTTAAGTTGCCTAAGACCCCACAACTGATGAGCACTGTCTCCAGGATCTGGGTCCTTTCCATGATGCTGAGCTACCTCTGATGGCTGGGTGGGGCAGGGGGTAGGGAGTGGCACTTGTTGGCTCAGTATCTACAGTGTGACTGCTGGGTGCCAGGCCCTCTTTTAAGCTCTAGGGACATAGCAATGAGACCAACACGGTTTCTGCTCTCCCGAGAACTTGCATTCCTAGGAGTAGGAGACAGTCTATAAAAAAATAAACAAGTAGGAACAAGATCATTTCAGATGTTAAATTTATGGTAATAATAAAAACAGGGTGGTGGGATTGAGTTAACAAAGTTAGACTCTTTCAGTAACAGCTGTCAAAGAAGGCCTCATAAGGGGTCACGTGTATGTGATGGATGGCAAGTGGAAGGGACCATTCCTGAGAAGATCTCGTAGGGGAAACATTGAGGGGGAGGAACAACCAGGTAGGACTGAGGTTGAAGTGTTGGTGCAGGTGGGAGACGAGGTCTGAGAAAAGGACAGAAGGTAGCTCCTACAGTGCCCAAAGCAGGAAATTCGAATTTTATTTTAGGTGCAATGAGAAGCTATTAGAGGGTTTTAAGAGTAGAAGAATGTGGTCAGTTTTATGTGCAGAAAAGACCATCCTAGCTGCTGTGTGGAGGATAGACTCAGAGAGGGAACAGGGAGAGCCCTTGGGAGGCTGATGTAGCAGCCCAGGGAGAGATGAAGGTGGCTTTCATTAGGGGAGCAGTGATGGTGGAGAGAAGTGGAGGGACTCAGGGTATATTTTGGAGATACCCACACAGCCCTTGGGTTGGAGAAATGGTGTGTGTATGAATTCCGGGGAGGGAGAAATGAATTAACACCAGTGGATCACAGAACTTGGACTTTGTCAACTGGACCGCATGATATGTCTGGAATTTTCTGTTATGGTTTTCTTTCTGCTCTCTGGCTATATTTCATAAAGTTCTTTTTGTAAAGGCTGATTGGCCTCATATGTGCTAAGGAGAACCAAGGGGAGGCAGTTGTGGGAGGTTGTGTCCACACTGGAACCAGTGTTCTGCCTCGGGCCAACACAGGAGAAGGAGTGGAGAATCTGTGGGACAGATCCCAGGAGGAATGAGACCCCAGTGATCAGAAGCAGGAGAGGGGCTGCTCCGCCCACCTCCATTTCCCAGTGTCTTCTCAGAAGCTCTTCTCTGCTCCCACTTTGAGGATTGTCTTAACAATCTTAAGAGACCTCCTGCAGTCCTCTCTTGGCTTTGTGCAGGGAAAGACAGGCACCAAGGGGCTGGCTCCAGCACCAGCACCCAGACAGAGAGAGCTGAGGATCTTACACCAACCAGGTTGGGCCCCAGGCAGCTGAACTAGAGCTATGGGTGTTGTAAGCCTCCCAAATCACACCCCCTCCGTCCTTACCCCTCCACCCTCATACCTGGCCCGAGAATTCTGGACCACATGGGGGTCTTATTTATTCCGCCTAGTTGGTAGTACAAGGCTCTATGGAGGGTGCTGGGATGGGATCATTGGGGGTGTTGAGAGGAGGTGAGTCAGAGGATCTGGTCTCTGTCCCAGTTCATTCAGCCTCTGGCAGCAATTTGGGCCTGAGTGAACGCCTAGGAAGGTCTGCCCTCAGGGGCTCCATGTAGGAGGGTCGGTGACTGACAGGCACCGATAACTGTCATCCTTGGCCAATAGTGATCAGGAGGAAGGGACTGAGAAACTTATGTGGCATCCCAGAAGAAGACACCCAATAAGGCTATTGGTGGGGGTGGCTTGCAGGTGAAGCCTTAAAGGACCAATATTCGAGCTAGTGGCCTTGGGAGGACACATCCTAAGGCTGGGCACAAGAGAGGTGGCTGGAGAAAAGGGCACAAGGAAAGGAAGGAAAGAGAGGTCAGGGCAGAGAGGCTCTTGCCCTGGGACACAGGCGAGGCTGGCAGCAGCAAAGGGGAAGGAAGGCTGGCTGAAAGGTGGAGGGCCCCAGCTCCCCAGCCAGGTCCCGCCACTGACACACAGTGTGACTTACCTCTGGCAGGTGCACAGAAGCTCCCATGTATTGAGTACTCGCTGGTGAAGCGGCATGGCCCCCCTCCCTCTGGGCCGGCATACCCATCACAGCGGGCCAAGGGGCCAGAGGAACTTACCTCAGAACAGGTACAGCGCAGGCAGTACATCAGGCCCTGTGGCTCCAGGTAGGGGTGCCAGCTCTCACCGGGGGCGTATCTTTTCCCATGGAAAAGGCAGAACATGTCTGGACCTGGCAGACCAACCCGTGCTTCGTCAGTCCCGGGAGGCTCCAGCCCAAAGACCCCGCTTCGTGCCTCCTTGTCTCTGGCTCTAGGAAGGCTGTCATCTGGACCAGATAGGCAAAAGAGAACCCACCAGACGTGCTCTCCCAGTCAGGGGCCCAGAATAGCTGAGTCCATCAGCTTGACTACACACTTGCTGTGTGACTTTGGGTATGTCACTGCCCCTTTCTGAACCTTAACACTTCTCTCATAGGGCAGTTAGGAAGGTCAAACTGTGAAAGTACTTACAGATTTAAATTGTGGTATAAATGTTATTAGGTGAACAATCTGAGGCCCAGAGAGGATAAAGTACACCTTTAAGGTCACAAAGGAAGTCCATCACCGAGCAGGGATGGTAGCCCACGTCTCCTGACTCAGCTCAGTGCTCCTTCTGCCCTCATAATCACACTGGCTTCTTCTCCCTTGGTCCCATGTTGCTTATTTATTTACTACATCTCTACGTGTGTGGGAAAACAAGGGCTGCCTAGGGCAAGGTTCTTAGAAAGCCAACTTTTAAATATCCTTAAAAATAGTCATTGCGACTTCTATGACTGCATGTCAATTGGTTATTTTTGTGATCTGCATCTCAGTTGTCAGTCTGCAAGGGATTGCTTCCAAGGACGATTTAGGAAAGGTTGTCTCATTAGGTTAGATACCTCTGCTGCAAGGCTGCTTTCCAGAAACCACCTCTCTCTAACTTCTCAAAGCCCATCTGCCGTCCAGCCCCTACCCCCCCCCCCGTTCCCCCACCCCTTACCCATGACCACCCAGCCTGGCTCCAGGTCGGGCTTTCAGCCCCGCGCCCCACCCTGCCGCCCCTCCTCCTCACAGGTAGCTGGTGACTTTTACAAGCTCGGAGGGATGCTACCAGTCCTACAGGAAAACTCTCGATTACCTAAAGGATAATCTGAGCTCTTTTAGGGTGGAAGTGGGCTGCCCAGCACAAGCTGGCCGCAGAGTTTTGTGGAATTAAATGAGATCAAGGTATGGAAAAAGGAGCCAACATTTACTGACTGTCTTCCCTTTATATAAATTACTTAATTACCCCATTGACATTATTGTTTTAAGCGTTAAATTGGATAATGCTTGTCAAGTGCCTACTTAGCCCAGTTCCTGACACTTGTTGAATGTTATTGTTATGATAATTGTGGTTACAATCACCCGGCAAGATGGGTCATCTTGAATAGATGAGCCAGTCCCTCTCGGCTGGGTTATTGGGATCGTTACCATCCTTATGAGAAAACCAGATGGAAAACTGAGGTTGCAGAGCCTGAGTGACTTGCCTGGACCAACCAGCTAGCGATTGGAACCCAGAACTCCACCCCCAGGCAGAACTCCCTGCAGTTTACCTCCCTTCTTGGCTTTGTGCCCCATCCCAGGGCCCAGGGGCTCCTCTGTCTGCCTCAGAGACCACCATACCCTATTCCCTATTTTCTTTCCTCATCCCCTAGCAGTCTAGAATCTACAGTTTGCCTTTCCCACCTCCTCCTGCCCACTTTCTAGATCTTTCTCTTAGACGTTTGAACTCATAGAATCGCAGAGGGCTGAAAGCAGCACACTAGCCGGACAGCCGGGCAGGAATTCCCTCTCAGGGAGAGGAGCTCCGGGGCCAGTCCTAACCTTTAGAAAGCTTCCCTTGTAAGAAGCTGGAACTGGCCTGCCCCTGGCTCCTTGCACGGCTCCTCCTGCTCAGCCTCTTGGGCTCCCAGAACAAAGATTTGAGGCCACAGTCATGATACTTCCAGAGTCTGTGCTTCTGTGGCCGCTGGGGACCCTAGGAGTGCATGGCTTAGCTTCCACCCTGCCCCCTTCCCAGCTCCCCAAAGTAGAGAGGGGAAATCAGAGAGCAGATCCCTTTCCCAGCAAGGCCCCAGCAAGGCCCCGGCTGGGGCTGGCCGGCTGGCCCGTATCAAATGAGCTGTGTTTATCTCTCGGGCCTCTGCTGGCAGAGAGGGCGGGACACAGCCCCGGCTGGGGTGCTTGTCAGAGCCAGCCCAACTCTCCAAGGACTGAATAATGTCTTTCTTCCTCAGTCCCCTCCCCCCACCAGGGAGGGGCCGATTGCAACACTACCATGCAGCTTTAGATCTCGGCCTTGTTGCTGAAGAAACCCTCTCCCACCTTCCTTGGGGCAGCCCTGCAGCCTGGCTCCTGTGCCAGTTGGCACCCCTCCCCCTCACTGCCTGCTCAAAGCATAGAGACAGAGAAAATGTCTCAGCCTGTGCCCAGGCCGCCCCACCAAAAGACCTGGCAGCGGCTGAGAACATGGGGGACCTGGCAGGCCTGTCGTGCACCCCAGGAGGCTTCCTGTGGCCACAACCCCACCCCACCACACCCTCCAAGGTGAGAGGCATTGCCTGGGGCTCCCCCTTATACTAGTGAGGTGAGTGACCAAGTCCATGCCAACGCCAGGCAGAGGGAGGAATGGCCAGGGCGCAGCCGCCTCCATCCCAGCAGTCCTGGCATTAGCTCTGATCCTTGCTGATGGCTGGTGGAAGGAGCTCTAGCTCCTTATGCCACAGATTCACTGTGTGACAATGAGGAAGATTCTTCCTTCTCTGAGCCTCAGTTTCTCCTCTGCAAAATAAGGGGGAAGGGGGAACTTTGATCTGCAAAGATTTCTGCCCAGGTACTGCTTATGCATGCATGATTTCACAGTTAAAGGCTCTAGGTGTCAAAGATTCAAGATTTGAGAGTTCTGTGCTTCCAAGAGTCTACGTTTCATGAGAACATGAAGCTTCTAGAATTGTACAATTTTGTGGCTCTAAGATCTGATCATTTGAAGCTTCCATGGCTTAGGATGTATTGATGGTCTCATACACCCAGGTTCTCAGGGGTTCTGACATGGGCTAGGATAAGATTCAGGGAGCCAGTGGGGCTGATTCTGGGTAGCACGAAGCAGGAGCCAAAGTTTGCTTCTCACATCCCCTCCTTTCCTATCTATTCCTTAGCCTTGATCCTGACATGTTTCCCTCTCCATCCACCACCATGGTCATCCCATCCTCCCTCTGCCCAACTCAGGGGGGCACTAGGCCTTCTCTCAGGGATCTTCAGGAGTTAATGGCCCCTAGCAGTGATGTTTAATCCAGGGAAAAAAGACAGGAGTGGAGGGAGTTTTCATTTGAAAAGAACAATTGGGCCTCGTCCAGGCTTGAGATAAGAAAAATTAAAGTTGGACGGGTCTCATACCCTTCAAAACCCTTCACTCAGTGGCCGTGTGTGTATAGTCCAAAGACCCTGGCTTTGGAATCAGGTAAGTGGGGGTTCAAATTAGATTTGGCCTTTTTTGGGGGGGAGGGGCAGAGGGAAAGGGAGACCCAGACTCTTAAGCAGGGTCCACACCCAGTGGGGAGCCCTACAAGGGCTCTGTCTCACAACCCTGAGATCATGACTCCGAGCTCATGACCGGAGTCCTGAAACCAAGAGTGAGACACTTAACCAGCTGAGCCACACAGATGCCCTGGATTTGGCTTTTATCTGCAGCATGAGTTTAGACAAGTGACTTAATCACTCTAGGCCCCAGTTTCCATAGCTGTTAAATGGGATTCATAATAATCTCTACCGCTCAGGGTTATTATAGAATTAGATCAGATAATATATGTAGTATGCCTGGTGCTTGACACATATTTGATGCTCAATTACATGGTAGGTCACAAACAAAAAGCTGATCTAGGTGCTGACCCCATACCTCCCTAGCAGTCTCTTTCTCACGGTATTCCTTTTACTCCCACAACTCTATGGGCAGCCCTCAGGCACCCATTAGGGCATGAACGTCATGGTACCTGCCACTGAGGTCAAACCTCCCAGGTATCATTTCCAACCTTACCAACCCTGTTCCCTATGGCTCCCCACCCTCTTCTAGCCACTCACAAGCCAGACTCCCCAGTACCCGCTCTGCTTACACAGACCTCAAGGCTGGGATATAGAGATCAAAATATTGCCTGGTCAGGGCAGTCAAGAGCCTGGAGATCAGTCCCCAGAGGGAGGGAGAGGCTCACAAGGGTCCTTGAGAGCCCAGAGGGCAAAAGAAAGCCCTGGAAAAGTTTTAAACCTTTAAACCGGGGCATGCCTGTGGTCCGGTTTGCACTTTACCATTATCACTGTGGCCATGAGAGTGGAGAATGGGTCAGAGGGGTTGGAGGGCAAAACTGGAGGTAGAGGCCAGGAGAGGCTGTTGCAGTTGCTGGTTTTGAGAGCATGCTGGCCTGGACCAAGACAGAAGCAGTGCCCACGGGCACAAGGGCAGATTTGGGGAATATTTGGGGAATACGGTGCGTGGGCTGTAGGGCAGGCTGGATATGGGTGGGGAGGGAAAAGGAGCAGTCCAGGGCAGGATTGCGGCTTCAGGCCTGAACAACAGGTGGATGTGGGGTACCTGACCCACGAAGTAGGGACTGTTATTATCCCTAATTATGACTTCTTCTTCTTATTCGGAATAGTGATGTCACTGCCTGCTCTCCACTCAGTTAGTGAGCTTCTGTGTATCAGGTCTTCTGCCCAGTGGGCCAGGGGGCATGACTAGGCAAGACACAATCCCTGTCCTCGAGGAGCTCCCAGCCTAATGCAGAAGATGGATAGAGGAAATACATTTGACCCCGAACAACGTGGGTCTGAACTGTCCAGGTCCTCTTACTAATGGATTTTTTACAGTACAGTACGTGTATTTTCCTTATGATTTTCTTAGTAACATTTTCTCTAGCTTTTTTTTAAATTTTTATTTTTTATTTTTTTTAAAGATTTTTATTTATTCATTTGTCAGAGAGAGTGAACACAGGCAGACAGAAAGGCAGGCAGAGGGAGAGGGAGAAGCAGGCTCCCCGCTGAGCAAGGAGCCCGATGTGGGACTCGATCCCAAGACCCTGGGATCATGACCCGTGCCGAAGGCGGCTGCTTAACCAACTGAGCCACCCAGGCGTCCCTCTAGCTTCTTTGATCATAAGATTACGCTGTAGAATACTTGTAACATACAAGAGATGGATTCATCGACTGTTTATGTTACTACTAAGGCTTCAAGTCAGCAGTGGGCTATCTGCTGTAAAGTGTTGGGGGAGCCAAAAGTTCTATGCAGATGTTTGACTGTGCAGGGGTTGGTGCCCCAACCCCCACCTTGTTCAGGGGTCAGCTGCGCATACAGTGGGACAAGTTCTATGACAGTGGAAGCCCAGAGGCTTTTAGGGAAGGCTTCCCCGAGAAGACGCCAGAGCTGGCTGTTGCAGGAGTTAGCAAGGTGCGGACCAGACACGGGAAGGACTGTCAGCCCACAGGTAGAGTGACCGTGGTTCATGCGAGGAGGCCACCCACTACAGGTGGCTGGCATGGGCTGGGGGCTAGCTCCCTTTCTTGCCTAAAGTGTCCACTTGGATAGGCTGCAGCCAAAGCTCTTCCCTAGCTTTATACTGGCTGGACTGAAAGTGGCTGGACTTAGCTGATCTAATCTGAGAGGGCAGCGATGTTTACTAGGCGGACACTCCATGTTCTCGTGTCCCTCCAGCCCGTCGTGAGCTGGCTCTTTTCTGCTTTTCCGGCAGTGCTCACAGCGGTGGCCTTGTGTGCAGCCTCCCGTCCTCTTGCTGAATTTCTCACTCCTCCACCACCCCACTGGGCTCTTTCACACTCCTGTGCTTTCCCAGGCTGTTTCCTCCACTTGGAATATGATTCTCCATCTCCGTGTTGGGCCACTCAGTCTCATTCTATAAACGCCTGTCCAGATACCACCCTTCTCTGGGAAGCCGCCCCACCCTGCCAGGCCAGCAGCCAGTCCTTCCTCAGGGCTCCCACAGAACTGAGTTCAGCCCTCTCCGACAGCTCTTGCCACCGGATTAGAAGTACTGATCAACTGCATTCTTCTTTCTTACAAAACTGTGAACATCTTGAGAACAGGGATTGTATCTCATGAATCTGTGTTATCTCTGAGGGCTCTGTACAGACCCCACACAGAGTTGGGTGCTCGACTAATGAGTGCATCATGAAAGAATGGAGTCGATGGAGAGGGAAGGTTCTGGAAGAAGAGGTGATTGATGGTCCTTAATCCTGGAAACCTCTTTCACAAAAAGAACACTTCATCCCCTGATAAGATAGCCAAATCCCTCTTAGCACTACGACCTTGCTACCTACCAGGAATTAACCTTTGACCTTCCCTTTCCCGCTCTCACCATCTGCCATCTGAACTCACAAACAATACACCATGTACAAAAAGGTCAGATGCCTGGGCAGGTAAGGGTATGAACAATTCCATGATCTTCATATGTAAGTAAAAGTTCCAATCTGTCCCATCCAAGGCCATCCCATGTTCTGCCTTGAAACCCTCATCTATGCTAAAGGCCTCTGAGGGGATAGTTAGGAGTGGGTAGTGTGATTGAGAATTCTTCCAACAGGAAGCAGAAAAGACACCCAGAAAGAAGCTTCTGGGCTACAGGGGAAGCTGGAGGGGACCAGGGGGTAAGGGGTGTGAGAAGAGAGGCCCGAGACTGTGGCTGGCTTGTCCCCAGCCAGCAAGGACCGGAGCGAGCCAGCTATGCAGGAACTTGAGAACGTTCCCATCTTTCCCTTGCGTCCACACAACCATACTTTATTTATTTATAGTTCCCTCTCACACAAACAAACTTGCTTCCCTCTCAGACATAAGCTCTGCTCTGGGCTCTGGCACTCAGTGGGGGAGGGAATCAGAAGTGAAAACCTCAGGTCTTCAGCGGCAAAGCTGGGCGACCAAGGGAAAAGGCCCTCACTTCTCTGAACCTGACTCCTCTTCTCTGGCACATGACAGATGTTCAAGAGCACAGAAGTACCTCAAAGGAGAAGCACTTTCAAACCAGGAAAGGCAGCTCTGTTACTGGCAAGGGTCGGGGGGTGGGGGGAGGGCAGAGATGAGACTATTTACATTCTCTTATGCCTTGGAACACGTGCATTTAGATTCAGAGTATCTTAGAAAGTTAGGGACTGAGAGATGATGTCCAATCCTTTATTTTATAGATGTGGAAACAGTCCTAGAAGAGGGTCAGGAGTCGCCTAAGATCATTGATTTATGCCAGCACAAACTCCAATGGCAGTCTTTGGATCTGGGGGGCTGCTTATGGGAATATCTTTCCCCTAAAGGGGCAGGACCGGAAGAAAAGGCTTTAAATTGCAAACGGAAGGATCCAGGTGAGCCCTAAGGAAGAATCCTGACTATAAGAATGGGTATCAGAAGAAGACTGGAACGGCCTTCCCTGGTATGAGATAGGATCATGTCTAGGGGCTTGCCTGAAATGATCTCAGCACTGCACCTCCCAGGGGCACCACGCTCACGCCAGTCCTTCTCTTTGGGAGTCCAGGGGATTCAGGATCCCTCTCCCAGATGCCGGCGCCGTGGCTAGTGGCTGGGGGAACTTGAGAGGGCAGTCCTGGAACAGGTGCAACGGCTGGAACAACTGTGCAGCTGTTGCCAGGCTCCAGCTCGGCGAGTGAGTGAGACAGAGACCTCTACTGGTGGGAGAGAGGAGGTGCAGAACCACCTAGACCCACCCAGGGAGGGGCCTGCCTGGAGCCAGATGCCAAGACTTTACCCAGGTGCCCCCTTCCCCCATGTACATGTGGACAGGTAGATGCGGACACAACTAAGCTGAACAGCAGGGCAGGGTCCCTACCGGTGGGTCTCCCTCCACACTCACTATTCTAGGCCTTCTAGGTATGCTCTTCTGGTGTCTGAGGAGAGGAGGACAAGACTGTAGATCAAAATGCCCCCAAATTCCTTTTCCAAAGTCCAGAGCAGACTCAGAATCAAGGCAACAGCATCTCTGGATCTTAGAGTCTTAGAATCACAAGATGTTAAAGCCAGACCGGTCCTCAACAATGATCTGTTTGGGTCAACCAACTCTATTAACAGCTGGGAAAACTGAGAGGCAGAGAATGACAACTTGTCTGGTGTCACAGTTGGAATGAGTAGCAGAGCCAGACTGAAGCCCGGACCTTCTGATTCCAGTTTGTCCTCTGTGCCACCTCACACAATGGGAGTTCCCTTCCTGCCCCATCTCTACTTCTGCAGTCTGGCGTCCTGTCACCTGAGGACAGAAGCTTCGATTCCTACTGTACACATAATCCTTGGAGAGGACATAGAGATTGATGTTTTTACTTGATAACTGTCTCCTGAAAGCAGGATTGGACAGCCAGAAGGAAGAGAAAGCAGAAGCATGTCGGATACTTTAAAGATGCGGGTGGGAGGGACCAATTAGTAAGGGAAGCACACAATAGAGAGGCACTGACATAGGGGCAGAGCACTGGAGAGGGAGTCAAGATACTCCGCAGGTTCTCATTCCAGAGGGATGGGTGCCCAGACTGACGAACATCACGCATGTCCGTGGCTCCACCTGGGCTGGGATCAGTATCACTCAGTGACCAGGTCGTGGACCTGGAATCAGGGTTTGATCTGTGGTCAGAGTTTTGAGGATCGGGACTCATTCCATGGCCAGAGTTGAGACTCCGTCCAGGTTGAACTCAGTCTGTGGCTGGAAACAGAGCCAAGGACAGAATAACCTTTGCTGGAACAGCCTCTCGCTGTAACGGAGGAGCAGATGGCTCTGTGTGCTCACAGGCCTTCAAATCCTGCAGGGCTGAGCCCTCGGGAGTCTGACATGATACAGACCTGAGAACTCCCATCTGCGGGCAAAACTTCTGAAAGCACCTGAGGTTTCACCAGGAGATTTCTTAGGCGCGACAGGCCTGGGATCTTACTTGAACTAAGACAAGGACCTTCCTAAGAGACCCCCAAATAGGACCCTGGCAAGTGATGCTAGAATAGGATTGTTCCTAGATTCATGGACAGTCAGCACTAGACAAAGTGAAGCTCAGAGAGGGAAGTGATTTGTCCCAGTGGGCACAACCATTAAGTGACACATCTGTTTATTCTTTTCGTTAATAAATCTGCGGTGTGAACTTGGGCAAGTCTCTCCCACCTCCTGGGCTTGAGTTTAACTCTAAGGATAGGAAAATTGCAGGTAGAAGCAGATGATTTTCAAAGGCTCTTTCAGCACTGACATCCCAGAATCTGAACACACCCCTCTGAATGCCAGTCCACCTCCCCTTAATCCAAGTCTGCTCTGAGTTGTTTTCTCACGTGTGTGGAGCTAAGCTCCAGGCTGGAGGGGAGATAGAATTCTGGCAGCACCCGGTGAGAGGTGGCCTGAAGGCCAGTGGAGGCGCGGAGGAAGGAGATGGAAGGGGCGTGGGTGGCCAGGGAGAGTTTGCTGGAAGAAGTGTGACCCAGCAGGGTGATGAAGGGCTGGCAAGATGTGGGAGGTTGACAAGACGGGTGTGGGTAGGACATCAGCAATCATGCACAATGATCTGATTCTGGGACATCTTTCACAGATGCAGCCAGGGCAACAATGCCTGGAGAAAAGCCTTGGGGGCTAAGAAGGCTGTGCCAAGAGGAAGGGAGGCAGGTGTGGAGGGCATTCCGTGGTAAGTCCCTTTCAAGAAACAACGGGTAAGTGTTAGGAGGAAACCTTCAGGGCCCAAGGAAGGGGAGGAGACGTTTACTGAGTACTAGGCATTGTGCTTAACACGGTCACCTCCTTGAATCCTCCTGAGAACCCTTTGGGTTCCAGGTGCATCTGTGTCTCAGATGAAGAAATGGAGGCTCAGAGAAGTTGTGACATATGAAAAGTCACACAGCTGCTGAGGGCCAGAGGCAGGACTTGAACCCAACACTGAGTTCTTTCCATTACTTGTTACTAAGGACTTCTATGAGTCTCATGCTGCTGGCAGCCCAGAGACGACCAGACACGCAGCCTGCCCTCACAAGCAGAGACAGGAATGAAACAGAATCCAGCCCCGCCAGCTCCAGAAAGTCACGTGCAAAAGAAAGGCAGCAAAAGAAAGGGGGAGGTGGGCTGTGAAGAGGACAGAGCGCTAGGCTGGAACTTGGGAAACCAGGGTCTTCATCCCAGGCCCCGTGCTGCGTAACCTGGAGCAGACCCCTACCCCCCCTTGTCCTCCATTTCTTTATCAGGTATTTTAGGATTTGAACTTAGCTCCTTCCTTCTCATTAAGTGAGTTTTTGGTTTTGTTTTCCATCCTCACAGCATTCCAAGAGACTGGGGATGGGAAGGGCATCCACCAGCCTTTTGCAGGGGCGGGGGAAACTGAGGTTCAGGGAGATGATTTAAACTGTTTGAGGTTACACTGCATCTAAGTGGAGGAGTGTGAATTAGGAGACTGATATTCTTAATGACACTACCATGTACCAGCTAGTTGCTGGTGCTAGTTGCTTGACATATTTTCTCCAATTTAATTCTTACAACAGTCCTGGGATTTTAACTCCCATTTTAAAGATTAGGAAACTGAGGCTTAGAGAGGTACCCTCCACTTGCTGGTGGTATTAAAAAGATGAGGGATAGGGTCCCTGGGTGGCTCAGTGGGTTAAAGCCTCTGCCTTTGGCTCAGGTCATGATCTCAGGGTCCTGGGATCAAGCCCTGCATCAGGCCCTCTGCTCAGCAGGGAGCCTGCTTCCCCCTCTCTCTCTGCCTTCCTCTCCGCCTACTTGTGCTCTCTCTCTCTCTGCCAAATAAATAAATAAGATCTTAAAAAAAAAAAAAAGATCAGGGATTGTGAAGACTGGTCTATCTCCCTGTGCCTTTGTTGCCTCCCGGAGTCTTACAACTCCAAATCAGGGTTCCTTCCAGATGCTGAGGGGCAAGGGGAAAAAGCAGAGGATTTGGAATTGGAGAGCTCAGGCTTTGGATGGCTTACTAGCTCTGAAAACTTCAGCAAGTTTCTTCTGTCAACCTGTTTTCTCATCTGTAAAATGCAAATGACAGTACGCACCTCATGGGAGTGTTGTGAGGATCACAGGGGTAACAGAATGAGGTTATCTAATTAGCTCTTCTGTCTTTCCATGGGCTTCTTTTGAAAGCAGTAGTCTACATCTCCATCACTTCCATCACACCCATGTAGGCAGACATGCCCAGCTCTCTCTTGAGAATGTGAAGCACCACCAGCAGCCAACACACACACACACCCAGTGTCCTGCCCTCTCTCCCACCGCTCTCAGTACCCCCGTCCTCAGGTCCAGGGCAGCAGTCCCCCCTCTCCGGAGTTTTGCCAAGCCCCCCCCCCCACCCAGTCCCCCTAGTATCCCACACTCATCAGCCCATACTGGTCGGCAGAGGAGTCTCCACTCTCCCCACACAGGTGCTGCCCGCATGGCTATCAAAACAGTTTGGGGTCTCGAGTCCTGGCGCTTTCCCCGGACATCCCAGGGGCTCAAATCCCTCCTCTGCCTACCCAGCCCCGCCACCACCCCTACTTACGGGCTCGAGCGTGGGAGTCCAAGGGGAACCAGAGCAGCGCGAGTCCCAGCAAGGAGGAGAGGACCCTTACCTCGGGAACCATCCTTCCTTCCCCCAAGGCCAGGCCGCCAGGCGCTGAGCCAGGAGGGGCGTCGGGAGAAAACTGAGATGAAGACACTGAGGCACAGGGGCACAAAGCAGCCCGCAGACCCAGGGAGGGCTGCCTGTATACTGGAGAGTCAGAGAAGGGTGGAGTAGGTGGTGAGGACAGAAAGGGAGGTCCAAGGTGGGAATAAGAGGAAGGTGGAAAGAGAACAAGGGAAGAGGAGAGAGAGAGATGGAGAGATGGAGGAAGGTGCGGCAAGAAGGGAAAGCAATAAAAGCAAAGAAGGTGAGATGGAGGGGAGGTGGAGAGAGACGGGGAGGACAGGGGTCTGCAGAGCGCGCAGCTTTGGGCGAGGCGCGCGAGACTAGCGGGCTGATCCGGGCGCGCCGGCTACAAGCGCCCGGCGCCCTCTGCTCGGTGGGCTCGGGGTAAGGCTGCGGGGTCCTGGGGCCCGGCTGGGCGGCAGTACCGGCGGCGGCGACGGCGCGGCGGCCGCGGGGGCTGGCTGAGCGCGGGCCGGCTGTGCACGCCAAGGGCGCCAGGCGCCGCGCTCGGGCGCATTTGTACTTTGCCGCGGGAAGCAGGCAGCCCCGGCCTGGCGCTGGCCTAGCACTGGCGCCTCCTCTGGGGCACCGCGGGCTCGGTGGATTGGCCACCCGAGAAACAGGCCCACTTTTCCCCTCCTCTCTCGTGCGGGTCTCCGGGACGCACGCTCCAGGCGCGGCGCCGAGAGGAGGCGAGAGGGCTGGGGAGGGGGAAGGGGCCACCCGGACCACGGGCTTTAACCCCTGACTCTCCGCGGCGCCCAGGGCGCAAGAGGGCGCAACCCAGTTCGGCTTCAGGTGGAATTTTCGAGTGGGGAAGGATGAGATGTCGTGGTGGGAGAGGGGCAGCGGGCTATGGGAACCGCAAGGCGCTCAGGGCTGAGCGGTGCGTGCACATAACTGTGGATGAAATCAGGACACTTGCCATTCTTAACTCTGTTTGTGGTCTTGGACACGCCACCTCGGAATCTAAAATGGGGATCTTAATACGTTCCACATTTTTTCCGAAGATGAAATGAGATAATGAACGTCAAAGTACTCACATCGCAAAAAAGAGGGGGTCATAATTCCAGGCAGCTGGAATGACCTTACCAGTTCCCCTTGCTACCCTTTTATGCACTCCATGCCTACGTTGATATCCAGTCCAGCGGGATTCTTGGCCCTTCCTCTGGAAGTCTTCCGCTGGTATTCCCCCTCTCACTCCTGAAGCAGGATATGATCTCTCCTTGGTCTCTGCATGTAAGGTCTGCACCTCCCTGAGAGCGATGGCCAAGTTCAGTCCTCTCCCCTGAGAGCTGGTTGTCAAAGTGTCATCACCAGAAGGTGAGCTCCCTGTGGGTACAGCCCCACAACCCCATGGTTAGTGCTCTATTCCTTGTGTTGAATGAGTGCATGAATTAGTAGGACTCCTGAGCCTTCCCAATAAGAAACACCCAGGCTCTGAAGTCAAAATGGCAGGGTCCTTCTCTCAGCTCTCTCCCTAACTTGCTGGGCCATTTTGATTAAGTTCATCCATCTGGCTTTGGACCTCAACTTCCTGCCCAGCTTCTCTTGCAGAGCTCCTAGAAAGTCTAGTGAGCAGGGGAGGGGAGAGGATGAGAAGAAGAGGTACATGGGATAATGAGCCACATGCCCCCCTGGTAGAGAATCCTTTCCAGCTTCTCACACTTCTGGCTGGCTGGTTGTAAAGGTATCTTCTTACAATGAGGCTGGGCTTGCCACTCCCCTGCTGCCAGGCTATCCGCCCCCCCCCCCAACAATGGGCACTGGGAAGAACTAAGGGTCCCCAGAGATGGAGCTTCCCCAGGGCTCTCAGAATCAGGGACAACCATGATCTACCCCCAGGGGCCCTTCAGACTTAATTTCCCCCACTCCAATCTGGCCAGTCTCTTTGTCTTCCCTGAGTATACTTGATTCTAACCGATAATGACAGCTATAAGGAAGCATGTCATCATGCTTTCCCTTTTTTGCCTTGGCTTTCAGGGAGCTCAGACTTAAGTGTAGGGCTTCATTGCAGAGGTAATCTCATCCCAAGGATCTGGGACAGAGATCTTTCCTTTCTCCATCTTTGTTTAAAGTCTTCTGTACACATATATTCATGTCTTAGAGGGACAAGGTGAATTAAGATTGGCCTGTCCTATGTCCTGCCCGTTCTACTTCAGGAAATATCTCTACTCTGAAACCCAAACACACCTTAGTCCTCCTCTCCATCCTCACTGCTCCCAGAGTTGGGGCCATTGTCATCCCTTACCTGGGCTTTGCCAGCAGCTTCTAAGTGAGGCTTCCACTAATCTGGATCCCTCCAGTGTATTTTCCTCACATGTGCCCTAAGAATTCTGCTGAATGTTTCTACTGACAAATCTGATCACATCACTTTCTCCTTAAAATCCATCATTGGAGGGGCTCCTGGGGCGCTCAGTTGGTTAAGCAATAGACTTTTGATTTCGGTTCAGGTCATGACCTCAGGGTCTTGAGATCTAGCCCCGTGTAGTGTCCAGCTCCCTGCTCAGTAGGGAGTCGGCTTCTCTTCCTCTCCCTCTGTCCCCACTCATGCTCTTGTGTGTGCAAGCACAAGCACTCTCTCTCTCTCTCAAATAAATATCTTTTAAAAATCCATTATTGGAAGCAAATAAATAAATACATACATACATAAATCACATTAAATGCGTTGTGGTATCCTAGACCAGATTCTGGGACAGTAAAAGGACATTAGCGGAAAAACTGGTGAACCAAGTCTATACTTTAGTTAATAGTTATGTACCAATCTTGGTTTCTTTGTCTAGGAAGAGGTTCCTTGGCTATGTAAGATGTTAGCATTGGGGAAAGCAGGGTGGAGGATACAGGCTTCTTAGATAAGAACTCAGTACTCTGTCACTTTTCTATCAATCTAAAAGCTTTCCAAAATGGAAAAAAAATGAAAAGTTTATTGAATAAATAACAGGAAAAAAATGATAGGCTTCCTATCATTTACAGACTAAAATCTCAAATTGGTAGCATTGGATTCAATGCTGCACATTTTGCTTCCTACTTATCAATCCCATCCACCCTGCACTCCACTCACTCACTTCCCCAAACCGTCTGTGCATTTTCACACCTTCATATGTTTGTATGTGTTTTCCTTCTGCCTGCACCATCTCCTTCCTCCTCTAGCTAGTGAATTCCTTTTAACTCTTCAAAAGTCAGCTCTGAGTGATTTTCTCTCTGAGGCCTTCCCAGAGTCCCTCAAATCAAAGCAAATTTTTTGTCTTTGTGTTTCCCAGAGCACTTTGTATAGCAGCTACTGGAGTGTAAATATGTATTTGCATTTTGGAGTAAATATTTCTTTGCGTTTCTACTCAGTACTGTGGGGGAGCGGGGTACTTTTTTCCTTTATATCTGTACTTCTAGCACTTAGCAAGGTCCCTGACACACAAAGAAATAATTGCTTCATGAATGAGTGGAGACCTCAGTGATTTGAAAAGATATTATTCTTCAATGGGGGAGGCTTCCTCGTGCCTACTGCTGTCGGTTTTAATCAATGATTGACATAAGAAACAAGCCCTTGAGGGAAATCTCTGCATCTTCTGTAGAATTGTTGTTGAAATGGTTGTTCATTAAGATGGTTGTCCTTTTATTTTATTTTATTTTTTAAAGATTTGTATCTATTTATTTGACAGACAGAGATCACAAGTAGGCAGAGAGGCAGACAGAGGTGGGGGGAGGCAGGTTCCCTGCTGAGCAGAGAGCCACCCAGGTACCCCAAGATGGTTGTCCTTTTAGAAAAGAGACTTGATAGATTCTTCCAAAATCTAATAAAAAAAAAGGTATCTACCCATAATAATTTGTTGCACCAAGTTTGGTACCTGTTACTTCCCTCTTAGGGAACTTGCTCGTTGCCTGCCAAGGCAGCCAGCCAATTGCATTATTGGACAGCTCTGTTAGAAAGTTCTTTAACTGGGGCGCCTGGGTGGCTCAGTGGGTTAAAGCCTCTGCCTTCTGCTCAGGTCATGATCTCAGGGTCTTGGGATGGAGCCCCCGCATCGGACTCTCTGCTCGGCAGGGAGCCTGCTTCCCCCCACCCTCTGCCTGCCTCTTTGCCTACTTGTGATCTCTCTCTCTGTCAAATAAATAAATAAATAAATAAATAATATATATTTTAAAAAAAGAAAGTTCTTTAACTGATTATCTGATTCTCTGTGACTCCCCACATCGCACTCAACTCCCCCCCAGGACTGTGCAGAACAAGCCAACTCTTTTTGTCTCTTCAGAGCTCTGCAGAGATTTGAGACAGAGAAACCCTCTTCCATACTCACATCCTTACCGGTTCCAGCCCCTGGACTTCTTATACCACATTAAACCTTGTCTTTCTTCAAATGCACTGAGCTCTTTGGCCCTCCCGCCCCCATACTTCCACATGTACTTCACTAATGCCCTCCCTCTACCCACTCTTATCTGGCAGCTTTATTTTCCCAGGATCAAAATCGTTACCTCCTTCATTCATCCAACCCTGTGCCAGGCACTGTGCTAGGTGCTAGGGACACAGTAGAGAACAAGACAGACGCTGGTGCTTGTGGGCCAAGTTCTTGCTGAAGTCTCTTTTGTGTTGTCTGAGTTAGCTGTCTCCTCCATGCTTCTGTATCTCCATTAGAGCAGTTACCACTTACCACACTGTATCATCAACGGTTTCCGGTCACCTCCTCTAAAGGGAGTTCCTGTCTTCCCTAGCCTTCACCCAGCTTTGCCCATAGTAGCTGCTAAATAAAGGTTTGTTGAAGAAGATCCTTCTTCCTTCAAATAGTCCTCTTGCCACAGGTTATTTGTGGCTAAGGCCTCCTCTTGGGCCCAGTCTGCTTGATTATGTAAAATTAGTATAGTGATAAAGATCAGAGAGATTAACGTCAAGGAAGGACTTATTAACCCAGTCCACTTAATTCTGTAAGTAAGATTCTAAAAGCAGATTCATCTAAGAGTTGAAGAGTTTGAATGTTTTGAATATAACATATTGGCAAGTTTATGTAATTTAATGTTCAGAATGATCGTGTTTAACAACCAGCTTGCAAAATTCCTGAGGACTTAACACTCGGCTCCCCTGAGCCCTTGGGGCCAGCTGGAGGACACTGCTTTTACTTGATGATGCCCTGAATGGTGTGAACAGATTTGAGTCTTTGAAGCCTGGTCCAGTTTGGGTACACTGGGAGGAAAGTCTTGTTTAAAGAAGCTGCCAAAGTTAATTTTCTTATGAACTGAACAATCCCCATTGTACTCCTACTCTTCAGCCAGGTTGGAGTTACTTATCCATATAACAAATATTTACTTAAAACCTGTTATTACTTTAGGACACATTCCTTTGGATCTCCAGATATTGTGCATACAGTTGGCCTAAATAAATGTTTACAGAATGAATGTGAGGTTCACCTGTACTTATTTGTATGGGCTTTTAATGTGGCTTTGTGAACATTTCTAAGTCTTTTTTTCCATCTCAGTGGCCCCTCTCTTCCCAGAACAGCCTGCAAACAGAGATTCTGATGGAGGGGAGCGCTGGGAAATCAGGATGGGGGAAGATATAGCCCTTAATTTCACAAGGTTCTCATGAGGGAAATTGAGTGTGGACAAGTGTCTTCGGAAGCCACGAGTGGGATTAACCTTCGTCCTGATGCTAAACTCTGATACCGACTGGAAGCCTCCTCTCTGGTAGGCACCCTCACTAACCTAGCACAGAGGACTACGGGACTTATGCTCCTGCCTTCTCCATGCCCAGGGGGACATTTGCAAAGCAGTTTGTCCTCAGAGACTTCTCCCCGTGGGTCTGTGATGATGTGACTAGGGTGCCAGAGGACAGTGCCGTCTAACTGGCTCTTACAGCCAGAGGGTGGCAGGCCTTGTATCCACCCAGAGACGGGAATGTGTGAGCTACGCTCAAGCACGCTGGCCTTCTTTTGCTTCCTGGGATACACTGGGCTGCCTGGACACCTGAAGGGGGTCTGCTTGAAGTTTCTGCTTGAAGTTTCTCCTGCTTCAAATGCTTTTCCCTCAGCTTTTTCTCTGACTGACACTTCATTCAGCTCAAAAATCAGTGAGGTTTCCCTGGTCCTGCCTATCTATGGCTGGCCCCTACCAGTCAGTCATTTTCGATTCTACAGCCTGGTTTTATTTCCTTTGTGTCGCTTATCATTATCTGAAATGAATTTCTTTCTTTTCTTTCTTTCTTTAAAAGATTTTATGTATTTATTTGACAGAGAGACACAGCGAGAGAGGGAACACAAGCAGGGGCAGTGGGAGAGGGAGAGCAGGCTTCCCACAGAGTGGGGGGCCCAGTGTAGGGCTCGATTCCAGGACCCCTGGGACCATGACTAGAGCCAAAGGCAGACTCTTAACGACTGAGCCACCCAGGTGCCCCTAAGATGTGTTTCTTCACTTGTCTGTGTCTGCCTCCTCCACGAGCATGAAAGCTCTGTGAAACTCAAGGCTTGGTCACTGCTATAATTTTTAGCTCCTTGGGATAGTGCCCACACATAGTAGAGTCTTACTGAATTTAAAATTAATTAATTAATTAATTAATTAAAAGTAAGCTCTACACCCAATGTGGGGCTTAAACTCAGGACCCCAAGATCAAGAGTCAACATGCTCCACCCACTAAGCCAGCCAGGTGAGGTGCCCTGAATGTTTTTTTAAATTGTTGTTTGTTGTTTGTTTGTTTTGAAGAAGATTTTATTTATTTGACAGAGAGAGACACAGCGAGAGAGGGAACACAGGCAGGGAAAGTGGGAGAGGGAGAAGCAGGCTTCTCGCTGAGCAGGGAGCCCGATGCGGGGCTCGAACCCAGGACCCTGGGATCATGACCCAAGCTGAAGGCAGATGCTTAATGACTGAGCCACCCAGGTGCCCCCTGCTGAATGTTTTTTTAAATAAATGAAAATAAATGGAAGATAGAATACTAGCCTGGATTATCTGATTCATGTGAGGAATGAACCCTAGACTTAAGACTCCAAGTCCTTGGAATTTAACCACATAAATATTTTTGTCATTATTATTATTTCTTCATTTATTATCATCATCCCACCACCATCATTATCAACAACAGTGCTGCGTGGCACATGTGGGTTCTTACTGTTTATCGAATGAATGAATGAATGAATGAGTAGACATCAGTGCTATAGCTAGTCTCAAACTACCTTTCTAGTCTTATTTACTATTCCCCCTCCCCCTGTTCTAACTTCTTACTCTCCTCCTGCTACTCAGAAGCAATCATTTTCACTTAGCACACCATGTCTTCACATCTCCGTGTGTTGGCGTATTCTGCTGTTCCTTCTATTTGGAACTCCCATTCCTTTTTGATGAGTTCTCATTCTTTCTTTAGGACCCAATTTTGCATCCCATCCAGATAGTCATTCTCTCTTCTGTGCTTCCCTGTTGCTTTGCCTGCACCACTGTTAAAAACTCATCCCCTGAGTTACAGTTGTGTATTGACATAGCTGCCTTCTCCCTTAGGTAGAGAGCTCCTTGAGGGCAGGGACAGTAAATTTTCCTCTCTGTAGTCTCAGGCATCATTGATGGGCCTGCCACACAGCAGTTTCACAGTATTTGTTGAAATCCGTCTGTGGGTGTAGGCTACCCGCACAGCCATGTGCTAGGTGCTGGAGGAGATGTTCAGACTGGTCCAAAACACAGTCCCTGGCCCCGAGAGCTTACAGTCTCATTGGAGATACAAGTCCTTCTCATAGGAAAAAATATTAAAAACCAGTGTATTCTAGAATTAAATACGAGACAGGAGAAACCTTCGTGTGGTGGAGCGTTTATAGGACTGGACTTCTTTTCTGGTTCCGACTCTACTGTGAACTCATCATGTGACCTTGACACATTATTTTTCCTCTTTAGACCTTGGTTTTCTTCTCTGTAAACGAATTTATTTGATCAGAAGCCTTGGATGATATCTAAAGCCAGATTCCAGCTCTGACATTCCGAATTTGGCTCCATGGAAACTAGATGAAGCGATGTGGCCAGAGCTCAGTAGTCTCGGTTTGCCCCCTGGTGGTCGCTCAGCAGCATCACAGTAGGGGAGACAGCGGTAGGCTTTTCCGAGGGAGAGATATGGCCGAGCTCAGAGCCTAGTAAACAAAGAACTGTGGAACAATGATCATTCTAGAAGAGAGCCAGTCAGGTTTCTCACTGGTCACTGGTAGATTGGTATAGAATCCTATCCTTCTTCAGTATAGGGGAACAAGGGAGATCATGCTCTCTAATCTCAGCCTCCAGCTGAACCCACTTCGTATCTGTTTCTTTACAAACCAGTCAGTCTTTGGGAGGCTGCTTTGTAGTCCCTTGACTTCTTCTGCTCCCATCACAGCGCTCTCTTCTGAGGCAAATTCTTCATTCTGGTCAGTATAACTACCTATCCATTTATTTATGACAAAATGGTTTTGTTTTTTGTTTTTTTTTTCTCCCTCTCACTGTTTTCCTGGAGTAGAGCCATGAGTCAAAGTGAAGGTAATAGAAGGATTTCTTTGGCGGGATGGGGGGAAGAGACAGACTGTGCTAGAATAAGACATGTGATTTACACTGTGATAGGTGATCCGCACTAGCAGAGAAAGGGCTGTCTTTTAGGTGTTTCACTCAAAGTGAGGGTGGGGAGGGCCATTTGCCTATTTTCTATTCTCTACATGTTGAACCTAAAAGGACTTCTTAAAGCCACCTCTATTCCCCACCTCCAAAAAAAACCAAAAAACCAAAAAAACAAACCTCATAACTAAATCAAAGTTGACGTTGATTGCTTGGACTCTTGGGCCAGAGCCTAGAGGAGAAAGAAGAGGGACTCTGAGGGGAGGGAAGAGAGGAGGAGGGGAGAGAGGGGCAGAGAGAGGCAGAGTGAAAGCAGTTGCTGATTCCAGGTGGATTTATAGGTTTTTATTTTTGTTTTCCACAAATGTGCTTGTTTGTCAAAGAGAATTTTTTCTTTTCTGACAATGCACTGTGTCTTGAACCTTGCTAAACATTAAAGGCGTGACTAAGGGGATAACATTCATTCATTCCACGTTATCTGGAATGTGCCAAATACTGTAGTTAAAGCTGGCCCAGCCAAACGGGCTCAGCATCCATACCTTGCCTGCCTTGTTCACTGTTGAATTCTCAGCATCCGTATTATCTGCTACGTAACAGGTGCTCAAAAGAGATTTGTTGAATAAATGAGTGGTACCTGCCCTGTACTTTGTCCAGTGATACCCCAACTCTGCCAGGGTAGAAGGAAGGCTGCTTAGATTATTTTTATCCCTCACTGATAAGGATAGGATTGAGAGTTATTCTTATAAAATACACATCCACATGACTCCTTTGGTCCAAATGTTAAATCTTTCGACAGTCCCCCAATAGCCTGAGTTTCTCTGTAAAATGGAGAGACTATCATACACACCTCACAGGGTTATTTTAGGTGAGATAGAATATCATTGCCTAGCATGTTCCTAGCGTGTGGTAGTTGTTCAATAAATTCTAGTTCCTATTATTCTCTAATTTTCTAGCCTAATGTCCAATCCAGTGTTCTAGACACATTGAATTCTTTATGAGTCCCACACAGGAATGCCAGGAAGGCCACCCTCTCTGTCTACCTGGTGAACTTCTCCTTGTCCTCCAGAACAGAGCTCGAATGTCCTTCTCTTTTGTGAAACCTTCCTCCCACTCCCTTTTGCTTTCTGCTTCTTCATTACCCTGTATGTGTTTCAGTTACAGAGCATGCAATTCTGTTACAATTTTTTTTTCTGTTGTAATTATTTACTTATACTTTTGCTTCTCTGTTAGGCTGTGACCTCAGGAGTACAGGGACCAAGGCTTGTTTGTATTTGTAGAGTGTTTACAAAGAGTCTGGAGGAGGCGGGAAAGATAACAGGAGAGTTAGCTTTACAAAAAAGGAACCACTTCTTTCTCCAAAACAAAAGGGAAGTAACAGAAGATGAATGATAGTAAGAACGTAGCAAGAATCTTTAAAGGGAAGGGGAAGATTCCACATCTCAAGGGGAAATCTGGTTTGAGGGAGGAAGAAAACAGGAAGAAGATGTCACCCCAAGAGATGAGGAGGGTAGGGGAGAGGTGACATTGGTATGGTCTGATCCTTCTTCCTCCCTAGATGTGTGAGGTCTCAGGACGGGCTCAGCACCTGGGCTGGCAAGAAGGGGTTCTTGGGCCTGCAGGGAGAAAGAGCCTGTCCCCGCCACCCCCCCCCCCCCCCAGGAGGCTGAATGGCCTTGCTTCACATCTGAGTCTTTCAGTCCAGCTGGAGGAAACTGGAGCCTCTGGTTGCTGGGGCAAGGGGAGGTTTGCAGTGATGTGTATGAAGAGTGCTGGAGGGTTAGGGGTGAGGTGAAACTGTGGGCACATTATGAGAAGGAGAGCAGGGAATTTGGGCAGCAATGCAATCCCCGGAAAATACGGTAGGAGTGGCAGAGCAAAAGCAACTGGAGAGCCTTGGTATGAAGGTTGCACTGCTACTGTTCCAATTGGCATCTTTGATGACTGCACCAAAGTGAGTCTGTGAGTCCTTTTTCCCTTGGTGCTCTGTGGTACAGGTGGGAGCTTAGAAACAAGAACATAGGCAACTCTGGAGCATTCTACTCTAGGCTGTCAGCCTAAGCTTTTACATGTTTTTGTAACTTAGGACAAGCACCCTTGTCAACCATTTTCTGGTGACACTTAAAAAACAGCAGACCAGTATCTCTGTCAGAGTACTTGGATGCAAACACCTGAAATGGTGAGAAGTTCAAGAAAAAAGAGAATTTACTGGATGGATACAGAGTTGACAGGAAGGCTGGAGAGTTGGATATGGAAAATGGGTTGTAACCTAGGAAGGCCAGGCAGCAGGCACCACAACCAAGTTTGTGCCTCAGGAACAAACTTTCCATTGGAATGTAACAAACATTCCATTCCATAATGGCCATCATCATTACAGTAGGGACCCCCATACTCCCAACCCCTATGAGGGACCATAACCACTGTGGTTAGACACCTACTGTCTCTGTTGCTCTGAATAATTCTAAACTTGCCAGTAGGTCTCCTGTCATTCCCTGAAGATTCAAAGTTTAGAGAGGTGTGGCTAGGTGGCTGAGCTGGGTCATATGTCAGATTCTAGCCACTGGGGGGCAGGGAGACTATCTGCCTGCTTCAGCTTCCCTCCTCTTAGCTATACTGCAGATACTGTATAGAATGGGGCACTCCCCGAAGTAAGAAGGACTTGAAACACTGGTGGTAAACGAAAATAAAACAAAATGTCTGCCATGCACTCATCTTTCCTTTTCCTTTCCACTTACTCTGTTTTTGTCAGTTGTCAATTGCGATCATAATCTCAGGCTCCTAGACTTACCACATTAGAATCATCCTTATCGCCCTCATTTTCCCACACAGTGAACAACTCTCCAGATTTCTTAGGTTTGCTTTGCCTTCTGTCCCTGCTACTGCTTTAGTAAGATTACTCTGGCAACGGCATAGAGGAAAGAAGAGACTGGGAGAAATTGGGAGTCAGACTTCTAGAATGGAAGAGCTAAAAGAGACCTTTGAATTGATCTGTTGTAGTGGTTTTATCTGGGAGTGTTCATAAAAATTCCTATGGCATTAAGGAAATATACCTGCTGGTATTCCATCTTCAGTTCTGGGGTTCAGTAGATTTGAGGTGGGACTTTGTTGTTGTTGTATGTGTGTGTGTGCCTTTCTGAGGTGCATCCTGGGTTGAGAACGGCTGAATTCCGATAAATGAGGAGACTGAAGCCCACAAAGAACTTACCTGTTTGAAATCACACAATGAGTTAATGAGAGGTGTAACGGGCCAAGACTGATCCTTGATCTCCTGGCTGTTGGTCCAGTGCTACTCAGATCGCTTATTTTTTCCTTCTGTAAAAGGAAGTTTCCTGTCGTTATTTGTATCCAAGAAAGCATAGTGCATGCCTATGGTTCAGTTCTTCCAACAGTAAATAGGCTTCAGATTAAGAGCCCCAAGCTGTCAAGAGTGAGCCCAGACCAAGAGCCCTATTTCTTTCTTTCCTTTTTTATTTTTATTTTTTTATAAACATATAATGTATTACTAGCCTCAGGGGTACAGGTCTGTGAGTTGCCAGGTTTACACACTTCACAGCACTCACCATAGCACATACCCTCCCCAATGTCCATAACCCCATCTTTCCTTTTTTTTTTTTAAGAGGGAGGGAGAGAGCATTTGTGCACATGTGCATGCTTAAGCAAGCTGGGGAGGGGCACAAAGAGAGAGAGTATCCTGAAGCAGACTCCCCAGTGAGCACAGAGCCTGAGCAGGGCTTGATCCCAGGATGCCGAGATCATGCCCCGAACTGAAATTAAAAGTTGGCCACTTGACCAACTGAGTCACCCATGCACACCCCCCCCCCCAAGGGCCCCATTTCTAACTAGTTGGCTTGATCTCTGGACCACAGGCCTCCTTGTCAGAATGTGGGCAAAGCATATTTAAGGATCTCAACTGGGGAGTGAAATGAGGAGGATCCCTAGATAAAGGACAGTCTGGCTGAAGCCATACTTCTGTGCTCTCCAGGATTCTGGCAAGACTGGGCCTCTGTGCACGCAAGACCTTGTTTCAATTACCCAAAGACTCTTCTTCAATTCTTGAATGTGCTTTAGCCATCTGGTTCTCATCCTGGGAGTTGACTTTCTTTTTCCTGCTCTCTGACTTCCACCAATCACTCTGGTGATTACCACCAGTTCTGACACTGTTTCCAGGCTGTCTCATGAAAAGCCAGGGCCTCTGAGGCTCTCCATTTCATCATGTTGCTTTTTGGATTTTGCTCTCCTTAAAGAATGTATGCTTTCCCATAAAGATTCCCAACAGGAAATGCCATTTGCTTAATGTCCTACTGTTCTGGATTATCTTGTGCAGAGAAAGCAAAGGGCAGGAGAATTGCAACAGTAGAACTGTCTATCAGAGGGGAGCCATTTTTTCCCCCTCCATCCCCTCTGCATCTAGAAAAGGGGCTGGCATCAAAGTCTGACCACCTCATTTGGTGACTAGCCCCAGCAGGGATGGCATGGTCACAGCTGTCATTTAGGAAGCAACTCTAAGAGCTGTAGAGGATGGATTGGAGGAAGAGAGGCTGTGAGGAGGGAGACAACCTATAGGAGCTACTGCACTAATCTAGGTGAGAGATGATGAGACATAAACTGGGCAGTGAAAGTGCGATGAAGAGGAGAAGATAGGTGGGAAAATAGTCATTTTGGTGGGAGAATAAGAAACTGACAGATGTGGGAGATGTGGGAAAAGTAAAGAACACTAGGTCTGGAGCTTGAGGAACTGGGAGGTTAGTACCTTTAATAGGATATGGGGAACAAGAAATAAGCTGTTTTGGAAGTAGGGTGGAAGACAGTGACTTTAGTTTTGTACACGAGGAATCCAGACATCCAAGATTATGTTTCCATCAAGTAGTTGAATATACGGTGCTGGAGTCAAGAGGTCTGGACTGCAGATATCAATTTGGGGGTTTCAGCTGGAAGAGTTTGAGGTAAGGGTGAGGTGGCATCCAAATAGAGAAGAGGACTGAGGCCTGAGCCTAGAGGAATACCCACACTTAAGGTGGAGGGCTCAACAGAGTGAGAAAGAGCTGAGGCGTTGAGAAAAAACCAGGAAGGTATGGTTTTGCCAGACAAGGGAAGGGAGTTCCGGGAAGGATGTGGAGAGGGAGGATATGGAGATGAGGACTGACAAGAAGCTGTTATTTTCGGTAGTTGCTGGTCACAGTAGGCCTGGTCACAACATCTACCTTCACATCAAATGAAGCACTGAGGGAAGGTTCTGGATAAGTCACATATTCCCCACTCACTTTAGCTTTAGTTATCAAGGTATTGAAGGATAAATACGTGTAATTACTTCATAAAGTTTAATATCGCTCAGAATTTCCACATCCCCTCAGTCCTCAACTTCATCTGGTTCAATAAGAGGAAATTGCAGACTGGAGGGCGAGGCTGAAGACTGCATATAGGATAACTCATAAATATCAATGAGCCTCCGCTTTTCGCCAATCAGACCCGGAGAAAACCAGCCCCGGGCTCCCTGGAGCCCCGCCCCCTCATAAATATGTAGCCAGCACCGCCCGCCGCGCTGCCCCGCCCTCTACTCTTCTCCCTCGCAACGGACTCTCCCTTCAAACGGGAAACAAGATGGCGGCAGCAGGTCCGAGTACGCGGGCCTCTTCCGCGGCGGCAGCGGCTGCTCTCAGTCGGCGGGGCCGACGGGGCCGCTGTGACGAGATGGCGGCAGCCAAGACTGGGGCCCCGGGCGCAGCCTCTGGCCCGGCGCTGCTGGTGTTGCCACCACCGCTGCTGCAGCCGCCGCCACCGCCACCGCCGCGGCCGGAGGAGTCGGGCTGCGCCGGGTGCTTGGAGACCCCCGGGGAAGCGGCGGCCCTGCCGTGCGGCCACTCGCTGTGCCGAGGCTGCGCCCAGCGCGCCGCCGACGCGGCGGGCCCGGGTTGCCCCCGCTGCAGAGCCCGCGGCCCCACTTGGGCCCGCCGTCGGGCCCCCGACGACGGCCAGGCCGACGCGGAGGTGCAGGGCGAGCGCGCCCGCCGCGGCCAGCCGGAGCGCTGCCGCCCGCGCCGGGATGGGGGCGCGGCTGCCGCGGGGCCCAGGCCGGAGCAGGAGCCGCGCGCCGCGGCCGCAGAGCCAGGTGGAGCTTCCCCTCCTCCCCTTGGGGTCCGGAGCAAGGCCGAGCGCGCCCGGCCTGGCCTGTTTAGCGGGTGGAGGGTCCCAGGCCGTACTCGAGCGGCCGTATAGAGTTCTCGTGGGGTTGGAACTGGGCTCCGTCCAGGTGCATCTGTTTGTGAATTTTGAACTTCAGAATGAAGTACGGGTGGAATGGATTTGGAACGGCGGTGAGGGGATCCCGCGCCTTACGGAAGTCAGAAGTTTGGAGGGAAACAGCATTCTTGGAACAAGTTAGGGCCAGGTTGGAATGGTGTGTGGGAGAAGGGTTCCGAACTTTGCAAGGGCCCTGGAGGATCGGAGAAGTGCTTGGTTTAGTGTTGGGTGAGGAGCTGGGGGTCGAACTGCGCGTAAAGAAGTGGCTCCTGGGCCTGAATGGATCAGTGAGAGGTATGGAGTATCCGGAATTAAGGGGACGGGTTGCACTTGAGGATGTGAAGGGGGCTTTTCAGACTTGAGTGTAAAGTAGGTTGAGAGAATGAACTCACATGTGCAGTTTTCACAAAGTCTTGAAAACTGCATGCTTAGAACAGAGCTTGGCACATAGTGAGGAAGCAGTAAATCAGGGTTAATTATATTTATAATAAGCCCAGAAATTAATAAGCTCCAGTAGTGCTGGAGACAAAACAAAACTGGATGGGGTATAAAAGTTTCGTAAATGGAGATTGGTTGGCAGGGGCTGCTTCTACCTCTATGGCAGTGTAGGTTTCCTGCTATCCTGGGAGTTAAAAGTCTGTTGCTTTAAACTTCTTGCCTTTCTTTATTGCATAGCTTGCCACTCTTTGGTGCTGAGCTTGACATAGAAAGTGTTCTGTAAAAACCACAAAACAAAACTCTTGTAACTTCAGACTCTCTCTGACACATCCAATTGATACATCTACAGCTATTTGATAAGAAATGTTTGCCTAGGAGATTTTCAAGAAGCGTAATTAGGAAAGGCCAGATATTTGCACTTTCGGTGTTGGGAATTCTGCCATGTGTTATTTTCAGTAGGGAAAAGAAGGCGTTGCTTGTGTATGAAAGTGCAGTCCCTAGAAACTACAGGTTCCAGAATGCAGTCTGTTGTGATTTGAGCGGACACCTGCCACTGTCCTAGGATACCTTACTTTTTATTTCTAAGTCTTATTTTCTGTGTTCCTTGTTACTCCTTTTAAGCTCCACAACATCCTTATGAGATAGGTACTTTTATTTCCATTTTACAGATGAAACTGAGACCCAGAGAGGTTAAATAATTTGCCTTAAGGATGAAAACCCAGTTCCATCTGATTGCTGCTCAAATCAGGCAAGAAGGTCTTCTCAGATGTCATCTAATTTATGGGTGCTGTATGATGTTCTCATATGCTCTTTAATCTGCTTCAGATTCTGAGATTATGGGAAAGAAAAGCATTTCTCATGTCTCCCTACTAGTACTATTGATTATATGGTCAAATAGGATAGAAATTTGTATTCTTATTTCTAAAGTCTGGACTCCTCAGTGAAATAGTCTGAAATTTGGTCCATGAGAGGGAGTATGGCTCAATAATTTGTGCAAACTTTTTCCCTTGAAGAAATTTGTCATAAAGTGTATCATAATTAAGGAAAATTATATAAAACGAGATTCCAAATTAAGATCTATTGAATCACTGAGTATCCACCAATTACTTTATATGTTTACGAGGACTGTGATAAAAAATATTTTTCCTTAAATGTTCTTGTGTGAGTGTATATAATTACAGGCTTACTAAGTCAAGTCATTATAGAATAATATTGCTGAGCAGGGTTTGGGATTTATCTTCTAGCTTCAGTGGGTTGCCTGGACTTCTTGAAGTTATATACAATTTTTTTACTTTAAAATTTTAGTATGCAGTGTATTGACGTAATGCAAACAAAAATGTAACAAAGTATGCAATGGAAAGTTTCCTCCTACCCCTTTACTCATTTTCCACGAACATCAAAATTCTCGTTTATTCCAGTTTATGTTTATATATAAAAATTCAGATATAGTTTTTGATCTTTTTACACAAAAGTTTGCATATTGTATACACTGTAACTTGCTTTTGTTCATGTAACAGTACATGATGGAAATCTTTTCATATCAATATATGAAAGGTTTCTTTATCCTACTTACAGCTGCAAGGAATTTCGTTGAATGGCTGTAACAGTTTATTTAACCATCAGTTGGTAGACATTTAGGTTGTTTCCAATCTTTTGCCATTATAAATAGCTGTTCATAAAATTGTTATATACACATGTATGTGCATTGTTAAAGAGAGGTCACCTGTAGCTTTCACCAGATTCTCAAAGGGTTGAAAAAGAAAGCGATGAACCATTGTTTTAACACAGGTCCCTCATTCTACAGAAGGGAGAACTGAGGCCCAAAACAGAGTAGAAAGTGACCACAGGCACCTGGGTGGCTCAGTTGGTTAAGCATCTGCCTTCGGCTCAGGTTATGATCCCAGGGTCCTCGGATCATGCCTGTCTCTCCCTTCCCTCTACTGCTCCCCCACTTGTGCTTTCTCGCTCTCTGTCAAATAAATAAATGAAATCTTAAAAATGAAATCTTAAAAAAAGAAAAAAATGTAACCAGCTAATCGTCATCATGAGTGAGTAGCAGATAATCAAGTACCAAAAGGGTACTCCTTAAATAACCCAATAAACATAGTCTGATTCAGTTAAATGCTCATGATGGCTATTACCAGTTTTATAAGTATTTACATTGTGTTTTTGAGTGGGAAACAGCAATAGAATTAGCAATTTTAGGTATATTCAGACGTATATTGCTTAGCAATATTCTTTTGGCATAGTTAGGCCAATTGATAAAATAAAGGTCAAGCCTGCTTTATAATACTGGAAATTAAATTTTGTAGTAAATGCACTGGTTTTTAAGTGAAATTCTTAAAATTTAGTTGTTGAAGCCTCATGGCTCTTTTAGAATTGAATTGTCTATGAAATAAGTGTAAGAGTTTGTACTTGTTGAAAATTTTGGTTGTGTTGGTGATATTTTTGTTTTTTGCCAGCTTCTTGGCAAGCATTAAACTTCAGGACCTTAAGGACTCTTGTGTGAAATGTTTTGTTTTATTATATGCATTGTCAGTTTGCTTTTGCATATAGTATCAGTTGATTTGTGCAACATTGTGTGAAGGCTACTTCATGTTTCTCAAGGAGCTGTAGCTTGTTGCATATACTGTTACAGTATTTGGACCATTTTGAGCAATATTCACAAGTATGTAATGAATGCCTTTGCTCTGCCAGCCAGGCACTGTTCTAGGACCTTGGGAGACATTAGTGAATTGAAATACTCAAAGATTTCTTTCTTGTGGAGCTTTTATTCTAAATTTAGAGACAGTCTTGGTCCATTGATTAAAAAAAAAAAAAAATGGAGCACACACAGACATAGATAGGTACCTTTGCAGCTGCCATAGACCCTTGAATAACAGGAGTTTGAATTCTGTGCGTCCACCTATAAGTGGATTTTTTTTCAAAGACCACATTACAGTGCCATAAATGCATTTTCTCTTTCTTAGGATTTTCCTAACATTTCTTTTCTCTAGCTTTATTGTAAGAATATTATAGTATATAATGCACATAACATACAAAATATATGCTAATCAGCAGTTTATGTTATTAGTAAGACATCTGGTCAGCGGTGGGCTATGAGTAATGTTTTGGGGAAGTCAGAAGTTACTGTGGATTTTTGACTGTGCCAGGGGTCAGTGCCCCTCACCCCTGTATTGTTCAATGGTCAGTTGTATATACAACAGCAATACTTAAGTCTCATTGGTAATAATTATATTTTTATAATATATAATATGTAATATATATTTATATAATATGTAAAATAGTATACATAATATTTTATATAATGTGTAATATATCATATTAAGTATTATAAAATATAATTATTACCATTGAGACTTAAGTATATATATTACATAATAATGAATTTTAAGAATTCATTTAGTCTTGATTTGAAATCAAGAGTGATCATTCTAAATTATACTGCCTTTGAACTTGAAACCAAGACCTTGGGGTGCCTGTGGGTGGCTCAGTGGATTAAGTGTCTGCCTTCCGCTTGGGTCATGATCCCAGAGTTCTGGGATCAAGCCCCATGGTGGGCTCCCTGCTCAGCAGGGAGTCTGCTTCTCCCTCTCCCACTGCCCCTCCCCACTGCTTGTGTTCTCTATCTCAAATAAATAAATAAAATTTTAGTAAGAAAGAAAGGAAGAGGAGCCAAGATCTTTTAGGACAGTTCTTTTTCTTCTACCGTGGGTAACAATTGAAAAGTTAGACAAAGGCCAATGAGTGTTTTAAACTGGCAGTTAGAACTTTTAAAAAATTTTTAGTGTTTAAAGTGCATTGCAGAGGAGCGCCTGGGTGGCTCAGTGGGTTAAGCCTCTGCCTTCAGCTCAGGTAATGATCTCAGGATCCTGGGATCTGGGATCGAGCCCCGCGTCGGACTCTCTGCTCAGCAGGGAGCCTGCTTCTCCCCTCTTTCTCTGCCCGCCTCTCTGCCTACTTGTGATCTCTCCCTCTGTCAAATAAGTAAAATCTTAAAAAAAAAAAGTGCATTGCAGAAATTGAATAGTACCTCATTTATCCCTTCTCTGTAATCCTACTCAACCTCCCTGTTCACTTAGGGTTAACATTATACGTTTAAAAAATTTCCTCTTTCTGTGACAAACAAGTAGTTCTGGTTTATTACTCAGTTGGCAGACAATGTTTGCTATGTGTGCAGCCTAAATTGCATTTAGGACTAATGAATAATGAAATCATGTGATTGTAGTGTAAAAGGACAAGAATTCCCCTCAGCTTTAAGGATTTGTTTTAAAATGTATAAAATGAGTCAACTTTTTATCCTTAATGAGATATAGTCCAGAGTTTGAGAGTGTCTTTATGTGTTATACTAATGCAGGAAACAACTCAGAATGAGATAACCTCACCAACTAAACATTAATTGCCATTGGAGGACTATCTCTATTCTATAGAATTCAGGATTGAGCAGCAGGAATTTAGGAGGTATTTGTTTTTGTCCATTCATATTTCCACTCCTGCCTGACTTCCAGTTAATCTGGATGAGTTGCTTACCCTTGAATTCATTTCTAGCTGAGTTTTTTTGAGTGTAGGATATAGGATATGTTTGTCAAATAGCATTCCACTAATTCAATGAGCATTTTTGGAGCATGTGCTCTGTAAGATAATACAATAAAAAAGATGGATAAGACATGGTCCCCGTTTTTTGAGATTCCACAAGCTGGTTGGACAAACGCCTTACCAAATAACATTACAAAGTGGTAAGTGAGGTGAATGCATAATGTCAACAGAATATAGGAATGGGATAACTAAGGGTGGAGGAAAGCTGAGGTATTTGAGCTATATGTTGAAAAGAATAGGAATTCATCAGATGAGGGAGGAGGGGATGTCCATTCAGGAAGAAGAACCTGTATGTACAAAAGCATGAAGACTCTTGGCATATTCAGGGACTGACAGGGGTTAAATATTGATGGAAATTTGGACTGGAGTGGGAAGGAGAAGAGAAGGGACTGTGGAAGTTAGATCACAAAGGGCATGTGTGTCGTGATTAAAGAATTTGGAACTTGGGACGCCTGGGTGGCTCAGTCGGTTAAGCCACTGCCTTCAGCTCAGATCATGATCCCAGGGTCCAGGGATCGAGTCCCACATCGGGCTCCCTCCTCAGTGGGGAGCCTGCTTCTCTCTGTGCCTCTGCCTGCCACTCTGCCTACTTGTGTTCTTTCTCTCTTTCTCTCTCTCTGACAAATAAATAAATAAATAAATAAAATCTTTAAAGAATTTGGAACTTTATCCTGTAGATAATGCAGAGCCCTTAAAGATTTTTTTAAGGGAGGGGGCAGAGGGAGAGGGAGAGAGAATCTTAAGCAGGCTCCATGTCCAGCATGGAACCCAACATAGGGCTCAATCTCACCACCCTGAGATCATGACCTGAGCTGAAATCAAGAGTCAGATGCTTTTTTTTTTTTTTTTAATTTTAAAGATTTTATTCACTTACTTGACAGAGAGAGACACAGCGAGAGAGGGAACACAGCAGAGGGAGTGGGAGAGGGAGAAGCAGGCTTCCTGCTGAGCAGGGAGCCTGATGCGGGGCTCGATCCCAGGACCTTGGGATCTTGACCTGAGCTGAAGGCAGACGCTTAAGGATTGAGCCACCCAGGCACCCCAAGAGACAGACGCTTAACTGACTGAGCCACCCAGGCACTCCTGCCCTTAAAGTTTTTTAAGTAAGTGGAATGACATCATCATAATGTGCTTGGAGTATGGAGGAAAGAGGTGAATAAAAACAAGGAAGGGAGTCCAGCTAGAGGGCTATTTTAGTAGTTCAGGCAAGAGATGAAGAGAGGCTGGACTAAAGCAGTGGCTATGAGGATGTTTCCTTCAGTCATGCATTAATTTAGTAACCATTTGAGGGCCTTCTGTATGCTGGGCACTGGAACTACAAAAAGAATAAAAACATGGTTCTTTCTCTTCAAGGCGGTATAGTTGGGGAGATTAGTATATAAACATGCCACTGAAATGTGTAATAAATGCACTTATAACCATAATCCAAGATATAATTGTAGAAGGCAATAAGGTATATATTAAGAGAGCCAGTTAATGGAGCAGGATCTGGAGACAGATTGCCTGTATTTGAATTCCAGCTCTGCCATTTATAGCTGTGTGTCCTTGGGTACATTGCTTGACCTTGCCTTAGTTTCCTCATTTAGAAAATGGGGATAGTAATAGCAAAATCAGAAGGTTGTTGTTAAGACTAAGTGAATTATTAGAATGCATGGCATATGAAGAGCTCAAGGAATGTTAGCCGTTTTACAATGAAGAGAATCAAACTTGGATGGATCAGGAATGGCTGCAGTAAAAGTTAGACACAAGGCCCTGAGTATTCAGTAGGTGGATGAGGGCAGGATAAAGATGAGGGGAATCAGTATATTTAGAAGCACAGGAGTATGAAGTAACAAGGAGACGTATAGGGATTGTAAGTAGGAGTTGTTGGAGCATAAAGTGTGTGTGGGAGAGTGGAAGGAGATGGAATTCCAGAAATAAGCAGTTACTGGATAATAGTGGACTTTGAATGCTGTGCTCAGGAGTAAGGATCCACTGAAGAGTTTTAAAGAGGGGTTCCATCTTTGCATTTTAGAGTGATAACTCCTACGGGGTTAATGTAGGAAATAGATTGGAGAACCCAGATGCTCTTTTAGCAAGATGGATAGCTGAGATAAGAAGACTCCTCTGCTACAAATATCCAGAAAAGCTGGATGATATAGAACTAACAGTTGTTTTTTTTTTTAAATATTTTATTTATTTATTTGACAGCAAGAGCAGGAACACAAGCAGGGGGAGCGGGAGAAGGAGAAGCAGGCTTCCCCCCCAGCAGGGAGCCTGATGCGGGGCTCGATCCCCGGACCCTGGGATCATGACCTGAGCTGAAGGCAGACACCTAACGACTGAGCCACCCAGGAGCCCCTGAACTAACATTTTTTTAAAGTGCACTTCTGAGCTTTCAGGAAATAGAGGAAAATCTCCGGGTTCTAGAAATACAAATGAAACTAAAAACCAAAACTTTAGTAAGCCTTGAGCTCATGCTGTGCTGCCCTGGAGCAGGGTGATGGGGCAGGGTAAGGGGTTATTTCTGGTTTCCGTTCCTAATGGACTAAGTTTTAACCATGTAGAAAAAGGAACCAAAACTAAAACTTCTGCACAAAACTGGGATTCTTGATGTGCATTCAAAGTGCAAGGGTGGGTAGAGAAAAAGCTTCCCACTGACACAAGCCAGTAATAAGAAATCTTGTCTTGATTTGCCTGAGTTCGATGCAGAGAGGAAATGGGAAAAAAGGCTTCTCTGAGAAATTGAAGCACAAGATATATGCCTTGCTTTTATTTGGGATCTGAGTTTATATTATATGGTTTAAGTATCAGCAGGCTGAGAAATTAATATAAAAGCTGGGGGTGCCTGGGTGGCTCAGTGGGTTAAGCCTCTGGGTCGGCTCAGGTCATGATCTTAGGGTCCTTGGATCGAGCCCCACATCAGGCTCTCTGCTCAGCGGAGATCCTGCTTCCTCCTCTCTCTCTGCCTGCGTCTCTGCCTGCTTGTGATCTCTCTCTGTCAAATAAATAAAATAAAATCTTAAAAAAAAAAGAAATTAATATAAAAGCTGGCTTCAAACTAGTAATACCCCTGGGTCACCTGGAGAAAGGAAAAACAAGACTCCAAGGGGTACTCCCAACTTGGGCCAGAAGAGATTCTCTAAGAAAGAAGCCCAGCTGAAGATGAACTTATAATTAAATGTGACACATGTGGAAACCATTTTCTTTTTCTTTCTTTGTTTTTTTTTTTAAAGATTTTATTTATTTATTTGACAGACAGATCACAAGTAAGCAGAGAGGCAGGCAGAGAGAGAGAGGAGGAAGCAGGCTCCCCGCTGAGCAGAGAGCTCAATGTGGGGCTCGATCCCAGGACCCTGGGATCATGACCTGAGGCAGAGGCTTTAACCCACTGAGCCACCCAGGCGCCCCTGGAAACCATTTTCTAACATAAATGAGAGTTAGTAGCTACAACAAGCAAGAGGATTATATCTCTGGGAACCAGCATAGTAGAATAGCAGCTTGAATGATAATTTAAATTAACATATTTTAAGTGACTTAAGACATTAAAGAATTAATTGACGTCCCAGAAAATGAATAAGATGTTATGAAACAGGTACATTTGAAAAAGAGCTAAACATAATGAAAAATATAGTCCGTTAGGTTAAGAAAAACTCAGTAAATAAGCAATAGCTTACACAGATGAAAAGAAAATCAGTAAGCTGGGAATTAGATATATGGAAATCCTGAAAACAAAACAGTAAACAATGAAGGAAACTCTGAAAGTGGGGAAGAAAAATGAAAGATCAAGAAGACCCAACATGTAATAATAATTACAGAAGGAGAAGAGTAGAATGAGGAGACATGGAATTGAAAGAGATGACGACTTGAGAGTATTTCAGAATTAATAAAACGATGTGAATCCTTAGGTTTTAGACTTAAGAGGCTCTGGAAATAATTAAATGAACAAGAAAAACAATCCCCACAACCAAATACATTGCAGTGAAACTGTAGAACACCAAAGGCACTTTAAAAAGCAACCAGAAAGAAAATAGGAGCAACAGACCGAGATCAGACATCTTGTAATCAACAAGAGAGGCCAGAAGAAAATGGAATAATGTCTTCTAAGTGTTGACAGAGATCTGAATTTTGTATTCAGCTAAATTATCACTCAAGAGTGAGGGAAAAATAAAAATATTTTCAGATAAACAAAAATACGGAGTATTTACCATGCTATTTCTGAAAGAACTCTTACGCTAAAGAATGTATTTCAGGAAGAAAGAAATGTAACAGGAGAAAGTAGGATACAAGAAATCATGGTGAAGAGAGAAATTGGTGTGTAAACTAAGCCAACATTGACCGTATGAAACAAAAATAATGATTTTTTTTGTGGGGGCCAAAACCAAAGTGGAACTAAAATATTGGACAAGGATAAAATGTAAGCTGGGAGGGAAAGTGGTCAGTATTAAAGAGTTCTAAGTTTCCATATATAGTTCAGGGAGATAGAGATATTGATTAACTTTAGGCTTTCGGATGCATATTAAAAATTTAAGGGTAACCACTAAAAGAAATACAATGAATAACTTGATCTGCTGCATTTATAGAGAAACATACCTTTCCCAAATTAGAGAATATACATTCATTTTAAACGAATATAGAACATGCACATAATTAGGCACATAAAGTTTCAACAAATACCAAAGATTGCTATATAAACCATGTTATCTGACCCCAATACAGTAAAATTAGAAGTTACTGACAAATATAACCAATTTCCCTCCTGGTTTGTGTTTGGAAATTAAAAATGCAAAAACAGACTTCTAAATAATGTATGGTAAAGAACAAAATCATGGAGATTGGAATATATTTAGAATTGAGTAACAATGTAAACAACTCTCTCAGAATCTGTGGAATATAGCTAAAGCAAAACTAAGGAAAATTTAAGTGCCTATATTATATTTCATTGAATCTTGGGTTGCCATCTTCTGTAAGATGCACTATCGTTTACCAAACAATGCTTTCCTATCACTTAGACCTTTTAACTTTATGCTTCCTGCAAGAGCTCTTATAAATTTATTTATAGATTTAACATATGACTTGAGCATGTATTTATAAAAGGAAATGAAGTAATAAATTAGGATATTCCTGTTCATGATTCTTCTAAATCAGGTTTTGACTGAATGATAGAGGTTTGTGTTTTTCTACTTAGTATTGCTTACTGTGTCAGAGAGATCATTGGTGATACAGCATTTCTTAAAAGAGTGCCCTATAGCTATCCTTATCATTTTAGCTATCCTTATCATTTTCTTTGACACTGCTGGCACCCATCAAGTTTTGATGCTGATGCTTTCTTGAGCTTGCCAGATGGCTTCAACAAAAGCTTTTCAGACTCATAGTTCTTTGTCAGATGGTCTAAATAGGTTTGTTGGCTAATATTGAGAGATTACCGTTGTCCAATCATGCCACCAGGCATAACCACCAAATCACTACATTTTTTTTGCAAGCTTATTCTTTAATTATCTATGTTTATGCATAAGCAAGGACAGTGGGCTCATCACTGCTGCCTGACTGACAGTGATTATAAGACTTAAGTTGTAAGAAACATCCCAATTTCAGAGATGTTAACGTGAAGAAATATATGTCCTAGAATCTGAAGGTATTTCTTTTTTTAAAGATTTTATTTATTTATTTGTCAGAGAGAGGGAGAGAGAGAGTATAAGCAGGCCGAGTAGCAGGTAGAGGCAGAGGGAGAAGCAGGCTTCCTGCCGAGCAAGGAGCCCGATGTGGGGCTCGATCCGAGGACCCTGGGATCATGACCTGAGCCAGAGGCAGCCGCTTAACAACTGAGCCACCCAGGCATCCTAAATCTTAAAGGTATTTGAATTGAAAGACTGAAAATTATTATTAATTATTATTTTTTGAAGATTTTATTTATTGATTTGACAGAGAGAGACACAGCAAGAGAGGGAACACAAGCAGAGGGAGAAGCAGGCTTCCTGCTGAGCAGGGAGCCTAATGCAGGCCCAATCCCAGGACCCTGGGATTATGACCTGAGCTGAAGGCAGCCGCTTAGCGACTGAGCCACCCAGGTGCCCCTGAAAATTCTTTTTTAAAGATTTATGTATTTATTTGAGAGAGAGAGAGACTGCAGGGGGTGAGGCAGAGGGAGAGAAAGTGTCAGACTCTGCACTGCGCATAGAGCCCAATGCGTGCTTGATCTCATGGTTTTGGAGATCACCACCTGAGCCGAAACCAAGTCTGTGCCACCCAGGCGCCCCAAGACGGAAAATTATTGAGTTAAGCGGCCAGCTGAAGAAGGTAGGAAAGTAACAGCAGATTAAACCCAAAGGAAGTAGAAGATCAGAAAGAATAAAGATAACAGGAATTAATGGAATAGAAAACAAACAGTGAAGAGGATTAATAAAGCCAAAATGGGAATTCACAGAAGGTACTAATATAAGATTTATATCATAGACAAATCTCTGGCAAGGTTGGTCAAAGAAAAAAACAAGAAGTCATAAATGTTAGGAATGAAGTAGGGAACACAGCTATAGATATGATAAATATATAAAAATGCCATAAATATAGAATATGGAATTTTATGCCATGAGTTTGAAAAGTATAAATAGTCAACTTCCTGGAAAATGCAACCTGTCACAGCTTACTCAGGAATAAATAGAAAATATGAATAAAAATGTAACTAAAAAAGAACTTGAATAGTAAAATCTATTTGTAATATGGATAATATAAATATTATAAGTAATATGGGGATGTAATAGCAAAATCCAGAATGTTGGGAACTGCAGGATACATGGCCCATTTTCTTCCACAAATAATGTGAAGAAGAAGAAGAGGAGAGGTGGGAAGGAAGAGGAAGAAGAAAAAGAGCAATAGAAAGGAAACCTGTAGATTAAAAGATACAACAAATTTTTTTTTTTAAGATTTTATTTATTTACTTGACAGAGATCACAAGTAGGCAGAGAGGCAGGCAGAGAGAGAGAGGAGGAAGCAGGCTCCCTGCGGAGCAGAGAGCCCGATGTGGGGCTTGATCCCAGAACCCTGGGATCATGACCTGAGCTGAAGGCAGGGGCTTTAACCCACTGAGCCACCCAGGCGCCCCTAAAAGATACAACAAATTTAAGTGTATGAACTTATTTGGATCCTGGCTTGAAAAACTATAAAAACATTTGACAGGAAATTGAATACTGCTTAGGTGTTTGTTGGTATTAAAAATTATGAAATTTTTAATGTGACAGTAGTTTTCTAGTTACATGTTTTGAAAGAGTCCTTTAGGAGAGATACTAAGATGATATGATGTGTGGAATTTGTTTCAAAAATCATTCCTTCGGGGGGTTGGGGGAAGGTAATGATGGGGATTATATGAAATACGATTGGCAATGAAATGACTGTTGAAGCTGGGGCATGGATAGGTTGGGGTTCATTATATACAAGTCTCTCTAAAAAATATTTGAGACTTTTCAGTAATAAAAAGTGGAAGAAAAATTCTATCCATTAAAGAAGCACCAGGCACAAAGTTTTACATGTTACCTAAATATTGCAGGATGGGTGATCCTTATGCAAACTATTCCGGGGAATAAAAGTGTTCCCAGATTCATTTTGGAGGGCTTTTACAACTGGATATCAAAATCATACTAGGACAGGATAAGAAAGGAAAAATACTGGCCAATCTCATGAATGTATATTTAAAAAATCCCTAGTGAGATACATACTAAGTTAGTACATTTAAAAAAAAAACATAACCAAGTAGCATTTATTCTAGGAATGCGAGTTCAGTGTAACATTAAGAATGTAATGTGGGGCGCCTGGTGGCTCATTTAAGCTTCTGCCTTCAGGTCATGATCCCTGGGTCCTGGGATCAAGCCCCGCATTGGTCTCCCTGCTCAGTGGGGAGTCTACTTCTCCCTCTCCCTCTGCCTCCTCCCCCTTGCTCATGCTCTTTCATATAAATAAAATCTTGAAAAAAATGTAATTCACTATATTAATGAACTAAAGGAAAATAAAATCCTAGATCATCTCAATAGATTCTTAAAAGAGCATTTGATAGAATTTGCCACTCATCATTTACAAAGCAAGAACACTTGGAATAGAAGGAAACTTTTAAAAAGATTTTTATTTATTTATTTGAGAGAGAGAGAGAGAGACAGTGAGAGAGGGAACACAAGCAGGGGGGGGGGGTGGGAGAAGGAGAAGCAGGCTTCCTGCAGAGCAGGGAGCCTGACGTGGGGCTCAATCCCAGGACCCCGGGATCATAACCTGAGCCGAAGGCAGACACCCAACGACTGAGCCACCCAGGTGCCCCAGAAGGAAACTTTTTTAAGTGGAACTTGTCAATAAGGATGTTTAGTGGCCAAAAACAGTCAAGACCATTTTGGAGCACATTGCTTTATCAAATATTAAGCTATTATAAAGCTGTATTAATTAAAACAGTGAGATATTGGTGTCAGGATAGTTGGATAACCAATGTTAAGTAATTAAAAATTCCAAAAAAAATAAAGAGTCCAGTAACATGCCCTCATATATTTGAATTTGGTAGATGACGGGTGGCATTACAGATCAGTGGGACAAAGACACCATATTCAGGTGTTGTGGTTAGTTAGCCAACCTTAGAGAGAGCAGGGGAAAAAATAGATCTTTACCTTATACTATATAAAAAATTAATTCCAGATGGGTTAGAGGTCAGACTATAAAGCTTAAGAAATACTAGAAGTATTTCTGTGAAAATGGGGTAGAGAAGTATTCTTCATACAAACACACAGCATAAAGGAAAGATTGGTAATTTGACACATAAAGGTAAAACACTTTTGTATGATAAAAGATAATATAAAGTAAGAAGATACACCACAGGGTGGAAGAAAATATTTTCAGTGAAATAACTGACAAAAGATTAATTTGCAAAATATATGAGGAACCACAAATCACTATGACAGACACCTCATTAGAAAAATGGTGAGGGGATATAGACATTTCACAGAGGAGGAAAACTGAAAGGCCAAAAACATCTGGAATGATGCTCACTATCATTGGTAATTTGGGAAATACAAATTAAACCAGTGATGAAAGGCCATCAGACTGGCATGATTTATGATCAGTTATTGATAATTAATAATGGAGAACTACATGCTGCTGGAAGAGTATAAGCTGGTACAACCATTTTGGAGAGCAGTTTGGCCACACTTAAAGGTTGAAGAGCTACATTTCTTACCATGTGGCAATTCCATCAGTAGGTGTCTGCCCTATACAGAAATATGTGTATGACATGTTACATATTCATATATATATATATACATATATATATATGGCTATACACATGACAAAATTTTAAAAAATGGTGCTAACTATGGTATGGAAAAAGTAATAACAGCTGTCCTTGGTGGGAAAAGACAAGAGGATGAATAACGGTTGAGACAATTATTGTCGTCTCTCCAGAGAAAACTATTGTTTTGTTTTTTTTTTTAATATTTTATTTATTTGTCAGAGAGAGAGAGAGTGAGCACAGGCAGACAGAGTGGCAGGCAGAGGGAGAAGCAGGCTCCCTGCCGAGCAAGGAGCCTGATGTGGGACTCGATCCCAGGACGCTGAGATCACGACCCGAGCTGAAGGCAGCCGCTTAACCAGCTGAGCCACCCAGGTGTCCCGAGAAAACTATTGTTAATAATTATACATTTCCTGCCAGACTTTACTAGCTTGTTTCCAGTGCTTGCCAAGTGTATATGTATATGTATTACTGTATATGGCTTTTTAATGATAAGAATTAGTAAAAGAAATGGTTTAACTTTCTTTTGATACATAGGGTCATGTTGATGATTAACCACTATGGTGATGAGGGAAGATTCTGTTGCGTCAGGATATCACTCATATATCCTGTAATATCTGAAGTTCAATGCATATTCTCTTTAGGTCCCTTATTCTTGTAGTTCTTTAACAATGCAGGTACTTGTGAGAGAGAAATAGATCAACTTGTTCATGTATGGTAGGGAGGTTTTTACCAGATTTATGCATTCTTCAAGTTAGGATGGTTTTGGAGAGAGAGTTAGCATTTATGGAATTTACTTTGTACTAGGTCCCATATGTTAGGTTTTACAGCTTATTTACTAGACATTTACAGAGTACCTTGTCTGTGTAAGTCATTAAACTAGATACTTAGAAAGGATGGACTTGAAGAGAACAAGAATGTCTAGAGGAGGAACATTGAAGGAAGAAGGATTATCTTTCATACTTAGTAACTGTGCCTCAGTCTAATTTAGAAGATTAGATTAAAATAAGTGTTAGACAATTGTAATGAAGATATGTAAGGGAAGAAGAGTGTTTGCTGATATTCATACTGATAAAGATGATGCAAGACTGTCCAATTTCAACACCTTATTATCCTTTCTGGTTTTCCAAAGGAAATGGATAGTATTACTATGAAGATAGTTGTGTGCAGAAGCTGAGCTGGTTTATCCCAGATTTATACTTTCCATAAGGCTGGTATTAGCTGTTTTGATTGGAAAGATCCTTAGTTCTTTTTATCAGATTATACCCATTCATTGAACTCTTTTATAATATTTTATAATATTATAATAATATTATAAAATATTATATTATAAAAGACATAAAATATAGGCATATTATAAAAGAGTTCAATGAATGGGTATTCATATATATGTAATATTATAAACTGACCCTGGGGAACCTTGGAGGTCCTTCTTGGTGACTTTATTAAGAACAGTTTAGAGAGTGGTGAAACAAACAAACAAACAAAAAGGTCCTATTAGCATGGGTTAAAGTGAGAAAGGAGAAACTAAATATACACTCTACTTTTTGGAGGGCTTTGCTGTAAAGGGGGGGCAGGAAAAAGGCCAGTATCTGCTGGGGGACAAGAGCTCAGGAGTGTTTTTCTTGTTAAGATGATATTAAGATGATATTAAGTCATGTTTGTGTATTAGATTTGTGTATTTTCATATTAGGGAGAAATTGATGGTGCTGGAGAGAGTTAAGTGATGAGCTAAGGTCATGAAGAGGGAAGAAAAGATGTGATTTGGAACACCACGGGGAGATTGATCTAACACGTGAATAGGGATACTTCTACCATTCTGGTGACTCTACTCATTGCTTTCTATATTTGGAGAGTTTTAATGATTTGAAAGTTAAGTTTTCTAGTGAATTAAAATCTGCTTGCCTAGTTCTAATATTGAAGTATTTAAAGAACATGATTATTTCTATCTGAATTTTTAGGTTGAACTTCTTAAATTAATCTCTTTGGTTCTCTTCCTCCCTTTCCAAAGGTTCTGGCCATACGACATTACATAGTGATCTTGTTAATGGATATGCTTTTTGAATCCTTTTTGACCTTTTGTCACCTATGATTACTCTGCCTAGAAGACACTGTCTACCTGTTAAATTATACTCATCTTTTAAGGCCCAGGTGAAGCATAAGTGCTTTGTGAAATTTTTTCTCACCCACATAGGAGTCAGCTACCTTCCTTTGTGCCACCACATAAGCATGCCTATCACTCATGTCTCTGGACTTCAGTTCCTCATTTGTGTATCTGGCACTACAGTGAACTCTCTGAGGTCAGAGATGATGTTTCTATGTTTTCAGCACTTAGTATAGTACTTGGAATGTATTGGATACATAGACAATGCTTAATGAAGGAAAATGATTCCTTAGAAAAAAAAATCCCTAAAAGTTTTTGATTATATGTGATGATTCCTTTACCCTTTCAGAGCTGACCCTTATACTTTAAATAATGCCCGACTAGTGCAGAGTCTAATGGGGTGGACTGTCTCTCCATCTGGATGCTAGATTCCTAATGCTGCTAAAGGTAGCATTAGCCTTACTCAACTGAATTTATCAGCAACAAAACTGGCTTCTTTGTTATTGGTATGAGCTGCTGTCAGACCGTCTTCCTCGTCACATGTATTTACCACAAGATTTTTAGGCTTGAAGATAACTTATTTCCAGTTTTGGTTTGGTTTTTATTTTTCTGAATAGCAGTGGACTTATTTTCCCTTTACTTCTATTTTGCCATTTCTCTTGTGTTTTGTCCAGTGTTTGGTTCTGTAGAACATTATAATAAAAACCTCAAAAGATTGGACTCTATTAAAGTTTACCTTTGCCTTAAGTGTAAAGAAAAGCTTTACTACAATTCCCTTCAGACAGTACATTCTTTGAAAGACTTTAGTATGAAATGGTGCTAATAGTATTATTTCTGAAGATTTTATTTATTTATTTGACAGTGAGAGAGGGAGAGAGCGCAAGCAGGGGAGTGGCAGGCAGAAGGAGAGGAAGAAGCAGGCTCCCTGCTCAGCAGGGAGCTGCTTGATGTGGGGCTTGATCCCAGAACCCTGGGATCATGACCTGAGCCAAAGGCAGACGGTTAACTGACTGAGCCACCCTGGTGCCCCAATAGTGCTAACGGTTTTAAAGATCGTTCTCGGGGTGCCTGGGTGGCTCAGTGGGTTAAGCCTCTGCCTTCAGCTCGGGTTGTGATCTCAGAGTCCTGGGATTGAGCCCCGCATCAGGCTCTCTGCTCAGCGGGGAGCCTGCTTCCCCCTTCTCTCTGCCTGCTTCTCTGCCTACTTGTGATCTCTCTCTCTCTGTCAAATAAAATAAATAAAATCTTTATTAAAAAAAAAAAGATCGTTCTCATTGGTTCATTCAACAAAAAATTTTCAAGCCACTGTCTTACACTAGGACAGATACCTAGAAATCATCCCTGTCTTCAAGGAAATCTCCTAGTTTGGGGAGGCAGAGGCAGAGATAAGTAATTATAACACAGGTAATAAATGCTACTACCATTGAGATAAGTCCAGAATGTTATGAGAGCCTACAGGAAGCTAATGCCATTCTCTCTGGGTTAGTGGGAAAAGCTTCACAAAGAAGAGGGCAGTAGGCAGGGTTTTGAAGTAATCATCATCCTCTCAAAAAGGAGACAGGTATGGCATATCTAGTTATAGTGAGATGTGTTAAGGCTGGAGAGGGGATCAGTATTGCAGGAATGGAAGAATGTGGCTGGAATGGTAGATTGGGTCCTGTTTATAAATCTTGGAGGCAGAGAGAAGCCAATAAAAGTAAGCAGGAGGATGATAGGGTCAGGAGTCTGTTTATATTATGAAGAACCAAGGAAGGAGTGTTGATGGTAGATGGAAAGACAAAAAGAGTCAACAGGCCAGTTAGGCTACCATTTAATACACACAGAATTTGTAGAGTAGGTATTGGAAGATTAGATGAGAGGAACAACCCTGTTAAGCTAGATATGACTCCCATTTTACAGATGAAGAAGCATAGACTTCGTAAAGACAGTATTTATCCGGTGGGTGGTAGATTTGAATGTATGTGGTATGGTTCCAAATCCTGTACTCTTTTCTAATTTTGGTATCACTTCACCTTAACAGAGTAGTGTGAATGATTCTTTGCTTCCAACAGAGCGGAAAGTAAATCCAAAGGATATGGTGGGGGCAATCATATGACGGTCTTTTTCTGCCTAGATCTACAGGGCCTTCATCTCTGCAGCGTTCCTATACCTGTGTTTGCTTCTGTGACCTCTTTTATTGTGTGTCTCATGTTGCTTTGATGGGGCTGATCCAGTGCAGGCTGCCTAACTGTGTCTTTTTTTTTTTTTTTTTAAGATTTTATTTATTTATTTAACAGGGAGATAGAGAGAGAGAGAGATATCAAGATCACAAGTAGGCAGAGAGGCAGGCCGAGAGACAGGGGGAAGCAGGCTCCCTGGTGAGCAGAGAGCCTGATGCAGGGCTCGATCCCAGGACCCTGGGATCATGACCTGAGCCAATGGCAGAGGCTTAACCCATTGAGCCACCCAGGTGCTCCCTAACTGTGTCTTATTATTTGGGCCATTTCTGGATTCAACAAGGAAACTTACTGCTTTCACTTTGCTCTTATTTAATACCTGCTTTTGCAAATCCTGTGGGTCTCTACTTACTCTGTCTTTCTCCCATCCATGTGTCTTAGTCAATTTGGGCTACTATAACAGAATATCATGGACTGAGGGACTTACAAACAACAGAAATTTGGGTGCCTGGGTGGCTCAGTCGGTTAAGTGTCTGCCTTTGGCTCAGGTTTTGATCTCAGGGTCCTGGGATTGAGCCCCACATTGGGCTCCTTGCTCAGTGGGGAGCCTGCTTCTCCTTCTCCTCCCTACTTGTGCTATCTCTTTCTTGCTATCTCTGTCTCTGTCTCTCTCTCTCAAATAAATAAAATCTTTTTCTTTTAGAGATTTTATTTATTTATTCGATAGAGACACATCAAGAGAGGGAACACAAACAGGGAGTGGGAGAAGGAGAAGCAGGCCTCCCATTGAGCAGGGAGCTGGATGTGGGGCTGGATCCCAGGATCCTGGGATCATGACCAAGCCTAAGGCAGATGCTTAACTACTGAGCCACCCACTCGCCCCTCAAATAAATAAAATCTTAAAAAAAAAACAAAAACCAAAACAGCAGAAATTGGTTTTTCATGTTCCCAGAGGCTGGAAAGTGAAAGATAAGATGCATATAGCTTAGTGTCACACTGGAGTCCACCTCCTACTTCATCTTGCTGTGTTCTCACTTGGTAGAGGGAAGAGGGAGCTCTCTAGGGTCTCTTTCATAAGAACACTAATCCCATTCATGAGGGCTTTGCTCTCATTACCTAAAAGCCTTTCCAGGGCCCCACCTTGAAATACCATCGCACTGGGGATTAAGTTTCAACATACGCATTTTGGGGGGATGCAAACATTTATTTCCAGAGGTTGATAACTAGAGTCAGCAGGTCAGATCCAGCCTGCTGCTCATTTTTGTGATTAAAGTTTTTTTTGGAACATAGCCATACTCATTCATATTGTCCATGACTGCTTTCATGCTACAACAGTAGACAGTTGTGACAGAGACCCTATGGTCTGCAAAGCCAAAAATATTTAGTATCTGGCCATGAGTCTACAGCCCCAGGCTGCTCATTATTCTTTCCAGATCAAGGTACAAATCAGATTAATTTTTTTAAGCAAAGGGAGCAAGATATAACTTGAAAATTGAGTATTATCATTCATTTTTTTTAGCAGTTAATTTAGTAAGTACTTTCGAGTTGCCCCACTAATATATAGAAAAAATAATCTCTTTTTTTCCCCCACTGAATTCCTTATACTTCCCTACAATTCTAAGAAATTTCTGTCCCTGAAAAATGTTAAGTAAAATTTTTCTTTCTCCTTATGGGTAAGTTTCTGACATTTAATGAGTATTAGTTATATAGCCAACACTGTACCAGACACATTGCATTAAATCATGTTTAATCATTCATAATGGTTCAGTTGAGGGAAGTACTGTTATCCTTTTGGGAATAGGGAAACTGAGGGCCAGAGAAGTTGTAGTGTGCCCAGTGTCACACTGGTAAGTGATACTGTCTAAGTGTTCTCCTCAGCCCAGGATCTTTGTACTTGTGGAATCAGGCATACTCATGTGGCTGGTAATATGCTATATTAAAAAAACAGACAGACAAACAAATATTTAACTGAGTAACCGACACAGGTAGACATTACTATGGAGTCCCAAAAGTAGCCCCTTCATATTCTATGCAGGGGAGATTCTGCCCAAATTTGGCATTGTTTTCACATAAAAGTAAAACCCTATTCCCCAGCCTACCTATCTGACCTGTACATCTCTTCCAAACAACCTTTCTGCTCTAGCAAATCATATTCATTCACTGTCCAGCCTTCATACTTTGTGCTTCATTATTCACATGCATTGCTCTTTCTCCATCTCTTGATTTACCTAAGTTTTACCAGTTAGTTTCTGCTTGGTCCCCTGCCTCTCTTTCCTGGTTCTCTTCCTCCTGTGGATGGGGGGTGGGGCTGTTGATTGCAGTGTTTGCTTGTAAGCTTCATTTAGCATTTGTTTACTTGTGATATTCCGTCATTGTCTCTGTTATTTAAATATTTTAAAAAACTATAAGCTTGTCTTCACTTATAAGCTTGGCGAAAGGGTCTTGTGCCTTATTTTGTGTGTATTTTCTTTTCCCACAGCAACTCCCTTTTTCTTTATTGGTCATTCCTGCTTTAATTTTTTAATTTCTGGAAACTTTTTTCCTTATTCTTACGTAACTTTACGGGATAACTTGATATCTAATCACTATTCTTTTTCTTCTGTGATTTCTACAATTATATTGCTGTTCTTTTTCCCTTTGTTATTGCCATTTCTATGTTTAATTTTTTTTTTTTTTAAGCAGGCTCTACGTCCAGTGTGGGGCCCTAATTTACCACCCCAAGATTGAGAGTCACATACCCTACTGACTGAGCCAGCTAGGCATCCCTGTTTAATAGTTTTTTTTTTTTGTTTGGTTTGGTTTTTTTGTGCATTCAGTCTGGCAATGTGCATCTCTCATTTAACCTAAATGGTTTCCTGTCTTATTAATGCAATAGCTCTCATTATTAAAAAGTCTTTCTATATAATTTTCATGGTAGGATGATCATACATTGTATAGACTGCCCATAATTAGCCTAAACATTCCCTCAAAATTGGATTTTTAGGTTATTCTCAGTTTTTGTTTTACATTTATGAATAGGGTTGCAATGAAAATCTTTTTTTAAAAGATCATTTAATTTATTTATTTGAAAGAGAGAGAAAAAGCACATGCACAAGGCAGGGTGGGTGGGCAGAGAGAGGGGGAGAAAGAGAATCTGCACTGAATGTGGAGGCCAATGCTGGGCCCAGTCCTAGGACCCTGAGATCATGACCTGAGCCAGAGTCAGACACTTAGCTGACTGAACCACCTAGAAGCCCCACAATGAAAATCTTTTTATATAAAAGTTCTTCTGTATTTTAGGTTATTTTATTAGATAGATTCCTGGAAATTAATTATTGGGTCAAAGGTTATAAGCACTGTATATGTTCTTAGTATGTGGGCTATGACATTTTGGTTAGATTAGTTCTTTTTTGAAGGATAGTTTTTTTTTTTTTTTAAGATTTTATTTATTTGACAGAGAGAGATCACAAGTAGGCAGAGGCAGGCAGAGAGAGAGGAGGAAGCAGGCTCCCTGCTGAGCAGAGAGCCTGATGCGGGGCTCAATCCAAGGACCTGAGATCATGACCTGAGCTGAAGGCAGAGGCCCAACCCACCGAGCCACCCAGGTGCCCCTTGAAGGATAGTTTTAAAATAAAAGCAGGATAAGTTCATGCAGGAATAATATGTGGTGTTAATTATGGTACGTAAGTAAGTAGCCTTAAAGTTTGGTATTTGGACTACAAACCAGGCTAGGCTTCACTAGTGTTAACAAAGATCACAGCCAGCCTTGAATCAGCTCATGTCCTGATTGGATTGTGAGGTGATCTGCCCGCATTCTGTCTGCTTGTGGAGAATATGACGAATGCTCTGTGAGAATATAATAGCATCCAGAGCCTCTACAGCTTTTCATACACAATGAATGACATTCTAACAAAAGTTACTGGGTAAACCCAGAAACCAGACCAGGAATAAAAACAGACAGTATAGACAAAGATTCGTGGTATCCCAGTCATCTGAAAATTTATTCAGTCAGTTTCTGATTGAAGGATATTTAGGTTGTTTCCAGTCTTTAGTATTGTGATGATCCATAGTGAACATTTTTATACTATGTCTTTGTACTACGTTTTTATACTACATCTGTGTATGATTTATCTTTAAGATAAAGGATACCCTTGCTAACTCTTGTCTTTATCAAATTCTTTGGTCTTTACTAATCTAATATAAAGAAGTATTTTGTTTTAAGTTTTTAATATCTTAAAATATGAGTGACATTGAACACATTTTAATAGATTTGTAAGTCATCTGAGTTTAATTTTTCCCAAAACTGCCTGTTCATGGCATTTGCCTATTGCTTTATAGGGTTGTTAGGCTTTTTTTTCCTTTTTAAAAAATTAGGGGCACCTGGGTGGCTCAGTGGGTTAAAGCCTCTGCCTTCGGCTCAGGTCATAATCCCAGGGTCCTGGGATCGAGGCCCGCATTGGGCTTTCTGCTCGGTGGGGAGCCTGCTTCCTCTTCTTTCCCTGCCTGCCTCTCTGCCTGCTTGTGATCTCTGCTTGTCAAATAAATAAATAAAATCTTTAAAAAAATTATTAAGTAATAAGGCATAGTAGGTAAGAGCACAGATTCTGGAGTCAGATTGCTTGGGTTCAAGTCATAGCTCCTTCATTGATAGCAATATAACCTTGGGCAAAATAAATGCTCTGAGCTTCAGTTTCCTCACCTGTAAAATGGGGATCATAGTGCCTTCCCTTTGGGTCATTATGAAAATTAGATAAGTTAATAAATGCAAAGTGTTTAGAAATGAGCCTGGCATATAATTTAAGTGCTACATAACTGCCAGCCATCATAATGGTGCTGTGGTGCTAATAGAGATAGAAATTACCCAAAGAGGGGCGCCTGGGTGGCTCAGTGGGTTAAGCTGCTGCCTTCGGCTCAGGTCATGATCTCAGGGTCCTGGGATCGAGTCCCACATCGGACTCTCTGCTCAGCAGGGAGCCTGCTCCCCTCTCCCTCTCTCTGCCTACCTCTCTGCCTACTTGTGATCTTTCTCTGTCAAATAAAATAAATAAAATCTTTAAAAAAAAAAAAAAGAAATTACCCAAAGAGATTTTTTTCTTTTTTCTTTCCCTTTCTCTTTTCTTTCTTTCTTTTTTTTTTGTTTAAGTAGGCTCCACACCCAATGTGGGGCTTGAACTCAGAACCCTGAGATCAAGAGTTGTGTGCTCTACCAACTGAGCCCACTAGGCACTACATCCAAAGAGATTTTTTTTTTAAATTTGCCCAAGAACAAGTAGCTAGTAAGTAGGAGTATTCAGATCAGGATCTAGGTCTTGGGACCTGATTCCAAAGTTCTTATTCATCCTGATGTGCTGATAAGATATTGAACCTATGGGGGTGAAAACTCAAGCACTGTCAGGTACCAAGGCATGATTAACTTTGGCTTTGGGAGTTGTTAGGGTTAACATCTTTTCAGTACAGTTGAGTGAGTTTCTCTTTCTAATTTTGTATTGAGTATGCTTTGACAATGATACTTCATTCCTGAGGTTCGGTGCAATTAGAAAAATGCCTGTTTTGTATTTTGTTTTGTTTGTTTGCCTTTATGAGTAACCAGTCACCTTACCCCAGAGAAAATCCTTTTCAGGAAGAACCTTCAAGGAAGTACAGCTGCTCCTACAGTTCACATTAGACTGAGTGCAGTGCTCAGCTTAAGTCACCAGCCATAGGTGGTGTCATTCTTAAGGCATCATATCCTTAGAGAGTTTCTCTTCCTGTTAAACATAGTCATTGTTGGAGGAGAGGCGTTAAGAATTCCTACAACCATTGGATTCATTTACAAATACCAAGATATTCAGCACCTCGGTGACACCTGAAGTAGTTTCTAGCATGTCTTTCTGTGCAGTGAAGAAGTGTGAGTAGTTGTTTCTGTACTGATAAAATTTGAAAATCCCTATAGAAGGTGGTGGAGGAATTAGGTTTGGGACTAACTCCTCTGGACTAAGGAGGGTGATGGTGTTTTTAGTCTCCCCCATTATTGATAACATTCACCAGATAGATTTGTTACCAAGGATGAACTTAAAATGACACATTATAATCACCCAAAGTCTATAGTTTACTTTAAGTTTCACTCTTGTTGTACATGCTGTGGGTTTGGGAAAAAAAAAAACGTAATGACATATATCCATCATTGTAATATCATACAGAGTATTTTTATTGCTCTAAGAATCCTTTGAACTCTGCCACTTCATCCCCACCTACCCTCCATTCCTGGCAACCACTGATCTTTTTATTGTTTCCATAATTTTGTCTTTTCTAGAATGTCCTGTGGTTGGAATCATTCAGTATGTAGCTTTTTCAGAAGGGCTTCTTTGACTAAGTAATACGCATTTAAGTTTCCTCCATGTCATCTCATGTCTTTAATAGCTTATTTCTTTGGAACACTAAATAATATTCCATTTTCTGTATGTACCACAATTTATCCATTTACCTACTAAAGGATATCTTGGTTGCTTCCAAGTTTTGGCAATTATGAATAAAGCAGATAAAAATATCTTTGTGTAGGGTTTTGTATGGACATAAGTTTTTATCTCATTTGGGTAAATATTAAGGAGTGCAGTTGCTGGATCATATGGTAGGACTATGTTTAGTTTTCTAAGAAACTGCCAGATATGTCTTCCAAAGTGGCTGTACCATTTTGCATTCCCACCAGCAATGAATGAGTTCCTTTTGCTCCACATCCTCCCCAGCATTTGGTGTTGTCAGTGTTTTGGATTTTGACAATTCTAAGAGGTGTGGAGTAGTATCTTGTTTTAATCTGTAATTCTTTAATGACATACAATATGGAGTGTCTTTTTATGTGCTTATTTGTCATGTGAATATTTTTGGTAAGGTGTCTGTTAAGGTCTTTTGCCCATTTTAGAAAAATCAGGTTGTTTTCTTACTTTTGAATTTTAATAGTTATTGGTATATTTTATTTTATTTTTTTTTTTTACCTTTTCTTTCTTTCTTTTTTTTTTTTTTTTTTGTAATCTCCACACCCAACAAGGGGCTCAAACTCACCACCCTGATATTAAGAGTCGCATGCTCTACCAATTGAGCCAGCCAGGCACCACTAGTTCTTTATATATTTGAGATAACAGTCTTAAATCAGCTATATCTATTGCATATATTTTCTCCAGTCTGTGGTTTACTTTCTCATTCTCTTGACATTGTCTTTTGCTGAGCAGAAATTTTTAATTTTGATGATGTACACGGATTATGTTTTTGAAAGTATATATTGGGGCACCTGGGTGGCTCAGTGGGTTAAAGCCTCTGCCTTCGGCTCAGGTCATGATCCCAGGGTCCTGGGATCGAGCCCCAAATCGGGCTCTCTGCTCAGTGGGGAGCCTGCTTCCCCCTTTCTCTCTGCCTGCCTCTCTGCCTATTTGTGATCTCTGTCTGCCAAATAGATAAATGAAATCTTAAAAAAAAAAAAAAAGTGTATCTAAAAAGGCATCTCCATACCAAGGTCATCTGGGTTTTTTCCTGTTTCTGTGCTTTAGCAGTAGTATTGCATGTGTTTCAACCACAGTTTCATCTTTTGGAGAGGAGGACTCTGACATATGACCCTAGAAAAGCAGAAGGAAATAAAGAGAGTCCTACATCAGCAGACACCAACTATTTTATTACAAATGATTGCTTTTTCTTTATTAAAAAAAAAAAAAACAGGGAACCTGAAAGGTTAATAATGTTTGATAAATATAAAATTAATAATGTTGGTTGTATACATGTTCTCCAGTCAGTTTTAAGAGACCTTATAGAAGACTCTGATTTAAAAGGGGAGATTTTGAAAAAAATAAAAAATAAAAGGGGAGATTTTGGAGCATCTCAGTGGCTCAGTCGGTTAAGTGTCTGCCTCTTGATTTTGGCTCACGTCATGATCTCAGGGTTGTGAGATTGATCCCTGCCTCAGGCTCTGTGCTGGACATGGAGCCTGCTTAAGATTTTCTCTCTCCCTCTCCTTCTGTATCTCTCCCTCTCCTTCTGTACCGCCCACCCCAGCTCATGCTATAAATAAATAAATAAGTAAATGGGGGAGATTTTCATTTTTCTAGCTTTTTTCTGTTCCATTTGTCAGTCGTCCAAGTGGATTGAAACACCATGTTTCATAAAGCTTCAAAGAAATTATTTTGATATTATAGCTACTCTATGTAATTTTAAAATCCTAATAACATTTTTACCCATCATTTTAGACTTTATTATAGAGTATTTTAAGAGTTTAGAGAAAGCTATTGAGTGGTAAATTAAAATGAAATAAAAATATTATTACTGAATCATTAATTTCAGAAGTTATCTAGTGTGTTGCCTTTGTGTCTCGGGTAGAAACTGAGATCTAAAGATATTTTAATTTTAGTGTATGGTGTGTGTGTGTGTGTGTGTCACACTTAGCATGTAGTGTGCTTTTATTAAATGTTAGTTCTTATTATAGGGATTCTTCATTGATTACTATTACTTCTATTAATTGTGATCTTCTGCATTCCTAGGAGGTAGGTTGGCCAGTATTTTGAACTTCATTTGATCAATGAGGAGACCAAGGCAAAGAGAAGCCTTGGCACTTAATTGACAGAGCAGGTATCAGAATCCAATATGTTCTTTTTGTAAGTCCATAGGAAAAAGATGGGATTTTTTTTTTTGGGGGGGGGGGCCTTGTTGACATTTCTGGAGGGCATTAGTAAAATAGGAAATAGGATTAAATATTTAAGTTAATGTCATGTTGGACCAATTCATGTTTTATATTTAGCTATGTAATTTTTGGATTTTTGGATACAATGTCATTTAATGTAGCACAGCTCTGTTGAGGTAAAAAGTGATCTTGACTATTTAACATTTTGTATTCTTAATGAATTAAACTTTATTAATCTCAATCCATGATTAAACTAATCTATATCAGTACTGATCTTGTTGAATATAAATTGCTCCTTTATGTCTACCCTACTGTTACCTTTTACTCTCAAATAAGTCAAGGCATAGTAAGATTTCAGTCACTATACTGAGTTCCACTTGGCCTTATATATGAACTTTGAGATTTCTTAATAGGTATCCCAGAGTGACTTTAACTTTTCATGCAATACACCTGTCAAAGCAATTGGATCATTTATCTTTGTTTCTTGGAAGTTATACTTGGAAGTAAATCAGACCAAACCACGGTTTCTTTCTCTCTCCAACACCAGAGACAATTTTGTAGTTATTAGATTCTGTTGTATGCCACTCTACTGGCTGAAATAGTTTGTAGTATATTCACTCTCAATACACTCATTTATTGCCTATAATGGCCTGTCATGACGGGTATTATTCTGGTTTTACAGGAGAGGAAGTTAAGACTGACTTATCCAAGGCTCTGGAAACTTTTAAGTTGGGGATCAGGCTTTTTGCATTGTTTTACATGATATAATGAAGATGTTAAGTTCTTTGGACATTTTTGTTCTAAATGTTAGCAAGAACCATTATAGAGAAAGCCAGTTACCCAATAGTAAGTAAAAATTTTCATGGGGTGCCTGGGTAGCTCGATCAGTTAAGCAGCTGACTCTTGGTTTTGGTTCAGGTCATTATCTCATGGGTTGTACAATCAAGCCCCCGTTTCACGCTCCACACTCAGTGGGGAGTCTGCTTGAAGATTCTCTCCCTCTGCCCTGACCCCCTCTTTCTCTCTCAAATAAATACATAAATCTTTAAAAAATTTTTTTTCATAATTTCCATTAGGCCATCACTAAAAGATTTTGGTCCCTTGTGTTGGATAGTAAATTTATAAGATTATGCTCCTTATGTTGCTCTCCAAATAAAAATAAAGATATGGTATTTTTTTTTTTAAAGATTTTATGTACTTACTTGACAGAGACCGTGAGAGAGGGAAGACAGGCAGGGGCAATGGGAGAGGGAGAAGCAGGCTTCCCACCGAGCAGGGAGCCCGATGTGGGGCTCAATCCCAGGACCCTGGGATCATGACCTGAGCTGAAGGTAGATGCCTAACAACTGAGCCACCTGGGTGCCCCAGGTATAGAATTTTTTAAAGTAGGTAGGAGAAGTACCTTATACTTCGTACCAGAGGAAACTATGATATGTTGGCCTGAGGAAGGTCTTTCCAAATATACAAAATACTAAAGCTGTGAAAAAGAAGTTTGATTAATATAACTACATAAAAATAACCACCACGAGCAAAGTCAAGACAAATGATAAACTAGGAAAAGTATTGCTAGTCATATGACATAAGGCTAATTTGCCTTATAGAGAGCTTTAACAAATCAAGAAGAAAAAGTTAATGTAAAGAGTAAAGGAAATGCATAGACGTTTCATATCAAAGTAAACGCAGATTACTCAAACATGAAAAGTACTCAGTTTTACTCATAAAATATGTATATAAGATACAGAATTTCACCTGTTAGATTGGCAAAGCTAAAAAGTTTCAGCACTCATTGTGTGATACAACAGGATACAAGGAGATGACACTCTCTTGCATCGCTGGTGGGACCTAAGTCCACATAGGCTATAGGAAGGAAGGGCAACTTGGTATTATCTATCAGAATTACAAAAGCACGTATGCACATATTCTTTGACACAGTAATTCTGATTCCAGCAATTTAATCTGTGATTTTAATAATATTATACCTGCAAGATTATTCATGAGAGCATTGTTTGAGTAGTCTTTGGAGATTTGAACTCCCCTTGATATCTGTATTTTGGTCCTCTTTATTCTTAGTATTACTTTGTTGTCTGTCTTCTTTTTCTTAGAGGTTGGTTTATGGTCATTTCATAGTTCTGTATAAAAGATGGAATCAGCCAGGTTATTCATTTTAATCAGCAGAAATCTACTCTGGCAAATTTAAGCAGAAGAAGAATTTATTGAGAAAGAATATTGGGTAATCCAGAATAATCAGCCAGGTAGCCAGAAAACTTGGCTTGGAAAATAGCAGCTAGGATCCAAGAGCAAAGTCTGTATAATATGAATTCTTTGAAAGTTCTTTGTGACCTGATGTATTTTTAATTGTTCCTTGTTTACCTTAAGGAATATATATTCTGTTTATTATACACACACACACACACATATATAAATATATTAGGATCAAATTTGTTAATTTTGTTGTTCAGTTTTTCTACATTTTTACTACCTTTTGGTCTGCCTGATCTGTTTTTAATTGGGGTGTGTTAAAATTTCTTGCATTATTTTGGATTTCTTAACACCTCCTTATAGTCTTAATTAGTTTTTGCTGTGATATATGTTCATACAATTTCATGATTATTATATCTCCTTTTTGGGTTGCCTTTCTAATCATTAATGTAATTTCCCTCTTTATTCCTATTAATGCTTTTGGTTTTGCCATGTACTACTTTTGTAGGCAAGTCATTATCCTCTTCTTTTCCTTATTGTGAAATGGGTTTGAGACCTACCTTATAAAGTTTCTGTGAAGATTTACTAAGGAAATATATATGAAGTATTTTACATCTGATAGTTTCTCCATAAATGGATTGAAATTACTTTTTTGCCTTAAGGGTTCTTTTTCCTCTCTCCTTCTCCTTCTCTATTAAAGTATCAGATTTTAAATACTATTTGCCTATAATTGGAAATGTGCTTAAGGGATGTGATTAAAATAGTCGTCAGGACTTTTTTTAATAAGTGAGTGAAGGTGGTGGAATGTTTGCCTCCCACACCAAGAGTCTGACAGTTCTCTTGTACTTGTAGGCCTTTAAGTTGCTGTTCCCTGCCTTTGCATTAGATCCAGTGTTTCTAAGTCTCTGCCACATTTCTCAGGTGTATTAAATAAGAGTCTTTCAGAATAGTTGAGACAACTGAAAAAGGACAAAAGTCAACTTTTTAAGGAGCCTGCTTTTCTATAACAAATATTTATCATCCTCAATGGGGTATAGAGTTCTTAGTAAGTCCTAAAATTAGTACTATATTTTGATCACTACATGTACATAGAATTTTATAGAAGTGTCATGTACGTTTAAGGAGGCAGAAGTGTGTACTTCCCCCCTCCTTTTTGATAGCATTTAGAACTTCTCTTTTATTCCTGTTCTTAATTTGGGTTTTTATCGTCTGTTTATATTACTAACCTGTGTTGTGTGCCTCCTGCAGTCCTGAATATCTTGGATTTAAAAATATGTAGAGATAAGGTGAAAAAACAATGTCAGCTGAGAAAACAGAGCAGAAGGTTTAAAAATATATGGCATGTATCTATTGTAACTTGATAGTCAAGGGTTAAGAGATCTAATGCTGGAGAAAGAAGAAATTGTGATGAAGTTGTGATCCATCTTTGGAGAGCATTGAATGACAGGTTGAAGAGTTTTGACTTTATTCTCTAGGCCAATAGAAACCACAAAGGTTTTAAGGATTAAAAAAAAAAAAAAATCAGGTTTGGGTGACTGGATGGCTCAGAGGGTTAAGCCTCTGCCTTCAGCTTGGGTCATGGTCTCTGGGTCCTGAGATGGAGCCCCGCATCCTGCATCAGGCTCTCTGCTCAGCAGGGACACTGCTTCCCCCTCTCTCTCTGCCTGCCTCTCTGCCTACTTGTGATCTCTTTCTGTGTTAAATAAATAAAAATCTTTTTAAAAAATCAGGTTATATACCAAAAATATCTACAGGTTGTATGCAGGAAAATACTCTGCTGGCAATATTGAAAAAGAGATAGAAAAATACAGTGTTATGAATAAAACTTTAACTCATTTAAAATGTTACTTGGTAACATTAAATATGTTTTTTCCTTAAGGTCCTTTAACATGTGACTTTATCAGTGAGGCTCCATTCTTTTTTTTTTTTTTTTTAAGATTTTATTTATTTATTTGACAGACAGATCACAAGTAGGCAGAGAGGCAGGCAGAGAGAGAAGGAAGCAGGCTCCCCGCTGAGAGCCCGATGTGGGGCTCAATCCCAGGACCCTGGGATCATGACCTGAGCCGAAGGCAGAGGCTTTAACCCACTGAGCCACCCAGGTGCCCCGAGGCTCCATTCTTTATAAAATAATCTTTTTCTTTCATCCTACGTTTATTTTTCTCCATAATACTTTGTCCTACCAGTTCTGTTATATGCATACACTTGTTTGCTTATTGTTTGTAAGATTGTAAATTCCATGAGAGCAAGGGCTTTATTTGTTCAGTGCTTCTCCCCAGTGCTTAGAATTGTGCCTCGTTTATATCCTTTAATAAATATTCGTTAATGAGTGAATGAATATTCAAATTAAGATGACCATAATTTTTTTTATGTGGTTTATAAGGTGGGACAGCAGTAGGATGGGGTTTTGGGTTCTTCCTTAGAAACTCCTGTTAAAAAGTGTTTTCTTTTCCCTTTCCTCCAGAGTTTATATTCAGAGCACCAATCAAATTAAGCAAGCCTGGGGAACTTCGTGAGGAATATGAAAGCCTGAGAAAGGTACAGTGTATGCATGATCACACCACTCGTTTTCTTAAAGTAAATTAAAATGATGACGTTAAAGAATACTTAGTGGGAGTTTTTTAAAGTTTACAATGCAGAGCCTGTCTTTCTCCATACTACCTTATACTGTAGCTATAATAGACATAGCATATACCTTAACTAAGAACCCCTTTTTTGCTGTCCTTTCACAGATGAAACTGTAGCTCACCTGGCCTGTCTTACACCTAACACAATAACTGACCACCAAGAGGAGTAGTCTTAGCATTTAGTTACTTACTTACTTATTTAAATTTATTAGAGAGAGAGAGAGAGAGAGAGCAAGCACAGGCTACAGTGTAGGGAGGGGCAGCGGGAGAGAACTCAAGCACACTCCCTGCTGAGCCCGGAGCCTCCCACAAGGTTGGGGGGTTGGGGCTTTATGTGGGGCTCCAGTCCCACAATCTGTAAGATCATGACCTGACCTGAGCCCAAACCAAGAGTCAGATTTTTAACTCAGTGAGCAACCCAAGTGCCCCTATTGTTGGCATTTAAATCTTGGTTAAAAGCCAACGTTTAAGCTCTAATAATAATAGCTTGTATTATTTTTCCTTATCTTGCAAGGTTCCTCTAATTACATGAAACTGGTGTTATCTTTTGTTGCCTTCACTCTGTTATATACTGCAGAAGAACTGTAACTTAGGATAGTAAGGGGGGTGGGTAGTAAAATAATTTCCTAGGTAGAGAATGTTTACTGCTAGGAAAGCTTTTAGCTATGTCCCCATCATCTTATTTGCAATGTTTTCAAGCTAATTGTCTGCAAAGTCACTTAGAGAATTAAGGTGTCAAAAAGGCTGGTGATAGGTATGTTATAAGATTTGTGTCATCCTTCTCCAGCACTTTCCCTGTTATCTACCTTTGTAAATGATTCTACATGTGGATATTTAACATTTTATAAAGGTAAATAATCCATTTAATCTGAATCAGACATCATCATAAAACAGGTGAGATGGTAACATTATTGTAGCATTTTACAGTGAATGAAAAAAATGTTTAAAAAGGTCATGTTAAAGAGAAAATAGAGAACTTTGTTTAATTACTATACATTCTTTGACTTTCTCTTTTAGATGAGAGTGTCATATGTTAACTTGGGTCCTCATGTTCCTTTCATATTGGTATTGTGAGGGTTTTTGGTTTTTAAATCACTTACAAAGCTTTTTTCTACATAGGAAGAAATTCTTTATAGGGACCACATCAAAAAAACCACAGATTTCTCTTAAATAAAATTCCAGAATCTGCAGATATTTAATTCTGATAGACCTTTTTACAAACTTGGAGCATATGAAAAGCTATCAGCTTGAAGATAAAGAGAAAACAAGGAATTGAAGGTAGAAAATGAGATAAAACAGATTGCATAGTAAGAGTAGAGGTTTTTATAAGCTTTGGGAGAGAGAAAGAAACCTTGGAGAACTGTACTTTTACTCATTTCAAAAGGGAGGACAGAAAAATGGTTTTAAAAGCATTTTATTTTATTTATTTATTTTTTTTTTTAGATTTTATTTATTTATTTGACAGAGAGATCACAAGTAGATAGAGAGGCAGGCGGGGGGGTGGGTGGAGCAGGCTCCCCACCGAGCAGAGAGCCCGATGCGGGACTCGATCCCAGGACCCCGAGATCATGACCCGAGCTGAAGGCAGCGGCCTAACCCACTGAGCCACCCAGGTGCCCCTTAAAAGCATTTTAAATGGCAGAAATGATGTTAAGTGAAGCTAGGACAATCTTATCCTATATAAACTGGATTGGGTTTGAAGAACATTCACCTGTGTTATTTGGGTTAAATAAATGACATATATAGCTCCCTGCCCACAACTCCCAAGTTGCTGGCATCCATGGTACAACCTGGAAATTGGAAATTCAAGTCAGAAAATCAAAAGGCCCTAATATGCTATATCTATACAGTGAAATAATATTCAGCAGTAAAATAGAATGAACTATTGGTACATGCTGCCTCTGGGATGAACCTCAAAAAGATGCTAAGTGAAAAGAACCAGATACAAGGGACCACATATTCTATGATTCCATTTGTAGGAACTGTCCAGAATAGACAGATGTCATGGAGACAGGAGACTAGTGGCTGGTTGAATTAGGGGATGGGAATAGTGGTTAACAATAAAAGGTCATGAGTGATTTAATTGCAGTGGTGAAGATTTTTATTTTTATTTTTTATTTTTTATTTTTTTTAAAGATTTTATTTATTTATTTGACAGAGATCACAAGTAGGCAGAGAGACAGGCAGAGAGAGAGGAGGAAGCAGGCTCCCCGCTGAGCAGAGAGCCCGATGTGGGGCTTGATCCCAGGACCCTGGGATCATGACCTGAGCCGAAAGCAGAGGCTTTAACCCACTGAGCCACCCAGGTGCCCCAGTGGTGAAGATTTTTAAAACTGATTTATGGTGTGTTCCACAACTTCGTAAATTTCCTAAAAGTCACTGAACTATACATTTGAGGTGGATAGATTATATAACATGTAAAATGTGTCTCAATAAAGTTGTAAAGAAGAATTAAAAAGCACTAGACATACGGATGGAGAACTTGATAGAGAAAAGGTTTCTCGTAGAGTATGTATTTTCTAAAACAAAACAAAGTAAATATCTAGATTACTGGATGAATATCTAGGGAAGGAAAATCCTTAAAAGTTTCTATAAGTGGGATCCCTGGGTGCCTTTGGCTCAGGTCATGATCCCAGGGTCCTGGGATTGGAGCCATACAGTAGTGCTCTGCTCAGCTCTCCCTCTTCCTCTGCCTCCTCCCCCCTATTCATGGTCTCCCTCTCTCTGTCAAATCAATGAATAAAATCTTTAAAAAAAAGTTGCTACAAGCAAGGGTTGGTGAGTGGAAATTAGTTCTACACAACTTATCATTACTATTTTGATGTATAACATGCTACTAATATACTTTTTGTTTGGTATATTTTATTTTGTTTAAGTGAGAGTAAAAAGTTTTATAAGGGCTACAAAAAGTTATTAAGAATGGTTAAGCCTCTGCCTTCTGCTCAGGTCATGATCTCACGGTCCTGGGATCAAGCCCCGCATCGGGCTCTCTGCTCAGCGGGGATCCTGGTTCCCCTCCTCTCTCTGCCTGTTCCTCTGCCTACTTGTGATCTCTCTGTCAAACAAATAAATAAAATCTTAAAAATTAAAAAAAAAATAAAAACGGAGGAATATATAGAGCAAAATGTGAAAGTTCCTCATTTCCTTATTTCTCATTCTCTTCACCATGGTTAACGAGTATCAGCAGTTTAGTGTATTATCTTAGGTCCTTTATATACTTACATACACACACACACACACACACACACACACACACGCTTTAGTCTTTTTCAGTATTAATGAGATCATGATGTATATTGATTTATACATTAGATATTTTTTGTGTCCTGTGTGCTAGGCACTGAGGATATAGTGCTGAAGAAGACACCCAAGGCCCTTGCCCAGGGAGATTCCATTCTAGTGCAGAAGACGGTAAATAAGCAAACAAATAATTACTTTATATTAATAAGGTAGGATCAGATAGGATCAGAAGAGTTACGGGAGAATGGAGAGGAAACGTGAGGAGACACAAAAAGACCGTTTTAAATAGAGTAATCAGGAAGGTCTCTCAGAGAAGGCAACGTTTGAGTTGCTGCCTAGAAGAAATGAGGTAGCAAACCAAGTAAAAGTATGAGGAAAGAGGATTTTAGGCAAAGGAGCAGCAAATGCAAAGATCCTGAGACAGAAACAAGTTTGGCTTGTTCAAGGAACAGTGTGGGTGTGCAAGTGGTGGGCAGGGTGGTATGGGGATTTGGTAGGAGATGAGTTGGGAAAAATAGAAGGGCCAGATCAAAGAAGGCCTAGTTGACCTTTTAAGGAACGTAAATTTATTTTAAGTGTGATGTGAAACAAGTAATATGATCCAACTCATACTTTTAAAGGTCTCTGGTTGTGCTATAGGGAATAAACAGTAATGCGCCTGGGAGTTAGGAAATGTATTTACTGTGAATAGTAGAGACCCAAAAATAACGACCCAAGCAAATTAGGAGTTTTATTTTTCTCAAGTAACAAAAACCAGATGTAGGCAGCCCAGAGCTGATACAGCAGCTTCATGACATCAGGAAGTCAGGTTCCTTTTGTCTTTCTGTTTAGACATCTTCAAGTGTGCCTGTTTCCTTGTACTGTGGGATGGCTGATCCTTCTCTAGAATCACATCTAGACAGAAGGTAGGGGAAGAAAGGCAATGTCAGCTGAATTTTTTTTTTATTAAGAATTTTTTTAAATCTTTATTTATTTTATTTTTTAAGATCTTATTTATTTGTCAGAAAGAGAGAGAGCACAAGCAGGGGAAGCAGCAGGCAGAGGCAGAGGGAGAAGCAGGCTCCCAAATGAGCAAGGAGCCTAATGTGGGACTCAGTCCCAGGACCCTGGGATCATGATCTGAGCCGAAGGCAGATGCCTAACCGACTGAGGCACCTGATGTCCCTGAGGTTTTTTTTTTTTTTTTTTCCTGGTTTCCTCCTTTTTTTAAAGAGTTTTCTCCAAAACCCAACCAAGTGACTTCATGTGTGCTTCATAGTCCAGTGTCATAGACTGTGTCTAGCTGCCAGGGAGTCTGGGAGGGAGGCAGTGTTTTAGCTGGGTACATTAACATCCCACGTAAAATCTGGGTTCTCTTGGAAGGAAGTAAAGAACAGATAATGGGTTAGGTAGCTAGCAGTCTGTGACTCATGGGACAAGAATGGAAGTAAGACCAATTAGGGCACTTTTGGATTCAGCAGTATGTTGGGTTTAAGCAGAGTTAGGGTTTTGCTTAGAAGATGATGGAAGTAGGGGCGCCTGGGTGGCTCAGTGGGTTAAGCCTCTGCCTTCGGCTCAGGTCATGATCCCAGGGTCTTGGGATCGAGCCCCACATCGGGCTCTCTGCTCAGCAAGGAGCCTGCTTCCCCTCCTTCTCTCTCTGCCTGCCTCTCTGCCTACTTGTGATCTCTGTCTGCCAAATAAATAAATAAAAATATTAAAAAAAAAAAGAAGATGATGGAAGTAGAGATGCAGTGGATAGGAAAGTGTATACAAGGAGGTTGTTTCGTTTTGGACCATGGTTTTTGAAGAGGTTATTTAAGGAGGGAATTGAGATGACTACGTGATGGACAGTGGTAGCGCAGTAGGGTCAATGAATTGAGGTTTTGATGGCGATAGAGAATTGTAAAAATAGGGTCACTAGCATACCCGTCAAGCTGGAAAGCTAGGAAGTTGTGGTCTAAATGTGAGAGTCTCAATACTGAGACTGCGAGGTAGTTTAGTTACTAGACAGGAGAATGTTCAGAGTATGATCAGAGAGTAGACACGGAAGTAGGATGGAAGAAAAGACTTATTTAGGAGGAAGTAAAGGAACTGAGTATACTAAGGCTGAATTCTTTAGGAATGATCATTGGAGAGAAACGTAGGTGCTAAGTTTTTCTGTGAATAAGGGAGAGAAACGTAGGTGCTAAGTTTTTCTGTGAATAAGGGGGATTGACAAAGATTGGTGGGTGTCTACCACAAAGAGGGGTTGTGGGTGTTACAGTCTGATGGTAAATATTTCAGAGAAGCAAGGTTTTTTGAGGAATAGTATGATCTTTTCTGTAACTTGCTCTTTTTTCCACTATAACATGTTTTTTTAAAATATTATTTATTTATTTATTTGACAGACAGAGATCACAAGTAGGCAGAGAGGCAGGCAGAGAGAGGAAGGGAAGCAGGCTCTCTGCTTCTCTTTTTTAAAAATTTTTTTATTTTTCATTAACCTATAATGTATTATTAGCTCCAGGGGTACAGGTCAAAATTTCTTTTTCCACAGAAGTAGAGATATGAGAAAAATCATTACAGCTAAAAATGCTGGTGAGGTGGTAGAAATATCCTTTCACAAAGTGCTATGTTAAAATAGTACTTGAGAAGGCAAGATTCCTTAAGTCCCAGGATTTAACAAACTTAATGATTAGCTCCGTAGCATAAGGAGAAGATAGGGATTCTTAAGTCTTTAGGCTTTTATTTTATTTTTTTTTTAAAGATTTTATTTATTTATTTGACAGAGAGAGCAATCACAAGTACGCAGAGAGGCAGGAAGAGAGAGAGGAGGAAGCAGGTTCCATGCTGAGCAGAGAGCCCAATGCAGGGTTTGATCCCAGGACCCTGAGATCATGACCTGAGCTGAAGGCAGAGGCTTTAACCCACTGAGCCACCCAGGTGCCCCAATATATGTTTTTTTGTGGGAGGAATGCTTTCATATAGACATTTTTTTCATCCTGAACGGTATTTCATAGTATGGATGAGGTATAATTCACTTAACTATTCCGTTCATTAGTCATTTAAATTCTTTCCAATTTGTCTCAGTTTTTTTTTTTAAAGATTTTATTTATTTATTTGACAGAGATCACAAGTGGGCAGAGAGGCAGGCAGAGAGAGAGGGGGAAGCAGGCTCCCCGCTGAGCAGAGAGCCCGATTCGGGGCTCGATCCCAGGACGCTGGGATCATGACTTGAGCCTAAGGCAGAGGCTTTAACCCACTGAGCCACCCAGGTGCCCCCAATTTCTCTCAGTTTTAAAGAGATCTTATACTGAATACACTTGAACATATGCAAGCAAGTACTTCCTTTAGTTTAGATTCCTAGAAGTGAAAGTTCCAGGGCAAATGGGATGTGCAGTTTGTATTTTGGTGGATATTAACAAATTGCCTTTTATTTTTTTAATTAAGATTTTATTTATTCGATACAAATCAAAACCACAATGAGATACCACCTCACACCAGTAAGAATGGCTAAAATTAACAAGTCAGGAAATGACAGATGCTGGTGAGGATGCGGAGAAAGGGGAACCCTCCTACACTGTTGTGGGAATGCAAGCTGGTGCAGCCACTCTGGAAAACAGCATGGAGGTTCCTCAAAAAGTTGAAAATAGAGCTACCTTATGACCCAGCAATCACACTACTGGGTATTTACCCTAAAGATACAAATGTAGTGATCCGAAGGGGCACATGCACCCGATTATTTATAGCAGCAATGTCCACAATAGCCAAACTATGGAAAGAACCTAGATGTCCATCAACAGATGAATGGATAAAGAAGATGTGGTATATATATGTGTGTGTGTGTGTGTGTGTGTGTATATATATAATGGAATACTATGGAGCCATCAAAAGAAATGAAATCTTGCCATTTGCAACGACGTAGATGGAACTAGAGGGTATTATGCTTAGCGAAATAAGTCAATCGGAGAAAGACAACTATCATAGATCTCCCTGATATGAGGAAGTGGAGATGCAACGTGGGGGGTTTGGGGGGTCAGAAGAGAATAAATGAAACAAGATGGGATCGGGAGGGAGACAAACCGTAAGAGACTCTTAATCTCACAAAACAAACTGAGGGTTGCTGGGGGGAGGGGGGTCGGGAGAGGGTGGTGGGGTTATGGACATTGGGGAGTGTATGTGCTATGGTTAGTGCTGTGAAGTGTGTAAACCTGGCGATTCACAGACCTGTACCCCTGGGGCTAACAATACATTTTATGTTTATAAAAAAATTAAAAAATTTAAAAAAAAAGATTTTATTTTTTAGAGCCAGCACAAGTCGGGGGAGGAGGGGCAGAGGGAGAGGGAGAAGCAGACTGCCCACTGAGCTGGGAGTCTGACATTCAGCTCTTGATACTAGGACCCTGGGAAGCTGCTCAACCAACTGAGCCACCCAGGGGCTCCAACAAATTGCCTTTTATTTATTTATTTATTTAAAGATTTTATTTATTTGACAGAGAGAGTGAGATCACAAGTAGGCAGAGAGGCACGCAGAGAGAGAGAGGAAGGGAAGCAGGCTCCTCGTGGAGGAGAGAGCCCGACGCGGGGCTCGATCCCAGGACCCCGGGACCATGACCCAAGCTGAAGGCAGAGGCTTTAACCCACTGAGCCACCCAGGTGCCCCTTTATGGGGTTTTTAAGTGGAAGGAGAAAATTAACATGTGCTTGGTCCTCTATCTTGTTACATTGCTTAAGGAAATAGTTTGGTTTTTTTTTTTGAAGTAGTTTTGTTGTATTCATTCTTGAATATGTGTGTGTATATACATGTGTATATATAGGTGTGTGTTTTGTGTGTGTGTGTGTATAGTGTATATATATATTCTTGTTATAGTCTTGTCTACAATGTTGAAATAAAAAAATAAATTTTAGCAAGAAATTATTTCAATATTGATATCTTCATGTTTCTATTCTGTGTGAGACTGTTAGTCATTTTTGTCTTTTGAAATAATTGATTCCTCTCTGTAAGTTCTATTTATTGGTTGGATTAAGCTTATTTTTACACCATTATTTCTTCTGTTCATATAGTTTGTTAGATGCTTAATTTTGACCACATGTTTAAATAGTTGCTTTACGTTAGAGTTAGGAAACCTATAATCCACATGCTCTTGTTTGTCTTCTTTGAATCATCGGACTCTCAAAGGTTGAAAGTAGGGGAAAAAAACAGCCTCTGCTTCTACTGCTTATCTCCCTGGTTTCTTTCTTTCTTTTTTTTTTTCTCCCTGGTTTCTGTAGTGGGAAAGATGAACTGCTCTTGATAATTCTGTGGGTCACATGAGTGGTTTAGGCTTTCTCTGAATTGGTTTACTGACCTATCCATTTTCTTTTTACTCCCTCCCTGCTGGTTTCATTTTTGAGAAGTATTTTCTCCCCATTGCTGGCTGAATTATTCAAGTAGTAAGTATGCATTCTTAGTCCTCAGCCAGAGCACAGGGTAATCAGATATGGTCAGTGGGTTACCAAAGTGAATACTGTCTCTATAAGGCAGATCCTAACTTTTGTGAAGGAATTTTTTAAAGGTAAGTAAACTTGTAGAACCTAATTGATTTTGAAATTATGTATCTTTAAAGTCTCTTTTATTATTTTTATGCCATGAACTTAAAATATAATGCACTCTATTAAAACTAGTACGTTTCATGGGTACCTGGGTGGCTCAGTAGGTTAAGCGTCAACCTTCCCCTCAGGTCATAATCCCAGAGTCCTGATCAGGCTTCCTGCTCATCAAGGAGCCTGGTTCTCCCTCTGCCCGTCCCCCTGCTCATGCTCTGTGTCTCTCTTTTTCCTCCCTCTAGAACATTTCACTTAAGTCTATTTGGCTATTCAGTGCATCATGAGCTGAATGTTGAGCTGGCCTTAGGCACCCCCCCCCTTTTAAAACTCCATTTATTTTAAAAGGAACTTATATTTACCTAGAAAGTTTAAAATATGTTCTGGCATACTGTAGAAGCAACAGAATGCTCGTTTAAATTTTTCTTTCCTATTAGATTGTGAAATCTTTCAAGGTGGATCTGTTTTGTCTTGTCTCTTTAACTCTCCACTGCATGTAAGATACAGTCATCCCACTGATCCGTGGGGCATACGGTCCATGACTCCCAGTGGGTGCCCGAAACTGTGGATGGTACCAAATGCTGTATATACTGTGGTTTTTCCTGCATGTACTTACTTATGATAAAGCTTAACTTTTAGGCATAGTAAAGAGGTTAACAATGATAACTAATAATAAAATAGTTATTATAACAATATACTGTAATAAAAGTTCTGTGAACGTGATCTCTCCCTCTCTCTCTCAAAATATCTTCGTGTACTGTATTTACCCTTCTCCTGGTAATGTAGGTGATGAAACACCTGTGTGATGAGATGAAGTGAAGTGAGTAGGCACTGACTGTGAGGTAGAGTTAGGCTACTATTGACCTGATGATATGTCAGAAGGAGGACCGTTTGCTTCCAGACCATGGTTGACTGAAGCTGCCGGCAGTGAAATCATGGGTGGGAAGGCAGTGGGAGCGGTTTACTGTAGGATCTGGCACAAAGGTATTCACTGAACGATGATTGAATCCATTGGTCGATCATCTAGTTTCAAAGCTCCTTCTTTTAAGATCAGTGGCTTGTGTAGGGATGTAGAGCTGGCTCACAATAGAACTAGATATGTTTTATGATTTCTAGAGTTCTTTTTGCTGCAATATTTGTTATTTTTTTCTTATTCCTCTGAAATGTTATTGTGTAATCTTTGAGGAAATGCCTGCTTTTGGCAGGTGCTGATGTGCCTATTTCTAGAACCAGAAAATAGATACAGTATCTCATAGTACATCTTTAAGGGAAGGTAAGCTAGGTAGTATTAAGAAGGAAAAACTCAAAACAATAAATTGTAATTTTGACTGCCTGAGGGAAGAACAGCCATTGCTGAAAAATCTAAAAATGTTAAACATGGTTGTTTTCTTTTTTTTTGCTATTTGCAACTATTCAGACAAGATCAGGAGCAACTTTATCAAGTAATAGCTTTTCAAAGAAAATAGCATTCAGGAAATTCAAAGCCTGATCAAATGTAATTATACTAACAGGCTATTCAAGTGATTTCTGTGATGTGCTATCTTTCCTTGTCTCTTTGATTTGTGAGAAGAGAGGATCAGTAGTTATAAGATTATTGTATTACTATAATAGTTTTTATAAAGTAATTTCAATACCACCTATGAAAGCCAAACTAGGGAATTTTGTAGAGCAGTTGCAACTCTTGTTTACAAAACTCTTACAAAATAAAAAGCATTTTATTTTGTAAAAATATCTGATGAATGAAGATTTTAATAAAATAAAAATTTTTTCCTGCTTATAAAAGTAAACAGAATTATAAAAAGGGAAGAAGTTCAGGTAATGAAAAGATTTAAAGAAGAAAGGAAAAATTACCAGTAATCTTGCCACCTTTAATAACTACATTTAAATGTTTATCATAAAGCCTAAGACTTTTCACAAAATAGATTTGGAATCATACGATACAGCCATTTTCTTAAAGTAGTTTTACTCATTTATTTTTACGAGAGAAAGAGAGAGAGAGAGAGGGAGAGAATGAGCAGGGGGAGGGGCAGAGGGAGAAGCAGACTCCCTGCTGAGCTGGGAGACTGTGTGGGACTCGATCCCAGGACTCGATCCCAGGACCCTGGGATCATGACCTGAGCCAAAGGCAGATGCTTAACCAACTGAGCAACCCAGGCACCCTGTACAAGTCATTTTTACTGATTATTTTCATACCGCATATCATGTGAAACTTTCCATATCAATAAATTTAGATCCATGACAACATTTTTATGATTATATAGAATAACAGAAAATATTACCGTAATATATCACATATATACTAACATTTTCCTTAAAGCCAAAAACCATTCAAGAATGAGAAATAACTTTTAAAAATGATATTTCAAAAAGATTCCACAAGATAATTTTAAAAATTTCTTCATCTCTAGCCAGATTTGTGTGAAAATTCACAAGTAATCTGCTTTCAGTGGAATTGCAAGTGTTGTTATATTTTTCTGGATACAAATGAGAGTTTAAAATCTCCTTTGCTGCTTCTTACATCTGAGACTCAACATTTCTGTTTATCTTAAACTGAAAAAAAAATGCATGTATTCTACAGGTCACAATACAGATGCAGTGTGGATAATTTCTACTACGCTGAGCAACATTATATTAAAATGAGTAAGAGCCAACTGTCTGAGTTCAGATTCTGGCTCTGCATGTGAATTTGGGCAGGTTAGTTTGTCTCTCTGTGTCTTAGTTCTTCAGCTGTAAAATGTACACCATAGTACTTAGCTTAATAGGGTTATTGTGAAATAGTGCCTGGCATGTAGTAATCCATATATAAGGATTATCATTGTTCTTCAAAATTTGGAATTCTGAAATATCTAGCACAAGTAACCCCTTCCATTGCTACCATTTGTTCATTTGAGTAGGCAGTGACTGACCATGGAAAAGTCATAGTTGGAGGCTGGGAAGTTAGTGGTATGAATCAAATGAATTCAAATTTTCTTGAACTTTGGACAGTGAAGAAGTCTGTCTTTGCCTTTTCATAATTGATTACTTAGTGATCTTTCTTTCTACGTCTCATATGTGAGTTCCCTGTCATTCATTCAGCCTTTTAGCTTGGCAACTAAACATCTGCCTTCTACAGTATCTGCTGGCTGAATTTACATGTAAACTTGAATGCGTGCAGTTACTTTTATATGCATTTCTGCATAATGCATGTAATTTAAAACCTATCTCAGAGTAATTTTATTATTTTATTTTATTTTATTTTATTTTTTTAAAGATTTTATTTATTTATTTGACAGACAGAAATCACAAGTAGGCAGAGAAGCAGGCAGAGAGAGAGGAGGAAGCAGGCTCCCTGCTGAGCGGAGAGCCCGACGTGGGGCTCGATCCCAAGACCCTGGGATCATGACCTGAGCCGAAGGCAGAGAGCGGCTTTAACTCACTGAGCCACCCAGGTTCCCCTCTCAGAGTAATTTTAAATACCTTATTACATAAAGGAGAAAATTTGTAAAATGTTATCTAGGCATAAATATTTATAGGTACTTAATTCTAAACATAACATTTAAATTGAAAGGTGTTTGAGAATTTAAAGTGGAGGGAGCATAGTGTCATCCATATGATACCTTTAAAATTAGGTAAGAATCATAAGAGCAAGTCAGTTGCTTTGGTGCTATTTATGTGATTGCTCAAGTAGAAATCAAGGCTTTAGCCTTATATGCAAGAGATCATTTGTTATGATACAGGATGCTTTGAAACGGAAACTGCACATAGTTCTAGTTTACCCCAAATGCTTTTTTTTTGGTGGCAGCATCAGCAATAATCACCAGTTAGACCCTATAGAAGTGGTAACCATTAGTATCAAATGAGACTCTAGGAACCAGATAGAAGATGTAAAGCATTGACTGCTCTAGATACCAAAGTAAATTAAAATGATCTGATACTAATTTGATTAACAGGTTCATTATGCTTGAAGTAATCGTTCTGAAGCAGTGGTACTATACTACTTTATCAGCTTATGTTCCTTTCATAACCTCCCTAAGAATTTAAAATATTTTCAATACCTTCGATTAAAGAATAAGCCCTAGACATCAGCAAAAATGTATTCAACCCATTTATTGAGATGGTGATATTTAGTGGGTACAACCTTATGGGCTGTAAGTGTATGATTTGTAAAATTGTTAATCTTTTTGTTGAAAATTAACTTAAAGTTTCCCATTACCACCTTTGTGGATGTTTTAGGGGTCTAAGATCCTAGTTTGAGACCCTTTGGCCCGGAGATAACTAGAAAAGGTAGGAAATGAGTTACATGTGTGTAACTCTTGTAATTTACTGAATGTTTTCTTATATCATCATCTTAATTTATAGGAAAAAATTGCTATCACTTGTTGGTAGGAGGCAGATAAATGAAACACCATGAAGCTTTATGGTCCTACAGTTGTCACAAACCATTTCTGTAGTCTGTCATTGGGCAGTGGACCATTATACTAATTCAGATAAGAAAATGAGGAGATTATGGATGAATGAGCCCCTTGTCTTTAAAGTGTCAGGGCAGCCCTCCTCCCACCAGCTCTGTGTTTGCCCGACAGGTTGGTTGGTTACCTTTTGTTGTGCAATTGAGAGAAGCTTCCCCAAAGCATGGGGACTAGTTGGTCACCACAGCAGTACAATTTGTATCACAGAGAGTATTTGTTGGAAGGACCTTTTCAAAATTGTTTGGTCCAACCTTACTATTCACTTCAATTGCATTCTACAAGAATGTAAGCCCAGTGAGAACCACTTTGTCATTGTTGATCAGGGCTATATCCTCAGCACTAAAAATATGCCTGACACATAGCCTCTAGTACTCTGTAATTATTTGTGTAACTGAACTTTCTGGACACAGATACTAGTCTAGAACTCAAGCAAGAGCGAGGAAATCAAGAATCAATAGGACATGGGGCGCCTGGGTGGCTCAGTGGGTTAAAGCCTCTGCCTTCAGCTCAGGTCATGATCCCAGGATCCTGGGATTGAGCCCCGCATCGGGCTCTCTGCTCAGCGGGGAGCCTGCTTCCTCCTCTCTTTCTTTTTTTTTTTTTTTTAAATTTATTTTTATTTACTTATTTATTTTTAAAAGATTTTATTTATTTATTTGACAGACAGAGATCGCAAGTAGGCAGAGAGGCAGGCAGAGAGAGAGAGAGAGGAGGAAGCAGGCTCCCCGCGGAGCAGAGAGCCCGATGCGGGACTTAATCCTAGGACCCCGGGATCATGACCTGAGCCAAAGGCAGAGGCTTTAACCCACTGAGCCACCCGGGCGCCCTTCCTCCTCTCTTTCTGCCTTGTGATCTGTCAAATAGATAAATAAAAAAAAAAGAATCAATAGGTCACAGTTCCATGCTCCCCTTCAAAAGAAGCTCATAGTGTCTGGGGGCCAAGAGATTTGAAAACAAGTAACTAGATGCAGGTAATTTATTTATTTATTTATTTTTAAAATATTTTATTTATTTATTTGAGAGACAGAGATCACAACTAGGCAGAGAAGCAGGCGGAGAGAGAGAGAGGAGGAAGCAGGCTCCCTGCTGAGCAGAGAGCCCGATGTGGGGCTCGATCCCAGGACCCCGGGATCATGACCTGAGCCGAAGGCAGAGGCTTTAACCCACTGAGCCACCCAGGCACCCCAGGTAATTTATTTTAAAAATCCACGATGGAAGTACTTTCTGGATGTTATGAAAGAGACTTGAAAATATTTCATATGAAATAGTGTGGTATATATATCTGTTTTATTTTAATCTCTAAGCATGGCTAGTTAACATTCGAAGTACTCCTAGATACTATACGCTTTGGAGTAGTTATATAGCCCTCAAAAGACTCTGATCAGAACCTTCACTTCAGGGGCGCCTGGGTGGCTCAGTGGGTTAAAGCCTCTGCCTTTGGCTCGGGTCATGGTCCCGAGGTCCTGGGGTCGAGCCCTGCATCGGGCTCCCTGCTCGACGGGGAGCTTGCTTCCTGCTCTCTCTCTGCCTGCCTTTCTGCCTACTTGTAATCTCTGTCAAATAAATAAATAAAATATATAAAAAAAAAAGAACCTTCACTTCATAGGCTCTGATAAGCTCTTCTATTATTGCTATAATCATCTAGTGGCTTAGGTTTGTTAACTAGCATAACAGATGTTAGAAATGATTTCAAAATTTCAAATTTTTGTAATATTCAAACAAATATAAAAGTGGAGAGAACAATAAAATGAATGCCTGGATATTGATTACCCAGATTCTACAATTTTGAAGATAAATAATTTTTCATGGTGAAACAAGTATTAGCTGTTCAAGACAGATGAATTAGCTACAAATACTGCACAGGCATTTCTGACCTCGCATGAGTAGGACTTAAGAATCCAGTGAGCTCAGTAGCCTGTTCTATCTCTGGAACGTTGCCCTGTGGCTAGGAATTTTGTTTGGCTTTGTGTTTAGCTGTTAGTGGAAAATTCACTTACCTGGTTCTGACCAGGAGATTAGTTGAATCCTGCTTCTAAAATATTGCCTAGAGTGAACCTGTCATGCAAGATGTTTATTGTAGTATCTAAGAGGATAGAAAGCTAGCTGGAACTTAATGATACTTACAGAATAGGTTATATGCCACTTAACATTTTTTTTTAAAGATTTTGTTTATTTATTTGACAGACAGAAATCACAAATAGGCAGAGAGGCAGGCAGAGAAAGAGAGGAAGGGAAGCAGGCTCCCTGCTGAGCAGAGAGCCCAATGCGGGGCTCGATCCCAGGACCCTGGAATCATGACGTGAGCCGAAGGCAGAGGCTTTAACCCACTGAGCCACCCAGGTACCCCAACACTTAACATTTTTAAGTGCTATTAAATACATATAACAAAATTTGCCATTTTAGCCATTTTAAATTGTATAGTTCAGTGTCCTTAAGTACATTCACAGTATTGTACAGTTGTCACTGCTATCTTTTTTTCATCACTCCAAACAGAAACCCTGTACCCATTAATCAATATCTCCCCATTTCTCCATCCCCCTAGCCCCTGGTAACCTCTAACCTAAATTCCTATTTCTACAGATTTGCCTATTCTAGGTATATTAATGGAATCATACAGTATTTGTTCTTTTGGTCTACTTATTTCACATAGCATAATGTTTTGGAGGTTTGTCTACACTATTGCGTGTCTTAGTATTTCATTTCTTCTTATGGCTGAATAACATACCATTGTATGGACAAATCACATCTTGTTTATCCATTCATCTCTCTCTCTCTCTCTTTTTTTTTTTTTAAATCCATTCATCTCTTGAACACTTGGGTTGTTCCCACTTTCTGGCAGTTGCGATTAAAGCTGCAATACACCCTGGTGTACCAGTATTTGTTTTGAGTTTTGGTTTTCAGGTTTTTTGGGTATATACCTAGGAGTAGAATTACTGGGTCATATGGATGATGGTATGTTCAGTTTTTGGAGAAATCGTCAAACTTTTCCACAGCAGCTGCACCATTTTACATGCCTACCAACCATGTCTGAGGGCTCCAGTTTCTCCACATTCCTGTTGGTACTTGTTACTTTCTTTAAAAATGTTTTTGTGATAGGGGCACCTGGGTGGCTCAGTGGGTTAAAGCCTCTGTCTTCGGCTCAGGTCATGATCCCAGAGTTCTGGGACCGAGCCCCACATCGGGCTCTCTGCTCAGCGGGGAGCCTGCTTCCCCCTTTCTCTCTGCCTGCCTCTCTGCCTACTTGTGATCTCTGACTGTCAAATAAATAAATAAAATCTTTTAAAAAAATGTTTTTGTGATAGTCATTCTAATGGGTATCTCATAATGATTTCGATTTGCATTTCCCTTATGAATAATGATGTTGAGTACTATTCAAGTCCTTTGCTTAATTTTGAACTGGGTTGTGTCGTAAGCGCTCTTTATTATGTTGAATATGAAATCCTTATATAAGTTATATGATTTGCAAATATCTTCTCCCACGCTCTAGGTCATCTTTTTACTTTATTGATAATGTGTCCTTTGGTCAAAGTTTTAAATTTGGATGAAGTCCAGTGTATCTCTTTTTTCTTTTCTGTTTGGCTTTTTCAAAAAACTCAGCAAAATTATATTGAGATTCATTCACTGTGTTGCCTGTATCAGTACTTTATTTTTTTATTGCGGAGTAGTATTTCATTGTATGCATATGCACAGTCTGTTTACCTTATATGCCCATTGGTAGACATTTGGGTTATTTCCAGTTCTTGGCCGTTACGAAGAAAGCTGCTATGAACATTCATGTATGTCTTTGTATAGACAAGTCTTTTTCTCTTAGAAGGGTGAACATGTAGGTCTGAAATGGCTGGATCATATGGCAGATGTGTGTTTTGTTTTTTAAGAAACTGCCCAATTTTTCCAAAGTGATTTTACTATTTTAATTCCTACCAATAGTGTATGAAAGTTCTGGTTTCTCTTGACGTTCGCCAACATTTGGTATGGTTAGTCTTTTTCATTTTAGCAGTTTTAATTGGTGTGTAATGGTATCTCATTTTGGTTTTAAAATTTGCATTTCCCTAACGACTAATGATGTTGAACATCTTTTCATGTGTTTAGTTGCTTTCCGTATATTTTCTTTGGCTTAATGTCTGTTCAGATCTTTTGCCTTATTTCTAAATTTGGTCACATGCTTTCTTGCTTTTGAATTTTGAGTGATCGTTGTATGTTCTGGATACAAATCTTTCATCAGGTATATGCTTTGCAGATGTTTTCCTCTCAGTCTGTGTCAGTGTTTTCATTTTCCTAGAGTCTTTTGAAGAACAGAAACTTTTAACTTTCATGAAAGATAGTTTATAGTTTTTTTCTTTGTAGATTATACTTTTGGGGTTATATATAAGAATTCTTTGCGCAGCCTAAGTTCACAGAGATTTTCTCCGGGGGCTTTATAGTTTTAGGCTTTACATTTAGGTCTATGATCCATTTTGAGTTAATTTTTATACCTGATGTGAGTATAGATCTAAGTTCCTTTTTGTGCATATGGATATTCAATTGTTCCAGTACTGTGTTGAAAAGACTATCCCTTCTCCACTGGATTGCTTTCATACCTTTGTCAAAAATCAGTTTCTATGTATTTATGGGTTAGGTTCTAAACTGTATATTCTATCTGTACCATTGACCTATTTATTTTTATACCATTACCATGCTGTTTTGATTGAATGTTGTAGCTTTACAACAATTATTGAAATCTCGTAGTGTTAATTATCCAGATTGTTCTTTTTCAAAGTTATCTTTGTTCTTCCTTCTCTATATATTTTAGTATCAGCCTGCCAGTTCCTCCTCCAACAACAACAACACCTTCTATGATTTTGTTTGGGATTGCATTGAATTTGTAGATCAATTTAGGCAGAATTGGCATCTCAATAATATTGAGTCTTGAGACCCATCAACATGGTATATCCTGTTTTTTTTTTTTTTTTTAGGTCTTCTTTAATACCTGTCAGCAGTGTTTGTGGCTTTCAGTTTCCACATCTTTTGTCAGATTTATCTTAAGTATTTGATATTTTTGATGTTATTATAAATGGTATTCTTGAATTTTCATTTTCTAGTTGTTCATACGAGTAAATGAAAACACAAATTGATTTTTATATTTTGCTATTCTATCCTATTACCTTGCTAAAACTTCTTCAGTAGTTCTAATAGCCTTTTTGTAGATTCTAGTGGATGTTCTAGATGGAGGATTATTTGTCTGTAAATAATGAATGTTGTTACTGGGGGACTTTACTACCAGATTTCAAGAATTGCTATGATGCTAGTCACTGAGACAGTATGGTATTGGCAGAAGGAAAAGACATATAGATAAATGGAATAGAATGGAATATAGTGCTGGAATAGACCCACTCATATATAGTCAACTAATGTTCATCAAGGCACAAAAGTAATTCAGTGGCAAAAGAACAGTCTTGTCCACGGTAGTGCTGGAACAAACTGAATATCTTATGAATATGTAAAAGTGAATCTTGATCTCTATACAATATACAAAAGTTGGTTCGAAATAGGTCATAGATTAAACTTACAAGCTAAAATTATGCAGAAGAAAACACAGAAGAAAAAATTTTTGACCTTGGGATAGGCAAAGATTTTCTAGACAGGAACACAAAAAATCCTAATCACAAAAGAAAAAAATTGACATACTGGACTTTATCAACGTAAAAATTTTTACTTGCTAAGGAAATAAAAAGGCAAAACAAATACCGGGAGAAAATATTCTCAAAATGTGTGATTTGTATCCAGAATTTGTAAAGAACTCTTGCACCTAGCAAGCAATAAGGTTAAAAAAAATAATAAGAGTGAAAGATTTGACCAGATACTTTACAAAAGAAGATATGCTTCTACGCACATGAAAAGATGCTCAGCGTAATTAGCCCACAGGGAAATAGTTATTAAAGCCACAGTGGAATGTCCCCTTACATCCTCTAGAATGGCACTAAAATTAAAAGGCTAACCATTCCAAGAGTGAGAATGAATATGTAACTATGAATCAGCTGAAACTCTTCATGCATTGCTAGTGGGAGTATAAAATGGTATGACCACGATGGGAAACATTTTGACAATTATGTTTTAATTTTAAACATATACTTACTAGAGATGTCTGGGTGGCTCGGTTGGTTAAGTGGCTGACTTTGACTCAGGTCATGATCGGGGGGTCCTGGGATCGAGTCTCACATCAGACTCCTTGGTCAGCACGGAGTCTGCTTCTCCCTCTGCCTGCTGCTCCCTCTGCTTGTGCTCTCTCTCTCTGACAAATAAATAAATAAAATCTTTAAAAAACAAAAACAAAAAAATCCATATACTTACTATGTAACCCAGCAGTTCCACTTGTAGCTATGTAGCCAGGCAAAATAAAACATCTGTCCACAAAAAGACTTGTTTTTTTTTAGCAGCTTTATTTATAATAGCCCCAAACTAAATACAACCCAAATGTCCAACACTTGAATGGATAAACGAATTTTGGTGCTCCCAGGTATACCAGTTTCGACACATGAAGGGGTTACCTGGGTGGTTCAGTCAGTTAAATGTCTGCCTTTGGCTCAAGTCATGATCTCAGTGTCCTGGGATCGAGCCAGGCAGGCATCGGGCTCTCTGCTCAGCAGAGAGTCTCTTCATCCCTGTGCTCCTCCCCCTGCTTGTGCATGCTCTCTTTCTCTCTCTCAAATCAATAAATAAAATCTTAAAAAAACTAGTGAAGGCAAAGTAAAGATATTTTCATGAAAAAATTACATGGTATTTCGTGACTGGGTATGAGATGAATGTACAGAAGTCAGTAGTTTTTCTCTAATAATTAGCATCTAAAAACAGAGGCAGTAAAAATCATTCCTTTTACAGTTGTAGGCAGCTTCACTTTGGCGCAGCTTGAGATCTCTTTTAGCTCCTACTGCCTGCCTCTTGCTTTTAGCATTGGGCTTCTCTGTTATCGCTGTGGCAGTGCCCACCGTGGGAACTTGCTCAAGTTGTACAAGCCAATGTCAGGGGGGTTTAACACACTGTGGAGCAAACTTTGGTCCGTGGGAGGTTGGAGTCAGTTGATCTATGTTTCCCTTTTTCTCACTTCACACTGACAGTCTTGAGATGCGTTTCATGCGGTTTCTCATATTGTCCTCTGTAGCCAGTTACTGGACCAACTGTCACACCACTTTTGCTGGCTTTCTTTCCTTGTTATGTTACTCTGTCCTTAACTCCTGCTCCCAAATAAGCTATTTATTATGTATGAGCCTTCTTCTCAGACTCTGTATAGCTCCCCCAAAAAAGTACCTATGTGGCCCCAAGTACTGAGGTTGGGAAACCCTGATCTCTGAAGCCAGTGGTTTGCTTTAAAATCCAAGCTCTGCAGTATTCAGTCTCTGCAACTTTTAACCGCTGAGTGTTAATATTTGGGTCTATAAAATGATAATGATGGATAAACACAGAGCCCTTAATGTTTGAATGAAGATAGCTCTATAAACCTAATGCCTGGAACAAAGAAGAGTTCAGTACAGAGCAGCTATTGATAATTCTTTTTCAAGTGTATATGCTACTTTCTGACACTCCCTGAGGCATTTTCCCAGAATATGAAAACTCTTTCCTAGAGACCAAGTTCTTAAGTCCTTATGAAAAACCATTAGAAGGGACAAGAAAATAACTTCTACAGAACCCAGTATGGAGAAGACACAAACATGATTCATGTGAAGATTTAAATCCATATGTGGGTTTTTCAAGTTTTAAATTTTTAGCTGTGTTAAGATGACAGTGTTAGAGATGCAGCATTGCAATGGAAAGGTGGTTTCACCAGCCATAGTTGTCAAAGTTCATTGTCAAAAACTTTGAAAGCAACAATAAACATTATTAGGAAGCAAAAGGATATACTTTAAAACACTGGTAAAACCAGACGACATAGTATGCAAACTCTGTTAACCACTAGACAAAACGCTAAAATATATAAAATAGGAAATTTAATAGTTTAAAAAAATAGCAATGTTTGTGTATATTATTGGGGTGCATATATTATCCGGTGCATTTAAGAGGTTTAGTAGCAATCCCTGGCCTCCACCCACTGTCTACCAGTAGTAACGCACACCGCACACCCTCAGTGGTGACAACCAGGCATTGTTAGATGTCCCCTGGGAAGTAAAATCATCTTCAGATGAGAACCACTGAGATAAGCCTAGATTTGAATTCTAGCTCCAGGACTGTGGCTCTGTGAATTTGAACACATTACCTAACTCCTAGAACTTCGTTTTCTCATATGAGATAATGTACATATGTATGACACCTTACACCTAGGACTTGGGTAAATGATAGCAATTCTTGCAATGCTAAAACTAGTTCTCTTTTTTGCCACACTGCCTGTCCATTGTGAAAATGAAACGCCCGTAGCCTTTGGTCAATTTGTTGAATGAGAATTTCTCATCTAATATCATCAAAAGGCATTGAGCTTTCGTGTGGGCAGTTAGCATTGATGTTAGGCTTGCTTTCTCCCTGGCTGTGGATTTGCTTTCTTCCCCTTTGTGTTCTTGTTTGATTTGAGGCAAGTTTGGGAGTACGTTGTTTCATTTGAGCCCCTTCTTGACATAACATTGTGTATGGTGTTCTTTGTATATTGGTAACCTCTTGAATTAGACTCAGTGTGTTAAAGACTAGTTCAGGCCTGTAGGAATCAGACCTATAGAAATTGGAAAGATAAGACTAAGTCTTAATTGTTGTTTATTGTTATTGTTGATTTTGCTTTTTAACTCTGAGGCAACAGTCAGTGAAAAATATTTGTTCTTTAGGTTTATTTGTTTTTTGTAAGTATGATTGAAAATATTAGTAGATTGTAATTGCTTTGCTATTCATTATGGCACTTAAGTTTTATTAAAACCCCAGGCAGTGAAGAAAATAAAAGGAGATTTGGAAAGGAAACTTTTTTTTTAAGATTTTATTTATTTATTTGACAGACAGAGATCACAAGTAGGCAGAGAGGCAGGCAGAGAGAGAGGAGGAAGCAGGCTTCCCACTGAGCAGGGAGCCCGACGCGGGGCTCGATCCCAGGACTCTGGGACCATGACCTGAGCTGAAGGCAGAGGCTTTAACCCACTGAACCACCCAGGCGCCCCTGGAAAGGAAACTTTTAATGTACTATAAGGATACAGCAAGACACTACATTAAATACTTCATATTATCTCATTTATTTCTTACAACAGTATCTGCAAAGTAAGTAGCATTATCCCTATTCTGTAGGTGAGCATATGATCCTTTCTGATGCTTCATCTGCCCAAGATCATATAGCTGGTAACTAAGTGACAGAACCACCAGAACCCAGGTTTTTATTCCAAAACTCATCTTATTTTCATAATGCCTTGCTGTCTCCTCTATATTAGGAGCATAGGCCTCTACCTTAAGTTTCTTTGTAAACCATGTATTTTGACCTACCCTCTGGACCACAAGATAATAGCATAAATTGCAGAACATTGAAACTGTGATAATTTTTTCTGTTGCCTCTAGGACTGAAGAACTGTCTTGCCTTGCCTGCTTCTCTGGCCTTCTGTGGCCTCTATCTGGGCTCTTTTTGCTTAACGCAGTTGTATCAGGTTTATGGGAATAAGGAACGTTATTAGGTTCAACCTTTTTTGGCTAAGTGAATCAATCTTATTTTTTGATGATGTGTATTATCTTGGCTTTTATCATTTCAGATTGCTCAAGAATGCAGAGCATTTAAATCTTAAGCCATGCAGTGTATGTTCGGCAAGAATCAAGTAAAAGCAGACTTACTTAAAAATTAAGAGGGCTTTACATCTAGTAAGAAAAATAGTCCCAGACTGCCATGTGATCTGTTCATTCTGATAGACTACTGAGTAGATGTTTTGAAGTCTGCCGTTGCCTAAAACTCTACTTCACGGTGTGGTTTGTATTTTTAGCTGAGAGAGGAAAAGTTACAAGAGGAGAAAACCTCTGAAGATCAAATCCACAAGCTGTTATCAGAGGATATGGAAACGGGGAAAAGGAAAATGGATGACCAGAAGAAGAGAGATGAGCCATTAGCACTGAAGACAGATCTGGAACATGTAAGTAGATCACCATCTTGATGGACAGCTGGCTCAAAATCAGTCATTAGCCCAGGTCACTTGGGTCTGAAAACCTGGGTGGTTGAGCTATGAGGGCAGTAACAGTTGCTGACTGTGTAGTGTACGAGTAGTAGAGAACTTAGTGTCCAGATGAGAGAGAGAATAATGCATGAGTGGGACAATAGACTTGGGTAGAAAGATTAAGGGAACAGTCAGAGAAAAAAAAATGAGTGAGGGGAGGGACATAGTATAGAATATTACTTGTGCAAATTTTATACGTATGTTGTCATTTTGACCTACGTGTTGTTATTTGACATTTGAGTTTTGTACATCTTATATCCTAAGCTAGGTTTCCTTAAAGCTTGGATTTGATTTCCCGCTATTCTTTTTAATGCCTTAAGCAACATAGTGCTAGATATAAGGTGGTAGGCTTCAATATTAGATTACTTAGTTTAAACTAACCCTAATTAGACCTCTAATCTTGCCAAATCTTGCCTGAATTTTTTTACGTTACTTATTTACCAAGCAAATTCCTGGAAAAGGTTGTAAGTGGTATATTTAATGTATGTAAGAAGCATTTTTGGAAGGCTCACTTGATGCTCAAATGGATAATTACAATTGAGTTTTTTTCTTTAGTATATCATACTGGATCAGACATTTTCTGTGGCTTGCTGTGTGTACTTAAGATAGCCTTAGAGTTGTAATCTTTTAAAATAGTTTGTCATTTAAACTTGTTAGTATTTCAGGTTAACTTTCTAATTAGCTGGGATTAATAAAGCTTTATTGTATATAAGACAGACAGTAGAGAATAGAGGAAAACAAAATCTCTGCACCAGAAGTTAGCCTTTTAAACATGTCCCAGCATCGTAACAGACTGTACAACTTTGGCCAGCTTAGTTAATTTCACTGTGCTTTTTGCTTTACTCTTTGCAAAGGCATTTTTCCTGAACTTTAGGAAGTGAAATTATTTAAGCTTTCTTGGATCAGTGGTATTTGCTGCTGTTAACTGTGCATTTTTTATCCCAGTTATAACAAAAATAATTATTACTTACTTCTTATTAAAAGTAGTCACTTGGATTTTGGAGGGTTTCACCCTTCTAAAAGATTCAGTTTAACAAACATGAAATGTTTGCATTCTCTTAATCCTCTGTTCATTGGGAGCTACAAAAGGAAAAAGACTGGAGAGGATGCAATTTAGCTAGGAAGGTGAGAATGAAATATGATAGCCTTGCACATACAGTGTGTTTTCTGTAATAGCCCCAACCAGCCCCAACTGCGGTCTGTGATCTCTAGACTACAGCTCTGCCTCCTCACCCCAACAGGGCCGTCCTTTAGATCCCTTAAGCAAAATGACCCAGAAGGACCTTTCTCTTTAGGACAAACGGATCTTGACAAAGAGAGCTTACCCTCCACTGTAGTCCTTTGATATAAAGAACCTGCTGTTTTTGGCCTTGCCGGATCCAAGTTTCCTCCAGGAAATGATCTCTAGTATTAATTCATGTCAAGGCGAGGAAATGGCTCTAATTAATTTTTCTTTTGCCACTACCGGCTTTGAAATAGAAGTCAACTGCATTTTGTAATCTTAAAAAGAATTGTAACCTAATTGTAATCTTAAAAGTAATCAGGAAGCATAAATCCTCAGACTTGGTTTTTTTTTTTTTGTAATAGCCAGTTTCACAAAATTTTATATGCAAAAACACATTGAATAAAAACTGACTTATGAACACTTGAAGTTTTAGACTTTTGTGATTTTACCTCTTTTTCTGTTTGCTTTTGTCTTTTTGAGGATTTTTAAATAGCTCTGATTTTGCTTTAAATGTCTCTTAAGAGTCTTCAGTATTGGAAAAATAATTTCATTTAGTCTGCCAAGACTACATTCAGATTGGGACCAAATTGAGGCTCCAAGAGAGGTTCAGTGGAAAGCCAGCTGAAGGGATTGTATTTTATATAAAGAACAATATGATTAGAGCTGAACTGATTGTTTTACTTTTCTGCACCAAGAGACTTGGTGATTACCCATCTCCTCTGGAATTAAACGAGAATTCTTTACCCCAATGTTCAGGTCCTTAGTATGGTTTGAACTGATCTTCCCGTCATTGCTCATACCCCCAAATTCTAGGGAACAGAGCTGTTTGCGTGCCCCCAAATATATAACTTTATGCTTTTCCTCCTTAGAGTCTTTGCTCTTACATTTTCATCTAATTGAAATGCTGCCCTGCTTACCTGTTGAAAGACTATTCATCTGCCCATACCCAGTGCAAAACCTGTCACCCTCCTGGAACTTCTAGGGATTCCTCATTTGTTTCTCCCTCCTGTTATTTACTCTCGCCCCTCCCAACTTTGTAAATTTATAGGACCAGTTTCATTCTCCTTTACATTATGCTTGTGTATCTGTGTTTCTCTACTAGGTTTATAAGTTTGTTGACTAAGAGAAATGTATCCTAGCTATTTGAAAATCTCTTGCAGTGTCTTGTACATCACAAGTGTTTGATTCATGTTTATCAAGTTGAATTGAAATGGAGGAAAGTGCTTATTCTAGAAGAAGATATTACCATCTGTTGTTATCAGTTTGGAGTGGAAATAAAATGGACCTGGCAATTTATGATTTGTAATGGTACAGTTGATACCAATAACTGTGAATTGTTGGAAAACAATTTGGTATAATAATTTTAGTTATAGCAAAGAAAAAGTGAAAACTTGCTCATCACCCAACAACTTATAGATAACCCTTATGAACATTTTTGGTAACTATCCTTCTAGACTTCTTTTCCAAGTGCATATAAAGAAACTTCAAATGTAAATCGAAAAACTCAAAAAGGGAGTCTAAAATAAAATGAAGGTAACTGAATGAGTATCAAGAAAATGGAAAAAGCTGACTCTAGGGGTATTTAGAAGCCCTTGCAGAGAAAGTGGCATTTGAGATGCCCCTGAAGAGCTAATGAATATTTTTTAGGCAGGGAATGTGGCACAAAGAGTTTTAAGCAAAGGGAATAATAGCATGCCCAGAAGGGAGGCTTTGAAATGCTATGATGGTACACGGAGAGTAGAGTGATAGGATTCTATCTGCGTGCTTGATGGTATGGTAGGATCAGAGGGAAGAGAGGCCAGCCGAGCAAGACCAGTAAGTAGATTATTGCAACAGTCCAGGCAGAATAGGATGAGAATCTAAGGAAAGGCAGTGACAGGGAGTATACATGGGAAGGGGTAGATCTGAAAGGCATTTTTAGGAGTGGAGTGGAATAGAGTGGAACCGGGATGGAGGCAGCTTGGAGACGAACACTCTGGATTGAAGTCCTTGTGTTAGCTACTTACTAACTCTACAGTCCTAGGCACATTAACTGTTCTAAGCCTCAGTTTGCCACCTGGAGAAGGCAGGTCATCCCATGTTAATGGGGCTGATATTAAACACAAATGAAATAAACTATCAAGAAGTACTGGGTGTATTCAGAACCTCCATACACTGTTATTAGGACTTTGAAGAAAGGGAAAGGAGAGAGTCAGAGATGGCATTGAGGCTTCTAGCTGGGTTGGTAGTGGGGCTTAGAGAAGAAAAGAGTGAACTGAATTTTGGGTATATTAAGTTTGAGCCACATTTAGGATATCCAGATTGGGATCTCTGAGAGGCAGTTGGAAACACAGGTGCTCACAGAGACATGACCTACACCAGCTGAGAAACAGTAGCTTTGGGAGAGTCCGTGGACCCACCAAATAGTGTTATCTCCCTTGTCTCCTGCCAGTGTCCTGCACGCCTCTCAGATTCAGAGAACGAAGAACCTTCCCGAGGCAAGATGACACAGACCCATCGTTCCGCATTTGTTTCCAAGAACAACTCCTACTCCTTAGCTTTCCTGGCAGGGTAAGAGACTGATACTGAATTCAGTTGCGGTTCTTTCGTTTTACAGTATGAGACTGAAGGGACTGGGCGGGAGGGAGCAAAAGTATTTGTTGCAGCCACTTTGCGGGAGGTGGGAAGGGGGGAATGATGTGGGAATTGGTTTTCGAATATCCATTTGGAACAAGGAGCTGATCTAAAAGTAATTTTTACCTATTTGTGGGATCCTGAGGGTAGGATTATGCTAATTTCTGTGCTGTGAAGTGTGACCTTTCTATCCTAGGAGGGAACCACAAATTGCTTCTTTTAACAATATCCAACCATTCTCTCAGTGGACTTTTTTCTCTTAGTAGGAAATGAGGTCAGAGTTCATTTTATTTTCAATGCCTAGAACTAATGTATCTTGAATAGGTTTCAAGAGGGCAAACTGAAAAGTTTCTAAGGCCTTCCTCAAGGAATCTCTTGATCCTTTAGACTTTGCGGGCTGTGGGGAGGAAAAGAAGGAGGAAATGGTTGGATGTTGATGATGGAGGAATAATGAACGACTAGATGGAAGGAAAAAGGAAAGAAGGAGGAAGGATGGAAGGGGATGGAAGGAAAAAGAGCAGGAAGGGAGGATGGGGGGAGGGATACATAAAACAGGACAAAGGGAAAAAGAAATGGAGAGGATGGCAGGAAAGACTCATTCACTCAGGAGGCGTTTTGTGAACAGCTACTATGTGCCATGCTCTCTGTTTTAATTTAAAATGAAAAGACATCATCTTATGCCATTTTGTTGTCTGTTTCTGGTTAAGGCTGTCATTGCACACCCTTATGTCTAGGGTTCCTCTCCTCCTTCCCAGCAGCCCTGTAAGGTAGATCTCTCTTTCTTGCTGTCCCTGTGGATATGCACCTATTTATTCTTTTATTCTGAGGTTTTTTATTTCTAATCACTAATAAATGTGACCCCAAAAAGCCTCCCAGTTTACGAATATTATAAAGTACAAACTATTGTGATCCTTGATGTAGTTTTTATATCTGAATCTCTGAATCTTTTTTGTATGTGTTCTTTTGGAGTAGTCTGATTTTCCTGTTATTTCTGAGAGTAAAATTCACTAGCCTCCAGCCCCCCTCCTCCCCCCCGCTCCCTTAAATACCTTCCCTTCGCTAGGTAATGGTAACTCCTTCTTCCAGGAAGGCACTTTCCTAGAGTATTTATTCATTCATTTGACATTTGTATAATGGTCACTATATTGTAGCCACTTAGGTTTGATTGACGTAATCAGAACCCAATAAGAAAGGTGTAAGCCAGCATATTTTCCATTTATGGTAAAGATGAAACTCTTACGTTGTGCATATGAGCTTGAACTGCAAATGCCCTCTAAAGTTAAAAAATCCAAGATTACCTAAGAATTTTTCAGCTGCTGATTGTATATGTGGAGTTCCCCCCATTTATAGCAGGCATATTTTAATGATTATAAGAGAGATCTACTGAAAAGAGAAAAAGATTGTATCATTCATTCCAGTTAAGTCATTATAGATACTCCCGAAAACAAGTAAATATTGCTTTTAGGCAGTCTTTGACTAGCTAATTAATATCTCATAATTTGAAATGACTTAGAAAAAAGACAACTCTTTATTAAAATCCAAGTATGATGCCAAGGCCAAATTGCCCTAATTGGTTATCACCAATTCCAGTCTCTACTCTTATAATTCGTTCTTGTAAAGGAGGTAGCAGATTAATATGTCATTACTTAGAAACGCCTTGCAAGGAACTTAGAAAATTCTTTCTAAGGGGTAAAATGTTAAGTTCTTATGGAGGGGTTTGCTTTTTTAAATTTAGATTTAAATGTCTAAAAAGATTTATTATTTATTTGGGGGGGAGAGAGGGAGAGAGAGAGAGAGAGAGCGCACCAGTGGGAGGGACACAGGGAGAGGGGAGAATCTCAAGCAGTCTCTGTACTGAGCACAGAGCCTGAATCGGGGCTCTATCCCATGATCCTGATATCATGACCTAAGCCAAAACCAAGAGTCAGGTGCCCAACCTAGTGTACCACCCAGGTGCCCAGGGTTTGCTTTTGATTATGTGTGGCTCTGGAATCTCTGTAACATATCTTCTTTTCCTTCTCCTTGGCCCACGCTTGCCCTTACTTGTTGAGCCACAAGGGGGCTACTTTATAGGAAAAGAGTCACTTAACATTTTACTATTAAGGAGTGTTTGCAAATCGTCTTACACATTTCAGCATTCATTTCCAAATATCCAAGGTTGTGGAATGAGTTCAGTTATTAGTACAGTTATTAAAACAATTCATTGGATTTGGTTGGTAGGCATATCTTTCTTTTTAGGACATAGTTCGCTGATGTCATGGAAAACTTAGGTTGGAAAATCACTTATGGTGATACTGTGAATTGCCTCTCTTATGTAGTCAACATGCTTTTCTTCCTGAGAAAAGAAAATATTTAAATTTCAGTTCCAAAGGATACTTAGAAAAACGATATGGACTTGTTAGTGCTGAAATTGTTGCCAGGTGAACTGGTGAGATCCCTGGCCCTGAGGCCTGGACCCAGCCCATCCCATCCCAAAGATGTCACTGAAGGCTTGTGGTCTTCTTGCAAGAAAGAGTTCAAGGATAGATCAGACAGAACAGTTGAGCAGTGCAAGTAGGAAAATTTATGAAAGCGAGAGTCCACTGTTGAGATGTGAGGATGTGCAAGCTCTAGGAGAGCGCCCTGGGGTTGGATGTCTGTTATTGACAGTTGTTCACTAGGGTGTGGGATATTTATTTCTTGGGAGCAGGGTTTCACACCTTTTCTCCCTACTTGGTCTAGGTCTCTGGCCTTCTTTGTCTTGGATCTGTCTGGTTTGATCTGGCTTCTGTGGCTTTGTTTTTGGAGCACAGCCAGGATGGGTCTCTAACGGTCCCTGATAGCAGTAGTGAGCCATGGCTGGCCTCCAGGCATCCTGTTAAAGCCTAACTAACTGCCTACTCTAATAATCCCATCTAATAATGGGATGTAGCTTACTGTATATTAAAAAATTAGCATGGTGATGGTTGTACAACAGTGTGACTGTAAACTTAAATGGTTAAAATGGTGACTTTTATGTTATATATATTTTACCACTGTAAAAAAAATATTAAAAAAGTATTAGCATTTTTAATAGTTTTTGGATATTTCACATGCATTTTTTTCCATGTGTTAAGCAACAACGAAAGAATAGGTTTTGGGGGCACCTGAGTGGCTCAGTGGGTTAAGCCTCTGCCTTCAGCTCAGGGATCGAGCCCCTCATCGGGCTCTCTGCTCAGCAGGGAGCCTGCTTCCCCCTCTTTCTTTGCCTGCCTCTCTGCCTACTTGTGATCGCTGTCTGTCAAATAAATAAATAAAATCTTAAAAAAAAAAGAATAGGTTTTCTCCATAAGTTCTTATCCTAAAGAGAGGTCATATGTAAAAGCTTTGGAAGTTTTTACAACTGTATTTAAATCAAATCAATCTGCATTTGTTTTACTTATCTACGTCATAAGTGTTTCTTAAGGCCAAAGGTATGGAGGTAAGAGTGAGTAGGCCTGATAGGATGGTTATTTTGGAAGGAATGCATTAATCGGTTCTGGTTATGAGTCTTGCCAACAGCTCAGTCTTTTTATGTGAAAAATTCAAAGCAAAGAGGGCTTTAAAGCACTGTTTGTAAACTTTTGCAGTCCTATTGAAAATGAAACTTCTCCATGGGAGGCAGATAGAGTAATAGTTAATCCAAGATCATTGCAAAGTTAATCACAAAATATATGTTAATTGAAAAAAAATGAACTTAAAGCATAAGATATATCATTGTAAAGTTAAGCTTCTATTTTAAATATTGAGAAGCTTTTTTGTTTGTTTATACTTATTTCCCTTCAGTCCTCATTCCCTTCTTCCTCACCAGAATCAAAAAACCTGATTGCAAATTCTTCCAAAAGCTTAGGCTGAAAAAACTTTCTCTGTTGCGGTAGTATCTTTTCAAAAGGCTACATATCTACTTGCATTCTCCTCTTTGCTTTTGCTATCAGTAGGTTTAGAATTAGGACAGGGTTTTCAATTCAGTCATCATGACTTTCCAGCATGGCCTATAAAAAAAAAACAAAACTTTTGATATACTTTTTGATATACTTTTTCCGTATTTATTACTTAATGTGATCTCTGTCCTCTGTTAAGTATTTTTGCAGTAAGTTACTTTGGATTCTTCTTGGAAATAAGGCATAATCATAAAAAGGAATATAATTCAACCATCTATCCTCTTTCCAGTTTAAAAAATGAGCAACAACAAAAAACATAGTAATCCAGTATTGCCAGTATTGCCATTCCATACAAAATTGTATCTTAAGTATACAGTGCCTCGCAGGATTTCTGGTACATGGTAAGTTCAGTGACTATTACTGCCACTCTTTTGTTACATTCTTTTAGAATGTGGACTCTTAGAGCTGAAAAAGATCTTAAATATTATCTAATTCTTTTGTTTTACTGATGAGAAGATTAAAGCCTGGAGAGAGAACATGGTTTGCTAACTTGTAGATAGCTAGCTAACTTGTAGGGATCTGAGAACTGAGGTTTCTTGGCTCTTCCTACTCTACCCCATTGTCCCCCATTCCTTCGTATGGACCCCTCTGCCACCTCTGCCCGTCTTCGCACCGGACTTTAAATCCTTTGTGAGCAGGGACAACGTCTTATAGTTGCAGTGCTTAGTACAGTGCCTGGCCTGTAGTGGAAGCTCAAGAAATACTTGGGGAGTATTCGAGTAAGATAGGTCTTGCACCTGCGGGTAGGTTAAACCGGAGTTTTGTCAGAATCAACTGCCAGACTTGCAGCATTGGAGGGAGGGCTCTGGGAGCTGTTGAGGAACAGACGGGCTGGTGGCTGTTTTATAGAGTAGCTTCCATAGGATTAATATGGGATTTGAGGAGTCTAGTGACCACACTGATAAGGCTCATAGAGTATAAAGTTGCTTTTAGCCTTCTAATGCATTAACAGTAGCTTATGGTGATACTTTTTATAGATTGTATAAAAGAAAAATCTGTTTCCCACTGAGTAGTAATTAAGCCTTAATTAAGTAGAAACAAACCACATTATTTTGTTTTCTAATGTCCAGATACTTTAAGCCTGAGTCTGTGGTTCAGAGTGGGACATATCAAGAGACCTTAGGTGCTTACTATAAGGTGTGTTGGTGGAGAGATAGAGTTAGTGATTGACAGACTCAGCAGTATTAAATGTGCCCAGTCAGTGTTGGAGTAAATTAAAATAAGCAGACTTGTCCTTCTTCCTTAAAATGAGCAAATGAAAATATAGATGCTTTCAGGTAACAGATACCAAACAGATATATGAGTGTTATGATATTGGAAGAATAGCTCTAGAATGGATGAAAGAAGGCAAAGCCAGAGAGATGGGGATGGGGAGGCTGGTCTAGGGAGATGGTAGGGAAGTAGGAGTGTGAGCCCCAGTAAACTCAGTTGACCCCCTTCTGTCTCATGTATATAAAATTCAGGTTGTTTTGGTGACCTACTGCTGGGCAGGGATTTTACTGAGTAGTTTCTTAAGATTCTTTCGACCTCTAAAATGGAAGCATCTAGAAGTGGCTTAAAGCAGAGTTTTAAAGAGTGGAGAGAATGAGGCTGTGGCATGAAAATAAAGGGGGCGATGGTAGTTGGAAAGTTCTGTAAAAATCTAAGGATTAGACTTAGCAAGTTGTGTGTGGGGAGTAGTCCCAACAATAGCCATGGGGGAGTGGAGACAGAGAAAGATGACATAGTGAGTTATAAGAAGCCACAGACTTGGTGACGGCGTGGGGCATGTCCTGTGCTCATGTCTCTCTCTCTCTCTCTCTCTCTCTGTGTGTGTGTGTGTGTGTGTGTGTTGGGGAGGGATAAAGGAATTGAAACAAATCAAGCAGATGGGCTGGTTATTAAGAGGACAAATCTTGTTAAAAGTAGTGGAATCTGGTTGAAAAGGGAAGCTAGCTTAAGGAGAAGTGATGTGGAACTTAGGGAGAGAGGCAGGAATATAGGTGTCAGTAATCTCTCTGCTGCACCAGGACGGAAATACCTGGTATTTTCAGAGGGCAGGATGGGGAGTGGTCGGGGTCTATATCAGGGGAGCTAGTTTTTCTTCATGCTTCCTGTCATACTGAGTACTTCACATTCCTCATTTCATTTAGTTCTCACATTAATTCTACAAGTTTTATAGTACTGTTTCCATTTTACAGCTAAGAAACATGCTGCTCAAAGACGTTAAGTAAATCACCCAAGAGCTTCTCACCTCATTAGAGTGATAGAGATGGAACTGAACTCAGGTCTCTCTTTATTTCAAACCTATGCACTTTCTCATCAAACCATTGTCAGAACCCTTGTGACCAAAGGCTCTGCACTTGGAACCTGGTCTTGAAATGATCTGCCTTTGCAAAGGAAAGCTGCCTTCCTTCTGTTGGTTTAATGTATGCCCTGTCTAGTTCTATCAGAGGTAAACAGAACCTATTCAGTTATCCTGCCATTTGAGGGGTCTGAAGTGATAGAAATATTCTAAAATTGATTGTGGTAATGGTTAGATAACTGTGAATTAAAAATTATTAAACTGTACACTTAAAAAAAAGAATACTAGCATACACAAGGCAGATAACCCAGATCATAAATACATAAAGGAAGGATTATAACAAAATCTCACCCATTTCTAGGTGCATGGCAGCTACTATGGAGCCTAAGGAAGCTGCTGCTTTCATTCAAGTGTGTGTGTATGTGGTGGTAGCTGGGAGGGCTCATACATGCAGGTTAGGGGCTCAAAGGAGGCTCCTCTCCAGACTTTAGCTTCTTGGTGGAACTCAGCTCTACCAGACTTGAGAGTTTAATTAAAAAACTAATGTGGTTTGGATATGTGAGAGTGATGATTGAACGGTTGAGAGCGTGAGCTGTCTAATGTTTTATATCATGTATTGCCATTTGAAAACCCTTTAAGCAATGTTTTATAAGCATTAAATCTTCTAGCTTTCCAGCTGCATGTTTATACTGGCTGCCCCTCCTTTTCTTTGTAAGTCAGATTCATTGTGGTTGTTGGTATTTTTAGCCTAACTCTACATTCCAGAAACCATCTGGTCTCTTGGCAATGGAAATTTTAAGCCACTTGCCTTTCAGACAATGCTGCTTTCTCTTGTTTATGACTCCATTATGTTTTTGGAAAAGAGAGCTTCCCTAGATGTGCTGGGTCTGTTCTGTGGCAGAGTAGAGTAGAACGAAAGATCAATATGCTGTGGTAGAAAGAGCACAGGCTTAGAATCTACAGAGATATGGGTTTAAACCTTGGCTTCAGCTGTGTGACCTTGGAAGATCACTTCCCTCAGTTCTTTGTCTGTAAAATGAGGATGATGATGCTTGTCTCGTAGGGTTTCTCTATGTATTTTTTTTTAAGATTTTATTTATTTATTTGACAGAGATCACAAGTAGGCAGAGAGACAGGCAGAGAGAGAGGAGGAAGCAGGCTCCCTGCTGAGCAGAGAGCCCGATGTAGGGCTCGATCCCAGGACCCTGAGATCATGATCTGAGTGAAAGGCAGAGGCTTAACCCACTGAGCCACCCAGGCACCCCAGTTTTCTCTATGTATTAAAAGTGATAAAATATATTTAAAGCAGCTCAGTGCCTGACAGATACTACATTCCTAATGAATGTTGAAGTTTTCTGGTTTCGTTTTGTTTTGTTTTTCATAAGGAGGAGAGAGGTGTTTCTGTACATAATTTTTGTTCATTTATAAGAAATTTGTTAATTATATCCACTGTGTTAGGGTTTGGGGGTACAGAAATGGATGTGCACAAAGTAATGAGAGTAGTTACTTCTTTTATTTTTGAGTTCTTCCAACCCTAAGAATATTATCAAGTTCATTAGTCTTGACTATTCTTAGCCAGTATTTTGAATCCTGTTATCTTGACCAAATACTAAAATAATAATACATTTATGGCTATAAGATGTTTTTACCATCATGATTTTTGTGGCTCTTCATGTAACAACAGTGTAAAAGGGGAAGAATAGAGTTATATAGAACAAAGTTTTTGTATGCTATTGAATTGCTATTAATTTGGAAATAGATTCTGCTATGCTATTAATTTTGAAATAGGTTTTGTAAATTAAGATGTTAATTGTAGTCCCCATAGCAATCACTAGGAAATAACTACAACATATTTAGTAAAGAAATAAGAAGAGACTCAAAATAGTACACAGAAAATATCTAATAGAAAAGAAGGCATTAATGGGGAATTTAGGAACAAAAAAGGTATAGGACATAGAGAAGACAAATAGCAAAATGGCGGAAGTAAGTCCTTCCTTATTAGTAATTACATTAAATGTAAATGACTTAAACTCTCCAAATAAAAGAGATGGTAGAATGGTTTTTTAAAAAATATGATCCTAGGGGTGCCTGGGTGGCTCAGTGGGTTAAAGCCTCTGCCTTTGGCTCAGGTCATGATCCCAGGGTGCTGAGATCGAGCCCCACATTGGGCTCTCTGCTCGGCGGGGAGCCTGCTCCCCCCCACCCCCACCTACTTGTGATCTCTGTCTGTCAAATAAATAAATAAAATCTTTAAAAATATATATATAAAAAATATGATCCTAATGGGGTGCCTGGTGGCTCAGTTGGTTAAGTGTCTGACTTGGTTTCAGCTCAGGTCGTGATCTCAGGGTTGTGAGATTGAACCCTGCATTGGGCTCTGCACTGAGTGTGAAGTCTGCTTAAGATTCTCTCTCTCCCTCTGCCCCTCCCACTCCCTCTCTCTCTCTCTCAAAAAAAAAAAAAAAAAAAAAAATCCAACTATATGCTGAGACCCCTTTAGATCCAAAGACAAAAATAAGTTGAAGATGATAGGATAAACAAAGATATTCTATGTGAACAGTGACCAAAAGAGAACTGGCTGGAGTAGCTTAACTAATATTAGACAATGTAGACTTTAGGACAAAAATTACTACAAGAGACAGGACAGGCATTGTATAATGATACAAATATCAATCTGTTAATAAAATATAACCATTATATGGGGCACCTGGCTGACTCTGTCAGTAGAGCATGTGACTCTTGATCTCTGGATCATGAGTTTGAGCCCCATGTTCGGTGTAGAGATTACTTTAAAAAAAAAAAAAGATATAACCATTGTAAACACATATATACCTAATAATAAATGCATAAAATATGTGAAGCAAAAACTGACAGAATTGAAGGGGCCAGTAGGAATTTTAATGATAATACTTGGAGACTTTAATACCCACTTTCAATAATGGATATAATATACAGATGAAAGGTAAACAAGGATATAGAAGATTTGCACAATACTGTATACCAAATAGATTTACCATATATAAAGCACTTTACTGCACAACAGCAGAACACACATTTTACTATAGTGCACGTAGAACATTCTCTAGAACAGACCATATGTTACAGCCTAAAACAAATCTCAATAAATTTTAAAAGATCAGAATAATACAAAATACCATTTTTTACCACAACAGAATGAAGCTATAAGTCAATAACAGATGAAAAATTGGAAAATAAACAAATATGTGGACATTAAAACAATACATTAAAAGAAGCAATGGATCAAAAGAGAAATCACAAGAGAAATTAGAAAATACCTTCAGAGGAATGAAAATGAAACCCACCATACTAAAACTGTTGGAATGCACTAAAAGTAGTGCTTAGAGGTAAATTTATAGCTTTAAAGGTCTAGATTTAAAATGAAGAAAAGTCTCAAATAAATAACCAGATCTTCATCTGTGGATCCTCCCACCTGACTCACAGGCACTACCAGCACATTGTACACGTTACTCACACCTCCACCCTGTCGCCTGCTTCTGGTACATATTCCCAGTGGTACTGAGAATGAGTATTGGTAAATGACTACTCTAGAAAGCCAGTCAGACTCTGGAGAAGGGAGAGACCACAAACTTGAGCTTTAGTGCCACCCTTGGAAAAGCAGAAGGGAGGCTGTCAGCACTTGACCTGGTATGTTCCAGAATCAAGAGAAGTCATACAAGCTTAAGAATTCTGCCACAAGAGGAAGCAAGAAGCAAGGAGCAGGTGTACCCATAGAAGGTCTGAGAAAGCCTCAGAATCCCTACCAAGGCTTATGGAAGATACTTCTCTTCCAAAGGCAGTTAATGAAGAGGAATGGAGGAAGTGACTGTTACTTCAGATGTGAAGACAGCAATGCAACATTTCAAGAATCATGAAAAACCAAGGAAATATGACACCATTAAAAGATCATAATAATTTTCCAGTAATGAATCCCAAAGACATGACTGTGATATACACAATAAAGACTTCAAAATAGCTATTTTGGGAAGCCTAGTAAGCTACAAGGAAACACAGAAAGACAGTTCAGCTAAATCAGGACAACAGTACAATAAAAAAAAAGAAAGATAAGTCTAACAAAGAGAAGTCTTAGGGAAGAACCAAACAAAAATTCTGGAGCTGAAGAATACAGTGAATGAAAAGAAAAATGCAGCGGAGAACATCAACCTCAGAGTGGATCAAGCAGAAGAAAGGAGAATGAGAAACAAGTGAAGAAAGCCAGTATGACCTGTGGGATACCATCAAAAGAAACAATTTGCAAATTATTAGAGTTCCAGAAGGAGAAGAGCAGGAGAGGGGAATAGAAAACTTATTTAAAGAAGTAAGAACTAGGGCGCCTGGGCGGCTCAGTGGGTTAAAGCCTCTGCCTTCAGCTCAGGTCATGATCTCAGGGTCCTGGGATCGAGTCCCGCATCGGGCTCTCTGCTCAGCAGGGAGCCTGCTTCCTCCTCTCTCTCTGCCTGCCTCTCTGCCTACTTGTGATCTTTCTCTGTCAAATAAATAAATAAAATCATAAAAAAAAAAAAAGCTTTAAGAAAAAAAGAAGTAAGAACTAAATTTGGGGAGAGGTTTGGCTGTCTATTTTGGGGAAGCTCACAGGTCACCAAACAAACTCAAAGAGAGTCTTCACCAAATTAGAAAGCAAGAAGTACAGTTGTCTTTGTAGATGATATGATCTTATATACAGAAAATCCCAAAGGCCACCAAAAAACTGTTAGAGCTAATCAATGAATTCAGTAATGTTGCCGGCTACAAAATTAGTACAGCAATCACTTATGTTTCTAACACTTAACAATGGAATATCTGAAAAAGAAAGGAAACAGCCCCGGGACGCCTGGGTGGCTCAGTCAGTTAGACATCTGACTCTTGATTTTAGCTCAGGTCATGATCTCAGGATTGTGAGATCAAGCTCCGCACTGGGCTTTGCACTCAGCAGGGAGTCTTCCTAAGAATCTCTCCCTTTCTCCCTCTCCCAACACACACACTCTCTCTCTCTCATGAATAAATGTTAAAAAAAAAAAAAAGAAAGAAAGAAAAAAGAAAAAGAAATAGGGGCACCTGGGTGGCTCAGATGCTTAAGCATCTGCCTTTAGCTTGGGTATTGATCTCCAGGTCCTGGGATTGAGGCCTGTGTCAGGCTTCCCGCTCAGCAGGGAGTCTGCTTCTCTCTCCCTCTCTCTCACTCACTCACTCATTCTGCCCCTCCCTCTACGTTGTGCTGCTGCTCTCTCTCTCCAATGAGTAAATTTTTTAAAAATCTTAAAAAAAAAAAAAAAAAAGAAAGCAAACAGCCCTATTCACCAATAGCATCAAAAAACAAAGACAAAAAACTTGGGAATAAATTTAACCAAGAAGGTGAAATATCTGTACATTGAAAACTGTAAGACATTGGTGGAAGAAATTGAAGACACAAATAAATGGAGAGCTATCCCTGTTTATGGATCAGAGGAATTAATAATAAAAACTCTATACCAACCAAACCACCTATATCAATGCAATCCCTATCAATATTCCAATGACCTTTTTCATAGAAATAGCAGAAACAACGCTAAAATTTGTATGGATCCATGAAAGACCCCAAATAGCCTTTGTTCTTGAGAAAGAATAAAGTTGAAGGTATCACACTTCCTGACTTCAGACTGTATTACAAAGCTATATTAATTAAAACAGTGTGGTACTGCCATAAAAATAGTCCAAAGAAATAGAAGCAAGAGCCCTGAAATAAACCAGTGCATGTATGGTCAGCTAATGTTAGACAAGGGAGCCAAAAATAGTCCGTGGAGAAAGGACAGTCTCTTCAACAAATGGTAGTGGGAAACCTGCATGATCACATGCAGAAGAATGAAATGGATGCCTATTTTACACCACTCACAAGAACTAACTTATAATAGATTAAAGACTTAAACATGAGACCTGAAAGTGTAAAACTCCTAGAAGAAAAGATAGGGGAAGAGTTCTTTGATATTGGTCTTGGCAATAATTTTTTTGGATGTGACACCAAAACCATAAGGAATAAAAGCAAAAAGGGAAATAAGTGGGGCTGCTTCAAGCTAAAAGTCTTCTTTACAACAAAAGAAACAGTCAACAGAATGAAAAGGCAACCTGAGGGATGGGAAAAAATATTTGTCAATCATCTATCAGATAAGAAGTTAATATCCAAAGTATTTAAGGAACTCATACAATTCAATAGCATGTTGTGCGCACCTGCGCGCGTGCGCGCGCGCACACACACACACACACACACACACCAATAGTTAACAAAAACCCCCCAAACAACCCAAATGAAAAATCAGCAGAGGAACTAAATAGGCATTATTTTCAAAGACATATACATATGGCCAACAGGGGTGTGCCTGGGTGGCTCAGTTGGTTGAGTGTCTGCCTTCAGCTCAGGTCATGATCCCAGGGTCCTAGGATAGAGCCCTGCATCGGGCTCCCTGCTCAAAAGAGAGCCTGCTTCTCCCTCTCCCCTTGCCACTCCTCCTGCTTTTGCTCTCCTGTTCTCTCTCTCTCAAATAAAATCTTAAAAAAAAAAAAATGGCCAACAGGTACATGAAAAGATGTTCAGTATCACTATTCATCAGAGAAATGCAAATCAAAACCGCAGTGAGCTATTACCTCACACCTGTTAGGCTATTATCCTCAAGAGAATAAGAGATGAGTGTTGGTGAGGATGTGGAGAAAAGGGAGTGCTTGTGTACTGCTGGTGGGAATGCAAACTGGTACAGCTAGTGTGGAAACAGTTTGGAGTTTCCTCAAAAAATGAAAACAGCTACCATATGATCCAGCAATCCCACTTCTGGATATACATCCAAAGGAATGAAATATTTCATTCATGAATGAATATTTCATCCAAAGGAATGAAATGAGGATCTCCAAGAGGTATATGCACTCCCATGTTAATTGCAACATTATGCACAATAGCTAAGCTATGGAAACTCTCGGAAGTGTCCATCCATGGATGAATAGATAAAGAAAATGTGGTATCTGTACATACACGCACACATGCACGCACACACACACACAGTGGAATATTATTCAGCTATGAGAAAGAAGGAAATTCTGCCATTTGCAACAACATGGGTGGACCTTGAGGACATTATGCTAAGTAAAATAAGAGAGAAAGATGCTGCCTGTATGGTATCACTTATATGTGGAATCTTAAAAAAGTCAAATCATAAAAACAGAAGGTAGAAACATGGTTGTCAGAGAATGGAGGAAATGGGGAAATGTTGGTCAAGGGTACACTTCCATTGTGAGTTCTGGGCATCATATGTGCAACATGGTAATTAGAGTTAACAATACTGTATTATACTTGAAAGAAAGCTTCCTTCAAGTATACTTGGAAGTTAAATGATCTCACCACAAAAAAATGGTAATTATGTGAGGTGATGGAGATGTTAACTCTACTATGGTAATCATCTCACAATATATAAGTGTATCAGATCAACCCATTGTACACTTTACATGTATACAATATTATATGTCAGTGATATCTCATAAAGCTGGAAAAAAAGAAAAAGCATCCAGATTACAGAGGGAGAAGTAAAATTATCTCAGTTCACAGATGACATGATATTATTCCTAGGAAATCCTAAAAAATAATAGAATTTTGGAAAAACTATTAACACTAATAAATGTAACCAGTTGCAGGCTAGAAGATCACCACACAAAAATCAGTTGCATTTCTATACTAATAGCAATGAACAATCTGAAAATGTAATTAGGAAAGCAGTTCCATTTACAATAGGATCAAAAAGAATAGAATAGTCATGAGTAAATTTAACCAAGGAGGTACAAGGCTTATAAAGTGAAAACTACAAAACATTGTTGAAATAGTTGAAGAAGACTTAAATGAAGGGAAAGACTGTCTATGTTCATGGATTAGAAGATTTAACATTGTTAAGATGCCAATATCCCCCAACTTGTTTTATAGATTCATTGTAATACTTATTAAAATTACAGTCTCCTCTTTTGCCGCAACGAACAAGCTGATCTGAAAATTCACATATGAAATTGCAGAGGATCCCAAACAGCCAAAACAGTCTTGAAAAAGATCAAGGGTAGAGGACTCACACTGCCTGATTTCAGAATTTATGGCATACTACAGTAATTAAGAGGGTGGTACTGAAATAAGGGTAGATATATCAATCAGTGGAACAGAATTGGGAGTCCAGAAATAAACCCATATGTCAGCTGATTTTCAGTAAGGGTACCAAGACTGTTCTGTGGGGGGAAGAATAGTCTTCATTTAGGTGCTGGGACCACAATTGGATAGCCACATGCTAAATAAGGAATGAAGTTGGACCCCAGCCTCACACCAAATACAAGAGAGAAGTCAGATTGCATCAGATACCTAAATGGAAGGGCGGAAACTATGAAACTCTCAGAAGGAAATTCTTGAAGAGTTTAGCTGTACAATTACTGCTCTCTTACAGTACTTCTGTGACATATATGGTAGACTTCACTGACTGGCTGCTCCCGTGGGTCAAGATTATCTCTCATCAGTCTGTCTCTCTTGCTTTGCACAGAGCTGTTGCTCAGTGAAATCGGCTGACCAGGCAAATGGGAGACACAATGGCAGTGTCAGCCATACCGAGGTTTACCAAATAGATTTTAAATTGTCAGAAACTATGTTGGGTGTCCTTGTTGTGTGCTCAACTGTGCAACTACAGGTTTCCTCTCTGGGCCTTTTCTTTCAGCAGAATGGAGTTTAGGGGGCATGTGAAGAGGTTCTCCCCAGATAGGTGGCTGTGATTTGTACATCTGATAATTGGGGCATGTAGCCAAGAGTCTTCAATTCAACTGCTACTGCTGAAAATAAGGATACATAGCCTGTTTTAAAAATTATATTAATCTAATATTTATTTATTTATTTTAAAGATTTTATTTATTTATTTATTTGTCAGAGAAAGAGGTTGAGAGAGAGAGAGAGCACAAGCAGGGGGAGCATCAGGTAGAGGGAGAAGCAGGCTCCCTGCTGGGCAGGGAGCCCGATGCGGGGCTCGATCCTAGGACCCTGGGATCATGACCTGAGCCGAAGGCAGATGCTTAACCAACTGAGCCACCCAGGCGCTCCTAAGCTGATTTTTAATTATGGAATATTTGGACCTTAAAGTATGGGTCCAGCCTCAGTTTGAGCACCTGTAATGATATGGAACTCAGCATCTCCCAAGGCAGCTATCGGTGAACCGTTCTAATAAAAGTTACAATGTTCTTTCTTATGTTGGTCATAAAATCCCTTTTCTCTAAATGTCTACTGTTACTCCAATGGAATGATGCCAAACAAGTCACATATTTGAAATAGTAATGCTTTCTCTTTCAGCCCTATGTTGATGCCACCTGACCCAAAGTCTATGTTGTTCACTCCAGCATTGTAATCTGTCATCCACTTAACTTCCGGGCAGCTTACACCACTGATGGTTTCTGTGAGTGGTGGGAATGCAAAAGAATTTCAATACTGTTCTAGGTAAAATATGAACCAAGCTGATTTTTAAGCAGCTGCCTTTGTAGGGTGATGTTGAAGTTCCCTATCTGTTCCAAAACACATTTCCCACTAGACAGTACGATGCTCACATTATTCGCTTAGGTTCAGTGTTGAATTTTCTTGACAAAGTTTAGACATATGCAGGTTGGCCATCATATTTTCTTATTGATAACGTGGCCTAGATGAGTATAACAGATGGAACCATATAGCAAGATGATGAGACAGAGGATGAGAGGGTTTTGAAGGGGAGGAACAGCACAGAAATGCTAGAATAGAAGCCACTGAGGGCAGGTAGGACAGGACTTTGCTAGAGATGTGGGGAGAGGAGAGACACCTGGAAATGTACCTTGTTTCCTCCTTTGTAAGTTTTCTGAGCTAATCCTAGCATACCGAAACTTTTAAAAAAAGTAAATCTTTTGCTACAAAAGAGTAGCTGTGATGATGTAGTTCATTCTAAAGCTAAATAAAATCATTCAAGGAAATAATTTCTGCTTGGGATCATCCGCATCCACCTTGACTTCTGGTAAATTTTTATTGATCCTTCAAAATACATGTGCCACAGGGAGGCTTTTCCAGCCCTGCTCTCACTCCATCCCAGGTACTTCATGACTCTTTCATGCCATTCTGTCTCCTAGACATACTTTTATTGTTGTACCATTTCACTGTATTATGCTGAATTATTTATTTGTCTGCCCCACTGGACTCTGATTCCGTGAAGACCCTAAACTATGTCATTTTTCTCAGTATTCCCAGCGCCCACATGGTGCTTATCAGTGACTGGCATATAGGAAGTGTATGATAAATGCTTGTTGCATAGAGTTGCAGCACAGGTAAAGTAACAGCTGGACACATTGGTGGTAAAAGCATTATTCTCACCGGCCATATATGAGGCACAAATAGGAAAAAAAGGTGAATAATAAGATAATCCCGACTTAAAAAAAAAAATTCCTACAGTCCCCCCTTGTCAGCGGGGTAGGTAACAGTCATCTGCATATAATTCTTACACAGTAAGATTAATGTTATCATACGGGTACTGTGGGGTTGGATTGGGTTATAATGTTGCATGATTAAGACCAAAAAACCATGTGTCCTTGAAATCCCTTTATTCACCAGGATTTAGGCCTTCCGAAGCTCAAAGGTAATGAGTTAAGGAAGAGACTGCATTTAATTTTGACTCCTTACTTAAAAGTTTAGTGACTGCTATGTATTTTGTAAGTACTTAAATATTTGTTTCGTGGCTAACAGATTGCTTGAGGAGACGTTTGGGCCTAAAAAAATTTGTTGTTTGTATCGGTGGTTTTAACACTGGATCCACCCTATTAAAGAAGGGAGAGGATCCCTACATCTCTCTAAGCAGGAGCAGAACAACCTGGAACAGCCTTTTATCATTTAAGCGGGGTCTAGTTTGGAAACAAAGGCTTAAAGCAAAAGTACTTTTGACAGGATTTGTTCTTAGAGCATGTTCGTTAGTAAACTAATTGATTTCCTGTTGTAGCTTCCCAAGGGAATGTCTTTCTTGGCACTTGGCTTTGAAAGCACAGAAGAGATTGTCATTCTTTTTCCTTAGTTAGCATATCCTTTTGACTGTCTTGTGTTTATTTATTTAGGAACTTAAATTCCAAGGTGGAAAGGAGTCAGAGCTGCAGTGACACTGCTCAAGACAGAGCAAAGAGCCGACTCCGAGCAGCCCCAACCAGCAAAACCAAGGTACACCGCAGACTCGGGCTTCTGGAGCTCTCCGCTCCCATCCGGTGGCTTCCTGCACGTGGCCACGGAAGACACTATTCCAGATGAGCAGAGGCACAGTGGGTCCCAGGCATACTGATCATGTTGAAGAAGTTTGCAAATAAATGTGAAGGACGAGAGTTTGAATTAGTAGCCACATGGGTGGAATTGAAGGCCAGTAGAAGAATTTTTTGAAAGTTCTAGTTGAGTTTTTTTCCCCTGTGGGTTTTCTTTTCTTTTCCTTCCCTTCCCCTCCCTTTCCCTTTATTTTTTTTTTTTTTTGGATTTCTTTTAAACTTAAATTCAATGAATTAACATGTAGTGTATTACTAGTTTCAGAAGTAGAGTTCAGTGATTCATCAGTCTTATTCCCTGTAGGTTTTCAATTTTATTAATTGTTTGAGGTGTGTAGGAATTTCTGCAAATGGTGTGTGTTCTGGTTAGGGATTTTCCCCCTTTCTTACGCTTCTGTCACCCTTGATCCCTTTTCTTAGCCTTCCCCTGCTATCCTCCTCCTACCATCATGAAGGAACTGTGAAGAGAAACAGTATGTCTATATGCATGTCTATAGAATCTTTTTAACCTCTTTTAGGTCACAGCTATGGCCCCAGGCTCCAACCCCATCATTGGCGTCCTCCTGTCCACTCAGAACAACCGCTGCCTCTCGGCCCCAGACTTAACTGTCGAAAAACGTCTCCCCTTCAGCTCCCTCTCATCCTTGGCTTCTCTGCATAAGCCAGAGCGCTCCATCAGTCCTGAGAGCAACGACAGCATCTCTGAGGAGCTAAACCATTTCAAGCCCATTGTCTGCTCACCCTGTACTCCTCCCAAGAGACTCCCCGATGGCCGGGTGCTCAGTCCCCTCATCATCAAATCAACACCCCGCAACCTCAACAGAAGCCTGCAGAAGCAGACTTCTTACGAGGCTAGCCCAAGGATCCTCAAAAAGTGGGAACAGATCTTTCAGGAGCGGCAGATCAAAAAGACCCTTTCAAAAGCCACCCTCACATCCCTGGCTCCAGAAACAGGGGAAGACTTAGTAGTGTCCGAAGTTACCCATTCTAGCAAGGAAAAGCCACCTCTGGCTTTCCAGACGAGACTGGCTGGTGGGCAGGCCCTCTCTGCGTGTGCCGGACCCACCCCCACTGGCCTCGATTCTTTCCCCTCCGTGAGCCAAACAAAAGTGGAAGCCGGCAGCGAGAGTAAAAGGAGCCCAGAGGTTGCATCGGAACCCCGCTGCTCTTCAGAACCGCGTGTGGGCGCCAGTGGGACTTCCTCAGAGAGAGAGCAGGAGGAAGGTCCGGGGCCCACCCCAGAGGCCAAGTCCGACACCAGCTGTCAGAGCACAACCGTGAAAAACCCGGTGGTTCATTCCGCGCTACCCAAAAATAGCGTTCTGGGGGCGGTCCTCAAAACAAAGAAGCAGCTGAAGACCGCCAATCATTTTGACCTGCCCAATGGTGTGCTGGCAGACAGCCTCGGCGAGGAGCCCCTTCCTTCCTTGCGCCGGGGCCGGAAAAGACACTGTAAGACCAAGCACTTGGAACAGAATGGCTCCCTGAAGAAACTGCGGCCAAGCGGCGGGGAGGCGGGCCCAGCCCTGCGGGAGATGGAACAGAAGCTGCGGCAGGAGGAGGAGGACCGGCGGCTGGCCCTGCAGCTGCAACGCATATTCGACAGCGAGAGGCGGACTGTGAGCCGGCGGAAAGGGAGCGTGGATCAGTATCTCCTGAGGTCCAGCCACGTGGCCGGGGCCAAGTAGTGCCCCAGGAACATGTGACCTGTTCTCACAAGGCCTCTGGGCCTGATCATTTATCCTGAAGAGCTGAGTGTTCTCACTTTGGGTTTCTTTTCACGGCAAAACGCTGTCTGCTACGGTTTGGAGAGGTCCCAGGGCCTTTGTGGTCTCTGTCCAAGGATGCTGTGTCTCTGCCTCTCGGTGACGGAGGCCAGAAGCACGCCTCACCCCTAAGAGAGCCCCAGCCCTGAGGGCTTCTGGGCCAGATCTGGCAGCACTCACTTGGAACGAGATGCGGGAGCACAGGGGCCAGAGTTAGAGATGGTAGAGGAGGCAGGGGATACCTTCTGAAACGGACAGATCTCCTGACTTCTTTCAACAGGGTGTTATTTTAAATCAGCCTTGCAGATAAAAAGGAGTTCCCTCCCTCTTAGAGAAGTGGAGCAGTGTCGCTCTTTGGCAGATCCCAAAAGATCATGTTCCCCCTTTTCCTTACCTGTGCTGCAAGTAAATACACCTAATGAAATCAGTTGAGTTTACCCTACTACAAAAGTTAATTTACCTTCCCCGTGTAAAAACTAACATTGGATTAATGCCCTGTAGTCAACAGACCACATTCACGGTCATCGTTCAGTCTGGTCTTCCCAGGAGCCTCACCTGTAAGTGGGATCACTGCCATTTTCTAGGCTGGAACTGCAGGGCGGACAGTCGGGTCCTGTCCTTCACTAAGTGGCAAAGCCCAGCTGACCGTTGGGGCTCCTGACAACAGATCCCAGAGATTTTTCACACTAACACATTCAATAGGTTGCCATAATGGACAGCAACCCAGGGGCCTGCCAGGGGAGCCTAGAGAAAGCTGACCGAGCATTTGAGTACCAATTGTGCAAGATCCACAGGCAGAGAGTTGAGATCGATGGGAGCTATAAAGTACTGTGCAGATATCCACCCTTCTCTGCCTGCCCGGCCCCCCACTTTACAGCTTTCTGTTTTCTGGGCAGGGGGGTGGGGTGGAGGGGATTCCACCTTGTGAGACAAACTACAGTTGAACTTCATTACTACTCTCCACATGTCCAAGGGTTATCTGCAATGTTGATCTAAAATCCCCCCAAATTTGTCCAGAAGTCAGGCAAGAGTGATGCTGAAACTCCATACTGTGGAAACAAGGTATCTGGCTGGATGCAGCTGGTAAATTCAGTCCCATGGACCTTTGGGGTTTACTTTCCTTAGGAGCTGACACCATGTGTCTTTTGCATCCCTGGTGGTGCTTGGTGCTTCTGCCCGTCTGGGCTCATTGAGAGTAGGGATTAAGAGATGATTTTAGGGAATCTCAGATGGGCTGGCATTCCCTGTGCATGTACGAGCTGTTCCTATAAAGTCATGTGACTGGCAATTTAACGAAGGTTTTAGAGCTTCTGTATCCCAGTGTGTGTTGTCCCCCTTGAGTGGCTCCAGCAGGATACTGCACAGATTTTCCAATGATGTTGCCATTGGCAAAAACATTTCTGGAACCATCCTCAGCATCTAAAAACATCTAGAAATACAGACTCCTAAGATGTTAGAATTGGAAGGGACCTTAATGGTCACCTTTTCCACCCTCCTCCTCTGACTAAGGCAGAAACGGAGATCCAGAGTGGTGACTCCCCTGGTGACTAGGGATTTCCTGTATCACCTTCATTTGATTCCTCTCAGGAGATTTTTGCCCCCTCTTCTCAGGGCAGCTATGTGGTGACAGGAGGGAGAATTTTAAGTCTGAAACTAGTCAAAAGCTGTTTGAAGCCTCTAGAAGAGAAGGTTGGTCAGGAGTGTTCGGAGTTACAGACGAGGTCTAGCCGTCAAGCAGTTGGAGCCATTTCCTCCTGTGGCTCATGAATAGTTTCCAGAGAGAAGTTCCAGAGATGATGCGAGCGTTTTGGTCATCATTGAGATATGTGGAACCTCCTCGGTGACTACTTAGGTGGGAGTGTCCCTCACTTGAATGTATGTGTTCTGTGTGTCTGTGTGTGTGCACACGTGCAGATGTGTGTTTAAAAAACATGCGTCCATCTCCTTCCTTTGTATGCGCACCACTTTGGTTCCAGGCCCTGCCAGCAGCACAGGCCTCCACAGGCTGCTGGACAGTCAGTCCCCAGGATAGCAGAGCCGGTGCTGGTCTGCGGAGGAAGGGGGAGGTGACTCACTAAAGGCCCTTAGAGAAAAAGCCTCAGTTCCTGCCATTTCCTAGAACTGCTCATTGGCCTGAGCGAACATCCCCCCGGGGGGCTCTTCCACTCGGTGGTAGCAAAGACACTTCTTTTTCCACTTACCACCTTTTTTCTATGTCTCCAGTCATTTGAAAAAAACATTTCAGTTGGAACTGATTTTTGGTTCTGGAAAAAAAGATAAATATTTTTAATAGAAAAATATATATATTTTAAATATTTCCCCAAAGTCATACTTTTGTTTTAAGAAGTCACATAGCAGTAGCAAGGAATTTTAGGTTCAGGTGCTGAGTGCAAAGCTCCCTCCTGTGAGGTGAGTATTCCAAATGCTAGATCCAGCTTCCTGACTTTCCCCCTTGCACCTCCTGTTGTGTCCAGAGGGGGCCTGACAGTTGTCCAGACTTCCGGCTGAGCTGGAGTCCTTGCTGTGGAGGGAAAGCAGTTTAGGTTAAGGAGTGACAGGGCTTAACCTCTCATCTGCTCGGCTTTGGAGGAGGAAAAACCCACTAAGGTATTATCTGTATTTTAAGATGCTTCCCCTACTTAACTAAAACCTGAACACTTTCTCCTTATGAAAAATGTCTGTATCCTGTTGCTTGCTTGTTTGCTTGTTGACATGAATTATTTGGAGAAAGAGAAAGACAAGAAGGGAAAACAGAGTGATGAGGAGGGTTGGTGAGGGAGAATGAGAAAGACACTTTCACAAAACAAACATGTCTCACAAATCATTGGAATAGGATTTATCATACAAATCTCCCACGTCCTACGAGCTCTGCTCCTTGAGTATAGGCATTCTGTGTTGTTTGGTTTGGTTTGGTTTTTATTAAAGGGGAAGTTAGGAGAGGTTGGAGGATGAAGGTCATTCTGATGGGAAATCCAAGAAATGCGGTGCCCTGAGAAGGGGGCTCTCAGCCCTTTTCCATAGAGTGGGGAACACCGTGAGCAGCATGTTCGTGACGCGTTGATTATCTACTGGAAGGAGTCATCTGGGCTTGTTGGATCCGTGTCAAACAGAGGATTAAGCATCCAGCCCTTGGACCCTTTCATATAATTGCCTCTTTTTAAAAGGTTAATTCGTCTTGGCTGAAGCTTCCCAGGAAAACCTTTTGTAAGTGGCTCTATTTCTTATTTTTTTAATTTAAGTTTTAGATTTTTGTCTGAAGGAAGAACTGGTGATGAATGCCTTCTGATTTTGTTTTTTTAGGGTTTTGTTTTTGTTTTTGCTCATTTTCCCTAAAAGAAAAATGCCCTTAAGAGATTAAAGCTGCTTAATTAATTGCTGTCTGAGTATAAAGTGACAAACTAAGATGGGAAGCTGCCACTGCTCTTGACTGGTGAAGCTGATGACCGAAGGCTGTGCTGTTCACCCTTCCTATTCCACTTGACAGACGTTCCTGAGCTTCGAACTTGTGCCAACCCTATACTGGGTCGTGGAGATACAAGATGGAAAGGACAGCCCCTGCTCTTGAGCTCGGTCTCTAATGGAATGTATTTGAATGTCTAGGTGGTTGGAGTTTGTTCATGGTCATATGAAAGAGCACTTCTTCATAGTGACCATCTCGGATGGCCCCATTTAAGATACTGTCCAGCATCCAGCAGGCTGCCTTGAACATTTTAGACCTGCCCCCCCGCAGCCCCCATCAATATTTCTGAATTTAATTGCAGCACTGCTTTCCATTTCCTAAGTAATTTTACCAGAGGAGAATGAATTTTCTTCTCCAGTGACACAGGACAATAATCTCTCCAGGAGCTGCTTTTGCACAAGCGCCAGGAAGTGAGGCAGGGCGGGGATCACTGACAGGGTCAGAGGAGGCCCACATCCCAACTCACCGACCTGCTCACCTCTTTCCCAACCAGACCTCTCCCCACAGCTGGCAGCAACTTTGGATTCCTTTTCCTTTTTCCTGCCTGGCTTTTCATTGAGATGGAAAACCAGCGGGGGAGGAAGGAAAGAAAAATTGAAAGCTGGATTATAATCCTAAAATGCTATGGCTGGAAAGGGCATGGAAGTCATTCAGATCAAACTTGCCCACCTGCTGCCCTTTTCCCTAAGAAATAAGGAACATGAGGTCCACTGTGCTATGCCCTATTTTATATTTTAGTTTTCTAGGATCTAAGTAAATAGTCCGTTTAAATTACACACACACACACACACACACACACACACACTTTGCTAATGAGGAGGACACCCAAATGATATAGAAGGCTTTTTAATAGCTTTTGCTTCTAAAATTTTTCAGTTAGAATTAAAATATACCTATATCGCCTGAACACACACCCAGATAGAGAAAACCCCACGAGGTGACTAATGTGAATATGGAATCTTGGGAAGTTATATATTTTGATTGGACTAGTCATCATTTTAACCAAGGGTTAAAACCCAGCTAGCCCTTCATTGTTCTTTGAAAAATCAAGAACTCCTTAGGGACTTACCTTCCTCAGCCAGCCTTTTCCCCGTCAACCCATGGAGTGGTCTTTTTTAGAAGTAAGCATAGTTGCTTATAAATTCTTGCGAATCAGTGACAAAGCAGGTATGGGGGAGGGGGTCGAGATTCTAGGGAAAGCTGCTGCTGAATAGCTTTTCCTCCAAAGATAAAGAAAATGCATCTGTACACATGATTGTTATCCACTGTAATTTTTGGAAAAAGATTGTTCTACAGAGAAAAGAGACATAAGCAGAGGTCATGATCAGCTTAGAGATTGGTTAAATTGAAGAAAAAGTGCCAAGACTGAATGTGCACATTGTTCTATGTATTATCAGTATTTTTATTCTTCCTAAGAAAAATATTTACACACTTTGATTTGTGAGTAAATGCTTCCTTAATGTCTTGTTAATAAGAGTGGCAGGCTTCCTCTCTACCCTTTCTGGAGTCTTCTATCAACTAGTTGGACAAAACCGAGCGAAGGCCAGGCTTATTCATTTTTTTTTTTTCTCACTTAATAGGTGATAAAAACAGGCAATGCACTCCTCAAAGATGAAGTCGTTAGAGCTCAAGAGTAACTTTTGGGCCCTGGGTCTGGAGGGCGGCAGTCAGAGTCTCCCTGGGTGGCCCTGTCCACCCTCCAACTATGCCACCAGTGGGAGCAGGGCCCCTCTGTCAGTAGGTCTAGCCTTTCACCTTAAATTCCTAAGGAGAGAATGGAGAACTACCCAGGGGAAAAAATTATCTTCAATGCCACCTAATGGTTTTGTTTTTGTTGTTTCTCCCCATGTGCTGTTTTACTCTCAGTCTGTACACACAGAGTTGTAGGGCCTTTCTTCTTCCCACCTAGAAACAGAAAATGGGATGTATAGTAGTTTCCAACCTGCTGTCTACATTAGAATTGGACATGGGGCCTGGACCCTTGTGGACTTATCACAAATAGCATCTTGACAAAGACCCAGAACAGGGCAGGCCCTGTCAGGGATGCTTCTGCCAACAAAGAAATGGCACAGAATCAAACAGGATGATGTGGTTATTTAAACAGTACCGAAGTGCATACTTCAGTGTATGTTTGCCTGCTCAAGGAGAAGCCCACGTTGAGAACACAGTAAAGGAAACTCATGAAAGTGAATATTCTGTTTCTAGTCAAAAGTTAACCTCTATAGAGCGCAATCACAGGCAAATCTGGGCTAAGCTTAGACTAGGTGTGTTTGATTCTTGGAGCCGTCTTTGCTCTGGGAGATGCCCCACTTTGGAATGTCTTGCTTTGGCATTCAGAATGATGGGAGAAATTAGGAGGCGAGATGGGGTTTCCGTGGTGTGCTGTGTCTGAGGTCTAAGTTAAGAATGGTCTATTCAACCATTTTTACTCCTAATGAAGGCACGAGTCTTGAGTAAAGAACAGATGTACTGGGCGAGACTGTCCTTGCATATTGGGGCTATACTCAGAACGTCTGATTTTAAAAATACCGGCTTTGGAAGCAATGCTCAGGAATTCATCAGAATCCCCTTGGATTTCTCATCAAACAGAACAAATGTATTGCTGTCCCATCTAAACATGTAAAACCAATTTGAAGGACTAATGTAGGACATGCTGTATGTGGTGAGGCAGCACTTAAGGGACTTTTGAAATCTGGCCCAAGACTTCCAAAAGACAGTTTTTAAAATGACTTGCAAGAAATAAGGCAGCTGCTTGGAGATATATGAACAGAATAGGATTGTCCCTTGGCCTCTAAAGTAACAGAAAATGTTCTACACAGCTCACTCATGGATTCCCTGCTAGCCTGGTGTGGTGAAGGGGGGCCCTCATTTACAGATGGGAAACTCTGGCCCTGACATAGCCTGAAAGTTGGGTCCTCCGACTCCAAGCCGCCGATTGCTTTTCCTATTGTTGCCTGGGCTGAGTCAACTCAGGGTGGTGCCCTCCCGCTCTGGTCTCGGCTAACTCTAAGGTTGCATTGCTTTCTGGATTGGATCTTCTGGACTGGGCCTGCCAGGGGGAGAGAGACCAGAATCTTAACTCTGCACCCACCGTAGGGGTGGGAGGTATCTTGCAGCAGCAAGCATCGTGAGACACAGTCTGCGTCTAAGTTCTCAGTTCCCTCTCCTGCGGCCACCTCCAGCTCCCAGGGTGTTACCGGCATCTTGGATGAGTGGCTAGAACAGGATGGCCCTACCTAGTTTTGGAGAATTAGTGGTAGGAGAAATTATTTCTTCTGGTTTGCCCTTGTTAGAAGGCTGTGGAAGGCTCAGAAGAGTGTGGCAGCAAGCTTCCCATCTGCTTATGGAGAAGGAAGGGGGTGCTGGGTGAAAGCAGCCCAGGGGGTCGAAGCTTCTAGTGCAGATGTTCTGTGAGAGTAAGTAACTGCTGGCAGAAGGGAGGGCGGATGCCGCCCAAAAGGCTTCCCCAAATAGTTATGAATTCCTGTTCCTTTGACAATTCTAGTCAGAGGCTTTACTCATTGAGATGTGGACCAATTCATGTCTCTTCAAAAAAGGACAAAACTCAGGAAAACAAGCAGATTTCACTGCTCGCTCAAGAGCCCTCAAAGTACATTTTTAACACCAGAAGGACCCACAGAGATTGCAAACCCCACTGTCACTGTAGGTACGGTTAAATGACCTGCTGCCGCCCCCTGACGGCGCACAGGAGAACGAGGCAGAAACATGTCAGTTGTGAGAGAACAGGAGCAGCGACAACGGGCTTTTCTACCAGCGGCCCCTGCTCCCACTCCCTTGCAGCTGATTTATTTATACCTCATTCTTCTCCTGTGCGCAGTCAGGAGACGGCAACCTGCCCTCTATCCTACAGCAAGTAAGAGGGTTAATACATCGAACCCTGGTGATGTGATTAAGTCCAGATCACTCTGGAGACACAAAAGAATGGACACAATTGGTAAATGATAATACAGCTTCCAGAGATGCAATTTGCCTGCGTGGGAGGGTGACTAGTAGATGGAGAGCCTGCCTCGCATACTTCAAACAGGCACTAGGAGAGGCAACCAACTTACTTACATGGTATCCTATGTGGAATAACTGAGTTGAAGAGTGTTTAGCCCAGACAGGTGTAGCCCCTCCAGGATGTTCTCACATTGGCGAGGGCTCTGGCCTGGCTGGGCAGAGGGAGCTGACACACTCCTGAGCCAGCAGTGCTAGGTGTGCCGAGGGACTTAGGCAGACAGCTCAGCCCAGTAGCTAGAACTGTCTGGTAGCTTTACCAACAAAAGAAGGGACAGCCTTTGGAGGGAGTGAGTTCCCTGTCATCAGGGGTGCAAGCAGGAGCTGAATGATCTGCTCCAGGGACTGCAGGAGGCTTCCAGTCTTGAGGCTAGGATAGTATGTTCCCAAGAGCCTTTCAGGCTGGAGAGCCTATGGTTGGTAAGTGTTTCTGGCTGAAAGGAGCAATCCAGTTCTCTAGCACTGGAGCCCAGCACGGCTTGCAGGGTCACCCCTGGGGTGGTTTCTCCTTCCTAAGGCTAGGGGAAGGGTGGTTTGGGGCCTCAGGAGATCCAAGTGGTAAGTCAGCAACACACCCTGCCTGCGAATGCCACTGCGGGGTGAGCCTGTACCACGTCTATCCATCCGGGTGCCTGTGTCATGGGTGGCTATGTGTATGACTTGTAGGAACGTAGATGGGTGTGTCCACTATGACCACAGTTGGCTGTGGTTCAGTCCCACTGGCTTCTCTAGATCCATCTCTGTAGCAGGTGCTGACTCTTGGGAGACTCACAAAAATGGGGCAACCCCACAGGCTGCGTTGGCCGGAATCAGATTACCTGTGAGCCCAGGCTGGACTTGCACAGCCCCAGGATCCGTTCCTGAGCCCCAGCGTTCGCATATGGGACAGCAGCTGGTGTCCAGGATTAGAGGACCTTAGGAAACCATGCAAGCCTTTCCCCTCGGCCTGTCCCAACTCTGTGGCCATGGCCATCTGGTAAGGGAATTCCCGATGCTCTCTTCCCCCTCCTCTCCATTTGCCCTCATCATGGGCAATGCTGCCCAACAAAATAAAGCTTCTTTTCAGGGGCCTGGTGACCTCAGTTTTGCCCCCTGCCCCTGCAGCATGTACTCTTTGTTGGCTGTGGATGGGTTAGTTCACTTCTCTGAGCTTTAGAGTCGGTGCTGCTTTTCTGTTCCATCAACCCCCTTGTTTTCATGCCAGTGCTCATTGCAGCTCTGTTGGGCAGGTGCGACTCAGGCAGGTTTCCCGAAGGATGTGCGTAGCCGAGATCCTTCTCTAGCCTGGCAGCCAGGCCCAATCTACAAGAAAACACACAGGCTACCTTGCTCTATATGCACCTACTCTTTATTGCTGCTTGGGCAGGTGCTGGGTCCTGTCCAGCCCGGGGAGGGGAGGTCCTGACCAGTTACCCAGTCTCTGCGGCCAGCAAGCAAGGCCAGGCCAAGATCTGAGGCCTGCACCTGGCACACCCAGCCCCAAGGTGTGGTCCAGGGCACAGAGCCCTGGGAAGGCGTCAGGCACAGGCAGGGCAGTGCGCATGGCCCCGTGCACAGCCCTTAGCCTTTTGATTCGCTGGCTGTGGGCCCCTGGCAGAACTCATCCATGAACTCGAGGAAGCGGCCAAACCTAGGCTGGCCCTCGCTCAGTGCTGGGCGGCCTGGGGGTGGTGCTGCAGCCCTAAACACTGTACGCAGTGAGCAGCGCACCAGCTGCCGGTAGCGGGCCTGGAACTCCTTCAGCAGCCGCTTGGCCTCCAGGTATTGTTTCTGGTTCACCAGCCGCCGCTCAGTCTGCTGGCGCAGGACAGCTCCTGCAGGGAGAGAAGCCCGAGGGGCACCAAACTTGCTCTGGTTTCCGCCAGCCCAAAGCAGTGGGGTCTGCATTGAGAGCGCTCCCCACCAACCCCCGAAAGTGGGATGGAGTGAAAGGAGGATGCTATGGGGACTGAGAATGGCCTCCCCAGCTCAGGGCAGTAAGAAGCCAGTGGTGTCCCCTCCTGATGCTACCTCAAGCCTTAGTTCTGGTCTGTAACATGCTGTATGAGTGTAGGCAACACCCTGCCTCCCTCCAGGCAGGCCTCAGCTTCTCCGTCTGCACACAGGACAGAGCTGGGGCAGAAGCCAAGGGCCCTGGGCCTCCTCCCAGCAGGTGAGCGAACGTCTCAGTCTTGGGTTCCGGCTGCCGAGGATGGGGGTGGGGGGGTGGGCAGAGCTGTACCTAGTGGAGCCTCTGTAATGTTCCGGGGATCCCGCATGCGAATGAGGAGGTCATCCAGCAGCTGGGCTCGAGTCTTCCGTGGCGGTGAAACGGGGATCCTCTGGGCCTGACACAAGGTAAGAGGAGCCGGTCACCGCGGGTCGGTGCTCAGCCTCCAGCAGCCTCCACTCCTCATACAGATGCAGCAATAAGCAGGGGAGCACTTGGCACTGGGAAAGCATGGCCCTCAGAAGGTGGGGAGGTGACAGCCACCATGCGGGGGACCCATGTACCCGCTTCTTCTTGGGCACGTAGCGTTTCTGAAGCGTGTCCAGTCTGGGCTTGGAGGAGTGGCACAGCAGCGGGCACTTCAGCATGCGCTGCAGGGCCTGCGCGTTCTTCTGGATTCCTAAGGCAAAAAGGCGAGGGTTGGGCAAGGTGGTACTCCTCCATCTGCTGGATGCCTCCCCCAGTTTCATCATTCCCCAGTGTCACAGCAGCCCTGGGTGCAAGGATTTCAGAGGCCCCAAGACGAACACACTGCCCCATCTCTCTCTGATCTGCTGCAGTGCCTGAACCTCCATCACTCATTCGGTGAATACTCGTCCCCTGGGTGCACTAGGGGAAAAGGACTGACCCCAATATAACCCCATTAAACAGTGGGTTCCACTGCAGGGACTGACTCCCATGACACCACAGCTGAGTGCCAGCCAGTTCCTTTGAAAGCACAAACTGTTAACACATCAGTCCGAAATAAGGGGCTCAGAGGAAGCACTGCCTCCCTTGCCTCAAACCACAGAGAGAGGATTGGGGATGTTCAATTTGGGGCTTAGCTAGGCTGGGAAGGAGCTCAGGAATCCGACCAGTCTAGTTATCTGTTCCTCAGACACCTCCCGGAGACACTTTTTCAACCAGAGCAGCTGGGGCTAGACTGGCTGGAATCTCAGAACACCTGTGGTGCCTCAAAATCCAATGAAGGCCCAGGTCAGGGGACCTGATATGGGAGGCTCCAAACCAGGACACCTTCAGGTGCCCTTTGACAAAGGACAGCATCCTGGTCTAGAAATGAGGCTTTGCCCTGACTTGCTCTGGGCTGTGGAGAGGGACCCTGCTTTGGAGCCATTTTCCTCACATACCCTTTGGCTCAACAAAGGCTGGATCAGGCTTGGCTGTCAGCAGCTCCTCGTAGCCATGGTACTTGCTGGGGAGGGAGGCAGTCGGGGGCTTCCTCCAAGCCCCCTTTACCTCTCTGGGTGCTGTTTGGGGTGGTCTTTGATCTTCCTCCTTAATGGCTGAATCATCCCTCTGGAGGATGGAGGAAGGCAGCTCACCCACCTGTGCCCAAGAAGAAAACCAGCTTCCATTAACACGTCTGAGCATGAGCTCTGTGCAGGTCCCCATGCTGGGCCCCATTAAGGGGTGAGAGGACTCAGTCATGAAAGACAGTGATTGTGCACCTTGGTAAGCGCTGGAGGAGAAAGGAGCACAAAGGTTCTGGGTGAGTCCAGGAAGCCCTCACCCTGCCTGTGAGGCCTGGAAGCCTCCTGGAGGAAGGCATGAAGGAACCTGCATGAAGTCTTGAAGCAGTGGGATGGCCGTCCCCATGCAGGCGTGGGGAGAGGGGTGGGCAACAGTGCTGGGGAGAGAGGCCTGCTGCAGGCCATGAAGAGCAGGGACCAAGCCACCCATGTAAGTCCCGGCAAGGTGGATCTGGGGGACCTTCAAATTGGTATCTTTGGGGTGTACTGTGAAAAAAGGGGCCACTGGAACAATAAACAGGCTGCAGATCAGTAAGGACTTTAAAAAGCCAACCTGAGAGTTTTGATTTGTTTTTGAATCTTCTTTATCCTTTGGAGATGGCAAAGTCAGCAGAGGAGTTTTAAGGGGGTGAGTGACCACTGTCTGCACTCACATTTTTAGCCTACCCTAATGGTTTTATAAGAGACATACTGCTGATGCTGTGTTTCATATGTAAGGATGTTGTTTATACCCTACACAAAAGCTTGTGGCTAAGAAGAAACAGAATGTCTGAATAGATCTGTACCAAGTAGAGATTTCAACAATTCTTCCAAAGAAAAGCCAAGGGCCAGTTAGCTTCACCAGTGAATTCTACTAAGCATTTAAAGAATTAACACCAATCCTTCATGAACTTTTCCAAAAATTAGAAAGGGGAACACTTCCTAGCTCATTCTCTGAGTTACTATCCTGAAGCCAAAACTTAAGGAAAGGCATCACAAAAGGACAATACAGACCAATATCCCTATGAATATAAGCATAAAAATCCTCAAAAAATACTAGCAAACCAAATCAACAACCTGTAAAAAGGATTATATATCATGATCAAGTGGGACTTACCGTAGGTAGACAAGCTTGGTTAAACATCTGGAAATCAATTAATGTGATATACCATTTCAACAGATAAAGGACAAAAACTACACGATTGTTTCAGTACACACAGAAAAAGCATTTGGCAAAATCTAACATCTCTGTGACAAAACCCAACAAAACAAAACAAAAACAAAAAACCCACTCAACAAACTAGGAATAGAAACTTCCTCAACACATTCCTCACTATTTATGAAAAACCCACAATTAACATCAGAATTGATGGTGAAAGACTGAAAGCTTTCTCCCTGTGGTCAGGAGTAAAACATGTCTGCTCTTTCTGCTTCTGTTCCACTCTGCGCTGGAGGTCAGAGCCTTGGCAATTTGGCAAGGGAAGAAAAGACTTTTCCCATCACAGTGATTCAGTTGACCGTATTCCTTTGGCTCCTAGGAAGCCCAGAATTGCATTTTGGCAATACACCTCTGTTCCCAGAGCAGCAGGGCAGGTGAGCAGGTCAGAGTGAGTGAGACCTTATTTCCTTTCCTGTCCGTATTTTCCTTTCATCCAACTTTCTCAAGCTCATTTTTTTCAAGCTCGTTTTAAAATATTTACTTACACTCTGCTTTGTTCTAAAAGGTTCTGATATAGTTCATAAAGATAGTTTTGTTTTGTTTTTTAAAGATTTTATTTATTCATTTGACAGAGATCACAAGCAGGCAGAGAGGCAGGCAGAGAGAGAGGAGGAAGCAGGCTCCCCGCCGAGCAGAGAGCCCGATGCGGGGCTCGATCCCAGGACCCTGGGACCATGACCTGAGCTGAAGGCAGAGGCTTTAACCCACTGAGCCACCCAGGTGCCCCCACAAAGATAGTTTTATATCGTATAAATGTGTATGTCACTGTAAGTCACTTGTGGAATAATGGATGGATGGAGTCAGACATAGATGTATGCATGTGTATCTTGGAAAGATCTGGCAGATTGGAGGGGTGAGATGGCAGGTAGGGAGCTGAGGAAAGGCAGTGGTATAGTAACACTCGAGGGGTCCTGCCAGCTCCTCCAGCTTCCTATTTCCCTTTTCCTACGTGTCACCCTGCTACCCAGACACTGAACCATTTGTGGTTTCTGCACCTGCCACTTTCTGTCCTCTGTAGTCTGCTTCATGCTATTTGCTCTGCCCAGGATGCCTCCTGCCCATGTTTTCACCTTGTCACTGTCACTGTCTACTCAGCCTGCAAAGCTCAGCTCATCAGAACCTCTTTCAGGAGCCCTCCTGGTCTGGGCAGAGGATCCTGCTTTCCCCAACTGCAAGCATTGTTCCTGCGCTCCCCCAGCAGGCTGAGGATAGCTCAAGGGCAGGACCTTCATCTCAGCCATCTGTATCCCAGGATTCAGAGGCAGCATCAGAAGTGATGTGACCATATACAGATAGGCTGAGGCAGCGTCAAGCCCTTCTGAAAAACTGGTCAGAACTGTGCCCCAGCGAGGCCCCAGATGCTGTCTGTGGCACAGGACCGTGAACTATCTCTGGGGGAATCCCCCCACCAGTAGCCTTGGCTCAGTGGAGCTCCCAGAGGGGCTTGCAGGCCTGCCAGGGGTGATTCCTTCTGGTTTCCAGACCTGTCTTGGGCTCACTTCTGGCTGCCTATAGCAAGCCAGCTATGCCAAGGTCACACAGGAGCCTCCGGGAGCTAGGAACAAGGCAGAGGAAGGAGAACCAGGCACCTGGGTCAAGAATATGGACTCCATGCTCTTGGTGTCCTCGTCTGATAGGTGCTCTGGGCTGAGGTGGCTGGGTCTGTCGCTGTGGTGGGACATGGTCTCTTCACTGTGCACGGTGGAATCGGAGCAGATGGGAGGTAGGGGCACGAAGGTCCGGTGGGACAGGGAAAGGCCCTCCACGCCCTCGACAGGTATCTGTGACTCCAGAGGACTGCTGGCAGCGGAGAGCTCTTTAGTCAGCCCTGCCTCAGACTCTGGGATCTCCTTTGAGGGAGATGGGACTGCGGTCACAGGGAGATGATGGAGAAGCAAAGGCTGCTTTGGAACCTTTGGGACTTGGGTTTTCACCTGTCACGGGAGAAATGTTGGACTGGTTAGCTTCCTAATCAGAATCTCTCTTCCTGGACCTCACCAGACTAAGGCAGTGGTACTGTGATCAGGGTACTGGACGAGGGCTCATAGGAGAGGGAGGGAGCCAAATCCCACTAACTGGGCATCTACAATGTGCCCTGTACATGGCAGATGTTGCTTGATTTACACCTCAAACTACCCAGGAAATAATTATTTTATAAAAAATATTAAATATTTATAATTATAAATAATTCTCTTTATTTTATAAAAGTGGAAGCGAGGGCTCAGAGAGAGAAGATGACTTGTCCAAGGTCACAGAATTATTTGGTGGCAGAGCCTGGACTATCTGATTTCTGCCTCATTCTACATCCCTGATCCTATCACTCAGGCTCTCAACAGTCTTTTTTTTTTTTAAGATTTTTTATTTATTTATTTGACAGAGAGAGACACAGCGAGAGAGGGAACCAAGCAGGGGGAGTGGGAGGAGAAGCAGGCTTCCCGCAGAGCAGGGAGCCTGATGTGGGACTCGATCCCAAGACCCTGGGATCATGACCTGAGCTGAAGGCAGACTCTTAATGACTGAGCCACCCAGGCGCCCCAACAGTCTTCTTTTGATGGAGTTTTAACATGGTGCCCTCAACTTTCCTCAGAGACTCCTAGGAAGACCTGGAGGAGATGGTCCTGTCCCTCTGGAAGGCAGCAGCACCAGGCCCCTTTCAGGATGCTGGTGCCTACACCTTAAATGAAGTTTTGTATGGCAAATCTCTCTCAGGGTTCAGAACCAAGGCGATAACTTCTTTCCTGTTGAAATTCTCAGCTTCCTTAATTAGCAAAAGCCCATTATCCTGGGAGAGAGGGTTCCATACTTAGCATCTGGCTCACTCTGATTGTGCCCCTCTCAAGCTGGCTGATGGGAAGGAGATAGTCCAGTCCTTAGAGGAGGCAACAAACAAGGGGAAGATGATGGAAACCTTTTGAACTCCTGTCTATTTCTGGCTTTTAATTCTACTCTGGTCCTCTAAGGGCTTCAAGACTAGAGTTTGGCTAGACAGCAACAGGCTGCAGAGGGAGTCAAGAGGAAGTAACTGTACTTAACTTTTGGGATTAGCAATGCCCAGGCCAGCTTTTAGTCATGGGAAGGCTAAAGTTCAGGAGGGAAAAGCATTTCACAGAAATCTCTGCAATCCTTCTAATGAAGGAGAGATGTGACTTACTTCACAGCATCCCAGAAGGCTAACACCACTTGCTGGGTTTGGTTTGGGGGAGCAGAGTGCTCTCAACATAGGGAAATGCTTCTTTATGTGTAAGAGATGTGTATTCTAGGCCTGATGCAGCCATTCACGACTCCCACAGGTGGTAGAACTTGCACAGGTGCGGATTTGGGAGTTTATAACATATTTTTGTATCTGCTGCTTCATCCAGTCCTCTCAGCACCTCAGGGAGGCTTGGAGTTGAGAAGCTAAAGCTCAGAGGGTGAAGCTCTTGCCCAGTTCAGGCAGCTGTGGAAAGTGATGAAGCTAGGCTCATCCCTGGGTCTTTAGACCAATTTCTCCCCTACTTCTCCACAGCTCTTTCTCAGGGCCTCAGTTTCTCTGTCAAAGTTGGAGGCAAGATTCCATGACCTTCACAGCTTCTCCCTACTCTGACAGCTGGGTCCCTCTGACTGTCTTGTCCTTTTTCTGGGTGTATCTGTGTGTAACAGACACACAAAGCAGAAGACAAAGCCAGTACTACAGACCTAACAGAAGGAATCCATGATGAGTGGGAAAGGTCAGTTCACATGCAGTAAAATGGGCTCCACTTCCTCCGGCCTTGGCAGTCCTGCCCTGGAGGCCTTACCTTCCTCGAGACCTTCCGAGGCATCAAAATATGATGCTTAGCCTTTACTATCTTCTTGCGAATCAAGTGGATTCCCAGCCGCTCCTGGAGGAAGCTTTTCAGCAGTGGAGGGACCCCTGGAGCCATGATGGGGAAGATTACTATTAGTGGATATTTACTGGGGGCTTACTATGTGCCCAGCACTGTTCAAACTGCCAGACCTGTATTAACTTACATCATTCTCACACCAACCCTGGGAGGTAGGTACCTGTATTATTCCCATTCAATAAGTGAGGAAACTGAGGCACAGAGACTTAAGAAATTAGCCCAAGGCAACAAGGATAGTACAAAGCAAGGGAGAGAACTCTGCTGGTGTCACTCTAGGACCCAGGATTCTAAGGTGCCTCCAAGGTATAGCACTGGTGGCAGCACCCACCGCACCCACGATGCAACACCTACTTAAGGACACAGCTGCTTGAAACCTCCTGCGTGACCCTCTACTTTCTCACCCCCTCCCCTGCTCAGCCATGCCTCCCCTGGAGGTCCCTCCCCAGCTGGGAAGTAGGAAATGAGATCACAACAGACCTGCTCTACAAAGCCAGGTGTTACTCAAAGATCTCATGCAGGATCTAGCTAATTCTGTGTTCCATTCCCAGCTCTGCCTCATTCTTGCTGTGGGGCTTTGGGTAGATCATGAACCTCCCCAGACCTCAGCATCCTTCACTGGGCACGGGGACAATGACACCTGCCTCACAGGGTTGCTGTCAGGTAAGCTGGTATAGAAGTGCTTAGCAACGTCTGTGGTTCTCTCTGTCCCCAGATGCACCAAGAACCATGTCCACCCGTGATGCACAGACAAGCCCAGGACTCAGCCTCAATGAGGTGGGGCTGAGGGTGCCCAGACTGCCCCTGGGCACCGGGATGGGGGCGCAGGTTTGCAGGCACCATACCTCGTGTATGGGACACCAGAGGGTTATTATGAAAGATGAGCTCGCAGAGAGACGGGAAAAGAGCTACTGGCAGGATGGCATCCTCCTTTGTGATCTGTGAGGAAGACAGGGAAAAGCTTCAGGTCAAAGCTGCCCCACCTCTGCCCAAGGGCTGCCAGGCCCCATACCATGGGGCTACGTGCTTGCTAGGGCAGGGGTGGGGCCGGGGACGTGAGGCTGCCCTGCGGGACTGAGGGCTGGGCAGGGTCTGCTCCTGTGGTTTCACCTGTTTACAACCACAGGATCAGGATCCTGTCTGAAATCCCACATCACTGTTTCATGTTTAAAAGTTAAGAATTCTTGGGGCGCCTGGGTGGCTCAGTGGGTTAAAGCCTCTGCCTTCGGCTCAGGTCATGGTCCCAGGGTCCTGGGATCGAGCCCCGCATCGGGCTCTCTGCTCCGTGGAGAGCCTGCTTTCTCCTCTCTCTCTGCCTGCCTCTCCGCCTACTTGTGATCTCTGTCTGTCAAATAAATAAATAAAATCTTTAAAAAAAAAAAAAAGTTAAGAATTCTTTTCTCTTCTCTACACTGGAAATGTAGCCCAGACCAAGGAATGGAGATGTTGGTGACAAAATGAGAATAAGTACAAGGAGTCTGGAACTATGGCCAGGCACTGATTTTGACTTTGGGATACAATTTGTCTGACACTTCACCTTCCTCAATGCAACCTCTACACACCCCAACAGTCTGTCAACAGCATTCCTGGTGGTCTCTTTTGTTAAGGCCTGTCCTGGAGCTGGGGACAGACAGAGGGCAGGACAGGGGGGACCCATTCATCTAAGGGAAAAGCCGAGCCAATGATAAGAAGACCTCCCAGCTGTCTGGGGCCCAGAGGCTGCTCTACCCTCTTGCGGCCAGCTTCTGAAGGGCAAAAAATACCTAATCCTTGCTGAGCAGAGTGGTTGGAGCATCCCTGGGAAGGGTGTCTATTAGCAACAGAACAGAATAAGAGGGGCCAAAAGTGGATCAGTGGCCTTTCAGATGCATCCTGAAAGTTACTGGGTCAGACTCTGGACCCGTGGAAGGCAACAATTCCTGAGGACTGTGAGAGGGAGGGCCCTTCAGTTTGGCTTCCTCTGGATTCCCAGTGGGTAGCACTAGATGTCCACTGGGCAATGAATCTATCCATTCTTATTCCTTTGTGTTCATTCAATAAATAAGTATTAGTGAATGCCAACATGCGCCAAGTACTAGGTTGGAAATGAGCAAAACAGCTAGAACTCCGTCCTCAGGGAGCACTGCCTGTGGGGAAACAGGTACCAAAGTAGTAACAGGAAGGACGAGAGCTCGGCAGCTGCAACGAGCGCCGTGAGAGAAGACGTGTCAAGTCCTAGGGTGATCTGGTCCAGGCAGGGAGAGAGGGAAGGCTTCCCTGAGATTTGAATGCTAAGGAGGAGGTAGGGACAGAGTATGCAGCACAGAAACCTCAATATTAACCAAAACCATTCCCTCTACTTTCTGGGCGCACAGCTACATGGTCTTCATGCCTCCACGCAGCTAGATGTGCTGATATGACTCACGTCATATGCAACCAGGGTGGAAGGGATCATTTCCGGGCACAACCCATTTGAAACCTCGTGTGTGACCCTCTACGTTTCTTACCCCCTCCACTGCTCAGCAATCAGTCTGCCAGACACAAAGGAGCCAATAAAACCCCCTTCAGGAATGAAGGATGACAGAGACACAGCCCGAAGGGACCTGGGTCTCTGGGAGATCATGTGTGAGGCCACCAGCCCGCCTGGAATCCTCACAGTAGATTCTGTGAAATCAAGAAATAGGCTCCTACTTGGGAGGTCGTGGGGAATTTAAGGTGTGTGGCAGCAGCTCACGGCGCATGCTCCGTCTACTGCAGAGAGGAAGTGCCCCACACAGAGAACCATGTGTAAAGGGCCTCACAGCGAGGAGGAGGAAAGCCAGTTGGAGGGACGGAAGGAAGGCCACTTTGATTAACAGCAGAAAGAAAATGAGGCTAGAGATGCAAGTTGGGGGCAGATCAAAGCTAGAAAGATCTTGGTCCCTCGGGACCTATTACATGAATTTGTAAGAAAAAGGAGGACCTAAATATGACAAGATTTGGTCACAGATTAGATATGCGTGGCGAGGAGGGATGTAAAGGAGACAGAAACATTCAGGACAACAGCCAGATTTTGGTGTGAGTAAACTATACGCTCTTCTCTAAGATATAGGAGATCATTAATTCACTTTGGATACATGTACTTCCCAGTAGAGATTCAGGTAGGCAGTGCATACAGTGGACTGGAGTACATAGGAGGGTTCTGTTTTGGAATTATAACTTTGTGAGCCACAGTTCATAACTTTGTGAAGCCATCCCTAGGGGGAGAGTCCAGAGTGAGAGGAGAAGGACCAGGCTCGGCCCCTGAGCAACTCTACATTTGGTCATCGAGACCTCGACTTGGCCCACCTTTTCTGTCAAGGACCAGAGAGTAAATCTTTGAGGCTTTACTGGCCATACTGTCTGTGTTGTAACTACTCCACTGTGCTGTTATAGCACAGAAACCACCAGAGACAATTCATATTATTAAGTGTGATGGCTCTTTTCCAACAAAACTTTAGTTATGGAGTCTGAAATTTGAATTTCATATAATTTTAAAGTGTCATGAAGTAGTATCCTTCTTTTGATTTTTTCAACCATTTAAAAATCAAAGAATTAGTCTTAGCTTGAAGGCTATACAAAAACCAAGGTCAGCTGCTAATGTTTGTGGGCCAAATCCATCCCTCCATCTATTTAATAAAGCTTCATCAGAACACTGCCCTGCTCATCCATTTACACGTTCCCCTTTGTGCTACAAGGCAACGCTGAGTAGCCGTGACAGAGTAGTGTATTTATCTGGCCCTTTATAGAAAACATTTGCTGACTTCTTATCTAGACTCTAGGGAAGGAGGAAGAATCTACAAAGAAGTCTAATATGTGTTGGTAAATAACTATAAAATGGTGGTTAAAGAGGGTGCAGAGTCTCTCATATGCAAATCTGGTGGTCAAGAAGCAGTGACAACAAAATGGGGGAGGGATAATTAAATTTGTCAGGATGCAAAATTCCATCCATCCAAATCAAGTGACTAAAAAGCTGAAGAAAGTTACAATTAAAACTGATAGAAAGTTGAAAGATATCCATGGCATGGATGTCATTTTCTATGAAATTAAGTTCCAGCTGAAAGATATGGGCTTAGGATTCTGGCTGATATAGTGAGGAAAATGTGGCCATTGGGCTAGCCTATCCCCATAAGGTGAATTGAATGCCCCTGAAAATAAATTCAGGATCCAATGACAATTTACTATTTCTGTCCAATTTCACTGGGTTAAGGCAAATACAACTTAACCTATCAAATTTATGAACTAAGTAAATATTAGTTAAAGGCTGAGTGAAAGTGATTACTTTGCCTGTTTTGTTTTGTTTAAGAGAGAGGGAGGGAGAAAGAGCATATCAACCAAGGGGGGAGGAGCAGAGGGAGAGGGAGATACTCTTTTTTTTTTTTTTAAAGATTTATGTATTTATTTGAGAGAGAGAGAGAGAGACCATGTGCATGTGTACAAGCTGGGGAAGGGACAGAGAGACAGGGGGAGGAATAATCCTTAAGCAGACTTCCCACCAAGTGTAGATCCTAATGCAAGGCTTGATCCCAGGACTCTGAGAGCATGACCTGAGCTGAAATCACAAGTCAGACACCTAACCGACTGAGCCACTCAGGTGCCCTGAGATAGAGAATCCTAAGCAGGCTTCATGCCCTGACATGGGCTCAATCTCAGGACCGTAAGAGCATAACTTGAGCCAAAACCAAGAGTCAGACCCTCAACTGACATAGCCACCCAGGCACCCCATTTATTTTACTTTTGACACAAAACTTATTAGATTTGACAGGATATTCTAGACATTTAAGTTCTGTTTGAACATAAAATTGGTTTTAAAATTTGTAACTTTAATAAATTGAATGTTAATTTCAACACAGGTAGCATGAGTATTCCTTGATGTGATCAAAACATCATTCATTCATCAAACAAACTTACTGGGTACCTATCATGTATCAGGTGCTATCCAGACGGTGAGGATATAGTAATAAGTAAAACAAAATCCTACTCTCAAACCTACATCCTGGCAGTAGACAACTGATAATAAAGAAAAAAGATATATATGTTAGGTGATAACCATCATAAAGAAAAATGTAATTTAAAAACTCAAGTAAGCATGTAGAAAAATGGAGAGTAGTGGTGCCTGGGTGGTTCAGTTGGTTAAGTCTCTGACTTTCCCTCAGGTCATAATCCCAGGGTCCTAGTATCAAGCCCTATGTCAGGCTCCCTGCTCAAAGGGAAGTCTGCTCCTTCCTCTCCCTTGGCCTGTCTCCCCCTCTCATGCTCTCTCTCTCTCTCTGAAATAAATAAATAAAATCCTAAAAAAAAAAAAAAAAAAAAAAAAGGAAAATGGAGTGTATTACTCCCCTCCTAACAATAAGAAAAAAGACAGAATAACCTATAACATCATAACTTTTCTTGCATCTATCAGAGAGCTAAGGTCTCAGGGCAATCATGTGGACTGAAATGTAAGGAAAGGTTGGGTACCTCAAAGGGGTGATGGGACACAGACACTGGCTCAGGTGTGGCAGAAGATGGGAGGAAGAGATGGTAAGTGCCATACAGACAACTAGAAAGAAATGAGCTAACCATTTTAATGAGCTGCTGAAGGTTAAGTGTGCACTAAAGCAGGAGAAGAGAATTCTCAAGAGCTGCAGAGAGAAGAATTCATGGCCACTTGTACACAAAAGACTGGACCCAGGGAGCAAGACAAGAGAAAGCTGGGGCATAGGCCTGGAGAAGAAGAGCCCCTGCCACTGTCAGAAAGGTAGGAAGCCTGGAGATCAAAAGAAACCTGGGGTATCCTTATATCAGACAAATTAGATTTTAAACCAAAGACTATAATAAGAGATGAGGACGGATACTATATCATACTCAAAGGGTCTGTCCAATAAGAAGATCTAACAATTTTAAATATCTATGCCCCTAACATGGGAGCAGTCAATTATATAAGCCGATTAATAACAAAATCAAAGAAACACATCAATAATAATACAATAATAGTAGGGGACTTCAAGACCCCCTTCACTGAAATGGACAGATCATCTAAGCAAAAGATCAACAAGGAAATAAAGGCTTTAAATGACACATTGGACGAGATGGACATCACAGATATATTCAGAACATTCCACCCCAAAGCAACAAAACACACATTCTTCTCTAGTGCACATGGAACATTCTCCAGAATAGATCACATCCTGGGTCATAAATCAGGTCTCATGCAGTACCAAAAGACTGGGATCATTCCCTGCATATTTACAGACCACAATGCTTTGAGACTTGAACTCAATCACAAGAAAAAAGTTGGAAAGAACTCAAATACATGGAGGCTAAAGAGCATCCTCCTAAAGAATGAATGGGTCAACCAGGAAATTAAATAAGAATTGAAAAAATTCATGGAAACAAATGAAAAGAAAAAAAAAAGGAAAAAAGAAATGAAAGGAAAACACAACTGTCCAAAATCTTTGGGATGCAGCAAAGGCGGTCCTAAGAGGAAAGTATATAGCAATATAAGCCTTTCTCAAGAAACAAGAAAGGCCTCAAACAGCAACCTAACCCTATGCCTAAAAGAGCAAGAGAAAAAAACAGCAAAAAAAGCCTAAACCAAGCAGGAGAAGAGAAATCATCAGAGCAGAAATCAATGAAATAGAAACCAAAAGAACAATAGAACAGATCAATGAAACTAGGAGCTAGTTCTTTGAGAGAATTAATAAGATTGATAAACCCATGGCCAGACTTATCAAAAAAGAAAAGAGAAAGGACCCAAATTAATTAAATCATGAATGAAAGAGGAGAGATCACAACCAACACCAAAGAAATACAATTACAAGAACATATTATGAGCAACTATATGCGAGCAAATTAGACCATCTGGAAGAAATGGATGCATTCCTAGAGATGTATAAGCTACCAAAACTGAACCAGGAAGAAATAGAAAACCTCAATAGACCCATAACCAATAAGGAAATTGAAGCAGTCATCAAAAATCTCCCAACAAACAAGAGCCCAGAGCCAGATGGCTTCCCAGGGGAATTCTACCAAACATTTAAAGGAGAATTAATCTCTATTCTCCTGAAACTGTTCCAAAAAATAGAAATGGAAGAAAAAATGAACACGGATGCAAAAATTCTCACCAAGATACTAGCCAACAGGATCCAACAGCACATTAAAAGGATTATTCACCTCGACCAAGTGGGATTTATTCCTGGGCTGCAAGGTTGGTTCAACATCCACAAATCAATCAGTGTGATACAATACATTAATAAAAGAAAGAACAAGAACCATATGATACTCTCAATAGATGCTGAAAAAGCATTTGACATGTGTACAGCATCCTTTCTTGATCAAAACTCCTCAATGTGTAGGGATAGAGGGTACATACCTCAATATCATCAAAGCCATCTATGAAAAACCCACAGCAAATATCATTCTCAATGGGGAAACACTGAGAGCTTTTCCTGTAAGGTCAGGAACACGGCAGTGATGTCCACTATCACCACGGCTATTCAATATAGTACTAGAAGTCCTAGCCGCACCAATCAGACAACAAAAAGAAATAAAAGGGATCTGAATCAGCAAAGAAGAAGTCAAACTCTTACTCTTTGCAGATGATATGATACTTTATGTGGAAAACCCAAAAGACTCCACTCCAAAAATGCTGGAACTCATACAGGAATTCAGTGAAGTGTCAGAATATAAAATCAATGCAGTGAAATCAGTTGCATGCATTTCTATACACCAACAGCAAGACAGAAGAAAGAGAAATTAAGGAGTCAATCCCATTTACAATTGCACCCAAAACCATGAGATACCTAGGAACAGACCTAACCAAAGAGGCAAAGAATCTGTACTCAGAAAACTTTGAAGTACTCATGAAAGAAATTGAGGAAGACACAAAGAAATGGAAAAACGTTCCATGCTCATGGATTGGAAGAACAAATACTGTGAAAATGTCTATGCTACCTAGAGCAATCAACACATTTAATGCAATCCCTATCAAAATATCATCAATTTTTTCAAAGAAATGGAATAAATAACCATAATCATAAAATTTATATGGAACCAGAAAAGACCGAATAGCCAGAAGAATGTTGAAAAAGAAAACCAAAGTTGGCGGCATCACAATTCCAGACTTCAAGCTCTATTACAAAGCTGTCATCATCAAGACAGTGTGGTACTGGCACAAAGACACACAGATCAGTGTAACAGAATAGAGAGCCCAGAAATGGACACTCAACTCTATGGCCAACTAATCTTTGACAAAGCAGGAAAGAATGTCCAATGGAAAAAAGACAGTCTCTTCAACAAATGGAGTTGGGAAAATTGGACAGCCCCATGCAGAAGAATGAAACTGGACCATTTCCTTACATCACACACAAAAATAGACTCAAAATGGATGAAAGACCTCAATGTGAGACAGGAATCCATCAAAATCCTTGAGAACACAGGCAGCAACCTCTTTGACCTTACCCACAGCCACTTCTTCCTAGAAATATCGCCAAAAGCAAGGGAAGCAAGGGCAAAAATGAACTACTGGGACTTCATCAAGATCAAAAGCTTTTGCACAGCAAAGGAAACAGTCAGCAAAACCAAAAGACAAATGACAGAATGGGAGAAAATATTTGCAAATGATATATCAGATAAAGGGCTAGTATCCAAAATCTCTAAAGAACTTATCAATCTCAACATCCAAAGAACAAATAATCCATTAAAATCAGACAAGACAGACATCAAGACAAGAAATTTTGTTCAAGGCACAGGGAAACAAGTCAGAATAATAAAAGAATCAACACATCAGGTAGATATAAAAATTCTAGATATTTATGTGCCTGATAGTAAAATTTTAAAACATAGGCAGCAAAAACTGACAGAACTAAAGGGAGAAATAAAGAGATCCACAGTCATGATTGGGGATGTTAACATGCTGCTCTTGATAATTGGTAGAACAAAGAGACAAACAATAGTACAGAATGATCTGAGTTATACTACCAACCACCTTAACTTAATTGGTACTTATAGAACACTATTACTTAAAACTGCCCAAGACACATTTTTTTCTAAGTGCACACAGAACATTCAACACATAGGATGGGACATAAAACAAGTTTCAATAGATGTCAGAAGAATGAAATCTTACAGGTTATATTATCTGACCACAACAGAATTAAAGTAGAAATAGTAAGTATAAGACATCTAGAAGATCTCCATATATTTGGAAATGAAGCACTTCACTTATCTAAATAATGCATGGGTAAAAGAAGAAACCACAATAAGAATTTAAAAAGTTGAATAGAATGAAAATAAAAACACTAATCATTTGTAGCATGCAGCTAAAAACAGTGCTTGCAGAAAAAGTTTATAGCTTTAAATGCTTATATTAAAGAGAAGAAAAAGGTCTAAATCAATGATCTAAAGTTACACTATTTAGGAAACTAGAAAGAGAGGAACAAATTAAACTCATGTGAGTAGGACAGAAATCAAGTTAGGAGCAGAAATCAATGAAATGGGAAAGGAGATGAGTAGAAAAATCCAGTGAAACCAGCAGTTTAGTTTTTTCAATATAAGACACGAGTGGGGGCACCTGGGTGGCTCAGTGGGTTAAGCCTCTGCCTTCAGCTCAGATCATGGTCACAGGGTCCTGGGATGAGCCCCACATCGGGCTCTCTGCTCAGCGGGGAGCCTGCTTCCCCCTCTCTCTGACCGCCTCTCTGCCTACTTGTGATCTCTCTCTCTCTCTTTCTGTCAAATAAATAAATAAATAAATAAAACCTTAAAAAAAACCCCACGAGTGACCAATTTCAAGAATCAAAGAGGGATCCATCATACATCTATGGGTCCACTGATTATTGACAAGGTGATAAGATCATTCAATGGGGAAAGAGTAGTCTTTTTGATCAATGGTGTTGAGTAAACTGCATATTCACACATAAAAGAATGAAGTTGAACCCCTATCTCACACCATATATAAAGATAAACTCACAATGGATCAATGATCTGAATGTCAAAGCTAAAATGATAAAACTCTTGGGAAGAAAACACTTGAGGAATGTGGCTGTACCAACTGTTTGCCTTACAAGGAATGTAAACAGAGTACCTTAAAAGTTGCCTACATTTCAGACTTGAGTAGAGCTCAGCTGGTGGGGTTTATAGAAGTCAAACAGTACATGGCTATTGGAAAAATATGTTAACATAAAACATGAAGGAGAAATATATTAAATTTGTCCCATGGACTACATCTGCTGTTCCCACAGACTAGAACATTTCTCACTTCACTCTTCCCTCACACTTCACCTAAACTCATGAAACCAATCTCTGGAGAACCTTCCTTGTTCCCAAATATTAGGTTAGACTGCCCCTGTCATACACTTCATAGCATCGTGAATTTCTTGCTAACACTAAGCATGCTTACATTGAGACCATTTGTCCTCTATCAGTCTTCCCTATGGGTGACAAGCTCCAAAAAGCAAGAGGCCCAATCTCTCTTTGCACAGCTGCAGGCCTAGTATGCAGCATAGAGCCTGGCACATGGTAATAAGTAAACATCTATAACTGCATGGACGGACTCCTGCCTTGGTCTGCACTTTCCCCACTTCCCCCACCCTGAGAATTCCGAGCCCACATATCTGTAATGGGGAATTATAAAGCTGGCCTTCAGGCCAGAGCAGATTACATCCCACCCTCCCATCTGTGCCCCCGAGGAAACAGGTAGAGAAGCAGAAGAGTCACCTTGTTGTAGGCCAGGCTAAGGTACCTCAGCTCTGGAAAGGGTGGGGCCAGCGTCTGGTTCCTGGCCTTCAGTGACTTCACGGGAAGAATCTCGAATATGGGAGGAAGTGCACATACCTTGGTTGCCTTAGAAGGAAAAAAGGTCTATTGTCAAAGTGTCCTGATGATAAAAGGCTGAATGCTGCCAAGGGCCATTGTGGCACCTTCCTATGGAGGGTGATGGAAATGACCATTCTAGAGAGTCTTGGCCAAAAGAGACATCTAGGATCATAATGGGAGATGTTACCAAGGGCCCAGAGTTCTGATTCCAAGTTCCCTGAGGTCACATGGTGAGCTAATTCTCCAGCATCCAAAGTTCAGGTTTCAAGTGCTCTAAGACCAAATGATAACAGAGCAGTGATGTAGACATCAGAAGTTCTTTGCCCCCACCCCCCACTTTCTAGCGCTATAGCAGCTTATCCTGAAATGGTTCTTCTCTACATTTGGGCTAAAATTTCTCCAAAAGTCAAAAGGACAGTGCTTGCATTTTATTTTACTTCTCCTTTTTAAGATTTTTTTATTTTTAAGTCATCTCCACACCCAACATGTGGCTTGAACTCACCACCTTATCAAGAGCTACACACTTTTCCGACTCAGCAGCTACTTGCATTTTAAAGGGGACTTTTCCTAGTGGGGAGAAGGAGAGCACGAGGGATCTGAGTCTTGAGTACCTGGTCTGATGGGTTAGCTCACACCCTACCATGGAGGCTCTTCATTCCAGGATAAATCAATAGCTAAGTCCTGCATGACTTCAAGCAGTCTGGGCCCGAATGTGACTTCGTGCACCCGGGTCACTTGCAAGTCGTGGTTTTTCAGCACAACCCAGCCTGCCTCAGGATCAACATGTTTCATTAAGCAGAAAATAAAACTTACTGGATTAACCATGCCTGGCTCAGTTCACTCACTGATTCCTTGAGTTAGATGGGACCAGAGGAAATTACAGGGTAGATGCTGGGCTAATCACTGGGTTCAAATGAACTGGATTCTGTTCTGAGCTCCATTAATTGCTGTGTAATCTTGAGCAAGTCACTTAAATTTCACTTGTTCATTCAGTGAACATTAGCAGAGCACCTACTTGGAGCCAAGTTATTTTGTGCCCTCCTAGGGTCCAACTTGTACACCCACACAAGTGGGACAGGTGAGTGATGGGTGAGAGTAAACAAAAACCAGTGTTGGTGCTTGGGAACGTCTAGCATTCTCCCCTCCAGGTGATCCAAATGCAATCTGCCAGACACCACAGTGGAAAGTGGTGGCACTCTGGTAAGGCAGACTCCTCCACTGTGCAATTCCCTATGCGGAGCAAGGCTGCGTGTCCTGCAGTTAGACTGCACTATCTAGGGGCGTGAGTGTCCTGACCTGAGGGCATGAGGGATACAAACCTGACTTTTACATACAGGGGCCACTACAAATCTCAACCATCTAACACACTTGACTACACACTCAGATGCCAGGGAGTTGGGATCGGAGCACTGAACAACCACCAATTATCTCTGTCTTTTGTGGCGGACTGTTTAATGGTCCCAAGTCCCTCTAGGCCATATGTATGCCCATGGGCAGTGTGACCTTGGTGCTCCTCTCATTCAGAGGTGGAGTCTGTATCTCTATGCCCTTGAAACTAGACTGGCTATTGTATAATGAACTTGGTCTCTGTCACCGGTTTTCAAAACTCTTGAAACTTCCTGAGTGATAGGAATACCTTTGTTATTCGTAAGCCCTGGGTTCACACTTAAGTTTATGCTAATGAATGACTCAGGATGGAGGCTGGTGGCACCTGAAAGACAACCCCTCAATTACAGAGTTGGGGTTTTGAGCCAGCTTCACCTCTGGCAAGGGGAGGGGCTAGAGATTAAGTTCAGTCCTGTGGCCAATGGTTCAATCATCCATGCCTATGTAGTGAAGCTCCAAAGAAATCTCTGGACACTGAGGCTTGAGTGAACTTCCTGATTGGTGAACAGCAAACGTGGAAGGGTGACACACTTTGCACAGAAGCTCTGCATTTGGGACCCTCCTGGACCTCACATTATGTATATCTATTCATTTGGTTGGTCCTGATTTGTACCCTTTATAGTAAAACTGTGATCATAAGGACTGTGCTTTCCTGAGTTTGAGTTGTTCTAGTAAATTATTGAGCCTGAGAAGGTTGTGTGAACTCCAGAATTTATAGCCAGTTTGTCTTAAGTGCGGATAGCTTGGGGACCCCCAAACTTGCAGCTAGCGTCTGAAGTGAGGGCAGTCTTGTTGTGGAGTGTGCCCTTCACTTGTGGGGTCTGTGCTATCTCCGGGTGGCTAG